>NC_140483.1:165352080-166659580 GCF_964271855.1 Acomys minous | reverse complement strand
GATGCGTACCTTAGGAGGATGAGGCGAGCACTATTCTGGAATCAGGAGCTACTCCTAGAACTAACTCCCCACTGTCACTGATGTGCATTCCACTCTGTACTTTGCTTTATGACCATTCAAGTTTAATTTCCCAGGCAAAGATCATTATCAGCCATTAACCATTAAACAGCCAAGTTTCCAGTTATTTTCATCATCATCATAACCAGTACGGTGCTATTATTTACCTATGTATGTGTAGTTATGTATAATTTTGTAATTAGTTACAATGGTAAAATATCAAATATATAAAAGTGATTTGTACAGAACTTTATTTTAGCTCTTTTTTAAAAATGGTTTGCATGGTTAGACAAGGCAAGGACAGCCAGGGGAGGGAAGGGCCTCTAGGGAACTTTGCACTTTCTATACCTTTGTACTATGCACTGCCCTATTGATTCTACACCCAATAATGTTATTACTTGAACCCATCCATAAAAAAAAAAAAAACCTGCTTCAGAAATTCATTTATGTGTCTGTGGATAACACATCACAACAGGAAAGGAAAAATGCATAGTAGCAAACACATTTTTTCTTTCCTGCTGACTTTTGGGTTAGCTTTGTTTCAGTCTTTCTTGTCATTTTAAAATCCCCTTCCCCTTTTTTAATTTTTTTTTTTTTTTGGGTTTTGATTTCCATTGGGTATGTGGGTGCCCTGATACTCCAGCAGAGATCAGAAGGCTATAGATCCATCCTATCCATCCGTTACATGGCTTTGCCATACAAGCTTGGAGTGTCTTTACAAAGATAACAGTTGTGTTCTTTGCTCTCGTTTTGGATGCATAGACTGAAAACTCAAAAAAAATAACTTGTAAAATGGCTTGTTAAAAAAATACAATTACCTCTAATTAGTAGTACGCGTAAGTGTTTTACAGAATGAAAGGCGTGCTTTTTATTTTCTTACTTCGTTACATTGGTGGCGAAAGAAGTCTGTATGAAAATCAGTTCTTTGCTGACACAGGTTCCATTTGTTACAAATGAATTCTAATAAAAATGTCAGTGTTATGCAGCCCTGGCCTTTGTTTTTGTCTACTCCAAGCATGTTGCTTTCCAACTAATATTGCTATTTCCTCTTTTCTAGTTATCTGCTTAAGTCCTGTGGACTGGTAGATATTATATACCAAGAATCTGCTACTCATAACTGTCTACCTTGGAAATAAGCACATTTCACTGCTAAGCAAGCAAGTTCAGAGAAATAACTTCACATATTCAACAAAGAAGCATTGTTTTCATTCACAGTGGAGAACATAGACAATGTCAGATCTTGTTAAAAGTCTACTGTTGAATGTACATTGTGTATGTCAGTGTAACGTTGAAACCATACATAAAAATAGCTCCATAGTGTTAGCGTATTGAACATTTAGAAACATGGCTGAAAGTACAGTTGACTTTGGATTGTTTGCTCAGATATTCAGTATTACTAAATCGTAAAAGTAGATCAGATCTGTTCTATGGTTTGAGGAAACAGCTCTGAAGAAGTAAAGTACTGCTGTACACAAACATCATTCTAAAGGATGCTGGCACTGAATCAATGACAATATCTCATTGAGACACTGAGACACGCTGTCCAGGAAAACACAGCATCCTTAAGTAAGTGTCTGTTGTGAGAGAATGTGTTATTAAATTGGCCTACAAAAAAAGAAAGGCATTGTTATCTTACATACTCCAAACTCAAGCCAGAATGCTTTTATTCTAAAGTAGTGGGAAGCTACAATCTCCTTGCCTGGTTTCTAAAAATTTTGTCCTGGACAAAGTTGATTGTAATACAACAGCCAAGTAAGTGAAAGTATACACTTAACCCTGACAACACAAACAGCAGTTCTAAATGGGACAGATTCTTGTTGGCCCTGTTAACCATACTTGGAATAAATGACCATCTCAGAAATTCAATTAAAGTTAGAATAAGAAAGTTTCACATTGAGTTATCAGATAAAGATGGGTTTCAGGTGATGATTTTCTTACAAAAATCAGTGATGATTATGAAGACAGCCAAATCCAGCTGTAAATCTGAGTCCAGATAAGACATGCCAATCCTACAGACACTTGAGTTTTGACAATGGAACCAAACACCATACAATGGAAAAAAGAAAACATCTTTAACCAATGGTGCTGTTCTAACTGGATACGTATATGTAGAAAACTGAAAATAGATCCATATTTATCACCTTGCACAAAACTCAAGTACAAGTGGATCAAGACCGCAACATAAGACCAGGTATACTATGTTTATGAGAAGAGAAATTGGGGAAGAACATTGAACTCATTGGCACAGGAGATGACTTTCTGAATAGAATACAACAGCTCAGTTTTTAAGATCAATAATTAATATATGGGACTTCATGAAACCGAAAAGCTCCTGTAAGGGAAAGAGCACTGGCAATAGAACAACACAGCAGTCTACAGATTGGGAAAAGATCTTCATTAATCCTACATCTGATAAAGGAGTAATATACAAAGTATATAGAGAACTCAAGAAATTAAACACCAATAAACCAAATAATCCAATTAAAAATGGAATACAGAGCTAAGCAGGGAATCACAACAGAGGGACCACAAGTGGCCATAAAACACTTAAAGAAATACTCAGTTTCATTAGTAATTAGGGAAATGTAAATCAAAATGTCTCTGAGATTCCATGTTACACCTGTCAGAATGGCTAAGATAAAAAACTCAAGTGACAGCATATGCTGGCAAGGATATGAAGAGGAACACTCCTCCAGTGCTGGTGGCAATGCAAACTTGTGCAACCACTTTGGAAATCAATCTGGCAGTTTCTCAGAAAATTGGGAATAGCTCTACTTCAAGACCCTGCTCCACCATACAACAAGGACACTTGCTCAACTATGTTCATAGCAGCTTTATTCCTAATAGCCAGAATCTGGTAACAACCTAGATATCCTTCAACCAAAGGATGGGTAAAGAAACTGTGGTACATTTACACAATGGAATACTAAGTAGCCATTAAAAACAGGGAAATCATGAAATTTGCAGGCAAATGGAAGGAACTATAAAAGATCATCTTTAGTGAGGTAACCTAGACCCAGAAAGACATACGTGGTATATACTCACTTATTAGAAAATTTTAGCCATATATTACAGGATAAACTTACTACAATTCACAGACTCAAAGAAGATAAGTAATAAGGAGGACCCAATGGAGGATCCTTAAATTTTACTCAGAAGGGGAAATAAGACAGTGGAAGTGATTGAAGAGACAGAACAAGGTAGGAGAGTGAGTGCAGAAAGAAATGAAGATGGAGATTGGGGGAGAGTGGGGACAGGAGGACAGACGGTAGAGAGAAGAGAAACCATGGGTGGGGGCTTCTCTGTGACAAGCTGGAGGCATAAGACAGGGTAGGCTTCTGGGAGGATATGGGGGTGACTCTATCTGATTCCTAGTACGAGAATCATGGGGACTACAGAGGACATAGGACTCCTAATGAAGGGAGAGGAACGCCAACCCACCCACAAAAGCTTTGACTGAAAATCCCCCTTGTCTACAAGATGTACAGGGATAAAGATAGAGCAGTGACTGAGGGAATATCCAACCAATCCAAGGCCTTCCCTATGAGATAGAACCAACCCCTGACACTATTAATGATACTCTGATATTTTTTCAAGCAGGAGCCTAGTGCAGTTGTTCTCTGAGAGGCACCATCCAGTAGCATTTTGAAACAGGTGCTGAGACTCACAGCCAAACACTGGGTGGTAAATACATAGAAAGCCTTGAAGAAAAGTTGGAGGAAGGATAGAAGGACCGGTAGATCACAGGAGCTCTACAAGAAAGTTAACAGAGCCAATTAACCAGGGCCCAGAGAGGTTTGTGGAAACTGAAGCACCAGTGACAGACCATGCATAGACTAGACCTAGGCCTTCTACACAGGTGGGCAGCTCAGGCTGCATGTGGCTCCCTAGTAAGGGGAGCCAGAGCTGTCTCTGACATAGACTCTGTTGCCTGCCTTTATATCACTTCACCCTGGCAGCAGAGGAAGAGGATAATCTTATTCCTGATGTGACTTAATGAGCTGTGGTAAGTTTGGGGGGGGGAAGGGGTCTCCCCTTCTCTGAGGAATATGGGAGGAGGGAAGGAAGGTGGGCCCAGGAGGAGAGGAGGGAGTGGGCTATAATCAGGATGTAAATTGAATGAATAAATTAATTAAAAAATAAAACAATAAAAATTTAAAAAGACATTCCAATCAACAGATCAAAGAAACTTGCTGCCATAGAAATTATTACTTAATGTAGCAATCTCATTGATCAGGCATCAGTTTGGAAATCCTGATAGTGAATAAATAATTAGACTTGTTTCTCTTTCCTCATTTCTGCTTTATTGGCCTTTGGTTTTACAGATTTGATCACCTTATTGATCGATTATTTAGATATTCCCTTTACTAAAAAAATGGGGACAGAAAGCTTACAGTATAGGCTATATATCTGGACCACTTCAATTCCTTTCTTTAAACAGATATCTAAATAGAATGCTAAAGATGGCAGAAATGGTATAATTTTATACATCTACATATGTGCCAAAATTATTGGTTCAGAATTAATGAGCAGTGATTAATTTAGGGCTCCCACACTTCACTTAATCTTTATATAACTTCCTTTATATGGTGAAACTTTAAAGGAATTTTAACAAATTAAAGTTTAATTTGTGAAGGCAGAGCAATATTGTAGATGACTAAGATCTTTCAGGGGCCTTTTCCTGTAGATAACTCCCGCTAAACTAACTTCATATGCATGAAGGATCATTTGACATTGTCTCTGATTTTGGTTTTTAAAAACAACAACAAGAAGAAGAAGAAACAAGATGGAGTTGCTTGCATCACCCCTTTCCCAAGGTGAGAGGCATATGCTGGTAGACTTGACTCAGGGTTAGGCAAAGTTCCTTCACAGTGTTAGAATCATACCCATGAAAACACATACCAGAACTGGATCAAGTCAAATATGTTACTGCTTCCACCTCAGTCTTGGGCAACAGAGTTGAGAAAGAAAGACTCCAAGCCACTGAAGAGATAGCACAAGGGTTTTTTTTTCATAGAACACAAAGGCAGGCAAGTACCTTGTAGAATGTGAAGACTCCATATACAGTCTACAACTTACCAAAAATTAACCTTCTCGGGCATGAGGTAGAAACTTGCACATTGATAGCTGGCCCAAAGCCTGTTTAGCCTTTGAACAGGACTGGAGCACACCTGCCTTCTTCTATGACTATATAGGCCTTCACAGCATGTGTCAAACGTTGTGACAAACATTGTGGCCAGGGACTGTTTTCATCATCTATACCCATACTTAAGACTCAGGCAACATAGCTATTACATATTCAATGTTCAGAGATAGGGTTGTAGAAGTGACACCCATGCAAAGAACTGTGACTCAGTAAAATGAACACATGGTTTGTCCCACTGAGTGATAGTGGTATTGATATACCCTAAATCTGTGGAGATACTTGCAACTCTGAGACATGAGTGCCCTTCTTCTATACTTACCTTTGTAGCTGTGGGACTTTTTCACAATAATTCTTAGCCTTCCAGAGAAGCAAGTATGACACCAGTGACACAGGCAGACAAATTCAGACTGTTACTCATGCTCCTCTCTTCAAAGTGCAGTATACCAGTCTCATGCCTATCTCTGTATCAGACTGCCTGCTGTATCCACCCCTATTTGCTACTTTCATTCTCCAGGAACTAAACAGTTCCTAGTAGAACATTCTTCTTTCCTTTCTCCTGTGGATCCATCATTCTCACCAATTCTAGCCCATCCCAATTTCTAAGAGTGAGCAATCAATACTTAGAAAAACTTTGTACCTGGAACCTCAGTGGCCACACCTGGTTCTCAGGAGCATTCTAGGCTAAGAAACACACCTACCACTCTCCAGTGTACCAGAGAGGACAACAGAAACCACAGCAAAAATCACCCACCCAACAAAGACATGATCAAAAGAGGTACCTAGAATAACAGTTATTCCCGAACCCAACTGGCTAGATGCCAGCACAAAAGCACAATCAATAATAGCCAGTATGATATGCATCTACCCAAGTCCAGTAATCTTACTATAGTCCTTGGGAAATGCAACATAGCTGAATCACAAAGACAAGTACCTTAAAATCGCCTTTATTGATATGATAGACATCCTTAAAGAAAAAAATGAATAAATCCATTAAAGAAATTTATGAAAAGACAAACAGTAGAAAGAAAGACTAAAACAGACCAAGTCTGAAAGGAGAAATAGAATGAATAAAAATGAAAACAGAAACAGGGAAATCTGAAAAAAAAAAAAGGAATTCAAACAGGAACCTCAAAGACAAGCCTCACCAACAGAACACAAGAGATGGGAGAAAAAAAAATCTCAGGCATTGAAGACAAGCAGAAGAAATGGATACCTACCTCAAAGAAAATGTTAATTTTAACAAAAGTAAAAAACAAAACAAAAATAAACCTCCAGACAATATCCAAAAAGTCTAGGCCAATATGAAAAGATTAAATCAATGAATAATAGAAAGAGAGGAAGGAAAAGAAACCCAGGTATATGACACAGAAAATATTCTCAATAATGTCATAGAAAAAATTAACATAACCTAAAGAAGGAGGTGCCTATAAAGTTATATTAACAAAAAACACATACCAAACACCAACTAGGCTGGGATAAAAAAGAAATTCCTTTGGCACATAATAATTAAAACACTGAATAATGAATATTAAAATATTAAATATTAAAAGCTACAAGGGAAATAGAACATGAAATATATAAAAGTAGATCTATTAGAATAATATATGACTTCTGAAAGGACACTCTAAGAGACAGAAGGGCCTGGACAGATGTGCTACAGACTTTAGGAGATTACAGAAGCCATCTGAGACCACTATACATAGCAAAGCTTTCAATCACAACACATGAAGAACAAAAAGACATTCTATAGTAAAGCTAAATATAAGTAGTTATCTGACTACAAATCCATCCTGATAGAAGATGTTAGAAGTGAAACTTCAACTTGAAGAGGTTAGCCACAATCAAGATAACATGAGGAATAATCCCAGATAAGCAAATCCAAAGATGGGGGCGGCGGGGGAATCCTACACACCCCAGCAACAAAATAGTGGGAACAAACATTGTTCATTGGTGACTTTCAACCCCAAAGGTCTCAATTCCCCAACAAAAAGACACAAACTAATGAAATGTATGTGAAAACAGGATCCATCCTACTGTTGTATCCAAGAAAAATACCTTAATGTTTGAGGATAGACATTATCTCAGAGTAAAAGGATGGAAAAGGGATATGTTAAAAAGTGGACCTACCTCTTCAGTTTCCATAACATTGACACTAGGAGTCTCAAGTAGAGTCACCCCCATATGCTCCCAGAAGCCTACCCTGCCAGAGGTCTCCAATTTGTCTCAGAGATGCCCTTGCCCATGGTTTCTTTTCTCTCTGCAAGCCCTCTGTCTTCCTGCCCCTGTACCCTATGGGCTAGTTGGTCATCTTGTGGGTTCCCTATTAAGGGGAATAGTGGCTTTCTTTGACAAAGACTCTGTGCATGCTTTTCAATCACTTCTTCCTGAAGGGGCTACCTGAACAGGCCAATGTGGAAGGGGATGCACTCAGTTTTGATGTGACTTGATGTGCTGGGGAGGGGGCTTCCCTTTTCTGAGTGGTAGGGGAGGGAGGATAGGGAAAAGAGAGAGGGCAAGTGGGACCAGGAGGGGGAGGGATCTATCACTGGTATGCAAAGTGAATAAATGAATTAATTAAGAACACATCATGAAGATCATCCACCATGATCAAGAGGCTTCATTCAAGAGAGACAGGGATGGTTCAATATTCATAAATTTAAAAATGTGATTCAATATCTGCACAGACTTAAAGACAAAAGCTGATTATCTCTTAAATATAATATATCTTTAAAAGAAAAGTCCTGGATACAAGGGACATACCTCAAAAAATAAAAGCAGTTTACAACCAGCTTATAGCCAACATCACATTAAATGAAGAAAAACTCAAAGCAATTTCACTAAAATCAGGAACACATTCAGTAATGCAGCTGAATATGAAATTAATTCACAAAACTCAGTATTCTTTCTATATAGCAATGACAAACATACTAAGAAAGATATTAAATAAACAACACATTTGACAGTAGCCTCAAAAAGTATAAAATATCTTGAGGTAACTCTAACCAAGTAAGTGAAAGACATGTATGATAAAAATTGTAAAAATTTGACCATGTCCCCTGGAGGGGGAGACCTGGTGCCACTCAGAGGAAGGATAGCAGGTTACCAAGAAGAGACTTGATACCCTATGAGCATATAACAGGGGGAGGAAATCCCCCTCAGGAACAGTCATAGGGGAGAGGAATAAGGGGAAAATGGGAGGGAGGGAAGAATGGGAGGATACAAGGGATGGGATAACCATTGAGATGTAACAAGAATAAATTAATAAAAAATTTTTTAAAAATTGAAGAAAGAATTTAAAGAAGATCCCAGAAAATGGAAAGAACTCAAATACTGATGAAATAGTAGGATTAACACAGTAAAAATGGCCATCCTACCAAAAGCAATCTATAGGTTCAATCCAATCCATTATTTCCAATACAATTCTTGAGAGATCTTGAAAAAGACAATTTTCAGTTTCATGTGGAAACACACACACACACACACACACACACACACACACACACACACACACACACGCACACGCACACACACACACACACACACACACACACACACACACACATATACACACACACTATTCTAAACTATTCTGAACAGTAAATAAAAGAACTTCTGGAGGTATCACCACCCCCAGCCTCAAATTATACTACCAAGCTATCATAATAAAAATAACATGGAATAAGAGCAAAAACAGACATATGGTTCAGTGGCATCAAATTGAAGGCCTAGACATAAATCCAAACACCTATGTACACCTGACTTTTTATGAAGAAGATAAATTAACACAATGGAAAAGACAGCACCTTCAATTACCAATGCTGGTCAAGTTGGATGGCTACATGTAGAAGCATCCAAATAGATCCATACTTATCACCTTGAACAAAACTCAGCTCCAAAGACTTCAACATAAAAGCAGACACAATGCACCTGATAGAGAAGAAAGTAGAGAACAGCTTTGAACTTAGGTACACAAGCATATAAAAACAAAAACAAAAACAAAAAAACTTTCTGGCCAGAATATCAATAGAGCATGCATTAAACAGAAGCCTCACAGCCAAACATGGGCGAAGTGTAGGGAGTCTTGTGAAAAAGTGTGTTTGTAGGAGGGGCGGGTTGGATATAAGGCACTGGAAGTGACAGCGATGCCACAAAAAGACCAACAGATCCAACTAGCCAGAGCCCAGAGGGGCTTTCAGAGACTGAAGTACCAACCAAGGACCATGCGTAGTCTGAACCAAGGCCCCCTACACAGATATAGCAGATGAGTAGCTCAGGCTTCATGTGGGTCCCCTAGTAAGGGGAGGAGGGGCCTTCTTTAACATGGACTCTGTTGCCCCTTTAATCCCTTCCTCCTGGTGGGGCTGCTTTGCCAGGCCACAAGTGAAGAGGATGAACTGAGTCCTAATGCTACTTAAGGAGCTGGGTGGGTAGGTTGTAGGACTCCCCTTTTCTGAGGAATAGGGGAGGGGGAAGAGAGAAGGCAAAACTAGGAGGAGAGGAAGGAGATGGCTATGATTGGGATGTAAAGTGGATAAATAAATTAATTAATAAAAATCCAATAAATTGTATTCACAAACCAGAAAAGTTTTTTCATGTCAACAGACACTATTATTCAGAAAAAGTGGCAGCCTACAAATAAGAAAAAAATTTTTTACTAACTACACATACAATAGAAGGCTACTATTCCAAATACATAAAAATGTTTTAAAAAATCACCCTGGATATCAAGATAAGACATAACCCAATAAAAATGACCTAAAGATAACACATGCATGAAGGCCATCTAAATGAAATCATCAAATAATAAGAGACAGAGCCTCAGCTGACCATCTCTTGTCACCAGATGAAGCTTCCAGTACCAGAATTGGGTTATATCTAATTGAGTTGTTGACCGTGTGAAACCACAAACAACCCAAGCTGTTGCCAAGGCTATAACTTGCTCTCCACAAATTGAGACAAAGCCTTATTGCTGAAGTCAATACCTACAGAACTCATTGAACATGGAGAATTTAAGCTGGTGCCTACCTAGGCCTTTCACACCCACAGACTAGAGTTCATGGTACTGGAAGGTACAATGCATGCTACCAAAGGAGAACCATAAACATTAAGGCCAGCTACAAACCTTTTGATCTACAGTGGTATCCTATCAGAAACATAGTCTAACACAATGGGGCCACAAAATTTGTGGGAGTAGCCAACCAATATCTGATTTGACTTAAAGCCCATTCCACAAGATGGAACTTATGCCTGATGCTGCTTGGGTGACCAAAAACCCAGGGTCTGTGGTGAAAACCAAATACTAATATTCTACCAAAGGCAGCAATAAAATGACCCCCAATGACATTCCACTATTCTCATATGTCAGTGCTTTTTCAACCATCATTAATGAATCTTCCTCCTGCAGCAGAGAGGAAGAGATAAAGAAACTCATATACAGACAATATGCAGAGACTAAGAGGTCTTGGAACACTCAGCTCTCAATGTGATGTCCATCAAAGCCTTCCCCTCAGGGTTAGGGAACTCTGTAAAAGAGGGGGTGGAAGAGCCAGAGGGGATGGAAGACACCAAGGAAAATAAGGCTTTCTACACATATAAATCCATATATGCACATATAAATCCATAAAAACTGAGGCGGCATGCCCAGGGTTTGCCTGGATGAGCCCCAGATAAGTTCCTAGAGCAGAAGGAAGAATTGGATACATGCCCCCATCCCCAATTCAGAAGCTATCTACTACCAATAACCATTTGCAAATAAAACATTAGTTTCTCCAAGATAATCTCAGTAGGGAAGCATACTCTTAAGGGTAGGCTACATGCCCTGTAGTAGTTTTCCATTACACTATGAACTCAACGGCCTCTTTTGAGGTTCTTTGTCTCATAATGTCATGTCAAAGACTTTTATTTTCTTTCTTTTTAAAAAATTTATTTTTCATTTTTTTTTTTTATTTTTTACCCTCTAGCTCTCTTGCATATACATAATGACTTCCAGTGTTGGGGTTTTTGTGTGTGTGTGTGTGTGTGTGTGGTTTTTTTTTTTTTTTTTTTTTTTTTTTTTTTACTTTCTGAGTGTATACATGAATGGGTCTCTGGAATTATATCTGTTTTCATGAGCTCTTTAACTTCTGTTTGTTCATTTTCTCCTATTCTAATATCTTTTATCATATCATATCATATCATATCATATCATATTATATATTATATTATTCTCCCTTAGATGCCAGTTCATTTTCTAAGAAGAGAGAGAATGAATTTGAATCCAGATGAGAGGGGAGGTAGAGAGGAACTGGGAAGAAATAGAGGGAGAGGAAAACATAATTATGATGTATTATAAGAGACAAAAAGTTCTATTTTCAATACCATAAAACATTAAAATCAAATTTAAAATAGGAATTTATGACCACTATGCCAGTTCTATATAGTATATTTTGACTGAAAAGAAGAATAAAGTCACACAAAGATCCTCAAGGGGAGAAAATCGAGATAATGAATCGAAGAAACTAAGAGACACCACAAAATCAGTAGAACAACAATTAATATCACCACAATAATAATTCTAATGTTAATGGCCTCAGCTTTCTAAGCAAAAACAAAACAACTAAAAAAACCACCACCACAACAAACAACAACAACAAAACAAACAAACAAACAAAACCTACAGACAACAAGATCCACCTATTTCTCCCCCATGCCCCCAAGCACACTTCAACATAAACAAAAGCCACTGTGGTTTGAATAGGTGTGGCCCACAGATTCATGTATGTGAATGTTTGACCATAGGGAGTGTTAGTCTTAGGATGTGTGACCTTATTGAAGGAGGTGTGGCCTTGGCAAAGGAAGTGTCTTACTGTGGAGGCAAGGCTTTGAGCTCTTAAATACTTAGGCTATGCCCAGTATGAAACAAATCCAGTCTGCCCTTCTCCTACCTGTGGATCAGGATGTAGTACAACTCAGCTCCTTCTCCAAGACCATGTCTGAGCGAATGCTGCCATGCTTCCTGCCATGATGCTAATGGGTTAAACCTCTAAAACTGTTACCCAGCCCCAGATAAATGTTTTCCTTTATAAGAATTGCCTTGGTCATGGTGTCTTTCCACAGCAATGAAACCCTAATTAGACAGAAAGTAGAATTAGAAACCAACCAGTTATAGCTATTTAAAAACTGACAAAATAGGATTCAAACAAAATCTACTCAGAAGAGATACAGCAGATCATTCATAGTAATCCAAAAAGAATAATCCATGAAAAGAAAATTACAATTCTAAACATACACAAATAAAACACCCACACATTCAATTTCATAAACCAAACACTAATGGATTTCAAATCACTAATCAACCACAAACACAGTAAAAGTGCATGACTTCAAAACCCATAGGCAGATCAAGTAAAAAAAAAAGTTGTATAAGGAAATGTTAGAATTAAATAACATCATAGATCAAATTGCCTTACAAGCATCAACAGGACATTCCAACTAACACCGTAAAGGAATTTTAACCCATCACACCTTTAATCTCTCTGGCTGGAATACAGACATGCCCTTAGTACACACCTTTAATCCCAAATAATGAAGATAAAGTTAGTTTGTAGAAGGAAGCACCCATGTTTGAAAGTAATATCTAATTGAAGAGCAGAAAAAAAAATGGATGAATCAGATAAAGATTTAACAGGATGAATTGGAGATAGGATATTCCCAAATCTCATGAGAACAGACTGAAAAGAGAACAGTGTTGTAGAAAGAGAGTAGAGAAGACAATGCAGTAAAGGTTAAATAGACAGAAAGTGTAAAAAAGACAATCTAGTATAGTAGAATATAGTCGAGAGTTCGGCAGAGATGACTACAGTAGAGGTGAGTTCAGTACAGGACAATACAGGCAGTTTGGTACAGTTCAGTTCAGGAGTTCAGAAGCAGAGCAACTCAGAAGCCAAGAAGTCAGTTTGAGTCAGTCAGCTTGGAGAGGAGTTTTAAGTCAGAATAGCTAAGTTGAACCAGGCAGCCAAAGTTGAAAAAGTACTAAAACAAACAAACAAACAAACAAAAATATTCAGCAGTAAGCCTCTGAGAGGACAATTACACCAGGAGAATAAAAAGACACCACCTGTCCTACCAAATATAAGAAAATCAGAACAACATCCTATAGTCTATATGATCACAATTAGATAAAGCTGCATGTGCATGCACTGCACACACACACACACACACACACACACACACACACACACACTACCTAAAAACTAATAAAGATTAAATAACACAAAACTGAACGTTGAATGTATCATTAAAAACCAAGGAGATTTGAAAATGGAACAGGAACTAAAACATGCCCAAACATATAGTGCATGATGAAGACAATTGTGTGGGGGGGGAGGGGTTAAGATTTGTTTATTTTGCTTTACGTTTATGAATATTTTTCCAGCTTCTAAGTCTGTGCAAAATCTGCATGCCTTGTGCTCACAAAGGCAAGAAGATGGTAACAGATTCCTTGGAACTGGAGCAACACAAATTTGTGAGCTACCATGTGGGTACTGGGATCTAGTCCATGGCTGTCCACAAGAAAAACAAGTGGAGCCATCTCTAGACGCATAGTGAAGGTAAGCCTAAGAGGGTGAGTTTATATATCTAAGGGTGTACAGCTCTGAGAGCGTTCAGATATAATAATCTAATGGTGAACCATACGGCTTTGGTAAAACCAACCAACAAACACAAAACTTCAAATCATTAGATTGGGATAAAGAAGGAAAAAAAATCCTGACAGTGGTGCAGGTGTGGCTGCTGTGTCACGTGTGCATCAGTAGGTAGCAGAGATGGAGAGGCTATGTCTACCGAGTTCTGACCTATGAACATCGGAATAATTAGTAGCCTAACATAAAAAGGGAGCCTGAGATGACCAGCAGTCAGGCTGGCCGCAGGGGCCTAGGTGGGGAGCTAGGCTGAGATGACCATCAATTCAGCACCATGCAGTCCTGAGCAGTGGGCAGACCGTGCTTGAGATGATCGTGGACCATTGTAAAGCAGAAGTGGGACATAGTATCCCTGAGACTACTCCTGAGATGACCCTAGCGAATCAGAGACCCCAGGCACCACTCAGAAGAGCAAGCAAGTGGTGGTGAAATGGAAGAGAAAGAGAAACAGAAGCATATGGGCACAACGAAGAGAGGCAGAACCAGAGCCTCAAGGGTAATGAGGAACGACCTGGTCGAAGTAGCCTGTGATGCTACCTGGGAACATGGTGGGGGCCTGGCCGGTACTGCTCCCTGGGGTCATGTCTGGGTTTGTGGCCCTGCAGCAACAGGAGTTTATTAGCACAAAAGGCCAGGCAGACATCCCTGGTCTAATCCCAGGGACATGTTGATGACTGAGGGCTGTGCAGAACTGGATCCACCCCTCACCTGGGCATGTTGGGATACCTGAGCTGGGAGCAGGAGAGCAGGAGAGCTGATACCGCCCCTAGCCAGCTGCAGTACTTGGGAGAGCAGCCACTGCACATTGGAGAGAATTGCGAGTGAGTCATTGCTAAGATTATGAGCATGGGAAAGCTGGTCCTCCCCTTCTCTCCCCTAGCCCTTTACTACCTGCAGCAGGTGGGAGACCTGGCCCTGGATTCATGAGAGCAGGAGAGCTGGTCTTCCTCTTCACTTGCTGTAGCATTTGGGAGATTGGGCTCTGTATCTTACCTGGGCACCTGAATAGAGCTGACTCTGGTTATAGGGGTATGGATGAGCTTGACCCAAGGGTATGAGCCTGGTAGAGCTGGCTCTGTTACTTATCTGCTATCATAGGTAAGGGAACCGTGCAGCCTCCTCACCCCTTGCCACCTATGACAGGCATGAGAGCTGTCCCTGCCCCTCCGCTGCAGCAAAATCAGGGGACCAGCCTCTGCAATTCACTTAAGCAGCACAGTGGACCTGGCCCTGGATCTGGAAGTTGCCTGTGAGCTGTCCCAAAGACTCTGAATGTGGGAGGGCTGGCCCTGCCTACTGTCTGTTATAAGGTGGTATTGGTGAGAAAGAGATCCCCTCCGTCCCCATCTGCCCTTGCCACTGGCAGTGGGTAGGGATGTTGGCACCAACAAAGTCATGAGAGCAGCAGAGCTGTTCTTGCCTGTCACCTGCTGCAGCACGTGGCAGAGCAGGCAGTGAACCTCACCTGAGCAGCAAAATAGAGTTTTGCAGATACAGGAGCATGTAGAGCCAGCCCTGAGGGTGTGAACATGAGAGAACTGGCCCTACAACGTGCCTTCCATGCACAGTATGGCCAAGGGAGAGTAGCCTTCTCCCATGCTCACCCCTTGCCACCTATGACAAGTGGGAGGGTTGGCCCTAGGGTCATGAGAGCAGGATAGCTGTCCCTGCCCCTCACTTGTTTCAGTAATTGGAGAGTAGGCGCTGCATCTCATCTGAGCATCACAATTAAGCTGGTCCTGGATATGGAGGTTGAAGGTCAAGTTAAAGGTGGAATCACAGGAGAGGTGTCCCTGCCTCTTGTCTGCTGGGCTGAGTCATGAATGAGGGAATGACACCCTTCCTTCCTCATCCCTCATCATCTATGGCATCCAAGAGAGCTGCATCCAGGGTCATGAGAGTCGGAGAACTGGTCATGTTCTTCAGCACCTACAGCACTCAGGAGAGCGGTCCTGCACCTCCCCTGGGCAGCAGGGTAGAGCTGGCTCTGGTTTCAGGGGTTACTGGTGAGATGTCCCTGAGGGCAGAAGTGCAGGAGAGATCATGGACTAACCAGCTCAGATTCCCCTCAGGCTGAGATCTAGGTCTTTGAATTGGCTCATTCCAACATCTACCCTATTGATGGACTTCTGACGTGCATGAAGGGGCTGGCCCTACATATCTAAAACTTCAAACCTCCTTGACTCAGGGCAACAACAGGATAACTAAGAGGATTCCCAGTGAGGTTTCAGTATTGGAACCTGAGATAGAGTAGCAGAAGACAGAGGCCTCTTACCAAACAAATGATTCATTGTAAAGAACGTTCGCAAGCAAAGAAATATGAGCAATAGGGTATACTGTGGGACATGCTGTGACACATTACAGTTTCCACAACAAGACTTTTTTTCTCTGTTGCAGGTGAGTTGCAAGGGTATAGGATGGGTGCAAGGGGAAGGGGAGATGAGTGGGATTGGGGTGCATAATGTGAAATTCACAAAGAACCAATAACTTTTTTTAAAGAAAAAGAAAAAAACAACAATGCAAATAAAAAGTTGGCTCTCTTAAAAGGTAAACAAAATTGACAAATCTTTAGCCAAGTAGACAAAGACTCAAATTTATAAATTTAGATATATAAGTGGAGAGATTAAAACATATACAAATGAAATTTCAAAAAACCCAAAAGCATATAATTCAAAAGCATATATTTCGATGAATTGTAAAATATAAAAGACATGTATAACTCTCTAGGTATATATGGCCTATTAAAATTAAAACAAGATGAAATAAATAATTTAAACAGATCAATAACCAGTATCAAGACTGAAGCACTAATATAAAATCTCCCAAATGAAAAAAGTCCAGGACCAGATGAATTCATTGCAGAATTAATTTGACCAGACCTTTAAAAAACTAAGGCCAGTGTTACTCAATTTATTCTCTACAATACAGAAAAAGAAAGGATGATTCTAACAATTTTTATAAAGGTAATATGAACTTGGTTCCAAAAGTAAATTAGCATACAAGAAAAAATAAATATTGCTGACCCAATTACTTGATGAGTACAGAATCAAAGTTCATAATAAAATACTAACAAAATAAATTCAAGATCACATTTAAAAAGCTCAGTAATTGTGGTTAAGTTGGTTACTGTCCACAGATGTATAGTTGGTTCAACATATGTAATTAAATAAATGTGATTGTGCTAATAAATGGAATTAAACAACTTGTTTAGGGTTAAGATGTTTTTAGGTCTAGATAGATGTTTTAAGTTGATAAAGATGATGTATGATAGCTATTGATTTACATTCAGAAGTTTACAGTCACAAAGATAGGAAAGATGTTCTCTTCAAGGTTGCTAAACACAAATAGCCAAAACACTATGAATGTAACATTTATATAATTCCGGGTTGTTTCATGGTTCTTTCTTGCTTTAAGTAGTTTATTTTATTTACATGTAATAATAAAAAGTATATGTAAAAAAGAAATATAATAAAAATTAAAAATAAATAAATGGTATTAAAGACAGAAATAGTATGATCTTCTCAGTAAACTCAGTAAAAGACTCTGACAAAATCTAGCATCTATTCATTATAAAAATCATAAAGAGGCTATGGATGAAGGTAACATATTTTAATGTAATAAAGGCTATCTAAAACAAACCTAGAGCTTATATATTAACCATAGAATATCTCAAAAGTGTTCCTTCTGAGATCAGATATAAAACAAGGCTGTCCAGTCTCTCCACTCCAATTCAATATAATACTGATGTCTTATTGTATTACTCAGATAGAACAAGAAAATAAAATGAGGATACAAATGAAAAAGTAGTCAAAGTATCCATATATACCAATGATTTGATCTATACATAAGACAACATAAAGTTTCCACCAAATACAGCAAGGCATGGTAGCACATGCTTTTAATTCTAACACTTGGGAAGGCAGAGGCAGATGGGTCTTTGTGAGTATTAGGCCAACCTGGTCTACAAAATGAGTTCAGATCAGCCAAGGCAATACAGAGAAATCTGATAACTACTTTCAGCAAAATGATAGGTTATAAAAAGAAAAAGACACAAAATCATGCTTAGGGGTTAGTTGTCATAAATTCCTTTTTATTTTTTATATTTTTGAAAATAGATTTTTCACACAGTGCATTCTGATTAAAATGCAAACTAAACAATAAGATATTACCTCACCCCTGTAAAAATGGATATTATGTAAAGTCTAAATATAGGGCAGGAGAAATGGCTCAACAGTGAACTAGCTACGCTTCTACATGTCCTGTGTTCTATTCTCAAGACATACAGGGTAGCTCAAAACCCTATGTAATCGTATGCCCTCTCTCAAGCTCAGAGGGAACTGCACACAGGAGGTGCACAGGCATGCATGCCTGCAAAACCCCCCTAGGTATTCCACTAAATGATACATTAAAAAAATAGCCTAAAAATAGCAAGTACCAAGGAAAGGGACCTCTTGTATAACTGCTGGGTTATAAATGGATATACCCCTAATGGGAAACAGTGTAATAAAAATGTAAACACTACATGATTCAGCTACCTGACAAAATGATGACATTTGCATTCCTGTTTATTTCATCACTATGTCTAACAACCAAGATATGAAAATTAACTAAAATATCCAGCAACTTATGGTAGATAAAGAAAATGAGGCAAAACACAAATGGGATATTTATTATTCAGCCATTGATACAAGAATGAAGTCCTGTCATAGGTATCAACATAGATTGAAACTAGAAAACATTGTTACAAATAATGAGTGAGGAAGAGAAAAAAGTAGGCTAGAGATGTAGTTCAGTTGGTAGACTGCTTGCCTAATATGCATAAATCTCTGGTTTCGTCACATACACTCACATAAAATGAAGGGTGGTGACACACATGTATAACCCCAACACTCATGTGGTAAAAGCAGGAGGATCAAAAGCTCAAGGTGATTATTGACTACATAACATATCTGAAGACAAAACAGATACCAATATAACCTGGAAAAGTAAGAAGGAAAAAAGGAACAAGTGAAGGAATGAAAAAGGGGAGAGAGAAAAAGAGTGAGGGAGGAAGGTAGAAAGGGAGGGAGGGACAAAAGGAGGGAAGGAAGAAAGGAGATACTTAAGATTTCAACTCACTAAGTATAATCTGAAAATAGTGATGTTAAAGAGGAGGGGTTGGGAAATATGACCGAGTTAGTGCTGTCACTGTTAGGAAGCTGTACACAGTAGGGTGACAGTAGGTGGCAACAACTACATTTCAGAAAGGAATAAGAAAGCATTTTGAAAGTGTTCACTATAAAGAAGCTAGGAATGCTTTAGAGATAAAATGCTTATCCTGATTTAAATATTACATGGTATTTATGTTTAGTAGACACAACATTATGCTGCATTAATTGGGACAGTGTCCATTTGCATTTGTCAGTTAAAATTTCAAAAAATATATAACATTTAAAATCAGTCAAACAATTAATTTCTAATAGTAAATAGAATGACTGTTTCAGATTGTAAAGCAATTAACATCCTGCTGTAATATGCTAGCAAAAGCCTTAATATCTAATAATAGGAAATTATTTCAAATGTGTTTCAAATGCACACACACACACACACACACACACACACACACGTTTGTGAATTTATGGAGTATAGCTAACATAAGGATAATTTTAAAGTTAATAATGAATAATTAGAAAAATATAATATGGAGAAATCAAGCTGGCATTCAAGTATAAGCCTCACCCCTACGGACTATCATTGAGAGTACGGAAAGGTGCTACACATGCTAATGGAGAAGAAAAGTAATCATTAATTTTACCCATCTACAAACCCTGCTAGCTATAATAACAGCAACCTGCTAGTAAAATTTATCTGCTAGTACAATAGTGTCACTAATATGGGAGTAGCCAAACACTTTTTGATTGAATTTAAGGCTCACTCTCTGAGATGGAACCCATATCCAAAACTATTAATGAGGCCAAGAATCTGAGAATAGATAGGTCATGGTCTCAGGAGAAAACTCTTATTCTGATTAAACGAAAACAATAATACATGCCTCCTCATGACATAATGCCATACCCATAGTATCAGTGCAGCAATCAACTCTCATCAGAGATGCTATTACTTGCAGTAGGTAATTAAGGCACACACACACACACACACACACACACACACACACACACACACACACACACACAAATTGGATAATGTATGGTGAGCGAGGTACTTTGGAGTGCTCCCATTTATAAATAGGATGTCTTTATTACACCACTTCCCTAGGGCTCAGAGATACATGCAGAAAAAGTAGAAAGATTGTCAGAGCCAGTGTTATGGATGACTTCAAGGAAAGTGCATTTTCAGATACAACAGGACTGATGTTCCTAAAAACTCAGAGACTATAGCAGCATGCACAAAACCTGCAGGAGCTCAAATCCAGCAATAATCTCAGTATGCTGGATGCAGGTTTTAATTTTTTAAAACCTACTTTATTTGGGATTCCTTAACGCCTCTACCTCCCTGGTATGAGAGAAAGATGGTTAGTAGGGACAGGTGATGTAGATAGATCTTTTAGACTCAGTTTCTTGGGGCAACTTCAGCTAAACAGCCAACAGCAGCAGCAAACTGTGGCAATAGATAACAAACAGCAAACAGCAACAGCAGAACAAATCAGTGGAAGTCTTTTTGAAGCATTCTCCAGAGTGTTTCTCTCTAGAAGCACCACCTCAAAGTGCTCTCTCTCTCTCTCTCTCTCTCTCTCTCTCTCTCTCTCTCTCTCTCTCTCTCTCTCTCTCTCTCTCTCTCTCCCTCCTTCCCTCTATTTCTCTATGTGTGTTTGCATGTGTGGGTGTGTCTGGGTGTATATCGCGTGCCTTTCTCTGTGTGTCTCTCTTTCTCTGTCTCTCCTCCTCCTCCTCCTCTTCCTATTTATACCCATTCAGCATCTACACATGGATGTTTTCCATCTGGCAAAGACCACACCCCCACAAGAGGTAATTTCCAGAATACAAAGATCACACACCTTCTCATGAGGCAACTATGAGCTGTGAATAAACTAAATACAGTTTCACATCCCACACTTGGGATCAAAACAAAAACATATTTGCATATAGCGTAACCAAAACTTCCACTACAGGTGGAGGTTACCTGGACACAAAGTCCCACCCCAAACACAGAAGCTGCTGGAGAGGGAAGAAGGTTTTCTTCAATGGAGTAACAGTAAGTATATAGATTGTATTGCAGGGCAGGCTTCATGTGCAGGAGTAGAATATCAAAAATCAGACGCCAAGTTTGTGTATGTCTGTGCTGGAGCTTGCTGCTATTTGTTGATATGGTGTTTCTGCTTGTGTTCTATGTTTGCCTGTGTTTCGAGAGGGATAAAACACAAGAAGCTGAATAAGTAGGAGGGGGAGAATCTGAGAGAAGGACAGAAAAGAATGTGATCAAGATATATTGTGTGGAATTCCAAAATAATAAAATGTAAAACAAAAAGTCTGTGTAGAACAATTAATTAATACATTTTTAAATAGCCAAAAGGCCAAAGAAAAATAGTAAAAATAAGAAATCATATTTTAAAATCAATAAGACATATAGAAATTTGTGACACAGTTCTATATATATAACACAGAAGAATGTATAAATGCTAAACTTAAAAGAATTTAGGACATAAATCTTATATATATATATATATATATATATATATATATATATATATATATGACAGTTATGCTGAATTGTAGTTGATGTAGACATGTTTTTGTTTTGATTCCATGTGTGGGATGGAGAATAGATGGTGCAAGAACAGGTGATGTTTATCTGCTAGGAAACAAACTGCCTCTTGTGGAGGCTTGGTCTTTGCCAGTTCAAATACATCTTAGTACAGACTCTGAGAAGATTACATATATGAGGCCAAAACAAGAGGCTGGGCTTTTTGGTCTTGGTACTGTTTCCAATTGTTTGGCTGTTCATTGCTCCACTTTGAGATGCTCCTAGAGAGAACCACTCCAGAGAAGGCTTCGACGTTCCTGTTTCCAGCTGTTGCTCTGAGTTCTGGCTGCTGCTTTAGGCTCCAGTTACTGCAGTTGCAGTCCCCTTTGCTGAATTGCTGGTTTGCTGTTTAACGGATCTGCTGCAATCCTACCAACTATGTCAGTGGAATTGCTCCCAGGAACTGAATCTAAGAAGGTCTACTTCTCCTGTTCTCATTAACCTCCTTTCTCTCCTATCTAGGATAGGTGAGTTGGAAGGGATATATGTGCATTAAAGATCCCTAAATAAAGTAGGTTTGAAAAAATTCGAAGCCTACAGGTGCTGTCCATCTTGGTGCTCGAACACACAATCCTGAGATTAAGAGTCTCATGCTCTGAGATAGGAGACTGAGATAGGAGTTTCCTTAACATTGTTATTTCAATAACCTGAAGCTGTTCTGTTACCTCTGGGCTCTCATCCTCTCCTATTTATACAATGAAGTCCGTGGTAGTAAAAAGAAGCTCAGTATTGGCTCCTCCCACCATAGCCTCCACTTCCTCCACTTCCTCCAGGATCAGAAAGCAGGCCCCAGTGACACTGAATTATGTGAATATCAGCCTTAAAGATAATCAATGATGAATCAATTACTAATGAAAGCTTCTGTTCACTTGGAAGACATACCAATTTTTTATTGATTTGCACTTTGTAACATGCATCAGAATGGGGGGGGGGGAGGGAGGGAGGGAAGGAGAGAGGGAGGGAGGGAGGGAGAGAGAAAGAATAATCACCACAGGAGATTTTTAAAATTCTTCTTATTGTAATTGATAAAACAGGTAGGCAAACGATAAGGTTATAGCAAATATGAATGTGTTGATTAAAAAGTTTGATTAAAATGACTTCTGCTGACCATTAAACTCAACAACTAAAAAATATATATCATCTTTAGGAGCACATGAAGAATTTACAAAATTTGGCTAAAGCAAGTGTTTTAATAATGCTGGCCAATAGTAAAGTCAGCTGAATTCAATAACAAGAGTAAGTAGAAAAATCTCTTTATAGCAATTAAATAGTACCTTTCTAAAAAGCACAACAAGAAAAATCAAAGAAGAAATCAGACTGAAATTTTAAATAATTGATAGGGCATATCAAATTTGTTTTTCAGTTGGATCAATGACTTTGGGACTCCCTGTGCCCTTGATCCTTGACCACCAGTCCCTGGAGGGTAAAGGGATCAGTAGCAATGAAATGGGGATTCAAATGACTCATGAGTACAATGGAAATGACTTTCTGAGACCAGGTCCCATGAGACCTCTCAACTTTATTCAGAATGAAAAAAGGCTATCTAGTTCTTGGGAAGTGGGTGGAGGGTTTTCAGGGTAGATGTTAGAGGTACACTATTGCCTGGGGCTGAAAGTACCAGGATGATTTATTTGGCAGCACAGTCCTACCATATACCTAATTATTGCATGGGCAGCAGGGGGAGAAATTTTTTGCAGAAATTGTGTTAAAGGTCATATTCCAGAAATGGTTAGAAGCTTCTGTGCCTAGAGACACTTTCCAGATGAGGTCAAGCAGAAACAAAGAATCCCTGCTGAGAAAGGGAACTCTCTATTATGCACCAACCTTGGACATGGTGAACTGTGACCTCAAACAGCAAGGTCCTTCAACAATGACCTTAAATGCATATGGAAGAAAAGAGTATAGGAGAAAACATTGGTCTTACATCTTAAAAATTATTAAAATGATAGGTACTTTACCTTTCTAAAGGAGATAGTAAATATTGAAAGAAAATAAACATAAAATTCAAATCAAATATACAATAGCAAATGCTAAAATTAAAAATTCTTTGAAAGGATATGTAATGAGCAAATCTTCACAGAACAATTTGAAGAAATGTGACAAGTAAATTCTTCGTGTCAGTGCTTGAGAGAATGTGGTGCTTGTGAGACGGCGGTGTCTTTATATGTACCACCCTTGCTGCTTTGACAAGCACATATGATGCAAAGTGGTTTCAATATGTAGTTCAACTGAATCTGGTTTGCTACAAAAAAAAATTCTTAACCCGAGTTTATCCTTGTAACCAGGCAACAGGGTCTAAGATAATCATACATAACAGGAAAACTTCTAGCCAATAAGCAACTGATATGATCTTACATGACAAGTGCCAAGTGCCGCCAATCACATTGTTTTGTTTATTGCTTCCTTCCCTCTTGCTCTAAGTATTATCTGCATATTTGTGCATTTCAACAGCTCTCTACTTTGCCCAAGTAAACTTTATTCAATTGGCTCTTCTCCACCTCCTCTTCCTTCTTTTTATAGAGATAGGGCTTCTCTCTGTGGCCTTGGCTGTTCTGGACTTGCTTTGTAGACCAGGCTGGTCATAAACACACAGAAATCTCCCTGAGTTTGTCTCCCTGAGTGCTGGAATTACAGGCATGCACCACTGCACCACTTTCCTCTTTTTAATATGCTTAGAATCTTATCAGTACTGATACTGTTAATCAAGTTTATATGTTGATATATGTGAACAAGAAAGAAACAGATAAGCCCATACAAAACACACATTCTATTTAAATAAGCTAACTCATAGAAAATGAGACCACTAACTTTCTAAAAAATATAAAAGTATCCCATTTCATTATTAATAAGAAAATGTAAATTAAAGTCACAGTGTGATAACATTCATCAAAGACTGCTACTATTACATTATCTAGTATCAATAACATTTTTATCTGGGTAGGGGCTTAAGGTTTACCGCCTGTATTGTCCTTGGCTGGTGCCTTAGTTTGAGCGGGACCCCTGGGCCCAAATCTGCCTATCATAATGTTCTACTTGTAGGCTTCTAGGACCCTCTGGGTCCTTCTATTTTGCCTTTCTCCCATGATTCTCTCATCTAGAGTCCCACTAGAATGTCCTCTCAGATCTAGCCAATGGACAGAACACTCCCCACAGTAGAGTGGAGAGTGGGATATGACTTTCTCACATACTCTGGTGCCTCACCTTTGACCATGTCCCCTGGAGGGGAGACCTGGTGGTACTCAGAGGAAGGACAGCAAGTTACCAAGAAGAGACTTGATACCTATGATCATATAGAGGGGGAGGTAATCCCCCTCAGGAACAGTCATAGGGGAGGGGAATAAGGGGAAATTGGGAGGGAGGGAAGAATGGGAGGATACAAGGGATGGGATAACCATTGAGATGTAACAAGAATAAATTAATAAAGAAGGAAAAAAAAGAGAAAAAAAAAGGAGTGTGACTGGGGTACATAATGTGAAACTCACAAAGAATAAAAAAAATTAAAAAAATAACATTTTTATCATATTCTGGCCATTCCAGTGCTACGTTGTAAGAACTTTAGAAAACAGTTAAGCATTATAGAGTAAAAGACATTTTATATCAACTGCTATAGTCCTTATAGTTACAAAACAAATATAAGTGCACATGAAGGGAATATCAATAAGATTTTATTTATTTCAAAATTCATTTTAGCATCCAAAACTTGAAATAAAATAAATGTTCATCAACAGTATAATAGATATATTATATATACTGACCCGTCAGAGCATACTATCAGCAAATGAATGAGCTTGACAATGTAATTTTGAACATAAAATATTCTATGAAAAATATATAGATTAAGATTTTTAGCAGTTCTAGAGAGGAAAAGAATAGGTGGGGAGTAACCAGGATAGCAAGAAGTACAATCTCTGAGGTCCTGGTAAATCACATCATGATTCTGAATTAGTTTCACAGTGTTTGCCTTCTGACAAACAGTGAGCTACACCATGACTTTGGACACTTGTCTATGTTTAGTTCATGTCAGTAATATTTTTATCAAGGGCTATTTTATTTTGAACACATCTGGATGTGAAAATTGGTTCTCAAAATATGAGGCTGCCATACATCTGATGGTGTACATCTGCTTAACATCATTACTGTGAATAAGAAAAGCATCACTGTGCTTAAATTCAGTGGACATCTGCTTTACATCATTGCTAAGAAAAGAATCACTTTGCTCAAATCTAGCCTAAGGATCTTAAAATCTATATGCGATCATGTGCACTTGATGGTCACCATCAATACAAGAAGTTACATGGATGTTGCAAACTAAGCATACTTTTGAGCATCTGGTAAGCAGATAACCAAAATTTAGGTTGAAAGTACTTCAGGAAAATTATTCTCAAAAACCATTTGTAATGTCTGTTCACAAATAGGATCCAACCCACTGTTAGAACACTGTTATTCATTCCCTGTTAACAACTGAAAAAAACTCCAGGACATTTCATATATGTCAAAGCCCATGAACACTCAAGGCCTCATATAATATGTCACCAAGTTGTGTATAAAATGTTCATTTTCTCTATTGAGATAACCTTTGGTTTGCTAATAACACTGAATACAATGTACACAGAATGTAGTTATCCTATATTGGGTAATGAATATCAGGCAGAGTCTGTACATATTAGTATAATTTAATTTTTTTCTGAGAACGTCAATATGTATTTGATCATATGTGCACACATGGTGTGAAACACACCACACATAGAATGTTCATGTGTTAAGAGGGACTACTTCTGGCAAGGACTCTGGCCCCCCAACTTTGATCATTTCCCCTCGGCAGGGCAGCCTTGACAGGGCACAGAAGAAGAGGATATAGGTAGTACAGATGAGACTTGATAAATAGAGATTAGGTGTTAGGGGAGGAGGGCTCCCCTTTCTGAGGACTAAGGGAGGGAGTGAGAGGGGCTCAGGGTGGGAGGGGGGATTGAGAGGGGCTGAGAGAGGGGAATACAATCAGGATGTGAAGAAATCAAACTGCAGAACAAGCAGGTAATTTATATTGCTAATCCCATTACATGGGAATAGCTCTGAGACTGGCTGAGACGTCAATGTCTATGCATAGACAATGCTTCTTGTTGGCTACAGAATACCTGTGATTTGTTATTAGATGCCATTCTTCCTATGGCATGAATGAAGATTTACAGTCTTTTTAATGTACATACAAAGAGCAGAAATCCAGCCTTAATTGTTCTATGCATCATGCACACCTTATACATTTATAATTTTAGGACTGTACAATGTTTGTGAGAAAGTATAAGTTTTCAGAACAAAAGAACTGGACACTTAAGCTGGATCAGACCTGACAGGATTCATTCCTCTCAGCATGTTGGACACTGACATCCTGCATCCTTCATGTTCCAGCACCAAGAACTCAGTTGCTGTACCTCATCAGAACAGGACAGCTTCAAAGAAATCTTCCAATCCCAGTTGGTCCAGCATTTCAGACTGTCCTACATAGGACTCTAATTAAGTCTGGAATTTCTCAACATTTAGAAAATAGACTAAAAATGCTAGCTTGTTTAACCATTTCCCCAATTTTATTTGGGACACTACAAAAGTATTATTCATCCCAAGTCATCCAGAAGAAAATAACGTCCCATTTACCTTATGGGGGGTTGCATAGGTTTTTGGTTGCTTTCTTGGGTGATAGATGGTTATTTTCATTTGGAGTTGGTTATAAGCTATTATTGGTCTTATTTAGAGAGAGAGAACAAAGCTGAACTCAGGGATGTCTCTCTTCTCCTTTACCTTTAATTCTTAGGTTTGGAGATAGGGGTTGAAAAGAAAGAAGGGGGATGTAGAACTATATAGGAATGATAGGACAAAAAAGTAGATTAGTGAATCTACTCCTCAACTTAATGCCTTAAGTGTTACTTACAAGGTTAATTTTAATTCATTGGTATAGAATTTCGTAATAGATGCAAAATAAGTTTAATTTTAGATACATTGGTATAGAATTCAAATTTAAGGTTATTCTTCATATATATCATATATATTTCTAATGTAATATGCCATATTATACCCATACAACTCTATTGTAATACAAGGCTTACTTCTAATACCTTGGAAGTGGTATTGTAGGCTGTTTAAGTTAATTAAATAATGCAAACTAATTATTAGTTGATCAAATCATGGTCATGTCAATTACTAGTTTATTTTTATCACAAGAATATATATTCTAGGTATAACAGACAGATATGATTCTATAAAAAGATAAGTTAAAATAGAGAAGGTCTTTAAAGTTCAGAGACATATAAAATATAGCATTGAAAGATGTTATTATTTCAAAGATATATTTACAATGAGACAGGTTAATTCCTGGCAACACCCAGCCTATCTCAAAGAAGATGATGAGCATCAAAGAACCTTCACAAAGCCAACCTGAAGATGGCTTCAAATGTGGCAAACCAGCCACAAGGCAAAATGTTTTCATTTCTACCATAGACAGAATTCTGCCTAAAAATGGCCAAGCTTAGATGCAGGCAAAGTTGATGGCCAAATTCTGCCAAGACAGGGTAAGCAAGTCCTCAATAGTTCCTGCCTTGCAAATATGTTTGTCAGATATATTGGACCAGAGGGCTGAATATGATGCTCCAACATTATAGAGAATTTTGGGTGACTGTTCAGGCAGCAAACTCCCTGTCACCTTCTTATTTGGAAAGCTGCTAACCTGCACTCCCTGTGTACTCAGGTAATTAATTTTATTCTTTCTCAAGTCTCTGATGGGGCTGAAGACCAGATAGTTTAGTTTTACAATTAAGCTTAGTTGTTTAGGGATTAAGGTGTTTTTAGGTCTAGATAGATGTTTTAAGTTTATAATGAGGAGATATGATAGATATAGGTTTAAATTCAGATCTTTAGACTCACCAAGATAAGAAAGATGTTTTTGTCAAGGCTGCCAAATACAATTATCCAAAACACCAACAATGTAACATTTACATAATTCCTGATTGTGCCATTGTTCTTTTTGCTGTAGGTAGTTTAATATATATAATATATATATATAATATTTAATTAAAAATTGAAAAAAGTAGAAAACTATTCTTTTATGGCCATTTGACCTAATTAGTATTACTAAGACTTGCTGAATTACTTTGTATTATTAAGCTTTGGTACAAAGAAACATAGTATGATATTTTTATTTTCTTTATTATAACTTCTTTTTATCACTATCATAACATATAAATCAAAAAGTAGATGGGGTATGTGGACATTTACTCCATACCATGAAAGTTAATGAGGTCATAGGTTTAAATTGTATGTATATTATGAAAAGATTTTACTGTTCTCTTCTTGTATTGTCCTTGGTTAGTGCAATAGTTTGAGCAGACACCCCTGGGCCCCGATGAACCCATTATGATGTTCTTCTTGTAAGAATCCCTACTCTGATCTATACAATGGACAGGACATTCTGCACAGTTATGTGGAGAGTGGGGACTGAATCTGACACAAACTCTGGTGCCCTATATTTAACCACCTCCTTTTGTTGGGGAGGCCTGATGGCACTCAAAGAAAAAATAAGCAGGCTACCAAGATGAGACTTGATAGCCTATGACCATATAGTGGGGCAGGCAGTCCCCTTCATTCTTAGACCTAGGGGAGGGGAATATGGTGAAAGTGAGAGGGAGAGAGGAACAGGAGGATACAAGTGGTGGGATAACAACTGAGTTGTAATCTGAATAAATCAATTAAAGTAAAAAAAAAAGATTTTACTATTTCCTGCTCCAAGATTCTACTGATAACCTCTCCAGCAAAGGGAAACTCTAGACTATTGGCCAAAATAGACAATACAAGTGCATGCATGGGACTTTTGGAAAAGCTAGAAGACTATCAATTATGACAAACCTCTTAGAGGATATTCTGAAGGGAAATGAAATGGGATGCTCTTATGATTTGCATCTCCATATAGACAAAACTTGTATTGTAAAATATGATTTGTCAATTCTTGGGTTTATTAGAAGTACTTGATTTCCAAGGAAAAGAAAAGACTGTAGATTGTAAATAAGTTCAGGGGATTTTTATCACTTTCCATAGTAACAGCTACAGATAAGAACCCTTAGCAGATATTAGTGCACATATTCCTGTAATGAACTTTGCACAGTTTTAGGACCTACAGAGATCCAAACAGGACCCTATATTCCCATCACCATATCTGTCCTCTGTTCATTGATTGCTGTTATTACTGAAACAGTGCATAAAGGCAGGGCAACTCTGGATGTGGCACCTCTGCCATTGATGTAGCCTTTTTTCCCATGGGGAACAGTGACTTTGAGGATATTTAAAGAGTGGCTAGCAGGATGGTTATAATTCTAGGCAAGTCTAATGCCCACTTAGCTCCAATGTCCAGCCCATTGCCTCCTTCCCTTGTCCTGCTGCACCAGGAATATCTAGCGACAAGTAGATGGCTAAAGTTCAGCATAAGAACATAATCAACAAGAGCCAGGCCAATATGGCACCACCAGAGCCCAGATATCTTAGTACAACAAGCCCTGCATATCCTAACACATCAACTGAAGCACAAGAAAATGACCTTAAATCCAATCTTATAAAGATGTTTGAGACTTTTAAAGAGGAAATGAATGAATCCCTTAAAGAAATACAGGAAAATGCAAGTAAACGGGTGATAACATTAATAAAACTGTTTAAGACCTGAGATGGAAATAGAAGCAATTAACCGCCCCCCCAACACACACACACACACACACACACACACACACACACACACACACACACACAAGTGATGAAATCCTGGAGATAGAAAACCTAGAAAATAGAACAAGAATAACAGAAACAAGTATCACACACATAATACAAGAGCTAGAAGAGATAATATCAGGCATAGTAGACACAATTGAAGAAATGAATACATTGGTTGAAGAAAATGTTAAATCTAAAACATTCCTAAAGCAAAACATCCATTAACTCTCACTAACATGATTACCTAAACGTGAGCTGAACAAGGATAGCAATAGACATGACAAAGTGGAAAAGTTCCAGCCCTACACAAAGAACTACAGGCACCGAAGGAAAGCTGAGAATGGAGAAAGTCATCTTCCACAGGGAAGAACACAGCACTTATTCAATACTAAATGTTCATCTCTGAAAATATGTGTATCTACATATGCATGTGCATGTAACTACAATGAATAATAATAATAAAGAGGCTATGAGTTTGAAAGAGAACAAAAGGATATATATAAGAGAATTTGGAGGGGAAAATGAAAGGGGAAGTTATGTAATTATATTATAACTTCTAAAATTAAGAAAAAATTTTAAAGATTACTATTAAATGTAAATTAATTAAACTTTTCAAATAAAAGATAGCATCTGCGGAGTGAATGAAAAATATTATCCAACTATATATCATTCTAAATAGTAACCAAAAGTAAACAGAGACTATGACATTATCAAATTATATGGACTTAATATATAAAATGTACAAAAAAGAAAGAAAGAAAGAAAGAAAGAAAGAAAGAAAGAAAGAGGCAGGCCTAGGAAAATGGTGCTGTTTCTAAGACTTACTTTGAAAACAGGAAAACTTGAATTGAGTGCTTGGATGCGTGAAAACAGCCAGATTCAGGTGATCTGAAGCTGAAAGCTTTAAATTTAATGAGAGATTATATCAGACCAAAATAAAAGAAGTGGAGATCAATAAAGACATCTGACATCCTCCTCTGGCTACATCTGTGCATACACTATATAGGGGACACACACACACACACACACACACACACACATGAATGTACAAGTGATTACACAAGGTTTAAAATTACAAAGAACATATAAGCACTTAAAATGCCTTATTGAGTAAGATGATATAAAACCTATAAGCATATAATGTGAATAGCAGGCTATTAAAGTAATGAATGAGATAAACTCAGAATTGAAGGACAGAAATAGTTCTATAGTAATACTTGGAAACTTCAAAACTGAACTCCTGGTACAAGATAAAATAGTTAGACTAAGATAAATAAAATAAATAGATATGACACCAAAAGCCAACTTTAACATACATATTAACATATACCCAACAACACAGCATATATGCATTCATCTAAAATACACAGGAGATATTTTCCAGGACAGACTATTTTGAGCTGCAAAAGAAGCACCTATTGATATAAAAAAAGTGTGCATCATATAAAATATCCTTTCACAAATCTACAGAATGAAGCTGGAAACCAGTAACAGAAGTAAAACTAGCATGCTTCTGGCCAGACAGCAATTCTGCATTTATTCTCAAGGAACAAGGTCTATCACATATGAAAGCAGCGTTTTGAGAGTTCAAGACAAATCTATGACTCAGAAAGAGTAAATTCCAAGTAAGAGGAAAAGAAATAAAAGCATGCATTTTAAGAAGTCTATGCCCAGAAGTGGGATAGCTGGGTCTTGAGGTAGAGCCATTACTAATTTTCTGAGAAGACCCAGATTGATTTCCAGATTGATTGTACAAGTTTGCACTCCACCAACAATGGAAGAGTGTTCCCCTTTCTCCACATCCTCACCAACATGTGCTGTCAGTTGAGTTTTTTATCTTAGCCATTCTAATGGTTGTAAGATGGAATCTCAGAGTCATTTTGATTTACATCCGGACACAGGGAAGCATGCACAAAGTGTTGTACCAACCTAGGACAATGCATGCAGTAAAGCTTGACCCCCCTCTTCAGGTCTCCCCAATGGACAGCTCATTCTCCACGGTTGTTAGGGAGCAGGGACTGCCTTTGACATGAGCTCTGGTGCTCCTGGATTTCTTCCCTTTTGTGGGGAGGCCCAGCGGGACACAGAGAAAGGGGAAGCAGGCTATTCAGAGGAGCCCTGATAGGCTGTGGTTATATGGTAAGAGAGGAAGTCCCCTTCTGTCAGAGGTCTAGGGGAGAAGAATAAGGCAGAAGAGGGAGGAAGGGTGGGAAATGTAAGATACACGTGGGGGGATAACATTCAAGATGTAATCTGAATACATTATAATATACTAAATTGTTTTTTAAAAGCAAAAAACAAAACTATCAGAGCTATTATGTTCAGCTTAGAGCTACCAAACATGAAAGCAAAAATCTGTTTTGATTTTATTAAGAAACGCATTTTTTAAATTTATAAACTTAATCTCATTTGTAAAACTAACCACAACATCTTCTTTGCTCATGTATTGTATTTTATTTAATTTTATTCATTTAGCCAAATGCTCACTTCATTAAAGAAATTTTGTTTTATTTGTTGTCTTTTCCATCTTAACCCCAAGTGGATCCCAATGAAAATCATCTAAGTCAATATCATATCTATAAATGTCAGAATTTATATTAAAAAATATTATGTTATGGGACTTCCAAGATTGCTGCAGCTAGGGTGTACTGTATCTGAGTGGCAGAAGACGAGAGACTGCGGTTACAGTGAATAACCGAGCTGCTAACTGCAAAACAGTAACTTCGGTGTTTTCTGGATGGGAAAGGACACACTGGGAGCCTGGATGTACAGTTTCAGGCCCCCAGCAGCTGTATCTCAGGTCCAGGAACCAGGCAAGTCCCAGGATGCGTGTTGCCCAGTGCATTTTTCCTATACGCGCGTAACTCCCCAGTTCCACGGACACTCTGCTCTAGCAAGCAAACTGCAGCTTCCCGCAGCTTCCCAGAGGGCAGCGCCTGCATACCTGGGGTCAGAATCCCAACACCAATCCATAGTTCTACTGGCCTTCCTGTGGAGACCAGCTGGACAATACGAGTATACAGGGCCCTGGGTCCAAGATGGCAGAGCCTAGCCAAATCTGAACGCACGGAGCACAGTCCCTGCTTGGCTAAAAAGTGATTGCATGGCTGGATCTGAATATATAAAGCCAGTGTCCCTTTGCTATGCTGCTAAGTAATGCCAAAGCCAGTTTGTGATCTGCCTGATCTGCCCAGCTTAGTTAGGATACCTCCAGCAGAAAGGTAAGCTGTAGGTGGGCCATAATCTCCACTGTCCACCATCTCGAGGGGCCAGTGGGAGTCCAATGCAACACTGAGCTTAAAACCCTCTCCTTGCTGACTCTGGGTCTGCCTGAATCACCTAGTACAAGGACAGCAGAGGTGAGTGGTACTTGGTCTCTGACACACATGGCCCCTGCCAACCCAAGGAGGCCCATGAGAGCTCAAGTGTCATTCAGCTTAGAGTGTTCTCTGCCTACTCTTGAGCTGCCTGGCCATTAGAAAGCATCAAGCCTGCTCTCACCAGAGGCAAACAGATAGCTACATGTCAGCATAAGCACATTAACAACAAAATCTACAGCCATATGATACCACTGGAAACCAGCTATCCTACTACAGCAAACCCTGGAGATACTAACCCACCTGAAGTGCAAGCAAACAATCTTAAATCTGAGATAGTGAAAAATGATAGAGGCCTTAAAGGAGGAAAATAAATGCTCAAAGTAATAAAGGAAAATGTAATCAAACAGGTGAAGAACTTGAATAAAATCCCTTAAAGAAATACAGGAAAATACAATAAAGTAGGAGAAAGAAAAGAATAAAACCGTTCAAGACCTAAGAAAAGAATTAGAAGCAATAAAGTAAACATAACTAAGGTAATGGTGGAGATCGTAAAAAATCTAGGGAAGAGATAAGGAACAACAAATTCTAGTATCACCAACTAAATACACGAGATAGAAGAGAGAATCTCAGGTATAGAATATGTGATTGAATAAATTGTTACATCAGTCAAAGAACGTGTGAAATCTAAAAAGTTCCTCACATAAAACACCCAAAAAATCTAGCATACTACTGAAAGACCAAACCTAACAATAATAGGAATAGAAGGAGAAGACTCCCAGCTCCAAGGCTCAGAAAATATTTTCAACAAAATAATATAAGAAAACTTCTAAAACCTTTAAAAAAAATGCCCATAAACATACAAGAAGCTTACAGAACATACACAGATTGGACCAGAAAAGAAAATCATACTGCTACATAATAACCAAAACACTAAATGTACAGAAGAAAGAAGGAATATAAAAAGTTTCAAGGGAAAAAGGCCAAGTCACATATAAAGGCAAACCTGTCAGAATTACACCTGATTTCTCAGCAGATATCGTGAAACCCAGAAGGGCCTAGGAAGATGTCATGTAGACACTAAGGGACCACAGATGCCAGCTCAGACTACTATACTCAACATTTTCAATCACCATAGATGAAGAAAATTAGATATTCCATGGCAAACACCAAATTTAAATAGTACCCATCCACAAACCCAAGCCTATAAAAGATACTAGAAGGAAAATTCCAATGCAAGGAGGTTAACTACACCAAAAAAACAAAACAAAACAAAACAAAACAACAACAAAAAAAACAAAACAGGAAATAAGTAAACCCAACCCCCACTCCCACCAGCAATATAAAAATAACAGGAATTAAAAACCACTGGTCATTAATATCTTTCAACATCAATGGCCTTAACTCTCCAATAAAAAGACACAGGCTAATATAATGGATGTGAAAACAGAACCCATCATTCTGCTGCATACAAGAAACACATCTTAGCAATAAAGATAGATATTACCTCAGTGTAAAGTGTTGGAAAAAGGCTTTCCAAGTAAAGGGAGCCAAAAACAAAAAAACAAAAAAACAAAAAAAAAAAAAAAAATCTGAAGTAGCCATTCTAGTATTTGACTTTCAACCAAAACTAATAAAAAGAGACAGGAAAGAACACTTCATATTTATCAAAAGAAAAATCCTCCAAGATGAAGTCTTAATTCTGAATATCTATGCCCCACGTGCAATGGGCCCTATTCATAAAAGAAATACTACTAAAGCTTAAATCACACATTGAACTCCACACATTAATAGTAGGAGAATTAAATACCTCACTTTCCACAGTGGACAGATCATTAAACAGAAAATAAACAGAGAAATAATGAAACTAATAGGTATCATGAATCAAATGACCTAATAGATATGTACAAAACATTTCATTCCATCTGAAAAAAAAAACATACATTTTTCTCAGCACTTTATGGAACCTTTTACAAAATTAACCATATTCGCAGTCAAAAAGAAAGTTTCAACAGAGAGAATATGATTGGAATAACCTCTTGCATCTGATTAGATCACTATGGATTAAAGAAGGGATTCAACAATAGCAAAAACAACAGAAAGTCTAAAAACTCGTGAAAACTCAACATATCTCTACTCATTGACCACTGGGTCTGGGATGAAATAAAGAAAGAAACTAAAGACTTTCTAGAAATCAATAGATGTGGTCCAACATACCCAAACCTATGGGACACAAGGAGAGCAGTGCTAAGGGAAAAGTTCATAGCATTAAGTACCTTCATACAGAAATTAGAGATATTCCATACCAGCAACTTAACAGCATACCTCAAAGCTCTAGAATAAAAGGAAGCAAACACACCAAAGAGGAGTAGATGACAGGAAATAATCAAACTCATAGCTGAAATAAAAAAATTAGAAACAAAGACAATAATACAAATAATCAATGAAACCAAGGACTGGTTCATTGAGAAAATCAACAAGATAGACAAACCCTTAGCCATACTAACTAAAAGGCAGAGGGAGAGTATCCAAAATAACAAAAGAAGAAATGAAAAGAGGGACATAACAACAACAACAACACACACACATTGCAGATTTAAAAAATCATTAGCTCTTACTGCAAAAGCCTGTATTTCACAAAATTGGAAAACCTAAATGAAATGGATGATTTCCTTGATAGATTTCACTTACCAAAATTAAATCCATATCAGGTAAACAGCTTAAACAGTCTAGTCCTATAACTTCTAAGGAAATAGAAGCAATCATCAAAAGATTTTCAACAACAACAACAACAACAACCCCAGTGCTGGATGGTTTTGGCACAAAATTCTACCAGGTATTCAAAGAACAGTTAATATCAATACTCCTCAAACTATTCCACAAAATAGAAACAGAAGAAACATTAAGAAACTCATTCTATATAATCACAGTCACCCTAATACCTAAACCACAAGAAGACTCAACAAAGAAAGAATTTTACCCCAGTTTCACTCATGAATATTGATGCAAAAATCTCAATAAAATACTCACAAACCAAATCCAAGAACACATCAACTAAATCATCTACCATGATCAAGTAGGCTTCATCCCAAGGATACAGAGATAGTTCAACATATTAAGATCCACATAAATAAGATGAAAGAAAAAAAATCACATGATGATCTCAGTAGATGCAGAAAAATCCTTTGGCAAAATACAACACCCCTTCATGATAAAAGTCTTGAAGATATCATAACTAAGCATACTAAAGGCTATATACATGAAACCAATAGCTCACATTAAACTAAATGGAGAGAAACTCAAAGCAGTTCCTTTAAAATCAGGGACAAGACAAGGTTGTCCACTCTCCTCATATCTCTTCAATATAGTACTTGAAGTTATATCCAGAGCAATAAAAAACTAAAGGAAATCAAAACAAATAGATAAGAGACCCTCAAAATTCCTGCAGAGAACAGCTGATAAACACCTTCAACAAAGTGGCTGGATACAAGAGTAATTTTAAAAAATCATTAGCCCTCCTGTTAACAAATTATGAACTGGCTAGGACATTAATGAAACTACACCCTTCACAATAGTCACAAATAATATAAAATATCTTGGTGTAACTCTAAACAAGCAATTCAAAGACCTGTATGACAAAAACATTTTGCTCTCTGAAAAAAGAAATTGCAGAAGCTATCAGAAGATGGGAAGATGTCCCATGATCATGGATCAATAGGATTAGCATAGTAAAAATGACCATCTTACCAAAAGCAATCTACATACTCAATGAAATCCCCATCAAAATACCAACACAACTCTTTACATACCTTGAAAGAACAATTCTAAACTTCATATGGAAAAAAACCAGATTATCTAAATAATTCTATACAATAAAAGAGCTTCTAGAGGTATACATGCCTGACTTCAAGTTATACCAGAGAGTAAGAGTAGTAAAAACTCCATGGTACTGCCATAGAAATAGACTGGTTTATCAATGGAATTGAAATAAAGACTCAGAAATAAACCTACATACCTATGGACACTTGATTTTTTGGCAAAGGAATCAAAACCATACAATGGAAAAAAGAAAGCATCTTCAACAAATAGTGATGATCTGACTGGATGTCTACATGTAGAAAAATGCAGATAGATCCATATTTATCATCTGGCACAAAACTAAAGTCCAAATGGATCAAAGACCTCAATGTAACAGCAGATACACTAAACAAATTAGAGGATAAAGTGGGGAAGAACCTTTAACTCATTGGCACAGGGGACAGATTCCTGAACACAACACCATCAGCTTAGGCTCTAAGATCAAAAAGGCAAAAAAAAAACAAAAAAAAAAAAACAAAAAAAACAAAAACAAAAAAAACAAAAAAAAAACACTGCCAATACAACGAATTGACAGTCTACAGATTGGGAAACTATCTTTACCAATGCTACATGGGACAAAGGGCTAATATCTAAAATATGTAAATAACACAAAACATTAAACACCATCAAACAAAATAACCCAATTTAAAAATGGGGCACAGAGCTAAACAGAAAATTCTCAACAAAGAAATCTTGACTGTCTCAAGAAGCACTTAAAGGAATTCTCAACATTATTAGTCATCAGAGAAGTGCAAATCAAAATGACTCTGAGATTCCATCTTATACCTGTCAGAATGAGTAAGATGCAAAACTCAAGTGATAGCATATGCTAGTGAGGATGTGGAGAAAGGGGAACACTCTTTCATTGCTGGTGGAAATGCAAACTTGTACAACCATTTTGGAAATCAATATGGCTCTTTCTCAGAAAATTGGTAATAGCTCTACCTCAAGACCCAGCTATACCACTCCTGGGTATATACTCAAAATATGTTCTACCATACAACAAGGGCACTTGCTTAAATATATTCATAGAAGCTTTATTTGTAATAGCCAGAATCTTGAAACAACCTACATTTCCCTCAATGCAAGAATGGATAAAGAAACTATGGTACATTTACACAATGGAATACTACTCTGCTATTCTAAACAAAGAAATGAAATTTGCAGGCAAATGGGTGGTACTAGAAAAGACCATCCTGAATGAGGTAGCCCAGACACAGTAAGACACCCTTACAAGCGGATTTTAGCCATATAATACAGGATAAACATACTACAGTGTACAGACTCAAAGAAGATAAATAATAAAGAGGATGCTTAAATCTCACTCAGAAGGTGAAATAGAATAGACAGAGGTAGTGGTTGAAGAGAGGGAAAATAGTAAGAGTAAGAGCACAGAAAGATATGAAGGTGAAGATCAGACCTGGGTAGTGTGGCAGTAGGAGGACAAAAGGCCTGTAGAGAAAAGAGAAACTGTCAGTTGGAGGCATCTCTGTGACAAGCTGGAGACCTAAGTCAGAGTAAGCTCCCAGAAGGATGTGAGAGGGACTCTAACAGAGACTCCTAGTAGCAGGGGCCATAGAGCCTGAAGAAGATACCCTCTAAGGAGGGGAACACCAATCCACCTACAAAAACTTCAACCCAAAATTCCCCCTGCCTTTAAGATGTGCAGGAATAAAGAGAGAGCAGATATAGCAGAAATTGAGGTAATGTCCAACCAGTGCCTGCACCAACCCAAGACCAAACCTCTGGCACTACTAATGATACTCTGCTATGCCTACAGATAGGTGCCTAGCAGAGTTGTCCTCTGAGAGGCTCCACCCAGAAGAAATTTGAAATGGATGCTGAGATTCACATTGGGCAATAGGAAGGGAGTCTTGTGGAAGGGAGGGGAGAAGGAGAATAAGACATGGAGGTGACAAGCGCTTCACAAGAAGAACAACAGAGCCAACTAACCAGGGCCTAGAGGTACCTGCTGAGACTGAAGCACCAACCGAGGACCATGCATGGAATGGATCTAGGCCCGCAACAAAGATGTTGCCAATAGGCAGCTGAGGCTTCATATGGGTTCTTTAGTAAAGGGAGCGGGGACTGTCTCCAGCATGGACTCTGTTGCCAGCTTTTCAGTTATTTCCCTCTGATGGGGAATACCTTGCTAGGCTACAGGGAAAGAGGACATGTTCAGCACTGATGCAAATTGATGACCTGGGGTGGGTGGGAAGGGGGCCTTCCCTTTTCTGAGGAAGACGAGAGGGGAAGGGAGAGAACAGGGAGGGTGAGACTGGGAGTGGAGGAGAGATGAGGTTAGGAACAGGATGCAAAATTAATTAACTAATTGGTTATGTTAAGGTTATGTTACATAGCAGGGAACGGTAGTGCATGCCTGTAATCCCAGCACTCAAGGAGGCAGAGGCAGGTGGCTCTCTGTAAATTTGAGGTCAGCCTTATCTATAAAGTGAGTCCAGCATAGCCAGGCTACACATAGAAACCCTTTCTCAAAAAAAAAAACAAAAAAAAATCAAAATAAAACAAAAAACCAACCAACTAACCAAAAAATATTGTTACATTCAGAAAACTCTAACAAGTCTATTAAAAGAAATATCATAATGAATTTAGCAATGCAGCATGATTCAAAGCCAACACAAGATAGCAAGTCACATTTTACTATCAATGTTCAAATTAAAATGAAAATTATGAAAATAATTACACTTATAATTGCATAAAAAGGAACAAAATAGCCAAGATAGTGAAAGACTTTTACAATGAAAATCTCAAACATGACAAATAAACAAATAAAAAACAAAACAAAACAAAACAATCCACCAAACAACAACAGGAACAACAAAGCAAGAAAACATGGATGAACAGAGACCCATCCTATGTTCTTAAGCCAGGAATCTTAATATTTTTAAGATGTCAGTACTACTCAGTGGGTTTGGTCTAATGCTTACTAAAATCCTAATACTGTTTTTGGCAAAAGTGGAAAATTTCATCTTAACACTTGATTTTAAGGTCCTCTCAATAACTTAAGCTTAGAAAAGAATAAAGGTAGTGAAATAATACTTGAATTCAAAACTTATTGCAAAACTACAATGATCATAGTACATTTTACTGACATCAGAGTGACGTGTAGGCCAATAGACCAGATTAGAGAGATAAGAGGTGACCGCTTTGCATTTAGGACAGGTGATTTTGATAAGGTTGCCAATACCATTCAGTGGAGAAAAGCTCCTTTTAAAAACTGGTGCAAGGGAGAATTGACTACATACATGCAAAATAATGAAGCTGGACACTTACCCAATACCTTACAACAAAATGAACTCCAAATTGATGAAAGACCAAGTGAAAGGCCAAAAAGTATAAACACTTTAAAAGAAAACTTAGCAGCAAACTTGATAAACTAGATTTGTCAAAAACTCTGTAGATAAATAAAAGACACCAAGAACATAAGAAAGACAGACAAACCAGACTTCATGAAAGTAAAAAAAAGTATGCACCTAAAAACAGTATCAACAGACTAAAAAGGTACCCAAAGAACAAGAGAAAGTATCTGCAAGAAAATATGCATAAGAATGTAGAGCACCGAAAATATGATAAAAATAATTTTATTCCAAAATGTGCAAGGAATTTGAGCAAATATTTCTCTAAAGAACATATACAAATAGTCAATAAACATATTAAAAGATTTGAGCATCACTAATCAAAAGTACAATAAAAGAAATAATTTTAAACTACAGTAGATAATATTTTATACCCACTAAAAAGGCTTCTGTCAGAGTAATAGCAAGTGAGAATGGAGAAATGGGAGTTTCTTGCACACTGTTAACAAAAATGTAAAACAGTGTAGCTCTTTGGAAAAGAGTATGGCTGCTCCTCCAGAATTTAGAAATATAATGATGTTGTCTAGATATCCAGCTTCTGGATACATACCCAAAATAGTGAAAGCAGGACTATTTGTTCACATCATTATTCACAGAAGCTAAAATGTACACACAAACACAATCCAAATAATGAAAAGTAGGTAAACAACTAAGCAGAATGTTGTATGTGTATTATTCAGTTTCAAAGAGGACTTGAATTCTGGCACCTGCCACAGCATGGATGAGACTTGGAGACATTATACTAACTGAAATAACCAAGTGGCAAGAAAATTAGTAACTTAAAAACTTAAAGTTCTTAGATTAGGCAGAGGATACAATGATATTTTCCCACCAATAAAAACAAAGACAAATGAAGAACTATCAATATTATGAATATATTCAAATGGATCAACTCATCTCTTAAAAGTGGTTAAGATATGAGATTCTATGATGCAAATAATTACCAAAAAGTAAGAAAAGCCTCAATAAGAATTAAGCAAGCATGGGTTCAATATCATTCATGAAATGAAGTGGACTTAAACACTTATTAACCCTTGTTTTTTCCACTTATAAAGTAGGAATGAAATTGCTTACTGTCAAAACTTATTGTAGACATTAGAATATATATACATATACATACATATGTATATATATATGAACATGTATATATATGTATATATATATATAATGTGATAACCATTGCCATTTGTGCAGGATTTATAATTAATGTTAACAACATTTTGTATTCCCACTTTCTCAATTTAAAGGTTACTTGAGACTTAAAGATCAATATTAAAGAAGAAAAACCATGCTTCATCAATAAACATCATGTAATAAATTCTTTTCTTTTTTTATTGCCTACATGAAATATTCAAGATTAAAAATGAAAAAGTATTTCTGCATAGTCACGTAGGGATTGCTCTACTGATTTCCACATCACTGAATACTAAGTTAATTACTGCAAAATAGACTCGGCTGTGCCATGTTGGTGTTTGTGTAGTTTTCTGTGTTACAGCTATTAACTATTGTCCTTACAATCTCTCTGGGGAGGAGGCCACTATGGTTTTCCTGGAGTACTAATTAGAACTCTGGCATGTTAAGATCATAGAACTTGCCGAAGGGCATTCTGTAACAAAGGCAATAAAGGCTAAAGAGTTATGAAGAACGGCAAGATGGAAATGCTCATATCTAGGATCTAGTCACAGCTCTACTCTTTGTAATTGAGGCAAGGCACAAAATGCCTTTGATCCTCGTTTTCGTAAGTGAAAGGAAAATAATTGAAAGGATTCAGAATGAGCTTAGAGACTCAGACTGTAGGATTATGGCAGCTTAGTAATTCTGTCCTTAGAATATGGATCTTTGTCATTTAGAGGGCAAGTGGCTAGTCCTCTGAAACGTCTCAAATTTTGTCCATCAGATCAGAACAAAACCAATTGGGGGTGGGGGTGTGTCATGTCAGGCATATCTGCTTAGCCCAGGAGGCAATTGGGAGATAAACTTGGTAGCACTTACCTTAAAGGAACTCTGTAAATAACATGGAAACTATAATGATGAAAGGTAATCTATGAGAAGTGTTTGAAGGAGCTGCAGCTATGCAGAGTGAAATCAGAAGGTATTATTTTATCATATCAAATATCCAGCTGTGAAATTTGAATCTCAGTTGCAGGTGTTTATTTGATGCACAAATGCTTTATAGTTTAAAATAAAGCAAGCATTAAAGAAGACACGATACTTTAAGAAACTCAATGGAGAATTAGGGAATTCTAGTTAAGGGTGAAAGTGAAGGCAAAGGTTTGAAGGCAAATGTTTGAATGTATGGTCAGTTATTCGGGTCATATGCAGTAACCCTCGTTAGAAACATTTCAGCTCCTAACACATGCCATCCACCTCACTTCTTCATGGCCTGCCCATACTCTTTTCTGGGTCTCATGGTATCTGTAACAGATCAGCAAGTTGCAGGCCTCTTCCAATTTCTGTCTAGATGATCTCTCATAAAATGTCCTCTTTGAGTTGAGCATAGTGGTGCACGCCTATAATCCCAGCACTCTGGAGGCAGAGACAGGCAGATTTTTATGAGTTTGAGGCAAGCCTGGTCTACAAAGCAAGTCCAGGACAGCCAAGGCTACACAGAGAAACTCTGTCTTGAACCCTCTCCCCCAAATTTCCTCATTGCCTTTTGTCTACGGAGTCCCATGGGGGCTCACAGAGACGGAACCACCAAAGAACATGCATGGGCTGAACCTAGGTGTCCTACACATGTGTAGCAGATGTGAAGCTTGGTCTTCTTGTGGATCCTCTAGCAATTGGAGTGGGGGCTGTCTCTGACTCTGCTGCCTGCCTTTGGATACTTTGCTTATAGCTGCATTGTCTGGCCTCAGTGGGAGAGGAAGCACTAAAGCCCTGATGAGACTTGGTGTGTCAGGGTGGGTTGGTATCCTTCTCTGAGGAGAAAGGGATGCTGAGGGTGGGACTGGAAAGAGAGAAGGGAGTGATCTGCACGTTAGGTTGTAAGGAGAGTAAGGAATTTAATGAATTTAGATGCACTAAGATAAGAAAGATGTTTTCTTCAAGGCTGTCAAATACAAATAGCCAAAACACTAAGAATGTAGCATTTATATAATTCCTGATTATGTCATGGTTCTTCTTGCTATAGGTAGTTTATTTTATATATATGTGTAATTATATAAATGTATAAGTAAAAAATAAAAATGTTTAATAAAAATTTTTACAGAGAGGAAAAAGTAATTTAATGAAAAAAAAAACCTATATTGTAAAACTACTGACATGGCCCATCATATAAAGTGCATGCTAAGTAAGCATAAGGACCTAGTTTAATTTACCACACATATGTTAGGAAAGCAAAAGAGCCAGATGTTATGGGACATGCCTATAATTACAAGATGGAGACAAGAGGATCTCAGAACCTGTCTGGCTTGTTTAGCATAACTGGCAAGTTTTAGGTTCATAGGAACAACACCAAACAGACTCCACAAATTGTGTGTGTGTGTGTGTGTGTGTGTGTGTGTGTGTGTGTGTGTGTAAAACACTAAGAAAGAAAAATGATGCCATCAGTTGTAGAGGGAGGAGAGGTAAACATGGGAGGAACTAGGAGGAGACATGGAAGCATTAGAGGGAGGAAAAGGCAAGGAGGAGGTTTGGTAATTAGATTTTAATTAAAAATATAAAATTACGGTGCAGAGTGATTGAAGAAGACACCTGGCATCAGCCTCTTCCTATACTTGTGAATGCACACGTGTCCATCCATGCTGGCACATACTTGAAAACACACACAGAAGCAAAAACAAAAGCTGTATTGAGAGTCCATTACTCTCTCATCAGAATGGCAATAATCAAGAAAATAAAAGATAACTAATACTGTTAAGGATGTAAGGAGAAAATCCTTATACACTACTGAAAGGAATGCAAATTGCTATAGTCAGTATAGAAATAAGTATGGCGCTTCCTCAAAAAGTAAAAAAAAAAAAAAAGATATATAATCCAGCTATTGGGTTCATACCTGAAGGAATATAAGGTGGTAGACCACAGAATATAGAAATATTGTTATGTCTAGGATGATTATTGTATTGTTCACAATGAACAAAATGTGGAATCAGTCATACTTTGATTTATGAATAAATGTATGGATAAAAGAACTTATACATATATGTGTGTATATATGTATATGTATGTATGTATGTGTATATATGTGTGTGTGTGTATGTGTGTGTGTATGTGTGTGTGTGTCACAATAGAGTTTCATTCAGTGGAACAGCATATTAAAAATATGTCCTTGTAGGAAAAGAAGTAGAACTGGTAACCATCATGTTAGGCCTGAAATTTTTTTTTTGGTGTGTGTGTGTGTGTGTGTGTGTGCGCGCGTGCACGCGCTCTAGATCTTGAAAGCAGTGAGTGCTGTGAAAGTGGAGGAGGTCATTTAAAGTGAGATGTGGCAAGAGATAGCAACTGGTTGGAACAGAAAAAAATACCATGTTTTCACTCACACACAGGATCTAAATGTAAATAGATTTATGAAATAAAAGCAGAAGGTGGACAATTTGGCAAAGAGAAAGGGCACCAGTGGTGTGGGGAGAAAGGATGGAGAGGGTGACACTTTGCTCTGCACAGGAGGATGGAGTAGGAACACCCCCCCCCGCCAGCCTGCCCACATTATAGTGCTGAGGACTAGAAGAATGACAGTGCTCTTCCCACAGAGAGCCCTGCCCTCCTCTTCAGGGTTTCACTGCAGTTTTATTCATGTCTTCAGCAAGTCCTGTCCTTCTTCCTGGTGAGGAAGATAGCTAGGTAGAGTTATGAGGGATCAGAAGGGATAAATAGAAGCAGAGTCCTGGAGGAGTGCTTGAAGTAGACCCTAACGAAGCTAAACAGCAACAATAAAAGCTTCCATTGGTGGCTTTGGAATGTGCCTGATAGGAATGAGAGAAAAATAGGGATGGAGATTGAAAAGAGTGAGTGAGGATAGGGGGGTTTGTGTACTCAGCATAGTCTCTGCTTCCACTCCAGAGAAGGTAAGTTCCAGGAAGTTGTTTGACATTGTAAAGTTTACTGTGGGTATACTTCTGAGGTCTCTCACATGACAGAAGTCTGTGGGGGATTCATCAGTGATCCAGGGGTCAATGTGTTTGCTGTTGTTTGGATCTATATTATGATCACTGTTGTGGTAGATGGCCCCTCACACAAGCTGGATTCCAAAGTAGCAACTGATGATCATGGCCCTGGTGGTTTAAGTACAATGCTTTCAGAATGATTTGTAAGCTTGATTCTCAGGTTTTCCATTTGTCTGGGAGCCAGAGATATCATCTTCCCAGGGATGTTTTTTCTGGCTTAAATTAACCAAAATTAGTTGTTGTTGCTCACATTGAAGAGTCCTGGTAATTTACACACACACACACACACACACACACACACACACACACACACACACACACACCTGTGTATGCATATGCATGTGCACACACAGAGTGAGAGAGAGGGAATGCACAAATGCTCAGTCTCATACACTCACATACAAATCTCTTTCTAAACAGATGTAATATGCTTATAAAATGCAATGAAATGAATAAATAGGCTAACTTTGACCTTTCGCCATGTATCTTATAAGAGAAACAGAAAACAGAGAACTGTAAGCCTGCAGTTTTAAGTTGACCTATTACAGACAACAAAAGTATTTATTAGAAAATACGTAGAAAGAGAAATAAATAAATAAAGAAAGAAAGAAAGAAAGAAAATACCTAGCAGATGAAAGAAGATATAGAAACCTTTAAGAATGCAACCTACAAAATGGGAAAAGATCTTCACCAACCCTGCATCCAGCAGAGGAATAATATCAAACATATATAAAGATCTCAAATAATTAAACACCACCAAACCAAATATTCTAATTAAAAATAGGGTATTGAGTGAGCAAAACAGAGAATTCTAACATAGGAAGTTCTAATGGCCGACAACATTTAAAGAAATGTTCTATGTCCTTAGTCATTAGAGAAATGCAAATAAAAATGACACCATCAGAATGTCTAAGATCAAAAACTAAAGCGAAAACACATGCTGACAAGGATATGGAAAAGGGGAACACTCCTCCATTGCTGGTGAGAGTGCAAACTTGTACAACTAATATGGAAATCAATCTGGAGGTTTCTTAGAAACTTTGAAATAGTTCTACCTCAAGACCCAGCTATACCACTCTTGGGCATATACCCAAAAGATGCCCCACCATGCTTCAAAGACAGTTGCTCAACTATGTTCATAGCAGCTTTATTCCTAATAGCCAGAAACTAGAAACAATCTAGATGTCCTTCAACCAAAGAATAAATGAAGAAAATGTGATATATTTCCAAAATACTACCCAGCTATTAAAAACAAAGACATCATGCACTTTGCAGGCAAATGGATGAAATTAGAGATCATCCTGAGTGAGGTAATCCAAACCCAGAAAAATACATATGGTATGCAGTCACTTATAAGTGGCTATTAATCTTAAAGTACAAGTACAAAATATGCTACAGTCCATAGACCCCCCAAAAAGCCAAGGAGGGCCCAAGGGAGGATGCTTGAGGGAAAGAAAATAGACATCTGAAATAGATGGAAGGAGGGAATTGGTGGAGACGAGGTGGGGGCTATGTATGGGGAGAGCAGTGTGGGGGTGTAGACTGGGAGAGAAAATGGAAATCAGCAGTTGGGGGCATCTTTGGGACAGGACAGGGGAGGCTTCGGAGCATCTATGGCATTGACTCTAGCTGAGACTTCTAGCAGAGGGGGCTATGAGCCTGAAGTCACCACTTTGTGTAGCCAGGTGGGACTTCAAGTGGAGGAAGCGGGACCCTAGCCCATCCATAAAACCTTCTAGCCAAATTGTGTCTCACCTACAAGAAGTGTAGGCAAAAAAGTGAAGCAGAGATTGAGGGGATGGCAAAGCAATGACTGGCCCAACTTAAGACCCACCCCATGGGAAAGAGCACAGCCCAGCAAGCATACTCTGCTATGCTTATGGATAGGAGCCTAGCAAAACTGTCTTCTGAGAGGCTTCATCTAGCAGGTGATGGAGACAGATGCAGAGACTCACAGCCAAACAATATGCCAAGGTTGGGGAGTCTGTGGAACAGTGAGAGGAAGGACTGAAGGAACCAGAGGGATCAAGGACACCACAAAAAGACGTACAGAGTAAACTAACCTGGATTCATGGGGACTCACAGAGATAGAAGCACCAACCAAAGAGCATGCATGGGCTGGACCAAGACCCCTTACACATATGTGGTAGATGGGCAGCTTGGTCATCATGTGGGTCCCCTAACAATGGGCGTAGGGTCTGTCTCTGTCTCTGTTGCCTGACTTTGGATCCTTTTCCCCTAGCTGGACTGCCTTGTCTGGCCTCAATGGGAGGGTATATGCTTAGTCCTGATGCAACTTGATGTGCCAGGGTGGATTGGTGCCCCTTGAGGACCTCCCTTTCTCTGAGAGGTGAGGGGGTGTGAGGGTGGTATTGGGAGGAAAGTAGAAAGGGGGCTGGGATCAGGCTGTAAAATGACTAAATGAATAAATAAATAACTACAAATGGGAAAAGGGAATAGTAATAAAATACAAATTACTGAATAGTAATATGCTCATCAGAGAACAGCAAAATGTACATAAGCTATATATCTTGACTATATGATATTAGCTTTTTAAGTAATGTGTTTGCCAGGAATGACCAGAATCTCTTCTGCAATGTTTTGCTCCTTAAGTATAATGGTTTATTGCTATTTGTATGCAATGTAAATCTTATCCTTGAGGGTACAATTAGTGAAAATGCTCTTTGTATTTCTTATTGAATAACATGTTTACTGTGTGTATGTTGTTACAGAAAAATTTATTTGTTTGAATGCAGTACATGTTTGCAGTAGCAGATTGAATTTAGTCACCAAAGTTGCAATGTAAATATTAGTTTTGTGGTGATTTGCTTGTCATGAATGATTGCTTTAACTTAAACTTCTATGTACACATATATGCCTTGAAGTTACTCCCCAGTCAAGGCCTTTGTTACAGCTTTATTCTTTTATCCCTGTGTAACTAATGTATTAAGAATGAAGAAACAATGGTTCCTGAGGAGTGGCAATGCTCCAAGAAGTCTCATGCGGACAAAATGGAAACACAATTTCTGGTGCCAGCTCCAGGAGGACCTTGTCACCCAGAAAGAGATTTCATATAGTTCAAATAGCTTGCTTGATCACCCTTCTGGAGAGACTGGAGGCAGACAGGGAAGGTCAGTGAAGGGCAGGCCTGCACCATGACCAGTGACCAGATACGGTGCTTGATTTTGTTTGTTTGTTTGTTTATTTGTTTTTGTCAACTTGACACAAGATGGACTTGTGGGAAAAAGGAAACCTCGACTGAAAAAAAAAAACCCTCAATTGAAATGGCTTGTGGGCAAGTCTATGGAGCATTTGCTTGATTAACAATTGATATGGTGGTATCTTCCCTGGGGGAAGTAGTCCAGGGTGTATAAGAAGTCATTCTACTTAGTCCTCCAGTTCCAGTCTCCCCACCCCATCCTTGTATGACAATATATTTTATTTCCCCTTCTTTGATATATCAACCCCTAGTTCCTTATTCTATACCTAAATATACCTATTCTGTACCTATGGTTATACAGATTGTTACATGCATATTAAAGACTTAAAAGCTAACATATACATATAAGCAAACACATACAATATTTGTCGTTTGGTGTCTGAGTACTTCACATAGAATGACATTTTTCCTGACTACATCCATTTGCGTATGAATTTCATGATTTCATTATTTTAACAGCTGACTAATAGTTCTTTGTGTAAATGTACCACAATTTTATTATTCACTCAACTGTTGTTGGACATCTAGACTGTTTCCAATTTCTGGATGTTATAAATAGGACATCAATAAAATGGATAGGCAAGTGTCTGAAGTATGATGCATAGTCCTTTGGATATATGCCCAAGAGTGTTATACCTGGATCTTGATGCAGACCAAATCCCATCTTCCTGAAGAACTGTCTTACTGATTTCCATAGTGGCTGTACAAGTTTATACTCCCACCAGGAATGAATGAATGTTTCCCTTACCCCACATCCTTTGTTCTATTGATATTGTCCAATGTTAGTGATGTACGATGAAATATTAAAGTGGTTTGATTTGCATTTCCTTGATGACTAAGGATGTTGACCATTTCAAGTTTTTTGAGGGAAGAGATGCGTAAGGAAGGGAATATGGGAAAGGACAACTAAAACCAAGGATAATCTGAGGGTTCATATAGAAACCAATGTCAGTACAAACATATATGTGTGTGTGTGTATAAATGCACTTATGTGTAGTATATACTTATGTATTCACATTATATATATGTATATATAATATATTACACATATTATATTATATATGTATATATTACATACAAGCACATATATACATAGGTATATATATACATATATACATATTTACACATAGGTATACATGTATATACTATATATGCATAAATATATTACACACATACAAGCACACACAGACACATACACACACACACACACACACACACACACATATATATATATATCACATACACATAAGTGAAAGAAATATAAATGGAATCACAAAGTAATGGGGAGACAAAGTCCCAACTAGTACTCTGTTACCAAATTAACCCTCCATTGCTAGGAATTAGTTACATCCAATTGGATTGTTGACCAAAAATGTTCCTTGGAAACCCAAAACCACTCAGCCTTTTGCCAAGGCTATTGACTACACCCCACAAACAAGAGGCAAGGACATAGTGCTAAAAATGATACTTGCAAATCTCATGGAACATGCAAAGTCAAGAAGATTCACTCCTACTGACTAGTGTTCACTGTACTGGATGATACTCTCTATGCTACTAGAGGAGAAAGGTAACTTCCAAACCAGCTACAAACCCTGAGGTCTCCAAAGGGGTGACCTGACTACATGATCTGCTAATGCAATAGTGGCACAAACATTGTAGCAGTAACCATTTACTCTGATTGGTTAAAGGTCCACTTCATAAGATGAAACCCATATCTGACACTGTTCAAGTGGGTAAGAATCTGAGACTACATAGTGTAAAAGGAACTTTTATTCGACTGTTAAAATTGTCTCAGGGGATTATTGTCTCTGTCTGCTAACCTAGGTCTAATTCTGGAAGATTCTAGCCTCCGCACATTCTAACCTAGGCCTAGAGTGTTTTCAGCCTGAGATTTACTGCTTAATAAACTCACCCTCTCTTGCTCTTATTAAGCTCTGAGCTTGCTCGTTCAACTCAGCTGTTCTGGCTCACACTCCTCTACCAGGTGACTTCTCCGAATCTGTCTTTTCTTGGCCCCTGAATTGCTCTGCTTGGCCTCACAAACTAACTCCGGCAATCTGCTCTAAGCCTCTCATTCTCTGGCTAGTTATGTCTTCACAAGCCCATGTTTAGCTTGTTTTCTCATTCAACCTCTCTCTGTAAAACTCTCCCAGTAAAACTGCTTCCTCTATCCTCATTTTCTGTATTGCTCCCTTAAGTAGTTTCCCTTTCTGTTCTCATGAGAGTTTGGGCATATCCTATTCTGTCAAATTTCTTATTTGTCACTTTTTCTGCCACTCAATTAAACACCACTTCCAGACATAAGTGCTTCCTTCTACAAACTAACTTTACCTTCATTGTTTGGGATTAAAAGCTTGTACCACTACACCTGGACATGAGCTTTTCTTTACCTAAAACTTGCTCTATACCAGCCTGGCCTTGAACTCAGATCTGCTTGCCTCTGTCTCCTGTATTAAAGGCATGTTTGTAATCCTGCTGGATCATACATACCTTCAAAAACCACTTCATTATCAACATTAGATACTATTTTAGGATGAAAGGAAAGAAAAATATTCCAAGAATATTAAGAAACCAATGCATGTTGATATTCTACTAATGACAAAATAGAACCCCAAATCATAGCTGAGGAGAAGAGAAAAGGAAAGACATGCCATATTCATTAAGGAGAAATCAATCAAGATATTATAATTCTAAACATATGCATCATACCCAAGTATACCCAACAGACTTCATTAAATAGATATTTTTAGATATAATACATATCACAGATTAGTCCATAAATAGTGACAGTGAATGACTTTAATATCCTACTTTCATAAATAGACTGGGCATTCAAGCTAAAAGAAAAGAAAAAAGAAGAAAAGAAAAATCCATTGGATTTATATGACACCCTAAACCAATGGACCTAAAAAAAATTTACAGAACACAGCATGAAACATTAAATAAATATACAGTCTTCTATGTAGCCTATAGAAACATTTTAAAAATAGATCTCATCCTAGGACACAAAGTAATTCATGAAGTAACTTCAAATTTTCTGGTTTGACCACAATGGAGCAAAACTGGAAACAAATAGCAAGAGAAATTATAGAACATGCATAGATTCATGAACATTAAACCACATATTATTGAATGATAAATGAGGCATTAAATAAAATTGAAAGGAAATAAAAATTCTCACAACTAAATGAAAATCAAAACACAGCACAGCAAACTCTCATGCATTCAATGAGACAGCCCTAGGGTGGAATTTATATTTCCAAGTGTCTAGAGTACAAAATCAGAGAACTTTCAAACAAATAACTTAATAATAAACCCTAAAGCCATGGAAAAACAAGAAATGGTGAAATCCAAACACTGTACATCGAAAGTAATAATTAAGATTGAGGAAAAATTAATGAAATACAAATAAACAAACAAAATACAAAAAGGATACAATGAGACAATTCATTATTTGAAATGATAAACAATATTGAGAAGCCCAAAGCCACAAAGGGAAAAAAAGACAAAAAAGAAAAGAAATAAGGACAAGAACTAAGCTGTTAAAATTAGAACTGAAAAGAGAACCACTCTGGTAAATTTCTATGAAATTTCAAAAATTTTAGGACATACATGATAAACCCCTATCCCATCAACTTCCAGTCTATAATGCATTCTTCATAAGCCTCAATGTTTCTCATGGCTCAAGAATTACATTTTGGGCTTTATAAAAAGCAAGTTAGGAAACATCCTCTCAATTTATATTTTATAAAAAATTTGAGAAGAAATAAACTTGATTATCTGAGTATGCTGGAAGTGCAGGTTAGTAGCTTTCCAAATGAAAAGACAACAGAGATGGTTTTCTACCTGAACAGTCACCTAAAACTCTCTATAACGTTGGAGCATCTTTTTCGTCCTTCTGGCCCAATATAGCTGACAGACATATTTGAGGCAGGAACTATTGAGGACTTGCTTACCCTGTCTTGGCAGAGTTTGGTCATCAACTCTGCATGCATTCAAGCTTGGCCCTTTCCTTCTCAAGTCACTGATGGAGTTGAAGACCCGGTAGCTTAGTTTTAAAATGAAGCTTAATTGTTTAGGGGTTAAGATGTTTTCAGGTCTAGATGGGTGTTCTAAGTTGATAATGACAATATGTGATGGAGATTGATTTACATTCAGAAATTTAGATGCACCAAGATAGGAAAGATATCTTCTTCAAGGCTGTCAAATACAAATAGCCAAAACACTAAGAATGTAACATTTGTATAACTCCTCATTGTGCCATGGTTCTTCTTGCTATAAGTAATCTATTGTATATATGTGTAATAATATAAATGTATTTGTAAATAAATAAGTAAATAAAAAATTTGAGAAGAATTTGTACTCAATATTTCTATTTGTTTAATCTCATGGATCACTTGACTAATCTGGGCATCATCATATGCGTTTTTAAACCAATTGTTCATCAATAATTATGGGGCTTGAAAAGTTCCTGCCCACTCTGGCTAAACTTAGAATGTAGCATAGATTCCTTAATTATAATACCTTGAAAGTGGTATTGCAGGCTGCTTAAGTTAATTAAGTAATACAAGCTAATTTTTAGTTGGTCAAGTCATGGTCATGTCAATTACTAGTCTATTTTTATCACAAGAATATATACCCTAGGTTTAACAGATAGATATGATTCTATAGATATATAAGGTAAAATAGTTAAATAAATTCTTCAAAAGCCTTAGCAACCTACAGAAAATTACATTTAAAGATGTTTTCATTATTTTAAAAATGTTGACAACAAGACAGTTATACTCCTGGTAAAAGAAGATGAGCATCAAAAAACCTCCTTATTGAGATGGGGAGAATGTCCTTGTTTCTGCCACAGACAGAATTCTGCCTAAAAATGGAGAAGCTTGGCTGCAGGTAGAGTCAATGGCCAAACTCTGTCAAGACAGGGTAAGCAAGTCCTCAATAGTTCCTGCCTCACCAATATATCTGTCGGATATATCGAGCCAGAAAGTGGAAGAAGACACTCCAATGTTATAGAGAGTTTTGGGTGACTATTCAGGTAGCAAACTGTCTCTGTCATTTTTTCATTTTGGAAGCTGCTAACCTGCACTTCCTGTTTCCTCAGGTAAATAATTTTTATTCCTTTTCAAGTCTCTGATGGGCTTGAAGACAAGTTAGTTTAGTCTAACAGTCAAGCTTAGTTGTTTTGGGGTTAATATTTTTTAGGTCTAGATAGATGTTTTAAATTGATGGAGATAATATATGACAGATATTGATTTTCATTCAGAACTTTAGACCCATCAGGATAGGAAAGATATTTTCTTCAAAGTTGCAAAATACAAATAGCCAAATCACTATGAATGTAACATTTATATAATTCCTGATTGTTTGATGGTTCCTCTTGTTCTATGTAGTATATTTTATTTATATGCAGTAATAAAAATTTACATGTAAAAAAGAAATATAATAATAAAAAAATATACTGTCTACCCTTCATGTGATGAAAGATCATGTGAAGAGAAAGACTTGACACAACTCACCATTTCAGATCTAGTAATGCCAAGGGTCACAAGAATAAAGCCTTTATTTGGAGGAGATGGCAAAAAATGTCCAGAAGAGATATCACTCTATCATATATACCTGATTCCCATAGAACACAGAAAGAGGAAGTAATGAAACTCTGAGAAGGCAGACTTTTAATGCACATGCAATTCTAAGGAAGTTTCAGCTATGCCAGTGTCTTCTACCCAAGATTGCTTAACAGACATAAGTCTGTCTTTGTCTGCCTGCTACTCCTAGTCATTGGCTAGGCACACAGTGTCCTCTCTGTTAATAACCCAGTATGTGCAGAGCTAGTAGGTGATCTGAGGGTCACAAACTTAAGTAGCATATCTGAACCACCTTTTGTCATGACTGTCAGTGATCGCATAAGTGCTCAAACTCATGCTATTCCAATCCCACCACCAGAAAAACCAAACGTGAATTTCCTTTATTTTTTGGTAGAAATAATCCAGTTAGAATTTAAATGGCCCAGTTTAATCAGAAGTTACAGTAAATGTAGCTAAGTAAATTGAGTATTGGTACAGTGTTCACTGGCTTTCCATCACTGTAACAAAATACCTGAAAGAGATCAATTTGAAAGAGGAAAGGTTTATTTTGGATCATAGTTTCAGAGATTTCAGCCCATTTAATCCATGCCCATGTTGGGGTAGCTCATCATAGTAGGAGGTGTGTGATGCAAGCAAGTTTATACCATGGCGATCAGGAAAGAGGGAGAGAGGATGTGGTGGTGGGAAGTGAGGAAAGAGGACAGGAAAGAAGGAAGAAGGAAGGATTGAAGGGAAGGGAGGAAGAAGAGAGACAGGAAGAGAGGAAAGCTTGGATCCTATTATCCAACATACCCTTCCAGAGCATGCTCCTACTGACCCAACACTTTTCTATTTGGGCCTTAGCTCTATAAGTTTCTACCATCTCAATAAAACTGTATGCCAGGGACCAGTGGTTCAATAAATAGTTTTAAGGAGATATTTAACTCTCACGCTATGATCATGTAGTGCCTCATGCTGGATTATTTCTACCAAAGTTAGGAACAAAGCATTAGTCTTCCACAGCAGGCCTGCCTCTGAGACCTGTACATGTTGTTGGGTAGACCACTTCTGGGAGTGGGAGAATTTTGAGCCAGGCACTCATTGTCACTGAGAATAAGAAAAGCAAAGAGATGACGAAACCATCATGTGCCTCCACTTTAAGAGCTCTCAGTGACCAGGTTTAGAAGGTTGTTCATTTCAGTCTTTGATTCCAGCTGACACAGTTATCCTCCTGCATTCCCAAGTTCCCCTTCGTGCAATGTTTTCTTTGGCCTCATACTGCTTTACACCAAACCAAAGGGAACTAATACTGAAAGGTGCTTAAAACAGCTCTGGGCCTCTGGTAAGCAAGTGCTCAATAAATGTTACCTACAATGAGCGTTGTTACTACTATTAAAGTCAGTGGGATGTGCAACTGAGATGTCTCCTTCACTGGATTGCATATCCCCTGTCATCACAGATTGTTTCCTTGACATTTTATAGCACACTACAGAGGCAGTAAATCTCACAATGGATGCTTAGCAAATTGAATTGAATCTACCTTTCAGGATTGCTTTGAGGATAAAGCGTCTGAAGGGCTGGAAGACCCCTACGTTACAATGCACAAGCTTTTGTTCTGCAGTCAGATCTTAATTATCCATGTGTGGAGTTTCCAATTCTTAAATTAGCCGCAGCACATGTTTAATCCCCCATCACTAAAATGCTTCCAGGACTTTGCCCTGAATTAGGATCAGTTGGGGAAGAAAAAAGTAATTTTAGTAATTAGCCCATGCAAAACATGATCAAAAAGTTTAATTTTCTACTCCCCAAAGCACAAAATACAGATATAACTGATTTTAGATTCTCTTCTGTTTTTCTACCTTAAGTTAGTATGAATGACTAAGAGTTTCCTATAAAAATCAGAATTACTGTTTAATCATGAAAATGCTGGAAGCCTTAATCTCTAGGTGGTAGGATTAGAAGTGTTTTTAAATTTTTTTAACATAAATTGTATATTTTCTTTTTTAAAAAATGGGAAAATTTGCTTTGTAGAAGAAAGCGCACTCCTCTCTACCTAATCACAGTTTAATTATATTAGAATAAATGTCATGGTGTTCATTAAAAAAAAACCTCAAGTAAATTAATTAAAATTAAATAAATGACTGTGTAACCTTGATTAAATTACTTAGCATCTTGGGGGTCTTAATTTTCTCATCTGTAAAGTGGAAATAAAATAATTAACTGAAAAAACCTGGTGTGAGAAATAAAGGGCCATGTCATGATAGCCTCTAGATCATACTTTTAAATGATTTAATTGCCCCTTTGAAGACTTTTTGTAGAGCACACTTCCCCACAGTGAAGGCCATGAGTGTCAGCTTTAGGGAATCTGATCAGCACACAGCACATGCAGACAGTAGGAGTGGTCACAGACTTTCCTGGTATGTGTGATCTTTTCTGGTTACAAGTGATATATATGACTCAGGGGTTTTGTCTAAGATGCTGTTTTCAGCTGCTGCCTGCTGGGAGAGAGATTGCCAGATGTGTGCAATGAAGTGCTGCGTTGTATATCAGCTGTCGTCCAGGGCAGGCCCCATGCCTGGGAGGAGGTTGATCAACACAAAGCATGACTTCATAGTTTTGTTTTCTTTGGGGTGTGTGTGTGTGTGTGTGTGTGTGTGTGTGTGTGTGTGCGCGCGTGTGTGTGTTTGTTGTTGTTTTAGATGGGTGGAGTTTTGGACAATTTTAGTTTGCTTTCATTTTTGGGTTTTGCTTTGTGGTTTTTTGCTTCTGTTTTGAAGGAAATTACATGAAGTAAGGCAGGTTGAGGGGATTTGGTGGGAGATTGGGGGCGAAAGAAGAATACGATGAAAATAAATTGTATACTTTTAAATAAAATGAATAAATTATTTTCCGCTCTTTAGCTGAATACAAGTTGTGTCCTTGAGGCAATTGCCAGAGGAAAGGTCTTTTTCTACTCAACTCTATGCTTTTTAAGGAAACTATAAAGTAGCCTGCAAGGCTTGAGCCTTTGTTCTAGTTTGGTTTCTATTTCGAGGATAACTACCATGACCAAAAACAATTTGGGAAGAAAGGGTTTGGTTTACATGTGTCAATCACAGTTCATTATGGAGGAAAATCAGGACAGAAACTCAAACCTTACCCTGGAAGCAGGAACAGAAGCACGGATTATGGAGGACTGCTGCTTTTCATGGCATGCTCAGCTTGCTCTCTTACACAACCTAGGACCACCTGGCAGGTGGTGGCACCATCCTCAGTGGGCCAGGCCTGCCCATTTCAATCACTAATCAAGAAAGGCCCTTCAGACTTGCCTACAGGCCAATCTGATGGATGCGTTTTCTCAACTGAGTTCCTCTTCTGGGAAGACTCTTAACTGTGTCAAGTTGAAAAATAAACACAATCAGCACAGCCTTATAGGACTAGAATGCTGTAAGCAGAATTGTTACTTATATGAAAACAAATAATGGAGCATGAGAACAAAATACTCCATATTAACAAGTAATATTTTACATAATTTACATATGTATTGCTAAAGCAAGTCAAGAAAAGAAAATCAATCAGGTTTTGTTTTAGGTTTTGTTATTGTTAGCACACAGCATAGAACCCACAAAACTGTACAGATCAGGCAAGTGCTTTATAATTGAATTAAGCTCTTACCAATTTTTTCTTTTTTGTTTTCCTCTTTCTTTTCTTTTCTTTTCTTTTCTTCCGCCCCCTCCCCCTTTGAGACGGTTTCACCATATATTTCTGGCAGGCTTCCAACTTGCCCTGTTTCCTCAGCTTGTCTGGAAACTCATGCTCCTCCTGACTTAGGCTTTTGAATGCTGAGAGACTTAAGATGTACCACTGTTCCAAACAAACCATGAGGCTTCTGAAAATAATAAAACTTCCAATAGTAGTAATAAAGAACACCATCTCCCATGAACATTTGTTGAATACTTGCCATACGTCAGGCACAGATTGAATATTTTTGAACCTCACACCCAAATTCTTTATTGAAACTCTGATTCTAATATGATGGCACAGAGCCTTCAAGATATAATTTACTAGGCCATGAATGATTTGCCCTCTTGAATGGAACAGAATTCTTGGAAGTCACAGAGCTAGCTAGATCTCTTTCTATCATAAAGGACACAGTAATGAAGCTGCTGTCTGCAATACGGAACAGGGCTTTCTGCAGAATTTAGCACACTGACACCCTTAACTTACATACTTTTATTTCCAGACTGGAATTATCAAATCAGTGATGCTTATAAGCCACTCAGTCTTTTCTCTTATTCTTTACAACAGAAAAGAAATGGTTAACATGATTATCATTCCTTGCATAGATGAAGTACACAGGTCTTAAAAACATTAAACAACAACTAGGTAATGCATCCAGAGAAAAACTCTATAATATGTATGAATAATATGACTGGTAAGAAGTAGAACCACATAAAGTGTGGGTTCTTAATAAGCAACAGTAGTTAATGACACAGAAATGGTTTCATAGGAAAGGAGAAAATGTCCCAAAGTAGACACAACCACATCTTTTGTACCATACCGTACAGCGTCTAGCAACTATACATGACCTGGAAATGATAGAGAGACTGTGAATCTTTTAAAAGGGAGAAAGATCTGATTCTAGAAGCAATCTGGGTGAAAATATGATCTAAGGAACCCCTTTCAAAACTTGTTACCACCAGCTTATTTGTAGAGATAGTATGAAGTATGCTGTATATTTTGCTAAGGTTGGAAAACACAAAATAAAATAAATTCTTTTGCTTTTTGTTTTTGATTTTTTTGAGATAGGATTTCTTTGTGTAGCCTTGATTGTCCTGGAACAAATCTGTGGATACCAGGCTGGCCTTGAATTCACAAAGATGCATCTTTTAAGAGATGCCTCTGCCTCCCAAATTGCTGAGATTAAAGCATGTGTCACCACTACCCTTAGGGCTTAAAAATGAAGACTTAAAAAATAAAAACATGTTCTCTCAGAGGTAAAGAAGATATAACTCAAGATGAAAATGATGATAAAGTTATTTTTTTCCTGAGGACCATAATATGTAGCCTAGTCCAAATATCTGTCCTTGGTTTGGAGCTGGTTTCTTATCACTGAGATGGCACTTATGATCACCTATCCATGCATGAATACTCCTGGTGTTTTATCCCTTTAAAATGATATCAGTTTATTAGATTAGGACTATTCAAATATGGTCATTTTTAACTCAACTACACCTTTGAAGGCCCTATTTTAAAATACATATTGAGGTGCTGAAAGTAAGGACCTTAAAAAATGAATCCTAAGAGCTTATATTTCAGTCTTATTTTGTTAGAAAAAGCAGCATTAGGTTTAAGTGGCCTATGTCCTATGGAATTCTGGTTATACAGAACCATAGATAAAGGGGAAATTATTCCTTGTAACTACCTTCAACTGTTTCCCTCTCAATTCCCATCTCTGCCCAGTAAATCCACTAGAGCAGTGGTTCTCAACCTTCCTAATGTCACAATCCTTTAATACAGGTCTTCATGTTGTGGTGATCTCCCCCAACCAAAAAAATTAATTACTACTTTAGAACTATAACTTTTCTACTATTATGAATCATAATGTAAATAACTGTTTTATGATGATCTTAGGTGACTCCTGTGAAAGGGTCATTCAACCCCCAAAGGGATTGTGATCGACACGTTAAGGACCACTGTACTAGAATAAAAGGACATATAAAAAGCCAACCAGAGCTTCATAAAACTACAATTGTAGTGGAAGTTTTGATTATGCTATGTAAATATGTTTTTGTTTTGATCCGAAATGTGAGATGTCAAACTTCCTTTAGTTTATCCACAGTTGACAGCAGCCTCCTGAGAAAGCACATGATCTCTGTGAGCTAGAAACTTCCTCATTCAGGGAGTATGTGTTCTTTACCAGGTGGGGAAACATCCTTGTTCAGACTCTGAGAGGGTATAAATAGGACCCCAGGGAGACACACACACACACACACAAAGTGAGGGAGAGAGAGAGAGAGAGAGAGAGAGAGAGAGAGAGAGAGAGAGAGAGAGAGAGAGAGAGAGAGAGAGAGAGAGAGAGAGAGAGAGAGAGAGAGAGAGAGAGAGAGAGAGAGAGACTCCTAGAGAGAAATACTTCAGAGAACATTTTGAGGGGCTGTTGTTGATTCCTTCGATTGCTGCTCTTTGCTGCTGTTGTTTGCTATTTAGCTAGACCTGTGGAATGCTGATGACAAAAAATGGAACTGCCCCCAAGGAACTGACTCTAAAAAGGTCTACATCCCCTGTCCCTACTAACCTTTCTCTCCTACCTAGGGGCCAGTGGATTGGAAGGGAGGTAGAGACATTAAAGAACCACAAATAAAGTAGGTTTAAACAACAACAACAAAAAAAAAATCAAAGCCTAAAGATGGTGCACAGATGTGGCTTAGATGTAATTGGAAACTCAGTTTTTAATACTGAAGAGGAAACAGCAGGTTTTGAAGGTATAAAAATATTGTTTCAAAAACGTCAGCAAAATGATGGCTACTGCTACTGGGTTTTCTCCCGCTTTGCTCCCAGAGGGCATTTTCTGGTTTTGTTTTGTCTTTTTCCTATATTCCATTTTTAAAAAAGGTTTGAAAAATTACTTAACAATTAGAAAGTTATAAGTGGATATGGATGGATCTGAGAAAAAAAAGGAGATGAAATAGCAAAATGGGAAGTGTAACTTAATTCTCTTCTTTTGGAAAAGATTGTAGAGTCATCTGTGCGATAAAAAAGTTTGGGGGTAGAGATTGAAGCACTTGGGAAGCAAATAGCACTGTTGGTAAAGGGAGGGGGGGAAAGGTGTTCAGACCTGGTAACTGAGAACCAGAGCTTCCAGCAAATGCTGCCCTGCCCTGCTCCTCACACTTTCCCTGCCAGGTGCACAGAGCACCTAAGTGAGGCAAGAGGCTGGGAAGAACTGGAGGCTTTACAGGGAAAAATGTTTAATATTGAGGAACGTGCACCACCTGAGGTATTGTCTGGGACTACACACACATCTTTAGCTTTTTCGGTAATTGAACAAAATATGCTTGCTAATGGTAGTGGTCATGATTATGAGGAGGTATCATGGAGTTCAATAGATAGTTTTAAAGAGTCTATTGTTTCCTATGGACTTCATTCCCCATTCATTATGTAACTGGGGTAGGCACTGGTCAGCAATTATAATGGTTGCTGTGGAGTCCGAATGAAGCCACAAAAATAGAACAACAAATATAGCAAGAGGGATTAGTTTTTTTAAAGATCAATTTCTTGGTGAAGTGTGTTATGCTGATCTACAAGAACAAATTTGATCTGATGATGTGATGATAGAACAATATTGTTTGACAGCTTTAAGAGCTTGAGATATAATAGATGAGACTGGGAAATGATCTATGTCATTCACTATGGTAATACATGGCCCTGGAGAAGCCTTCACAGAGTTCTTATAGAAATTGGTTTTAGATGTAAATAAAATCAGACCCTGATGCCAGATAGGTGTTGATAGAGATCTTAGCATTTGAAAATATAAATACTGAATGTAAGAAAGTAATTAGACCATTAAAAGCATGGGCAACCCCAATAAATGAATGGATAAGACACACAACTGATATTGGTTCTCAAGCGCATCATGCCAATATCATAGGACAGGCCATAGCTAGAGGTCTCAGATATCAAAATACCTGGCTCTTTAATTTCAGTGAGTTTGGCCATTTACAAAGAAATTGTAAGATTAACAACTTCACAGCTCGAAATAGCAGGTCCATTAACTCTGGATAATATGGCATTCATAGAAGAGAACAAGTAGTTTCTGGCTTTAATGGAATGCAAATGCTTCCAGTGTTTTGTAGCCACTGTGGAAAGGGAAAACATATCACTAGGGATTGCAGGTCCAAGAGTGACAACCATGGCCCAATAAAGAGATACCATCAGAAGGTACTTCCACAAAAAATGTTAAGGATTCCAACTTTATTTCAATATTTTGTGCAGCAACCAGTAGAAATAATTTATAGTCAACTTCTTCAATCTATTATTTACCACTACATGGGTGATATTTTGTTGGATGATTCTGACACAGATACTTTAGAGAAAATATTTAAGGATATACAAAGATTCTGTCATGCTAAGGGTTACAGATTGCTCCAGAAAAAAATACAAAGAGGTGATTCAATTAAGAATTTGTGTTATAAAATAAGTCAACAAAAATTTCAACCTAAAAAGGTACAGATCTGTAGAGACCAGTGGCAAACTCTTAATGATTTTCAAAAATTAATGGGAGATATTAACTGGTTGAGGCCTAAAACTGGATTATCTACATAGGCATTAAGTACTTTGTTTCAAACTTTACAAGGAGATTCAGATTAAGACAGTCCAAAATGTCTAATGACTGAAGCAGAAAAAGAGTTAACTCTGGTAGAATAAAGATTATAAGATGTGCGGGGCATTGGTAGTGCATGCCTTTAATTGCAGCACTTGGGAGGCAGAGGCAGATAGATCTCTGTGAGTTCGAGGTCAGCCTGGTCTACAAAAGAATCCAGGGCAGCCAAGGATACACAGAGAAACCCTGTTTCAAAAACAAAACAAAACAAAACAAGAAGAAGAAGACTACAAGATGCATATATGCATCGAATTGATCCTAAATTTGATTATATTTTTATTATATTGCCTTCAACTTATTCTCCTACCAGGATTATTATGCAAATGGAAGATAGTATTATAGAAAAGATTTTCTTAGCACATAAACAAAATAAAACATATATAGAAAAGATTTCTGAATTAATTATAAAAAGTAGAATAAGACTATGTCAACTGTCAGGAACAGACCCAGCTAAAATTAAAATGTCTCTTATTAATGCTGAGATTATGTCATTGTGGGTAATCAATGAAGATTGTCAAAGAGCTTGTAGTAGCTACTTTGGAGAAATTAATAACAAATATATACAGTTTATAAATAAAAAACAAATATATACAGTTTATAAAATAACTAATTGGATTCTTCTACATATTGTAAAGGGTACACTAATTTAACACACCAACATTCTATATTGATGCAAAGAAAATGGAAATGACAGGTTATAACTCAGATAAAATAAGCAAGATGATTTTTTTTAAAAAACCCATGTACCTCAGTTCAAAAATCAGAATTGTATGCAATACTTGTGGTATTATTAGATTTTCCTGAATCTCTTAATATAATTACTGAGTCTCAATATGCAGAAAACATGTTTTGCATATAGAAAGTGCTGAATTTACTCCTGATGACTCAGAAGTCATTTGTTATTTATGCAATTATTACAGGCCATCAGAAATAGAAAGTATCCATTTATATATTACTCATATTCAATCTCATGCAGGTTTGCTAGATCCACTGACAAAAGAGAGTGATAAAATTGATCAAATACTAATAGAAAATGTGTTAGAAGCCTCAAAATTTCATTAAAACATTATAGTAAGAGTAAAGGTTAAAAACAAAAAACAAAAAACAAAAACAAAAACAAAACAAAACAAAAACTCTGTTACCTGGCTAAAAACCAAAGAAATTCTTTAAAAATGTCCTACATGTTCTTTGTATAACTAAACTCCATTACCTATTGGCAGTAACCCTAGGGGTACTTCCAAATGAAATAAAATATGGCAGTGGTTGTGTTTTATTTCACAAAAATTAGAAAACAAAGGTATGTACACCATACCATTGACACATACTCAGAGTTTCAATAGGCAACTGCTTTATTGGAAATAGTGGCAATTATGGGCATACCTTCACAAATTAATACTCATAATGCTCCTGCATATGTATCCAATAAGATGAAGAAATTTTTGTATATTATAAAATAAAGCATATTATTGGTACATCACACAATCCTACAGGACAAGCAGTTGTAGAAAATCTAAGTGTACTTTAAAAGATATGCTTATTAAACAAAAAGGAAGAGTAAAGTCCCCCAGGGACAGACAAAATAATGCTTTGTTTTTTTTGTTTTGTTTTTTTTTAACTTTACATCTTCTTAATGTTAGTGAAAAAAGAACAACAGCATCTGAGTGACTTTGGGTTGTAGAAAAAACTGAGTAAAGGTTAACCAATATACTATACAGGACATGTTGACATTAGAATACAAACTTGCAATGGTTTTGAGATGAGGATGTGGGTTATGTTTATATGTCTAGAGGGATTGAAAAATATGCTTAGCAACAAAACTTATAAATATTAGATTTGACCAAGGAAGACCTCTTATTAGCTGAGATATGAGTCTCTTTGCATAGCAAAGGCTACCTGGTCCTCACGACATTCCATTCCTTCATCTAGCATGGATGGAGATTTATGTCGCACTTCAAATTAACTTACATATTTTTTTACTAAAGATTCTATTTTATTTTTTGGCATATACATTTATATTATTACACATTAAAAAATTGCATACAGCAAGAAGGACCATGAAACAACCAGGGATCATAAGAATGTTACATTCATGGTGTTTTGGCTCATTGTACTTGGCAACCTTCTAGAACACATCTTTCCTATCTTGGTGACTCTAAAATTCTGAAAGAGAACCATTATCTATCATATCTCATCTCAGTCAACGTAAAACCTCTATCTGGACCTTAAAACATCTTATAAATTTGATAGCTAGCTTTTACCTGCTCATAGAGCAGAAAATTATCTTCAGCAGATTTCTGTACCTCACACACACACAATTTATATATGGTATAAGTAATATATAGCTTATACATAGTATAAGTTATTTATATTATTAGTTTTAAAAGTTTATTTTCATAGCAAAAGACTAGGTAACAATACAGACAAAGCAAGTAGCTCAGGTGATTCAGCCTTGCACACTCCTTCATTTACTGTTTAGTCAAGAATTTGCATGCAGATCAACTTCGAAAGGGTTCACCTAAATGATCAATCTCACAGAGACTGGACAGAAAAAGATACACATAGTTTTCCCTGGACTTGGCCAATATCCCAATTTTCACAGGGTATCCCAAAGATGTCTCTGCCCCCAGAAACAAAGAAGTAATCTTTTCTTTTCTTTTAATTTGTTCACTTTCCATCTTGATCATTTCTCTCTCCCTTGTTGCCTCCCAGTCCTACCCTCCCCCATGCCCTCTCCTCCCTCCCCTAGTCTCCAGAAAGGGACACCCTCATCCCCTAACATCTGACCTTAGGCAATCAAGTCTGACCTGGGCTTCCTGTGTCCTCTTCCTCTGTGTCCTAGCAAGGCCACCCTTCCAGGAGGAAGTGATCAGCATACGGGGGCCAGAGGCCATGTCAGAAGCAGTCCCTACTCCCTATATTATGAGACCCACAAGAAGACTGTGCTGCAATCTACTACATCCGAGCAGAGGTTCTAAGTTGACATGCATGGCCCTCGGTTGGTGCCTCAGTCACTGCAGCACTGATGTCTTCCACCTGGATTTATTGGCTCCATTTGAAGCTCCTGACTCCTCCAGTTCCTTCTATTCCCCAACCCTTCCATAAAACTCCCTGCATGCCACCCTGAAGTTTGGCTTTGAATCTGAGAATATTCTTGTATCCCCAGCTGGGTATAGTCTTTCAGAGGACCTCTACGTAGGTTCCTTCCCTTCAACTGCTTCTAGTGTCTATTCTATTTGTCTTTCTAAATGATTGTTAAGCATTCTCCAGAGGATCCTCCTTGTTATTTAGTTTCTTTAGCTCTGCGTATTGTAGTTTAGTTATCCTGTATTATTTGGCTAATATCTGCCTATAAGTGAGAATATACAATGCATGTCTTTCTGGGTCTGGGTTACCTCACTCAGGATGATCATTTCTAGTTCCATCCATTGGTCTGAAAATTTCAAGACTTCCTTGTTTTTAATAGCTGAGTAGTATTCTTTTGTGTAAATGTATCACGATTTCTTTATCCATTCTTCAGTTGTGAGGCATCTAGGTTGTTTCTAGAGTCTGGCAATTACAAATAATACTGCGATGAACATAGTTGAGCAAATGTCCTTGTGGTATGGTGCAGCATCTTTCCAGTATATACCCAGGAGTGGTATGAATGGGCCTTGCGGTAGAACTATTCCCAATTTTCCAAGAAAGCATAAGATTGACTTCCAAAGTGGTTGTACAAGTTTGCACTCTCACCAGAAATGGAAAGAAGTAATCTTAAGGAAAAGATGCTCCCACTCTCAAGAGGTCAGGTGGTGATTTTGGCTGTTTGATGGGGTATGAATGCTTGTTGTCATCTAGGGGGTGTTGCTTAAGGGAATGATTAAAAGAAGGGGATATAGGATGATAGGATGAAAGGTACAATCTACTAGTCACAAATACTTTATATTGGTATGGAATATTGTATATTGATAGAAATGTAAGGTTATTTAGTTCAACTCTTTCTTTAATGTACTGTACATAATGCAACTTATTTATTGTATGTTGAAAAAAAATTGGCATTATTTTATTTAACTAATATTTAATGAATTGCACATAAGCAGCTCATTTAAAAACATGATATAAATATCTGGTCATACTATAATGCTTAGTCATTTAGGAACTAAAACAATGTTTTAGGTCTAAAAATGATGATTTAAAGTTGAATGGGGAGGCTTGGTGACACTCAGAGGAAGGATAGCAGGCTACCAAGAAGACACTTGATACCCTTTGAGCATATACAGGGGGAGGAAATCCCCCTCAGTCACAGTCATAGGGGAGGGGAATAAGGGGAAAATGGGAGGGAGGAAGGAATGGGAGGATACAAGGGATGGGATAACAATTGAGATGTAATATAAATAAATTAATAAAATACATAAAAAATAGAGTTGACAAATGTTCATTATAATAAGAAAGTGATTTAGGTACAGAACTTTGAACACTAAGATAGGACCCATGAGGATAGGATAAATAGTGGAATACTTTCACCAAGATTGCCAAATACATATGCACTGGGCATTGTAGATACAATTCTTATAGTTTATTAATGTTAGAGAAAAGGCATTAAAAAACAGAAAGAGGGACATGTAGTGGAAGTTTTTATTATGTTATGTAGATATGTGTTTGTTTTGATCCAAGTGTGGGATGTGAAACTGCCTTTAGTTTATCCACAGCTGATAACAGCCTCCTAAGAGGGCACATGATATTTGGCAGCTAGAAATTGCCTCGTGCTTACAAGATGTCCTCCCCTCTGTACCAGTTTCCTGGTAAGTGAAGGCTTTCGTGGGACATGCCCCTTGGGCTGGTATGCAGACATAAGTGAGTATATACCATTTGAGTCTTTCTGTTTCTGGATTAGCTCACTCATTATGATCATTTCTAGCTCAATCCATTTGTCCACAAATTTCGGGAATTCCTTGTTTTTAATAGCTGAGAGAAACATGGGAGAATAGCAAAGTAGAAGGATCCAGAGGGTCCTAGAACCTACAAGTAGAACATTATGATAGGCAGATTTGGGCCCAGGGGTCCCGCTCAAACTAAGGCACCAGCCAAGGACAGTACAGGCTGTAAACTTTAAACCCCTACCCAGATCTAGCCAATGGAGAGAACATTCTCCACAGTTGAGTGGAGAGTGGGGTATGATTTTCACACAAACTCTGGTGCCTCATATTTGACCATGTCCCCTGGAGGGGGAGACCTGGTGGCACTCAGAGGAAGGATAACAGGTTACCCTGAAGAGACTTGATACCCTATGAGCATATACAGGGGGAGGAAATCCCCCTCAGGAACAGTCATAGGGGAGAGGAATAAGGGTAAAATGGGAGGAAGGGAAGAATGGGAGGATACAAGGGAAGGGATAACCATTGAGATGTAACAAGAATAAATTAATAAAAAAATTTAAAAAATAAAGTTACACAATAGCAACACAACAAATAAATGTTTGGTGGAACTGAAAAAAAAAAAAGAAAAGAAAAGAAAGAAAGAAATTGCCTCATGCAGGGAGTGTGGTCTTTACTAGCTGGAAAGCATCCTTGTTCAGACTCTAAGAGAGTAAAAATAGGACTCCAGAAAAAGAGAGGAAGAGAGCGTGACAGAGAGAGAGACACACACAGACAGACAGACATTCACACACACATACACACACACATACACACACACACACACACACACAAAGTGAGAGAGAGAGAGAGAGAGAGAGAGAGAGAGAGAGAGAGAGAGAGAGAGAGAGAGAGAGAGAAGAGAGAGAGAGAGGAGAGAGAGAGAGAGAGAGAGAGAAAGAGAGAGAGAGAGAGAGAGAGAGAGAGAGAGAGAGCGCTTTTAGATGCTCTAGAGAACTTTTCAAGAAGTTGCTGTTTGCTGTTTAGATTGACTGCTGGAATCCTGACAATAAAAAGTGGAATTACCCCAAAGAACTAAATCTAAAAAGATCTACTTTGCCCGTCCGTACTGACTTCTTCTTTCTTTCCTACCTTGGGTTCATGGACTAAAGGGAGATAGGGGCACTAAGGAACTCCAAATAAAGTAGGTTTTTAGTAGGTTTTTAGAAGTCTAAGCCTATAGATAATGAAAAAAAAAAAGCACTATATAATACAAAGGGAGATACATAGTCTCCTAGAAGTTGAGTTTATGTCAATAGTATTGTCTGTCAATTTTGTATGTAATCTAGAAGAATGTTATCAATAAACTGTAATATAAGCCTATCAAAGCATAAGCAATGGTTTGCAATAACACTTTTAATTCCAGAGTAATCCCCATGCTGTCTCTGCATGGTAAGATAAATAGTGCCCAGTTACTAAGTAATTAACCAGGATCTGCACCCAAGGATGTCATTTGAACCTGGCTAAGACAAGTATAATGGCAGATAATGACCAATGTGTACGTTTATGTTGAGCATCTATGGTAGTCAGTGTGAGTGGGGACTTCAGTCCACTGGGATACTTTATATCATTATGGTCAACCTTTAAATTAGAAATATTCAGAAACAATATCTGCATGGCAATGTGGATTTCTCTCTGTTGATGAAACATGAATGTTGGAACTATCATGAACAAAACAATGTTCCAATGAATATGAGTTTTTCTTTTGCTGCCTGGAAGATTTCACTTAGCTCAGGATAAGATTTCTGCTAAATAAATATCAAAGCAAGGGGTAAAGAAAATCTTGATTTTAAATTTTGAGGTTTTAAAGACTTCTACAAATTAAATAAAGAAAGGATAAATTACTATGTTCCCTCATTTTAAAAAATGTTAGTTCTTGTTAGTATTAGTGTTTTCTTCATGGACTTTTAGCCACTGTGAAGCCTTAAGACTTGAATAGCTAACATTTGTCTAGTCAGCAGTACCGAAAATACTTGAAATAGTAGCCATTGTCTTTGGTGGTTGAATTATCCATGTGCTGCTAAGTGATCCATCTGGGATTTGAACTTCCATATTTTGACAAAATAATTCACATGTTTATTCATTGTCCCCATACTGACTACCAAAGTTAGTTTCTTTACCTCAAAGCTTCTCTACATATGCCTTTGTAGTGGAAGTTTTGTTTTCTTTAAAAACTCAGTTGTGTTACATAATTATGTTTTTGTTATAAATCCCAAGTGTGAGGTGTGGGACTTCCTTAGTTTGTCCAGAGCCCCTAATAGTCTCCTTTAGCTCAGAGAGAGGCATGGTCTTTGACAGCTTCAATTAGTTTATTTTTTTTTCTTTTTAAAATATTTTATTAATTTATTCATATTACATCTAAATTGTTAACCCATCCCTTGTGTCCTCCCATTCCTCCCTCCCTCCTGCTTCCCCCCTACTCCCCTCCCCTATGTCTGTGACTGAGGGGGACCTCCTCCCCCTGTATATGCTCATTGGGTATCAAATCTCTTCTTTTTTTTTTTTTTTAAAAGGTTTTTTTTTTAATTAATTTATTCATATTACATCTTGATTGTTAGCCCTTCCCCTGTTTCCTCCCATTCCTCCCTCCCTCCCACTTCCCCCCTTCTCCCCTCCCCTATGTCTGTGATTGAGGGAGACTTCTTCCCCCTATGTATGCTCTAAGATTATTGAGTCTCTTCTTGGTAACTTGCTATCCTTCTTCTGAGTGCCACCAGGCCTCCCCATCCAGGGGACATGGTCAGAAAAGGGGCACCAGAGTTCACGTGAGAATATACAATTAGTTTAATTATGAGGACTTGGGGAAGGTATAAATACCAGAGTCCAGAGGATGGAGGAGGAAGAAGGCTGCTTCTGTCTTTGCTGTTTGCTGTTGCTGGACTGCTAGATATTCTGGTGACTGAGATTGGTATTTTCCCAAAGAACCCCATTACCTTTGCCAGCAGGAACTAAATCTAAAGAGGTCTATGTTCACTGTCCCTTATAGCCTTGTTTCTCTCTATCTAGGGAAGGGGATTTGGAAGGGAGGTTGAGGCATTAGGGAACCCCAAATAGAATAGAATTTATAAACTAGCATCTGTTTCTCTCTCTCTCTCTCTCTCTCTCTCTCTCTCTCTCTCTCTCTCTCTCTTCCTGTTTCTTTCTCATGCAGGAAGATAAATAGAAATTTCACTCCAGCTTCCTGGAAACTGAGTGAAAAAAAATTTTTTTGCAAAGCCACAGTTTTGCTTTGTTTCCTAAAGGGATTAAAGAAAATGAGGTTATGGCTTGTCAGGTCTGCAAAAGTTCTTTGGCTTCCAAATTTTTCACAGGTTTTTAAATTCATAAGACGTGTTTAGCCACAAATTATCCAACTGCAAGAAACTGACCTGCCCAAACATAACAGCAGCAGCATGTCTCTCCTGACGTTACTAGGGAACACTCACTTCTCTGGTATGGGGTATCAACAGTTCACCGAGAAAAGAATAACATTAAGGAGTGGGGTATGTGACAGCAGCCAAAGACATGAGAAAACAGTCCTAAAAAACATTTCTAAAGAGCACTTCCTCTGATGTTTGCCTGTGGTCTCATTTGTGATTAGACATCTGTGAGGTTATAAGGAAGTTGCATGAGTTTCGATCTCTGTTTCTTTTCTTAATTAGAGTTGTATCTTTAAGCAAAACTCTGTTCTTAACACTCAATTCACCTGTCTCTAACAGATATGGTGATATCCACTATGAAGATTTAAAAAAAAAAAGATGTAAAAGGCTTTTGATTGATTCATGTATTCCACAAATGATCTGAACCTAAACTGCAACTTAGTCTCTGTGGTCTATGAAGAAATCTATGGTTGAAGAAAGAGAATAATGTGAGCTATGCTTTCTTTGCCATCACAAATCCACCTCCCAACCCCTAACTCTTGGACCAAGTAAAAAAGGCCATGGTTGGTAAGCTGATAGAAAAAACTAATAGTATGCAGAGTTTGACAGCAGATTATGATTCCCTAATATTCTTTTTTGTTTGCATAGAAAATTTGAACTATTTTTTCCTAGAAAATGAAGGAGCTCTATTAAAGATATTTTGTAGCTTAAGACAGTAAATATATCAAAATTGAAAGGAGTGGTTCATAAGATAGCTTTATTCCCATTTGGACAATTATAAACACAATCTTCAAATTTGTTTTCACCAGTTGAAGAAACAGCAGTATTGGGACAACCTGGGAGAGCACTAGAATTCTTTTTCTTTCTTATTCACATAATGCACAAGATTGCAAATCTTGTCTATTAGCATGTTTTTTGTGCAGGCATGAGCAAATTAATCCAATTCTCTGAAATTCAATTTCCTCCCCACATAAAGCAGGAAATGATATCTGCTTACAATAGAGTTGATATTATCTTCCACGGTAGGGTTCAAGGACATAGTCTGGCTCTATTACCTGGCACAAGAGAATGTTGCTGTAAGCATTTCCCATACAAAAAGAGAAAAATCTTGAACTCTAGTTGAAACAGGGCAAGCATCTGTCTGTGTCATCCCAGAACATAATCACTGACTTACACAAATGATGGAGAGAACCCTTAACACCTAAGTCATAGTAAAGGTTTCTGTTTCTGTCATAAAACACCACAACTGAAAAAAAATTTGTCAAGGAAAGGGTTTATTCCATATTACAGCTTTTAGTCAGTTCATCATCTAGGAAAGTCAGGGTAAGGAACCTGGAGGCCATGGTTTTGTTTGTTTGGTTGGTTGGTTGGTTTTGGTTGGTTTTTTGGCTTGATCCCCGTGGCTTGTTCAGCCTGATGTTTTTATATACCCAAGGGACACCAGCCTAAGGTAGGCCTCATCCTAAAAGGGCTGCCCTTCTCTCTTCATCAATTAGTAATTAGGGAAACACTGAAGGTTTGTCCACAAGCCAGTCTGGGGTTGGGGGTTGGGGTGGGGGTGTCATTTTCTTAACCAAGGTTTCCTTCTCCTAAATAACTCTAGCCTGTGTCAAGTTGATGTAAAAACTAATCAATATAATCTATTAATTAAGGAATCTGAAATTGTGTTTTGCATACTTAAAAAGGACAAGACATGCTCGCACACCTATCAATTTAAAAAAGAGAAAAGGCTACATTTTTCAAAAAGTAGAATTCAGTTGTTTTAAAATACAGCCAAGATCAGCTCTACTTTCCATGACAGCTTTTCCAGACCTTACTCTCACTCATCAGTAAAATTTGACATGGCGATCAGCAAGATGATTGGGACGTTCAGAGAGAATGTGTTCCAAATGTGCAGAGTTAAACTATTAAGAAAATTAATTACAAGTATATTTTTACTTGTCATTTTACACAAAAGAAAAAGATTTCTCTCAGGATACGTTTAGCATTCTTTTTAGTAGAAATACATTACATGAAAAGAGAAGCGCCATTTAATCACTGTTTAGATATAGGTACACAAAAATATTTGCATGAAAGTCACCAGTCTTGTCTACCAACAGCATGTCAAAACATATGAGGCAAAACTGTTAAAACTGCAAAGTGAAAGAGATGAATCCACTATAATAATTGAAGACTTCAATACTCCTCTAGCAGAAGGTGTTAGATTTAGGAGGATGAAATGAGTAAGAATTTTATTGAATTCTATACCATCAACCAAGCTAGTGCAATGGACATTTACATACTATATCTTCAACAGGACTAGAACTACACATTATTATTGAACACAAATGGAATATTACCTAAGATACACCACATCATCAGTCATAAAATATACCTCAACAAATTTAATATTTGAAAGCCTGTAACAATTGTACTTAGAATGCAGTGTAATTGAACTCAAAATTAATGAGAAAAAAATCCTCAAGTATCTAAAGATTGAAGGGTTACTTCTAAAGAGGACATGGGTTGAAAAGGAAATTTCAAAATAAATTAAAATTATTTCATAACAAATGGAACTGGAAACAGAGCTTGTTAACATCTGAGAAATACAGCAGAAGTAAGGCTTAAAGGGAATTTGTAGCACAGAACCCATACATTATACAAGATAAAGATATAAGGTTAATGATCCAAGTTTCCCTACTGATAAACTGGAAAAATTACAGGAAATAAAAAAATAATAAAAATTAGAGCAAGAACCAATAAAATTCAAGATAGATAGTTAATACAGATCAACAAAACCAAGTGCAAGCTCTTTAAAAAGTCCAATAGAATTGCTAAGCATCTCCTCTGACTAGAGGACCAAGGAGAAAAGATACAAACTCCTAAGACTCATAAATAATTCTAGAAAATGAAAGGATACTATAAAAACTTGATGTTTACCTACATGGAGGGCATCAACATTCTGAAGAACCAAATTTGTCAATTTGCAAAAGAGCAATCAAGGTACGTTTTTATTTATTAACATTTGGATAGCTGTTTAAACTTTCAAAACATGCTAGAGCTATATGGTGTCACCGGTGAATTTTACTAAATATCTAAGACTAAGATTATCCCAGTGTTTTACATTCTCTTTAAGAAGATAGAAACTAATAGAACACTCCCAAATGCATCCTGAAATAAACACTACCTTAGTCTGAAGGGCTAGGTAATGGCATTGCAAGACAGCTTTGCTGTGGTTCAAAAACACGGAAAAATCAAGTTGGTACTGATCTAGAAGATTCTTCATTGCTGGGTGACTTGTATTGTACTTTGTGGTTATTAATACAAGACTTGAACAATGTCAAGCAGAAGTTACTATGGCAGTTAGTGGTGAGAAAAGTCATCAGCAGTCTTTTTCAGGCATAAGCTCTGTGAAGTCCAGTAATGTCTACCCTGGTGAGATGAAACATAGGTATAATAGTGGCATGGATGTTATAGAAATGATTGACTGTGTTTAAAGTCCACTTCACTCAAGAGAACAATTGCCTGGAATTGCAAATCTGGCAAATTACTTGTGTCTGGGGGGCTTCATAGGCCCTAGGAGAGAACTTACTACTATTGTTTTGCAAAATGGACACTGCTTCTAGCTCCCTTTTAAACACAAATCTCTATGCCCATAAATTGTTGCTACTGTCTGTATTCATCAAAAAAGGCAATGACAGTTAATATAGAGACTCATGATTGGTCAAACTGCAGAGAAAAGGTATCTGTGGATCGCTCAGCCATAGTGGCACATACACGTTACACATCTTATTCTAGTTAGAGTTCCTATTTATCTAATAAAACACCTTCACCAAAAACAAATTGAGGTAAAACTTTGGTTTATACTTCCACATCATAATCCATCATTGAAGAAAGTCATGACAAGAACTCAAACAGGCCAGGAATCTGGAGGAAGGAGCAAATGCTGAGGCCAAAGAGGAGTACTGCTTACTGGTACTTACTGCCATGGTTACTAACTGCTTACTGTCATGGCTTGCTCAACCTACTTTCTCTTAGAACCCAGGACAGCAGCCCAGGCATAGCACCACCCACAATGGGTTGGACACTTTCCCCATTGATCACTAATTAAGAAGATACATGATAGCCTTGCTTAGAGCCTAATCTCATGGGGACATTTTTAAATTTAAAGTTTCCCCTCTCAATGACTTTAGGTTATATCAAGTTGACATGAAACTATTCAGGTCAAGTACCCATTGTCAACATGACATACATCACTATTAGGCCACAAACTTTCATTGTGGTCATCCCATGGCACTGTCATCTCCAAAATCCTGGAGTTTCTTGTAGCAGCTTTTTTTTTTTTTAAACCAATAACCTTGTCCATGCTTTCTTCGGGTCCTGACACAGTGCCAAGCCTCAGCTGCAGTCCATGACCCCTTCATGTCTTCAAAATCAGTAGCACCTGGGTGACTCTTACATTACCAAGTTTGGCTGCCAGCACAAGGTACAACCTTGGCCATCTACAGGACAAGGGTTCTATGTGCTGACTCTCGAGAAACACCTCAGTGGAAGATTTCACCTCAGTGATTCTAATCTCTCTATATATATATTGGGTTTTTTTGTGTGTGACTTTCATATAATGCATCCCAACCCCACTTTTCTCTTTCTCCCTTCTGATCTCAACTCCATCCTTGCAACCTCTTCCCCAACAGAGAAAAAAAACTCTCAGAGTGGAACCTGTAGTGTATCACAGTGTCCCAAGTATACCTCTGTCCACACTTCTTTGCTTGCAAATGTTCATTGCTATGACTCATTGATCTGGTAGGAAGCCTCTGGCTTCTGCTTCTCAATCAAACTGACTCCTCTAGGATATCCTGTTGTTGCCCACTGGCTCCTCATGACTTGCTCAGCCTGTCTTCTCACACAACACAGGGCAACCAACCCAGGTGGCTAGCACCACTCACAATGGCCTGGGCCTTCCATCATTTATCACTAATTAAGAAAATGCCCTCCTGGCTTGCCTACAGTCCCATATTTTGAAGGCATTTTCTCAACTGATGTTCCTTCCTCTCAGATGAACTGAACACTATCTAGTATACACTCTAACCACAGGACTCAGGGAACATATGGATCAGTGGGTGGAAGTGCTTCAGCACCCAAGGTCAAGAAGAATAGGGTAAAATAGTGTCTCTGAGCATTACCAAATGTTACATCCATGAACTCAGTGATGCTTGCCTGCATAAGACCCAAGCAATATAAACCTAGTCAAACTTCTAAGGTAAAGGAGGAACACATTAGAGCCTGACTCTAGGTGAGAAGGTATTGACAGTTAATAGCTGCTAGAAGAGGAAAAGTCAGGTTTTTTTGTAGAAATATTATTCGTGGAAGATTGCGATGGATAGAGTAGATGGTCTCACAGTTGTATATATGTGGGCAACGTTAATTAGACCCATTTTTAATGGGATATTAAAAAATATGAAAGCATGATGGTGGTGTAGGTGTTGGGAGGATACAGAAAGGATTGAAGGGGGGAGTGGATAGTTAATGTTACTGAAATACATTGTATAAGTATATACAATTCTGAAAATATTACATAAAAATAAGTAGAAAATAAAACCAAGCAACCAAAATCTGTCCTCTATTTCACATGAACACAGATTTTAAAAGCCTCAAGAAATGTTATCTTACAAAATACTAGTATATAAAGAGAATAATACAACACATTATAAACAAATGGAATCTATAATGCTATGTAAGGTTGTGTCATCATTGAAAAACAATGCATATTATTGCATTCATGAGGAAAATAAGAAAAATGACATGATCATATAAATACAATCAGAAAAAATGTGATAAAATCACATTTTAATAATTAAAAAAAATACTCTTCAGTAAACTGAGAATAGAAGCAAACTTTCCTATGACAAAGATGTTAAAATGCATAAATAATTTTCAGATATGCTTTCAAGTTGATTTGTTGGCCAAATAGTTGACTATCAACTAAACAACAATGGAAAGAATAATGACTTCTTGAGAGTATCTATTGTTTTTTGGACTACTTTTAATTTAATCTGAAAATTTATAGGATGCAAGAAAAATTCTCACCTTTCTTATTCCTCTTACCCCTGTATAGCTCTCATTTTATTCATACTTTTCACTGGCATACACTTGCTGCAGTTGAAGCTACACTCAGAAAATTTCACCCACATTACTAAAAATGTCCCTGGCACATTAAGGTTCACTTTCGTGTTGTTCCTTACATGGGATTAGGCAGGTGGATAATGACAAGCAGCAGCAGCACAGATAGTGGTTTCTTTCCTTAGATTTCCTCGATTCCTTAGATTCACACCCTTACCACTCTGCACATGCCAACTCACTTTGTTGTTTTGTTTTCATCGCAGCTGAATGTATTCAAATCATACAGTGCATGGATTTTTTTCAGATTGCTTCTTTGGCTAAACTGAACTTAGGCTCCTCTGTCCACTCATTTCCGTAGAGTTCTAAATATAGGCCATTGTCTGAATATCTAAGAGTTTGTTTATCCATTCATCTGCTGAAGGGACGTTTTAATTGCTTCCATGCGTGACAGTTATAACTGGAGTTGCTATAAATATCTATGGGCAGTACTTGGTATAGAAACTTTTTCCCACTCATTTATGTTAAATAGTAGTAACTATTTCAGTGTATAATGCTTAGCTTGATAGGAAGCCACCATGTTGTCCCAGAAAGTGTCTGTCCTGCTCTACATCTGCAGTGACAAAGAATGAGATGTCCTGTTGCTCCACAGGCTCACTAGCATGTGATGCTGTCAGTGTTCTGGCTTCCAGCCATTTTAATAGGTATGTAGTGGTGATCATGTCATATTTTCTCTGGTTCTTGGCATCTGTACATTTTAATTTACCACCTATTTGTTCAGTTTTTTGCTCTATTTTAAATCAAGGGGTTTTGTTTTGTTAGAGTTGTTTTTAAGAATTCATTTTATTTCTCAGTATAGCAAGTCTTCAGTAGTTCCTGCCTCACAAATATGTTTGTTAGATATATTGGGCCAGAAGGGTGAAGATGATGCTCCAACTTTATAGAGAGTTTTGGGTGACTGTTTGGCAGCAAACTGTCTCAGTCATTTTTTTTTCATGTTGGAATCTGCTACCCTGCACTTCCTGTTTCCTCAGGAAACAGGTAATTAAGTTTTATTCCTTCTCAAGTCTCTAATGGGGTTGAAGACTAAATAATTTAGTTTTACAATTAAGCTTAGTTGTTTAGGGATTAAGGAGTTTTTATGTCTAAATAGATGTTTTAAGTGGATAGAGATGAGATATGATATACACTTATTTACATTCAGAATTTTAGACTCACCAAGATAGAAAAGATGTTTTCTCCAAGGTTGCCATATACAAGTAGACAAAACACTGTGAATGTAACATTTATGTATTCCTGATTGTTTCATGATTCTTCTTCCTGTATGCAATTTATTGTATATATGTATAACAATATAAATGTATATGTAAAAAAGAAAAAATAATGAAAATAAGTAAATAAGAGTTCCTTGTATATTCTGGATAACACTCCTCTCTAACAAACTTCCTTTGCAATATTTTCTCTGAGTATGCTGCTTTCTTTCTTCTGCTACGTATCATTCACTTAGCAAAACAATTTATTTCATGCATCTTTAACAATGTACATAAAAATCAGTCATAAAAACCAAGGCTATCTATAATTTCTTACTTGATCTTTTCAGGGTTTTATAGTTTTGCATTTTAAATTCTCTGTGACCCATTTTTGTTAACTTATTGCAAGGAATATAAATCTATATCTAAGTTCTTACTTTTTATATGTCCACACACTAAACCCTATCCAAGAAAGAATAAAAAATAAGTGCAATTTAATCAGAAAAAGGTTTTAATTTGATATATTGCACACAGTAGCATTTCTTTTATGAAATGTAACCATATTCATGGAGGAACTGTACTATGAACTTAATCCCAAGTGACAGTCTTAAATACAGTAGCAGAGCGGACCTGAAGCATACACTTAGGAAGGCAAGGAGGAGCAAGATGAAGAAATAGCAGGACATGCTTCATCAGGCCAAAGTTAAGTAATTGTGCAACAGAATTAAATTATTGTATGTCAGACTTAGTCAAAATTAAATTAGCAGTTGTTCTTGTATATATAACAACTTATAAGGAAACACAGATAGGAGAGACTTAGGCTTTTACGTTGTCCCCAAGCTTCAAGAATAAACCTATGTAAATAATCACTGCTTATACTGCCAACAGCACTGGTAAGTCTGAGAAGACTTTGGGCCACTCCTTCTGGCTCCTGTCAGTACAAATGCAAAGCACTATGTAGTAGAGAAACATCACAGAAGTGAATTATTTTTCCAAAACCCTTTGTGCTCTACAAATGCTTTCACTCCCACATGTGTAGGCATGTGCACCTCTCACTAAGATGCTACATCATTGACATCACTCTCATTCTCTGTTGACTTCTTCTCTACCAGCTGAAGAGTGCTGCATCACTGTGTCCTTCTCTGTTGAGTATCATGCCTTGCTTCACTTGGGAAACCTTCAGAATTGAAAATGTGGTCAAAGAACCAAATAGCTTTTTCTCTTCCTAAGCCTTCCAAAATGATGAATTACAATGGTTAAGTTCTTTGAAGTTCACTTCATTACTGATCTAGAGCCTAATAGGAACAAGATGTCTAAGGACACGCATGCCTACCTTTGTACCCTCACGACTACTTTCATTTAGTAATTTGTGAATGTAAAATATATATAACAATTATCTGGTATTTATCTTTTATATGCATGCTGAAAGGCTTGATTTCACAACGCTAACATGACCAGAGTCTGGATGGGAGCTCGGTGGTTGTCAGTTTACTCAATTTTCTGCTAAAGCTCTGCTATTTTCCATTACATCCTTAGAGAACAGCACAATGCCTGTATCCCAGTAGGCAGCAGTTAATGAAATTTCTGGGTGATCTCCAGCTGTTCTACACAAGAGCCTCATCTTGTAATACTGGATCCCAAAGGTTCCTACTTGTGTTTCCCCAGCTCTTCCGTCACTGCATTTGCTTGATGCGGGTAGCTACAACTTTTCAGAAGGCTTTGGTATGAGGGAATTTATAAATTTTGACTAAGGTTTTTTTCTCTGAATGCTTCTCAATATAGGGGTTCAGAAAACTGCTTACTCTCAGTTGACTCATGAGAGGAAGCTTATTTTCTATGGCTAAATGATAAAGAGCATGCCATTTCATCTCTGTCTATAAAAATAGAACCAGAAGTCTTTCTAACAAAAATATCCCTCTCAAGCAAAAATAATGACTCCTTCAAATATCTCTTTCTAGTCCCATTTACTTTGGATACATGTGCATGTGCATATTCACACAGATATATACACACACACCCACATGAAGTGCATAGCCAATATTCTGTTCAGTTTCTTCTCAAAGCCTACTGAAAGTCAAGTATTGATTCCATGAAAATCACCAGCTTCATTTGATTATTTGACCCAACTTTGCTCAACAGGGTTGATTATGTTCTCATTTCCATCCTCAGATGGCTAAAGAAGGAAAGTCAGCTAGTCTGAGATCCTTTAAACAGATATTTTTGGAATAATTTGATGTCATATCTTCTCCAAAAGTGAAAAATATTTTTAAAAAAGCATAAGAATGGGGTTAACACTAAATTAGTGGCACAAAACAGTGTATCTCTTTGATCCCTGACCCAAAATATTAAATTGATTAGGTAATTTAACATCACCATCCTATTTGATAGGTGCCTAATAATTCTCTATCTTCCAACCTTATAGTCAATTTTAAACTGTAGAAATGAAAGAACATATTTATTTTGTTCAAATTTGCAATTTTCTGCCATATGAACTATTAGTAATCTGCAATCTCCTTCTTTGCAGGGAGCCTATTACCCTTGGGACAGGATGATTACTTTCTTTGAACCATGTAGTCCTTAGATGTTTCCTCTTTTTCATTCCTGTGGCAGGCAAGAATGGAGTTTACTCACATTTGTGAGTATGCTTTCTTGGGGGACAATTGTTTCCCCCTCAGTTTCCCCATTTTGTACCTCAGAGAAAGTAAGAAGAAAAGGAAAGAGGAACTCAGCAAGGATCCAGCCTCAGCTTCCAACCTTTGTGAAGAGGGCACAGATTCACCAGGAGTGTGCATCAAAAATGGAGAATCTTGGGCTGGATGCTGTCCACATGCACTGGCTTAGAGAATCTAAGTTTTAGACTGCTCCAGTAAATTGCTTGTTTTGTTGTTTTCATTTCTCTCTTGATATATGGTCTCATACAGCATATGTTGGTCTTGAATTTACTATTCCAAGGTAGTATAACCATGAACTTCTAACCTTACTGCTTCTATCACTGAAGTGCAGGGGTTAAAATTGTATACTATCAGGTCTGGTTTATCCAAGTGATCTTCAAGCACTCAGTCTGAGAATTATACTACCCTGGAGATTTGATATCTCAAGAAGTTTGCAGAAAATAGAAAATAACAGTATTATTATGGGACAGCAAGATGGATCAGTGGATAAAAGCACTTGTCTCCAAGACTGACAGTCTAAGTTTAATTCCTGGTATCCACATGGTAGAAGGAGAACTAACTCTTGAAAGCTGTTCGTTGATCTCCATATATCTGTTCTTGGTGTGTATGTGTGTGTGTAAACAAACAGAGCACAGGTCAGAGTCTTATTCTTGACCTTCAATCCTTTCCTGAGTCTTATTATTTTCTAGTTCTGAATGTCCCCTTTATTACAGTCTAATATACTACCTTGTCTAAATTGTTAGGAAACAATTGGAGCTTCCTCCATATTCTCTTATTCTACCATGATGGCCTTTTATTTCTTACCCATCTTTTGGTTCTAGAGATCCTTTACCAGTGTACTTTATTTTCCTACTTTTTTTTTTAACCAAATTATACATCTTCAATATTTTTACTATATAGTTGATTTTCCCCTCTGACTGTTCATGTGTCTGGCCATCTAGACACATTTTCTGTCCAAATCACAGCATGGACCTCTTAGATGAAACACAACACAACACACACACCCACACACCCACCCACCCACACACACACACACACACACACACACACACACACCACTAAATAAATAAATGTAATAAAAACATTACTCAATAAATATATTTTCAGATAAACTGACCCTTTGACATACCTTCCTAAAACAAATACCCTATAATCATGATTACATGGTAATTACTGTGAAGAACCCATTTGGTATAATAGCATTCTAACATATCTTCTTCCTCTCATTTTCTCAGAAAATTAAGCTATAATTTGAGGAATAACTAAGTCTTTTCCAGTATTCCATTTGCTTTGCTGTTTGATTACCACATTGGCCTAGTCAACAAAGAGACTGTTATTTACTCTTATTTATTTTTATTTCATGATAACTGTCTTATGAAAATCTATACTGATATTTTTCCTCATGGGTAGATCTTTCTACGTTCCATTTTGGCCCATGATGATAGCTGGGACCTTACTCCAGGAAAAACACAGAAATCCAAAGAGCATATTAACCAAAGTATGCATCCAGAATTTCCAATAACTGTTGAAAAGAGCTTAAGAGGCCAGGTGCTGGGCAAGAGGATATTTTAGGCTTTGCTGATGGTCCACATTAGATACTTCCTCTATTTACCAAAGCTATTCATTAGAAAAGGATGCTGTGTCCTTCCCAAATCTTCCCATAGACTCTCTCTAGTCTGCATTTTGTAAACTCACATTTCAATGAGAGTTGGGTGACATTAATTTTCACCTGTGCAGATAACTGGATACATACTATATATGGATCAGTAAGGTTCTCTACAATCCAAAGCTCGGGAGTTAAACGAGGGTACTTATTCATGACTGTCATCTCAGATGGGGAACTGCTCCTTGTATTGAGGGTTTTCCAGAGTGTGGACTATCTCTCCCATGTATCCTATAATATCCCAAATTTCTGAGTCATGGGAGTTTAGTCTAACAACAAGTTTCTGATTATGCCCTCTCTATTCCCATGACCACAGTTTACATTTAGAGTCTCTTTATATTTTATTTGGTCTTTAGATGTCTTACTTTTAGATGAGGTTCGTTCTGCATGGTTTCTCTGGCTCCCATATCCAGTCTGTTTGCTTGTAATACCGTTCTTATCATGGTCAGCCTGAACACCTTGAGTGGCTTTCCCATCGCTCAAAGGAAAAAATTCTAAACTCTTTGTACTTTAATAAACTTCCAAAATTTTTCATACTTATCTCTAAAATCCTTCTGCACACTACATGTTTCTGGATATGTTTCTGAGTATTTTGTGCCTCAACTTCCCCCAAAGGTGTTCAATTCATGCTTTCACAATCCTCTCCTGAGTAGCCCTCTCACCCCTTTCAGCCCTTTGTGACAGCCTTATTCTCAAAGCCGAGCTTAAAGCAATAATTTCTGCTGTTTTTCTTATTAGAAGGAATTAACCAGTCACTTTCTGAATTACTACAACATCTATATCCCTATCTGTTACATTATGTTTTATTATTATTATATTTGGTGTTATGATTCCAATATGAGATATTTCTCACAAGGTCATATATTAAAACACTTGTTGTCAGCTGGTGACTATTTCTGTATGACTTTGAAACTTTTCATGTGTGGGGTCTATGTGGTAGACAGAAGCTAGAAGGGGTGGACTCTAAAAGGGTGTTGCCCAGACCTGGTTCTGCCTACATCTTGGCAACCTGTATGCTGCTAGACTGTGAAAAACAACCACATGCTGAGTTACCCTAGACTGAGTTGTCCCATCCATTGTCCCTTTCCCGACATGGTAAAATATACTCTCTGACCTATGAACCCAAATAAACCTTTCTTCACCCCAAGCTGCTTCTGTATGGTATCAGTAATGAGTAACTAAGATTGTCAGTTATCCATCCATCTGCTAGATGATAGCTCCTTAGCCAAGGGATGCCTTTGTTCATCCGTATGCAAGTAACAGAGTCCAATACACAGAGAGCTGCTTAATATATTTTGATTTGTATTAAATGAGTGTTTCAGACTCAAAGCAGGTACTGTCTCTCCACTGCCTGCATAATTGAGTTGTAATTTCCATTTTTGCAGAAATCCCTTAGACTAGAAAGGAAAAAAAGCAAGCCTAGGGTAGAAGGCAGTGGAAATTTTTGGAAGGCACATGCCCTTCAGGCCTAACTTCATTACTACCCATAAGACCCACACAAACCTTTTTCTGTTGTCTCTCCACCTCCTTCCAGTTTCAGAATTGCTTTCATATTCTTATCTCACTTGCACATGGCTTCTTGGAAGTAATTTTATTAAAATGTATTTGAAGCAGTTGCCGGTCCATTAACACCTTCTTGCATCCAGCTGTGTCAGATAAGCCCTGAGAAACTTTTATTTTTTTCAATTGAGAAAAGTTGTAGCTCCAACAACCAGGAGGCTTCTGGGTCTACCCAGGATGTATAGCACCACAGCCAAAGTGATACAGTTGCTGTGTCTTGATGGTTGACAGGTACTGGGTTTTTTTTTGCAAGGCCCCAAGGCCAAGAAAGGGCAATTTCATCTTCAGCCATCAGATTCACCTGGCAATCCATAACAAGTTCTAGATCCTGAAGAGCCACAAGAGGATTCGATTCAAAGCTGAAGATAAAGACGTTGAAAGCTGGGAGGGGGGAGGGTACTGTGCCAACAAATGTCGCAGTCTGTAAGCAGTGGGCTGGAGGAGAGAGGACAGTGTTCAGTACTTCTTCTCGGGATCTGGAGAGACTGGAAACAAGTGATTGGGCAGGACCTACATAAGGTAAATGCTTTGTATAGTAAAAAGTAAAGGGTTTCCATACATTAAGCCAGAAAGGAAAAAAAAAAAAAGATGGACGAATACAACAAAGAGAATTAGTAAGTAGTGGGAGACCATCCTTTTTATCCTGCACAGACACTGTTTATAGAAATAATGTCTTAGCCTGTGACAAGATTAGAGTTACAAAGTAGAGTACAAATGCTCCAGCCAAAGAAATCAGTTAGAAGTCTAGATAAATCTTGCCTCAAAAGTCAAGCACGTTGAAGCCAAAGGAATCCCTTATTTAATCTGTAAAACACACACACACACACACACACACACACGCAGAGAGAGAGAGAGAGAGAGAGAGAGAGAGAGAGAGAGAGAGAGAGAGAGGAGAGAGTTGACAAGTCATTGCTTCAGTGAACATGGAAAGTGAGCTATGAACTACTTATGGACATCAGACATCAAGTAAGGTAGAAAAAAATGATGAACTCCACACATTAATTTTAATGTTTCCTTCCTTTGCTATGTAGATTGTTCTGTAGTATTTCCCTAAAATAAGGATTCTATGTTTCATGAATGAAATAAAGTGAAATGAAAATTCTGTTTCAGCCATCCAGGGAGACGGCAATGAGGAGTCAGCTAGGCAGTACCGCTCACGTGTTCCTTCTGGACTTGCTGTTGACTGATTCTAAACGAAGAGGAGGTAAATATCTCCCTTTTGAATTTTCAGAATGGAACCAGAAACTTCCTGACAGAGGCCTAAAGAGTCAGCATGGGAAATGTCATATTATTACTTGATATTTTCTTTAAGAATAAATGTTTCTAAAAAGCCCTTTGTGGATAGGTAAAATATTTAGTCACGTCATTAAGAAATAACCACTTAAATTAGGGTATGACAAGGGTTTTTGTGTTTTCCCTTTGTTGTTCCTTTGCAACAGGACATAGAGGCCTTGAGGATCAGGACTCACTAGAACTTATCGAGAGAGCTTTGGATGCTTTCTCACCAGTCACAGTGAGGCTGAATCCAGCAAGTCTAAAAGCCGTTTGTGAAAGACTTGAATGGCATTCTAGCTTAATAAGAAAGGTAAAGGTAATGTGAAGGTGAGGCCATCACCTTAGAATAAGAGGATGTGGAGGAGACTGCAATTGTTTGCCAGAGATTCAGATAGCTTAAGGGGAACTTCAGAGCTAGAAGACAAAACTCATGGAAGGCACTGAACGTCACCAGTAAGACGCTGACAAATGCCCTGTTTCTCTAGACCTCCCTGGCCTAGGGCTATTGGATAAGGGTGTGTAAGTGCATTTCTCAGTTTGACTACTGATACTACAAAGCCACATGACCTTTTATCTGGCATCTTTAGATACTGAAGCTTCCAGGATGTCTATATTTAGCATTCTTCTAGGTTGGATCCACATGGGAAGAAAGACCTTTTGTTCTGGTCAATACTATGTGAGGCCATCCACCTACCTCAAGTAACTGAGACACTTGTGGCACAGGATCCTGTCAATGCTTGCTACATAGTATTCTGTCTTAACAACCAATACTTTTTTTTTCTCCTAGTTTTTGGTTCTGGACACCTTTTAAGACTGTATTTTATCTTCCTGCTTTGTCTACAAGGCAATGCATCTTCAAAACCTGTAGGACATATATTTGACTTCCACCCCTCTCTGGCTCCTTACAAATTTGGCTATCCAGACACTGCCTCAGTCCAAACCCCAGGATGGGTCACCTGGCTTGCATTCCTGGTAGGGCTCAAAGCCAAGTAGTTAGGACCCTGGAAAGTAGTATCAGGTGACTTCTACTTGGAAGGGTGGCTTTGCCATTAGGAGCAAAAAGGATATCATCCAAAACCATTCACATATTAAATCTCAGCATGGATGGGAATTAAAAAAATAAAGGGAAGAGCCACTTCGTTGTTAACTATACATAGCAGTCTTTTCCATAAGCCTTGTGATCAAGCTCAGAATGTTGTAGTCTTTTTTTTTTTTTAAGGATATACTTAGAGCCTGTTGAATTTTTCTTTCAAATTTTAAATACCCACTTCAAGAGCATTTCAGGAACCACCAAGCAAGTTAGACACACAGCTGCTGACATCCACTTACAGAAGTAATGTGAGAGAAAGAGTCTGTGCACAAAGATGACAGAGGAAAGCCGCGTGGTAGTTGGAGCACACATCAGGGGAATATTGAGATTTCGAAAACATTTTAAAATGGCAGAATTCCTTGCCCTCAGAAGACCCAGAAATCATGAGAGGCACTGATAGGAGCCTGGGAGAGCTTCACTAGGGAGTCAGGCTGCTTCTGTGGGATCCTGGCTCTGACACTGACCAACTGTGATACCCGGAGCCAATTGCTCAGCCTCTCTCTAACCTAACGGGGCTCAGCAAGTGAGAGAGCACCAGATGAACTGATGCACATAAAATAACTGCTAAGCTATTTGGAACAGAGTGAATATTAGGCAGGTCACACTAATGAGACAAGGGGTGAGGGCCAGGGAAACAGCAGAGAACTATATTTGCTGGCTGTGTGGCCGAACAGAATGTGCTTTTTCTCCTCTGCCTTGCCTGTGGAGGACAAGCCTCTCCAGGCATGATTAGGGAAGGAGGAAAGATAAAGCTTCTAGAGCCCTCAAAGACAGAAGCCAGAGCAAACTCCTATTAGGAAAAAAATGTTTTAAAAGACTTACAGAAAGCCCACTGCATACAGCAGCATTCTGTGGGACACCTGAGGAACCGGCTTCAGAAGTAGAGAATTTTAGGATGCAGAAAGCAACAACACCAATCAAGAGCCTTGGAGAGCTTCAGCTTTGTGTTGCATTAATGAAGCGGGGACATGGGGCACATAGGCCACTCCACATTTCAGGAAGATCTTGGGTGCCCATGCCAAACAAGCCTCTACTGGGACTTATGCCCTGCTTACCTATAATTTGAGAAAACTTCCTTGTTTCTCAAAGATGTCAGTTTCTTCCCTATGTATGCCTCTAGCACAAGGTGCTGCTATAGGATGAAATGAAACTACAATTAACTCTGTCTTCTCCCATAGCTTTAAAATTTACCTTTGCTTCTAGCAGCCACTGCTTATCACTGGTTCCTTCACAGCTCAGCCCCTGTCCTGGTGAAATGACTCCTGGATAACATGTCGTGATTATAGCACCAAGGTAAAGTAGAGTTTGGCTTTGAAAAGTGGCTTCTTAGTAAAGTGTATCTGTTGTGGCTTGGTTGAACCATGGCTTACCCAAAAGAATAAGTCTGATTGGCTCCATAGTTACCCAGGCTCAGCCAGTGTAGTAGAAATATCCCTTGAGTGCCCCACTGCAGAATTTGTGGCAGACATTTGCATGGTGAAGTGGGTCCATTTCTTTTGTCCTATATTAAATACCCAGAGGCAATAATCCTCATTATGAGCCAATGACTTAGAAAATGTTATTATTAAATCAAAGCCATTTGCAATAAAGGGAAAAATTCATCTGCAACTATAAACTCTGTTGCTGATAGCTGGGCATTAGGAAAACAAATGGTCCCCAAGTCCCTTCAGACCTTGCTCTTCAAAGCTTAATCAACATGGCAGGCCCTCCAGGGCCATCCTTGAGGAGAGGAGAGACAGCCCAGGAAGAAGATTCCAGAGATGTGGTTGGTTTCTCCTAAGATATTGGACTTGGCTCAGAAAGCCACACTGATTACCCAACTTATTTTCTAAAATGCCATTAGTTAAATTTAACTTGTATATGGCTTTGTTTCCTAATTACAAAAGAGTGGAGTCAGACATCCTTGGGTGTTAATCCTACTTCTTAGGGAAACTGCACAAATCAATAAAAGCCTCTGTGTCCACCTCTCATGTTTTTTTTAGGATATAGTAATGGACATTTCTGGTTAAACATATTTTAGCACAATTAGAATCCTGCCTTAATTTTACAAATTGTCTCAGAAAGAGCCAGTGGCTTGCCTTGGCTATAGCACAATATTCTCACAGGGCCTGTGCTATGGTGCAGACTGAGGAGGCTCTCTGGAAACAAGCTGCTTTCCTTATGTTCAGCAATGCAGATGAGTACTGCAGCCAAGACCAAACTCTGCTCAGACCTTACGCAACACTGTAAGGCATGAAGCCTGGGACATGCTTGCATCAACTAATACTTGTTATCTCTTTACTATATGCCAGACATTCCTGCATGCTGGAAATACTGTGGTGAACAAGACAAATTTCTTTTCCCTAAAAGAAGCTGAAACTATGTTTAAGAGGCTCTATGTTCAAAAATCCATACACCCTTCAAAGTGGCCAGAGTTCTGAGATTCGGAGCCTGTAACCTCAGCAGCTTCTGTTTAACTGGGGGTAAGAATGCTTAGCAAAGGGCAGATCCCTATTTGGGGCCACCACACCCAAATGTGGAGGACACAAAGAATGGAGAGCATATACATCAAGAGGTCTTCTTCTGAGGGGACAAGAGGAGGGGCTGTCACTCTCCATCTCTACTGTTCCTCATTCTAATCAATAAGTGGAATAATGAAGAGGTTCAGCTGAGCTACAAAAGCTGTGGACATTCACTCAAGCTGGCTCTTCTGAGTGGTTTCGCAGATCCAACCCACAAGGATGGCTCCTGCTTACCCCATGCTGTGGAAGTCCTTTTTGTGATCACCCATTGATAGCTTAATACATGGAGGCATCATGTCGGCTTTAGGAACCAGCAGCACACTTAACTGAGAATAAGTACTCTGCTCTTGTCTCTGCTGTTGACTACTTATTATATTTCCCCAAATCAACAGCACTACTTCAGATAGCACTACTCCATTCAGACACATGACATTGACTTCTTGCCAAGGCAGCATTTTCCCTATCAAGGAAGTACACAGTAATTAATCATACAGAGTCTAGACTTCCAGAATCACTATATCTTTGTGCTGGCCCAGTGTCTGGTCACCTCTCAGTTTGCCAGATCACTGATAGTGGGAGCTGGAAAGGTTGGTAGCACAGAAGCTTCTGGTTGGACACATAGAAGAAGCTTCTTTGGCATGATGATGCGTGAATAGAATAGTATGTGGTGGGATTTTATGTTGAGGCCTGATTTAACTGTTTTCATAACTATAGCACCTCTGTTCAAACCTACTTTATTTTTTCCTTAACTAAACTGCAGATTATCTGTTGATATCTCCTTTAGTTTATAGCATAACTGAAGCTATTTTGTCTTTAGTCTCCATTTTGGTCATAGGGTGAAATTGAGTTCAAATGCTCAGGCTCTGGCTGCCTGAAACAATAGCCTTTAAGTGCTTTTTGGCCATTAAAGATTTCTCTGGTGAGAATTCTTAGTTTATCTCTGTGCCCTATTTTTTTTTTTTTTTTTTTTTTTTGGTGGAGGGAGGTTATTTTGTTTCTTTGTGTTTAATGTTATGAGTTCTTTAAATATTTTGGATATTAGGCCTTTATTGGATGGACTATTGGTAAAGATTTTTCCCAATCTATAGACTATCTTTCTACTCTAGTGACAGTGTCATTTGTCTTACAGGAGCTTTTCAGTTTCAAAAGGTACCATTTCTCATTGTTGATCTTAGAGTCTGAGCTATTGGGGTCCTGTTCAGGAAGTTGTCTCCTGTGCTAATGTGTTCAAGACCCTTTCCCACTTTCTCTTCTAATAGATTTAGTGGATCTGGTATTATGTTGAAATTTTTTTATCTATTTTTACTTGAGTTTGTACAGGCTAATAAATCTTCTTGTACTTTTCTATGTGTAGACACAGTTAGGCCTACACCACTTGGTGAAGATGCTATCTTTTTTTCCATTGTACCGTTTTAACTCATTTGACAAAAAAAAAAAAAAAAAAAGTATCCATAGGAGTGTGGGTTTATTTCTGGGTCTTCAATTTGATTCCCTTGACTAACCAGTCTATTTCTATGTTGGAACCATGTAGTTTTTATTACTATTGCTCTGGCATATAGGTCAAAATCAGAGATGAAGATACCTCCAGAAGTTTTTTTTATTGTATAGGATTGTTTTAGCTATTTTTTTTTAAGGATGGCAAAAATGAATTCTAATTCTTCGTGGCAGGAGCTGCAAGGACAACTTGTTAAAGTATGAAAATGTTGAATGTGATCATAGGAGAAATGTATTATAATATATGTATTTTTTTTCTGAAAGCCACGTTTGATAGGTATTAATTGCTATTTCATTTCTGTCTTTAATTAGTTCTTTTTAAAACATTCTTATCCCTGAAAACATCGGGAATTGATGTTCACATATGTGAGTACAAAAGCAGACCACAGATCTATATACAAACATCACTAGTTCAAATCTTAGATATGGGAATTTCTATGAACTTTTGTTGCATCCGTGTTTAGTAGAAAGAATAGTTAATTACTAAAAGCAAATAGTAAGGTAATACAACATTATGTAGATACAAAATCAATATATTTTTGACTACATAGTTCCTTATATTTCAAATTATTAAATAGTATTGAGCTTAAATGCAGTATTATATAATTCATGTTATATTGGACCTTGCTCAAAAAATTAAAATAATCATACAGAATAAAAGAGAACAACAACATAAGTGAGTAGGGGCAGAATTGTACCTTTATGAATCAAATGGAGCTTCCATTAATATTCCTAACAGGTACATGGGTTTCTTATTAAACACCAACAAAACAAAACAAAACAAAACAAAAAAGAAAAACAACAACAACAAAACCCTCAAAAACTCAATTAGAAACAGAGATACAGAGCTAAACATAGAATTCTCAACAGGGGAATCTTTAATGGTTGAGAAGCAGTTAAAGAAATTCTCAACATCCTTAGTCATCAGGGTAATTCAAATAAAAATGACTCTGAGACTCCATCTTCCACCCATCAGAATGTCAAATATTAAAATCTCAAGTGACAACAGATGCTCGTAAGGATGTAGAAAATAGGCAACACTCCTCCATTGCTGGTGGAAATGCAAACTTGCATAACCACTTTGGAAATCAACCCAGTGCTTTCTCAGAAAGTTTAGACCAGCTCTACCTCAAGACGAAGCTATACCATTCCTGGGTATATACCTAAAAGATGCTCCAAAATATAACAAGGACACTTGATCAACTATGTTCATAGCAGCTTTATTTTTAATATTTCACAATATGGAAACAAATAGATAAAGAAACTGTGGTATACTTATATAATGGAAACTACTCAGCTATTAAAAGCAAGGAAATCTTGAAATTTGTAGGCAAATAGATGAAATTAGAAAAGATCATCCTAAGTGAGGTAACCCAGCCCCAGAAAGACACCCATGGTATGTAGTCACTTATATGTGGATTTTAGGCAGGAAGACAGAAGGCCTATAGAGAAAAGAGAAACTGTGGGCAGGGCATCTTGGTGATAAGCTGGAGACCTAAGTCAAGGTAGGATCCTGTTAGGATATAAGGGGGACTCTAGCAGAGACCCCTCTTATTAGGCAAGACTCCTAGTAGAGGTAGGGAAACACCAACCCACACACAAAAACTTTGACCCAAAATTTACCTTGCATAAAAGATGTGCAGGGATAAAGAGAACAGAGATTGAGGGAATATCCAACAAATGTTTGGTAGAACTCAAGACCCACCTCATGGGAGAGAGCCAACTTCTGACACTAATAATGATACTCTGCTATGCTTGCAGATGGAAGATTAACAGAGTTGTCCTCTGAGAGTCCCTACTCAGTAGCAGTTTGAAACAGATGTTGAGACTGATAGCTGAACTTTGGATGATGCTTAGGGAGTCTTGTGGAAAAGTGGAGGGAAAGAGAAGAGGACCTGGAGGTGACAGAAGTTCTACAGGAAGACCAACAGAGCCAACTAGGCAGCTCTCAGAGGGACCTGGTGAGATTGAAGCACCAATCAAGGCCCATGCATGGACTGTACCTAGGCCCCCTACACACATGTAGCTATGGGAAGCTCATGTTTCATATGGGTCTCCTAGCAAGGAGAACAGGGGCTATCTCTGACATGAACTCTGTAGGCAGCTTTTTCATCATTTCCACCTGGTGAGACTGTTTTGTGAGGCCACAGGAGAAGAGGATATGCTTAGTCCTGATGTGTCTTGGTGAACTGGGGTGGATGGGAAGTGGGGGTTATCCTTTTCTGAAGAATAGGGGAAGAGAGAAGTTGGTACTGAGAGGAGAGGAGAGATAGGGCTATGATCCGGATGTAAAGTGAATGATTAAATAAAAATGTTTAAAAAAGAATAGGGAATAATAGCAGAAATGATAAATATTTTCTGCTTGAATTAATGACAAATGTAAGTTCTACTTAAACACAACCACTATATTCTGCTATGTTTCTTTCCTGTGCAATGGTGGGGAACTGGAAATTTCACTACCCTAAATCCCAGTCAATCAGTTCACAATGCTTTTTCTAGCTAACTCAGCACAACATATCTGGAATAGAATTAATTCTTCATGCTTGTCATGATGTTTTTTCTTTGAAAACTCACTAGGAGAAAGGCTCAGGGTCAGTCTTGGTTCCTAAATCCAGACTGTGTACCTGACTGGTCAGATTTTGCTAAGCGTTCAATAAACTTCCGTCTCTCTGAATCTGTTGTCGAAGTGGTCAATGTGTGGCTATTCCTGAACCAGAAAACATAAATGATGACTTTTAAATTGCATGACAAAGAAGATAAGAACCAGTTCTAGAGGTCAATTGCCATGTATTTATTTATTTTTTATTCTATCAAGGGTATCACCACAGCCCAGAGAAGTTCCTTACCGTGTGCTGAGTTTATTATTGAGAACAACTTCTCTTTCCCAGCTCTTTTCTTTTGCCCAAATAACAACAACAAAACCCCAAAACAATCAAACAAAACCGCCAACCAACCAACCAACAAATAAACACCAAACAACCTTTCTGTAGAGGGATTTTGTTTTGTTTTGGTTTTTGGTTTTTTGAGACATGGTTTCTCTGTGATAGACTTGGTTGTCCTGGACTCACTTTGTAGATCATCCTGGCCTCAAACTCACAGGGATCTGCCTGCCTCTGCCTCCTGAGTGTTGGCATTAAAGGGGTGTGCCACCAGGGCCTGGCCCTGCAGAGGAATTTTAATTCAGTAAAATGGCTATGCAGGCTGGAATACGGAAACACCCTTAGTACACACCTTTAATCTCAAACAATGAAGGTGAAGTTAGTTTGTAGAAGGAAGCACCTGTGTTGGAACATGATGGCTAAACTGGGCATGGGGGTGCACACCTGTAATCCCAGCACTTAGGGAGGAAGAGGCAGGCAGATCTCTGTGAATTTGAGGCCAGCCTGGTCTACAAAGGAAGTTTGGGACAGCCAAGGCTATATAGAGAAACTCTGTCTCGAAAAACAACAAACCAAAGCAAAGCAAAAACACACACAACAACAAAAACAAACAAAACAGTGACATCTAACTAAGAGGCAAAGTGACAATTCAGAGTACGACTTGACAGAATGGGAGATCCCCAACTCTCACTAGAACAGAGAGGAAAGGGAAGCGACTTAAGAGAGCAGTGGAGAGAGAGAAAGAAGGAGAGAAGGAGGGAGGGAGGAAGGGAGGGAGGGAGGGAGAGAGAGAGAGAGAGAGAGAGAGAGAGAGAGAGAGAGAGAGAGAGAGAGAGAGAGAGAGAGAGAGAGACAGCTTTGCCAAGAGAGTTGAAGAGAGAACAAGCCAGGGTACAGCAAGGAGCCAGAAGATTAGAACAGATTGCTAGAGTTAGTTTGAGGCCAAGTAGAGCAATTCAGTCAGAGGCTAAAAGAGAAGCCAGATTGAATTATTCAGCTTGGAGAGAGGTTTGAGTCAGAACAGCTGAGTTGAACCAGCTAGCCAGAGCTCAGACAGAACTTAAAAGGGTGATCTTATTCAGCAGTGACTCTCAGAAGCTGAAACCATTCTAGGCCGAGATTAGACTGTATAGAGGTTAGAAGCTTCCAGGCCTTGGCCTAGGTTAGAAGAGTGAGGCAGTAAGCCTCTAAATATTTAATGATTATAATTTGAATGTTATCTCCTTGCTTATATCTTCCCATTCCTACCCTCCCTCCCTCTTCTACCCTATTTCCCTTCCCTAGACCCCTGACAGAAGGGGACTTCCTCCCCACCATATGGCCAAAGTATATCAAGCCTCATGTGAATAGCCTGCTTCCTCTTCCTCTGTGTGCCACTGGGCCTCTCCACCAAGAGGAAGCAATCAAACTAGGCACCAGAGTTAATGTCAGAGGCAGTTCCTGCTATCCCCACAACCTTGGAGAATGAGCTGTCCATTGCCTCAATCTGAACAAGGGCTTTAGGGTTACTGAATGCATTGTCCTTGGTTGGTGCAAGTTTTCTCAGGCCCTCCTGTGTCCAGATCCATCAGCCTTGATGGTCTCCTTGTGGGGCTCCTTTCCCTCATTCTTCAATACCACTCTCATGGGTCCATCCAGAGTCCAGCAGAGTCCCAGCATCTGTCCTAATCCTCCCACTGGGTGGAGTCTCTCAGAGGACGTCTATGTTGGACTAATATACACTCATAAGTGAGCATAACCATGCATAGCTTTCTGGGTCTGGGTTAGCTCATTCAGGATGATCATTTCTAGTTCTATCCATTTGCCGCAAATTTCAAGATTTCCTTGTTTTTAATAGCTGAGTAGTATTCCACTGTGTAAATGTACCACAGTTTCTTTATCCATTCTTTGACTGAGGGACATGTAGGTTGTTTCCAGATTCTGGCTATTATGAAGAAGGCTCCTATGAACATAGTTGAGAAAATGTCTTTGTTGTATGGTGGAGCATCTTTTGGGTATATGCCCAGGAGTGGTATAGCTATGTCTTGAGGCAGCACTGTTACCAATTTTCTGAGAAAGCACCAGATTGATTTGGGACTTTCTAAGATGACATTTAAAGAAGGCAAATGAAAGTTATTTTAACAGCGTTCAGAGCTTGAATAATCACCTCCACCTGCCTATGGGAGAATGCTTGTGAGTTTTAACCTCTACTCCTGATAAATTTGAGGGGCACTTGCCCAGGGTGTTCTTCAGAATTTCCTGTGGAAATGGGTTGCAGTGTCTTTGTTGAACGTTACTTTTGGTAGAATCACCAAAGGCCTATGGTCTGACTCTTAACTCGGCAGGCTGACTCAAACTAACTCATTTAGATGCAGCTGGGATAGTTAAACCACAGTGCTTTTATTTCCCATTTATAATGAGGAAAAAAAAAAAGATATAAAGCGATTAAAGCTGCTTCCTCTTGCTTGAGGAATGAACAGGGAAAACAGCCTGGTTGGTTTAAGATATTTCCAGGCTCTACTCACTAAAAAGAGGATGTGATTTTCTAATCATGTCATTCGGAATGAAATAAACGTCTTTACCCACACAGGTAATACCGACACTTTTTACATTAGACAGAGAATTTTTTCCAGAAGACTTTCGGTATTATTCTTGTGGCACTGTCTAAACTGACTATTGGAGGATAAATATTGAATGGTTTTCGTTTCAGTTCTCTAGCCACATACTTGGCCAGTATTAGCACTGGGGTTTTAAAAAATGGAAAATACATAAGTGCCCAATGAAGAAAGAGAAATCAATAGTGCAGTACCAGCATCTCTTCCACCTCAGCTGTGCCTTCAAGCAGATCTGTTGAGGTGGCTGATAATTGTTTCCAGTCTTATTATGCTCTACCCTCATTTAAACTGATTATCCTGGGGGAGCTGGAGGGCCAAATAGGGTCTTAGCACCTGATTCTGTTGAGCAGGATGCAGACCAGAATAGTAAAACCACTTAATCAGAGCTCAGCCTTGCTTACAGAAGGAGAGGACACTTCCTCCCTGGGGCATCCTAATAACATTGCATTACACACTAAGTTTTCTTTCTTCTTTAGGTAGGAGTAAACAACAACCTTTTTCTCCTTGTAAGACAAAATTAATTGAGAAAAAAAAAAAAGACATGCCAGTATGAGACAGTATTGGTAAATTAGTTGGAGAACATGGTCTCACATGTACAATATCAATAGTTGGCAACTTTTCCCAGCCACATTCTGTGGCATCCAGATCAGTGTGAAGGATGGGTTAACCTTACCCCAGGGTAAGTTTGATTCCATAGAGCAGCCAGAACCATTGTCTCAGGTTTGTCCAGAATGTTTCCTTTTTTCAGCTTTATAATGACATTTGTTGAGGAAAGTGTTTGTTGGTTTGTTTTTTTCTTACTAGATTTTTCTTTTCCTATTTTTTTTAACTTTTTGATATAATCACTGTGTGTGTGTGTGTGTGTGTGTGAGAGAGAGAGAGAGAGAGAGAGAGAGAGAGAGAGAGAGAGAGAGAGCGAGAGAGAGCGAGAGAGAGCGAGAGAGAGCTTATTTTTGAATGGGTTGGCTTTGCCTGACCAGTCACCTACAAGAGGCAAGGAGAACTCAATTTTCCTGTGTGGCTACAGCATATATTTGCAATGAAGTCCCCACAGCCTCCCAGTTTTCCTAAAAACCGAGATTCCATTTAAATAGGAATTTTAAACACACTCAGTGGCCCAGCTTTCTTTGTTTCTTTTTTCAAATAAATTCAGGAGAGTGGGTCTTGTTCACATCTGGCTCATCCCAAGCCCACACCTGCACATTTTTTTTTCTCCCCATCAGTTTCAGTCAGACATCAGGATTTTGGATTTTCCCTTTCAGTGAGTTTATGAGGCCTTCTTTGCTTGGTTCTCCTCAGTTTGTGCCTCCCCACCCGTTGACGTGTGGTAGATCAGGACTGATGGAGGCGATGTAAAAATAAAAGAAGGCAGACAGACCTACCTCTTCCAGAAGCAGAATTTCTCTTTTAATCAGAACAACTAAACAGTGCAGTCTTTCCACAGATGTGAGATTGTGCACCTGCAGTGTGGGCTTCTCCAGGGACTTACAGGATCGAAAGGGGGGAACTTCAGTGATGGAACAGTCCATATTCCAGTCAGTTCCCCTGGAGTCTGGAAGTAACAGATACCAGGGGAATTTGTTTGTAGCTTTCCTTATGGGAAGCTTCTACAGGGGTTACCAATCACATCAATTTTCCTGCCTAGTCCAACTGAGGCTTTTAGGTAATTTACCCTTCAACTTCCATGTCCAAGTTAGCAACTTGGAAATGCCTTTGAAAATCTTTTGACTCACCTATTTCACCACATATCTCCATAGAGATATGTATACTTTTATGGTTATCACGCTCTTATTCAGGATAGCATAGAAATAGAATCAACCTTGTTGTCTATCACCATAAGAATAGATAATGAAAATTTGGTGTATGTGTGTGTAAATACTATCCACTCTAAAGGAAACATAAAAATTGAAGGAAAATGGATGGACTTAGGAATATGCAATATTAGGTGTGATCACAGGTTCTCAGAAAGAAAAAAACCATATGGTCTCTTTCATATATGGTATACAATTGTACATCTACATACAGTAGAAGATAAAAGCAGGTGGATGGGAACTCCACAGCTGAACGCTTATTCTGACTAGACAGAAGTTCATTGATGTGTATGTACTTGGGATCCAACTAATTTATTTGCAAGAAATTTTTATAGTAAAGTTAAACATTTTAAAAATTGTTTCCCAAAGTACCCATAAATGGAGTTTTCAATATTTCCCTTATTATTATTGCTTTCAGATATTTTTCCCCAGAGGCAGAAGAAAACACTAGCCATGTAGAGAGCCACCACCACCACCACTGTTGATATGTAAACACAACCAAGAACCAGGAGACACTCCAATGGGGACTGACAGGAAAGAAAACAAAGCTAGAGAAAAAAATTGCAAACCGCTACAAGGAAATACATCGTAGAAAGCAGGAGGAAAGTTTCTAAAATTTCCTTAGAAAAATAAGAGAAAACATCACAGCCCTGAAATAATATAAAGATGTTTCATGTAGAAATAGCCAGAGGACTATAAAAATGATATTGAAAATTAAAAATTAATATTAAAAATTTTAAATTCAAAACAAGGGAGTATTTACTGTAAAAACATTTCGACATTGCTGTAAAATTAAAGATTTTTATTCAAAAGGATGTTAAAGCTCAATGTAGGTGCTGAAATATAAATTCGATGGAATCTCTCAAAAGGAAAACAAACAGGAAAACCACGAAAGACAGAAGGAATGTAAATAACTCAACTCAGGGTGCTCCATGCTAATAAATATTCTACAACAAAAAGAGGACACCAATGCAGAAACATGGTTCTCCCGACGGCAGGGAAATGCTATTGACTCAAGAGCAAGGCCAGCCTTCTGTGCTTGCATGTGATGAGAACAGCCATGCCGAGGCACCTGTTACAACATTACAGGCCCAGAGTATCTTCTAAGTGAAAAGAAAAAGCTTTCCTTAGGAAAGATTTTTAAAAGCTGGAATTAGTTTTCTTCATGGGTTTCACAAGGTTATCAAATATTGACAAAAAGAAAGAGGGAATTTCTAACTCAAATAGAAGCTCAACCTGATTTGAAGTCAGTCTTTGAAATATAACATGGCCATGTATGAATTAAATTACAGGGTATGACTAATTACCTTAAAAATTAATCTAATGGTGCAGACAATTGGCCACAATTAGGTTCTGATGTACAGGGGTTGGGAGAGCCATTCTGAGTCCAAATAAAGTGCATGCTTATTTAATTTACTGCGATGTAAGATTTAAAATTTGTTTTAATTTGCCTTCTATTATTCTCTTGTATTATTGAGAAGTTATTGTAATGGTCAATCATTTTTCTTTTCTTTTTTTTCATTTTAATCATTACTTTTTTTCTTTACCATTTTTAAAAAGTTCTTATAATTACATCATTTCCCTCTTCAAACTCTTCCATATACCCTTGCCTGCTCTCTTTCAAAGTCATGGCCTCTTTTTTCATTTACAGCATGGTCAGTGAATAATGCTCTAAAACAAAACAAAACAAATACAGAGCAGTAACCTAGCAATGCACAGAGGGAATGCTGTCCCAGTGATGGGGAAACTATTAGTGGGAAGTTTGGGACAAAGCAGTTCTTTTACCATGGGAATTAGGCATTATTTGACATTTAAATCAGGTCTATGATTACTTATAATTAAATAAAATCAAGGTGATGTCTTATGCTGATTCCTCATGCTTATCAGTGGGAAAGAGCAATGGTTCTTTGTGAAGTAAAAGTTTAATAAGAAATTTTATATCTGGTGAGTAGAAGAGAATTTTCATAGGCACAGAGCCAAACTTCTAGCCCTGATAATAGCTATTCCATGTACATCTTTTTTTTCCCCAAAGAAAGATTTTTATATTCAACATATTTGAATATTAATATGATGAACAATGGAAAGGGAAGCTGTAATGCATAAATGTCTAACTCTTAATAGTTCCAGTTCTTTAAGGGGCAAACTATAACAACCTAATTAACCTCCCTGGGCACTCTCAGTCCTTCTATTTGCAGGGTGGATATGGTGGATCAGTTCTTACAGGGTAATAGTATTTAACAAATAAGATATTTCTGTGAGCACACAGTGTGTGTGTGTGTGTGTGTGTGTGTGTGTGTGTGTGTGTGTGTGTGTTGGTGTGTGCTAGATATTAGTGATAGTTTTCTCTTCTCTCACTGCTACCCCAGACTTAATGGCGTCATGGATGAATAAGCTAATCAAAAGAGTCTATTGGCTACACCAAAGTTAGGATTTTAGTTTTTACATGTCTAGAAAGAGTATAAGAAATTTCCTCTCTCATTCACACTACTTAATGCATCCATTAGCCTAGTGTCTAATAAAGGACAGTTGTTATGAGGCATGCATCTGTCTCATTAAATCTGATCTAGAAGAAGAGTATTCCTGCCAGACATTTTCCCTTCTACATTTCATTTGCCACATACTGCTGTTGCCTAAGTTCTCAGCTAGTTCCTTTGAACTTGCACTTTGAAACTGGTCAAAAAAAAAAAAAAGACTAATTTGTAGACTCACATGTATGCCTGCTTAGGTATCATTTAGAAACAGGAAAGTTCAATTGAACCACAACTGTGAAAAAAATATGTTAACACCACATATATTGAATTAGGCCATTTTGTTTGCCAAAGAGATTATAGGAACTCCTTCACTAGCCAGTACTTACATAATGAATTTTCAAGTAGACCTGGGAGCTTCTCAACCAAAGGTTAATTTCATTCTCCATTATAAAGCTTTGAGAACGGTCTCCAGGGCTGTCTTGATGAAAAAAGAAAAAAAAAAGGTAAAAACGTGTAGGTCCTGTAAAGTATTAATGATCATAGTAACAAGTTCAGGATATCACCTCCTCTGTGGGAAGGAAAAGATGACTTCACTGCAATTAATAAGGGTCTTCTTCCACTGGGGACAGCAACACAGCTACTATTATTTTCACAACTGGCACACTTATCTGATATTCACAATAATTGCTTATTCCAAAACCAAACTTATAAATATATAACTAAGAAGACAAAGGTAAAGAGCCAAAATTTGTTTTTAAAGGAATTATTCTAATTCTAGACTTGCAACTTAAGAAGTATATCTATGTGAAAGAGGAAATACTTTACCTTGCTACATTATCTTTTTTGTGGAAAATATTCCTTAAAACCAAGGAGAATTAATAGTCAATATGAAGCCAATTTTGCATTTCCAATCAAAGCAAATCTCTTTGATGTGTAAGGTTCTGAAAGAATAAACTGACAAGTGTTCCCATCTCAGTCATTTTTCTGTTATAAAAAGTATGTAGTAAGAGTCATCCCTGGCCATACATCATCCCTTAAGATGTAGGAGGCATTCTTTTTTGACCTCTTGTAAGATTTTTCAATAGATATTTAAATAAAAAGCACTGTCTGTTCTCAAGGGCCCCAGCTTCTGCTCAGCTTCCTGCTTGGACTCACCCAGGCTGCAACAAAAGAAGTAGGAAGGCTAGAGAGAAGATTGGGTCATTCAGCTTGCTTGCTACCGCCAGTACTCAACTCCTAATAACTACATCAAGTGGCTCACAACTGCCCTGTGATTCTAATGCCATGGGCTGTGACTTTCAAGGGTGAAAGAAGATACACACACACACACACACACACACACACACACACACACACACACACACACAATCTACTGATCCTTTAAATACTCAGTATACACCTTTGTAAATGTAGTCTTTATTTCCTCAGATGAGGGGATGAGATGAGATCCATATTTAAGCCTTTCTATCTCTTTTTAAACTCTTGATGGCTGGTTCTACTCAGCTGTTTGGACCTAAACTCCTCTCTAAGAAGACTGATTCAAACTGTCTTCTCTTGACTTCTGACTGAATTGCTCTGCCTGGCCTCAAACTAATTCTGGAAATATGTTTTAATTGTCTGGCTCATCATTCTCTGGCTCTTTTTGTCTTCACTTGTGTCTAGGCTGTAGTTGCTGCAACTTGTCTCTGTGAAGTTGTCCCACTAAGAAACTCTTGGTAAAAGTTTTCTCTCCCTGCACTGCTCTTAAGTGGCCCCTCTTTCCTGCCCTGTTCTTATGAGTGCTAGGTGAATCCTATCTCTGACTCATTCTGTCAAATCATACTCTGATTCATCATTTTGTCTACCGCTCAATTAGAAAGTACTTTCAAACACGGCTGCTTCCTTCTATAAACTAACATTACATTCATTATTTTGGATTAAGGTGTGTAGTAAGGGTGTATATGCATTATAGTCAGATTACACTATAATCTAGAGCATGTCTGCGCTTCTGCCAGCACATAGACCTAGAGTCCTTGGATATGATCCCATGCCAGAGAAGCAATGTTGCTGGATTAAAATTCTTCTACAACTTTTGAAATTTTGTGGTACATACCAAACCATTTCAGTGTGTGTGTGTGTGTGTGTGTGTGTGTGTGTGTGTATGTGTGTGTGTGTGTGTGTGTGTGTGTTTTGGGTATTGTATTATCTTTGTTTTATTGATAATAATCATTAAAAGTCCAGCAGATTCATTTCTATTTTTGCAGATCCATTGCTAAAATAAATGTGAGAAGTGAAACTTTTTCATAGATACCCATGGAATTTCTTTGCAGTGCTGCCAACTATGACATAAGTCCACAGTGAATCTTACTTGTAATTGTGCCTTGAGAGAGATAATGTGGGGTAACAGAGGCTGTTAAGACATAGGAAGGAACTGATGTTGAGGAATGCATGCATGGGTCAAGTGATACTAGGTCTTTCTTTCATGTTCAGTCCTAACTTAGAATACCTCTGCATTCTGTATTTATCTCTTCATTTTAGACATAACATCCTGAATAAGCAAGGCATTTCAGACTAAGGGAAACGATTCTTTTTATACTCCTGAAAAATTTTAAAAATATCAATGCTGACATTATGCTTGATATATTTTCTGTAGATATTCATTAATATAACCATTTAAGAACTGATTTGATTCATTGAGTGCTGGATATAGCATGAGGGAAGTGGAAGATTGCTGGTAAAAGAGGAATGAGAGCCATGCATTAATATTGACTTTGCATATTAGATACCACATTGTCTTTACCCCTTAACTGTTATAGATGAAGGTTTATGTACATTAAAGAGACCAGTATTTTACAACCTCAAGAATATGCATTTCAGTTATATAAGACTCTCCTTTATATACTGTCTATTAAAAATACATTTTTCAGTTAAAATGTAAGTAAATCACCCCCTTCCTATTTCTTCCCTACAGCCCTTATATTCTGTCTCATGTTCAGAGACTGATGCAGAAGGACTGTGAACAAGAGGTAGCCTTAGTTGTATAGTGACACCATTTTAAAAAAGCAGCAAACACTAGATTTGTTCTATAGAGCCACTTAGGGCATGCTTACCAGAAACAGGACTAAGACTAATTTTTTTTAACCCTCCTAGAGAATCTAGGAAGCTACACTTATTTTAATATTATCTTTTATTCTATTTAGCCCTTTTCTCTCTGTTGCTTACAATTAAAAACTTAATAAAATGTTTAAGTAATCAAACAATCTAATAGCCTGTTTTAACTAGTTTTCCATGATGATGATAATTATTTTGTTGTACAGTCATTTAAATCTCTAAACAGATATGCTTAAGAGTAAGAAGATAAGCTGTGATTTTGAGGTTTCAGCATAGGCAAAATTGTTAATCTGAGATCTAATCATGAGGATAGTTGTTACCACATATCCCTTTGATAGTGTGAGTCATCTCTTCTGATATATATATATATATATATATATATATATATATATATATATATATATTGCAGTTATCAGTGAGAAATCATGGTGACCTTGTGGCAAAATGTTTGAAATGGGCACATTGCTAGAACAGCAAGGACTTCAACACACAACTAAGTGTGTGCAAGCATGTGCAGAGGCTCATGTGCATCCTTGACAGAGAGTCTGAAAGCAAAGATAACTTGCAAACAACTACCCCTAACCTAACTGTAACCATAGCAACTGAAACCTCATTTTCTGTCTGTCTCAAATACTGCATGCAAGCCTATCTCACTAACAATTCAGAAAGGGACATTGACAAATGATCACTATATTCACCCTGCCACATTAAAAGGGAAGGCATTTGGCTGAATTCTAATTTGACCAATGAATATTTAACTGATAACACTGCCAGATAAGATACTGGCCCAAAGAGAGCAGAGAAATGAATCTGGAGTTGCTATCATGCAAAAAAAATCCGTTAATGAAGGACATGAAAGGAATGCTGTAATTGTGTGGTGAAAAATCTGCTCCATATTGCAGCATAGAAGAGTATTTGGCCACAACTTAGAAACTTCCAAAATTTTATGACCTCATAGATTTCTAAATTATGGAAAGTGGTTTTCCCCATTGTGTAATGTTCTTGTTTGTTTGTTTGAGGTGATGTGTAAGATGTGTTAATGTCAAAGAAATAGAATCAAGATGAAGAATCAATGAGTAATGGAGAATTCCACGTCTTTGTCTAAGTCCTAAAGTTGTCATAGTTTTCCTTTGTGTAGCTTATAGTATTTGAAGATCTTAGACAAACTTTGCCATTTATCTGAACTGGCCCTAAATATGTTGCTCAGTAGTGGGGCTCATGAGAGATCCCAAGTCAGGTTTTCTAAGCAGATTCAATTAAAATAATATTAACTGAGCATTTGTCATTTGTCAGGCTCTATTCTTAATGTAGTGAAATTTTCAATTATTGAAAGAACTGTCTGGAATGGATGCTATTTTCAGTCTTATTCATGAATAATGGAATCTGAGTTCAGAGATCTTCAGGATAGAGGTTGCCCAAGCTGTACTGAATAGGATGTTCAGTAGAACCTTAAGCTCTCTTACAGTACAGTGATGAGAAACTAGATGATAGCAGACCCTATTTTAAAAATTTTCTTCTTTAATCTCCATCTCTTTTTATCTTTGTTTCTTTCCTTCCTAATCAATTGTACTTACACAGTACAGAGAATTGTATATAGACAGGGAAATAAAATGTATACAGTTGTGCCCCACATAATAATTACCCAATTACTTCCTTAGATAATAACTGTTTTGTGAGTATATCTTTATGGTATGTTGTATTGTCTTAGTTTGCAGCATGTTTCCTTGACATACAAAAAGTTATTGGGTGTCCAGTTCTATCAGGAGATTTTAAAAAAGAAAACATTATAAAAGGATTTAGTAGAAAATCATAATGACTGGGTTCTTCAAGCTAAGAGAAGTCAGGGCCCATACCAGGGCTATTATGTTTCCCGCATACACAGAACACTTCCTTGAGCTAGGATCTTCTTATGGTCCTATTGAGGTGGTTAGATTTTTTTTTTTTTTTTTTTTACAAATTGGCTTCAAATACAGAAGTTAGCAACATCAAAAGTTTTAAATGTTTATTTATGTGTCTGCAAAATAAAACATGCCAGCTTTACTCATTATTATATTATATTAAGGTTAAGAACATTTTGTCATTCTTCTAGAAACTGTGCAAGGGCTTCTCTGTGTAGTCTTGGCTGTCCTGGACTCCATCTGTAGAGTAGGCTGGCCTTGAACTCTTATAGTTCTGTCTGCCTCTCCCTCCCTGAGTGCTGGGATTTAAGGACTGTATGCCTGGCTAGCAGTCATGTATTTTTTAAGTCAAAGTTATTAAAAATTTCAAAAATACTTGCCCCAGTGTATATGTTCAGTGAGAATGTGAGTGTATTTGAACATTTCTAACCCAATTTAGGTATGTGACCTGCATATGTGAAAATGTTCCTGTGTAAGAAAAAGGAATTTTGGAATCTGGTAGGATTCTTTTCCCTTGGACAGCGAAGGAGACATGAGACCATGTCGTTTTCTTGCAGAATAGTTAATTTTCTTACATTAGCACCCAGTAACTACTGGTGCTTGAATGCTGCATTTTTCCTCCTCCAAAATTGACCTTTCACTATTCATCTTTCCTTAGTCCATGATGGGCTTAAGGGTGGTTAGTTGCCAAATAGATTGATGGCGTCTCCACTCCAGCAAATATTATTAATTGGTTTACAGAATGCAGCTCCCACACATCTTAGCTGAGGTAAGTCCCCTCATCCATGACAGAGGCTACATTAGCATAACAAAAACAGGGCATATTAAACCACCAGGAAAGAAATGGCCAGCTTAGTTTCAGAGGCAGATTTCTCTGTAGAAAGTCTCAATAGGCAGGGTTACTGTGCGGTAGTCTGGCCAAACAGTGGTCAGTCTGGTTCACTGAAAAGCCATTCACGGGTAACTGAGACTGTTATTTCAAAACGCAGCAATCTAAACGGGGCCTTTGTTCCTTTGGGGTTATTTAGTGCTCACCACATATGTGGTCTGTTCTTGTGACCCTCGATCTCCTTACAAGAAACAATTCCTCACAGGTTCCCTGTGTGAAGTACTCAGGCACTCCTGTAATTCATCACCAAGGCATCCGGGACCTGGGGATTACAAATTCCCACTTAAAAGTAGAAGAGGAATGAGCCAGGCTCGTCCCAGGACTGACAAACATGGCCAGAGAGAGGCTTCTAAATGAGGCAAGTGTGCAGCTGAAAGCTGCAGAAGACAGACCCAAAGGGAAAATAGAGTGGAAGTTAAAGTTAAGAAGCATAAAAGGATTCTAATTTCAGAATGGATGGAGGAAAGAGAAAACAATAGTTTCCAAGGTAGAGGTGAGATAGCAGGTGGTTTTATTAGATGCCTTTAGGCATAATTATCATCTCAAATTAGACAGGCTTACTGACTTGATGTATATTGAACATTTCCTTCATTCCCAGATACAGAGATCTATGATTTAGCATGGACTTGGAGGTCTTAAGAATTTTGTCTTAAAGTTACAGAATATTCTTTTTTTAAAATGAAGACAAGAATACCTTTCCATGGGCTATGTGTCTGGTAATGAAAGTAAATCACTAGCAAAATTCGGGAAAGTATTAAGTGCTCAATAAATGATCAGTGGTTTTAAATCAATGGACACAAACACAGCAAATATAAATACACTGTAAAGGTGATGTGATTAAGTAGGGAATGCCTTTTTTCCATTATTCAGCTTCAACACTCTTTCTTATTTTTATGGCTGGAGAGAGGTTTGCTATTGTAAGACCTGCTTTACTTAAGTAATTGAGCAAGCACTTATTATTTGGTGTGAGTTAGCACTGCCCCCACACTAAGAGAGGTACCGCTGCATATGCCAAGTAGACATCTCCTGTCGACTCCAGTGTACTGTTACCTGAAACACAGCTATAGGTACGTAAACGAGTGCTGTGCACTTGGTCTGCATAGAAGCCAGCCACACAGTCTGTTAGGATGACTGCTTTAATCCCCTTCTATATGTGACTACTAGAATCCATGAGGGGGGGGGTTGTCGAATTCTACCTGATATTATCAGAATTTTACTTTTCCTGGCCCCCAGTAAGAGCTCTTCTCTTATTCTTAGTACATAGCCCATCTTTGAATTTACATGGTAAAGCGTTTGGTGTTTCATTAGTATCTTGATTCTCCTAATATATCTGTCCAGTCACTCAAAGGGCTTGAAGGCAGGAGATTATGCCTTATGCTTGACATTATTCCATACAGAGATGCTCAACAGCTGCCATAGCTTAGGTTTTCAAAGAATGTGATTTTGATGTATAGCAAGCAAAAGTAAAATAACAAACAGCAAGCAGCAGAGGGATAGAGTCAGCAGATAGCAGCACACACCTTCAAATTGGATTTTATGGAATCTAGTAGAAATGATTGGGGAAGCCTTGCTGAAAGGGTCATGCTGGAGTATTCAGTTAATAGAATGCCAGGGAGAGCAAGAGTTCTCTCTGCGAATAAACCTTTGCTTTCCTGTTCCCACGGCAAGGTTTTTAATGTCATGCAATAAACAGTAAAGACTTGTGGGAAAGGATTTCTCTGTAGCTGTTCTCAGGGAACGATGTTTTTACTGAAGCTGTTTACTTTCCTTCTGTTCTCAACAGCATGATGTTTGTACTCTTTGGTGTGTTGCTCTTCTTTCTCTTCTCTTATCCCTAGATAAAGAGCCTTGGTGGATATGGAATGCATATGCTTAGGTTTGAATGTGTGTGTGTGTGTACTCTACTTCCATAAGTAGCTCCTCAGTAAGCTTAAACAAGTAATAATATATCAGTGTATATTTTACAGTATCTTTAGGAAGTAAAATAATATTTAGAAAATTTGGTAGAAATAGCAAACAAATTAGACCCTGAAGCCGGGCATGGAAGTATACTACTTTCATCCCAGCACTTGGGAGGGAGAGGCAGGTGGATCTCTGAGTTCTAGGCCAACGTGGTCTACAAAGTGAGTTCCAGGACAGCCAGGGTTATCTAGAGAAACTTGTCTAGATAATCCAATCAATCAATCAATCAATACAGTACAATATAATACAATAAGCTCTGATGCACTACTTGAGTGCTTAGATTTCTCATGAGTATAGGTTTGTATGAGTACACATGTGTGTTCATATTCATGTGAGTGTGTGTGTGCATGTGAACATGTACCTGTGTATGTTTTTGTGAGTGTACATGTATTTGAGAGTATGAGTGTACATGCTGCATATACTTGTGTGTGCATGTGGAAGTCAGAGGTCAATTTAGATGCCATTCTTCAGATGCTAACCACCTTGTTTTTGTTGTGATGGGATTTGTTTGTTGGTTTTTGTTTTGTTTTGTTTTGTTTCTGAGACAAAGTTCTGTCATTGGCTTGGATCTTGCCATTTCAAATAGGATGGCTGGCCAGAAAGTCTTAGGGATGAATCTGTTTGTTTATTTGTTTTGGTTGTTGTTTTCTCCCAGTCCTAAGATTATAAATGAGTGCCACTTTATACTGATGCTAGGGAATGAACTCAGATCTTCATGATGTGCAGTAAGCACCTTACTACTTGAGCCATTTACCCAGACTAAGGCTTTCTATTTCTTTGTGTCATTACTTTATTAATGTCTTTCTCTCCAACAGGAGTATAAACAGCATAGTTTTTCTTACCATTTACAGTGTGCAAAATGGTGTCCTCTTCTCAAGTTCCATTTCCACCAAGAATCTTAGAATGTATTCTTGTTTGAACAGAGGGTCATGACAGAGTATTTAGAGGAAGGATTGATTCTATATTCTGCCAGATAGGAATGAGTGCTAAATCTATAGAGAATGCATTTTTAAGAAACAAGAGAGGATACATGGAACATAAGGAGATGTGAATGAGGAAGCAGATACTAGAGGAGAGTGTCAACAAGCCAATGTGCACTAGGGATCCCTAGCAACCACAAGAACCTAAGATGGAACAAGTCCTTCATAAGGACTCCAGAGAGAACCTAGATTACAGACCTACAGTCAATGGAAATGTAAGATTGTTTCTTTTGTTTGAAGTTACATTTGTACCCATCTGTTGTAGCCATAATAAGAAATCATTGTGCTATGCTATCCTTGATATGTAAGAACCTGGCATATAGTAAGGGTCAAATTAATATCTGGAAGAACAAGAGCAGGTCCATTCTCTCCCGCCTCCATTTTTTCTTATCTCTGTGTCTATAATTCTTGGAGCCACCTAAGAGCTTATTGAAAATACACACACCTAGGGTCCCAATCTAGCTGAACAGAAGTCTAAGAGCCACAGAATATGTTTTTATTAACAAACTCATGCAGTGGATCTTAAATTCACCAAAATTTTGAATTGGTACTCTTTTATTAATTATACTTCTTAAGGCTCTTTGGATTATATCAAAGACATTTCTTTGGCCCTGGTGGACCAAGCTCCTAAGGAGAAGCAGCAGCCTCCTTGCAGCAGGTGTGCCACTGACCTGCTCATTATCGCTGTTGGGAATTTTTGAAGCAGAATGCTCCAGCTGTCAGCTCCTTTTTCCTTGATGATACACCTGGCTGCTTGACATGACCCCCAAATCCTGCTTAGAGGCTAGGTTTCTATTTCCATAACAGTTCCCACAAGAAAACAAAGCCAGAATAAGATAGATACAGAACTCTATCATTCTTAGCACTAGTTTCTTCAACCACTAATGCCTGTGTAGCATTAAATGGAAAACTCCAAATCGCAAATATTTAACTTCTGTCACCTCTGAAAAACATGCTCTCAAAAGGTAGGTGATCATTTCTCATAAACAGGATGTTTTGTGTTCCATATTCATCTGCCCATTTATGACTTTCTCAACTAGTCTGCTGAGTTCTCAAATCAAAACACATAGCAGGCTGCAAGCTCAAATTGGCATCTGCAGATCAAGCTGTGAGCTTTCTGCTGTGTGCCACCCTCCCAGGATCTCTGAGACTTGCACTTGTCATTCATGTGAGTGGGAACAGCTGTCTGGGTTCTGTCAGGCAGGGCCAGCTACCTTTTAGGCATTGTCCCTTTTGATTATAATCCTCTTGCTTAGGATGCCTTCTTCCTACACACCTGAAAGAGCACCCCCAAACTCAAAGCTAAATTTGGGAGTTTCGTTCAGCTCCATGATTTTGCACTAAGTCTGAGAGGATTTGTGAGATTGTGGGGATAGATTTGTTATAAAACCCAAAGAAATCATGAAGTGTACATGGGTAGTAAGTCAAAGAGACTGAGAGTAAGAAAGAGGTTACAGAGCATGTAGATGTACATTGAACTAGCTGAAGTCCCCTGGTTTCAAATAGCATTAAGTCTCTGCTTTTTCATAATTAGCCATAATTTAAACACATTTTATAATAGAGTAATCAAGGAATACCAGAATTTGAAATGTGTTGTTAGCACACATTCCAAATAACCAAAGCTATTCTAAGCAAAAAACAATAATGCTAAAGACATTATCATACCCAGACTCAAGCTAGATACTAGAGTCACAGTAGTAAAAATAGCACAGTGTTTGGACAAAACTAGATACTTAACGAAGTGGAATAACATAAAGGACCCAGGTAGAGGTGTGTGTAACTACAGCCACCTGAGTTTTCACAAGGGTGACCACAACATACATGGCAGAAAAGACAGTATTTTCAACAAATGGGAAATCTCGACTGTTATATGAAGGGTAATGAAACTATATTCTCTTCTTGTACTCTGCACAAATTTAAATGGAACAAAGGCCTCTCAGTAAAACTTAAACCTCTGAAACTTCTAGAAGAAAAAGTAGGGATTATATAAAGGATATAGGCCTAGACAAGGGTCAATAAAATGAACAGATAGCCTACATAATGGAGGAAAAAAATCTTGCCAGCTATAAATCTAATGGAAGATGAATATCTAGAATACAAAAAGAACATAAATAAAAAAGGAAAGAAACACAACCAACCATCAAACCACCCAACCAAGCAAACAAAAACATCCCAAAGATTAAAAAAAAAACAAACAATGCAAACAAAACATGTTTTGCTATCGATCTGAACATAATTATCAAAACAAGAGACACAGATGGAAAATAAACATTTTAAAAAATGTTAGCATTGTTAGCCATCAATAAGATAAAATTGAAAAAAAAACCTTGAGATTCCTTCTCACTCAAGTGAAAATGGCGATCTTCAATAAATCAAATGGTAACAAATGCTGTCAAAGATGTGGAGAAAGTGGAATCCTTACTCACTATTGGTAAGTGTGCAAACTTATACACCCACCATGGAAATTAGTGTAGCATGTACTACACTATTATATATTATAGCTATTATATGACCTAGATATATCATCCCAAAATTTCTATAAACTGCTATGGAGACATTTGCACATCCATGATCATTGCTGCTCAATTCACAATCACTGAGAAATGGAAACAGCTTTGATATCATTAACTGGTGAATGAATAATGAAAATGTAAATGTAAAACATACAGAATGAGTTTTTATTCCATTGAGAGAAGAATGGAATTGCGAATGAGTAGACAAATGGATTGAACTGGAAAATATTATACTGAGTGAGGTCATCCAGGCTCAGAAAGACAAATTGCCTGTTCTTTCTCCTAGTGGAAGCCTGATGAAAAACCTTTAGATTTGTGTGTTGACTTAACTTGGAGACTTGCAGAAGTCAGGAAACTAAAAAGACCCTTTTCCACCCTACTCTCTACTTTCATACCACTTCTTTTTTCACTCCTTCCTTCTCTCATGAAGTGTCAACAGCTCTGTTCTGCTGAGTTCATTGACAAGGCCATGTGAACAAGGCCCTATTCTAATAGTAAAGGGATGACCACGTTATATCCCGAGGGAAAAAAAGCTAGCCTACAGTAGGGTATACTGTTTAGAAGTTTAACCTACCAATAATAAAAATAGTAATAATTTACCAAGCACATAATATATCTCAGATATTTTGCTAATAAAACAAAGAAACCAATTCAGTAGATCTGAGGCAGATGCTAGGAAGCTACCTTACTAGGAAAACATTTTATTACAAATTCTGCTGTATACTGAGGGAAAGCAAACACAGCACAAAAATCCATACTTTTATCTATTTAGTGAGGAAAGTGGTTGCTAGGATTTTTGTTTCATCATTGCTTTTTTATTATATTTTTCTGGACTGTTTGAGATAATAAAAAATAGTTGGGTTTTGTTTTTTAAAATTTTTTGTACTTAAATATTTTTCAATATTCTTATTGTTTTACCAGTATCACTAATAAATCAGAGTTGACTTTCAGGATTACTGGAGTATCTTTCTGTAATTGATGTTTCTAGATTCTTGGCATCATGTTCAAAGAATTTAAGAAGTTCTTACAAGTAGCAAAATAGCCAGGGATTTTATTCAAAGACAAAGCAAAAGCTCAGCGTGAAAATATTGCAAAGAATTAATAGGCTTTGAGCACGATTTGCTTAGGAGTCTCTTGGTTGTGTCTGAGGAATTCCTTTTGTGGTTTCAAAGGGAAGAGGAGCTGACTGCTAGGTGTGAAATGCATTTTTCTGTTTTGATATATAGGTGAGGTTATGTACTTCCTTGTTCACTGTACATGTTCTTTCCTTTCTGCGTGGGCTTTTAGTCATATGGATGTCTAGTTATGCATAAGAATAAGATTGTGAAGGAGAAAGTTCTTCTTAGGCTCAGGCATTTGAACACTTGCTCCCTACTCCAAATTGGTGGTACTGTTTGGAAGAGGTTTAGGAAGTCCAGCCTTGCTGGAAGAAGTACAAGACAGGGGATGGGAGTTGAGTTTAAAGCCTGCTCTACTTCCAGTATGTTCTCTGTGTTGTATGCTTGTGTTTGAAGATGTGAATGCTCAGCCTCCTGCTATGCCTTCTGTTTGCTGCCATGCTTCCCAGCCATGATGGACTTTTATCTCCCTGTAACCATAAACCAAGATAAATTTTTTCTTAAGTTGCCTTGGTTATATAACAGAAATGTAACTAATATAGTTGGTAAACCTTAGCGTGGGTTATGTAGTATTGTAATGACCATTCTGGTAACTATAGTAAGTCCTTTGGAGCTCCCTTGTTTCCCTCCCTGGTGATATCTTTAGGCTCCAGACCTAAAGAACCTTGTTTCTTCAGACACTTGCCTCACCACCTCATCACTCCTTGCCTTATCACGCCTACCTCACAACTTTCTCACTCTGGAGCAATGATTTCTTCCCTTCAGCTCATTTGTGTTTCTTATTTTATCTGTACAGACATTTTTCACATTTCTTCAGCCTACTTAGACATCGCCAAACTCCTTTGCTACCTTTTAAAACTTTTGTATTTATTTCTGTAATTATATATAGCTATCATATATGTTATATAATATGTATTATATATCATTACATATTATACATAATTATACATATGGTGAGAGAGTTACTGTATGGTGTGATATGCAAGTTAATATTAGTAATTAAGGTTGGCATAAAAGAAGCTATGTTCATCTGTGTGGTGGTGGCACATGCCTTTAATCCCAGCACTCAGGAGGCAGAGGCAGGTATACTCCTGAGTTTAAGGACAGTAGGGTCTACAGAGTGAGTCCTAGGATAGCCACAGCTACACAGAGAAATCCTGTCTCAACAAACAAACAAACAAACACACCTATGTTCATTTGGGCCAGAGTACCAAGGAAAACCACACGTCTCCTTAGAGCTCTTCAGTGAATGAGCTACTCACCAGTGTGCACTGCTACTATTAGCAAGTAAACACTTTGTCCAGCTGTTTGTTAAGGGGTTTTCTGATGTGTACCATCGTTGTGACATGAGGAAAAAGCTTTAGGCAGTGGATTGCTGAACGCTGCCTCTGTCCTTCAAATTGACCAATATTTCAGCCTTAACCATGATGAAATTTTGTGCTGGCAGTAAAATCTGTTCCCGCTGTGACAGCTGGAATGGCAAGAAGTCAAGTTCCAGGATGCTAGCTATTGGCTTGTAGGACCTGATTCTGCCGAAATGATGCCAGGGTTCAGCATGAACAACCAAAAAGTAATAAAAAAAAATATTCCCAGAAACCCAGTGGGCCTGGTTAGTTTTCTGCTTCGGGATTTATTCTGTTTTCTGTGGGTTAATCTTTACTGGCCAAAGTGTTTCCCAGTTATCCCGCTTTCTCATAAATCTCCATGACTAGTCCAGCCTTTCCTTTTCACCTTCCTGTAGCTTGAAAGAAGTAGAGCTATATCTGTTTTCAGGGTATGTGTTGATATTACCATTGTACAACAATAAACTATACAGTTAATGAAGAAATTCTGAGTAGGATCCTGAATTTGAAGTGTATTTTAGAGGTTTACTTTTAATAAGTTATCTTTTGTAGCAAGAGAATATGGTGTTGTATAATTGCTACTCAGGAGAAAACTCTGGGATACATATTTTTAACCCTTGTCAGGAATTGATTTGGGAAAACTAATGCTGCATTTCCTAACAGAAGGCGTGAGACAGCACATCTTCAGAAAGTTTGTAGTTTTGTTTTGTTTTGTTTCCTCATTCAGAGTTCATCTCCCCACACCCCTGCCCACTGCCTGCCTAAGGAGAACAGCATGAGTATCAGTGGCAAATGACAATGAAGCCCCAAAGAACCAGCTCCATGCTCAGGGTTTTTCACAGTTCTGCAATGTAGAGAAATTCTTTAGTAATGATCTACAGAAATGATCCCTGCCAGGAGAAGCCTATTTCACTCTGTAAGAGCAATGCAAAACCAATAAATTGTCCTTTCTCCTTTTCAACGCTCTCTTCAGTGTCTTGATATCTTAAAGTGGTCCAGGAACTCAAGGTGAAGAGCCAGGGTCGTTGCCCACAGCACAGAGGAAAGACAGAAAGACATTGCACTGCTAAATTAACTTTCACCAGACACTGCCTGTTGGTACCTAGTGCCATTCTAATCTTCCTCTGTTCTCCTTCGGAGGAAGTAGGTAGGAGAGCCTACACAGTCATACTGTCAAGTTCTGGAGAGTTCAGAATATGTTTATTCATAGTTTCTTCTACCATTCCTTTGTTTAGTGGCTTGCACAGAGTGGGTGTCACTTATTTATGGAAAATTGATCCCAACCAAAGGCATGATGTGTTCTTTCCTTTTCCACTATTTTGAAAGGCTTACTGTTTCTGTTCACATTTTCCAGATTCACCAGTAGTGACAGCATATTAACAGTGACCTGCTTGAGCCTGTCTATGTGAAATAAACAACAGTAAAAGAGTTTATTTGTAAGCAAGTATGACATAAGCAATGGCAACATCAACTTTTGAAGCAAAGTCTTCAAGTCTATTAACAAAACTCTGATGGGCAGGACCAGGTTTATCCAATGGTGATTCTTTAACTAACAGTGGGTGCTCATTAAGCATTTTCAATTCTTCTCAAGCATTCCAAATGAATGAGGTAACACTAATCCCTTGTTGTAGTTAATTTCCTGCTGGACAATTTCTCCAGCCCCATCATCACCACAGTTGCCAAATACCACCAGGCAGCATGCTGTGGCAGAATCCGCCTTACCAGGCAGGTGTGGGTGATAGCCTCTGAACTGCTGCTCCAAGTCAGCAGACAGAAAGTGTTAATGCTTCAAACACTCAGCCATCTGGCCTTGGACTAAGAATGTCAGGAAGGTTCAGAAGGGAAATCAAGAAAGGAGGGAAGAAGGGAAGTGGCAAGGCTCTAGGGAGCCAGAGCTGCTCCTGGAGAAGGATCCTACTGTGATTCAGGATTGGAGATGAAGGGGAAGCAGAGACCCTGCTGAGCAGTGAGGCTGGGGGTGGGAGAAAATTTTCTGAGCCAGCTTTTAGGGTAAGCTGCTTATGAGAGACATAAGAGAACATTCAGTCTCTGGGAGAGAGCCTGATCTCAGGGGCTTAAGCTTAAAATTGGCTCTCTTTCCATCTGAGAACTGGAGGGAATCAAATGAAAGGCTAAGTAGAATGTGTATTTTTTTTTCTTCCCCAGAGTTAATTGAAATACTTGCTGAAGGAAACATGGGAAATGCAGACAATTAGAAAGAAGAAACAGTTGTCTCACCACTGAATTTGCTGTCATTGCATCTCTCAAATATGGCTTCCACTAACATTAAGGTTTATGTTACTTTATTGCTTTCTGTGGCATGGTTCCCATTGTAGAAAGGGGGCTCTTGAATAACTCTGAGATTCTGATTGTCTTAACTGAATGCCGTTTTATAAGTATTTAACCCAATATTTCACATTGCAATTTGTATCATCATAATTAGATACAGTATTGCATGCCATGCACATTTCCTAAAACATCCATTTACCTTGTGCTTTTTCTAGTGGTTAGCTTTTATGCACAATGCAATTATAAACAGCTAATTGCAAAGCTTATCTCATGGTTTGATTATTTCCTTGAACAGGCTTATGCAAACAAACTCTTGAAGTGAATATATATTTTTAAATCTATGGACACCTTAAATAATTAACTCTTGAAAAACTTTGTGCCATTACAGATTAACTATTTCATTCATGGTCACTCATAAATATATTCTTTCTCCTCCCTTTCACAATTGACATAAAATATAATGCTATCATCTAAAGCAACAAAGTTCTATGTTGTCTTTGGCTCCATAGTCATGGGGGTAATAGACTATCAGCTGTGTTATTTGGCCACACCTTTATAGTTAAAAGTGGCATCACTGCCCCCAGTGCCAACAGAGTATTCAATAGACCATTGTTGTGGGAGTGAGAATTGATATTAATTTTCATAGAAGAAGGAGCCTAAGAGAGCTTTAATAAGACCAAGTGGCTACCACCAGGTGAGCTTTGTAAATGCTCACAGACCACAGACGGGCATGAGACGATGTTTCCTCCAGATTGAAACATTCCATCTTGCAGGGAATCTTCTTAAACCAGAAGGTAAACAACTCAAAATAGCTCCAGGAACTCACTGAAACTGATCAGATGCTCCAGGCCACTCCTTCCCAAGAGTAAACAATAAAGACTGTTGAGAGTCACTCTTAGACAATCCAGGGTGCTAGGAAAAATTCTGAGACTAGATCACCAGCTTGAAAAGACCAACTGAATCTCTTGGAAAGGACATTTTCCAACCATTCAGGCTGCTATCAGGCTATGCATTATGAGCCATGTTTCCAGCCTTTGTGAATTGTCACTCATGATGGGGTATGCTTTGATGATGTAGCTGTCTTCTGTTCATTTTCTGCTCATTTAAGTTACCCCTCATATATATTCTTTCAAATAACTCCAAAAAAAACCCTACTGTTTCACCATGTTGGACTTTGGTGCTATCCATAATTTCATCTGCCATGGGATCCCTATGAGTAGGGGCGTGTGAGTGTGAGTGTGTGTGTGTGTGTGTGTGTGTGTGTGTGTGTGTGTGTGTGTGCATGTGTGTGTGTGTGTGTGTATGCACATGTGCATTATATCTCCCAAGTAGAGATCTTGTCACACAACAGACAAGGGGCAGAAAAGCAGAAGTGACACATCATACAAACCCAACTTTAGTGCCTTCCAGTATCACCCTAATTCTACAAGTCATATCATAATAAACAACAATTTGAAACAAACACAGTTTACCAACTCTTAGTGATTCATTTCACTTCCCACTAGCAAAGGGACGATGTATATCCTTCAAAATCAATAGATTATAATGATTCAGATTACATCGCCAAAGAATGCTGAAGCATAAACACTCCTTCTTTCCCTATTTCTGTACTTTTTCTATCCTACAGCCATGCTCCTCTGAAAGTATCAGGATACAGAGCTTTCTTTGTACTAGCCACATCCTCCTTTATATATATGGTTATTGTGGCCTGACCAGAGGACAGACCACGATTAATTCAGAATTTAAAATGAAAGAACCACCTGTGAGTTTCCGGTCTATTCCTCCCTGCTCCTCTATCAAAAAATATTCAAATGTTTTTGATATACCAATTATGTTTCTTAGTCTTCTAGTTTTTACTTTATGGAGTAAATGCCTTTAAAATTCATTTTACATATGTATATTATATTTTTAATGAAAATTTTCTAATCCCCCAAAGTCTACTCTAGATAACTCCTATTTCTTATAAAGTTAGAGTTGGAAGGAGACAGTCATGATTTATTACCACTGGTACCTTATGTAAGGAGGAAAGTATATCCATCTTATCCTGAATGTCACTTCAAAAAACCAGCAACAGTCCCATTGATACCAACATGTGCTTTATATATATGAACCACTCTAAACAATAAATGTATTTATTATGAGACATTTCTACCATGGCTGAAATTGCACAACAGGACAGTCAGTGCTAAAATAATTTTAATTATTGCGTTATATCCCTATGAGCAATTTCATGAGAAAAAGTTCTTATGAAGTCTGTTAACCCAGTTTCGACAAGAAGTTTTAACAAAATGGAAAGTAATCAGCTTTTGTGCATAATGTCATAATGATAGTAATCGAAACATGCAATCACATAGACATTCTGCTCTCTATAACTAGCTCTGAATAACCAGTGATTTTCAATGGTAGAAAAGTGGCCATTTCAAATTGCAACACAGAAAAGCATTGTGATATTTACATTTAACCCAGTTATGTTCTCTTGTTGGTATTTATAAGGAATAAGATTCCTTCAGAAAAGATTGAGAACTAGGGTTGTTTTTAATATTTCACATTTGTGGAGTGCTTACAAAATCCATTATTCATGGTTTGGCCAAACTTGTTGAAATTCTACCACAAGAACACAAGGACCATTACACATTGTCTCAGCTGTTCCATAGTCCACATTATTACTGGGAACACAGTAATTGCCAGAGCCAGATTGGATGGAGCACAAGATTCTCAGTCCCTGTCATTATTGGATGGCTTTGTCTGGCCTCTATCACTCTTTGAGAGTACCATACAATCATGGCGTCCATGTTCATCTATAGCACAATTTACAATAGTGGTCACAATATCCCAAGCCATTGTTCACATGACCGACCAGAGAAAGACATCAACAGAGAGTAACATACAACATGAATAAAGATAAAAGTAACTTTAAGCAAAAAGAGTTGATAACATTTCCTTTGGGCCTCAAAGTGTTCTGACTAATTAAAATGCCCTAAATAAAGATTCCAGACCTTACCTACATTTATTATTATTTTTTATTTGTATGGTTAGTTGTCTTGTCCTGACTGCAACAAGTTTGGGCCTCTTGTATGCCAGGCAAATATTTAACCATTAAACTCAATGCCCAGTCCCCACATTCTTCTTAATCAGATTCCTTATAGTTCTGAGTCCTACAGCAAAAACATTCAGAGTTAGGTCTTCCCACTGACTATTCCAAGGTCCCTGATGCCTCACTACAGGTGATATTAGTCCTTCTAAACACTTGAATGTCTTAAAGGTCAAAGAAAACTTCACTCTTCTTATTAGAAAGTTACTCAAAGACTCCAAATTATATAATGTCTATTCTAAGATATCCTCTACAACCATGAAAATTTTGAAATATTTATAACTCATAAACTTAGGAAAAACACATTTGCTTAAGATGAACTAGAATTCTTCAGACTAGGGTTTCAAATGGAATACAGAGAAGGAAGCAATAAAAACTATGGAAACTGTGAATGATCTCAATTAGACCATGGAAATAAAAGCAAGGGGAAGAGGCTTATGAGGGAAATAAAACTGGAGATGCCATCAGGAAACATTCTGACTGCATTAGATAGCTATCTATATAGCATGGGTGGGGCCTTGTGATAAACAAAAGGGCCTCTGGGTGTAAGGAGCAGTCACTATTCCAAAAGAAAAAATCCAAAGAGCCAGTCAAACAAAAATAAACATGAGAACACTGGGCAAAGTGATACAAGAAGTGATTATTCTTTGTAAGACCAGAAACAGGTGTGTGGGTGAGGGGTGGCGGCAGGGAGGAGAGAAAGACAGAGAGAGAGAGAGAGAGAGAGAGAGAGAGAGAGAGAGAGAGAGAGAGAGAGAGAGAGAGACAGAGAGACAGAGAGAGAGAGAGAGAGAGAGAGAGAGAGAGAGAGAGAGAGAGAGAGAGAGAGAGAGAGAATAAGGTAATTTCAGACAGGTTTTTTAAGCATCAGACAAATCCTGAAGACTTTTAAAACCTCTGAGATTATAAAAATTTGTTTTCTTTAACAGTGTTCTATGAACATTTCAATATGATGAAAATATGCTTTTTTAAAGTCATGTCAGCTAATATTCTGTAAGCTGGTGTTTTGTAGAGTGTATTTTGGGGGATTAAAATTGACTTATAATCCTCCTGAAGTAACTTAACTGTCAAGGAGGAAAGTTCTAAATTCAGAATATCTGGATGTAAACCCGCTCAAATTAAATTCTGATGAGATTAGAACATTCTGCCCCCTAATTTGTTCTTAACTATACAATAAGGATCTAAATCTCATGATATTCTCATGGGTTTAACTGAGGTAAAATCCTTGTATCACTGTATCAACGACACTGTCAACTCTTGATGTCAGCTTCCACCATCATTGTCATTATCTTCATCCTCCTCCTCATCCTCATCCTATAGACTTCACATTGAAGAATTAGGACAAGTATAAACCAAAATTTCCCTGTGATTACAACTTCATAATTCTAATTTCTTAAGGTTGTACCAGTAGAGAAGTCATCAAATCAGAGTCACCTTAGGCTCATGAATGCCTGCCCTTGCTGCTTGCAGTCATTACTCAGGCTCGTGCCTCCTCCCCCTATGCCATGCCCTTGGGTCTGTAAAGGACACAGAGAAGAGCCACTCTGCTGATGATTTCTGTGACCATTGTCTGTTTTATTGCACATGAACAACTACTTACATGGTGGAAGCTTATTGACTGTGATTGGCTAACACATAAGCTTGGATTGAAGAGTGCGTACACGTACCACCAGAGTCTCTATGCAGAAACAGCACACAAAAGGAGACATAAAGATTGCAGACATGTCAGCAAGTAGCTATGCATGCTCTTGAGAATGAAGTGTTTTGACTCCTGGAAATACTCAGGAGCATGGTGTGCCGTATGTAGGGTGACCACGAGGATAGGCCTGCATTTTCTCCTACAAGTGTCAGAAATAAACATGCTTGTGTCTCTTTCTACAATGACAGATTATTTTTAACCAATATGTTACAACAGTAGCAATTTGACTAATAATTTGGTTTTCCTTGGTACTCTGGCCCAAATGAACATAGGTGTATTTGTTTGTTTGTTTGTTGAGACAGGATTTCTCTGTGTAGCTGTGGCTATCCTAGGACTCACTCTGTAGACCCTACTGTCCTTAAACTCATTTATTTATATATTTATATATATATTTATATAATTCTCATTTATTGGTGTGTTCATTCCCTTATAAGGTAGAGGTAAATTAAATACTGTTCATATTTTTCACTATGAATAGATTAGAATGTCTATATATTCTCTCTTTCCACAGGACATCATATAATCTTCCTCCTAGCTTATGCTCCAGGACACAGGAAACATTCCAATTTAGTTATCAGGAATAAACGCTATGGCTCAAAATAAACCTGGACTCTTATGGTAATCAAGCTCAGATTTTATTTCAGTGAGGGTTATAAGGAAGAATTAAAGTACTAAATTATAACCCAATAATTTAGCATGGAAACAATAATAGGGAAAAAAGAGAAATTCAAGAATCAGAACCAAAATCTTGCTTTCAGAATCTTTTCCCACCTTTAAAGGAGAATGCTTTCATATCCTCTACAAACAGTGGTGACTTAGATAGAAAATTAGGCACTAATTGGTACATTAAAGGGGCTTTCAATGGGTGTTTCCTACTTCTATAAGTTTCAGCTAAGTTTCCTCCATTGAAGCACTCAGACTCCATCTCCTGCTCCTGACACCTAGCTTTCATGTTTGGAAATTCTTTGTATATAATTGATTATCCACCCGATTAATCAATCTTGTTTTTGTTATCTGATCATTAAGTAACAAACATATGAGTCCCTCACTACACAAAGATATGAAAAAAGTATTGCAAGTGCTCATGCAGTATTGAAATATAGGAATCCCAATGGCTCCATGGATTTTATGCTTGTGTACAGTTATTTGCAGGAAAGCGTGAACTCCTTTCTGAAAGCATAGTCTCTGAGATGTTTTTGCAAGATGTCTTCTGTATCAACCATCCAACTAGACCTGCTTCTTCCATAGTGCCTTCTGCCCAGAAGCTATTCATCTATAGCCTTTTGCTAGAACTGTAATGAAATTTGGTAGAAAACTTTGCCATATATGAAAGTATTGCTTTCAAAGTTATCTAGTATTTTTGTAAAGAAATCAATAACAACCACACTAGTTGAATTATATTACAAATTAAGATGTGTTCTATTTTATCAGAGCTTTGATTATAGTAATGTACAAAGACACTTTCAAATCTGTATAAATACTATTGATTGTAAAAAATAGTTAAAGATGGAAGAATGATTAAATCACTATAGTAATAAATATTGAAATATTTCCAAGAACAAACAAGAGAAAATGTAAAAATGAATGTGGGCTTGAGCTAAGCTAATTCTTGAGGTATTTCTTTCAAAATCTTTAGACACATACTGTACATATTCTGGCACTAAGAAATGCAGACTTTGATCTCCTTTGTCCTTGGTGTCCTGAAGTTAAGGCCAACATGTGTCTTGTAACTTCTGTTTAAATTCTCTGTGCTAATAATTGTAAGTACTAAAAAGATGAAGCAGTGTCAAGGGCTTATATTTGATAATGTTTTTCAGTATTTTAGGCCGGTAGAGACACTTGTAGCATGATCACAATGCAAGGAGTGCCAAGCTAAGATGCCTTGGTATCGGGCTGTGTTCAATCTCCCATCTATAAAGCAGAGAAGATGAAGGATGCAGGATATATATGTAAACAAATGGGCTCAGGATGACAGTTCTAATTTCCACCCTGGAGTCCATGTCTCCTTCAGCCAGCACTCATCTATTGCTCAGATATGCAAGTGCCTTAGGAAGTCAAAGAACTCTTCATGGTTGAAATCTTGGTGATAAATTGTGAGCACAGACTCACATCTTCTCTTAACACTAGAGAGACTGGAACCAACTTTGTCGCAGGAAATACTGAGGACCGTGTAGACACTTCCTTTCAACCCAATCAAACATGCTTCAACCTCTTTTTATGTCTTAATAGAGCTCCTATAGGAGAACAAGACAGAGAATTTCTGACACAGCCTGAAGTTTCAAAATCTCTTACTTTGCTAGTTGAATCCACTTAGGAATTGTGGTTCCCGTCAAGTTCTTCTTGCTCATTTTTTTTTGTCAGAATTCCATTTTGCTAAGACAATAAGTGACAGTGAAATGTAGTTCCCATAAAATAATAATCATCAAACAAGCTGAGTTCGGCATTTAAAAAAAAAAAGTAATTTCTAATGAAGAGACATCATATATTTCCTGGGTGTCAATGAAAGTCCAATCTTTTGTAATAAAAGGTGACAGGGAAGTAAATTGAAGACAAAGTGCCAATAAATATGGCATGCAGAATTTATGCCTTTTGCTGGTGCGATCTTACTGACACAAGGACTGTGTAGCTCTTGTTGTTGGTCTGAGTATTTTTTTCTTTTCTGTACTATATTAAGGTCTATCATTTCCCTTCAGCAAAATAGAAGTAGGAAAACTTGAAATTTTACTTGGAAAGATGCCATTCTCAAGTTTCCTATTCAATGAGCTAACCATTCTTTACTCTATTCATTTCTCAATCTGGTTTCATTTTCTTTGCTAGAGTTTTTATTTCCCCCAATGCCTGCATATCCCCCACATCCTGTGGCCTTCTTTGCTCATGCTATATATTTGTTCTCACTTAGACTATCATGCAACTTAGTTGTTATTTTTAATATCTCCTCTCCACAGCTTCACTTCTCCAGAAGAGTCCTGTTCCTTGCTTTTGCTGTGACACATTCAATGACCAAACTAACGTAAGGGAGAAAGGGGTTATTTAACTTATACCTCCAAGTTCCAATACATCATAAGTGAAGTCAAGGAAGAATTCAAGCATCCCATCATACCCATGGTCAAGAGGAGGGGGAAAGCAATGTAGCCATGCTGCCCTGGTTGCTTAGCTCAGACAGTTAATTCTCTCGACTCTTATTTAGTCCACACCTAAATTATGGAGTGCTGCCAGACACAATAGGCTAGGTCTTTCTGCATCAATTAGCGATCAAGACAATCCTCATAGACATGCCCACAGGCCAATCTGATTTACACAAGTCATCAATTGATGCTCTCTTCCCAGGTGAGTCTATGTTGCATTTCAAGCCTAGAAGGTTTCAAAGTGAGCTTATAGTCTTTCCTTCCAACTTCCAACTTCTCTTCCATGGTGCTTTCCATCATGCTTAGTTTTAAACCCTATGTCTCAGCCTTGAATCTTCTGTCTTTCACATCACGTATTCATTTCATTCAAAAGCCAGTAGAGTTGGCCTTAAAAATTCTATTTATCCAAAAGTCAACTGTATTATCGCACGTCTGTTGTTAAACCTTCAATTCTAGGCTGCTGTCACCTATAGATTTCCCTTCTTGTGTTTCTTTACTATATTTTTTCCCTGTGTGATAGTATATTCCTTTAAAAACACAAACCATTCATGTTATTTCTTCTTGAAACTCACATATGGTATCCATTTTATTTATAGTGAAACTTCTTATAGTGATTTACAAAGTTCATGTAGTCTGCTTCATGACAATAGGCACTTTGCTGTGTATCCTGCTATATTTATAGTACACAAAGAAGTTAGTGGAAAAAAGTAGACTCTCAGTAAGTATTTTTTCAATGAAGTCCTCTACTTAACAGTAAGATGGCATATTGTTTTTAAAATGTATTTTCTCACTCTCAAAGCAAAAAGATCTTATTCTGGTGGGTTCCAATGGAGCCAGTTACCCTTCACACCAATAAAATTTAGTATATAACATGATATTATGAACATTTCTTCCAAGTCATACTCTTTTTTTTTTTTTTTAATTTTATTTGTTACGTATAGTGTTCTGCCTGTATGTACAGTGGCAGGCCTGAAGAGGGCACCAGATCTCATGTGGTTGCTGGGAATTGAACTCAGGACCTTTGGAGGAGTAGTCAGTGCTCTTAACCTCTGAGCCATCTCTCCAGCCTCCTGCAAGTCGTACTCTTGAAAAACCACGCAGAACAACGCTTGCATTGTGAAGTCAATATTTACTCATTAGGAAAATCATTGTTGCAGTCAATATTGGAACAAAGTTATTTTCCCCCCAAGGGGATAGTATGGCATATGGTTGAATATTGTGTTGCCTGATTTAAGAATGAAAAAAAAATTACACTTGGTACTTTAATGTCTTTTTATGCATTAGAACAACTCAACTTCTTGGTTTGATAGGGAGGGAGTAATGTTTTTCAGGTAGTAGGAATCATAATTTTTTATTATTTTGGGTGAAGAAATTTCATTTACAGTTTGAAAGTCAACATATTACTAAATATACAATTTTCACAAAACCGTAAGTCAATTATAATGTTTGTGTCTCTACCCTGCTTGTGTAATGAAAGTCTATTGTTAAATAACTTCAAGGATTAAGGGTGAAATGGGTCCAGGAAAATGTAGTGACATTAAGTCTCTGAAAATAATTACAGGGTTTTGTTTTTCCTCAAACAAAGGAAATGAGTGAATGAGCAAAGTGATTTAGTGAAACTGAGAACAGTGATAACATTTTATATGATTTTAATTGAAAGTACAACAGAGTTTTAATCTGTTTTTGATTCTATGATGAATTCATGGAATGATCACAGTAAAAGTAGGACAATGAAATAGATGGAACAAATATGGTGATGTTGGAGCGCCATTGTTAAAGTTAGCCTTTCTTCCTCAAGTTCATTAGTTAATATACCTCCAGATTTAGTGGAGAATATTTCAGAAAATGTTTTGTTTCTGAGGCTGGATGTTTGTTAACTCCTTTTAAAAAACGTTTTAAACAAGAATTTTTGAACATGCAGTTTGTGTCAAAGTGTTCCGAACTCTAGATCTCTGATTCCTATTGCATATGCTTTGGTATAGCATGTCTTCCAGAAATAGATCTAAAATGAAGACTTATTTCATGAAGATCTTCACAAAATTTGGACCAGAAATTAATTTATTTTATTCCAATAAAAAGTCATCGTTATAAAGTGATTTTCCTAAAGTTTGTGAATGGAAAATATAATTCTCATCTCAAATGTGAATTACTCTGGCCAAACAATATGGACCCAGGTTGATCCCAATATCATGTTCCAATGTAGAAGCTATTTCATAAAGACTGTGTATTATAGATCAAAAAAGTCATATAACATGGTATATTGCCAATCTGGCAGCAATACAATATAGGTGGGTTAGAGTAATGTGGGAAAAAATTGTCACAGGCTCCAGATGATATCTAATGACATAGATTTTTGAATTGGCAGAAACTTATACTTCATTTCAAATGACATTACCTGTTCATCAAGGGATGTTAGCTCAGACACAGGAGAATACAATTAATGAATCTTAAGAGTGCTAAAGATAGCCCTACATAATTGGGGTGTGGATCTGTAATTTCCAGCGGTCCGTGATCAATGTTCTAATCAGTCAGTAAACAATATAGATTCTTTGAGATGTGTCTTCTTGCCCTGGGAATTTAAATTCGCACATCACATTTTCATTTGTCTAGAAATAAGGGATACAGAAAGAAATGTATGGGTAACACAACTTGAAGTATATGTGGGAGCCATTTATATAATAAAATTATTATTAAATAAAACAAGTTAGGCATATTGAAAAACTACATCATAGTACCTTCACATAAAATATGCATTAACAAAAGTTTGGAAGTACAAGTAGAAAAAAAAAGAGGAAGCCAAGCACAAACAAATTTAACAAATAAGTAGAATTAGTACTTGATCAGATTTTACAACTATTAGAAAAAGAAACCCCAAGAAAAATTAGGGCTCATTAGGCATGGTGGAGTATGCCTTTAATCCCAGCAGCCAGAAGGCAGAGGCAGGTGCATCTCTGTGAGTTTGACATTAGTCAGGTCTAAAAAGAGAGTCCAGGAAAGTCAGGGCTACACAGAGAAACTCTGTCACAAACAAACAAACAAACAAAAACAACAACAAACAAAAAACAACAATAAAAAACAACCAACCAAACAAACAAAAAAAACCCCCAGCAACAAAGTGAACTAGGGCTCATAGAAACATATCTCATCTACATTTAACATTATGAACAATGCATTATATTCCCAGGCACCCTTTAAAAACTCATATGCTTGATGCACTAGTGGTAAACATAGATAAATCCTAAGGCAGGGGAATGCTTCCTTTCTTGCGTGTGAGGAAGGAGACTGCTCAATCAACAAGACACTCCTCAAACATCCTTTCTATCAGGGGCGTGGAGTGGGGGCTGGAGCCCACGTTGCTCACCCGTAGCAAAGGCTTCACATAAATGGAACACATTACAGTATAGAAGACCAACTCTAAAATAATAAAAATTACTTATCCTTAAAGAGGATTAAACATACCCTCAAAGCACAGAACTCCAAGTAGCTGAAATTCAGTGCATTTGCATGCACATATTTAAGCAATAACAGTTAAACAAAATATACACTATCAGAAACACATCAGTGATCAACCTAGCAGTTTTGTTGTCAGCTAGAGTGCTGCACTGGGAATCTGATGTGGAATGTCACCCTGCCTTGACTCCACTAATCTGAAGTCCTTCACCAAAAAGGGAACAATTCACCAGGAGAACGAGAGTTGCTTTTTTTTTTCCTATAAAAATACAACTACAATATATGCTCATATGCTAGAATTTAATTTTTATGATCCTCTATACCACACACATATATGCCATAATGAATTTCTTATTCTTTGAAGAATATAGCTAAGCAAGGGCTCTCACTGACTTTATAACTAAATGAATATTAAGTAAAGCAACATTGGGATGCTTAAAGGAAAGTAAGCCAATTCAGGATCTTTGTGGGAGGGGCCTGGAAACTAGAGAAGAGGTGTTCCAACTCAGTCTCTATACATGGTCTAACATAATAATTGTAACAAGGACAATACTAACTGCCACTTAAGTTTTTAAGTTTCAATGATTATTGCTAGAGCATTATGCACTTCTTGTTGTCTGTGCAACTGTAGGGCCTTCCTTGAGGGCATCTGCTGATCAGCTGAAGGAAGACCACAGAATAAATGGACACTGGGTAATATAGGAAAGTTATAGGCCCCATGGGGACATATGGTCTCCTTTCTCCAGATCTTCATGGATGGATGACTATTTCTCTCTTGTCATTATTTGCTTGAGGAAAGCAGAATTTCAGCAAAGAGGAGGAAGGACAGCAGTGCTATTTATAGAGCCATAGGAAAGGAAATCCTTTTATGTATAGAAACCAACAGGATGTCAGCATTGGGCTCTAACGATGAGTAGCTTTCTATTTTCTGTCCTTTTTAGCCAGTAGAGAGAATGTCATGATGGGACTTTGTAGTAATTAAAACCTTGAGAGCCCAAGGCCACATTTTCAAGGTCCAAAGAGCTAACATGGTGTTTTCGCCCATTAATGAGGATGCAGGCGTCTGCTCACTGGACATATGTTCATTTCATGCCCATAGCCATACCAGAAGTGTCCTGGCTGTTGGCCATAAAATGCTGTTCACCATGAGCTGAGCACAAGTCTTTTTCACAGATTGGCAGAAGAGGAAGCTTGTCCTATTTCCTGGCCTCAGAATTCTACTGGTAAAATTTTTTAGCTTTCCTTAATCTATTTTTCATATGGCTCACGTGGTTAACCACAGTTTTGTCTTTTCTTAATAATGGCAGAGAAAGACTCCTTTTGACCCTTTAGGTTCATCACTCTTTTAATTTGACCTGTACTTTATTAAGGACATCCTCTGTGTGGACCAGAGCCTCAGCTACTTGTTAATGGAAGATGGAGCTTTACACACCGTGAGCTGTGGGCTTAGAGCTAGATGATGCCAGTTGTGTTGCATCAGTGTGGGACTGAGAATCTTTCTTCTTTCCTGCTCCACAGAATAGGCCAGGCTTGTCTAATAAGATGTCATAAAGGCTTAAATCCCTTTTCCTTTGAATGGTGGCAGTGGGAAGTTTCTGTCTGCAGGGCCTAAAAGAAGTAGCATGGATATTTGAGGAAGAGTATTTAACTTTGAGTCTATGATTCTACTGCAGCAGTACTCAGCTAAGTTCTGTTTGTCTCTCCAGGATACATTTGGCACAATATGGAGGCATTTGTGCCCATTATGACTGGGGAGTCACAACTGCGGGGAGGCCAACGGCACTGTTAAACATCCTACAATGCCCAGGAGAGCTTTTCTCCTCTTTTACCTTGACAACAAAGAATTACTGTGATTAGAATGTCATTGTCTGATAAATACTAAGAAAGTGTCAATATGAACACAAGAGAGAATTGCTAGTATTATAAGGTGGTGCTAAAAAAATTAAAAATACAGAAAATATCAGTATTAGACATAGATTCAATACAAAACTTTTCAATTTTTATTGGATCCCAGTATCTGAAATCTAGGTACTTAATACAACTTTTTTCAATTTAGCCCATGCTTATATATGCTTACTCCCTCCATAATTTTAGGGATATATTACCAATCAGTGTTCCTTCTTGTTTGTGTAGCTGCCTGCATTAAATTTCAGAATGACTGATACCATATTGTAAGGAAATGTGTGAAAAAAACCAAACAACTTAAGAATAGAAATACTTGTTCTGAATCAGAGTTTGAAGGCCCAATGCCTTTTGGTGGTAAAGTCATGGCAACAGTGTCGGGGAGCTGGTCATATTGAGTTCACAGTCAGGTAGCTAAGTGAAATGAATGTTGTTTCTCAGTTTGATTTCTCCTTTTTTTTCAGTCAAGGATCCCCTACCCATTAGGGTGATTGTCCCCTCCTAAGTTACACCTTTCCAGATACAACCTGATGTGTGTTTCGGTGGTGATTCTATATCCAGTTAACGAAGAAGATCATTTTCATTCTTTGTCAACCTGACACCTAACCATGTTAGTTTAAATCACAACATTCTACCCTATGTCCTTAAAGTCTCATTTTTATCTCACAAGCTCTAGTACAAGGATATATTTGATATATCCTTGGCATATAATATGCAATTACACAGGATGAACATTCCCTTCTTAATATGGAGGACCAGGAGATAGCAGGGAAAGACCATAATTCCAGCCAACAAAACCAAGGAATCATACAGCTCTGTATTTGGTACCTGAAGTTTGTGATAGGAGGATCTCTAATCCAGCATCCTTGAGTAACTTCATTTTTTTGGTTTTTACCTCTGGTTTTTTTTTTATAGCCATCCTACTGTCCCAGCCCTTCCCACTATTTCAATAGCTGCCCCTTGGTATTAGTGTCACAAACATCCTGGTGTATCCATTTACATTTAAGCTTATCTTTCCAGCTTCATGCCAGGCTTCATTTCCAGAACCTGCATTCAATGGACTTGACCCTGCCATCCATTTCCTGGACTCACTGATTTCTATCTTGGTGTAAGCCTCAATGACCCCTCTCGCACTTACATCTTTTATCCCTGCAAATTAGTATCACATGGACAGTATCATCAATTTCTGCTCCCAAATAGAGATGTTGGATTCGCCTTGATCACAGTTGCAGCAGAGGTAAATGCTTTTAAGGCTAATATTGAAAGGAACACTTTATTTATTAGGTTTTTTGTTTGTTTGGTTGGTTTTTTATGCAGCGCCATTCTCAGTTCAAGCCCTGTCCTTTCAGTTTTCTGGGAACACATGCCTGTATTTCCAGCACTTAATAGAGATACACGCAGGAAAATAAGGATTTCAAAGTCATCCTTAGCTACATTGTGCCATTAAAGTCAGCATAAGCTAAGTGAGACACAGTTTCAAAATAACAACAAGAAAATCCAATTAATTTATATTTTCATAAGCTGGAACTGATGACATATGGAGTCTTGCCTTAAGACTCCTAGTGCTGAACACTATGGATTTTCTTTAATGGTGCCAATGTCTTTAATAATTACAACCTTTTCCCTGTTCTTCTAGCCTGGAATTTTGAAGTCATGCTCTTTTCCACACCAAACTGCATGCTTTTCATACTTTTCACTTTGCTTATTGTTTTACAGACTGCAACCCTGGATGAGAGCAACACACCTGGAGGCTACTGTGGTCTGCCATTTCTTCCACTAAACGAATCAGTCAATTACTCTTTAATCCAGCCTTACCCCAACTTTCAGGCCATTGGAAGAACGCAACCAGTTTACTTGATGAAATACCATGAATGGCTTCTATTTTAGTTCCTAATAGAGACATTATTCACTTCTGAAAATTCATGAGCTGGGCCTTGATTGTCCACAGTTCTCCCAGGATCCTGGTGTCCTAGTCACTTCAAAATGGTTCACTAAACTCTTTATGCTATCTTAGAGCCTTGCTAACTCAGCTCTAAATTCTTCCTTACTTTTCCTGAAAGCAAGTTCCAGAGACCATGAGCCACATGGTCACATTATAGCAGTGTTCCCATGCCTGGTAACAATTCTCTGCATATTTATTTTCTTGTTAAAAAACAAAACAGTCAAAATCAACTCAGTAGTGGAAAGGTTAATTTTCACTTGCATTGAAAGGAGCTATGTATTATGATAGAAATGACAGCACGAGGAGGAGCTAGCAGGTTACATGGTATAGACTGGGTGACTTGAATGTTGACGCTCAGCTTGATTTCCTCTTTTATTAACAGAAAGCAGACTCAACTAGTGGGTGGAGCTCATTCAGAGTGACCCTTCACAAAATATTTTCATAGATACATCCAGAGGTGTGTTTCTGTGGTGACACCAAATCCAGTAAGTTGCCAACACACCAGAGTCATGTATTTCTATAAGGTGAGGTAGGATGGCATACAAAGATTGTACTTAGAAACAGAGTGAGCACACAGGACAGAGAGGGAGACCTTGCAGTAGTGAGAAGATATGATGGCCTTGATTTTCACAAGAGAGTATGATTAACTGGCTTAAATAAATCTGAGTGGGGATAAGAGCTGGAGATTGAACCTGTTGAAGCTCAGTTGACTTTATCAGAAACCAAGACATACATCACACTGAAGTTAGTTTTAGGACTTAAATCACAGTTACCTCTCACTGAGTTTCTTCAGCCAAACTACTTCACAGAAAGTCACTGAAAGGTCATTCTAAACCAGTGGTTTCTAAACTTTCATCTTAACACACAGATACTGCTTAGTGGGATCCTATCTAAACATGATAATTACAGCAATAATAGTGGAATCAACACAATCAGATCTGATGACCTAAAGCAGAATAAGCATCAAGGGATTCCAGTGTCTTCCCATCCACTGATATAACCTAACTGTATGCTTTACAAATGATAAAACCGAAGTCTAGAGAATGTAAGGAGCATCTTAAAGAATTATGGGCAGAAGTCATAGCTCCTAGTGTAAATGTGCTTCTAAGTGAGATTCAGCAAATCATTTGGTGAAAAGAAATAGTAAAAGAAATAAGCTGTCAGTGCACCCTGTAAGCATATACACATGACAAAAAAGCATGCAGAAGAGGGCAGAGAAAGAAAGAAGAGGGATGGTGAGCTTAAGTTAGAAGCTGAAAAGAATGGTGACAAATATAAGGCAAGAGAGATGGGTTGTATATCTTGTGATGGTTAACATTATGTATTAAGTTTAAATTACTGTAGTTAATAGTCCTATAAGACAAATTTGTTTCTAATCTGTAAACCCCACTTGATTAGGGATGCTGGCAAATTATTCTTGTAATTTCCTGGCTTGTTACAACTTTTTTTCTTTTTAATGAAAGTTAATGGTCACAGTACCATTGAAAAGAAAGCTCAAGATAACCAAGACATATGTTTTCTAAACAGAATATAACCTTCCTATTGCCTTTACAAGATGTGTGTTTGACTGCACAGAGATGGGATGTGTGCGTGATTACACATAGAAGGAAATACATCATGATGTGTGCTTGTCTCTGATTGCACAAAGGCAGGAAGTATGTGGCCTTGAAGATTTTGCCTATACAATTCCAAGAATAGTGTAATTTGATAGAACCCTGGGGCCCAGGTGTTGTAGAATATTTGATCACACTGTGAACCCCAAAACTATGTTGTTTACTAGAAAAAAACTATTTCTAGTTGTGGTATGGCTCAGCCCTATCACACACTGTTAATCTAAGAGTGTTCAGGAAAGACAAGAAAACAAGTATTTTGGCAAATTGCAATAATGGCCAGAGACCAAAGTTAAAAATACAAATAAATAACATTGGAATTGATGGTTTCGTAGACACAAGAACAAATGTAACAGTAATTTCACCAAAATCTTGACATTCAGACTGCCTCCTCAGAAGGTAAATATTTAGCTTCTAGGGATTGGAACTTTATCTTAGGTAAAACAAAGTTCAAGATGGGTCAGGTATATAGGGCCAGAAGGACAAATAGGAAAATTAAAACCATATGTGGGTAATATAGCTGTGAATTTATGGGAATTTGATTTGCTGCAGCAATGGAAAACACAGAAAACAATGGAAAACACTCCTCCAATCTCAGAAACAAAGCCTAAAATAAAGAATGCTTCTGATAAAAATATGAAAAGCTATTATCAAGATCAGTCACAGGCCATTCAGGTTGTACAAAAGCAGGACAAAACAGCTGTTGGTCTTTCAAAGATACCAATCTTGCACACATCGTACATTTGTAGTTTTAGGACTATATAATGCTTGTGAGAAATTATATGTTTTCAGAACAAAAGACCCAGACAGTGACATTGGGTCAGACCTGAAAGGGTTCATTCCTTTCACCATGCTGGATGCTGACATCCTGCATTTTTCATGTTCCAGCCCCAAGTGTTTCCATTGTTGTTCCTCATCAGAACAGGACAGCTCTCAGGAAGCTTCAAAGAGCACTTCCAGTCCCAATTGGTCCAGCATTTCAGACTTTCCCACACAGGACTTCTATTAAGCCTGGAATTTCCCAACATTTAGAAACTGGACCACAAAAGCTATTCCTAGCTTATTTAACCATTTTCCCCAATTTATTTAGGCCCCTAAAAAAGTATTATTAGTCCCAAACCAGCTTGAAGAAACCTTAAGAGAATGGCACCACATTGCCCTTAAAGGGGGTTGCTTAGGTTTGGTTGCTTTCTTAGGCTATAGATGTTTATTTACATTGGGAATTGGTTATATGTTATTATTGGTCTTATTCAGAAAGAAAACAAGGTTGGACTCAGGGATGTCTCTATTTTCCTTTATCTTTCTTTCTTAGGTTTGGAGATAGGGGTTGAAACGAAAGAAGGAGAAATATATAGAGATGATAGGACAATAAGCAGATTATTGAATTCTCATCTCTAAAGGTTATTTTTAATTCATTGGTAAAGAATTTTGTATATCGATGCAAAATAGGTTTAATTTTGATACATTGGTATAGAGTTCAAATTTAAGATTATTCTTCATACACATTATATATATTTCTATTCTAATATGAGGTACTGTGCCCATACAACTCAATTGTAATACAAGGTTAATTCTAATACTTTGAAAGTGCAATTGCAGGCTGTTTTGGATAATTAGGTCATAAAAGTTAATTTTTATTTCATAAAATCATAGTTGTGTCAATTACTAGTCTGTTTTTATTACAAGAATGTACATCTTATGTTTAACAAATAGAAATGATTCTATAGAAAGATAAGGTAAAATAGTTAAATAAGGTCTTCAAAGACCTCAGAGACGTACAGAATATGGCATTTAAGGATGTTTTTATTAAAGATTCTTTGACAAGACAGATTAACTCCTGGCAACACCCAGCCTACCTCAAAGAAGATGATGAGCATTAAAGAACCTCCTTACTGAGATGGCTTCAAATGTGACAAATCACCCACTGGGCAAAATGTCTTTGTTTCAGCCACAGACAGAATTCTGACTAAAAATGGGCAAGCTTGGATACAGGCAGAGTCGACAGGCAAACACTGCCAAGACAGAGTAAGCAAGTCCTCAATAGCTCATGCCTCACCAATATGTCTGTCAGATATACTGGGCCAGAAGGCTGAAGATGATGCTCCAGCCTTATAGAGAATTGTGAGTGACTATTCTGGCAGCAAGCTGTCTGTGACATTTTTTTGTTGTTGTTTCATTTTACAAGCTGCTCACCTACACTTCCTGTTTCTGTAGGTAATTAAGTTTTATCCCTTCTCAAGTCTCTGATGGGGTTGAAGAACAGATAGTTTAGTCTTACAATTAAGCTTAGTTGTTTTGGGGTTAAGATGTTTTTAGGTCTAGATAGATGTTTTAAGTTGTTAGAGATGAGATATGATAGATTTTGATTTACATTCTTCTTGCTGTATGTAGTTTATTGTGTGTATATATATATATATGTATTAATATAAAAGTATATGAAAAAAGAAAAAGAATAAAAAAATCTTGAGAAAAAAGTAAAATATTAACTATGTATGAAAAAATAAAAGTAGAAAAATAATCTTTCTGAATGATAATTTTCCAAAGCACACTTACCTTACTGGCATGAAAATGGATTTTCTTAAACCATGTGTTTTAATTCCGTGTTAGAATGTTAGAGTAGGTCACTACATGGCCCACTCTATCTTGTACATCAGCTTTTGAGTTTACTTCCTAAATAAAAGGGTTATATTTGTTGTTTGATATTAAATACCCAGTTAAGAGACTTTAAATGTTTCAAGAAAATTCAAAGGGTTACTACAGTTCACACTTGTTTTCTAAATTCCTAAGAAGTGGACTGGTTTGGAGATATGATAAAATATTTGATCAGAGTAGTGCCTTTAATCCCAGCAGAGACAATTGATCTCTATAAGTTAGTTTAAAAATAATAAATTCTAGAATTACAGTGAATAAGGTGGTGGAGGCTTACACCTTTAATCCCACCACCCAGGGACAAAACTCAGATATTGCTCCTAATATGTATGTTTGTACACTAGAGAAATCACATACCACATTACAGATTATTATACCCACCCCCCTCCACATGATTACTAGAAGTGAAGCTAACTTCCAGTGAGGACAGGTACAAAGAGCAGCTTTTACGACTTCCAGTAAGCTCATCTCTGTGCATGTAATCCTGACCAATATTGAACCAGATGATGCTCTAATTATGGATAACATATATATTTGGAAATTGACAACTAGAACTCTTCATAAAGCAAAAAGGAGCCCATCACCATTTGCTTGTTAGCGTCTATTGCAAATGCTTTTCATATATGGAGAATAAATATTTTCTCTTTGAGAAAATTTTATGAGGACATGGACATTTTATGAGGCATGGACAACCTTATACTCAGTCATTGCCAACTACCCTATGGTTATAAGGGCACCCCTTACAATGATGGATTGGATCTGTTCAAAGGCAAAGTGACATAAATTTAAAAGCCACTTGCAAAAGGCAGGCTGAAAATCAAAGTGAATGTCCTTTGTGATATAAAAATAAATACACTTAAACCTCTAATTTATATAAAAAAGACAGCAGGATATAGGTATATTTATCCACACATAATGAAGTATACTTAGTTTCAAAATATTTTTTTTTAATTTCAGGTGAAACATACATTTTTTGTTGCCAAAAATATTTTACTCTAGAAAAGATATAACCTTCCATAAAAGGACTCCCCATAAAGAGTTAGGGTTGGAATAAGGTTTTGTTTTTATCTTTCCAGAAGAACAGAGGCACCCAACTAAGAAATCTGGAGACCACTGGGCAAGTGATCTGAAAGAGGGAAAAAAAAAAAAAAAGGACAAATCATCAAGAGAATATGTTCCAAGAAAAAGAGTAAATTGCCAAGTGGTATCACACACATCTAGCTTGTCTCTGCTGCCCTCTACAAACATAAGAGAACAATGGTCTTTATGCGCTTTCAATTCAACTAAAAACAAAGCTGGCTTAGGGGTTGCATGACTATTTGCCACTGATTTTATAATATTTTGATTTTCATTTGACTCTTTAAAACTTTTCTTAAGGTACAAATATTACGTCAAAATCTATAAGATTATTATGTATATATAAATTTTCTGTTCTGATACTAGTAATCATACAGAGTTCAAACTAATTCTAAAAATAATCTTGTTTTTAATAGCTGAGTAGTATTAAATAGTGTAAATGTACCACAGTTTCTTTATCCATTCTTCAACTGAGGGGCATTTAGGCTGATTCCAGGTTCTGGATATTATGAATAAGGCTGCTATGAACATGATTGAGCATATGTCCTTGTGTGGAGGAGCATTTTCTGTGTCTATTCCAAGGTGTGGAAATGATACTGAATGAGTTAACCCAGAAGCAGAAAGACTCTCATGGTACATACTCACTTATAATTGGGCAGTAGTCCAAAAGGCATGGCCCATGAAAGTCTTCACTTACCAGGAGATTGGGATAGATGTGAGGACATCCCCCTGGGACACTAGGTAAGAGAAATATAGGAGATGGGGAAATAAAAGGATAGAGAGGGTCCTAGAAACCTACAAGAAGAACATTGTGATGGATAGATCAGGGCCCAGGGTGTCTGCTCAAACTATTACACTAACTAAGTGTAAACTAACAAACTCCTACTCTGATCTACCCAATGGACAGGACATTCTCCACAGTTATGTAGAGAGAGGGGACTGACTCTGACATGAACTCTGGTGCCCCATATTTGACTACTTCAGAGTCAGAGAAAGAATAAGCAGGCTACCAAGATGAGACTTGGTAGTGGGGAAGGAGGTCCCCTTCAGTCATAGACCTAGGGGAGGGGAATAGGATGAAAGAGGGAGGGAGGGAGGGAGGAATGGGATGATACAAGTGATGGGATAACAATTGAGTTGTAATCTGAATAAATTAATTAAATAAAAATATCTTCACCTATCTCCTATACATGTTTTCATGTTTGAGTCTGAAACAGGTAACTAGGATCAAAGTTTATGTACCTCAGATATATTTAATAACCTAACCACAAACATTTTGTATATCCACTGAAAATGGCATTTAAAATGTTTAAGTTTTCTACAATAAACTGTGATCATTACTATCAGTAGCCTTTGAGGACTTCTAGAAGATGATAGGCTCTTCAATGATGAATCTACCTGGACTGTGGTAAAGCTAAACACTGGGGGGAAATTGCTTAATGCCTCTTCTGCTACCAGGTTCTATGCAAATGGTTGACTCCCTTGGGTTGAGTGCTGTGCTCTTCCTAGCCAGGATTTCTACTAAGCTGACAAACATCACCCAAAGATCAATTTTTGACGATAAACTGCTCAGGACTTTCAAATTACTTATGAGACTGACATGAATATTTTCAAAAATACTTAATCCTAAGACTGCCAAATTAAAAAAAAAACCTAACCATTGTAGAAAAAATAGCAGAAATTGCTTCATTATTGTAAACAGCATCACTGTATTAGAGTTAAAAATCTGTTCTTTTTATTTAGACAAAAGGGGGAAGTATTACAGAATATTTAATCACACTATGAACCCTGAGGTTGTGTTGTTTACTGAAAAAAAAAAACCTGTTTCTAGTTGTGCTCAGCCATAGTACACACTGTTAATCCAAGAGCTTTCTACTTGAGTATCGTAAACAGGATTAAATAAAGTTAACCCTAGGTCAAGAGGGGGAGCAGGCAACTAGTTGACAGGGAGTGAACATAGGAAAAAAACCATAGAGAGTAAGAGGAAGTCAGGAGGACAGATAGAGAGATGCACAGGAAGTAGAAGGGAAGAACACTCAGTTTGAGGGTGTTTTTGAGATGGCATGGGGAAGGAGTCTGCCTTTTTGGTGAGCTGAGGAGGAAGGTCATCTGGTTGTTTTCTGTCTCTCTGAGATAGCAGGCTTTCACCACAGTATCTGTCTCCCAAGATTTCATTGGTAAACTTGATCATTTGAGATCTTGTTAAAAACAAAACAAAACAAACAAACAAAAAAACCACCTGAGTGTAGCCCTAGCACTCTTTTTTTTTGTTAAAATATATTCCCCCTCCTCCTCTTCCTCCTCCTTTTCCTCCTCTTCCTCCTCCCTCTTTTCCTCCTTCTCCTTCTCCTTCTCTTCCTCCTTCTCCCTTTGAATACCATGATGCCTTTTCCTCAGAGACGCCTCAGTGATCTTTGGAATGTGAGGAGGTCCCTGCAGTTGTCATACAGGGAAGCAACCCCCATCAAGAGATAGGAATGAAAACATGGTGCAGATTGACTTGTCAACCTGGATCAGATCTCGGGGGTCCAATGCCAGACAGTTCATTGTCAGCATATTTAAAACACAGTAAAATTTTGGAAATGGTTTCCAAGCAACAGTCAGTCCAATTCCATGTACACAATAAAGCTTAATGTGTGTTTACATAGAAACTCTTTTATGAAGTACATGCCACCATGAAGGTGGGTTCTACAGCTAAAAGATCTAGAATCTAATGAGGTCTCTGACTGATAGCATAGAGGTCAGCATGTGGCATCTCCTCTAAGGATGGAGAATGTCCCAGAGAAGGAAGAGTCTAAAACAGCCATTCTGGGGAATCTGAGTGAGCTCTGCCTCTATAGCAAATGGTCAGCGAGGTCTGCCTCCACAGATAGCAAAAAAAAAGTCACTAGGTCCTTAACTAAATTCCTCTCAGCTTTCTGGATGGAAAGCAGATATTTGATTTGTATTTCCTCCACTGAGAAGACATCAGGACACTGTGGTTCTCTTAGTGCTTTTCTGTCAGTACCAGGACTTCTCTGCCCCCAACAAAAGTGCATAAGCTAAGGGTATATCACCTTTCTGAATGAAACTCTAGTCACTTTCCCTTGTCTCATGTAATAAACTTAAAATACATTCACTTACCTAATTTATTGATTTAGTTGCTTATTTGCGTATATGTGTGTATATGTACAAGTGACACACACACACACACACACACACGTGTGTTTCTATAGTTCTTAGAGTTTCATTCAAAGAGATTTAGCTTATGCGTTCTTGTTGGGGCCACAGATGTCCTTGTAGTTACAGAGAAGCACTAAGAGGACCAGGAATGTTAATCACTCAGAGGTGTCTCCTCAATGGAGGAGATACTAATCAAATGCCTGTATGCCATCCAGAAAGCTGAAAGTAGATTCTGTAGATGGTCTAGGGAATGTATGTATATATAAGTGCATGGACTTGTGGCTACATATGACTGGTTGTGCATGTGGAGGTCAGAGGAAGAAACTGGGTGCCCTGCTCTACCACTCACTGACTCACTCCTTTAAGACAGTCTCTCACCGAGCCTGGAGGGATTTTGCTGGTGGACAGCAAATCTCAGCCTCTGTCTCTGCCCCAAATGGTGCTGGGGTTTTATAGCCATAAGCATGGCTGCTCCCTGAATTTTACACAGGTGCTTGACTATAAACTCAAGCTCTATTACTTGTACAACAAATGCCCACAATGCAGTGAACCATTTCTGCAATACAGAATCCATATTCTGTATCACTGGGTATCAGGTCAGACCTCATGGATGTTCTATCTCTGGCTTCCTACTACTTTCCCTAAGCATCTGCAGCCACATCAACTGCCTTGATGGTCCTACTTTCTTGTTACACGTCCGTTCATCTAAGTTATATTTACTCCTGTTCCAAAAATGTACCAGGGAAGCTGGGTTTGGTGGCCTCAAGTTTTAATCCTACAACTTGGATGGCAGTGGCATGTGGATCTCAGAGTGCAAGGCCACCCTGTTCTACAGAGGACAGCCAAGGCAGGTCTACACAGAGAAATCCTGTCTTGAAAACAAACAAACAAATGAACAAACAAACAAAAGTACCAGTGAGTATCTCAACTATATGATTCTAATTAGAAAGGCCTTTTTCTCAAGAAGGCTCCTCTGAGGCTTCCCATCACTTTTTAGCCCTTATTTTGCATTTTACAGTTCTTATTAAATTATACCACAGAAATTAAATAATATTTTAATACATCTTTCTAACTAGAATGTTTATTAACTATAAAACATGCTATGCAAAGCACATATAGTTGTATCTTGACTAATAGCGTTGTGGTAACGATTTTCAGTGATTCAATTATGTTCAAATGAACCAGTATAACTATCCAGGACAAGATAGAAGGCATAGGGTAGATGTCAGACCATGGTAATAGTTCTAAAGTAGAGAGACATTAGCAGGTGAAGTTTATTTTATTAAAGCAGGCAATTTATGAGTTCCCAAATAAGAATAAGCTAATCAAAGTTTCGGAATATTTCTCAGCCTCATGACATATTCCGAAACTTTGATTAGCTTATTCTTATTTGGGAACTCATAAATTGCCTGTTTTAATAAAATAAACTTCACCTGCTAATGTCTCTCTACTTTAGAATTATTACCATGGTCTGACATCTACCCTATGCCTTCTATCTTGTCCTGGATAGTTATACTGGTTCATGCTCCAGCACACAGCAAGAAAATTTGCTCAACCATGTTCATAGCAGCCTTATTCATAATAGCCAGAACATGGAAACAGCCTAAGTGTCCCTCAATAGAAGAATGGATAAAGAAACTGTGGTACATATACACTATGGAATACTATTCAGCTATTAAAAACAAGGAATTCCCGAAATTTGTGGATAAATGGATTGAGCTAGAAATGATCATAATGAGTGAGTTAACCCAGAAGCAGAAAGACTCAAATGGTATATACTCACTTATATCTGCATATTAGCCCAAGGGGCATGTCCCACGAAAGCCTTCACTTACCAGGAAACTGAGACAGAGGAGAGAACATTCTAGTGGGACTCTAGATGAGAGAATCATGGGAGAAAGGCAAAGTAGAAGGACCCAGAGGGTCCTAGAAGTCTACAAGTAGAACATTATGATAGGCAGATTTGGGCACAGGGGTCCCGCTCAAACTAAGGCGCCAGTCAAGGACAATACAGGCGGTAAACCTTAAGCCCCTACCCAGATCTAGCCAATGGACAGAACACTCCCCACAGTAGAGTGGAGAGTGGGATATGACTTTCTCACAAACTCTGGTGCCTCACCTTTGACCATGTCCCCTGGACGGGGAGACCTGGTGGCAATCAGAGGAAGGACAGCAGGTTACCAAGAAGAGACTTGATACCCTATGAGCATATAGAGGGGGAGGTAATCCCCCTCAGGAACAGTCATAGGGGAGGGGAATAAGGGGAAATTGGGAGGGAGGGAAGAATGGGAGGATACAAGGGATGGGATAACCATTGAGATGTAACAAGAATAAATTAATAAAGGAGAAAAAAAAAAACAAAGTTTCGGAATAAATAAAATAGAAAACCCTTAATATCCTTGGACCCATAGCTAGAACGTATGCTTTGTTTTCAAGATCCTCAGACCTAGCTACAAACTGGAGGGTGCTTTTTACACGTGCTCCTTCACTGGTGTTCTGGTTTATGAGATGTTAAAATACAACCCCCAAACTTCCTCACAGCTTTCTGAAGGGCAGACTCACTTGGAGCCACAAAGTAGTTAGCATACCCATCTGTGCTTACCAGATAAGGAGACGCTGGAATAAATGGGTTACTCTGGGTGGGAGCTTGCACACTGCTCATGGAAAACTTCAATAGTTCTCAACGGTCACATACTGAACTTTGCGTTCCATCTTGCAAGGGAAACATGGTTGATGCTAGAACCACAAAGGCAAAGTAAAGTGTTATTTATTTGTGTCTTTTGAATGCTTGCCTTTTGTAAACAACAGCTTCTTATCATTGAGTCTGTCTCCTAATTTACATAGTAATATGCTAAAAAATTGCTACCAGAGAAAACAGACCCTTTAGATCCAGTGAGTGCTTGACCAGAACATGTTCTCATTCACTGTGGGGCACGTTCTTATGACTATATTCTAAATGCTCTGCCAGCCATAATTAAGTGCATGCAAGGGACTGAAGCACTTCACAAAGCAATGAAATGGGAGGAAAGTTTCACAATACTTTTCCTTTTCCACTGGGGAGTTTATTCTGAAGGGAGACAAATGCAAAATGAAAACTTCTACACTATATTGTGCTAGTTTTTGTTGTCCTGCATGCACTCATGCTCCAGTGGAACTAACTGATTTCACTTATGAGATAAAAATGATTTTGAACTTACAGGACAGTGGAGAAGAAAGTCTGATGGCAATATCATGGAAATGGAGTCGGTGTATCTTCTATCGCTAGATCTCAAGTATTCTGAAATAATTGAGTTTTATGGGGTTGCCTAAAAATGATATACTTGTAAAATGGGAAAATAATCATATTTTTTGAAGGAACCCATACATTTTGTCTGAAGCCAGATTATTTTCAGTTCTAAAGCAGCAGCTATGAATCCAGAACAAGACCATGAATGTAGTAGGTGCAATGGGTAGGAGTTTAGTCACAGTTAAATTCTCTGATAATGAAATGATGTCATCATGTTAGCATACCGCTCCAGTCTGCTTAGTACTCTATGACATCATTACTTGCTGGCCACTAGGTAGGCCAGATACCCAGTATATAAAAGAGACCTTGTCTCTTTCACATTTCTCCTCTTTTGTTTCTGTGTTCCTCTCTTACCTTTTGTTCTCTTCTCTCTCTCTCTCTCTCTCTCTCTCTCTCTCTCTCTCTCTCTCTCTCTCTCTCTCTCTCTCTCTCTCTCTCTTTCTCTCTGGGGTACCCCTACCAGTATAGTAGACAACATATCTGTTGTATCACATATTTCACACACCTTTGACAATTTATCAGACTACATTCCAGGAGAATCTGGAGTCCGAAAATGACGTCAATGAGGGGGCGGGAGGACACCCTGAGCAGGACTGCTTATTTGTGCTGCCTCTTGCCGTCAATTTAAACATTAACCAAGCATCAGAACCTTAATCTAGACTTGGGGGCCCTTCATTATTTGTTTTCCCCAAAGTGGTCACCTTGAATAAAAACCCTGCCTCTGTCTTTCACTGTTAGTTGTCTTTTTAGTTGGTCTACTGAGACAGGTGGCTTAGCTGATACAAGGGCTCAGGCTTCGATCTTCACAATGCTGATAACTTTGGCAAGCTATGTCTTGGAAAAAAAGACACATTTGGGGTGTCAGCCACTCTTGGTAAGCTGTCCCTGGATGGAGAGGAAGATTGAATAGCCCATGCAGCTACTGCAATTACTTTATTGCAGGGACTTTTCTTATCTTTTTGCTTCAGCTGGCAGCAGCTGGTCTCCACATATATTTGGCAAAGCAGAGAGATGACTACTTGGTCTGACCTTTGGTATATTTCTACCTAATCTGTGCACTTCTGGTGTTGGTTCCTTTTAGTTAGGGGTTCCCTTTGCGCTGTCTTGGTTCCTTTAAAATCATTTTTCCCCCCTGGCTGCTATTTGGTGACCAGCTTCATCTTTCATTTCTGAGCTGTTTGTATGACAGGCCTTATCAATCCGGAAGCTTTTTTTGAGTATATTTCGAGTTGTATTGAACTATTTGGGTATCTGCCATGTGACAGCGAAAAATTGAAATATGTTTGCCTTTCTGGTCTCTGCTGAGCCAATGGTATCCTGCTGAACTTTGAGACACAGAGAAATAGGACTTTTGAGGACATGGTAAGGTTTGTACAGCTGTGGAAACATTGTTCATTCATGGTAACCTCTAGTGAATAGTCTTTTATAAATTTGTGAAACCAGGGTCAGAACCAAATCTGGCAGAAGTAGCAAGCCCCCAGACAACTGCAATTTTGAATGTGAAAAATATTTATCTATTACATATGAAAGTCCTTCTCCATTCCATTTAAATGAGAGAGAGAGACAGGGAGGGAGGGAGGGAAGAGAAAGACACACACACACACACACACACACACAGAGAGAGAGAGAGAGAGAGAGAGAGAGAGACAGAGAGAGAGAGAGAGAGAGAGAGAGAGAGAGACAGACAGAGAGACAGAGAGACAGAGAGAGACAGAGAGACAAAGAGATTGAGAGATTGAGATTTAGGAAGTGTTTTTAGGAAGTACTGTGGTACATTTCCACATGACATTTTCAGAGGTCCTCAGTGTTAGTCTTCCTTCCCCACACTCCCCCTCTACCCTGCCCTCCCATTTCCCATGGCATTTAACCCTTCCTGTTTCTTTATTATTCTTTCCCCTTTAGATCACCTGCTTTTTGTCCCCTCCCTTTAATCCCATCCACAGCCCCTTATTAGATTCCTGACCTAATATTGCTATTCCAAATGAAGCATATGGATCAAAAGGTTTGAAGCCAGTGTTAATGTGTCCAAAAGAAGAGGAAGCCTTTGTCTTTCTGGGTCTGGGTAACCTCATGCAGGATCATCACCTCCAGCTCCATGCATTTGCTTATGAATTTCCTTTTCCTTTTCAGCTAAATAATAGTCTACTCGGTATATGAACCCTATTTCATTATCCATTTATCAGTTTATGGATGTCTATGCTGTTTCCATTTCCTGGCTATTGTGGAAAGAGCAGCAATGAAAATTGAGGAATAAGTATGTGTGTGGTAGGACATAGAGCTAGTCCTTTGGGATTAGGTCCATGGATGTAACTGATGAATAACGTGGTATATCTACTTTTAACCTCTTTTGAAATCTCCACACTAATTTCCATAGTGGCTTTACTTCTACCGATAATGAATGTGTGTTCCCTTTCCCCCACATCCATACAGCATGTTTTGTCTTTTGTTTTATTAGTCTTAGACATTCTGCCCGGGATAACACGAAATCTCAATGTAGTTTTAATTTCCATTTCCCTGATGGCTAAAGGTTTTAAAAATATCTATTGGCTTTTGAGAATTCTGTTTCATTTTGTTCTAGTTTACAACATGGAAGACAGGAGTCCGTGTCAACTTACGCTTCCACATCATGGTCCATTACTGAGGGAAATCACATCAGGAACCTGCAGGCCAGAACTGAAGCAGAGACCATAGAGGAAAGTTGATAACGGACATGCTCTCTTGCTTTATCTTACAGAACAGGCTCATCTGCTGGGGATGGCACTGCCTACATGGACTTGGACATCCTCCACCAACTAGCAGTCAATCACTGCCCCACATGTATTCCATAAGCCAATATGACTGAAGTAATTCCTCGGGTAAGGTGCCCTCTTCCCATTTTTGTGAAATTGACAACAAAGAATAACCATCATAAATCTAGCCTTTGTCAACTTGTCACACAAACATGTTACTTTAAGCTGTATCCTTCCCTCCCTTGTTCTTTCCAAAAGCCTAGTGTTAATATAATATAATATAATATAAAATACAATACAAATTTTAGTGCCTCTTTTGGCCTCATCGGAGAAGATTTTTCTAGCAGTAGAGGGGATTTAACTCAGAGACACACAGCTGGACAGTGTGCAGAGAGTAAGACATTTTAAAACATTCAGCCCTAAATGAGAGATCTTCATCAAAAAAACCTCAGGTCTCTGGGATCTAAGTAGAATAGTAGATGATAAGACTGTAATAGCCAGAGGTGATGGATGACTCCACGAAAACAGAGTCTTCCAGACACAACAGGACTGATAAATATATAAATCAGTGTTAAATATTACATTAACACAGGGCCTTGGGAACAAGCAAGGAAAGGCTATGGCTTAAACAGATGTTTGTGTGACTCAAAGAGACTATGGTAGCATGTACAATTCTTGAACAGGTTAAAGACAGGAACTCAAGCACTGTAGGGGGCAAGTGAACATAGCTTCCCATCCCTAACCAAGAAGCTATCTGCTATCTTTCTACAATAGAGTTTCACTGAGTATATTAACTACACTCTAAGGGCATGTTCCATGCCCAGGAGAAACTGGTTAACAAAAAATGAGCACAATAGAAATTTGTAGACATTTTGTCTCATTTTGCTGCTTTTGAACTTTTTTGTATTATTGGCATTTTGAGTGTTTATTTTGAGTTTCATTTATGTGTGGACTTTTTAACCTGTGTTTTTTGGGTTTGCTGTAGAGAGAGAAAACAGAGTTTGGTGGGTTGTGAGGTAAGGATGATCTGGTAGGAACTGAAGGAAGGATAAATATGATCAAATGCACTATGAAAGAAATGTTTTTCTAGTTAAGAAAAAATTTTTTAAAGTTTTTAAAGTCTTTAAAAATTCTAGCACTTTAAATGTTTAATGATTTTTAAAAGTCCAGAGTCTCTCAATTGTGGACTCCTGTAAAATAAAAGATAAGTTGCTTGATTTCTTATTTCTAAAGGAAGAATCAGAACACAATTACAATCAGAAAATAAATCAGAAAACTATGCTCAGACAGTGTAAATACTAGGTCAGTGTGTTCCATCTGAGATTCACTCAGGATGCTATGGAATCCAAATGCTCATCCTCCAACTCTGCCTTCTACAACACATAGATTGTCTGGGAGGCTCGAATGAGTGCCACAACAGAACAGTCACTATCCTTAGTTGTCATTGTATGGTCCTGGCATCTTCACTATGCTGGGGTCTCTATTTCAGCTATGGCTAAAACTTCACAATGGCCTATCTCTCTCTTTCGTAGCAGCAGGCCTCAGTTTCTTTCCATGACCCCTCAGCTCTACGGTCTTCTCTGCAACCTAGATTGCACCTTCATTAATGGCATCCTGGCCTCTCTGTGGGGACTCCAACTATACCACACTATGCTAACCCCCAAATGCTATGAGCCCTTTATGCTTTCAAAATCAATGCCATGTGGGAGATTCTCACATAGTTTCAAGTCCAGCTTTTATCTTGAGATGGATGTTTTTGTCCCTTCTGTACCACAGCTTCTGTTTCCTGACCTTGAGGAAATACCTTCCAGAAGATTTTTCCTGAATGATGCTGGTATTTTATCAATCACAGCTCATTTTTCAGTCTCAGATAACCAGCACCAATTGTCCTATTAAAGCAAAAATGGAACTTACATGATCTGTTCTCTTCTTCAGTCTCAACTGACCAAGAAGCACAGAGTCTTAACTAAAAATACTACAGGAAAAGCCCAGACAGTCTTTGAAGAATTTAGACTGCTAAAACCTCACAAGCCAGGCCTCCATCACCTATACTCCTCACAGCATTATCTCCCCAGCTCCCATAAGAGTTCATTAATCTTTGAGCAGTCAATGGTATTTTCTGGCTCAAAGCTTCAAAATTTCCTCACAATCTTCCCTCACAAAAACAAAACAAAAACCCAAACAAACAACAACAACAACAACAACAACAAAAAACAAAGAAAGAAAGAAAAAATACAATCAGGTTCATCACAGCAACATCCCATGCTCCGGGTATCAATTTTTGTCCTAGTTTGCTTTCCGTTGCTGTAAAAAGACATTGACCAAAAGCAACATAGAAAAGGAAAGGGTTTATTTGGCATATAGGTCACATGCCATCACCAAGAGAAGGCAAGGCAAAAATTCAATGGCAAGAGCTGAAACAGAGACCATGGAAGAAAGCTGCTTGCTTTCTTGTTTCTGCTCAGCCTCTTTCCTTATGGAGATCAAGCACTCCTGCTCAGTGATAACACTGTTCACATAGGCTTGACACTCATCCATCAATTAACAATCAAGAAAATGCTCTGTCCATCGGCCAAGAAGATGGAGGCAATTTCCCAATTAAGGTCTATGATCCTAGGTGTGTCAAGTTGACAACTAAGAATAGCCACCCTAAGATTCATGACTCAATTTTTAACTGATTTGTTTTTTGTTTTGTCTTGTTTTGTTTTTGGTGTTTAGATTTTTCAGTTCTTTGTACATTCTTGACACCAACCCTCTGTCAGATGTATAGGTGATAAACTCTCTTGGTTTTTTTTTTTTTTTGCTTTTTTTTTTTTATAATTTATTCACATTACATTCAGATTGTTACCCCATTCCCATCCTACCTCACTCTTCCACCTATTTCCATCCCCGAGTCTTCTGACAGGGAAATTCTTCTCCCTCACCATCTGACCACAGCCTATCAGTCTCATCAGGATAGCCTGCATCCCCTCCCTCTGTGTGACAGCAAAGCTGCCCACCAAGGAAAGTGATCAAATTGCTGGGCACCAGAGTTTATGTTAGAGGCAGTCTCTGCTCCCTCCCCCACCACACCCCCACAAACACGGAGAATGAGCTGTCCTTAAGGTACATCTGAACAGCGGGGTCTAGATTCTCTGCATGGATTGTCCTTTGGTGCATCAGTCTGTGCCGGACCCCTGGGTCCAGATCCACTGGCCTTGATGGTCTCCTTGTGCTGCCCTGGACACCTCCGGTCTTTCCATGCCCCCCACCCTTAAAGATGGCTCTAAGAAGCTCCTCCCAGAGTCCAACTGCTAGTGCCAGCATGTATTCTGATCTCCAGCTGGGTGGAGTCCAGCTCAGAGGTTAAGAGTACTGTCTGTTCTTCCAAAGGTCCTGAGTTCAGTTCCCAGCAACGACATGCTGGCTCACAACCATCAATAATGAGATCTGGTGGCCTTTTCTGTTGTTCAGGTATAAAAATTTTTATCCCATTCAATAGGCTGCCTCTTCACTAGGATGGTGGTGTAACTGGAAATTTTCATAAGCATTCTTTATTAGGCTGAAAAAAGTATAGTGCACATAATTAAAAAATATTTTATTTTTATTTTTTATGTACATTGGTGTTTTGCATGCTAGTATGTCTGTGTGAGGGGTCAGATCTTGGAGTTACAGACAGGTGTGAGCTGTACATAATTTTAATAAAAATAATTTAAAATCAATACACAACTAAACAAATATTGACACACTTAATTGCCTTATATGCTTTGTTTTCTTTTTTAAAGAGAGATGTTCCTATTCTTTACCTAAAATTTAAATTAACTGAACCCATATTCTTTTTTAAAAAGTAAGCTAAAATGTTTAAGACATCTATCTTACCCCATCTTTTATGATAACTCCCAAACAACAGTTTTCTCTACTCATCTGTTGCCCCGTTCTTCTTTTTTGGTGATACAATTCCTGTCTTTAATGATTGCCTTAATGCTAATGCCTAGAAGATTCCTTTACATGTTCATTATTGCATGCTGATGTGCTCTAGATGGAGATTCAGGTCAGTTTCTTTAGAAACCAGAAGTAGCAACTGTTAATGAGCCTCAGACACTCAGGAAATGATGAAAAATTTGGCCAAATGAATTTCCAAGGGGACTCAGTTTTGCACAGTCTCAACTAGCAATGTGAATACAATAGAAAAGCTATGCTGCAGAAAACAGTTAACGGTGCCTTAGAAAATTTTAAATGAACTAGGCTGTGCATATGTTTTCATTTTTATAAATAATTAGATATTAGGGAACTTGTGCATCAGTAGTATCCAAGGTCAAATAAGTATATCACCATATGGTATGTTCTTGTGGTTAATACACCTTTGATTTGTCCTCTGGCTTAAGTGGTCTAATTTAAACAAAGATATATTTTTTTTTGTACATCAAGTCTCATTTGAAACAAGAATTTGTGAATATTTTTTCAAAGCTAATGATGGAGAATCAATAGGATTGACACAAACAGTGCAGACAGGCAGTGGTATTTGAAAAGCAGCAAGAGGATAGATAACATTTTAATATAAATAATTTTTCATTCTTAAATCAAACACAGAAGTGTTTTTCAGAGGATAAAACAAACTGCTTTATTGTTTCCCAAATTGTACTAAGTGTGTAAAAGGTTGTCAGTAATTTTTAGAGAATTGAAGTTGAGAATTGGACTAATAAAATTGGAATTAGGATCCGTAGATGTGGTATTTTTAGTGACAACAAATTTAGTCTTATTAATTTTGCCCTAACCAAGATTGCTAACACCAGCTACCGAGTGGACTTATTTGCAATTAAGAGTTAAAGCATTTTCAAATTATTATTATTTGCAAGGAAAAAATAGTTTTGTAAGGTTGGAATTACCTTCTTCAGACTATAAGAAGCTTTTGTTTGAAAGACGGTGTCTAGAAAGTCTCCAACCAACGTCATGATAAGGAAAAGATAACTAAAGGAATTCTCAACATCACTGTAAATTTTGAGAATGATCCTAATTTACATGTGTTGAAATTAACTCAGTGTGGCATTAATATTGTAAATGCAAACCCAATCACCGAAGAGGTAAGATTCCCTTTTATGTGGTTCAAGGTATATCTTTTTTAAAGGGCAGGAACAGAAGTTGCCAAATGAACCTTTGATAGATTTCAGAGGACCTATGGAATTTGATAAGAAAGGCATTATATTACCTTAGTGCTAATTAGCACTAAAATAAAATATTCTTAAAATTGTGAATAAAAAACAATAATCCATTGGAATATTGAAAAAGCCATGACTATGATCTTTTAAGGGAAATAGTAATGAAGAAACACATATAATATATAACACAAATTTAGTTTTGAAACATATACCAATTGCCGTGAGATGAGTTTTGAAGCATATGGATTGTCTCCTATGATTTGTGTGCATGTATCTGAAAATACTCTGTTATTATGTCCATACTACCAAGTATTCCAGAGCACACACATACTAACTCATAGGATAGGGAGAAAGGAGGAGGCTCCTTAATAGACAAAGAATTTGACCCCGACTCCAGGTTAGGTCATCTGGCCTGTATTTACCTGGTCTTGCTTCATCTCCCCTTTAACACTGCTTTGATAATTCCAGGTGTAATTAATCAATTAAGCTAACTGAAGAGTAAATTAAAGATTGTGAGTCTATTTGTGTCAAAGAAGTTGCTTTGAAAATTGCAAAAAACACAGAATTACACTGGTTTTAAAAGAAAGAAGGCTCAGAGGTTAAGAGCACTGTCAGCTCTTCCAAAGGTCCTGTGTTCAACTCCCAGCAACCACATGGTGGCTCATGACCATCTATAATGTGATTTGATGCCCTCTTCAGGCCTGCAGGTGTACATGTAGGCAGAGCATCTTAAAAAAAATAATAAGTAAAGACAACTATGTCATAGCGCCTATCAGAAGTCAGAAGGAAGGATAGAGCCCTCAGAAGGCAGCAGGTAAGTGCTGGCTGGCATTTATTAACATTGTAGGCTTTTTGGGTTTTCCTGTGTGTCCCACAACCTCAGAGTGACAGCAGGACACTCTGGGCATTGTGGGTAGACACTTCCAAATATAACAGAGGGACAAGAGAGGACCACATAACTCTCTGCATGTACACGTAGCAAAACTCATGTCTTGTTCTAAATTCAGGTATGTTAGCATTTCTCTGCCAAGGAAGGCTTCACATGTTGTTCATCTCTGTATCTAGCTCCAAGCCTCATGTTGAGCCCAGGTGAAAATTCCAAATAAGGTCTATTGACTAGGAAATGTTAAAAAAAAAAATAACATGAAGCATCTTCATTTTCCCAGGAATATATTTTCCCAGGAATATTCAAATTAGTTTTTTATACTGCATTCTTGTTTTCTTTAATTCTGTGTGGAACATTTGCAAAGTGGTCTTGGTGACTTGTATAGTGGCCTGCTGTAGACACTTGTCTGGGATTTTAGAAGAAGAGCCCGGGGGGGGGGGGGGGGGAACAGAAAAGCATCTCTAAGGTTTCAGCTTAAAGATGAGTAGGATCTATCAGGCTATTAATGTACAGGGAGCATGAGTATTAGATTAGGCTACATTCTTCCATTGGTCACTGGTGTCAATCTCTCTATATATCAAGTCAAATTTAAAGAATATGATGAATAGCAATGAGACGCAATTAATTAATAAAGGCCCCAAGATGTATGTTTGAGAAAAACTGAGACTTAGGAAGTTCAAAGAGAAAAAATTATTTGAATATTTTCAATCCTTTGGAAAAACAAATGGAAAAAAATGGAACCATCTATTGTGTTGCTTTAAGTCCAGACATCTGAGTTTCTCTTGAAAGAAAGAAACTAAAAATGTATTAATCTTCTTAAGGAATAGAAAGCACAAGACCCTTCTGTCTCACCGTATCAATTATTTTCATCCACTCAAGCATAATTACAAAGTAGAACATAGAGCCATTAGAAATGTGCTGGTGTCTCAGGAAGGGGAAGGTTAAAGGCTTCAGTTTGTGTGTGTGGGGTGGGGTGGGGTGGGGTAGTCAATAATTTTTTAGGTGGCATTAGCATTTTTCTCTGGAAGAGATGTCCACAGTATACAAGTACATAATTGTGGCCTCACTGAGGCTAAGGAATTGGTACAAAGACATAGGTCTTTGTTATTTGTTGACATATGAACATTGCATACTTTTTCATTTACACAATTTTTCTAGAGGTCAGAAACCAATGGTATTCAGGGTTACTTGATATAATCATCTCATACCGAAATGTATTTTCTGGGCTGTAGACACATAGTATCCACATATCTGATAAGGACTGACCCCAAAGTTGAGGACCATTTTCATATGGTAAAAAAAAAATTTTAATGCTTCAACTGTCTCCAGGGAATCCATGCTGAGCTATAGACCTCAACACTTTCTATACTCAAGAACACAGTGACAGTGAAGATCTCTAGAAAGCTAGAGGGAATATTGAACTTGGGCAGAAAGGATCCTTTCCACTAGGGAACAAATTAAAACATATCTACCCAAGGCCTTATTACTCAAACAGGAATAATACATAAGCATTTCATCTTTTTTCATACATTTTTTCTTTTTAAACTTATTTGACAATGTATAATTTATTCACATAGAAGGGGACAGTGAAGCTTATAAGGTAAATAAATGTATATATACACATATATGTTTTGCATGTTTTCTGTATTTTTTTTTCTGAGAAAGATGTGCCTTTGTCATTTCATGACTATAGTTGTGTGGTGTTTTTTTTCTCAAGTTATAACAAGATACTAAAACTTTACCCTGTAGCCATGGAAACTAGTGCAGTACAGTACGATGGGAGCCAGATCTATAGTTATCATAATGAAAGTAAAGGAGTTAAGACATGGTCAGCACCGCCTTTCCTCGGATCCCAGACACTAATACCTTCCCCAGCTACAGATGATTTTTGAAATACTAGATTACACAAGAAGGGAATAGCCAGTTTAAGGGGATATTCCACAATGTAGCTTCCTGAGGTTGCTATAAACGATAGGGTGGGCATTAGTACTTGACCCCCCTTACTTCTTACCCTTAACTTCCCCTTGTTTCTGCAATAAATCTTGTACCATGTATATTGGGTGGTGGACATTTAATAAAAAAGACTTGGTCACAGCAAGTTGCACTTGGGTGAAACCATACTTTGGCCTTTCACACATTTGATGTTCACTTGCATTTCCTCGTAACAATTAATGAAATTACTACCTACATTATCTCAGGCTTCAGAAGGTTTTTATGCTCTGATTAATTGTCTTCAGGCCTGATTTCTTTAATTTTGTTGAGTGTTTGTACTATCTGACATTTGTTTGTGAGGCTGTTCTATTCACTGCATAAAAAGAACAGTTGCACAGTTGAGTTGGAATATCCTTTCTCCATGAGATTTTAGCACTGGAATACTAATTGTATAAGTAGCTATTCTGCACAAGTTAAAGCCTGAGTGATGCTAACATAGTTGTATGTTTTAGATGCATTGCCTGTAAGTGCTTGGCATATCTTTTCCTCTTCATAGTTATTATTATTCTTTTCTCTACTCACTTAAAGCCATCAGTTTAAAATGATAATCTTTCCCTCAAAAGAATTTCTATCTTGTCTCAGCATGCCTAGGGAATGCAGTTAAGCCAATTCAAAATAGAACTTCAATATAATAAAAACACACATTTAAACTTCTACAGAAAAAGTGCCCAATTCCATTTACAAAAGTACAGCATGAAGATGAATGGAAACGAATTTATAAAAGGCAGAGTATAAATAAACTCAAACTCAAGTTTTTTCCTCTTGACTGTCACAAGTGCACTTTTTATTCCAGGTATGTGAGGATTTTTCTTCACCAAAGAAGCAGGGCTATAGCAAGGAACATTAGCAGGTGTTCTCTAATTCAGTACTAATGATATCCTTCTGAGGACAGGTCTGGATGGCACAGGTACAGAGAGGTCAGACACACAGGATGCCTTCACTTCAGACTTAAGTCACAACTGTGAGCCCAGGAACTTAGTGCATATAAATTGAAGTTTCTACAACCTCTTCCTTGAATACAATTCATGTGCTAGATCTATTCCCAGAACTCATAGATATTTGTGCTTCCTGGTTCAGTAGGGGATATATTATAAAAATATTGTTGAATGAATGCATATACTAAAGTATGAAGAAATATATACTAACATTCAATGCTTTCCTATATGCTCTTGAAGCCATTTTATATGGTTTGATAAATGCTTCATCTTGGTAGACACAGTTGATGAAACAGCTGTCCTCTCACTGGCAATCAGTGTTCTCTCTCTCTCTCTTCCTGAAATGAAAGTTCAAACCCTGTGAGTACGTGTTTAAATAACAGAAATGTGTCCAGACAAAGCTATCAGAAATGATCAAGTCCCATGCAAACTAAAACAGACTGGATTGTTGAAAACAACTCTCAACTTTAAGTCTTGAGTGGCCAGTATTTTATGAAGTACTTTATATATATATGTTACTGGTTACTTAATCTATCCTGATACTGTTGCATCTTTGTTCTTTTTTGCTTGCCGTTTTTTTAAAAAAGTAGTGTTGGCTCAATTATAGAGCTGTAATTACACAAAAATGAATGGGTACATCTGTACTGTGGAACATTGAAGCAAGGTCACAAAAGGCCATAGACTTCTCTAGTTTAGCTCTAAGCAGGCACAGCAAGTTAGGCAAAGATAGGCTGTTGGGTTTTTTTTTTCTCCCCTCCTTGTCACTTTTTTTTCCTTTAGTGACAACAGAGAATAAAGTAGATAGTTCATATTCTGGAGAGAAAACAAGTTGTCCACATGGATTTTCTCTATTATTTAATGATGACTCTGGAGAGATGTGTGTATAGTTTTCTTTTGTCTTCTTAGCATATGAGTGAACTCAGAATGAATTTCATACGTTAAGTTTCAGAGTATAATATATATATATATCTAGAGACCAAACAGATATTACTAAAGTTGGCTTTCCCTGGCCAGTAGACGTAATTAAGCCTTGTTTTACTTAGCTTTGACTTTCAATTTGATATGGGGCAGAGTCATTTGAGTGGAAAGACTCAAGTAAGGAACTATTTTGATATTAACATGTGGTGCTGCCTGAGGGGGATTATCTTGAGTGTTAATTGATTCAGGAGGGCGCAGTCCACTGTGGGTACAATATCTGTGTGGCTGGTCTTGGGCTTTATAACACAGCTAGGCAAACACAAGCTCCAGAGTAAGCCAGCAACAACCTTCTTTCATGATTTTTGCCTCAAGTTTTTGCTTGAGTTTCTCACCTAACTTCCCTAAAGGATGGGCTATAACCTGAAAATATGAACCAAATAAAACTCTTCTGCCTCTAAGTTGCATTTGGCAGAGTGTTTTATTACAGCAACAGAATGAAACTAAAAACAAGCCTCAAAAATTATCGCTGCACAGTTATCGTCCCCAAGTCCTGAAGCATTTTGAGTATCCTTGTGCAGTTGCTAAGTGCATCCTACTACATCCTAAATGCAGTTGCTATCCTATCAGGATGTTCCCTATCTCACTACACTCTTAAACCACTGTCCCCAAAGCTTCATTCTAGCACCATACCTAGCACCTTAGCTGTGACCACTGACAGCACAGTGTTCATGCCTCCTACTGAACTGGAGAAGAAGACGAAATAAATGAAAGCCTGAGAGTGCTCTAGCTCAGTGGTCTTTCAGTTTTCAAAACCTAAAAATACAGTTATCTCTCTTTTCTGGAGCAAGGTTCCAGCCCCAGCATAACCAGATGTGCTCATGGGTTCAGTTGAATTAAGAATCAACAGAATTATCCTTTATTCTGCAGTGAACTGAACTATTTCGAATCCAAATTGGCTGCAACTATTAAAAGCAGACAAATAAAACATGAAAAAACAAGGAAGGAAGACTCATGGCCATCTATCTGATTTACATCCCTAAGGTGAAGCCGAAAGGTATCTGAGAGAGTTCTAGGCAACAAAGCAGTTTGCCCAGAAAAATCCACATCTAAAATAAGAATATCTGTGCATAAGTACCTGATTTTCATACAGTTCAATACAACTTTTATGTTGAACTCAAGAAGCTAAAGGAGAGATTGCAGGAAGTATAAGAGGATCAGAATATTTCCAAGGGTTTCCTCTGTCCTGTTGTTTTTAATAATGAAGTTATCTTAGGTTGATATGTGTTTTTAATATCTTTAGAGTCACTTTTTACATTTATGGCCATAGGTATTTTGTGGGTTCTTTTTTTTTTTACCATTTTTTATTAATTTATTCATATTACACCTTGTTAGCCCTTCCCCTGTTTCCTCCCATTCTTCCCTCCATCCCACTTTCCCCCTTCTCCCCTCCCCTATGTCTGTGATTGAGGGAGACTTCCACCCCCTATATATGCTCTAAGATTATCGAGTCTCTTCTTGGTAACTTGCTATCCTTCCTCTGAGTGCCACCAGGCCTCCCCATCCAGGGGACATGGTCAGAAAAGGGGCACCAGAGTTCATGTAAGAGTCAGATCTCACTCTCCACTCAACAGTGGAGAAAAATGGGAATAAGGCTTCCTTAAGACCCAGCTATCCCACTCCTTGGAATATACCCAGAAAATGCCCTAACATACAACAGGGACATATGCTCAACCATGTTCATAGCTGCTTTATACATAATAGCCAGAACATGGAAACAGCCTAAGTGTCCCTCAGTAGAAGAATGGACTAAGAAACTGTGGTACATTTACACTATGGAGTACTACTCAGCTATTAAAAACAAGGAATTCCCGAAATTTGTGGACAAATGGATTGACCGAGAAATTATCATAATGAGTGAGTTCACCCAGAAGCAAAAAGAGACAAATGGTATATACTCACTTACATCAAAACACTAGTCCAAGGGATACGTCCCATGAAAAACTTTACTTACCAAGAAAGTGGGTCAGAGGAGAGGACATCCTATTGAGACTTTAGGCGAGAGTAGCATGGAAGAATGGGGAAATAGTAGGACCCACAGGGTCCTGGAAACCTACAAGAAGAACTTTATGACAGGCAGATCTGGGTCCTGGGGTCCTCCTCAAACTAAGACACCAACCAAGGAGAAATAGGCAGTAAATTTCGAACCCCTACCAAGACCCAGCTGACGAACATGATATTCTCCACCGTTGTGTTTTTTTATTTGTTTGTTTGTTTGTTGATTGGTTTTGTTTTTTGTTTTTTCGAGACACAGTTTATCTATGTTAGCATTGGCTGTCCTGGACTTGCTTGGTAGACCAGGCTGGCCTCAAACTCATAGCAATCTACCTGCCTCTGCCTCCTGAGTGCTGGGATTAAAAGAGTGTGCCACCATGCCCAGCTTATTTTTGTGGTTTTTGACTAGAGATACATTTTATAGTCTCTACACTTGTCATTTACCATCATTTTAATTAATTATTAATCTTTATTTTTAAAACAAATTTCCATATACTGTTTCCAACTTTGTTAGGAGCATGTGACAGATAATATTGACTGTCAGCTAGATGGGATTTAAAATCACTGTAGAAACGAACCTGTAGGCATGTCTTTGATGGAGTATCTAAATACATTTGGAAGAGAAAGACCCACCTTAAATGTGGGTGGTCCCATTCTATGGCCAAGAATCCCTGATGGAATTACAAAAAGTGAGCTGAACATAAGCTCTCCTCTCTGTCTGCTTCCTGACAGTGTGACCAGCTGCATCCTGCTTCAGCTGCCTGCCATGCCTTCAGCCATGGTGGAGTGTGTCCCCTGAAACCGTAAGCCAAAATAAACTTTCCTTCTTAAGTTACTTGTTCAGGTAATTTGCTACCACCATTAAATAAAAACACACACAGTGTTAACATAGAAAGTATGACGTCATTTAATACATACTGACTATTCAAAAATGCTTTCTTCCTCTCCATCCTAAGCATTAACCTTCTACAGACTTTCAGTACATCAGAATCTGTTCTTTCATCTTTATAACAATTTCCTTAATTATCTGAAACATGGATTAGAAATACCAAGCAATCTTCTGTCATGGAAATATTGATAGGAAAAACGGTTCAGAAAAATCAGAAAGGCACAATAAAATTTTAGATAAAAAAATGAGGAAAGATTTATTTCTTTGGATTCAAAACAACCAGGCAATTGGATTAAGTTATCCAAACATTAAATCATGTAAAAAAAATCAGTAGCTAATCTGAGGTGATGCCATCAAAAGCACCCTATTTATAAGGCTTTGTGATTATGTCACCTTTAGCTTTTCTGTTTTTTCTCATTAAATCTTTATAATTTCACATGGATTTTACAATATTAAAGTAATATAGGCACATTGTAAAATAAACATCTGAGGTGAACAATGTCATATCTTGTGCCTTGTTCTGGCATATTCTCTAGAGAAAGCTATAATTATGTTTGGGACTACACTCTAAAAGACTTTGTATATATTATTTTTCAATCCAGCTTTTCATTTAAGAGCATATTTTGGCCATCATTTCAAATCAGTGTGTAAGTAACTCTTCATTCATTTTAATGCCCATAAGCATGACATTATAAAAACTCGCCCTGATATATTTAACCAATCTCCTGCAGTGGACATTTCCATTCAATTCTTTGTAAATTTTCATAGAATCATTGCTTTCAGGGTCTTGCTTCCTCCTTCTCTCCTTCCTTCCCTCCCCCCTGTCATTCTATGAGAAAAATAGACCAAGACCCACAGAGACAGCATTGGAATACCCTCTGAAAAGGATGTGTTTTTGATACTTTGGGAACTCAAAGGCCCCAAAAGACCCCACACTTTCTTTTGTAAGCTCTTAAATAGTTTTTGGAAAAAATATCACCAGCAACATGATTTCAGCCAAGGTGCATTTTTGAGAGCCAGCCAGCATTTCAGTGTGCTTGATAATTCTTGGAAATACTCCAGAATTCAGTTAGATTTACTATATGTTGTATTTAGCTTTTTCAAAGTTGTGGTTCGTGATCTGGCTACTGTCCAAGCTCAGTTCTCACTTTCCCCACGTACTGTTCAAGAATTTGTCATTCCACATTCTGGCTGCTAAGCACAGAGCTTATCCTTCACCTATCCTTACAGTTAAACATGCTGTGTTCTGTGTTACAAATCTTGTCTCCGGGAGTCTTCAGTGTAGTACAGTTGACCTTTGGTGTCTGGGGATTGGCTCCAGAAACCTTGCAAGCTCAAAAGCTACCCATTCGCGTGTCTATTCTGTTATGTGCCGTTCTATTTGTATAGAATCTATGAATTCTTCCTAGTAGACTTTATGTCATCTGTAAATTTTACATCATGCCAGTATGAAATTAATGCTGAAAAATTAGTTGGTGCATTGTGTTGCTTAGGGACAGTTTGCAGTATAGTTTGATGTCTCCCATTTGAGTTTTGGTTATTTATGGGCTGAATCTGACAACGTGGAACTTACCAACATGGATAGTTATTTCATGATTGCTTCTCCTCCAACTCTCTTTGTTTCTGCTCACTTCACCCCACTAACCTCAGATGTTTTCTTCCTTCATTAATGGTGGGAATGCAAACTTGTACAACCAATTTGGAAATCTATTTGGCGCTTTTTCTTCCTTACTCTCAATTTAACAGGTGCATTTACCAGTTAAAGTACTACTGTTTATATGACTTTTCCACAGAACTGGATCTTTGAACAAAGGAACTAGAAAGAGCGTGTCCAGGCCAGGTGAAAGGGCACAGATGGCACTTCCTAGAGATCAGTTGACAATAAATGACGGTGATGCTGAAGGGTAGCTGCCTGGAGATATCCCTTTCACCATGCAGGCTATTTACAAGAGAAACTCACAAGGAATTTTTGAGGTTGGGCTGTACATGCAGATAGTTTTATATGATGCCAAAGTTGCTTTTTTTTTTCTGTTCAAGCTGCTATCACATTATGCTATCTACCCTTTACTGCACAAGATTTTAGTATTAAACAATGCTCTAATTGGTACTACAGATTCCAATACAACAGCATTTTCCCTGTGACTCCTCACATACTCATCTTGGTGGCAACTTATAATGGCATTGTACATTATATTACACATGATGGAGACTTAAGCTGTCAGAAAGCAAAAGACACTGGGCAGGGTGGTCCTTTACTGCGCAGTTGTTGAAGGGGGCATCCAAGGAAGATCTGCTTTAATCAGTGTCCTGTGAGTTTTTTTTCCATGATCTTATGAGGATGTTCAAATTCAGAAACAACAGGTGCTTTTCCACTAGCTGTTGTTTTGTTTGTACTAAAACTCCAGCCACCGATCCAGTTTCCTTCTGGTTCTGGAGATTCAACAGCAGCAGCAATATTGATTTAAGTAAGTATCATTTTTTACATTTATTTTTTTTCTTTTTAAATTTTATTTTATTAACTTATTCATATTTCATCTCAATAGTTATCCCCTCCCTTGTATCCTCCCATTCTTCCCTCCCTTGCATTTTCCCCTTACTCCCCTCCCCTATGACTGTGACTAAGGGGGACTTCCTCCCCTGTATATGCTCATAGGGTAGCCCAGGGCCAGATGGTTTCAGTAAGTATCATTTTTAAAGATGCTGGCATGCCGCCAGAGTGATCACCATGAACAGAGGTGAATAGCAACAAGGATCCAAGGAAAGAGCCAAGAGGTCACAAATCAAGGTGTTCTATATTCAGGCTTTGCAAGGAATACTTCTAATCTAAGCATTAAAGAGTCCAAATTGCATATAGCTCCCAAATAGTGAGAAGCAGTGGCTACTAAAGTAAATATGCAAAAAAAGACAATTTCCCTAGGGTTTCCATTTTCCTACTGTGGACCCTAAACTTCTAGCATCTTAAGGAATGTCTGCAGCATCTGGAGAGAATATTATGAACCACAGGCTTGTCCATCTGCCACAATCATAAAACATTACCTGTGTAAGTCTGAACTCCTTCACTTCATTAGTTTCCCAGGATGAAAGGGGCAGATTTATCTGTTTCTAATACAGCTTTGACTAGACGTCCAAGATTTCCTCTGCTGGTACTGAAAAAAAAGTAGTGTAAAAAAAAAAAGCTTTGACTCTCTTAAAATACCACCAAGTAGAGAAAGATCATAGGAATTGGGACACAGTACCACTGCATCCTTAAAAATCTTAGTGCGAAATCCTTTTCCCATGTGTCTAAAGCTTACTTGCTTTCCATGCTATGCCTCCATAACTGTGAGAAGTGGAAAATCTGAACAAGATGACTATTGTAATTTACTGGGTTTTCAGAACAATACCACAGAACATCAGCCATATAGCTAATAGATTCCAGGGTACTTCACACAACTAAATCGTCACTTTCTACAGATGTGTTTAACGTGCAATAACTCATTCCTGAACATTTTCATAAAAACTTAGTTTGCACCAAGAAGGGCATTGGTAATACTACTTAATTTACAAAGGCATGCATGTTCTTTTAAAATAAGTTGCCTTTCTTCTACACAAGATTTGGCAAAATGCATTTTCTTTTTGTCTTTAGAACAATATGGAAAATTATAAATTTAATAGTGGTGTACTTTTTTGTATGTGCAATTTATTAGATTGCTTTTTTGTTGAATTTCCTTATTTATTCAATTTACACCCCAGTCACAGTCCCCTACCTCCTCTTCTCCTGGTCCCATACTCCCACCCTCTTTTCCCTTTCCCCACTCCCCTTCTCGTCAGAAAATGGAAGATCCCCTTACAACCCCACCCTGGCACATTGAGTTTCATCAGGACAAAGAACATTCTCTTCCACGGAGGCCAGACAAGGCAGCTGTTAGGGGAAAGTGATCCAAAAGCAGGCAATAGAGCCCATGTAAAATACAACCCCTCCTCCGCTTGCTAGGAGACCCAAATGAAAACCAGGTATCAGATAACTTTAGAAATACATTTTCAATGATGTGAATTGAATGCAAGGATTTGTATACATATGTGAAATATTTTGACTGAATTTCTGTGAAGGAGGAACTTAGTCAAGTTCTGTATCTGTGGCTGATGTTAGACTATTATTGGTGTTTCCCCCTTTACTTGTATATGTTTTATTTCTGGAAAGTACTGTTTTTTTCCTGGCTAGAAACAAGTAGATTTTAATACGGGAATGCCATTTTTATAATGTCTTGAAGAGACTGATAGATTATTATGAAATAAAACTTAAATTTCATATTGATCTAAATAAACAAATTAATAAGAAGTATTTAAAATTATAAGAAGTTTGCTTGTAAAGTAAGGAAATAATTACATGATGCTAAATAATTTATAAATATAATACCCAGTTAACAACTTTTAACTATTTTAAAGTGCTTGCATTGGTTGTTAAAACCTTTGACCGAATTATTTAAAATGACTGGAGAAATGTAAACCATATTACTACTCTTGACAATGCATGTGTCAGACATTTGATATCTAACATGAGATTTTTCTTCAGAAAGTAGTGCAAAGCTGGTCTGTGGGAAAAGGAAAGCATGATCACATGACTCATTTTGTCCAGGGGGTGTGAGTAGAAGTAGTATGTGTAATTCACTGACATAGGGATTAAGAAATAAATATTTTCCCATGTGTTTTTCCTCCCTAGATTGACTGACATGAGCATAAATAACTTGGAACTCGTGTTACCACAATGAACAGAATCCTTAATCAAGACCCAAGGCTTGAGTAAAGAAACCCCCATTGACATCAAGTAGTTCTGTGAGTGACTAACATCTCTTGCATTTGAGTTGCTATTTTTTTTTTTGAGTTTAGTTTCATCAGTTGATATTCCTCTAAGTCAAAAATGTTTCTTATCGTTTTGCCCTAAATGGAGACAGAAAGTCTGTCAATACCTTGAATTCTGGGCATAGTAGTCTCTTGAAGATAAGCTCCTACTGGTGGCAATTCTCTTACGCACTAGAAAATTGCCTACCCAACCACATCTTTTCTTATTTTATTACCTTTAAACTATGATAATAAGTCTACTTCATCTTTTCTACTGTGCCTAGAATACACAAGACCCTATAGTGATAAGAAATAAATAATGGGATAAATAAATAATCATCACAGTAAATAAACGAGTCTAACCTCAAGTACATAAATGAAATAAAATTAGTATCATGAAAGATTTCTATTTAAAATAATAAAAACACCAGAAACACAAAACAAATCTGAGTACTTTATTAAAAATAAAAACAAAGAATTCTTGGTATCACAAATTTAGTGTAAAAGTCCTCAAAATTTTAGAGAAGTAAATGCTTAGAAGGAGCAAATGAAGAGATATAAGTGTAAGTAGAGTTCTGGCCAACACACAGGTAACTGTGGACGGTAGGTTGAAGTCTTGTGTACTGTATTCTTCACAGTAACAAACACTCTGGCTAGAAGAAAGCAGACGTGCCCAATAACAGTGACAGGACAGATTTAATAGGAGTTTCTAAATGTCTGAGAGTTCTTTAGTTTTAGAGCTGAATCCCACTGTCATACGCTATAGGATATAGATGAAATGAACACCTGTCCTGTAGGAGATGGGTTGTGTAATTTTGGAGAAATATGTTTCAATAATTGTGCCTTTTCAAACATAGAATGGATGACTTGGGAAAGTTGTGAGGTTTGGGCAAAAGCCGAATGATGTTTTGCTGGGGTCCTCATGGGAAAAACCCCTTTGTCAGCATAGAGGTGATATCATCATCTGAAGGTGTGTTCAGATTCATAGGAAACCTGATCTCAACAGGGACTATATTGGGATACCAGCCTTGTAAGTGATTAGGCAATGAAAGTGGAGACTACAAAGTAGGATTAGTATCTCTAATAAATGTGCCCAGAAAACTCGCTTGGTCCTTCCACTTTCTCCATGTGAGGAAACACTGGGATGATAAGCCTCAGTGAAGCAGACCCTCAACAGACACAAAATCAGACGTGATAAGCCTCAGAAGTGATAAGCCTCAGGAATCAGAATTGATAAGCCTCAGGAAGCAGACCCTCAACAGACACAAAATCAAACAGCATCTTGGTCTTGGGTTTTCCAAACTCCAGAATTGTGAACAATTAGTCTCTGCTGTACTTAAAGCCTTCCAGTCAATAGAGTTCTATTACAGAAACACAAGGAACTACGTGATCAAAAATAGTTTAACAACTTGAGCAGCTCAGATTATCTATATGGACTCATACTAGTCCTACTTTGTTCCAGCATGTGCAGGAAGCAACTCAGCTTTACTTTCATATCACCCTTTACTTCCATTTTCTTCTTTCCACTTTGGTTCTCTTTTTTATCAGTTGTATAGTTTCTTTTTCCTTCTTAATAATATTATCTACTAACCATTAGAAGTTAGATGTGATAGCAAAGCGTGCAATAGTGTTACATTAGAGAAGTCTGTTTTTGTTTACCATTACTCAAGAATATAGACAAATACTAAATACAACATCCATTGAAAAAACCTGTCATAAGGATTGAGGACATTATCTAACTGTATTTAGGGGGACTTAATAATCTAAAAACAGGGTTCATGTGGGAGGTGATGTTTAATAAGTAGCCTCTTTTTAAAATATTTTTTATTATTTACAAATGCATCTATATATTATGACACATATAATATCATATATTACTATACATATATAAAATAAGTTACTTATAGCAAAAAGAACCATGAAATAATCAGGAATTATATAAATGTTACATTTTTAGTGTTTTGGCCATTTCTATTTGGCAGCCTTGAAGAAAACATCTTTTCTATCTTCGTGCATCTAAAATTCTGGATGTAAATCAATATCTATCATATCTTGTCATTATCAACCTAAAACATCTATCTAGACCTAAAAACATATTATCCTCTAAACAACTAAGCTTCATTGTAGAACTAAACTGTCTGGTCTTTAACCCCATCAGAGAATAGAGAAGGAATAAACTTGATTACCTGAGTATTCCAGGTGTGAAGGCTAGTAGCTTTCCAAATGAGAAGATGACAGAGACAGTTTGCTACTCGAAGAGTCATCCAAAGGTCTCTCTAACATTGGAGCATCTTCTTCAGCCTTCTGGCCCAATATATCTGACAGACATATTTGTAAGCCAGGAACTATTGAGGACTTGCTTACCCTGTCTTGGCAGAATTTGGCCATTGACTCTGCCTGCATCCAACCTTGCCCCCCCTTTTTTTAAAAGCAGAATTCTGTCTGTGGTAGAAACAAGGACATTTTGCCCAGTGGCTTGTTTGCCGCATTTGAAGCCATCACCATAAGGAGTTTCTTTGATGCTCATCGTCCTCTTTGACATAGGCTGTGTCTTAGTAGCTCTCTTGACACAAGCTCAACATTGCAGACATTGAGAGCATCAATGTGGCAGACTGAGGCAGAATGTAATCTGGTTTTTTATTTTAACACATTTCCAAAATGTTCCAATAACTCTCTAAATTATGTTTTAATCATAAAATGAGTGTTCATACCATGCACCAGTCCCCACCAGTGATGCAGGAAAAAAAAAGTCTCTGTGAGAGCAACACATATGCCAATCTTTATAGCCACCTAATAACTGTCAGTGCTAGAAAAGTAAGTTTGGAAAGGAAGAAAGAAAAGGGGTATCAGAGAAAGAGGGAGAGGGAGAGGGAGAGAGATTGGGATAGGAGAAGGAAACATGCGGTATCCCAGGAGACTGCCTCTTGTGACAGGACAGTTTTTAATTTCAAGACTTAGAATTAGCTTTCCTTGAATCAGAAATGGCTAACACGATTGCCTATGGAGCCACTGTCAATCCAGATTTGAAACTCATTACTGTAAATTGCTTTGAGATACCTTAAGCATGAAAAATGCAATAAAAAACAAAATGTGCTTTGCAAAGAAGATGGTAAAGTGTAAGGACATTTTTAATGAGTTCTCCTTGCAGAAGTGAGCTGAGGCAAATGCATGGGTCCGTGACTCTGCCCATAGGGAATAGTGGCCGGTGCTGGGAAGAAGGGAAAACAGGACCAAAATAGTTTCCTTTGACCCATCCATGAAAAACAACAACAAAATAGCTATTAATTGAGCCAGTTTCAAAACACTAACTTTTATTATTTGTTGCCTATTAAGATGTTTTTACCAGAAGCCAGTGGTGACACATGCTAATTGCCTCCTATTTGCGTTGACTGCTATGATCTTTTTAATGATCATTTGTTTCTACAAAATAGCCACATGTCAGCACTTCAACCCAAGAGTCCAGTTAAGCCACATATGACTCCACTAGTATAATTTTAGTTTGTTCTCATTATTTGTCAGTTCGTCAAGGAAAGGCAAGGAATCTGTCCAGCACAACTGGATATGACATTAATTTAGTATTGAAAATGTATTACAGATGTTTTTCTCCATCTTCGAATTTAACCCTTTTCCTTTTGCTACAAAGCATTTTACGTTAACTTGACAATACTTTCACCTTCCAGCAAGAAAGTTGTAACTAGCATACTACTATTATCAACGTTGATGTTGTTATGTGTATTTCTCTATGTGCTGGCACATGTACCTTGCACAGAGTACATGTGAAGGACAAAGCACAACCTATAGACTTCCTATTTTTTCTACCTTCATGTAGGTTAGAGAATCAAAATTTGATTATGTGATAACCTCCTATACCCACTGAGCCATCTCACTGGCCTCTGACATAAGCCTTAAATAGCAGTTACTTTAATTTGTTTAGGAAGATACATTGTGTTTATTCTGAGAATAAAAGTATTAGCAACTCTAATTGACCCAGGATCACTGGAAAGCAAAGCAAAAAACTTCAACCATGGTCATGATGTTCACTGGAAAGAATAAAGTGGGAGGAAAGAGATCAAGAGGATGGCATTTTGTTCTGGCAATCATGAGTCTCCTTGATAAGGTAGTTCCTTATATGTAAAGTACAGAATATCTGTGGTTAACTCCACATTTTCATTGTCTTGTAATTTTGAAACTGTAAAATCTTTTCTTTCAAGCACTTATTACAATTAGATGTGTTTAAGTATTGTGTACAGACATGCCTGCTTGCGTGTGTGTGTGTGTGTGTGTGTGTGTGTGTGTGTGTGTGTGTGTGTGTGTATGTATGTGTTCTAGGTACTAAACTCAGGGACCAGTCTATGCCAAGGCTGTGTTATATCATGAAGCCATACTCCCAGGTCTTTGAAGTTTATATGATTCATTAATTAGGAGCTTCCTGCCCATTGATGCTCTATGGAAACAGGTATTATATCTAAATTGGTCAATGTCTATTTTTTTCCATTTCTGGAACTTCTAAGAATCCAATGAACATTTTTTTTGATAAATGAAATGAAAAATAGCATTTACAAAAAGTCTTACATTCTTATTCTTGGAAATGGCAGTCTAAAAAGTACTATGATGATTAATAGTATCTTTCCAGGATAATATTTATTACAGGATCTAGATTCATCAAAGAGATGTACCTCTGGGAACATTTATGAAGAGATATCTAAATTGGGTTACCCCAGGCATGCTTGTGAGAAATTATCTAAACAGGCTAATTGATGTGAGAAGTCTTTACTTAATCTTGGGCAGCACCATTATGTAGTCGGGCCCCAGACTGCATATAAAAAGGAGACAGTGAGTTGAGTGCTGTCATTAGTATTCCTTGGCTTCAAAGTGAGGAGACAACTTGACCAGATGCTTAACCATCTTGCCTCAAGTTGTCACAACTCTGCTACACTGTATCCTGACAGGAGAGGCAAAAGACATCCTTCCTTCATTAAGTTGCTTTTTTCATAGTAACTAGGTAACTGAGACAAATACTAAATGAAGAACCTAATCTTCTTGGTAACTTGACAGTGGCTGTCTTAGAAAGTTTACATCATTCATTACAATTATTTGTATAAATCTGTCTTGCCTTACCTTTAATAATTATTGATTATTTCATATAAAGTAGGTATTTAATACATATTCTTGTGTGTGGGCTAGTATCTCTGTCTTCTTTATTGTTATATTCAAGAAGAAAAATGCTATGTGGTCTTTATTAAAATGAAGAGTATTCCATTGTAAAAACAGTGCTCACATGAATCTAGTTTAATCAACAAAGCTGTAATGATGACTCATAGTTCAAAAGCAGGTGCTTAAGGTTGGCTTCAGAAAGGTTTTGATGTTGAAGCCCATGTTTTTCTGTTTCTTCTCTACATTTTCCAGTTACTGTTCCTTCCTAAAGCTACATTTATTTTTCTTAAAAATACTTTGTTCCAGGCACTATCTCCAATGCTTAAGAAGTGCAGGCTTATATGACTTCAACTAAAACACCATATGTAGAATTTAATAATGTACCCATTTTACATAGAGAACCAAGAAACACCGAGCTTAAACAACTTGCCTAAGGTCATACAAAGTGAAAAAGACATGAATAAAGCCAAGATGATCCATCTACTCCTAACCATGCACCTTCTCACTCGGTGCAGTATGAATAAAACTTTTGTTATATTGGCAATGGAGAGAGAAATTGGAAACAGACACGCCTTGCACTTCCTTGGCCTGACAGAATTCATTCGTTACTCATTCTGGTCACACTTTGAAGACAGCAGTTGGAATGTGAGATTTGATGTAATTCTATTAGCATCACATGCTGGAGCTGAATGGCTGAGAATCTTATGTTCTGACAATGTGGGTAATAAGGCAATTCATTGATGTTTACTATTATGGGTATTTGTAATGATATATTTCATGGAAAAAGAACAACTGTTCCTTGTAGTCTCAAAAGACATTTTAAAAACAGAAAAACATATTTTTGTACCTTCAAAGAATGATAGACTGTCATATAACCCCAGATAGAAATTTCAACTTGGGTTCAATAGCAACTTTATTTTATACCATTAATTAGAGGAAGTCTATTTACATGGACATTAAAATTATGTGACTGCACTGGCTAGTGTACCAGAAGACATGTTAGCCTAAACTTTACAACTAGAATTGGTTTATTCTACAATAGAATGCTGCAGATTCTGGCCCCTGATTTCAGGAAATTCAAATTGTGTACGTGCTGAGCTCTGATTTCCAAGGATATAAGTGAATATTTGGCTGGTAGCTTCCAGTAAGTTGCTACAGTGTGAAAACACTGAAGAGAAGCAAATCACTGGCAGACCAATAGAGCTCCAATCAGCATTTAGAAAGAATGTCCTAAATTTATGGACATGTGCTTTAAAGATGACCTCTCTGCATATACAGTCTAGGATGTATCTGAACTTCTAATACATTTAGCTAAAAAGATAAGGGATCTGGATTGAAAATAGCTGACCTAAGCTGAAATCTAAATGCTTCCAACTCAGCTGAAATTTATGGAGTAAATAAATTATGGACAAAAGCAACATATTAGCAACTCTTGTGTCAGTGATCTAATAGACAGCTCCAAACAAAGACTGGTGAAGAAAAGCATTTCTATTTGGGGATGGTAATAGAAGTAATTATCTTTGTGCCAAGAAAAAAATAATGCTCTCAGAGGCCATGATGAGTCTATAGGCTTAGTGAACAAAAGAAATTTTCTAGAATTATTTGACCTAATTACAACAGAGGATTTGCTGGTTGCTTTTGTAAATGTCTTGAGGATGTAACACTCACCACAGTATTTTGGTGAATAGGTTGTGCATTATTAAAATCTGAGCCAAAGAGCTTAGGGACTCTGGACAAAAACAAGCAAAACACAATGAACAGAACAAACAAATCAGGCACATAGAATCATGAAAGAGAAAAGATACAAAAAGGGAGCCAAAGGCTTTGGCTTAGCAAATGGTAAAGTTTAATGAAATCAATACAGATTCTAAGGTAAGTAATGAGTGAAGCACCATTACCCTAAGTTGATCTGGTTGAGCATCTTTATTTTTTCATTAGCCTTAAAATTTTAGGATATGCAGATACAACTTGAGAAAGATTGAGTCCCATTCTGTAGAGATATTATTCTTAATCCCAAAGATTTGTTCTGTCAGTCAACAATCATTTATTAGGAACTGTACACTTCTTAGGCATGGCTCGTCCCAGAGGCAATGCATCCATCCATCATGTTCTAAGTCATGTCCTTAGTAGGCCTTTTCTAGTAAAATGCAGCTTTCTGGAAAGTTCTACATTTTGGCAACCTAGATATGTGTTTTCTTTGATACCTTTTTGAGCTGCTATCAAAAAATATTGCCATGTTTTTATACTTTCAAACTGACTTTTCTGTTCATGTTCACAAAACCTAGAATTCATTATAATTTCAGCTGTTCTTTAGTGCTGATAAGAATAGGATGGTGCCATGTTTTCTGGCCATAGAATTCATTAAAAATCAATTATACCTTTCTCTTTTATTTTTTAGTTTACACAAAAGTGTTTATCTCAAATTGCACCGATGAGGTAAGAATTAGAAATATTCATGTTTTAGTGTGTTCTATGTAGTGTTTTACCCAAACACATATAAACATCCTCTGTCTGACCTGGTTGGGCGAAACTTCTAGCCATGTTGTAACAATCCATGAGGGCTCCAAAACAATTGCTTATTCATTTTGAGAAAGAAAACATGTTGAAACTTAAGGACTTTGGTTTCTTCTCTGCCACTCAGCTTTGCTTTCACTTTCAGAGACTTGATGGTTCTAACCTGATCATGGAGATGTGAGTTCCATGCCCTATCCACTGGCTTCTTTTTAGTTTAGATTTGGAGCCTCCTGATTTGGTAGAGGGGTTAAATGCTCTATCCCCAGGTGGTACTTTGAGACATGGTAGAGAGTTTAAGAGATGGGCAGTGTTCGATATATTCAGGTTATTTTGTGCTACAATCATAGGAAATTATCCATCTTGGGTGTCTGTGTTTAGGTCTCCTACTTTAAAGTGAGCTGTCTTGCTCTACAGTGCATTCCTACCATGTTGTGTGACACATACCAGATAAAAGATCCCAATGACTATGGGCTAAAGCTTCTAAAGGTGTGAGCATTTTTTCATAAAAATGCACAATGAACAAACAAAAATCACCTTGGTTCTCATACCCACAACCCCAGTACTTGGGAAGTGAAGGCAGGGGAGTTAGAAGTTCACTGTTATTCTCAGGAATGCAAGGAATTGGAGGCTAGTATGTGCAACATGTGCCAACCTTGTCTTAAATAACCCAAACCCACAACCAACAAATGTACTGTAATTTGTATTAAGAAAAAAAGCTTTCATATCAAATTTGTGGTTTTATAAATAAATTTCTGATAATAAGATATATGCCACCAAATGAAAACACCAAGACTTTTAAAGATGATAATAAAGCAAACACACGTTAATAGTAATATTCAGTTTTCCCAGAGTTATTGCTGTGGATACTTCAAGTATCAATTAGTTACCAAAGTATGCACCTGTTACAAAAATTTTCTTCTCCATATAAAGTCATAAAATTCCTTTCACAGAGTGGCTAAATTTCTCCTTTGTGGCTCCTCTCACAATCTCCCAGTGCCTTCTTGCATTGATGCCACATAGGTGTTTCTATGACTAAGAAGATCTAAGATTTCATCATCCCCCTGTTCCTGGTGACTGCCTTCAATGGTGCCCCACAATCACTAGTTTCTTTCCTTTATATCCATCACAGCATTTTTCTAATGGAGCATCCTGTGTAGCAATTCTGAGCTTTAGGATCAGCCAATCAGAAGCACATGCAAACGATTCGGAAGTGATGAATTAAAACCCTGACTCTTCTCCTGTTAATTCTGTAGTTTTGGTAGTGAATGTAGTCTCAGAGCTATTTGGTTTTGTGAAGAAGCAGAAGTCCAAGGGTCGGATAGGGGCTTAATATTCAGAATCAAATCCATCTATTGTGTGTTGCAGACATCACAACAGTGGTAGAATAGCCCCCTACTGACAATAAAGGATTAAAAGAACCTCTAAGTCTAGGGATGTAGCTGAGAAGTAGAGCTCCTGTCTAACATGTGTAAGTTTCCTAGGTTGGATCCTCAGTATAGTTCCCCACCACACATGCATGCACGCACACATGCACGCATACCTAAACACACACACACACACATACACGCGCGCGCACACACACACACACACACACACACACACACACTAAGAAAATGTTTCATTTTCTTGATAATTCTTTAAATTGATAATGGAGAAAGAGGTAGTACTCCCTTGTCGCCAGTTGCACAGCACTATTTTGGAAGCTGGTCATGTCAACTCAGCTTTCAGCCTGATCCTTGAAGCCCTGATTCTTTCTGTGACCCTTAATTTCTTGAATTATCTGATCTACGGTTTAAACTAGCAAGAGGTTTTGGGTTATCTGACAACTAAATTCTTACCCCAAAAGATTTTGCTTTCAAATATTCATTCCTTTTCAATTTTTGTTTCACATTTCTGGTTTCTTAAGGAATATTTATTACTGTAGAAGTAAGCTCTTGTCCGTGTACCATGGCAGTTAGAGGAGTAAGTATAACCGTAGACATGTAAATGATGTGTGTAAAGACATTGGGAAACAACAACAGAGATCCATCTAGAAAGAGCTGAAAATGCCCACAGCCAAAAGTGTTACATGCCTGTCACTTTCATTTACCACATCTTTTACTAAGATGACCGTTTTGGGAAAAACCTCTGTTATATCAACCTACAACTTGGTTAATTTAAATCCTTTATTTATTGAGTCAGTAAGTAGTCTGCTACCTAGTACAGAATAATGAAAGGTTGATTGTGGACTCCCCTCTCCCTCCACTCCCCCCCCCCTTTCAGGAACAATAAGAGTGTAAGAAACAAAAAGTCTGTATAAGAGCCATGGTGTCTACACTCAAGTCTCCCAAATTTGACAGGAGCCCTCATTGCTACAGGAACTGACATATGCCCCAAAGTTAGAGTCTCTGTCATTCTTGGCTTTCTACTGTTCATTTCTGTCATTAAAGGGAAAAGTTCTTATTTATTTTTTGTTAGATTTTTGAGGACAGTTCTATCAGGCTTTGCCTGCTTTGGCTCAGCCTTTTTCTTGATGTTTGAAATCACTGTTAGCAGAGCTCAGTTTCTCTGCTGCATACAGGTTGAAAGGCCAGCTTTAGCCAGGATGTTGCTACCAGCTGGACTCTCTGTATATGTTCAGCATATACTTCCCTTCATTCATTTATTATATTATATATTTATTATATTATATCTTCATTATATCTTTGTTTGTGTTTTCTCCTGATTAGCATTTAAGCACAGATATGTCTACTTGTTCACAGTTTAAGAATTAAAAACTTAAGGAATAAGTCAGATGTGGTAGTACATACCTTTAATCTAGGAATTCACAGGCAGACACAGGTGGATCTCTGTGAGTTTGAGGCCTACCTGGTATACATAGTGAATTCCATATCAGTCAAGGCTATATAGTAAAACTCTATCTCAAACAAAACAAAACAAAAACAGACAGAAAAAACTGAAGAGCAAATGTCTTTCTATAAACAACACACACACACACACACACACACACACACACACACACACACACACAAACTCTCTTAAGGACATTCCACTGCCAGTGTCCCTTTCTAGTTTTCATTTCCACTTAGACATGCTATTACTCTGAATCAAATAAAATATAGTATCAAGAGTTAACACTAATTGAATATTTAATAAGTTCTGAATGAGTCAATACTAAAATCCATTTAATTCTCATATAAAGCCAATGAGTTAGATCCCAATTTCACAGTTGAGGAAACAGAGTCTTAGGGAAGCTAGATATGGTTTCAAGAGCTTGTCAGAATCTTCAAGTTCACATATATCTTCAAACATTGATACCTCCCAAACCACATTACTCTGGGGGCAGTCAATTCACACTCCTTGAAAAGATTCCATGTCTGTTAATCTGATTATGTGTTTAGATTAGAACTGCTGATTCTTTAGACTCCAGCAAAGCACCCAGTGAAACCAGCACAAAGGAATATTCCATAGACTTGCTGTGGTCCTTCCATCTCCATCCATCCTCCCTCTATCTTCTATAGCTTTGAATGCTCGCTGCCATTTCTTTCTAGGTTTATTCTACTGCTACAAGGCTTGACTTTTGGATTGTGGAGTCTGTTTCCAGTAATTCGTGTTGAAGCTAAAGAAATGGGAAGTCAGAACACTGAGCCATGCCAGCCTTGACGTGCTTTCGGAAACAGTGATTTCAAGTGGTCAAATCTAGTTGAAGACTTAATTGATGACCAAAATATGGAATTAATATTTATATGTGATTAATGGGACAAGACCCTACCCATAGAGAAGTTGGATGCAAGGCCTAGAGTAAAAAGCCATGGATTATGCAGGGTCCTTGATTAACCCTCTTTCTAACTTTCAGAGTCTTCACTTGCTAGCTGAAAATGTCAGCATTCAGTGGCTGTCCATGACACTCAGTTAGGAACGGATGAAAGAAGACCATGTTTCCCTTTGGAATGAGTAGGCACATAGCAGACACTTAATAAATACTACTTATAGACAGACATAGGTGTGCTTAGGAAGAAATGCTTATTTCTGAAAGTCAAGGTGTAAGTCATATTAAGAAATTCTCAGGGTTGCTTCATACTCAGAAATTCCAAATTGTGCAGAACAGGCTTCCTTAATTTTCAACGATTCAGAGTTCAGTATTGCATCCATCGTGTGGTACTTCATTGCCATTTATGACTGTCTGGAAGAGTTCATTGGTTTAGAAGGAGAAGACATTAACACCACACACAGAAGCTCATAGGACTTCCCCAGACATATACTCTAATTATGGTTTGATGCGTTAAGGTAAGTGAATCAAAAATTTATTAATTCTATTTCCTTTGTTATACATGAGTGTTTGAGAATTGAGGGAAGAATGCCATTTGAAGACATCAAGTTTAAAAAATAGAAAGCAACACTTCACTGAAGTGATTTTACCAAAATCCAACCATCAATGGATGGGTGATAAATTTCTTTTAAGTTTAGTCTAATATAATTGACCCTATATTATTAAACCTGCTCTTTGGTCCCTGTTTCTATATAATGAAGAGACAAAGCTAATTCTAGATAATAGCTATTCCATACTTAGCATTGGTGTAGCATGATTCTAGGTGCTTTTTAGAAATTACCAATTTTAATTCTCACAATCATCTTTCAAAGCAAGTAGAATTTCAGTGAGGAGATTGGGCTGCTGAAGTAAGGAAGCTCAGGTTGGGTTTTAGGACAAACATCTAGCAATCCCCAGCCACCAGCCTCTGGCTCAAGATACTTTAAACTCCTTAACAGTAAAGTTCTTTACAGTTTGATATTATTTGACTAACTGTCTACCACTTCTGTGGGGTTATTAGAGCTTGGGAATGATGTTACTCCAGTCTTACAGAACTCATGGAAACTCATAATGCACTTTAATAAATTTAGCCATTTTAATTCATATTTAGAGAGCCAGAATAGACTATTCTGGGATTTCTACATGTCATAGTGGAAGATGAGATTAAAGTATGAACTCTGAGCTGTGTTTTTGAGATCTTCCCAAGAGTCACAATAGTTATAGTAGGATAACATTGTTTGCTTTTTTCTCTCAATGGGTCAACAAAATGAGGCTTTTTTATATGCCTTATTTGCCCTGACTGGGGTGAAATAATTTCCATTTGAAATGCTGTGTAGACCAGGGTCATTCAATGTGAATGCAAGTTTTAACTGTGTTACCTTAACACATATGGTATAGAGAAATATGTATTTATCATATCCTTATTTAGAGATGTGGTACTCACTACTAAGAGGAACTAAATAATCAAAAGACAGTAAAAACTTACAGAAAATGAACAAACTTAAGTGACTGTTAATTACATTAAAAATAAGCTCCTAAATAGAATTTTCTTGAACTTTAGTAATATTGGTAATTCAATGTTTATGAAAGGATGAATAATTATAATAAAATACATAAAAGAGAAAACTAAAATATTGAATGTAACTATAAGAAAATGCAAATAAAATGAATCAAATACAGAAAAAATTTGAAAGAAAATTAACTACAACATTAATAACATTTGTCATCACATGCCAAAACCATGCCATCTTTTTTCCTTTCACAGATTTTCATTTCCTAAATTTAGTAAAATGAACATTTCATTATTTTGGTATCATGAAATTGAGACACAATTTAAAGATGCATAAATATTTGTTAAAATGTTCTCTGAGTTTTACTAACATACCCAGTTTTTATCATGCTCTCTGAAGCACTGCATACATTGAGAGATGTGTGAGGCAGATGTGAGAAAGAACAGTAGACTATGAATCAGAGGCTGTGGTTTCTTAGATTTGCTATTTACAAGCTCTGTAACCTTGAAAAATCATTTAACCTCCCTGCGCCACGATTTCTTCATCAGAAAAGTAGAGATAATAATATTTGCCCTATATGCCACAGAGAGTTGTCAAGAAGTCTCGGTGTGTACAGAAATGCTTCAGAGAATTGAAAATAGCCCCAATTCGTGGTAAAAAGTGATGGTTAACTATTCAAGTCTCTGAGAATAATATGAGAATATAGGAATTCATAAATGTGCTTTAACTTTGATTGTTTTTCAAGTTGCAGTTCAGTTGTGATAAAGGAAAGACACAATTTAGATTAGTAAAACAGAATAAATTAGTATAATTGGTGATGAATTAAGGAATGTTGATCGTGGGGTATTTATGAAGCATTTATGGCTGTTGAGAAAAAACACAGAGGCAGAAAATGACTGCAGGGAGAACAAGATTGCTAGAGGACAGATGTCACTTTCTCTGTTTTGTACAATCCTGCCTTTATAATCTCCTTGGAAGCAAATGATGACCATGCTCTATGGCTAGAAAGCTGAGGAATGCTCTCTTAAGGGGATGATGTTGAAGCTGGGTAAAGGAAAACAGGATCTATGAGCCACCTGAGACCCTGTGCCTAGAACAGTTAGTTAACTAACTAAATGTTAGTTAATGAAGTTAATTGGACAAAAGGTGAAAGATATGACCGATGTTCATACTGGCAATTGTGAACTGTTTTATCTGCTTTTACCAGATGTGGCTAGTATACATATTAATATGACAAATGTATCAATGGTTAATTTTTAGAAAAGTAGTAATGAAAGCAAGTCTATTAATGAAAGAGCTGTGAATCTGCTGAGGGCTGGGGTCAGGGACTAGGTATTGCACAGGAATGATAAAACCTGAAGGTAGTATCAGAACGGATGCAGGGACAAAATGGGGAAAAAAAAAACATTTGAAAGACAGAAGAAGCTAAACTATCTCACATCCATATATCACTACTTTAAGTCACCAGATACCTGGTGAGTTGTTTTCATTTTCTTTCATCCCTATACTACAAGAAGGTAGGCACCATTGTGTTGGATATTTTACAGAGCAGCAAAATAATGTTAGGGGTTGTACGCACCTGGACAGAGATCACAGGATGGTGGAGGTGTCATATGAACCCACGTCACTTATTTTTTATGTGTTGGGCATGAGATGAGTTGATTATAGAAAGTTGTGAGACCAGAAGAGAAGATTAAGTGACCTTCCATGGTTACCATTTGGTGGTAAAGTGGTGATAGGCACAACATGAAGGCAAAAGAATATAAACCAAAAAGGATGGGAGTGTTTGAATAGATGGTAAATGTAACCAATATTGGAACCATTAAAAACCAGATTGCTGGGCAGAGATTCCAAGTGATGAATGGAAATGCAAATTTAGCATGAAGAAAAAAACTGAGTTGGAGACAGTCAATGAATTCGTTGGAAATTAGACACATTCTGAAAGAAAATGCCTACAAACAAAAAGCAGTACCATTTTGAGAAATAAAGGAAAAGTAGGGAGAAAAGAGAATAGGAGAGCTGCTAGAAGGAGGAGGGAGGGGAAGAGAAAAGGAGGGAGGGAATGAAGGTGCGAGGGAGGAATGGAGGGGTTAGAGTAGCATTAAAGTCCCATTAAGAAAAATTTCTGGATATTAGACCTTTGTCAGATGTGGGGTTGGTGAAGATCTTTTCCCAGTCTGTAGGCTGTCGTTTTGTTCTCTTGACAGTGTCTCCTGCCTTACAGAAGCTTCTCAGCCTCATGAGGTCCCATTTATTAATTGTTGACATTAATGCCTGGGCTGTTGGTGTTCTGTTCAGGAAGTTGTCTCCTGTGCCAATATGTTCCAGGCTCTTCCCCACTTTTTCTTCTAAGTGACTTAGTGTCTCTGGTATTATGTTGAGGTCTTTAATCCACTTGGATTTGAGTTTTGTACAAGGTGACAAATATGGGTCCAGTTGCATTTTTTTACACATAGACATCCAGTTAGACCAGCACCATTTGTTGAAGATGCTATCCCTTTTCCATCGAATGGATTTGGCTTCTTTGTCGAAAATCAAGTGACCATATGTGTGTGGATTCATATCTGGGTCTTCGATTCGATTCCACTGATCAACCAGCCTGTTGTTGTGCCAGTACCATGCTGTTTTAATTACTATTGCTTTATAGTACAGTTTGAGATCAGGTATGGAGACTCCTCCAGAGCACCTTTTATTGTACAAGATTGTTTTAGCTATTCTGGGTTTTTTGTTTTTCCATATGAAGTTCAGAATTGAACTTTCAATGTCTTTAAAAAATTGTGTAGGTATTTTGATAGGGATTGCATTGAATCTGTAGATTGCTTTTGGTAGGATGGCCATTTTTACTATGTTAATTCTCCCGATCCATGAGCAAGATAGATCCTTCCATCTTCTCATGTCATCTTCAATCTCTTTCTTTAGAGTTTTGAAATTTTTTTCAAACAAGTCCTTCACTTGCTTAGTTAGAGTAACTCCTAAGTATTTTATATTGCTTGTGGCTAATGTGAAGGGTGTAGTTTTCCTAATTTCTTCCTCTGCAAGCTTGTCATTTGTGTATAGGAAGGCTACAGATTTTTTTGAGTTAATTTTGTATCCAGTCAATTTGCTGAAGGTGTTTATCAGCTGTAGGAGTTCTCTGGTGGAATTTTGAGGGTCACTTATGTAGACTATCATATCATCTGCAAATCGGGATAATTTGGCTTCCTCCTTTCCCATTTGAATACCCTTGATCTCCTTATGTTGTCTTATTGCTCTGGCTAGAACTTCGAATACTATATTGCAGAGATATGGAGAAAGTGGGCAGCCTTGCCTTTTCTTGAGTATCTCACCATTTACTTTGATATTGACTATATAAAGAACTCAAGAAATTAAACACCACCAAACCAAATAACCCAATTGAGAAATGGGGATTGGAATTAAACAGAGAATTCTCAACAGAGGAATATCAAATGGCTGAGAAACACTTAAAGAAATGCTCAACCTCCTTAGTCATCAGGGAAATGCAAATCAAAACAACTCTGAGATTCCAGCTTACACCCATCAGAATGGCTAAGATCAAAAATTCAAGCGACACCACATGCTGGCGAGGATGTGGGGAGAGAGGAACACTCCTTCATTGCTGGTGGGAATGCAAACTAGTACAGCCACTTTGGAAATCTATCTGGTGCTATCTCAGAAAAATGGGAATAGGGCTTCCTCAAGACCCAGCTATTCCACTCCTTGGAATATACCCAGAAGATGCTCCAGCACACAACAAGAAAATTTGCTCAACTATGTTCATAGCAGCCTTATTCATAATAGCCAGATCATGGAAACAGCCTAAGTGTCCATCAGTAGAAGAATGGATAAAGAAACTGTGGTACATATACACTATGGAATTCTACTCAGCTATTAAAACCAAATAATTCCCGAAATTTGTGGATAAATGGATTGAGCTAGAAATGATCATAATGAGTGAGTTAACCCAGAAGCAGAAAGACTCAAATGGTATATACTCACTTATATCTGCATATTAGCCCAAGGGGCATGTCCCACGAAAACCTTCACTTACCAGGAAACTGAGACAGAGGGGAGGACATTCTAGTGAGACTCTAGATGAGAGAATCATGGGAGAATGGCAAAGTAGAAGGATCCAGAGGGTCCTAGAAACCTACAAGTAGAACATTATGATAGGCAGATTTGGGCACAGGGGTCCCGCTCAAACTAAGGCACCAGCCAAGGACAATACAGGCGGTAAACCTTAAACCCCTACCCAGATCTAGCCAATGGACAGAACACTCTCCACAGTAGAGTGGAGAGTAGGATATTACTTTCTCACATACTCTGGTGCCTCACCTTTGACCATGTCCCCTGGAGGGGGAGACCTGGTGGCACTCGGGAAGGGCAGCAGGTTACCAAGAAGAGACTTGATACCCTATGAACATATACAGGGGGAAGTAATCCCCCTCAGGAACAGTCATAGGGGAGAAGAATAAGGAGAAAAGAGGAGGGAGGGAAGAATGGAAGGATACAAGGGATGGGATAACCATTGAGATGTAACAAGAATAAATTAATAAAGGAAAAAAAAAAGAAAAATTTCTGGAGCTGCAGAGATGGCTCAGAGGTTAAGAGCATTGACTTCTCTTCCAGACATCTTGAGTTCAATTCCCAGCAACTGCATGGTGGTCTATCTATCAATAATGTGATCTAATGTGCTTTTCTGAACTGCATGTGTTCATTCAAGCAAAACATTGTATATACAATAAATGTATATATATGTATGTATATATATATATAATGCATATTAAATAAATAAATAAATGAATAAATCTTTTAAATAAAGAAAGAAAAAAAAGAAAAACTTCCGGTTAAAAGAGTAGAATCTCTGGCCTGGGAGGAAAGCTAACTAACATCCCAGTTAGGCCAGCTTGATCTCTTGGCCAAGGGATCTGGACCCTTGGAAGGCAGGCTCACCTCAAGTGATGCTAAAGAGATAGGTTGACTAATTAGTTCTTTAATGAGATACTATGGTTTTCTTTCCCAGATCTCCCAACCCTAGTGCAGTAGATTATTGGCCATAACCTTGTAGTTTGTCGGTCTACTTTCTTTCCTGAATTATTCAGAGACTTATACTTCTGAATTATTCAGAGACATATACTTCCTGCCTTTCTCCTTTCTATCTCTTGTCTAAATGCACTTTCCATGACAATTGGACTTCCATGACATTCCAGGTTTTCTCATTGTTTCTCTAAAACCACCCTTCCTGGTGTGTGGCTGCTGGTCAGCCATGTGTGTGACTTCCATGGTAGCTTAAATGGCATGACTCCTTATGGCTTCCATGCTCTGAACAGCCTGGGTGGCTTTTCACTTTTGTTTTCTTGTTGTTGTTTTCAAAACTCTAATAAAATTGCCTTTGATTTTTCCATTTGAATTTATTTAATTTTTTTAAATTAATGAGACAACCCCACACCTGAATTTTTTTTCTGTATCAGAGGGATGGAAAGAAGGAAGGGGAGAGAAGGAGATGTAGTTAGGGGAGGAAGACAGAAGGAAGGATCCACAGAGATGCCACACCACTAGCCTATGAGAAGCAAAACCACATACCAGAATGCTCTTGTCAGGCTACACTGAAGACTACTGGGCCCCAGGGATACATTTCTTCTCCGGAGCTGAACACTGGTCTAATGAAATGCAGGCTCCATTGTGAGCAAGCCAGCACTGCATGAAGTTGGCACAGAAAATGGCTTGTGGGCTTCTGCGCTTAACAGCACCTCCTAAAACCCTAACTATTTGTTATGATCTATTATTTTCCCACACATAAGATCACTGCAGTGTCATTTGAACTCTGTATTTGATCAGCTAATGAAAAACTGTCGTGTTTATTCAGAGAGGCAGTGGAAGCCACAGTTTGACTTGTTAGTTGTTGGAGTTTGACAGCAAATTCCATACCATCACTGGGCTTCAGAGTGGCTTTCACTGAGAGCAGTCAACCCATCACCCCACATCCTCTCTAGACACAGCACAAAACCATCCATTGTCTAACATGAAGCAAGGCAACAGCCCTCATTCACAGGGAGGGGGTGTCTTATACTTGGTACTATTTGTGGGTAATATTATCTAACATGAAAGCTATTAATCCTTTTAGCAATTTAACAAAGCCAAAAAGCCTCTATATCAAGTTCATGTGAGAAAGGCTGGTAGGGGCACTTTCTGCAAACCTTAATTTTCTAATAGAGTTCTTCAACTCAAATGGGCTTTTGACCCAGCTAATTTAATTGTCTTTGTTATTGATAGCTGCGGAGCTGTAAATAAACAGTTTGGAAAAGAGCTTGTGAGGTTGCTTTCAAAGCAGAATTCAATATGACACTCTGGGTGGCAAAATTCCCCTTTGTTTCTTTTTTTTTTTTTTTTGCCCCTTTGTTTCTTTAGGGTATGTAGACACACACACACACACACACACACACACACACACACACACACACATGCACGCACACTTTATCATAACCAACATGCGATAGTAATATGAAATACTTATTATGGCAAAGTTTGAGGCATCAAAGTAATTTCCAGCCCTAAGGCCATGTTCCATCTCTCAGTCTGTATCTTGTCTAGTGCTTGCTTCATGACCACATTCCCAGGGGAAAACAGACAGTTTAGCAAATTAAATACCTAATTTTCTGTGCTCTTCTGCTCCATCTGACTCCTATCTTTCCTAAGGAAAGGGGAGAAGAATAAAATATGTGCTAGAGGGGAGTTTTGTTTTGAAAGTTTGATTTTTTTGAAGAGGAACCTTGGTAAGGGAGAATGGGGCCTTGCTCGGTTTTGACGGTTGAAACATCTATTGAACCTTCTGCAGTAGGAGACAAATTTAGGAGAAAATAGCTAAGATAAGCCCAAGGGAAGGAAAATGACCAATAAGCAGGGCTTTTACAGTTATGGAGAGGGCTTGTAATGTGCTCTGCAGTTTTTACTTTCTTAAAAAACAGTGAAAAGAATCACAGACCCTTGTCATTCTTTTCTGTACAAACGCATCTTGTTCTCATCTTTCCTTTCTCTCTCCCTTGCCCTTTTCTTCCTTCATGTTCATGTCCTAACATTTCTCACAGTTTCCATCTGGTTAGCAAACGGACTACACACACACACACACACACACACACACACACACACACACACACACACACACTTGGAATAATGCTTTTTGTTGTTTGGAGCCTGGATCTCTAGTCTAGGCTTGTTTCCAGCTGAAGATGACCTTGAATTCTGAGCTTACTTTCCTTCCTTTTCAAGCATTAGGAATGCAGACTGTATTCACCACCACAGCCAGTTTATGAACCCAGGGCTTCCTGCAAGGTAACTTAATATCCCATCAACAGAGCCACAGACTTTAATAGATACAAATGGAATTGCACTCTGAATCTTGCTACATCCTTACTATGTTTTAAATTCTGTAGATGGTTGTTTCTGCGAGTTTCATGGAGTTCCAAAGGTGGGTACACATGTTTTACTTAGGCCTTTTCTCCAGTGAATGGGCGTTTAACCTCCTGCTTTCCATTTTATAAAGTGCCACACATCTATATCATTAGAAGTGTCTGTCTGCTGTCCATATGCAGCCCAGAAGGGAGTTGTGACTTTCTGACATGCTGTTGTACGTGGTTCATTTGGGACAGAGTGAATACCTGAAGTACCTTGCCATATCACACCCCACCAGAAACACAGGGCAGATCCTCAGTTCCCACCATACTCTTCCAGTACAGGATCAATAAACCTGATTTCATAAGAAAGCCTTTGCAGCTCTCTTTGAATTTTCTTTATTGAGCGAACTGTTTGCATCTTTTCAATTTCTTTTTCTATCTTCCTCTTGATAACTGGCTGGAGATTTTATATATTAGCTATGAAAAGTTTTAATAAAATTTGAATTAGAAATAATTCAAACATGTCAGTTGCATATTGGTTTTATTCTAATTTCAATCATTAAACAGGGTGTTTTTACTTTAATGTAATAAGTGGATACATTTGTTGTGAAATAACCCTATCTTATCTCTTATAACACTTATACATGATATTTTAATATTATAGAAAATAATAGCTTATCTTTGATAATATTTATATTTAATATTATTTAGCATTTAATGAGGGAAAGAAAGAGAAAAATTATCGGTTTTTGGTGCTATGCTAATATGTGTGTGTATGTAAGTATGGGCAATTGATTAAGGGGAACAACAAAGAGGCACAATCAGAATGATAGAGTCACAGAGAATTTTTTCACTAAAAATAGTCTGTCCCAGAATCTAATTTCTGATTTACTGATGAGAAAAATGGTAGGACAGCCTTTCAGCACTGGAGTGGACTCCTGAAGTGCAGCCAAAATACCAGGCAGTTTGTGATGGACTTAGTATGTGAGAATTTGTGGTTAAACCCAGATTGGTGTCACAAAAATGAAACACTTTATTTTTCATGTATGGTTTCACTCCCACTATGTTCACCCCCCCAACCTCTTTCTTCTTTCTTCAAGTACAGATGTAGAAACAATAACATTAACCCAAAGCAAACTTCTAACTCTGTTTTATAAGCTGCATTGTACATCGTGAAATACCAGCCTATGAAACACCAGACAGCATGCTCATTCTCAGGGACAATGGCTGTGGGGGATGCTCTTGCCATTCTTGATCTGTTAACATTAGATTTCTTCATGCAATGATGTCAGTTTACTCTGTGGGAAAGAACAAGTCTTCTCTATCTTTGTTGTTGTCCATCCCATCTTCTCTTTCTTCTCTTTTTTCTACTTTCCCCTCTTATTCCCCATTCACTTCACTTCCATCTCTGAATTCTTGTCCTTCACCTTGTTTACAAGGAACATTTTGAAAGTGAGATGGTATAGATAAAATGTTGTTATTATGTTGTTGACCAGATCAAAGGAGATTGATTAAAGATATAAAAATAATCCAAATTTTATATGCTAAGTTGGAAATACATTTAAAGAACATACAATGGTACATTTTTAAAGACTAATCAAAATATAGTACTGTGATAAGCTACAATTAATTAGTTGTAACATGTTCCTTTGTTATATTTTAATATAAGCTGAAGTTATATGTTCATTAAGCAGATTATAATTTCGACATTGATGTTATACTCTTTCCCCACCAGGTTCAGTGACCATAGAGGAAGAGATAGGGGATGACATCGAGACCTGGAGAAGGAGGAGAACTGGACTGGAACAAAGCATTGCTTTATGGTCTTGGCAGAGTTATTTTGATTCCCATTTCCCTGATGACTAAGGACATTGAGCATTTCTTTAAGTATTTCTCAGCCATTTGATAATTCTCTGCTGAGAATTCTCTGGCTCTGGACTCCATTTTTCATTGAATTATTTGGTTGCTGGTGTTCACTTTCTTGAGTTCTTTATATGTTTTGGATATTAGCCCTTTTTTCAGGTTGTAGGGTTGGTGAAGATCCTTACCCAGTCTGTAGACCGTGATTTTGTTCTATGGACAGTGTCTTTGCTTTACAGAAGCTTTTCAGTTTCAAGAGGTCCCATTGATTAATTGTTGGTCTTAGAGCCTTAGCTGATCACAGTTTCTTCAGTTGAGTGTCATCCAGGTTGTTTCTAGCTTCTGCTGTTTTGAATAAAGTTACAATAAACATAGTCAAGATATGATATAGATAAAGTGGAGGACTCTAGGCAGGATGCAAGGATCTCCCTATGGACAGATCCATAGGGAAGGGGAAAGAGAATGTATTTTGGTATACTTGGGGCAGGTGGTTGGACACAGAAGGCTACTCTCTGAAAACAGACAGTGCAGTCCATTTCTGAGGACAAAATCATTGAGGACAGCATTATGAGGACACATCCCATTGAACATAGATAGGTGAAGATAATGCCTTCATAGAGCCTTCAACCCTACATTCTAGTTTCTTTGGCATGGAAATAGGTATGCTGGCCGCTATGGAGAGAGAATCGGGGAACACCCATCCAGCCACAAAAACCTTAGAACTATAATATGATAAGCCTGAAAAATGTGTTGGGGCAGGAGGGTCCAACCAATGTATAGTTTAATTTGAAGCTAATACCATGAGAGGGAGCACATGCTTTAAATTGCCTGGATAGGCAGGAACTGGAGATAGGATATATATGAAATGATTCCTTTTATTTCGTTTCTTTTTTATTAACACATTCATATTACATCTCAATTGTTATCCCATCACTTGTATCCTCCCATTTCTCCCTCCCTCCCGCTTTCACCCTATTCCCCTCCCCTATGACTCTGACTGAGGGGGACTTCCTCCCCCTGTATATGCTCATAGGATGTCAAGTCTTTTCTTGGTAGCCTGATATCCTTCCTCTGAGTGACACCGGGCCTCCCCATCAATGGGACGTGGTCAAATATGAGGCACCAGAGGTCATGTGAATTACAGTCCCTGCTCTCCACTCAACTGTGGAGAATGTCCTGTCCATTGGCTAGATCTGGGGAGGGGTTCGATGTTTACTGTATGTATTGTCCTTGGTTGGTGCCACAGTTTGAGCAGAAACACTGGTCCCATATCCATCTGTCATAATGTTCTTCTTGTAGGTTTCTAGTACCCTCCGGATCCTTCTATTTCCTCATTCTCCCATGCTTCTCTCACCTAGAGTGCCCTCACATCTATCCCATTTTCCTGGTAAGTGAAGACTTTCATGGGACATGCCCCTTGGGCTAGTGTCCAATTATAAGTGAGTATATCTCATTTGAGTCTTTCTGATTCTGGGTTAACTCACTCATTATGATCATTTCTAGTTCAATCCATTTGTCCACAAATTTTTGGAATTCCTTGTTTTTAATAGCTGAGTAGTATTGCCTAGTGTAAATGTACCACAGTTTCTTTATCCATTCTTCTACTGGGGGATACTTAGGCTGTTTCCAGGCTCTGGCTAGTATGAATAAGGCCACTATGAATATGGTTGAGCATCAGTGCTTGTTGTGTGCTGGAGCATCTTCTGGGTATATTCCAAGGAGTGGAATAGCTGGGTCTTGAGGAAGCCCTATTTCCAGTTTTCTGAGATAGCACCAGATAGATTTCCAAAGTGGTTGTACTATTTTGCATTTCCACCAGCAATGAAGGAGTGTTCCTCTTTCTCCACCTCCTTGCCAGCATATGGTGTCACTTGAATTTTTTATCTTAGCCATTCTGATGGGTGTAAGATGAATCTGAGAGTCATTTTGATTTGCAATGAAATGAACCTAATGAGAGGGTTCCTCAGGTAGCATATAAGAGTGGGTACCAAATCTCACAGCCAGATATTGTGCTGGAGAGAGACTAAATTGGTGGTCTCTGCTGTGTTTCTCCCCTAGAAAATTAAGGAACTCTGCAGAAGAGGGAAAGGAAGACTCAAGGATAACATGACCCACTGTATCAATTAAGCACTGCTCATATGGGCTCACAGAAACTGAAAATGCAGGCATATAGCATGTAAGGGTTTGCACCACGTTGTCTCCATGTATATTATAGCTTGGTATTGTTGAAGGACTTCTAACAGTGAGAACAGGTGTTTCTTTGACTCTTGTGACTGCTCTTGTGACTCTTTTTCTCATTTGTGCTGTCTTGTCCTTTATATGAGGACTTTTGACTTGTATTATTGCATCTTGTTTTATCCTATTTGGCTGTTGTCTTTTGGAGGCCTCTACTTTTCTGAAGTGAAAAGGAAGGGGAGTGGATGAGGGAGATAGAGGAGGTAGGAGGAATGTTTAAAAAAAAAACATTGGCCCCTGGAAAATTGACCAATGTCTCCTGGAAGACTAAGCATTCAATACTATTTTTGCAGCCCAAACTGGTCTTGAAAGACTAAAAAGTAACAGGATATTTGGTGGCTAGGGAAGGGATGAATTAAAAAGACTTGGGCAGGGGCGATAAATACGATAAAATATGTTGTAGGAAACTAAAATCATATAAAAATTTAAGATTATCATATGAAGTAAGCATATGTTAATTATCTAACCATAAATAATCTAGAACATATACATATATCCCCATATAACCCAGACACACATTGCAAGAATTTTCAATGATCTGGAAGTGAATGTCAATCCTGTGGATATACTATTATCTTCTACACATCATTCTTATAATAACATTATGTGGTTTTATATGTATTGATCACTTAATATGCTGTGCTTATAACTTTTCCAACTTAAATATGACATAAAACTACTGCAAACTTTCCTCCAATATTCAAGCACTTCAAGTAAGTGCCCCCACCCCACGTAGCTCTCATTGGCTAATTTAATTGCCAGAATCACCACAACTCTACTTGGAACCACTATTAGGTAATCTAATACCCAGATTGCTACTAAGTGATTGATGGAATTGCAGATGCAGGATGGCCTAATGTGGAGTGAGCTGGCTTGCATATGTTTCATAAGGCTATTCAAAAATTCTATACAATTTGAAACTTACTGTCCATTTTTATAATTTTCTATTTAATATTTTCAGCTTGTGATTAATCTTGAGTTAAAAACAGGGAAATAAAAAAACATGCATAAGTGAGAACTATTTTATTTCAAGTCACCATGTTCAATAATATAAATATGATCTATACATAGTTAGCTAAAATAAATTTTAAAAAGAGAAGTACATCCTCAAACTATGGCAAAAAATCCAAATATAAAGTCAATTCTTCCCCCATGAAAGACTCCTTTTTGTATCACACTATTACATGCATATTTACTTCTGTGTGGCTTTTCTGAATTTATAAGTACTAACTTTCCAAATAATTCTGTCTTTAGATCTTTCCAGCTGTTTGCATATGGTGGGGACTGAGCCGTCTGCATTGAGAGACTAGGATGCTTAGTGTGTTCTGCAAGGTGCTCTGGACAGAAGTTATAATGAACACAGCACATTCAGTGACAATATTTGAGAAATTCTGGTGAACTTAAGATAAAGAGTACATACCTTTGTAGGTAGGAAAGCCTCCACCCTGGGGATAAATTGCAGAACTGGAAATGAGAAAGCCAACAACTTCAAATCATAAATCAGAAAGATATCAAACGAGAAGATTACACCATGCATTTCACTATACATATAGATCAGGGTTCAATTACAGAAAAGATTTAATCTAGTGAATTAGTTGCTTTAAAAATATGGCAACTCTTGAGATGTGGTTTCCAGGCAGAAATTCCATGAATAAATCTGAAAACAATACTGAAGATATTACCTATCAAAAGAGTGTGTACTTCGGACACAATGAGAGAGGCAGGGGAAGACAAGGAAGTTGAAGGAGGTGGTAACAACTACATGAATTATAAGGCATGGAACAGCTTTCTGCCCCTGTTTGAGAGCTGTCACAGACACAGTGATTTCCAGACCAGTAGATGCCTAACCAGACTCCCAACTCTTGCATAATAATGGACTGGGTACTGGGACCTTTATTGCTACCACAATGTCAAAGGCATAAATGGTTATACTTTCTATCATAGGTCTCACATTGCACATTTACTAATGTACTTGCTTTGTGGGAATGGAGCAATTGCAGAATCCTAGCTAAAAGACACCTGAGCCATAAGGCCTAACCCAAGGGAATTAGAACAGAGTCGAATGAGTCAATAGCTACCATATGCTGTTCTATGATTATTATCAGCAACCAAGCAAAACAAATTTATAAACATATCATTTAAAACATCATGGTGAGAAGGACCTTTAAAGTTACAGGTGGACAGAATGGCAGTAGAAATCTAGTTGTCATAATTTATATTCATTTTGGAGGTATAGACACCAGTGTGCTATTCTTTTTATTTGTTATTTTTAGACAAGGTTAAAATATAACTTGAAAGCTTCCTCTGGTTCACTTATAACCTCAGTCTATCTTATTTATTTTTTGCTTATAGTCTTCTTATCATGTATATTTCATTTATAGTGAGTAATTTTAGAATATTGGTAATGTTTGAGGGAAGGTAATTAACAATTTTTTGTTATTTTTATTATGGTAGGAGTTAAACTCAAGGCTCAGTGTTTCTAGGAAAATACTATACTAAAGAGGTATAACACAGCTACTTAGTTTTGTTTATTTATTTATTTTTTGCCTCATTAAGATGTCTAGGTTGGCCTTGAACCCATAATCCTCTTGTCTTGGTCTCTTAAACTAGAATTATAGTTGTATACTACTATACTATGTCCAATTAAGAATTGTTTTTTATTGTACTAGAAAATTGTACCTCTAGTAAGGACTATCTGCTACCTCCACTTTTTTCTTCCCTTGTTTTGTGCTGGATTTCATAGTATATTTCTCCCAATTAGTGTTACTCAGAGTCCTTCACACCATGACTTTGGAAATAGAAAAAGAAAGGCTATTTATGTAAAATCACAGAGTCCTCTCACTCAAAGATTTTAGGTGATATGAATGGGAGTAAGAAGTTGGGTGTCACCTCTATAGAACTCTGTTTAATTTGGAATGAGGATGCAATGTTTTGATGGGAGGCACTAGAGTTGGTATTATGTAGCTTCCAGGGTGGCCTGTCAAGGAAGCTGATTGCAAACTGAGCTGAAAAAAATACAGCCCCTTGAATGTTTGCTGAATTTCTTCCTGTGTAGAAGATTAATGTGTACAGTCAATTTGTTTTTCCTACATGGTTTTAAGATCTTTCTAGGTGACGAGTACCACACGACTGTTGGAATGAAGTCTAACAGCCCTTCTGCATAGCAAACATGATGTTGAAGGGATGAGCTTGAGCTGAATCTGGGAAAGAGCTTTAGAATATTCAAAATAGAATACTAAAAAATGAAGAACTCCTAGGGGCATTAGCCATCACAATTAGGAGACAGTTCTAGCTGAATAAAGCAGTACCTTGTTGTGGCTGAGATATTAGAATCTAAAAATACTAAAAGTAATTTAAATATCTTTACATGGCTAAAATGCTATATTTCTGATAGCAAAATCATAGAATGTACCAGTACGTGGAAGAAAAAGGGATAACCTTCTGGGTCCTGCTACAGGATGAGTGAATCTCAGTGAAGAACTTGTTCTTTAAGATACAAGCCAGAGTCAAAGGCTTGTATATGTGGGCTGGGGAGTAATCTCAGTGGTAAGTGTTTGCCTAGTGCACAAATGGTTCTGTGTCTAACACTCTGCATTGAAACAAAATCTACATCCACATGATTATAATTATATGACAGTTTTGAAAAGAAAAATACTGTAAAGAAAAGGGAAATATCACTGGTTTCTGAGGGCCAAAGGGAGCTAGCTGGTCATGAGATAGTTTCAGGAGGTTTTCTATAGTTTATGTGTAGTAGGGGCTCATGTAGTTCTGTATATTTGCCAAAGCTTAGATCTGTACACTTAAAATATATATAACTTTTCGAGTATATAAATTATGGCTCAATGGTTTTGATTTGTTAGGTTCAAATCAAAACTGTCTTCTATTATTTCTTATTTCTGCACATTGAGCAAATTACTTTGTTTATTTAGGCTTATTTTAGAGCCTTTGTTTATAATATAAATACCATGGTAAGATTTAACTCTCAAAGTTGTCATACAGATGAAGTGAAGTAATCCATGCAAATTGCCTAGCACATGATTTCAATTGACTTTCAGCAAAGAGAAATCATGAGTTCCTGGGAATATCAGCACAGCATCATGTTTGTTTGTTTGTTTGTTTGTTTGTTTTATGCTTTGCCCTTCCAGAAATTCCTCTGGTGTTTCTCTACATAAAACAGGAGCACCAGTTCAAGGCAGGGCCTATGTGGTACTCAGTGTCAAGATGGCTACTGTGGGCTCACCACCATCTCAGACTCTCCCTTTACTAATCTTGGATGCTTATGATAGCTGACTCCATAGCAAGCTTCATCTCCATGGCAGCCACACACTGTGCTTGTCAATACCAGCTAGAAGAGGTGACAGCACACAATTCAGTCATCACTCACTACTAATTTATTCATGATGTCTGAGTTTTCCTCTTTTTCTTCATCCAAAATATCAAACAATATGATTTACAAACAAAAATAAGGAAGGGAAGGAATATCTTTTTTTGTAATTTGCTTAAAAGCATACATTATTAAGTCCTGAAACTTGTCTGAGCAATATTGTTTGAAAATGGAGAGAGTTCAGTTAGTTTGGAGGTCAAAATACTTGAAATTACATTCTTCCAATATCAGGACTAATGGTGAGGAACGGTGGCATGGATCCTCCAAAACAATGGACTGCTCCCAAGTTTTCTACATGGTACACTACTTCATTTTAAAAAAGCATTATCATTTCTTTTTCCAACAGATTGCTTTTCTAATTATATTTAGCTTATGTCATTGCCATTACTTTGCATTTTCTAAAAGCTCAACAAAGGACACGGAGGATGAGAGAAAGCAAAACGACCTAGAAATAAGCTGGGTTCATGTTAGTTCACAATTCTACTTCACCTTGCTTAATGTCACCCAAACAAAAAGATACGTGCTCATATCATAAGCAAACTCTTAGCTGGAAACACAAATGATTCTGGAGAAATAACATAGTCAAATGTATTGGCTGTTTAACCTTACTGTGAGCAAAGGTGATTTACAAGGTAATGGCTGATAAGGCACACGCAGGTAGATGGGGAGATACTCTTATGAGAGATTCAGTAGTCCTTTTCTAGTCAGAATCTTCGTAGCTTCATGAAGTTCCAATTACTTACTGTTGATCTTAATGCCTATGTTATTGGTGTCCTGATCAGAAAGTCCTTATTTGTTTCAGTGAGCACACGTGAATTCTTACTTTATTCTCTGTCAGATTCAGGCTATTTGGTCTTAGATAGAGGTTCTTGATCCATGTGGAATTGCGTTTTGTGTAGAGTGGACCTATTTTAATTCTTCTATATTCTGACCAACATCATTGTTGTCTTTTCTCCAGATGTATTTTTGGCTTTTTTTTTGTCAAAAATCAGATATTCATAGGTCTATGTCAGGGTCTTCTTTTCTATTACATTAATCATTGTGTCTTTTTTATGCCAATATAATGGCTGGTTTTATTACTTTATTTCTATAGTACAACTATTGAAATATCCGGAATGGTGATACCCCTAGCTTCTCTTTTATAATTCAGGATTGTTTTAAATCTCCCTTCCCCTTCTCTGTGTATTTCCACATGAAGTTTAATATTTTTTTCAATTTCAGTGAAGAATTGTGTTAGAATGTTGATAGGGATTGAATTGATTCTGTAGATTGCTTTTGGTAGGATTGTCATTTTCATATTAATCCTAACAATCTATAAGCATTGGTGGTTTTTCTATCTTCTTATGACTTCTTTGATTTCTTTCTTTAATGTCCAAAAGTTTTACCATACAAGTCTTTTATTTACTTGGTTAGCGTTACCCCATGAGACTTTTTTGGTGCCATCGTGAAAGATACTGCGTCCCTGATTTCTTTCTTAGTCTGTTTGCCATTTCTATATATGAAGGCTACTAATTTTTTATATTAATTTTACATAATACTACTTTGCTGAAAGTGTTTATCAACTCTAGAAGTTTCCTGATGGAGAAACGTCAAAGTTTGTTATATATAAAATTGCACCATCTACAGATGAGGATACTTTGATATCATAATTTGAGCAAAGCAGCAGCCTACAGATGTCTACATAATTATATGTCTGAAATAAGGTTATTGTCTAGAATATATGAAGAATCTCAAAAAATTAAACACAAATGGCTGAGAAACACTTTTTAGAATGTTAAATATCCTTAGTTATCAAGGGAATAAAAAAATAAAACTACTTTGAGATTTTATCTTACCCTAATTTTAATGTCCAAAATCAATGAAACAAATGACAGCTCATGCCAGTAAGGATATAGGGAAAGAGGAAGACCTATTTATTACTTGTATGAGAACAAACTCATACATCCACTAAGAAAATGAGTGTGGAGGTTCTTTAAAAATCTAAAGACACATCTACTACAAGATACAGTTCTACCACTCTTGGGCATGCACGCAAAGAAGTGTACATACAGCTTACTATAGAGATGCTTATCCATATTCATTGTTTCTGTATTCATGATTTCTAAAAATGGGAAATAGCCTAGATGTCCATCAACTGATGAATGGATAATGTAAATGTGGCACATTCCCATAATAGAATATTCAATAGTTAGGAAAAATGAAATTGTGGAATTTACAGGGAAATGGGTGGGGCTGAAAAAATCATTCTAAGTGAGTTAATGTCAAAACGAAAGACAAATATTGCAAGTTTTCTTTTATATATTGATGTTATATTTTAAGCTTTAGATATGAGTGTCTCAATTAGAATAACCACAGAGGCTAGGAAGCATGGGGGATGAGGGGAATTTTCCAATGACGGGAAAAATAGTGAATATAGTATATAAAGAGATAAAGGTAAATTAAAATAGGAGGAATAAATATGGAGGGTACTGTGAGGACCGGATAAAGGAGAAAATAGGAGGAGGGATAACTCTTACTAAAGGCCTTTCAAAACCTACATAGAAACATACTACTGTAGAAACTTCCCAAATAAATACACATATATGAAAGGAATTTAAATGTAGTCATCATTTAGCAGGAGAGATAATGCCTCAAATAGTCACCTTATGACATCAAGTAGAACCCCCAGTGTCCTGTATGGGTTACATTTTGATGAGTTGTTGGGCAAAAGTCATACAGACCTTTCAAAACATCATAGGTTATTGATTACCCTTCACAGCATGATAGTAAGGTTCTGTTTTTGAAGGCATTACATAATTATATGATTGCACATGGAGAAACTGAGCTAGTGCTCAACCAGAAGTTTTACCATTACTTGCTAATAATCACAATGTTTATTACATGAAGGTGCTGTGTAAATGTAGTTTTTATTTCCTCAGAAGACAGGATGAGATGGAAGCTGTACCCAAACATTGCCTGTCTCCAGAGCATTTCTATCTAAATATTACTAGGCATGAAAGCTCCTAACCTCTGTAGAATCTAATGTTCAGCATGCCTCAACCGTGAAGGCTTCAGCTTCCAGCCTTCATCTGCTAACCTAGGTCGAGAATGTTTTCAGTCTCTGAGCCTTCCTACTAAGTAAACTCATCTTTTCTAGTTCTTTCTGTACTCTTGTTGGATGATGCAACTGAGTGGTTCTGGCTCAAAACTTCTCCTGAAGCTGACTGATTCAAGCTGACTTCTCTCCACTTGTCACTCAACTTCTCATCTCAGAAAAGCTGCCTCTGAACTCCACAAACAGGTCTGCACGAACTCATCTGAACTGCATTGAACTGTACCAAACTACTCTACTCCCCAACTCTACTGTACTGTCTCCACAACCTCTCTTGCTCTGTTTCTCTGCTGCTACTGTTAAGTAGCTTCTTTCCTGTATTTTCTCCTGAGAGTTGGGCATAACCTATAACCTTTCTCTGATTCATTCTGTCAAATCATTTTTTTATTAATTTATTCAGATTATATCTGGAATGTTATTCTGTTGGTTGTATTTCCCCATTCCCACTCTCCCTCTCTCTCCTACCCTATTTCCCTCCCCTAGACCTCTGACAGAAGGGGACCTCCTCCCCTACCATATGGCCACAGCATATCAGGTCTCATCCAGATAGCCTGCTTTACCTTCCTCTGTTTGCTGCTGGGCCTCCTCACCAAGGGGAAGTGATCAAATCCAGGGTACCAGAGTTCATATCAAAGGCAGTCTCTGCTCTCCCCGTAACCCTGGAGAACAAACTGTCCATTGTCCAGATCTGAAAGGGGGAGGGTCTATGTTTGTTGTTTGCATTGTTGTTGGTTGGTGCAACAGTTTGTGCAGCCTCCAGTCCTGGCTCCATCTAGATCCACCAATCTTGATGGTTTCCTTGTGGGGCTCCTGAACCCTCTGGGTCCTTCCATTGACCCATTCTTCCATATCACTTTCAGTGCTACACCCAGAATCCATCAGTGAGTCCCAGCATCTGTCCGGAGACACTTCATACTCATCAAAGGAGGCTCTATCAAATCTTTGACTGCCCCTCAATTAGACATCATTGTTTAGGAGTAAAGATGTGTACTGAGGGCGTGTCTGTCTTCCAGCCAGAGGGATTAAAGGTTTATGGTATGTCTGCATTCCAGCCAGATCACAGAGACATAAGTCTTTTGATGAGATCCCTTGCCAGAGCAACCATTTTGCTGGCTTCAAATTCTTCTCCAGTATATGTACCAAGCAGAGAAGGTAATAGTTAATATCACCTAGCTACAATAACAACATGTCTAAAATACATGCTGATACAAAAGTAGGACAAAAGTTATAGGAGTAATCAAAAACATTTTGTTTTTAATTATATTTATGACCCACTCCCTGCAGTCGAACTCATATCTGACGCAGCTGAAGTGGCCAAGGAGCTGAGATTAGACAGTTTATAGTACCTGGAGGAAACCTAATAATTCTATTCTATTATGTGAACATAACAATAAATGACTCCTAACAACATATAGACATAGCCATATCACAGTGACTACTCAGCCCTCAGAAGAGAAAATTTTTCTTGCAGTAGAAGATAATTAACAAAAAGGCCCACAACTAGATAATGTGCAGGGAAGAAGAGGAGTTGGTGGAGTTGAAAGTCTATGATCAAAATATATTGTTTAAAAAATGTTTTAATGATGAAGAAAAATGCTGGGGTAATTTAAACGGAGCATTTTTTAAAGTTTTAGTTGTTAATGCTCTTAACAGTTGGATCATAAAGTAGCTTGTTTTTTGCTCTAAAACATTTCTAATTATTTATACCACATAACTAGTACTTTTGGTGGTAGCTGCCAAACAGACAATTACTCAGACAAACTCAAAGGTAATGATTTGGCTTCTGTCTAGTTGCATAGTCACATCAGATAACAATGACCTTATTTGAGACATTTTGGAGAGTAAATTCAAGGACTAACATGCATATATGCACTTAATAGACACCCATACATACCACATCTATTCTTCTGTTTTATAAATTGAACAAAGTTTAGTTCAACTCACTTGTCTGGATTGATTGGTAGGACATAAAAAAGCATTATACATAAGTGACAACTTTCTTTGGTCACCTCACATTTCAAGTGTTTCAAACTTGTCAAGATCCTTTAAATTTTAGTTTCCTGGAAAAATTATACAGTTTACCCAAAAAGCAAGTGAGGATATTTCCCATCTTCCTAAATTTGGATTGGAGGACTGATTTGAGAGGAAAAGAAGTTAGTGAAAGTGGCATCTGAAGCTGCTGAAGCCAGATCTTAAGTGATTTGGCAGAGTGTTCTTCCTTTCAAAAGACACCTCACCATGCATAAGGGCTAGGCTGCAACTTAAAAACCACCATGCTGTTTCTGGCCTTTAGAAACCAGATAGAGAAGTGCCAGAGACAATACCTGCATGGGAACATTAACGAATAACCTTAATGACTTAACATTAATCAGAAGAACTATTCAGCTAAACTTACTCAACTCATTAGGTCAAGAACAAATTGCTGTAATTTTAAGCCACTATGCTTTGAAACAGCTTCTTACTTTGAATGCATTTTCAGTCCCCATTTATATCTTTTCTCCAAGAAAGATTAGGAAGAAGAATGTCAAATAAAGACACATGCCAGTAATTAATTAGAAATTCATACACATTCATAAGTAATAGATCTTACTGTCAAAATTTAAGTGAATACAATAGCTTAGTATTTGTTTTAATTATGATGATGATCAATAGTTCTTATTATAAGAAACCACTTAATAATTATTACATGTGGCCAATTCCTCTTCTAGGTTCTATCTCATTCTCAAAAATAAGCTGAAGGTAGTAAAGAAACCAGAACCACATATAATTAAAAAGTACACCCATCTATTCATTCATGTTATTTCTTTGATCTACATTTAGAAAAAATGAGTTTATTTGATAAATGTGAAAGAAAAAAGTCAATACAGTAGTTATGATTTATAAAAGTTCATGTCATCAAGGAAATAGAAAACTCATCAGATTTTTTCCAAGTCTTATATGATTACTTCCTGAATTAACTGAAATTTTATTATAAAAATGATGACTAAGTGCATAGAAACAGCACTAGGGTTACAACACAAATGCCAGTCTTGGAAATGTCAAAAAGTGAGGAGCACAGTCAAGTAAAGGTGAATAAGGCCATTGGTGATGAAGACAGCTGGGACAGAATAAGAATGTTTGCATGCCTTCAAAAGAAACCCAGAAGTGAGTCAAATCTCACAGTCTTCAGAAGAACTGTAGCCAGGAACATAGTACCTGCCTCTATCAGAGCCTCTTCAGTGGGAAACCTAGTCATCAATGTCCAATACAACCCAATTGTCTTGAACTTCACTACTCATTTTGGGAACTCTGGAGAAGTTAATACATACACAGGAGAAGGCAAAAACATTTTTGTGGATAAATAAACTGAGCACATTCAGCAGACCTATAGTCAAGTAATTAGTGATACAACCAATGACACAATAAACACCCATCGATCCCCAATAGAGAGCTAGGCAGCACAAAGCACAAGGTAAATTAGAAGCAGATCAAAAGAGAAGCATATTCAATAAAGAGCTCAGGCAGAATGTCATCAAGGCCAGTTCAGCATTGAGGTTTCAAACGACAAAGACACAGGAGGCTGGATGGAACACGCTGAACACTGTATTCAATAGAGTTTGCAAAGGTGGCCCATGGTGATGAGATTTCATCTCAAGCTATTGATTTCATTGAAGAAATCCAAGACTTTGTAAGAGTCATCAGGAAGGGCAGGGAAAGGGTCAGAAGTTAATGTAGCAGCAGGGGTGTTCACTCAGTCTAGCATGCTTCCTTCAGAGGAAATTAATCATAGATCGGTGAGCAGTCTCTCTGTGGCTCTGAATAACAAAGTCTACACAGATGTTAGCACTTCTATTAGTGGACTTCTCAACTGGGAGCTGAATGCAGTCTGCTTGCATTGACTTCAGTTCAGCACAGACTGACAGGGAGCATGGGGAATAGACTCAGGGACATTTGAGAAGGTGTTTTAGCATGGGGAAGCATATATGTGGCGTGTACAAGCTTTCCTGAGCCTAGTTGCCCTTTGATGGAGGAGACAGTTGGCGCACACAGTGTGCACATCAAGAAGTAGAGAAACCCATTCTAAAAGCTTATTCGAAATGTTCTTTCATCTTTTCCTCTTAATGTAAAGTTGGAAAATGCTTCTTCTGTGTATTATTGTGTACTTTCTTTGCTTATGAAGTCTGTATGGGGGAAAATTCAGTCTGTTATTTTATCTTCACTGCCTAGCAAATGGGTGCTTTCTATTAAGTGGATGAAATAAGCAAATATATGAATACTGCTTTAGGAGTCTTCTGGAAATATGAGGCAGGCTCAGACTTTCATGCCAGGATTTCACTTACCTTTTTTGATCAACCAATACTAGAGTGTGTTGATTTAGAGTCAGCGTGGAACAAAATAAATAACTAACCACAAGGCAAATAGAAAATAATGAGATGGACAGAGCAAGTCTTACATTCATGTTTCTGGAGTTTCACTGACTGACTTGGGCTTTGAGGGTTCATCTTCTGAGTTTTAGTCTAATCTGTAGAAAGTGTTAGAGGGCAGCTGGGGGAGTCTTCTTTTGTTCCACATACTTTTCAGAGACATTGTCTTATGATTCTAATGAAAAGGTAAATATGTGGGTGGGGGGGGCTACTTTTCAGGCTTTTGAGTAACTGCAAGAGATGAACAAGAATCTTAGTGCTGAAGAAAAAGGAAAATTTCAACTTGAAATAGAAGAGGAAGAAAACATTTTAAAGTATTTGCTCAACACCACTCCTTTAGGAAAGTTTGTTTAAAATATTAAAAATTAATGTAGCATCTGTTTCTTAAATATTTGCAGGTATACCTGTTTACCTAGTGGCTGATCTGGGATTGTTGGGCTGACAGAGAGGAACTTTCAAAGGCCCTATGGTTCTTTCTCTATCTCATACATAATGTATTCTCATGTGGAGATGCATGTATATGCACATACATACACACCACCAGAGAAATCCTCAGGGCCAAAACATCAAACATTCAAGGAATTACAAACAACAGCCTCTGGGATGATTTCAGACCAGGGAAATGTTGCTGTCTTCCTCTTGCAAGTTCTTCATTTGGCCACAGGTTATTTTGACTTTTCTTGAATAGTAAAGTAATTTATGAATTAAAAATTATATTGTTATATCTCTTAAGTGCTCCATATTTTCCATTATTTTTGAACTGTTCTACAGTCTGTCATGGTGACAGTTAATTAGAAGATAGCTGGAAGTTAAAGTAGCTAAAATGGAGTAAATAAAAACATCCTAATTCCTTTGGCTTCTCTATTATCCTTAGCCTCACCCCTCTATCACTGATTGGCTGCTAGAGTGATTTAGATTGAATGAAAAAAAAAAGTCATACAATTATCTCGAAAACCAGACATTAAGAATTGAGAATATGCTGTTTTAGAATTATGGCCTATTATAACATTTAGTTCACCTACAAAAAAAAAAAAAAAAAAAAAAAAAAGAACGATTTATGCTGTATTTTTTTTTCTCATTCATTAGTAAAACTCATTTTAAGGTCTCCAGGAGGTAAATTATTTTTAGAATTAGTTTTTATTTTATTAGTCAGGTTGCAGAGTGTCAAAATTGCATTGAAGCCAGTGGCACTTCACTGAACTCATTAATATTGATACGATCACTCTGTGTTCTCTGCTGAGTGACACTGCTAACCTTCTGGGAAGGCAAGGATTATTTTTAAAGGGGCCACACATTAAAAAAATTAGATTCTCTGGTTTTCCCTCTTACGATTGTGAAAAGGATGAATAGAAGGTCTCCAGCAGTTTTATATATGATTTGATTCTTCCAGTGCACCAGCTTTGGGATGGCTCTCTGCTGGATGCTAAAGCTTCAAATCAGTGCTCACTGGACATTCTTGTTCACTGGATCTTCCTACCATGCTAAGAACTGTACAACTCATCCAAATAGTAAAAACATTAAATGTTATAGGTGATGACTTATTCCATTTTGAAGGCTCCATTGTCCTACATTTTTTTTTCCGTTGCTGTCATAAAATACCCTGACAAAGGGCACCCCAGGAGGAATGGGTTTATTTGGCTTACAATACCAGGTTACAGACTCATTCACAGTCAAGAGCAAAGACAGAGTGTGTGTGCATGCCTACCACTCAGCTCAGCTTTTCCACTCTAAAACAGTCCAGGACTTAAACCCAGGGAATGAGGCACCCACATTAAATCTTCCTCTCTCTGTTAATCCAACCAAAATAATTCCTCATTGAGACTCTATTCCCAGGTGACTTTCCTCTTTGTCCATTAACAAACAAAACTGACCATCACACCAAGGATCTGATTATTTTTTTTGGAATGCATCCTATTACATGATGATATTACAGGAGGATTCTGATTTTGGGAAGGTCTTAAGAGAACCCAAGATGTTCAATGAGAGATTGAAAGACTAAATGAAGCAATTGGAGTGGAACTGAACAAGGAAATAACTTAGAATGCCAAGCAGAACAATTTAAATTGAAGAATGCGTCTAGGATTCAGTGGTTGGTTGAAGAAACTACGTTGTGGCCATGTTGCTGAAACTGGAGTGCCAGTTGGCATAGCTGAAATGAATGTCCAAAGTGTAAGCATTTAGAATTTCTAGGCATTGCCTATTATTTGTGACAACAGCTTTTGATGCAGAAATGATTGAATAGGAAGGCATAATATGAGAGGATGTTACTTAGCAAACTTTTTTATTTTTTATTTTTATTTATTTACTTTTTGTTTTTTGAGACAGGGTTTTTATGTGTAGCTTTGACTGTCCTGCACTCACTTTGTAGACCAGGCTGGCCTCAACCTCAATGATCTGCCTGCCTCTGCCTCCCGAGTGCTGGGATTAAAGGCATGCACCACCATGCTTGCTTTAGCAAACAATTTTAAGTCTTCTACTTTGTTTAAGATAATTGGAAGGCAGATTCTCACTTCTGATATAATCTATGAATCAAAAAGTATCCAATGATTATGGAAGAATTCAGTCAACATTCTCTACGGCAGGAGAGTCTATGTCACAATTTGGATTATATATAAAACTAGGTTTTTGGTACAATATTTCTTATTTTAGTGTGATCACAGCTGCCACTGATAGGACTACAGAGACTTTTAAAAAGATTCAAAGGTTTCTTTCATTGCACTGAAAAAGAAACATTGAGATTAGAATGGCTTGAATTGCCTGAGGATTTAGTGGGATCTGAAGAAGAACTTGGCAAACACTATTTAACTATATGCAATATCAAATAATTGCAAAGTGTTATGAACTTTTATATCCCATTCCCTTTTCTAAAAGGTAGAATAAAACATACTGAATATTTGGGATACACACTATAGGACTCATATGAACTGAAGCATTTATGACAAACTGCATATGAAGTAGTGTTCTCTGCTAGGAAGGGAGACACTGTTTTTGATGGCTGATTCCATTCTTATTCTCTCAGGGGCACTGACTAGTGCATAAATTAATAATACTTTTGACATTGATTTTGATTTTAATAAACTATGTAATTAGTGAATAAACTAGAAAACCATTTTTATTTTCATTTTTCCACCTTTGATCCAAATCAAAATAATAGCAGCAAGAGAGTGCTTAAAATAAGGACAGACACGCTGTTATTCCCTAAAGTACATCCATGAACATGACAAGGCAGATTTTGAAACTGAGACAGAGGGGAGGACATTCTAGTGGGACTCTAGATGAGAGAATCATGGGAGAATGGCAAAGTAGAAGGATCCAGAGGGTCCTAGAAGCCTACAAGTAGAACATTATGATAGGCAGATTTGGGCACAGGGGTCCCGCTCAAACTAAGGCACCGGCCAAGGACAATACAGGCGGTAAACCTTAAACCCCTACCCAGATCTAGACAATGGACAGATTTTTTTATTGTCTTATGTGGTTTGTTTTAGAAGACACATAAAGCTTCTGAGATAATTTTCCTCGGTGTGAAGATTTCTGTCCACTCTTTGAATCCTTATAGTTTTCCTTTTTGTATGTTTCATTGCTTTCTCTCTCTCTGTCTCTCTCTCTGTCTCTGTCTCTCTGTCTCTCTCTGTGTCTGTCTCTGTCTCTCTGTCTCTCTCTGTCTCTTTCTGTCTCTGTCCCTGTCTCTCTCTGTCTCTCTGTCTCTGTCTCTGTCTCTGTCTTTCTCTCTCTCTCATACATACATGCATGTGTGTGAGTTTATGTCTGTTCAGAGATGTGTTAGCACAAATGTAGAAGTCATAGGTGACACTGAGTATCTATCTTCCTGTCACCCTCTGCTTTACGTACCAATGCAAGGTCTCTTGCTGAATTAGAACTCACTTATAGCTAGCCAACTTATCTTGGAAGTACCCTAGCTCCAAATACCGAGACCTGGGATTACAGATCAACTGCCATGCCTGCCTGGTAGTTAATTGGATGTTGATGATATGAAATCAGTTCCTCAGATTTACCTTGTGAGTGCCTTACATGCTGCTATCTCTCTAGCCTACTGCTATAATACTGAGATCACCCAGATTGCAAGAGCCCTGAAAAAGACCACCAGGACTCCATACTGATGCAACATACACAGGGTCCTGTATTATGGGCTCGAGTTTCAAGTCACCATCCTTCCTGAAGCAGCAGGATAGGAGAGTGACCCAGAGCTTCAAGGGCAATGGATTTATAAAGGGAAAAGACCATAAAGTGGGGTGGGGGGGCAGCAGGGGGTGTTGTGGGTCACAGGAATGTCAATCTTCAGGCAGGTTAGGTGGAAGTTGGATCTTCAGGGAAGCTGTGGGTCACAAGAATGTCTACCTTTTGGCAGGTTGGGTGGAGACTGAGTCTGGAGGGAAGGTTGTTTTTTGTTGTTGTTGTTGTTTTTGTTTTTGTTTTTTAAATCTAGAGGAACGCTGGGAGCTAATTGTGTGTAATGGCTCAGGGAGAAGGGTCACCTAGAGGACAAGTTCTCATACAGAACATAGCATTAATTTTGACCTTACTTTATCTCCTTTTTATTTTATTTTATTTTTTTATTTTTATTTTTGGTTTTTCGAGACAGGGTCTCCCTGTGTAGCCTTGGCTATCCTGGACTCTCTTTTTAGATCAGGCTGGCCTTGACCTCACAGTGATCTGTCTGCCTCTGCCTCAGGAGTGAGAATGCTAGGATTAAAGGCATGCACCACCATGCCAGGCTTTACATTACCTCCCTTTTAATAAGGACACCATCAATGGTGGATTAAGGTCAAACTCTAATGACCTAATCAACCTTCGGCACCTCTTTAAAGACCCCCTATTTGCAAATCTAAACGTTGGTGTTGGAGGAAGTGCAGTCAGAACTTCACCTTAGGAACTTTGGATGACAGGATGTGGTGGCACACACTTTTAATCCCAGCACTTCTGAGACAGAGGCAGGTGGGTCCCACTGAGTTTGAGGCCAGCCTGCTCTACAAAGTGAGTCCAGGACACCCAAGGCTACACAGAGAAAGTCTGTCTCAAAGAAACAAAATAAATAAATAATGTAAAAAGGAAAAGAAAAAAAAGTCTTTTGGATGCAAGACACAATTCAGCCTACAACACTTAACAGATGGCCCTCGTTTATATTTGAATATGAAGAAATAATGAGTCAATGAGTGATTTAGAATGCACATAGAGGGCTGGAGAGATGGCTCAGTGGTTAAGAGTGCTGCCTGCTCTTCCAGAGGTTCTGAGTTCAATTCCCAGCCACCACATGGTGGCTCACAACCATCTGTAATATGATCTGATGCCCTCTTCTGGTGTGCAGGTGAACATGTAAATAGAGCGCTCATACACATAAAATAAATAAATAAATATTTAGAATGTACATATAAGACATTATAAAAAGTTAGAGGAAGGATCAATTAATCTGTACATGTCTGATTGACAGACTACTAAACACACTTATCAGATGCTCACTTTGCCAGAGCAACTTTTAAGAGGGGTTACAAACAAAATTCAATCAGTCTTGACTGCAGTAGGAAGACCCTCTAAAGCAATAATTTGTTTATTATTTTGTGGTATTTTTTTCCTAATTTATAGCAGAACAAAGGCCTTTGAACTGGAGTTTTTCCTGTCTGTCATCTGAAGCAAGCAGCATCTTCTAATTTCTTGTTTGTGTTGCTCAAAATCTTAGCTAAAAACAAGCCCTTCACACAACATTGTGAAGGAGAAAGCAAACTCCATCAAAGGAACTCAACAGCCCTAATCATGAACAATTTAGATATGCAAAAAACAAAAATAATACTAGTGATTATAAAAAATAAAAGAACTGTATCTAGGCCAAGCCTTATCAAGGAGAACATCCAGGATTGCAAGTAGCCAGGGGCATGACCTCAGGAAATAATACAAATGATTCTCTCTCTCTCTCTCTCTCTCTCTCTCTCTCTCTCTCTCTCTCTCTCTCTCTCTCTCTCTCTTTCTCTCTTTTGAAAAGAGGTGAGAGCAGGTATGAAGGCATGTAAGTAGGAAAGCATATTCACCATTGCACCTCTGTTACTCTTCCCATTAGCTCCCATTAGTTTTCCCTTGAACTTTAGCATAAGAAAAATCCTTAGCACAATCTGGTTAGCACCAAAGTGATATATGAATGTGTGTTTTTGCACATGTGTATGCATTTTCTTTCTGTAATATATTCTATCTTATTAAAGTGAGCTAAGAAATTTCCTGATTACTGTAGCATGTGGGATATTTGGTTTTTTGTGACCCATTAGTTTCTACTTTTTGTGAGGTCTGTTGTAAAGTCGCATGCAGAAAGGACTGGATTATGAAATGCTTATTGGAGTGGAAGGTTATGATGCAGAACTATGAAAAGAAATGGATTCGTAGAGAATTTCTTTCATTATTGTGAACATAATATCCAAGATTTTCCTCACTAGGAAGGTGATGTGTTTGTTGGAATGGAGCAAATATTGATACAGTGGCAGGTTGCCAAATATTGTAGATCAAAAGGCAATGGCATTATTTGATATAATGCTGGGTTTTGTTTTATGATGTAATTGTGACTTATTGACTGTGTTCATTGGTAATTAGAGAGCAAAACAGATGGAGAAGGTTTGGCTTACAATAATGTGTCCATTAAAACAACCTGCACTGCCAAGTGTCTTTTCATGTTCACGAGTACAGCAAATTTGTTCTATTTATTAAAATTTGATGGGAAGGTAAGGACTGGTTGTAATTGTGTTGGACCCATTCTCCCATGATGGGATTAAATATCCACTGTAAATGTCAAATTCTCCTCTTACCCTATTTTTCTATGCAGAGGATTTTAACAGAATATTTGGCTACTATAGAAATTCAGCCATTGGCTTCTACATCTCTTTCCCCATTATTTATACATTACTTTAAAGGAAATCAAACTAGACACCAAATAAACATAGTCATTTTAAACTACTACTTGCAGTAATAGTTTATTATTGGAAGGACAGATGGCATCTTTTGAAACAAAGGTTGTAATTTTTCTTTTTTCACTAGGTATATTTGGATTTACTACTCACATATTTCCCCAGCTTTTTGGAAGACATTTCAGGCTGCTTTTCTGTCAGCATTAATCTGCGTGCACAGGGATAGCCATGTGATGGACCCCTAATTTTTTGTATATTCCAATGGGAGAGTATGTCTAAGACACCACACTTGAAGCAATCTCATAGATCAGGAATGAGACAGAGATGTCCACTATCCCCAGTCCTTTTCAGTATTATGCTTTAAGCAATAGCAGGAGAAATAAGGCAAGAGAGAGAAACCAAATGTTTACAAATAGAAAAGGGAGAAGTCAAACTATTCCTATTTGCAGATGGCATGACCTTATACATTGATAATACCAAAAGTTCCTCAGGAAACTTCTAGAAAAAATAAATTCAGCCATGTGGCAGGGTACAGAATCAACTTCCGCAAATCAATAGCTTTTCACATGAACAACAAACATATAGAAAAAGAGATCACTGAAGCACATCTATTCACCATAGCCTTGAAGAAAATAAAATTTCCAAATATAAACATAACCAAGGAAGTAAAGGCCTCTACAGTGAAAACATCAAACCTCTAAAGAAAGAGATATACTCACTTATATCTGCATATTAGCCCAAGGGGCATATCCCACGAAAGCCTTCACTTACCAGGAAACTGAGACAGAGGGGAGAACATTCTAGTGAGACTCTAGATGAGAGAAGCATGGGAGAATGGCAAAGTAGAAGGATCCAGAGGGTCCTAGAAGCCTACAAGTAGAACATTATGATAGGCAGATTTGGGCACAGGGGTCCCGCTCAAACTAAGGCACCAGCCAAGGACAACACAGGCGGTAAACCTTAAACCCCTACCCAGATCTAGCCAATGGACAGAACACTCTCCACAGTAGAGTGGAGAGTGGGATATTACTTTCTCACATACTCTGGTGCCTCACCTTTGACCACATCCCCTGGAGTAGGAGACCTGGTGGCACTCAGAGGAAGGACAGCAGGTTACCAAGAAGAGACTTGATACCCTATGAACATATACAGGGGGAGGTAATCCCCCTCAGGAACAGTCATAGGGGAGGGCAATAAGGGGAAAATGGGAGGTATGGAAGAATGGGAGGATACAAGGGATGGGATAACCATTGAGATGTAACAAGAATAAATTAATAAAGGAGAAAAAATTGGAAAAAAAAGAAAGAGATAGACAGTGGGCAGCAGATTGGAAGAATTAGCATTGTGAAATAGCCATTTAACCAAAATGTATTTGCAGATTCAATGTAATCTCAATCAATATCCTTATCTAGCTTCAAATACGGCAACCAAGCTATTGAGCAAAATGTTCTCATTTCTACCACAGACAGAATTCTGCCTAAAAAAGGGCAAGCTTGGGTGCAGACAGTCGATGGCCAAACTCTGCCCAGACAGGGTAAACAAGTCTTCAATAGTTCTGCCTCACAAATATCTGTCAGATATATTGGGCCAGGAGGCTGAAGAAGATGCTCCAACATGATAGAGAATTTTGGGTGACTCTTCAGGTAGAAAACTGTCTCTGTCATCTTCTCATTTGGAAATCTACTAACCGGCACTCATGCATACTCAGGTAATCAATCTTATTTCTTCTCAAGTCTCTGATGTAGTTAAAGGCCAAGTAGCTTAGTTTTACAATGAAGCTTAGCTGTTTAGGTATAAAGATGTTTTTAGGTCTAGACAGATGTTTTAGATTGATGAAGACAAGACGTGATAGGGATTGACTTACATTCAGAAATTTAGATGCACCAAGATAGGAAAGATGATTTCTTCAAGGCTATCAAATACAAATAGCCAAAACATTAAGAATGTAACATTTATATAATTCCTGATTGTGCCATGGTTCTCATTGCTATAGGTAGTTTATTGTATATATGTGTAATAATATAAATGTATATGTAAAAATGTTTAATTAATAAAAATATAAATAAAATAAAATAAAATAAAAAACAGTTTGGGCTCTAATCATTAATATTTGACAAAAACTTTCAAAAACTTATGCTAGAGAAAAGAAACCTTTGTCAAATAGTGATTGAATATATATGTACTACCCAATGCACAAGAACTAACTCCACATGGATCAAAGATCTAAACTTGAAACTTGAAACACAAAACTACTAGAAGTAAGCACAGAAACCCATTTGTTCAAGAATAAAGCCCAACAATTGACAAGTGCGACTTCATACAACTGTAAAGCTTCTGTATATATGACAAAATAAAGCAAAAATCAAACAAAACCAGTCAGGTGAAGTTGATGCTAACAGAACGGGAGTCAGTTTTTGTCAGTTTATTATACACCTGATTGAGGAGTAATATCCAGAATAACTAAAGAACTTTTAAAACGAGTCAAAGCCAAAACCAAAATTGACCTATTGAAAAAGTAAACCAGGGATTGAATAGAGTTCTCAAAGGAAGAAAAATATTGTTTTCTTTGTTTACAATTTATTGATTTCAGCCCTGAGTTTGATGATTTCTAGCCATCTGCTCCTCTTGGGTGTATCTGCTTCCTTTTGTTATAGAGCTTTCAGGTGTGCTGTTAAGTTGCTAGTATGGGATCTCTCCAATTTCATTATAAAGGCACTTAGTGCTATGAGCTTTACTCTTAGCACTGCATTTATTGTGTCCCATAGGTTTTTTAGGTATTTTGTGCCTTCTGTTTCATTGAATTCTACGAAATTTCTAATTTCTCTTTTTATTTCATCTCTTACCCAGATGTCATTAGTAGGGAGCTGTCCAGTTTTCATGAGTTTGTAGGCAGTCAGTTGTTTCTTTGGTTTTTGAGTTCCATCTTTAACCCATGGTGGTCTGATAAGATGCAAGGGATTCTTTTGATTTTCTTGTATCTGTTGAGGTGTGCTTTGTGGCCAAGTATGTGGTCAGTTTTGGAGAAGGTCCCATGATGTGCTGAAGAGAAGGTGTAATCTTTTGTGTTTAGGTGAAATGTTCTATAGACATCAATTAGGTCCATTTGTTTCATGATGTCTATTAGTTTCCTAGTTTCTCCATATTTTCCATCTTGATGATCTGTCTATTGGTGAGAGTGGGGTGTTGAAGTCTCCTACTCTTAATGTGTGGGGTTCGATGTGTGGCTTAAGTTTTAGTAATGTTTCTTTTACAAATGTGGGCGCTCCTATGTTTGGGACATAGATATTCAGTACTGAGAAATCATCTTGGTGTGTTTTTCTTTTGATGAGGATGTAATGACCTTCTCCATCTCTTTTGATTAGTTCTGGTTGAAAGTTTATTTTGTCAGATACTAGAATGTCTAGGCATAGACAATGATTCTTGTTGACTACTGAAGCCCTATGAATTACTATTAGATGTCATTCTTTATTTGGCATGAATAAAGATTTACAGATTTCTTATTTTCCTGCCCATACAAAGGGCAGAAATCCAGCCTTAATTGTTCCATGCACCATGCACACCTTTTATACACTTATAACTTTAGGACTGTATAATGCTTGTTAGAAATTATATGCTTTCCGAACAAAAGACTCAGACACTGATATTGGATCAGACCTGACAGGATGCACTCCTTGCAGCATACTGGACATTGACATCCTGTTTGGAGAAAGTGGTTGAAAAGAAAGAAGGGGGAATATAGAAATGTACAGGGAAAATAGAACAAAAAGTAGATTAGAGTGTCTACTCCTCAACTTAATGCCTCAATTGTCACAAGATAGTTTTAATTCACTGATATAGAATTTGGTATATAGATGCAAAATAAGTTCTAGATACAGTGGTATAGAATTCAAATGTAAGATTTTTCTTCACACATTACACACACACACACACACACACACACACACACACATACACACAGACATATTTCTACTCTAATATGAGTTATTTTACCCATATAACTCTATTATATTACAAGGTTCACTTCCAATGCTTTGAAAGTGCTATCAAACTGTGTAAGAGAAATAAGTTATACAAATTAAATGTTAGTAGATTAAATCATGGTCATGTCAATTGCTAGTCTACTTTTATCATAAGAGTATACATCTTAGGCACAGCAGATAGATATGATTCTATAGAAAGACAAGGTCTTCAAAAACTCCAAGGACATGCAGAATAAGGCACATAAAAATGTTTTCATTACTTTAAAGATTCATTGAAAATGAGACAGATTAACTCATGGCAACACCCAGCCTACCTCAAAGAAGATGATGAGCATCAAAGAACCTCCTTATAGAGATGGCTTCAAATGTGGCAAAAGGTCCCCATTTCTACCACAGACAGAATTCTGCCTTTAAAAAGGGCAAGTTTGGATGCAAGCAGAGGCTATGGCCAAACTCTGCCAAGACAGGGTAAGTAAGTCCTCAATAGTTCTAGCCTCACAAATATGTCTGTCAGATATATTGGTCCAGAAGGCTGAAGATGATGCTCCAACATTGTAGAAAGATTTGGGTGACTGTTCAGATAGAAAACTGTCTGTCATCATCTTTTCATTTAGAAAGCTACTAACCTGCACTTCCGGCATACTCAAATAATCAAGTATACTCCTTCTCAAGTCTTTGACGGAGTTGAAGAACAGGTAGCTTAGTTTTACAATGAAACTTAATTGTTTAGGTATTACGATGTTTTTAGTTCTAGATAGGTAACCTAAGTTGATAATGACAATATGTCATGGATATTGATTTATTCAGAAATTTAGATGCCCCAAGATAGAAAAGATATCTTCTTCAAGGCTGTCAAATACAAGTAGCCAAAACACTAAGAATGTAACATTTATATAGTTCCTCCTTGTGTTACGGTTCTTCTTGCCATAGGTAATCTGATGTATATATGTGTAATAATATAAATATATATGTACAAAACTATAATAATTTTTTAAAAAAGAAGAAAAATAATGACTGTGAATTATCACAAAATTGCTCTTAGGGTTTTATTGCTGTGAAGAGATGCCATGACCATGGAAAGTCTTATAAAGGAAAACATTTAATTGGAGGTGGCTTACAGATCAGAGGTTTAGTCCCTTGTCATCATGGCAAGAAGCATGGTAGCATGCAGGCAGGCTTGGTGTTGAAGAAGCTGAGAGTTCTACATGTGGATCAGAGAGCAGCAGGGAGATAAAATGACGTATGGCCTGTGTTAAGCATCTGAAATCCTGAAGCCCATTCTCAGTGACATACTTCCTCTAACAAGATCACACCTACTCCAACAAGGCCATACTTTGTAATAGTGCCACCACCTATGAGCTTAGGGCACACAGTTTCATTCAAACCACCACACTAGCAATAAGAGAAATGCAAATATAATCAACTTTGATATTTCATCTTGATATAGTAGAATGAGAAGATCAACAAAACAACCGATGGCAAATGAGAGGGGAGATGTGAGGGAAAAGGAATCTTCTTTTACTTTTGGTGGAACTACATTGGTGCAACCATTTTGGAAATTAGTGTTCAGAAGTCTCTAAAAGCTAAATGTAAATTAATCATATTACTCAGCTATGTCACTCCGTGGCACATGCCCAAAGGAGTTGACATGGTACACCACAGATACTTGTTCAGCCGTGTTCACTGATACTCTGTTTATGATAGTTAGGAAATAGAACCAACCTGAATGGCTTTCAACTGATAAATGGGTAATGAACAAGTTGTATTTATACACAATGAAATGCTGTGTCTGTAAAGAAAGATGAAATAATAAAAAAAAATCATGGAATTAACGGAACTGGAAACTATTTTGAGTGAGGCAACACAGACCTTAAAGAGAAACATTATAGATTCCTTCTTATAACAGGCCCCTAGTTCCAAGTCTTCAAATGTGAGTACATATCCTGGAGAATCTGCAGAACCCATGAAAGTAAGAAGGGGACATTGTCAGGCTGAGACTATGGGGCAGGAGTAAAAGTGGTATAGCTTCATATAAGTGATTCGATGGGGAAGTGGGAAAAACAGCGAGGAGCTCTAATTAGGAAGGAGAGGGAGATAATTACAGAAGAAGGAAGGTAAAATAATAGTAATAATAGGCAAATACAAATCATAAGATACATACTTATTAACTGCCCGAAAATATCTACAATATACATAGGAGTCTTCACTAGGATCACCTTAATATATTCCATAGAGTTTCCACTGCATTAGGTTTCCACATGGCCCGCAATAGTTCCCAAAATTACAGCCATCTCTCCCAGTGCTCTCTCCCCCAGCTCTACCCCCTATTGTCTGATCAGTCCTGTTCCCAGCCCCACCTATCCCCAATCCACCCTCAAATCTATTCTATTTCCTCATTCCAGGGAGATCCATGAGTCCCCCTTGAACCTTCCTCCTTAGCTAACCTCTACAGGTCTGTGAATTGTAATATGATTGTCCTTTACTTAACAGATAATATCCATTAAAAGTGAGTACATATCATGTTTATCTTTCTGTGTCTGGGTTATCTCACTCAAGATGATTTATTTCTAGTTCCATCTATTTGCCTGCAAATTTCATAATGTTGTTTTTTTTTAACAGCTGAGTAATACTCTGTTATGTAAATGTACCACATATTCTTCTTCCATTCTTCAGTTGAAGGAGTTCCAGGTTGTTTCCAGTTTCTGGCTATTATGAATAGAGCTGCCTTGAACAGAATTGAGCAAGTGTCCTTGTGGTAGGATAGAGTGTCCTTTGGGTATAAGCCCAAGAGTGGTATTGGTGGTCCTTGAGGTATATCAATTCACAATTTTCTGAGGAACAGATATATTGATTTCCATAGTGGCTGTACAATTTTCACTCCAATCAGCAATGGAGGAATGTTTCCCTTGCTCACCAGAATGAGATACCTCTTGTGGTTTTGATCCTAGTTATTATGACAGGTGTAAAATAGAATCTCAAAGTAGATTGATTCACATTCCTGATGCTGAACATTTCTTTAAGTGTTCTCAACCATTTAAGATTCCTCTGTTGAGAGTTCTGTTTGAGTCTATACCCCATTTTGTAATGGAATTATCTGATTTGTGAATAATAATGTCCAGTTTATTTAGTTCTTTATATATATTTTTTATATTAGTCTTCCATTGAATGCAGAGTTGGTGAAAATCTTTTCCAGTTCTGTAGGGTGCCACCTACTGATGGTGTCCTTTACCTTTAAATTTCATGAGGTACAATTTATTGATTGTTGTTTTTAGTGTATATGCTTTTGGTGTTCTGCTCAGGGAGTTGTCTCCCGGACAATTCATTCAAGGATATTCCCCACTTTCTGCTCTGTTATGTTCAGTGTATCTGGATCATTGAATTGATGTATTTCATTGGTCAACCTATCTATTTGTATGCCAATTCCATGCAGTTCTTATTAGTATAGCTCTGTAGCACAGCCTTAACTCAAGGATGGTGATACCTCTGGAAGTTCTTTTGTTGTACTAGATTGTTTTAGCTATTCTGCTTATTTTGATTTTCCATATGAAGTTGAGTATTATTCCTTCAGGGTCTGTAAAGAATTGCTTTTGAATTTTGGTGGGCATTGCATTGAACCTATTGATTGATTTTGGTAAAATGGCCATTTTTACTTTTGATTTATGAGCATGGGAGAGTCTTTCCATCTTATGATATATTTTTCAATTTCTTTCTTCAAAGACTTGTAGTATTTATAATACAACTTTCTTGGTTAGAGTTATACTGAGATATTTTACATAATTTGTGACTATTGTGAAGGGTGTTGTTTCTCTGATTTCTGTCTCAAATGGTTTGTCATTTCTATATAGAAGGGCTAAAAACTGTTTTTAGTTAATCTTTTTGTTTAGGCACTTCACTGAAGGCATTTATCAGCTGTGAGAGTTCCTTTGTAGAATTTTTAGGGTCATTTTTGTATGCTATCATATGATCTGCAAATAAAGATACTTTGTCTTCTTCCTTCCCAATTTGTATCCCTTTGTTCTCTTTCAGTTGTTTTATTGTTCTAGCTAGAACTTCAAGTACTGTATTGAACAGATATGGAGAGAGTGGATAGCCTTGTTTTGTTCCTGATTTTAGTGGAATTGCTTTGAGTTTTTCTCTGTTTAATTTTGGTTTCTGTAAATTGCTTTTATAATATTTAGGTATGTCTGTTTTACTCTTAATCTCTCCCAGACTTTTATAATGAAGAAGCACTGGATTTTGTCAAAGGCTTTTCAAGATGTGATGAGATGAACAAGTGAGTTTTTTCTTCTTTCAGTGTGTTTATATGGTGGATTACATTGACTGAATTTTGTATGTTGAACAATACATGCATCTCTGGGGTGAAGCTAGTTAATTGAAGTGGATTTTCTTTTTATGTGTCCTTGGATTTGGTTTGTGTGTATTTTATTGTGTATTTTTGTGTCTGTGTTCATGAGGTAAATTGGTCTGTAATTCCTTCCCTTCTTTATTGGATCTTTGTATAGTTTGGGTATAAGGGTATCTGTGGCCTAATAAAATGAATTTGGCAATGTTTCTTATGCTTCTATTTTGTGATAGCATTTGAGGAGTACTGGCATTAGCTCTTCTTTGAAAGTCTGATAAAAGTCTGCACTACAGTGGTCTGACCCTGTGCTATTTTTTTGCTTTGGAAACTTTTAATAACTGCTTCTATTTCCTTAGGGGTCATAGGAATTTTAAAATTGTTTAAATGTTCTTGTTTTAACTTGAATGAATTGTATCAATTGAGAAAATTGTCCACGAATTTCAGGATTTCCTTGTTTTTAATAGCTGAGTCGTACTCCATAGTGTAAATGTACCACAGTTTCTTTATCCATTCTTCTACTGAGGGACACTTAGGCTGTTTCCATGTTCTGGCTATTATGAATAAGGATGCTATGAACATGGTTGAGCATATGTCCTTGTGTGGTGGAGCATCTTCTGGGTATATTCCAAGGAGTGGAATATCTTGGTCTCAAGGAAGCCCTATTCCCAGTTTTCTGAGAAAGTGCCAGATAGATTCCCAAAGTGCTTGTACAAGTTTGCATTCCCATCAGCAATGAAAGAATGATCCCCTTCTTTTGGTTTTGATAGTGTGAAATATTTATTATTTTTGTAGAGAGATATTGTTTGAATTTGACTTTATCATGAAATATGCTATTTTCTTCTTCTAAGGAAATTGAAGGTTTTGCTGAGTATAGCAGGGCTAGGTGCCAATTTCTAAGTTTGTCTTTATTCTATGGGTATTTTTCTCTTTAGTTTCTATTTCTTCTCTGGTCTTCTGGTGTCTCTGGCTCTGGGCCAGCAGGGAAAATCCACTGGGCTGTGATAAAGAGAGGCAGAAAGGGGAGATTGGGGATGGGGGCATGGAGAGAGTCTGGGAGGTTCACAGATGAGAAGCCTATCTGGACTACCGGAGGCTGATGTGGCCTTTTTTTGAGGAGGAGCTCTCTACCCAAATTCGTGGCTTAGACATAGTGATGGCAAGGGGAGAGTGGGGTAGGGATATTGTCGGTTGTTGAAGTGCACCCAGAAAGTGGAGAAATGCCATGGGCAAGTGGCTTATCTAGAGTTTCTGCTGCTAGTGTGGCCTCGAGTCCATCAGGGCATCTGCACTGGAGGTGGGAACTAGAGTTCTGGCAGATGGCATGGCTGCTAGTTCATCACTAAGTCTGCCTGAGTTTACCTACCTGTTCTTTTGGCTGGTATGGCCTGCACTTGAGCAGGGGATGTGAACACAAGTTAGGGGCAGGAATACAGCAACAGGGGTGATGGCTGGGGAGGGAAGAGGTGCTAGCACATGAGGTCTTTGAGAACTGAACAGAGGGGCATGGGAAACGCTGTGGGTGGGCAGGCTATCTGGTCTTCTTTCACCATTGCAGCTCTTATAAAGGACTTGCTTACAGTATCAGAGGTTTAGTCCATTATCAGCATACAGGCAAACATGGTTCTGGAGAAGAAGCTGAGGGTTCTACATCTGGATCTGCAGGCAGCAAGAGGAGAGACAGAAGCTGCCTGACTTGAGCATTTAAAACCCCCAAAGCTCATGCTCAGTGACACACTTCTTCCAATAAGTCCACAGCTAGCCTAACAAAGCCAGACCTCCTCATCCCTGTGAAGTAGCACTACTCCCTAGTGATTAAGTATTCAAATATATGAGCCTTTGCGGCCCATTCTTACCCAAAGCACCACAAGTAGCCAGGAGAATAAGTTTAGAAGCCTTCTCTAGCTAACGCCTAAGTACTCTCAGCTCAGTGGGTCTTGTTTAAGGAAGCCTTTGCAATTTCCTGTCTGTGTCTCACAGCTGTTTAAGTGAAGCACCCTCCTCTTGTAAAACTTAGGCTACATTCTCTTGTGCTTTCCCAGACTGAGAGTGATTGACTTGCTTGTCTTGCCTACAAGATTTGCTTGTTTCCTGTAGTTCACAGTAAGCTCATTATTTCACTTACTACTTGCCTCCTTGAGATGAGGAGTAGATTCAATAATATGCCTTTTGTTCTATCCTCCCTCAATATTTCCATATCCCCACTTTTTTCTTTTCAGCTCTTATCTTCTTATCTACAAAAGAAAGATAAAGGAAAAGAGAGACATCCCTGAGTAAAACCTAGTTTCCTCTCTGTAAAAGACCAATAATACTTATAACCAACTCTCAATGATAATAAGCATCTGGCCAGGAGTGGTGGCACACGCCTTTAATCCCAGTACTCAGGAGGCAGAAGCAGGTGAATCACAGTGAGTTTAAGGCCAGCCTTGTCTACAAAGCAAGTTCAGGATAGCCAAGGGTACATAGAGAAACCCTGTCTTGAACCCCCCCCAAAAAAAGAAAAAAAGAAACAAAAAAAGAAAATATGGATCTGTAGATCAAGAGAGTTACTCACAAATAAGGTTATTTTTTGAGACAATGGTATCAAATTTTGTATATTGATGCAAATCATTGGTCATGTCAGAAACTAGTCTAATTTTATCACAAGAATATAAACTCTAGGTGTAATAGATAGATATGATTCTACAGATATGTAAGGAAAAGTAGCTAAATAAGGTCTTCAGAAGCCTCAGAGGCCTATAGAATATGGCATTTAAAGATGTTTTTTATTATTCTAAAGATTCTTTGACAACAAGACATGTTAACTCCTGGCAACACCCTCATTGCTTCAAAGAAGATGATGAGCATCAAAGAACCTCCTTATGGAGTTGAAGTTGGCTTCAAATGTGGCGAACAAGCCACTGGGAAATATGTCCTTGTTTCTGCCACAGACATAATTCTGCCTTAAAATAGGCAAGTCTAGATGCAGGCAGAGTTGATGGCAGAACTCTGCTAAGACAGGGTAAGTAAGTCCTCAGCATTTCCTACCTCACAAATATGTCTGCCAGATATATTGAGCCAGAAGGATGAAGATGCTCCAACATTATAGAGAGTGTTGGGTGACTGTTCAGGCAGTGAACTGTCTCAATCATCTTTTTTTTTTTTTTATGTTAGAAGCTGCTAACCTGCATTTCCTGTTCACAAATATATTTAAGTTTTATTCCTTTTCAAATCTCTGCTGGGGTTGAAGACGACATATTTTAGTCTTTCAATTAAGCTTAGTAGGTTAGGAATTAAGATGTTTTTAGATCAAGATAGGTGTTTTAAGTTAATAGAGATGAGATATGATAGATATTGATCTTCATTCAGAAATTTAGACTGAATAAGATAGGAAAGATGTTTACTTCAAGTTTGCCAAATACATATAGCCAAAACATGGAATGTAACATTTATATAATTCCTGATTGTCTCGTGGTTCTTCTTGCTTTATGTAATTGACTTTATTTATGTATAATAATATAAATGTATATGTTAAAAAAGAAACATAAATTTAAAAAAAACTTGCCGCCTAGATAAAGTCTTTGTGAAAGGAGTGGATGTGATACAGCTAGTCCTCAGGAAGAATTGCTCTGGAAATGATCCAGAGATGGTCACAGTACAAGTGGGAAGTATAGGACAGAGAGTGCCATCATAGAAAGTTTGCATATAAGTCTCAGTGGATCATGGTGCTCACACATTAGTAATGCTAATCTAGGTTGATTGACCAAGCAATTATAGGATTGTGTTAGTATTATTGCTGGCTATGGCAAAGGGACCCTATTTTACTTTCTTCTTGTCATAAGAGACATTACGCTTGCAACTGGCTGGGCTTTTCATCCCATGGTAATCTACTAGGTGTCACTGTGGAGTCAATGCCCCTCTGGGTTCTTAAACTTATTGTTTGCCTCCTTAGAGACAATGGACTACTATTCACCCTTTATTTCAAATTGTAGGACCCCATATTTATACTCCAAGCATCTATAATTGTTTAATTTTACATTTGCTGTATGAAGCAGAAAATTTGCATGTGAAATTGCTTCATCAAGGCCTATTAGTGACTTCCATCAATCTGTTTCTTTTGGACAGAGTTCTAGTAAAAGCCATTTCCCTTAGCCTATTCCCTTCTATGCCTACATCCACTAACCAAAGAGTGGATATGCTCATTGGCTATGTCTATCTCCAGGATATAGCTTTGCAGGTTGTGCTTAAACCATTTATATTGATTAATACTTCTGATAGCCTGAAGTTTTATAAGACTAGAATTATGTGTGAGGAAACTAAGGGTCACAGATAGGAGATTCCTTTCCCAGTGTCACATAGCCATGCTGAGCCCAGATGAAACTCCAGCCTATGCATAGCTTCATTGTTACTGGGGCCATAGGTGTTTGGAAGAGATGCAGTAACTATGGACTATAATGCTTAGGCAAATCTTCACAGAAAAAAGCAGGCCTTATAGGAAAACAAGGGCCCAGAGAAATGGGACAGAAATATAATATTTGAGATGCCAAATGCTTTAATGACAGATTTTTATAAGGCAAATGGTTAAAAACACCTAAAGATTACTTGGCTATCCTATAAACACTAAGAATCTCTTCCTCCCCAACAATAGAATTTGTTATATGGCAAAGCAAGCTGCATGTGTATTATATTCTCGAACTAACTCTAGGTGTACCTGGCTGTTCTCTTACTAGACTAGGACACTGTTCAAGAATCAAGAAAATGGTGGTGGCACTCAGAGGAAGGATAGCAGGCTACCAAGAAGGGACTTGATACCCTATAAGCATATAAAGGGGGAGGAAGTCCCCCTTAGTCACTGTCATAGGGGAGGGGAGTAAGGGGAAAATGGGAGGGAGGGAGGAATGGGAGGATACAAGGGATGGGATAACCATTGAGATGTAATAAGAATAAATTAATAAAATAAAATTTTAAAAAAAGAATCAAGAAAATGAATAAAATTAGTTTAGGCTAATGCTTTTGTTTCATAGGAGTTGATATTTTTTTTATAAGCAGGTTCTCTTAAATGCCAACTTTCCTCATTTTACTTACTCTGTGTAGTCTCTGAACTGGCTGACTTAGTTCATATTTTAAATGAAGAGGGTTTAAAATAAATATGATAAATGGTATTGATCACATGTTGTTATATAACATCTTACAATAACACACTGAAGAGACAAACTACTAAATAAACACAATTTCCCTTGAGCTATACAGTGCTGTTGAGTGGGAGTGGTCTTTGTTAATGTTAGTAAAAGGCTCACTGATTGGGAATAGCTTAACATTTAGCTTAAAGGGCCTTATCTATCAGTGTGAAAGCCTGAAAGAGCCACAGAAATATTGGAGCTTTAACATTATTTGTTCAGTGAGATAAGCTCAAAAGCAATTTCTTCCTGGCTCATCTTGTCTGCCAGAGAGTTTAATTTTACTTTTAGTACTGGTTGTGGCTCAACAAATGCTACCTGTCTGATTTGCTGAGTACTAGACTAGCCCAATGGTCAAGAATCAAAAAAATGGATAAAACTAGTTTTTATTATTATTATTATTATTATTATTACAACAGGTTCTCTTATATGTGATTTTTTAGTCTTTCCATCTATCATACAGTAAATTCAGTTAATTTTAGAATAGTGAGCCTGGATATAATTTGGTCTTTTTCCAGGAAAATAAGCAGCCAACAAGTGACCCACTGGTGTCTTAGGAGCCTTCAGGCTCACTATTCTCAGTAATTCTGGAACTCTGCTGCTCCCAGTTCCCCATGCCTTCTTGTCTTCCTTCAATGTGGAAAAGGTCACCAAGAAAAAAAAAAGCCATAGTGTATGTCTATTAGTGCCACAGTGTTCCCCTCAGTCACCCCAAGTACCTGTTTTGTGCTTAGTTCAGTGTTTGAGGTCATAACAGTAAAAACCTACATCTATGTTTCGAAATCATCCTCTTCTGGAGCTTTCTATTTTTATATATTTTATTAATTTATTTATATTACATTTCAATTGAACACAAGTTATAAGAATGGCCAGAATGGCATGGATTAAACCTGTATTCAATGTTTAACTAACAACCTGTTCCACTTACAGGAATCTGTAGAGAGTTTGGAGAATAACGTATTTGGCACTGCTGTGACTAGTTTATTGTCAAGTTGACAAAGTTAAGAATCAAACTAGTTGGTTTGGTGGAATGAACTTTTAATCACAGCACTTAAGAGGCAGAGGCAGGAGGATCTCTGTGAGTTATAGGCCAGCCTAGTCTACATAATAAAGTCCACGTCAGCAAGCCTACATAGTGAGACCTTGTTAAAAAAAAAAAACATACAAAATAAAACAAAAACAGACTGCAAACAAACCAATGAACCAAAGCTAGAAGACACATCTCTAGGTGCGATTGTGAGGCATTTGTACAGAGGAATACCTGAAAGGGCAGACCCACTTTGAAAGTGGGAGATGCCCTTTAACTAGTTTCTTGTTAAGAATATGGAAAAGGAAAAAGCAATGTGGCCAGCTTGCCAGTGCTTCTGCCAGAGAATTCCTCAGCTCTGTCACCATCTTCTATGGTGTGCTGAGGTACCTGGTTTTGTGTGCTGAGCAGCTACCAGCTTCTCAGCCTTCCATCCTGGAGGTGGCCATTGTTAGAACACCCAGCATTATCCTGTAAGCTGATTTAGGAAATGCCCTTTTATGTGTACATTTTATTTTCTATTGGCTCAATTCCTCTAGAGAATTCTGCCTAAAATAGACTAATAATTAATGCAAGCTTATATTTATATCTAGCTCTAGCCTACATTTGCCTAACTCACAATCTGTTCATCACCTAAGGGCTAGATAGTAGTGTTTAATTCTCATTTTCTTCATAGTTTTAACTTCTGGAAGTGCAGATATGGCAACGAGGGTTCAACCCCTGGAACTTTCTTGAAGGACAGAGGTCTATTAATTACAACTTACAAGATACCTGTGCATTAAAGGAAATTTCCAAGTCATGAGACAGTGTTCACTACGTCCACATGGAATTGGGTTTATAGACTGATAATTCACTATATGTACTGCCTATTCCTAGGTCTGAAGACACAGGTGTGCATAGGTACTTCAGCATAATCCCCTTTCCTAAGTGGCATCTAGCACCAGGCAGGAAGTGAATCACTATAAATGGATCTCTCAAAGAAGCAGGGTGATGAGCACACACAGCACAAGTTATGTTCCACCCACACCTTCATCTTTGTGATGCACAGACTTTCACTTTTAACTTTTAGCTCTCTTTTCCCAACTACATCTATATTAATTCTTTATCTCTTTCTGTAAAGAGTGAGGAAGAACGGGAGGGATAAGAGAGTAATCATGAAAGAGTAAATGAAGGAGAGAGAGAGAAAGGGAGAGAGAGGGAGGAGAGAGAGAGAGAGAGAGAGAGAGAGAGAGAGAGAGAGAGAGAGAGAGAGAGAGAGAGAGAGGAGAAGATGAGGATGGGGACGAGGGAGAAAAGAGAGAGTAAACATGGCTGGATCCGTCCATGTGGGGCATTTGTAAAGATGAATGAAGACAGTTGCATTAGCAGAGCTGTTTAGGCGCATACTTATAAAATATACTCAGGACTGGAGAAGCGACCCTTGTGTACACACTTTACCTTTTCTATAAATTACTAAGTGCACAGTCTGATTTTCTTCAAGTGGAACTCTTGCTCTGTGGCCGGGGCCAACTCACAGAACCCCTTAAGCTTTTCTTGTCATCTGTAAAATGGTGCTATAATGCTTTATGTGGTTGTAGAAACACTTAAGTGACAGACCATATGTAAAGACATTTGTCAGATTCCTGCCACATAAATATTCTTGCTCAATAAACATTCTTCCTCCCTGAAGCTCCAAAGCACAAGGTTTTTTTTTTTTTTTTTTTTTTTTTTTTTTTTTTTTTTTTTTTTTAGTGTGATTCACCCTATTGAAAGAGACCAAAAGGCATATATCAAATTCTTCTTTTGCTAGAACGTCAGCTTGCTGGTAAATGTGCTGTATCTGTGTAAGAATGAATTAAAATGGCTCATGCAAATTCTATTGAGATAAAACAGAATCAAAACTGCAGGCAGAATATACAAAGAAAATGATTTCCTTTAGATCTAAAGCCTGATTTCCTTTCAACACTCTGGCTTCTTTTAAGCCCTGGGCACCCAGGCATATGCTTATGTTCTGGATGCTTGGAAGTATAATTGGTTTCTCTGGTGACTTGGCATCTTTCTTTCCCCAGATTTCTCATTTATTTTCATCTCACAGTAGCACTTCTATCCTTCTTTCAAGTGATAGGTGCTTGATACACACTTCCTAGCTGTGATCTCTGGTTAGGAGGCTGGTTTCCCTGGATTTTCAATCCACCAGTAGAATATGTTGTATCTATGATCCGTGAACTTGAAACTGCAGAACTTTTTAATGTAATTCTTCTATGTCTTTACTGGATAATGGACGAGAGGACTGGAACTGAGGTTTGAGGAAATAGAATGAGATTATTTCTCTTTAATTCTATAAAAAGTATCTGGCTTAGAATAGGTCCTTCTGGTCCTATTTTAGAGTGGTGCTCCAATGATAGATCTTTTTGATAAAGCCTTTCCTTAAAGCATGTTAAAGTGATTTCAGAATTCCATCTTTTTCTTATTAAATGAAGTGAGTATAATCATTTACATAATTCACTGATTGCTAGTTAGAAGGCTGCCACAAGATTCCAGCAGAAGTTTGAGGGCACTGAAACTCAAGCTGAATGAGGCCAGGGTGCTTTTACAGCTTTTTCACACATTCCTAATGCATAACTTCACTACTTGCACATCAGCTGGAAAACCAATGAACTTACGTATTAATTTAATTGGCATCTTTCTTAATAGTTTCTTGTCACTGTTAACAATAAAACGTATTATAAACTAGCCAATAACTTTGTGTCATGCTTTATTCTAATAGCTTTGTATATAGCACTAATTACTGGACCATTTTGATGACGGTATCTTATAAATGAGACTGTTGGAATTCCAAGGATAAGATGTTTTTCTCACTTCTCACCCATACTGAACAACAGAACCCAGATTTGAAATCTGTCATGGAGCCCATAGTCCTTGTGTTTATATGTTGGCTTCCCACTGTCCTTAGAAATGCATCAAACAAGGCTCCCCTGTATACTTTTTTTCTTTTGAAGTTCTTCATATAAATGAGAATATATAGATTGAGTTTGCATATCTCCATTTGTAGTTTTTTCTATTTGGTTCATATAATGTTTGCAAAAAATTAATTTTTCGTCATTCCTAATGATTCCATCTATTACGAAAGACTTAAAAAATCCTGTCATTGTCTTCTTCTCATTCCTTCAAGGAATGTGTGTGTACTTGTTGGTATGAATGATGGCTCCCTCTTGAGCCTTTCACTGCAGCTTTCTTTCTTAATATTGTCATAACCATGTGGCCTACCTTCATGCAGGTTGTTGGAAGATGAACAATGAAAAAACAGACATTAAATAAAGATATTGTGCCCTTGTCAGTACCTTAGAATCTCTAGACTCTGGTTACCCAGGTATCTGCCTCAAATCATGAGAAAGTCATTTAGTGGAACCCAGTATTTTTACACAAAATCATTTCCTAAGAAACTTTATTCATTGATTGCATAGCCTTTTAGAATACACTTTTCTGAAGTCTTCCTTGATGATATAAGTATATTGAAATAAAAGAAACAAAGCAAGCAAACAAGTTTCATAAGAACTAAAATTTAACATTATAATAAAACCAATTTTCTTTTAGTTCAATATGTTTTCCTTAAGATTGGTGTCATAAAGCCTTGTGGTGACAGAAACATTGTTGGGGTTTGATCCCGTTTAAATTCGGCTCAGAATTAATAGATCAGAAATTATTTCCTACTACCAGCTACATCAAACCTATCTTTCTGACCCTTAGTTAATTCTTCCTTTCCTTTCTCCATTTTATTTTATATTTGACATAAGACCACCATCCTCTTCATTTGATTCTTTTTAAATTAAACACTATTTATTTTTTACATATACATTTACATTATTACACACATGTACAATAAACTACGTGTAGCAAGAAGAACCATGACACAATCAGGAATTATATAAATGTTACATTCTTAGTGTTTTGGCTATTTGTATTTGACAGCCTGAAGAAAACATCTTTCCTATCTTGGTACATCAAAAATTCTGAATGTAAATCAATATCTATCACATCTTGTCATTATCAACACAAAATATCTATCTCGACCTAAAAAATCTTAATCCCTAAAAAATAATCTTCATTGTAAAACTAAGCTACTTGGTTTTCAACTCCATCAGAGACTTGTGAAGGAGTAAACTTGATTACCTGACTATGCCAGGAGTGCACGTTAGTAGCTTTCCAAATGAGAAGATGACAGAAACAGTTTTCTACCTGAAGAGTCACCCAAAACTCTCTATAACATTGGAACATCTTCTACAGCCTTCTATCCCAATATATCTGATATATATATATCAATAACTATTGAGGACTTGCTTACCCTGTCTTGTCAGAATTTGGCCGTCGATTCTGCCGGCATCCAAGCTTGCCCTTTTTCAGGCAGAATTCTGTCTGTGGTAGAAATGAAGATATTTTACTCAGTGGCTTTTTTGCCACATTTGAAGCTATCTCCATAAGGAGGTGCTTTGATACTCATCATCCTCTTTGAGGTAGGCTGAGTCTTGCCAGGAGTTAACCTGTCTCATTGTCAGTGAACCTTGGATTCTTAAAATACCGTGCAGCCCCTTGTTAAAGCAAAGATGGTCTGTCCTTTGTTTTCTACAATATGAAAAAGTCCTGGTCCGACAAGTCTGTTCAGGAAGGCAGGCAGTTCATTGAGCCAAAATGTTTCCTCTGTGTCTTTGTCATGAACCCTTGCTTCAATATGATTCCCATCTTATCTTTATTACAATTCTGTAAAGATTAAGGAATGTCAGGATTCCTAAAATGGATTACTTTGCCTTCAGGAAAGCACCAAAGTTTGTCATTAATTGTGTAATCAAAATCTCTTCCTGTCCATACTAGTTCCTTGTTTCTGAAGCTGAACATAAAAACCTCATGATTCAGTCACAGTTTGCCAGCATCTAAAATTTCCTTAAGTTTTTCTTCTTTAAAAATTTTTCTCAAATTCTGTCTCATATGTACCAATAACACATATTAATGATCTAAATGTGTACCTATATAATAAATTCTAAGAAAGACTTAAATTTCTGCATAGCTTTTTTTTTTCCTTCCAGGAACTTCCACTAGGTTCATTCTTGTTAATGTCAGTTTTTGTGGCATTATCCCAGCTCTTGCTTTCAGTGAAAGGCTTTTCACAGTGAGAAGTATAAGTACAAGCAAAAGTTGTGTAGTGAATTTTCACCAAGGGCAGTGAAGGATCAGGCCAGGTCATCCGGGCACTGGAACTTTGACCTTCAGGACACTTGGCCTCATCACAGAATTACCTGAACAAAACTGACTGGAATTCAGGAGCCTCTGTCTCCTGAGTGCTGGGATTAAAAGCTTCAACTACCAGATTTGAATCTAAGCCTTTCTTTCCCTAAAACTTGCTCCCTACCAGGCTGGCCTTGAACTTAGATATCTGCTTGCCTCTATTTCCTGGGCTTAAAGGCATGTCTGTATTCCAAATGAATCACACAGACCTAGAATGTCTTGGATGTGATTTCTTGCCAAGACAAGCTATGTTCTGACTTAAAATTCCTCTATAATTGTGTATGTATTGTACATAACAATTAGATTCATAATATCATGTCCTTCACGTCTCATTACCATTTCTAACCACTGCACCTCCATTTTATTCCTTCTTTCTTTCTACATAAGTCTCTTCCATTTTCATATTGTATGTATGTCCAACCATATCTTTATAACATATGTTTGTATATATTATATCTTTATTAACCTTTTATGTCAGTGCTTTAAAAAATGATAATATACATGTGTGTGTATATGTATATATATTTCATCAAAATGTTACAGTATAATATAATGTATATAAGGCTTTTAGAATACAGAGCCTGACATATACAGTTATTAGTCAAGTTGATTATTATTTAATATTCAAATTTTCCTCTAGATATCTTATATGAAAGAAAACAACATTTCTCTTTCTGCATGTCTTCTTTTATGCAAAATTATGTTCTCTAATTCCTGCAAATGATGATTGCATGGTGTAGTAAAATTCCATTGTTTATGTATATCATATTTTTATTGTCTGTTCATCACCTGATGGGCACACAGGCTGATTCCATACCTTGGAATCATCAATAAGCAGGTGTGTCTATACCGTGCTGACGTAAGATTTCTTTGGCTATATTACTAGATATGGTACAACTAGATCATATGGCAGTCTTACTTCAAGGTTTTTGAGGAAGCTCCTTACTAATTTTTATAGTGACTCTTCAAGTTACAAACCAGTTAACAGTATATAAGTGTGCCTTCTTCTCTCTGCTTATTCTTGTCAATACTTGTAGAGTTTGATTTGTGTCTTTGTCCTGGACAAGGATACTGAGCATTCTTTTTGTGTCTGTTGGTAATGTGTACTTCATATTTCAAGGACTGTTTGTCCATTTCACTTGCTCATTTACGGATCAAATTATCAGACATTTTGAGCTTTAACTTTTTGAGTTCTTAAAGGTTTCCTCAAGCCCTATAGAGACTATCTAAAATTTCAGGCATAGGAAAAGCATGCTGAATGGATCCACCACAAGCAACGGTTTAGTGCATTTTTTAAATGCTGAAACACGTGTAGCAACCTTCGTTCAGTTTTTCCGTGACTTTCCAGACACATGTTATTTCTTTTTATTCATCTATCGTGACCTTATGAATGGATTTGAAATATGATTGCATTGCCAACAAGGCTTAGCAGCCCCCATTTAAAAAAAAAAGTCACTGTGGGACTTATCCATCAACTTAACACTCCCATCCCTCTTAAATCATAGAAATTCTAGAACGAGTATTTATTAGCTTGTTCATTCTGCACATCAGGTACCTTAGGCTCTATACGCTGCGGCTCCATCAAAAGCATTAAATAGTTCCCAGTGGCAAATTCCTGGTTATCTTTAGCTCATGCTGTTAAGTAAGTTTCCACAGTCTTTATAGCTCTAGCTTTCATTGTATTTTTTAAAATGACTTGGTTTCAGCTGTTAAAGCTCACAAAGTTGACTTGCCAGCATGTGAGTATAAAATCTGACTTTTCAGCTGTACTGAGGCCAGTGGGTTTGGGGCAGCTCTGCTACATCAGAGAGGGACCTCAAAGCTGTTAGCAAGGGTTTATGACCTTATTATGGTCCATCTATATTTCTAATGAACTGATTGGGCCATGTAACTTACCTGGACTGCCTCAGTGTTCTTCATCCAAAGCAATTTATACTTCCAAAGCAAAAAAAAAAAAAAAAAAAAAAAAAAAGTACTTCTCTTGCTTATAACTTTGACGGTTTCTGAATTATATGACTAAGGGTGAATCCTTTTTTCCTGCCTGTGCCCACTACTTTCTTCAGTGTCCCTTATTCTCTTTTGTTCTTTTCTGGCATCTTAACATAACCTGATGATGTTCATGTTTAATGAGGAACTTGTTATAGAAGGCTGGCTCTTCCTTCTTCTCATTGCACCTTTTAGAAGACATGGCCCTTTTAAAATAGGTGTGATAGCACGTGTGTTAGAGCTGTGAGGCAGTTCAATTCAGACTAAAGTTTAGTGCTCCAAAAGTATCAACAATGTCCTGCCTGGATATTAAATAGTTGTTCTAATTGTCAGCTTGGATTTCTCAGCCATAGATCAGAGACCAAATGAGAAAGTATGTTAGCACCTGCACCCCCTGTACACTCCGGTAATTAACTTTATTCCTTCTCAAATCTCTGATGGGGCTGAAGATCAGGTAGTTTAGTTTTACAATTAAGCTTAGTCATTTAGGGGCTAAGATGTTTGTAGGTCTAAAGAGATGTTTTGGTTTGAAAGTTATCTGATATGATAGATATTGATTTACATTCAGAATTTTAGAATCACCATGATAGGAAAGATATTTTCTTCAAGGCTGCCAAATACAGTTAGCCAAAAACTAAGAATGTAGCATTTATATAATTTCTGATTGTTTCATGCCTCTTCCTGTTGAGGTAGTTTATTGTATATATGTGTAATAATGTAAAAGTATATGTAAAAAATAAAAAATACTTAATGAAAAAAGAAAAAATGAGAAAGTATGTCATGATTTATTTTAGAAAACGTTGCATCCCTTTTCTTACAATTTCATTGTATTCTCGTAAGTTTTAAACTGTTCTAAATTGAAAAGGAGGCCAACTAATTAAGTTATTGATGCTTCTGCTTACCGGTTAAGTGAAAATAGCCTCTGATAGTTTCTTGAAGTTTTACTTGCTTGGTAGTTATTAGCATTCTTTCTGGCTAGAGACCTATTGTAACAGAAACCACTGCATGAGGAGCACATCATATTGTACCATTGTCGAGTTAAGATTTCATGTTATCGTTCTAAGATCCCAGCTGGAGCTGATGCGGGTTTTGACACTGTTAAAGACAAAAACATTTTTGGCACTAGGAAAAGGATCTCTATGGACATTTCCTTGATCTCTGAACTGAGCCAGCATAGCAAGTGTTACAAAGAAGCACTGGAAGATGACTGCAGGGAAAAATAGACACTAGAAGAGTCAAAGGAAATGGTTAGTCTTAATATACCATTCAGGAAGAAGAGCTATAGCTAGAAAGAAATGTAACTCTATTTCAAAAGTAAATTAGAAGCATTTGAGACATTTTAGTAGATATTCTACTTGGTGGCTTTTTTCAAAAGTTTGAACATGCATGTTCTTCTGAACCCCAGCTGTGAATACTCAAATTATTCAAAGCCATGCACAAATTAATTTGGAAATTTATTCTTGGCTCACAACAAAATGTAGAGATGCAAATGACTGAAGAAATTATTTTGGATTCTGCTATGAAACTAATTTTTTTACATTTCTCTCCTTTCTTCTGCTTTACATTGTTGTAATATCTGCTTTTCTTCAATTATGTTTATGAGACTGGAAGAACTTATAGCATGGCTGAGCTTGAGGCTGCAAGGCCATTTTGAAGCTCTGGCTTACTTATCCTTCTTTTGTCTATTCATTTCATAATCCATCATCTTGTAAAACTTTTGTTTCTTGAAAATATTTTTAAAGTTATGATCTTTGGGGAAAAGAGTTGGGGAAAGTTAAAATTAAATATACGTCTACCACTCTCATGAAATTACTGCAATTTTTTTAGACTATTGTAGATTATTTTCTGTCATACATAAAAGTATATTCTAGAGGACAAATATATTTATAAATGTAAGATACTACTGTATGTTATTTTGTAACCTATAATTTTACACAGGGAATTTCTGCCTTAGCATGATTATATGAAGAAGTGTTTGTATTGTATGTTAATCTCTGCATTGTATGATATTGAATAGTAAACTTTCATTGCTTCTTATTTCTGACACTTTAGACAAAATAGAAAAATGTAGATTTGTATGTAGTTGTATCAAGCATGTAATTGGATACTTATGTATCTTCAGTTTTCTGTGTAGGATAAATTCAATTTATAAATTGATTCTACTTAGTGAGGAGATCTGGAAATGGGTAGAGAGAATTTGTCAGAAAAACCAAACCTGAAGGAGTTCATCACCACTAGACTTACTGTGTGACAAATTAAACAAGGATACTTCAAGATAAAAGTGAAAGGCTGACAAGTAGGATTATGAAAGCAGGAATAGAAAACTCACTCCTAAAGATATGCATATAGTCAAAATCAGAATACTTTAACACAGTAGCACTAGTCTCTAAATCACTTACAATTTTAATGCAATTGCTAACAGATATCCTTTTAAAAATAGATATTCTTAAGATACAACTGAAATATACCTGCAATTATTTGTGAATAAGTTCACATTATAAAATTATATAAACTCAACTGTCTCATATAGACCATTTGAGAGGTAGTAGGGATTTGTGTGTGCAAGTGTTAGAAGTTGTCATCTTCAAATAAAGTAGTACAACTAGATGAATCATCAATTAAGTCTCAGTAACCAGAAAACAAACTAGTTTAGCAAACATACAAGAGGTAGAAGACAACATATTCAAAGCAAACCACGGTGCTCCACAAAGCTATACAATTATACAAAGGGACACAAGAGAAAGAAAACAAAAGTTTACAAAAAACAATGGACATAAAACAAAATAAACACATTCTTACACACACACACACACACACACACACACACACACATACACACACACACCAAATAAAAATCCAAACAAACCTAGAAAATGATGAACTTATTGGAAGCAATAAACCTACGGATAATTGTTTGAAATGTAAATGTACTTATTTCACCAACTAAAAGAAAAAGAGTGCCAAAAAAAAAAAAAAAAAATCACCAAAACCCAAACAAACCAAAAACCCCGGCATATACTGTATGTTGGGGGCTGTGCAGGAGGAATGTCAAAACAGTTCTAGAACTCATAGAATACAGCCCCCCCCCCCCGTTAGCATACCCATGATGGGCATGTCTCAGTGAGGCATAACCCAAAGAACCACGAGTCCTGAGGACTTCATGCTTTTATAGAGCATAGCTCTGCTTGTTACCTTTGGTCCTTATAATCCTTTTAATATATGAATTATGTGAATACTATAAGGGGGATTTCAATTCCTCACTGGGCAATATCATTGACATACACAATAACAATGCTTGATCTCTTTCAGGCAATGCTGCTAGAGCAGATTAATGATTCAACCACCACCTCTGAAAACAACCTGCAGATGCAGATTGCTAACAATGATCATTACCCTTTGAAAGAATTTGGAAAAATAGATTGTTTAGCAAGGTTAGGTAAAGATGTTTTTGCAGGTTGCTCTGACTTAGAAAAATGTAAGGAAAAAAATAGATTATTTGGCAAGGTTAAAGCTGTTTTTTTATTGGCTCTGATGCAGAAAATCTTAGGGAACAATTTGAAGTTAAGATAAAGTACACTTAATTGTAAAGTTAGGGATTTTTGAGGCTGGAGAGCAAAGACAATACACCAATTAGCACTAGTTTATGTGACTCTCTCTTTCTTATACTCATTTTTGCCCTCATCTTCCTGATATGATTTAATAGAAATTAATAATGAGTAGATGAACACCTTTAGGATTTGTACCAAGAAATGGTTGATTTCTTTGATATAAAAATTTAATTTGTGATTCTTTTAAGATCCTTATAAAATTGCTTTTTAAGGTAATTGATTCTTTCTTCATAACCACAAATTGCAGCATGCCAGTAAAGAAAAGCTGGGTAAGAAGTTACCTTGCTTGTTTATACTCTGTTAATATATAACACGTTGCTTAGTTACAAGTTTATATGGGTTCTTGGAAAAAACTTGTTTTCATGCTTGTTTCTCACTCATAATATGTAAAACATTTCATCATGTTAAGGTATTGAAGAATATGTTTCTGTTTCCTGTACTCGTTGTAATCATTCACTTAAAGAAAACAGAATGTAACCACATTGTGATTTTTGTACTGCTTTGAAGATTTTTCTGGGATATGTAAGCTGTGGAAGAAATAATAGAGTTGTTAGAATTCTCTCTTTGGAGTTTGTTCCATCCACCAAATGTGTATATGTATATATGTGCATACGTCCATCAGCTTGAAGGTTGGAACTTCTGATTTGTAGTTTGTCCCATGTATCAAGATGTGTGTATGTGTATATGTATGTGTTTAAGTTTGTTGAAATACATTTTCATCTAACCATTATACGAATGTATGTATGTGTTTTTGTGTGTATGTATGTAAATGTGTAAAGTAAGAGAAGCTTAAAGGAAGATGCTTGTTGGAACCTACCTGTTGGCGTCTGTCTTATTCCATCAAGTGTAAGTGAGTGAGTGAGTGAGTGTGTGTGTGTGTGTGTGTGTGTTTCTTTTTTCTTTTCCCTTTCTGTTTTAGACTCTTTGCCACTATCAGTGGAAAGTCCCTACTAGGAGCCAAGAGCCCTAGCCGCCACTTGCCACCATCAGTAGAAACTTCCGTTAGGATTCTACCCTACCCCACCTCACCTCCCATCCCCCAATTACATGGTAACTGTAAGGCCCCACCAGGAAGCTATCAGAACTGACCTGCAACCAACTATTTAATTCGCGTCCCCCAGTCTGCCACTATCAGTGGACACCATTGCCGGTAATGGCTTCCAGCCTGGAAAGTTGCTATCAGAGAAAGTCTGCAGCATCACAAGCCAGCTGCTGGATCTATGCCCTGCCTCAGTTTTCCCAGTTGAGTCAAAGCTGGTCTTTGATACCACGAGAGCCAGAGACTCAGAGTCACCGCACATGTAAGGATTCACAGATTGAAATGAAAACATGGAAAAGGATTCTCCAGAGGCCAAAAGAACAGGAGTAACTACTCTTTGTCAGACACAATAGTGTCAACGTTGACGTAAAGGGAAAGGAAAGTTATATAACAATAAAAGACCAACAATCAAGAAAACATAGCAAGTGTAAATATATCTTTGTCCCACATAAACACATCCAGGATAACTATGCATAAAAGACATACATATAGCATACCACAAACAGTAGCAGAACATGCATTCTTCTAGTGTGCACAGAACAGCCTCTGGGATAATTCCTGGATTAGGACAAAGAAAAGTTTTAAGGAATGTAGGAAGACTGAAATAATTTCAAGCATCCTTTCTAACCACGAATTTATAAAACTAGGGCAACAGAAAGAAGGAAGGCCCTGAGACTCACACATGAAAGCAGAGTGTATGCTCTAGACAAGCAAAGAAACTAAGAAAAGGAAAAGCATTCCTTCCACCAATCACGTCAATGTAGTGCCCATCTATTAGAATCCATCCTAATCCCTTCTAAAAGGACACAAACTTAGGGAGCCTAATGTTATGCCCCAGATACCTTGACAGAAAACAAGCAAAACCTAAAGCTAGAAAATGAAGGGAAATATCAGAACAGAAATAAAGCAGAGCATGAAAATTGTTGTGAAAAGATCAATCAACATAAGTTGTCTTTTGAAAAATAATTAAAATTTACATGTTTTTACTACACAAAAGACTAAAGGAAGGAAGACTCAAAATCAGAATCATAAAGGAAAGAGAATACCCTAAGAACAGATATTATGGAAAAGATAGGATACAGTTCCCAGCATGCATAATTACAAGCCAACAGACTAGAAATCTTGTAAGATATTAATACATTTCTAGAATGATGCAAGTTATCATGTCCCCTGGATGGGGAGGCCTGGTGGCACTCAGAGGAAGGATAGCAGGTTACCAAAAAGAGACTTGATACCCTATGAGCATATAGGGGAGGAAATCCCCCTCAGGAACAGTCATAGGGGAGGGGAATAAGGGGAAAATGAGAGGGAGGGAAGAATGGGAGGATATAAGAGATGGGATAACCATTGAGATGTAACAAGAATAAATTAATAAAAAATAAAAAAAGAAGAAAAAAGAAAGTCAAATCATGAAAAACAAAAAATTTGAAGACAACATTATTGAATCATCATATAAATATTTCCCTTGAAGAAAGAATCCAAGACCTGAGGCCTTCACAACTCAATTGTACAAATATTTCCAGACTGCATTAATTTGGGAATTATTAGACTGCCTTTCAGGTTGTGGTCCAATTAGTCCAACAATGGCTGCCTCATGAAGGAAAGTCTAAGTATCCACTATCTGCTCAGGTGAAGAAGGTGGATGTCTCTCTCAGCTGGCCATCATCATACGCTGAAATCTCAATGAAGTAGGCTCTAATTTCAATGAAGGAATGGACTTGTCAGTAACAGTGAGGGCAAGCAGGCAAACAGCATCAGCTTTCTTCTTCAATATTCATTACATAGGATGTCAAGAGAAGTTATGGCCCACATTAAAGGTAGATCTTGCCACCTCAAAAGATGCAGATTAAATCTAGATCTTCCCACTTCAGATAATTTAATTAATAAAAATTCCTCACAGGAGTACCTAGCTGCTTGAAGTTTAGTTATTTCCAGGTGTAATCAAGTTGGAAACAAGAAAAGACATCACATAGATCCATTGATAATCTTAAAAACAAGCAGACAAACAACAACAACAAAAAAACAACAAAAAACCCTCACAAACCAAACCAATCCAACCAACCAACCCAAAAAACAAAGAGTTGAAGAGGAAGATTTAATTTCAAATTCATTTTGCAAGGTTGGCATTACCTTGATAGCAAAGCCAGAGAATGTTTATTCAGAAAATAGCTAGCACAACTGGACAAACACCTACAGAATAATGAAAACAAATATTCACTGTATATTATCTATACAAATCAATACAAGCCTAATAAGAGGATCAAATGTAAGACTGGTGTGGTAGTTTGAATAAGAATGACCTCCATAGAGTCATATATTTGAATGATTAGGGGTGGCATCAGGAGATATGGTCTTGCTGGTGTGGCCTTGTTGGCAGAGGTGTGTCACTGGGGCTGGATTTGAGGTTTCAGAAGCCCATGCCAGGATCTGTGGCTCACTTTCCCTTCCTGCTGCCTGCGGATCCAATGGTAGAACTCTCAGCTCCTTCTTCAGCAACGTGTCTGCCTGTGCATCAACATGTTTCACACCATGACAACAATGGATGAAACCTCTGAACCTGTAAGCCAGCCCCAATGAAATGTTTTCCTTTATAAGAGCTGCTGTTGTCGTTGTGTCTCTTCACAGCAATATAAACCCCAACAAAGCCAACTCAAAAAAATCAAAAGTACAAGATTAAAACATAAGCAATATTTCTTGACATTGCTCTGAAAATAATTTTTAAAATTTGACCCCAAATCACAGACAAAAGAAACCAAAAGAGACAATCACAGCAACAATTAAAAATAATGTTTAAATAATTAAATTCAGTAAAGAATTTATGCACAGAAAAGGAAGCAATCAATGGAATGAAGAGAAAACTTGTGCAATATTTTTGTCAAATTATTTTTACAAGGTATTAATATTTAGAATACAAGGAACTCAAACATCTTGGCAACAGGAAGAAGAAAAACAAACGAATTAAAAATCAAAATTGCTCACCCCCCCCCCCCCGCAAAATACACCAAAATCTCTTTCCCAAGAGGGCATGAGCAGAGGAAATCTGACCCTTCCTCCTGCAGATGGTGGCACTTGCTGGTCTAGCTGGAGTAGTGCTGCCGAGTTCGCCCTTGTGTTGTAAATAAGGGAGAGCTGGCAAGTTTATCAGTTTAGCTACCACCTAGGCCCCGATCCAGGCCTCTTAATTGGCCCACTTGCACATGTATATCATCTGTGAATGGTTGGGATTTGTGAAACAGCCAGTTCTGCTGTTTCAAAGCTGCAGCATCTACATGACACAGGGCAACAACAGGATAAGCAGGTGGCCTCTCAGTGAATATCCAATATTGATGGTGTCATAGAAGCTAGAGATCGTGAACCAGATCATCATTGGCTCATTGCAATGAACATTTGAAAGTGAAGATGTGTGGACAGAGGGATATACTGTGGGACACACTGTAACATACTACAGCTTCTACGATGAGATGTTCTCTCTCTCTCTCTCTCTCTCTCTCTCTCTCTCTCTCTCTCTCTGTGTGTGTGTGTGTGTGTGTGTGTGTGTGTGTGTGTGTGTGTGTGTTTTGCATTGAGGAGAAGATTGCACAGGCGAAGGGCCCATTTGAGGGGACAAGGAGATGAGTGATACTGGGGTGAATGATCTGAAACTCACAAAGAATCAATGCTTTAAAAAAAAAAAAAAAAGAAGCCAAATTGGATCTTTCTCAAAAGTAGTTAGACATGTGACCAACAGGTGTATGAAGAAAATCTTTAACCTTACCAATCATCTAGAGAATACAAATTATAATCTAAACTAGATATCACTCTGCTCTTATTAGCATGACCACTACTAAAAATAAGAGATGGTAAGTGACAGTGATGTTGTAAAGAAAAGGGAATCTTGTACATTGGTGGCACACATAAAAAATAATAAAGAGCAGAGCAAACAAACAAAAACCCAGTAAGACAAAGGACAGGAAATTGTATGGGTAGGGAAGTAGGAAGGATTTAGGAAGAGAAATAAAATGATCAATGTATGTTGTATGTAGAAAATATAAATAAAAAGACAAAATCAAGTAAAGGCATCATGGAAAGTAGTACAGAAGTTCCCCATAAAATTAAAAGTTGGGACTGGAAAGGTGGCTTAGCAGTTAAAGGCAATTGCTGATTTTTAAGAGGATCTGAGTTCCATTCTTAGCCCCATACTGGGTAGCTCCCAATTGCCACTAGCTGTAGCTCCAGGGGATGATATGACCTCTTTCAGTCTTCACGAGCACTATGCACATGGGCATGTACACACACACACACACACACACACACACACACACACACACACACACACACACACACACACGCTCACACAGGAATAAAAATAAATCTTAAAAAAGAAAAGTAGACCTATAACAGATGGTAGAAAATGAAGTCAGTATGTCCAAAAGATGCTAATTGTGTTACCAATTAAAATAGCCAAAATGTGCATTCAACTTATTTTCATCAACAAATAAATTGGTAAAGAAATATAATACTTATCTATTTGGTCAAGTGGAATACTCTTTAGTCTTTAAAAGAAGGAAGGGCTGTCAGTTGTGACAACATGGATATACATCTAATACTGAGATAAATCGTACACATGTAGAATCCATGAAAGATGTACTTATAGTGAAAAAAAATTTGTGATTGTCCTTTGGCATAGTGGAGGTCACTAGAAACTCAGACACACCAGTCAAAAGTATTAAGTGTTAGAATGAGTTAGCCAGGCATTTCTATAGATGTGACCCTTGTCCTTGAGATGACTCTTATTCTTAAAAGTTAGTATTTACTGTATTGACTTGGAATAAGTTTGGTACATCATATATTGCATAATTCTCTTTTCAAAATCTTATCTATTATAGGACTCTGAGAATTAACCTTTCAGAATTCTTTCCGTGGAGAAATAACTTTTGGCAGAGACTGTCAAAATTGACAAGAAGAGAAAAAGAAAGAAAGATAATATAAAAGCATGAGAAAAAAAGAATATCATTTTACATCTTCATCCACATCCACATCCAAATGAAAAAGTTACATCATTATTGTAAGATATTTTTACAGTCATAGGGGAAGGGAGTAAGGAGAAAATGGGAGGGAGGGAAGAATGAGAGGATACAAGGGATGGGATAACAATTGAGATGTAATATGAATAAATTAATAAAATATATTTTTTAAAAAGATATTTTTTCATATTTGCTCAATATGGTTTCCATGTCCATTATTCTGTATAATCTTTTAGCTGCGCTAACATCACTGTGCAGTCAGTGACCTGACATACCATTAAGAGCCATTTTACTTGATCCCTTCTTGAATTTGCTCACAGTTGCACTGAGTAGCAGCTAAGGTAATAGATGTGAAATGACTTATAAACACCCTGGCACACAGTACTCAAGAGATGTTTATAGAAGCAAATTTGAAATGCTTCGATGTGAGCAATGACAGTCTCAGCCCCTTCATTTTCTGTTTAGAAAACACAGTTCTGGGAGCACAATCTGCTTGTTAGTGTGTTTCCATGCTGAATGGATTACTAGCTTCATGTTTGCACTTTCAGGAGGGAATGCCTCAAGTCCTCATGTAACAGCCAGAGCATTTGCAGAGGTTCACAGATCAATCCTCTATCTCCCTGGTTTATTGCCATTTAAGGAATATGTGAATTCTTTCTTGTGTGAAATTTCACGGCTGGACTCAGCAGCACTTCTCTTTGGGTCTACAATTTGCCACTCTGTTTTCTTAGCTTGAGTTTCACTGTTCAGAAATTGCTATATATTTCTGCAAGATAATTCTGTTTCTTAAGTTTCAGCTGCTTAGCTATACAGAAGGATTTTGAATAGAAAGTTTGCATCAGCATGTAACAGAAACAGTATATTTCATCCATGAACACTTTCCTACTACTTATAAAATAAATTGTGTAACACTGGATCCTTCTTTTCATGTTTATGGTCTTTCCCACTCTAATCAAGCATTATGGAGAATGGTGGCCTCACAGGTAATAAGTGCTTGTGCAATAAATATATAGCTCACCTCACTCTGCTTAAGTAATCTTTGCTATAGAGCACACACATTTGCTTATGTTTTATTTTTATTTCTTTGGTCTCTATTGGCTAATCTTGTTTAAGTTGCATCTGCTAATCAGAGGCAATGGATGACTATAATGGAACAGTTTTATTTTTATTTTTCTGGACACAGAGGAGCAGTTGCACATAGAATTCAAAACAAGTGAAATAGTATGCACAACATCTGTGCTAGCTCCAGCTAGACAAACTTCCATCATGGAATTATAGACTGGACAGGAAGTCCCACAACTAGCTAAGGAGTTGTTTATGGCTGATAGATGCTAGAAGAGGAATAAGTTTTTCAAAAGACTGAAAGTGGTAAGTTGACCACTCTCCAATGAAAGTGGCATATCAAAGACTCCATGGTCACTACAAATTATATATGATAGGTTAAAAAAGGGAAGTAAGGAATAAAAGAATAGAGGGATAAATAAGTAAATAAGTAAAGGAATGAATAAATAAAGGTAAATAAATAAGGAAATAAATAAAAGAAGGAAAGAAAGAAGCACAGTTGTGTGGGTTGAGAATGGGAGATCAATTCAGAGGACATAAGGCTAGATAAAGAGAAAGAGAAATGATAAAAATATATTGTATGAAATTTTCAAAGAACTAATAAAAATGAGAAGAAAAAAGCAAAAATCCCAGAAGAATAAATAGAGCAATGTACTATAAGAGAATATTAGATACTCAGATAAATTAAAAAATACAATTGGAGGATTTGGATAATAATTTAAATAAATAAATAATAAATAAATAAATCTTGAAAGGCATAACATGACATCCACTCCACTCTATAATATATTGAAGGTTCCCAGTTAGAAGTGAGTTTATTCTTTGATGTCCCCCAATTTATCATGAGCATGAGAATGTAATATCTTAGATGACATCCTCAGTTTGTTCATAAAGAATTTGGGATTCTGAGAGGATATCTAACAAGTAGACCTTGTTTTCTTACTTGAATTTTGAAGTTTCAGGAAGTACAATGATGAGATACAGATAAAGATCAGAGCATTGTGCTTGGCAGTGCTGGTGTTCAACTGGTGGCCTGAAGGCCAAGCTCAGAATTATATATATGTATATATATCCAGGTTTCTTCCCTGTATAGCATTGCTCCCAACAAAGTAGAACTGTACACTCTGTTATTTCTACTTTTCATGCCAAGAAAGACAGACATCAGTTTAGAGACAGGTTTGCACCTTGATACATTTCTAATATGTCAGAGAACACAATTCCCTTTTAAATATCAATGAGAAATGGACAAAGAAAGTCCTAAGGTGAGGATGTGTATATTTTAGTCACTGAAGCTGAGTTTTCATCATTTCCTCTAAGACTCTAAAATGCACTGCAAATGTATACATTCAATTACTGTTAAATATATATAAGTGCTCAGACTCTGTACTGAATGTCATGGATATAATTCTGGGTCTGGATGTGAAAGAACATTAGGTTCAATGTAGACACTGAGTTGATGAAAATGTAGAACAATGAATTTTCACTTCTCTAACACTCTGAAGTTACTCATGGAGGCATAAAAATTGTTTAAGGCTCCTCTTTGTAATAGACAAAACTCTGTGGCTTGGTGACCATAGGCCCTAAGGAAGAAATTACTACTATTTTGTTAAATGGTTGCAGTATCAAACTTCCATATAGATACTTACTTGTCTGTGTGTATGGGGGCGGCAGTTAGCACATGACTTTAATCTCAGGATTCATGACTTAAAAAGAGATAGATTACTGTGAGGTTTAGGACATTTAGGGCTGCATAGTGATATTAACTGAACATCATCTGTAAAGTTTCCTTGTGCAAATGGATGATGGCTGATGAGGAAATTCACAACTGTTCAAATGTAGACAATAAATGTCCATGGAGCACTCAACTCCAAATGTGATGGCTATATTTTACCACTTACTTCAAGGCTCAGAGAACATCGTAAAATGTGGTGAGGGGGCTTGTAGAAGCCAAAGATTGGATAGCACAGCTGTGCAACTAAATTGGGCATGAAAGGTCCGTTGCTGTCATGAACTTATAGCATCTATAGATGACGACACAAGACCAGAACTAAATCCAGCCAGTTGAAATTCTGCTGTGTACAGAGAGGGTTCCTGTGGCCCCACACCTAGTTGAGGAGCTTTTGACAGTTGATAGTTACTTGGAGACACAGGATTAGTTTTCTTCAGGGATATGGCCTCTGGGAAGTTGTCCATGCTCTGTTTGATGGCTCTACATCCATGCACTAGACTCGAGAGATTCTGTAAAAAAGAGTTAAAAGGGAATAAGGTGTTATGGTAGAGTGGTGTGAATGGAATCTTGGAGGAGTAGAAGTGAGTAGTAAGGGGTGATATAATCCAAACACATTGTATATCTGTGTAAAAATCCTTAAAGAATAAATAATTTTTAACAGCTATTCCTGCTCTGGTACTTCTCAATTGTAATGCTGATTCAGATGGTCTGTTTTTCAGTGTTGGGTAAAAGCACATTCAGAAAAACCCCAGGTAATGTGATATGGGGCTAGTGATAGAACGGTGGCTGAAGCAGGATGCCTGTGTACATAGCAATTGTGTTCTCTTTGCTAATGTGCATTAAAGATACTCAGATATGTGTACGTAGTGGATAACTGGCTAGTTGGCAATTCTCAATTATTTCTTTTGCTACTTAAGTACTAATTTCTTTTTATGTTTGACTTCTAAGCAAGACATTATTTTCTGTCTTCCCTAAATTTTCACTTATTCCTTGTTCTTAAGAGCTAAATAGTCTGTAAAGACTTCAATTTTTTTTTTGCCTTGTAGCTACTAATGTTTGATCATCTGCAATAATTTCACATAGATTTCATAAAACAGACCTGGAGCTAGGATGAAAGACTGTAATGGAATAGTTCATAACAGAATTATTTTTAACCATCTGGCATAATTTACTCCTTGATTCATTCAACAGTGTTGTATTTTCTTGCCTTTGTTGCTTGTTCCATCGTAGTCAAGAATTATTCCAAAAGTCCCATCTTACAATTCCAAAGATGGTCAGACTATAGAATCATATATATCATTCTTAATGACCAAGTCTTTGTTATCTTTCAGGCATTGGAATAATCAATAAATTTAAACAATAAATATCTGCCGAAAGACATCTTATGCCAATTTAAATCAGGTATTATGGTATCATAATAAATTAGATTATCAACTTTCTCCCTTAAATGTCTTGTGGTATGAAAATAATACTTAATCATTCATTTTTTAAATTTTATTTTATTAATTTATTCATATTACATCTCAATGGTTATCCCCTCCCTTGTATCCTCCCATTCCTCCCTCCATCCCATTTTCCCCTTACTCTCCTCCCCTATGACTGTGACTGAGGAGGACTTTCTCCTCCTGTATATGCTCATAGGGTATCAAGTCTCTTCTTGGTAGCCTGCTATCCTTCCTCTGAGTGCTACCAGTTGTAAAAAAAAAAAAAAGTCAGTGTGATGTATCTACATTTAGATCTTGAGGGTAAAGCAAATGCAGCATTTAAGAGCCTTTATAGAAAAATAGTAGTCATTTCTTTTTGCTAACAAATTTACTTTAGAATGTTAATGCAGAGAATACATTTGTCTTTGAAGTCACACACACACACACAAAAACCCGAAAATAATACTTAAGAATTAAACAGAGAAGCCCAAACTATAGTAAATAATGATACATATTTTAAAGACTTATGATGCGACAAGGCAACACGGAAATCCTGATTGGTAGAACACTGTGGCCAGAATGATCAAATAACAGAGGTCCTTCTTAAAAATGTTTAACCCAAACTAAAATAAGACAAAATTGGGAATCAGTTTGCCAGGAAATAAGAAAAATGAAGTGAGTAGGTGACTAACGTATGAGGAAGGTGAGGTGAGGCGCATGTAATGATGGGGTCATCCATCCCAGGGGTCAAAGCAAATATCTGCCATTCCATGTGGGAGAGCCAATACTGATAATTAACCAAAAATTCAAGGCCTGTGTAAGGTTGAAATATCATTTGAATAGTTGAATAGTAAAAAAATGTGCTTACTGGGAAAGTAGAAATTCATCTTGGATAGTAAGGGTGAGATGAATACTGTGAGAACTTGTATCACAAATCTGCCTCTAAAGAAGGCCTGTTTTGATTGCAATACAGTCTGGAAAAGCATAAAAATAAGCTTAAATCATTATAAATTAGTAATTTAAAATAAGGAGATACAGAATAAGCTGAAGGAGAGACATCCAGAAAGCTTAAAAGATATTACTATTTTATTTGTGGAGCAGAGCAGTACTCAGTAACTTGGCAAAATTTCCTCTTTAAATACATGTGTGTATCATCAGTGATTGTAATGTTCTCCTAATGAGCTTTGGGTATAGACCTGATATAACTCAGAATTGAAATTGGGATCATTAATTGAGGAAGTGCGTCAATTGGATTGACCCAATAGCCGGTCTGTAGGGCAGTGTCTTCATTAATGATGACGAGAGAGGGCTCATTTCACTGTGGGAAGTGGCACCCTGCTTGTGGGTTGTATAAGAAAGTTAACTGAGAGTGAGCCAGAGTGAACAAGCTTTAAGCAGAAGTTCTCTGTGGTCTCTGCATCAATTCCTGCTTCCTGGCTCCAACTTTTATTTGGTTCAGTGACAGATGGTTACTTGGAAGTATAAGATAAAAGAAATCCTTTCCTTCCCATAGTATTAGATCACATATATTTTAAATGGTAGAGAATGTAGACTTGTGTGAAAAATGCTTAACATTTGGTAACTGAAATTCAGTACCTTGAAAATCGTACTACAAATCTACTATCAAGTATACTTTACTCCAGATGACAAATTTGTAAATATTCTGGAACTACGTTATCAATTTTAGGCAACCTTCCATTCTTTGTAAATCGAGAGCATACAGTTTCTATTGTATTGTTTCTGTTCCCTCTATTATTTTCCATCAGCATTACTATTATCATTATCAACATCATTATATCTGGATACTCAACCGTGAAATTCCACCATGATTTTTTTTTAAAAAAATCATATATTATTATTGTGTGTATATGTACATGAAATATTTTGGGGGACTGCATGCTGCAGTGCTTGTGTACATGTCAGAGAAGACAACTTTACGGAGTTGGTTCTCTCTTCCCAACTTTATGTGTGCTGTTGGAGCTCAGGTCATCAGCTTTTATGCCAAATGCATTTGTCCACTAAGCCATCTCTCCTGCTCTATGAGCTTTTCAAGGATAGAATTCATATCACATTCTCCTCTATGCTCTCCACAGTGCCAAGCACAAGAGTTTTTTTCCCCCCAAACATTATTCATCATTATTTAAAATTATCTTTACTAATATCAGACTGTATTGAACATTAAGAATGTAAAACGAGGAGAGATAGCACTCAGAAGAGCCAACAGTACCATTGCAAAGGGCACACACATAAGTAGAACAATGCAGCTTCACATCTGATGTATAATTCTCCTTGGAAGATGTACTAGGAATTTTTCGGGGCAGAAAATACTTTGATATTTTGGAATAGAAAGGGAGATAATGGTGAGCTGAATATGTAGGAGTCAAATAACAATATTATTAGCTTATTTACTCTTCATAAAAAATAAGCGAAACTTTGCTCTGTTTGTGGGGAAAAGATGGGAGGAACGAATATCAGTTTAACAGGGATACTAGAGAGATAACATGAAGTGGGGGACATGGCCTCGCTGGCAAAAATCTTTCAGGATGGATACAGTCCCAAACTAGGAATTTCTGATCTTAAATTTGACATTTCTTGTGATACTGTCAAGTGGTGTTCATCTTTATTATTCTTCTGTCTCCAGTAACATAAAGCTGCTGTATTTTCAGTTGAGTGAGAGAGGCTCTGTTGAAATTGAGACAAGACTAAGTTTTACTTACACTTAAAACAAAACAAAAATGCACCCAAGGGACTCTAAGAAAATTTACGTCCTGAAATATTTCATAAGAGGTATAAGTATGCAGTCAGAGGTGAAGTCCCAGTAGGAGACAAGATACTGGCAGAGGGCTTGGAAGCTTTCACTGGGTGTTCAATGGAGTTTTAAATTGATTCTCGATCTCAAACTGCCAAGATATTCTTGTTAACATCTGAAATACATCTACAAAGGTCAAACATCCGTGTTTAAGTTGAATATATTAACATCCAATGGAGGGTATTCTGCCTAAAGCAGTGTTGAATAAGGAAACACCAAAGTTAGAGGGTGTCAAGGATGAACTTGCACAAGACATAGGACTTGAGGGTGATTGCAAAAAAGAATCAAATAACAAGTGCATCAGTGAGTAAAATGTTTGAAGCAAAAGGGAAAAAATTACACTGTCATAAAATTTGAAATACTGACCACATGACAGCTTAATGTGTTCTCAGTGAATCCAAGCAAATTTAACATAGTCAAGGAAAAACAAAATACATCCATCCATCCATCCATACATACATATGTATCTGTATCAATGACTTCTATTATCTAAACTCATATACTCAGATGTGTAAGACCTCTTGGCATGTGCACACACACACACACACACACACACACACACACACACAAACACACACACACACACACATTTGGGGGACTGCACGCTCACATGTGTGTGTGTAGATATAAACAATTTGATGTGTGTGCAGAATATATACATATAAATCATGCCACTGGGAACAGGCAGCAAATCGGCCTATTGGCAGTATTTCAGAATACTAGAGGTATGTAGGAATAGACACCAGTGGTATTTTAACATGCTGTGTATTTCCATGTATAACAATGTAATGTATGTTTTGACTATAAACATGTCAATCATTTATTTGTGAACTGGCTGTAAGTTGGCCTATTGCCATTATCTCAGAAGACTAGAGGTGTGCAGGAATAGATAAAAATGCTAATGGTGTTCTAACATGTGTTTTCTAATGATAGAACCTGTCAAAAGTGTAGCTGACACTTTGCTTCTGACAGTGGCTAAGTTGGGAAGAATGGACATGATCAGAGCATTGCTACAGGGGCTGTTCTTTGGGAGATGTGCATGTCCTCCAACTGTGACCCAAAGTCCCGGCATAAATATAACCAAAGCTGGAAGTTTAGCAAAAAAGAATATGAAAGGCCAGGATAATTTTTAGCTGACCACTGCAACTGTTCGTCTTCCTATAGTGACATGTTGATCCCTCTCTGCTACCCCCCAAAATCAGTTTACTTAGAAATTAAAAAAATAGTGTTTTCCAAATTTCTAAAAGAACAGGTCATGGTCACATGCTCTTGGGTTGGTAACCTAGACCTGAAGGCGGTTTCCAATGACTGAATCCTTGAGAAGCATCTCAAAACTCCTGTAACCAATAGTTGATAGCAGTGTAATAATCATCTCTTAGCAAGTAGCAATATTGTAAAAATGGTCCTTGTATTGGTGAACTTAGCACCAACAAAAATTATATTTTGTCTTAATTGCTGCATTCAACTAACATGAAGATGACTGCCTATGAAAGGGACAGAGGCCAAATCTAAAATAGTACAGCAGGGGCATTTACTCTCATGGCATAGGTCTCAAGCTGGGCTAGTCATTGGTTGGTCCTTCCCTCAAATTCTACTCCATCTTTGCCTCTGCCAAACTTGTAGGCAGGATAAAGATTGTGTGCGGTTCCAAGATTGTGTGTCTGAGTTGGTGTCGCAATCCCTCCACTGGGAGTCTTGCCTGATTATAAGAGATAGTTGGTTCAGGCTCCATATCGCCCATTGCTAGGAGTCTTAGCTATGGTGACCCTCACAGATTCCTGGGAGTTTCCATTGTGCCATAAGTTTCTAGCTCATTCCAGAGATGCATAAATGCTGATTGTTATGACCTTCTTTTCACTGTATTCACAATAGAACTTACCTGCTATATACATAAGAAAACATAAGATACCATCTTCTTTCAACTAAACTTTGTAACACATTAATATACAGGCTCTTAAAAGTCTTACCTTCTTCTCTGCACCCCAAGGAACCTTCTCCAAAATTGATCACATAGTAGATCACAAAGCAAGCCTCAACAGATACAAGAGGATTGAAATAATACCTTGTCTCATATCAGATCACCTTGGTCTTAGGCTGCACTCCAACAACAACAGAAATAACAAAAAGCCTACACATACATAGAAACTAAACAATTCTCTACTTAATGACACCTGGGTCAGGGAAGAAATAAAGAAAGAAAATAAGGACTTCCTGAAATTCAATGAAAATGAAGGAACAACATACGCAAATTTGTGGGATACATTGAAAGCAGTGCTAAGAGGAAAATTCATAGCACTTAGTGCCATTAAAAAGAAATTGGAAACATTCCACATAAGCAACTTAATGACACAGCTGGAAGCCCTAGGGGAAAAAAAAGAAGCAGAAACATCCAAGAGGAGTAGACATCTGAAAATAACCTAACTCAGGGCTGAAATTAATAAATTAGAAACAAAGAAAACAGTCTAAAGAATCAACAAAACCAAGAGCTAGTTCTTTGAGAAAAATAAAAAAGATAGACAAACCATTAGCCAAACTAACTAAAAGGCAGAGAGACAGTATCCAAATCAACAAAATCAGAAATGAATGAAAATCAGTATCTTTCATATCTCATCTCTATTACCTTAAAACTATCTTGATCTAAAAACATCTTAACCCCTAACCAACTATGCTTAATTGTAAGACTAAACTCTCTGGTCTTCAACCCCATCAGAGACTTGAGAAGGAATAAAACTTTAATACCTGAGTGAACCAGAAGTGCAAGTTAGCAGCTTCCAAAATGTAAAAATGACTGAGACAGTTTCTTGCCTCAGTCACCCAACAAGCACTGTAACATTGGAGCATCATCTTCAGCCTTCTGGCCCAATATATCTGACAGACATATTTGTGAGGCAGGAACTATTGAGGACTGGTTTACCCTGTATTGGCAGAGTTTGTCTATTGACTCTGTCTGCATCTAAGCTTGCCAATTTTTAGGCAGAATTCTGTCGGTAGCAGAAACAAGGACATTTTTTCCAGTTGCTTGTTTGCAACATTTGAAGCCAACTCCATAAGGAGGTTCTTTGATAGTCATCATCTTCTTTGAGGTAGGCTGGGTGTTGCCAAGATTTAACTTGTATTGTCAAAGAATCTTTAGAATAATAAAAACATCTTTATTTAACTATTTTACCTTATATAGCTATAGAATCATATCTATCTGTTAGACTTAGGATATATATTCTTGTGATAAAATTAGACTAGTATTTGACATGACCATGATTTGTTCAACAACAATTAGCTTCTGTGACTTAGTTATTCTAAGTAGGCTGCAGCACCACTTCCAAGTTATTGGAAGTAAACCTTGTATTATTATTGAATTAAGTTGGATGGGTATAATACCTCATATTCAATATATTGTGTGTGAAGAATAATCTTAGATTTGAATTCTATATCAATGTATCAGAATTACACTTATATTGCATCAATATACAAAATTCTAAACCAGTGAATTAAAAATAACCTTATTTGTGAGTAACAATTAAGGCCTTGATTTGAGGAATAGATTCAATAATCTACATTCTGTTCTATCCTCCCTCTATATTTCTATATCCCCCTTTCTTTCTTTTCAGCTCTATCTCCTTAACTATAAAATAAAGATAAAGGGAAAGAGAGACGTCCCTGAGTCCAACCTAGTTTTCTTTCTGTATAAAACCAATAATAATTTATAACCAACTCCTTATGAAAATAAGCATCTTTAGGCCAAGACCTATCCAACCCCCTTAGAGAAAATGGTATTTTATTCTCTTAAGGTTTCTTCAGGCTTATTTATGGTGAATAATACCCTTGAAGAGGCTCAACAAAACTGGGGGAAATGGTTAAGCAAGCCAGAGATAGCATTTGTGGTCCTATTTCTAAATGTTAAGAAATTCCAGGTTTAATAGGAGTCCTGTCTAAAATGCTGGACCAATTGGGATCAGAAGCTTTCTACAACACTGTCCTGTTCTGGTGGGTACCAGCAACTGAAGCGCTTGGGACTGGAACATGGAAGGTGCAGGATGGCAACATTCAGCATTCTGAGAAGAATGAATCCTGTCAGGACTGATCCAGTGTCAGTGTCTGTTTTTTTTTTTCCTGAAAAAATAATTTCTCACAAGCATTATACAGTTTTAACATTATAATTGTATAAGGTGTGTAGGATGCACAGAACAATTAAGTTTGGTTCTCTGCTCATTGTATGAGCAGAAGTAAGATCTGCAAATCTTCCTTCATGCTATACTAAGAATGGCCTCAAATAATAAGTCACAGAGAATCTGTGATCAACATGAAGCCTTGTCTATACAGAGATATTCATATCTCAGCCAGTCTCAGAGCTATTCCCATGTAGTGGGATTAGCATTATAATCTTGTTCTGCAGCTTGAATTCTTTACATCCCAATTGCAGCCCACTCCCTCTTCACCTCCTGAACCCACACCCTCACTCATCCCTGCTGATCCCATCCCCTCCCTCATCCCCTTTCCTTCCTTCTTCCAGTCCTTAGAAAGGGGAGCCATCCTCACCTAACATCTGACCTCAGTTTATCCATTGTCCTCTGTACTACCTGTAACCTCTTCCTCTATTGCCTGGCAAGGCCACCCTGCCAGGGGGGAAGTGAACATTAGGAGGCCAGAGTCCATGTCAGAAGTAGTCCCTACTCCCCATATTGTGGGACCTACAAAGAGACTGTGCTGCCTATCGACTACATCTGAGCAGGAGGTCTATGTCCACATCCTACATGGATCTTGGTTGGCACATCAGTCTCTGTATTGTAATGTGGTTAAACTGAATTAAGTGGCTAACATCCACTATTGAGTGAGAATAGCCAATGTGTGTCTTTCTGGGTTGGAGTTACTTCACTCGGGGTGATTGTCTATAGTTTCTTTGTTTTTGATAGTTGAATAGTATTTCATTGTGTAAATGAACCACAGTTTTCTTCATCCATTCTTCAGTGGAGAGACTTCTAGGTTGTTTCTAGATTCTGGCTATTACGAACAAGGCTACAATGAACATAGTTGAGCAAATGTTCTTGTATGATGGACTCTCTTTAGGGTATATGCACAGATGTGGTTTGGCTGAGTCTTGAAGTAGACTTATTCCCAATTTCCTTAGATAGCGCCAGATTGATTTCCAAAGTGATTGTAAAAGTTTGCACTACCACCAGCAATGGAGGAGTGTTCCCCTTTCTCTGCATCCTTGCCAGCAGATGCTGTCACTTGAATATTTGATCTTAGCCATTTGGATAGGTGTAAGATGGAATCTAGAGTCATTTTGAGTTGCATTTCCCTGATGAGTAGGGATGTTGAGCATTTATTTAAGTGTTTCTCGGCCATTCAATATTCCTCTGTTGAGAATTCTCTGTTTAGCTATGTATTCCATTTTTCAATTGGGATATTTGGCTTGGTGGTATCTAATTTCTTGAGTTCTTTATATATTTTGGATATTTACCCTTTGTCAGATGTAGGGTTGGTGAAGATCTTTTCTCGGTCTGTAGGATTTTGTTTTGTTCTGTTGACTGTTTCCTTTGTCTTACAGAAGCTTTTCAGTTTCATGAGGTCCCACTTATTACTTGTTGATCTTAGAGCCTGGGCTGTTTGTGTTCTGTTCAGGAAGTTGTCTTCTGTACCAAGGCTCTTCCCCACTTTTTCTTCTAACAGATTTAAGGTATCCAGTTTTATGTTGAGATTTTTAATCCATTTGGACTTAAGTTTTTTGCACAGTGATGAATATGGGTCTATTTGCATTTTACTACTTGTAGTCATCCAGTTAGACCAGCACCATTTGTTGAAGATGCTATCTTTTTTCCATTGTATGGATTTGGCTGCTTTGTCAAAAATGAAATGCCCATAGATGTGTGGGTTTATTTCTAGGTCTTTTATTCAATTCCACTGGTCAACTATCCTATTTCTATGCCAGTACCATGCTGTTTTTATTAATGTTGCTCTATAGTACAGCTTGAGATCCAGGATGGAGATTCTTCCAGAAGATCCTTTATTGTACAGGATTGTTTTAGCTATTCTGGGTTTTATGTTTCTCCCTATGAAGTTAAGAATTGATCTTTCAAGGTTGGTAATGAATTGTGTGGGTATTTCTTATGGTAATTGCATTGAATCTATAAATTGTCTTTAGTAAGATGGACAGTTTTACTATGTTTATTCTCCTAATCCATTAACATGGGAGGTGTTTCCATCTTCAGATATCTTCTTCTATTTCTTTCCTTAGAGACTTCACATTGTTTTATATAAATCTTTCACTTGTTTGGTTAGAGTTACACCACACCAAGATACTTTATACCTGTTGTGGCTATGGTGAAGGGTATGGTTTTGCTAATTTCTTTCTGAGCCCATTTGACATTTGTATAGAGCATGGCTACTGAATTTTTTTAGTTGACTTTGTATCTAGCCACTTTGCTGAAAGTGTTTATCAGCTCCAGAAATTCCTTGGTAGACTTTTAAGAGTCACTTATGTATACTATCTTGCCATTTAAAAGAATTCCAGTACTGAGCCTTTCTTTGAGGACCTTGTAGGTTCTCATCTTGTTCATTAGTTTTATGAACTTTCCATTACTGCCCAGTTTTATCTCATCTCTCAGGCCCACATAATGTTGGGAGGCTTTTGTACCAAAACCAAAATTTTTTGTACATTTTCTGTGGGTCACCAGAGAACTCTATTCTCTATTCACTAATTTTAATCCTTTTCTATTCTTCTATACTATAAATTTTATCTTTCATAGGATTCAGGCCCAATTATCCCCTAAATTCCACATGTGTCATTGTAGTCCAACTTTTCCATCTTTACTTGCATTGTTTTCTTTACATGGACTATCCAATGTTTAAATCATGCAAAGCCTAACTTTAGTTTCATGTTCTTTTACAAAAAAGAACTATTGCTATTGTTTTAAAGTGTGTGTGTGTGGTGGTGGTGGGGCTCCTAGGTAGACCAGAGATATCAGAGTCCCTTGGAACTAGAGGCATAGGCAGTTGTGAGCCCTCTGCCATGGATGCCAGGAACCTAAGTCAGGTCCTTTAAAAGACTAATATATGCTTAATTGCTGAGCCACCTCTCAAGCCAATATTTTGTGTTTTTGGTGAAGCAATTTCATGTTCTTCCTGTGTTGTGATAAAGATCAAATCTTGTATCATTTCTGTTAGTTGATTTGATTTTTCTGCAATAAAAAAGCCATACACTTACATGTATATATACTCTATACTCTGCATTCTTGCAAGTAATTTTGAATAAATGATTGAGTGATTGTGAATAAGGTTTCATCCTTAACAAGGCAGGACTATCTATCTCTTATAATTCCAAGATACTGCACATAGTGAAGTGTACTCAGCTATGAAGTGAGATGCTCAGCCCAAGACTCAGGCAGTCATAATGTGGATCCAGAGAAGCATTAAGAAAGGTCTGTTTAACTCACCCAAATGGTTTATTATGTCAGTCTCATCAGCGGGTCCCATCAGCCTTAATTATTAAAAACTAATTCTGTTAGTTTCTTAAATCTATTTCAAGAGCTGGTGCCTTATGCAGAACAGCCATCATCAAGTAATATAGCTCTTTCTTCTTCAAACTCCATTCTAGCCAGCCAAGCAGAAACAACATGCTGCATTAATGCTCCCATAGAGGTATGCAGCTTTGCTCTTGCAAACCACTTCATTTGTCAATTATATTTTTCTGCAAAAGACCACAGCAGGTATGTCATTTAACCACTAAAATGGGCTGAACAACATAAATGAATATTTTATTTCAAGGAGGAACCAACCTTGGTTCTGCAGAGCATATTAGTTGGAGTAAATAGTGAAGGGAAGGAGTTAAGAATACTGTACTATCTTTATGATCCCATGTAGAGACACTTGTGCCTCTGGACTATGAAGAACGTGTTCCCAGATCACTGCTGTCCTCTTCAGCCTATAGACTTAACATGTTTTACTAGAAATGTAATATGAGAATTTGAGGGTTAAGCTTTAGAAATACAAATGATAAACAGACTGTTTATCCATTCCGGGAGGTAACTCTAGTCAGGGAGGTACCTGCCAAGTAAAAGCTACTAATCTGCAGGGAGAAGACAAGAAAGAAATATCTTCAAAATGGTATTTTTTAAAAAATCCATGATTTCCCCATGCATTCAAAGAATATTTCCAAAAGCTTTTTGTATAAGAGACAGGGGAAACAGTTGGGGACAGTTTTACATTCTGTATTGTAAGGGCAGACACGTTAGATCTTCATCTTGTAAAAAGGAATATGGACATGTATTTTATAAATAGCTCAACCCATACACACTGGTAACAGTTTGTGGAGTTACCCTTTGACCCAGGTGGTGCTTTGGAAGGAATGCAATACTCAGCAGCCTTGTAAGTATGTGAATGCTTGCACTAAAGAAGGGTAGATAATGAGGGAACAGTGCAGGGAAAGATAAGAGAGAAAAGCACTGACACCATGAATCTGTGAGACAAGGCTGGCCAGTCTTTGCTATGATTAGTTACCTTTGATCTGACTCTCTATAAAATATGCTGATTGGAAATGGCCTGGGGAAAGCAGACCTTTTGGGATGTTAACATAATCTGCATTCCCAGGTTCCCAGCTCTCTGAATAAACTGCAATTTAAAGATTAAATTTCTGTTTCGGCTCATTGGCGTTTGTAGTCCAAGGCAGCATTACTCTGGTTATATTTTCAGCAAGACAACTGGTCATATATTCTAACCAGTTCAAAGGAGAATCCAAAGTGCAGATGTAGCTACAAGTCTAATGGAGTAGGGGAGTGTGCAAAGGGCATGAAGTTTCATGCATGCACGACACAGGCCTTGGCAGTCAATGAGAATGTGTCTTAGGTAAAAATTACTTTGCATTTGTCTCAGCTGTCTAAAATTTACTGGTTATCCTATAGTCATCTTTGGCCAGAAAGTCAGCTCAGCAGTTAGCAGTGGCTGTTCTTACAAGAGGAGGTGAGTTCGACTCCTAACAACCACTTGATATCTTTAATACCAGTCCCATGAATCTGCTGCCCTCTTGTGGCATTCTTAGGCACTGCTTGCATGTGGTGCAGACATACATGCCCTGCAAGTAGCCATAAACATAAAAGAAGAAAAAAAAAAGTTACTATTAAAATCATATAACCCAGAAGGTTTGGTCTAAATGATAGATTTTCCCTATGGGGTTGTAAAAACAATATGTGAAAAATAATGATCTGTCTCTGAATTCAGCAGATGAATTTCTCCTAGAAAAAATTAAAAGGGAAGGTGTTAGAAGTGATCCTAAAGAAAAGGCCACCTTTCCTTCTCGGAGCTTTCCTTAGTTGCCTATAGCTCTCTTAGGCCTCATGGGCTTTCCTCCATCCACTCTGGAATGTTCATTAGTGTCATTCTTACGCATACACAATCAGGTTAGTGACACTTCATAAGTATAGCTTATTCAGTGCCAATCAGCAATGAAAACTAGCATTCAATAGACTGAAGAGGTTATATTTAGGAATTTATATGCATGTGAATAAAGAGGTTATGAATTTGAAGGAGAGTGTGGTGGGTTATATGGGAGGGCTTGGAGAGAGAAAGGGGAAAGGAAAAACGTAACTAAATTATACTCTCAAAAAGTAATTATGAAAAGTATTTTATTAATCTTGATCTTTCTTACTGACATAAAATGAAATTTCAAAGTAGTTTTCACTTGCATTTCCCTGTTTTCTATGAGTTATTATTGGTGTGTGTTTGTGTGTGTGTGTGTGTGTGTGTGTGTCTGTGTCTGTGTCTGTATGTTTCAGATTTTGACAGCTCTCTGGCTCCCTGTTTATTCCCCATTTTAAAAACTTGTTTGTTTTTGTGATGCCCTGTTTTGTTTCAGTTCTTTGTGTATTCTAGGTACTAACCCTCTGTCTATAGGCTGCCACTTTGCTTGAATGACTGTGTTTTTTGCTGTACAGCAGGCAGTTAGGTTGTTGAGGTCCCATTTATTTGCTGTTGGTCTTACTGTCTGTTATCTGTATCCTGTCCAGAAAGTCCTTTCCTGTGACAATGAGGTCAAACCCATTTCCTACCTTCCCTTCTGTCAGATTCAGGGTACCTATTTTTTTTTTTATATTGAGGCCCTTGATTCATTTGGAATTGAATTTTGTACAGAGAGATTGATATGAGTCTATTTTAATTCCTCCACATACAACTATCCAGCTTGATGAGGACCATTTGTCAAAGATATCACCTTTTCTACATTGTGTGTTTTTGGATTTTCTATAAAAATAAGGTGTTCACAGGTGTCCAAAGGTATAACTGAGTCTTTTATTCTATCCATTGGAAACATATCTGTGTTTATGCCAACATCTTACTATTTTCATTACTATAGCTTGGGAGTATAATATAAAATTTTGAATTATTAAAACAAATAACAGTAGATGACTGGAAAGAATGCAGAAGAATGGTGGGAATACAACTGCCACAGTCACTGTGAAAATACAACTGCCACAGTCACTGTGAAAATACAACTGCCACAGTCACTGTGAAAATTGTTGTGGAAGCTCCTCAGAAAGCTACAAATCAGTTCACAACACGATCTATACTACCATGGGCACATATCAAAAAGGCACATATCTACTATAGAGATACTTGATCATTCATGTTCATTGATACTTGATGTACAATATGCAGAAATTTAAAACAGCCTAGAAGTCTGTCAACCAATGAATAGATAATGAAAAGTATGGTATACTTACACAATAGAATACTATTCAGCTGTTAAGAAAAATGAAACTTTCAGGTAAGTAGATGGAACCAGAAACAATCATATTGAATGAGATAATCCAGACTTATGCATTATATATGTGAGTTGTATTGAAATATCCATAAAGGTTAGATAGGTAGCAAGGAACCATGGATAGGGAGAATTCCCCAAGGAAGAGGAAAGAGAACATAGTATTATAAAGAGATTAAAGATAAATTAGAATATGAAAAATAAATGGGGAGGGGGGAAATCAAAGGACAGAAACATATGAGTAGAGAAAACTAACACCAAGGGCCTTTTCAGAAGCTATATGGAAAGTTACTACTGTAAAAACTACCTAAAATCACACACACACACACACGCATGCACTATATATATATATATATATATATATATATATATATATGTAACAATAATAATTCAAAAGAAAAAAAGACTATCAATTTGATAATATGGTGATGGTCATGGGACAAGGAACGATTCAGGGAGAGATTGAAGGAAGGAAAGGGAGGAGGAAACTCTATGTAATTCTATTTCAATTAAACACTTATTAAATTTTTCAAAGAAATGAAAACATAATATGATGTTTATGATATGACATTCATAATATGACAGTTATAATTGTAACCTTTATGTCTTACTCATTGATGCCCAATACAAATATATTTTAAAAAAGAAAGGAAAAGAGACCAGTTTCTTAGAACAATGGCTTCAAGTACCAGTTGCCTGCAGGTTATTGAAGAAGGAAGATATGCATAGGCAAAGTGCAGGTTGGACTCAGCAACTCAACCACTCTTAGTTGGTTGAAATAGGCTTAGTTTTGTCGGTAAAATCAATAAACTTCACTACTTAGAATAGGTCTTAATTTTAGGTATGCAGACAAACCACAAACAAAATTCTAATACTTTTTCTATCTGTACTAGAGAAAAGGGAATGCTGATCTGATATTTGGAAAAGTTCTTAAAATTTGAACTCCTTAGGGAATAAACTATCTTTCATGTAGTACATAATAATAACCCACTATAGTATGTAATATCCAAATCAAGGACATCACAAATGTGTTTTGAAGGTGAGCAGAATATTTATATTTATATATAATAATATTTATATACATTTATATTTATGTAAGATAATTATTTATATATAATATCTATATACAATATTTATTTGTATGGAACATTATATATTATTTATATATTTATATATAATAATAGATATCAATGAAAATATGGAATAGGTACACAGACATCTGCATTTCAGGTGTTTAGTGCTGATAAAATGCTTACTGAAGTCCATGAGTCTCATACTGTTTGTCCTTTCTCCCTCTTCAGAAACCAAGACACAAGTTTAAGTTAAATTGTGCTACTCATTTCAGCTGCCAATATTTACTACATCACACACACACACACACACACACACACACACACACACACACACACACCAGCTTTAATGGTGCTCCCAGACATGGACAGACAGCTCCTCTACATATCTTTCCAAGCAGTCATTGCTTATTTCTACCACTCTTCCTATGCCTTTTCATTCTCTTCAAGAGAACTCCCCAGAAAGGGCTAAGTTGTTTCTGAAAAAAAAAAGCATCCTTTCTGTTTCACTCAAAACTCAGTTTCCAAACTTAAAAGAAGCCCATTTTAATAACAGAAAACCTGAGCTGTCCCCAAGTCCAGCATACTGTCTATTCCTATAGGAACTACAAGATAATAGCTTTTCATGTTGATATATGTAATAAACATTAAATGTCAATATTAATGCCTATAAACATCCTTTTATTTGAATATAGCTGCAATCACTTATTTCTTACTAGTAGATATATTTACAGTACAAGGGCCATGTGAAGTAGCTATGAAGAGAGGTCACATTCTCTTTGCTTCAACCTTCAACTCAGCTGCTGTGGTGATATCTGAATGTAAGGAGGAAAACTCTAGCCAGGTGGCCTGTGTTAAAAGCACAGCTCTACCACCTTCTTGTTCTGAAATGTTGAATACACCATTTCTAGTCTATGTGCTTCAACAATCCCATCTGTAAGCATACACTAAAATTTGTACATTTTGGAGAAAATATAAGCGGCCCACATGTTGTAGTGTTATATGTCTGTCTGAAAGGTCATAAACCACACTCTAACAGCTTCTATTATCTTGGGTGTGTTGAAATCATATTTAGAATTCTAGAAAACCAAAACAACTGGTAAGTAGCACACTGCCTTCTCCTTTACCACCCTCCTTTCTTTCCACACTCCTTCAACTTCTCCTGCTTATATCAACCTGGCATACAAATTTGAATCCCTTTATGGTTCCAAAAAGCAGGAACCTGTGGTTATCTTTAGATTGTGTGTCTGGTTTGACATGTGCCCTTAGTGTAATGGATAGATTTTTCATCCACAAAGAGGGCATGACTAGAAAAGAATCATATCGAGTTGATGATTGTTCTTGCCCCAGCCTATAAGTGATATAATTTTTAGTAAGTTAGAGATCATAATAGAGTGCTCATTGTAGTGAGAATTAATAAGCTAATGAGTGTAACACACTGAGAACAATGTCAAGGAAGTAATAAGAAGCAAAGGTTTAATTGATATTTTTACAATTGTTGGTGACTAGGAATCTGCTTTTGCAAATAACTGATGAATAATTTGACTGATCTTAGATCTAGGAGCAAATTTCAACTCTAAACAAAATAATTCATGATAAAATATTCTCTTGTAAAGTCAATGTTGATTTTTGACCAAATAATCTGTTCTACACAACTGTAAACAAAAATATTATATGTGAAGAAAACCCTAATGTTACTATGGTACAAATAATAGGCTGTATGGCAGTTAAGAATTTATAGATCTACTAACCTCTGAGTGTCAATAAACTAAGGACAAGGACTGAGATGCAGACATACCTCTCCAACCAAGTAACTGCAAATTCTTCTTTGTTTTGAAAGTCTTCACGGATATTACAAGTGAAGAGGAATAACTCTCAATTCCTTACTACTCATGGTAGTATATCTAAAAGCAAAGAGGTAAGATGTTAAGAAAGTGCATATAAAAGTGACTAGAAATGGGAGGATACAAGAGATGGGCTAACGATTTAGATTTAATATGAATAAATTAATAAAATATTTTTTAAAAAGTGACAGGAGAAATAAGCCAATATCAGGTAAAGGAACAAGAATCAATGCTAATATAATAATAGAAATTCATCTTAAAGTGTATTAACAATGATGCTCATAGATACCATTACCAAGTGTTTCAAATAAATTTCACAGATGAACTATGACTCTCAGACATGCAGTAACTCATATGAACTCTTGTGTTTTGCCAGGAGCAAAACAAGGCTTTGAATTCAAAGCAATCTGATCGTTTTCTATCTTTTTCCTGACTACTCTTTTTTTTTTTTTTACTTTTTTTTCTCCTTTATTAATTTATTCTTGTTACATCTCAATGGTTATCCCACCCCTTGTATCCTCCCATTCTTCCCTCCCTCCCATTTTCCCCTTATTCCCCTCCCCTATGACTGTTCCTGAGGGGGATTACCTCCCCCTGTATATGCTCAGAGGGTATCAAGTCTCTTCTTGGTAACCTGCTGTCCTTCCTCTGAGTGCCACCAGGTCTCCCCCTCCAGGGGACATGGTCAAAGGTGAGGCACCAGAGTATGTGAGAAAGTCATATCCCACTCTCCACTCTACTGTGGAGAGTGTTCTGTCCATTGGCTAGATCTGGGTAGGGGTTTAAGGTTTACCGTCTGTATTGTCCTTGGCTGGTGCCTTAGTTTGAGCGGGACCCCTGTGCCCAAATCTGCCTATCATAATGTTCTACTTGTAGGCTTCTAGGACCCTCTGGATCCTTCTACTTTGCCATTCTCCCATGATTCTCTCATCTAGAGTCCCAATAGGATGTCCTCCCCTCTGTCCTGGTTTCCTGGTAAGTGAAGGCTTTCATGAGACATGCCCCTTGGGCTAATATGCAGATATAAGTGAGTATATACCATTTGAGTCTTTCTGCTTCTGGGTTAACTCACTCATTATGATCATTTCTAGCTCAATCCATTTATCCACAAATTTCGGGAATTCCTTGTTTTTAATAGCTGAATAGTATTCCATAGTGTATATGTACTACAGTTTCTTTATCCATTCTTCTATTGAGGGACACTTAGGCTATTTCCATGTTCTGGCTATTATGAATAAGCCTGCTATGAACATGGTTGAGCAAATGTTCTTGTTGTGTGCTGGAGCATCTTCTGGGTATATTCCAAGGAGTGGAATAGCTGGGTCTTGAGGAAGCCCTATTCCCATTTTCCTGAGATAGCACCAGATAGATTTCCAAAGTGGTTGTACTAGTTTGCATTCCCACCATCAATGAAGGAGTGTTCCTCTCTCCCCACATCCTTGCCAGCATGTGGTGTCGCTTGAATTTTTGATCTTAGCCATTCTGATAGGTGTAAGATGGAATCTCAGAAATCAAAACAACTCTGAGATTCCTGACTAGTCTTAAAAGTCTCTTTGTGTATAATGTGCTTGAAAGGGAGTATTTTATTGCACACATACTATGGTGTCTAGCAACTGTCACTCAATGTGGTAAATCGGGCTTTTAGTTTTGGTTGTTTCTTTGGTTCTTGTGTGTGTGTGTGTGTGTGTGTGTGTGTGTGTGTGTGTGTATGTGTGTGTGTGTGTGTGTGTGTGTGTGTGTGTGTGTGTGTGTGTGTGTGTGTGTGTGTGTATCTTTCCACACGTGGCTGCTCATCTTCAAGGTAAGGTCATTTACTGATGTCTCCATCAGAGTTGTTAGGTTAAGCTGTTCTACCAAAGTTTAATAACATTGACACTTTTACAAACATTAAATTCCCACTGGAACATATAGAAGATATACTGCTGGTTGTACACGTTCTGTATGTGAGGTTTTAAAATTGCTTCTTGGCAAGTAAAGTTTGTTAATCTGTTTTCGTTTGGGGGGCATGGGGATATGACCAAAATCAACCCCTGTACCTGAAACTCTTCCTTCGGACCTTTTCCTTTCTGCATATCTCTTTCCTCTTATACTTCATACCCCAGGTCTGCAGTGTCCCTGCCACCTGGATGCTCACAGAAAAGGAGCAGATTCTAGAACACCACTTCCCAAGGTGAAGTATATCCATTTCAATCTCTAAATGAGGAAACTGCTGGTGCAGAAAATCACTAAACAAAGAAGCATCTCCTTCAAATGCCCTCATGAAAGGACACATTCCCTGGCAGTGGAATGAAGAAGCAAGCAACCATTACTAAGCACCAACACAAGGAAAATGTGCTCATTCCAAGCTCTGGGTAGGTCTCTTAGATTGGCTGTTCATTGGGGGGGGATGCAGTGTCAGCAGCAGGGACCGGCAGAGGGAGAAGGATGCCAAGGTTTATTGCTGGGCCTCAGAAGTTGTTCCAGGAAAAGCTTGTGCTTCTGCTGATTAGCTGTAAGGTTTATAGTTCAATGTTTGAACATGGCTTGAGCCCCCTCAACATTTTTTAGTTTTATATCCTAGTCTTCCATGACATGATCTCTTACATATGGTTTTCTAAATGCAGAGATCAGTTTTCTAGAGGCATTATGTTCTAATTACAGGACTGTCTGGTGTGATCCCTGAGGTTCTATTGATGCCTAATTCTGGCCTCTCATTATTTTGATAAGCCTTCCCAGTCTCTATGAGTGTGTTTGCCCACTGAAATAAAAGAATATTATCTATATCTTAATATTTTTATAAGTCAAAGGTAGTATATATTAAAGCCTTTGTAAGACTAAATATACTATCCTGTCCAGTTCATTATTAACATCTTCTAATTATTTTCATTTCTAGTCTTCAGTTTGCATTGTCCTTTAAATGTAGAAAGGAAGCAACTATTAAGAGAAGTGTCATAAAGAATAGGCCTCAAAATCTCTTCTTTTTCCTAGTCCCATGTTCATGTTTCATCATAACATGGCTGACATCAATTCTCTCCTAAATCACAGGGCTCATGACCTGCTGGGATTGCTTTAAGTGAAAATAGAATGCATAAACTTGACAAAGAAGGCATTCCTTTCACACTTGCTTGGCTTCTCAGGGTCCTCAGCAGTGAAGGGGTCTTTCCACTGTTCATCTCAGATTTTTGTGAGGTAACCAAGTCATGACAAACTAGTCCAAGTTTGGGGCCTGTGAATGATTGCTGTTCCTAGTTGTGATGAACATGAAGATGTTTTATTTAAAAGATTCTGGTATTACTTCTGGCAGGGATGATGGATGGACCATGTCAAAAATTAATGCCAATCTATAGTACCAGGAAAGGCAGAGTCTTCTGAAGCAGAAATTGGACTTTGTGCCTGACTTAGTCAGTCTTCTTTCTGAGTATGTCTATTGATACTTTCTCTTCTTTTTGTATTTTGTAGGATGACCTTTATCTGTGTCAGTTATTTCTTGTCTCCTATTTCATAGTAGAAGCTAGAATATACAACCAACATATACCACTCTGCCAGCTTATATTTAAAATATCTCCTGATATTTTCCAATCTCAGCCCTGTCATTCATGCAATAACTGAGTGACTCTACAAAAGCTTGTTTTATCATTCCCTGATCTGGAGTTAGCAATACCTTGGGCTTTCCTCCTCAATTTTCATGCCATTCTCACACTACACTGGTGCAAAATGAAGGTGACTCACATGAAAAACTGATTATGTTCAGACTGGTCTACAGTTCTGTGTCCTCTGAATATGCAGGAAAGAGTTGATCAGACTAATTAGCTTACAAAGCACTAAAAGCAGTAAAGCTTAAAGCTATGCAGGTAAGGGATGAGGATAAATACAGAAGGGAAAAGGAAAATATCTTGAATTCAAGAGGCCTCTTTGATTCTTGTTTGTATGTTTTCAGTCTTGGAGACTTTGCAAACAGGGGAATTTTATGTCAGGCATTTTCTCTGTTTAAATTCACTTTATGCATAATAATCTGACTCATCAAGTTACTTTGCCAAACAGTTCATAAAAATTTAGAGTTAGAAAGAGCCTGGTGCAATTGAATCTAATCTCCTGGCTTTGAAGTCAAGTAAACTGAGGTTGAGAGATATAAAGTAAATTGTAGATATTCCAAGAGTTTGTGGTTTAGGTGAAACTAGACACCTTCTGTAAAAAAGTCCTGACATGGGATAGATAGTACATTGATGCTGGCGGCGAGCGCACGCGCGCGCGCGCACGCACACACACACACACACACACACACACACACACACATACACAAACTCATATAAATAAACCAAACATTTTGGTGGCAATCTGCATTGTTTTTACCTCTGAACAGCAAAGGCTTCTCAGAAAAAGTTGAAACTCAGCATTCCTAATTTTTTATGAAGCCCTTTAAAATGTCAAACTCCACTTCTTGTCCCCAGATTAAATATCGCTAGAATTTAGAGACTCACAGACATTCTTGCAGCCCATGATGAAGGGAAGCATGGGTAGAAGCTTAGGGCAGAAACTGAAATAGAGGCCATGGAGGAATAACAAAATAACAAAATGGTGCTTATTGCCTTGCTCCCCTTGTCTCCTTTAGCCTGCTTTCTCATACGACCTCAAATTATCTGTCTGGGGAGGTGGATAATATCACATCAATATTAGTCAAGAAAATCATCACCTGTCTTCTTGCTTACAGGATAATCTTATAGAGGCATTTCTCATTTGAAGTTTCCTCTTCTGAGATGGCTCTAGCTTGTGTTGAGTTAACCAAAAACTAGCCCTACACACACACACACACACACACACACACACACACACACACACACACAGAGAGAGAGAGAGAGAGAGAGAGAGAGAGAGAGAGAGAGAGAGAGAGAGAGAGAGAGAGAGACTCATGTATGCATATTTATGTGTACATATAAGATGATTGCCTTTAATAAGAAGCTTTTACCTACCTGAAGAACTGCAGAAATCTGAACTACTACTGTAGACATGTTCACAGCCAACTCTGTGACAAGGGCCTACTCAAAAGAGAGGAAAGTCAATAAAGTAAAGTGTAAGTGTACTGTTAATGACAGGTTCTTGCCGGCACTTTCCCCCAAATTATACCATTCCTATTCAAATACCATCTCAAGAGTCTCAGACAGTGTCAAGTGCAATCATTGTTATTGCAGTTGCCAAGGTAATCAATTGAAATCATAATGAAGGGAACAGAAGGAAATCAATAGAGTCTGAAATTACAAATAAAGAGAAGCTATCGTTTAAGAGCATTTGGCTGAAATCTTCCATATTAATGGAGTCAGAAATGGCTGTGTCATTCAGAAGCAGTGTGGTGCATAATTCAGATGAGTACATTAGAACACCTAAAAGCAATTGCAACAATTAGGGCTGCCTACCTAGAATTTGTCCACCTTCGAAGTCACATTGCTGGGTTGTTTATTATAGGTCCAGCATGTTTTCATATCTTAAAATTTAATCATTGCCCAGAGCACACTTAGGCAGGAGGCAGGATTAGTCTGCTCAAAGACCTGAAGCAAGCTGTTAGATGCTTTGATTCTGAGATTGGGAGGTAAGGGAAGCTAATCAAATATTTTACCTTACTTTACAATTGTCTTCTTTTTCAAAACTTGCACTTATTTTTAAAGAGAAATATAAGCAATTGAGAAAGCAAGCAATAAACATAAAACCAGATTACAAAATTATTAGAGTGTTTAATCACATGAATTGAAATATCACTGAGCTCTACCAACGTTTTTCTATTTCAATATTATTTGTAAGAGGAAAATGAATATTTTACACTAGTATAATATTCATAATCAACTAATTCTCCTAACGAGGGTCCAAGAATCAAATGTCAATAAGGGTTTAAAAGCAATTTAATGTTCTTATTAGGAAAAAGTCCATAAAGTATAAGGAAGCCTTATGAAAATCCTCAGATAAACCTTGTTATATTAGTTTATTTTTGGAGTCTAAAAGTCACACACACACACACACACACACACACACACACACACACACACATACACACATTTCAACAAAGTTATATTGATTATATTATTTAACATAATACTACAAGCTTTCCAAATTTAACTTTATGACACTGATTTATAGAATGTCTGTGTAAGAAAAATCAGAACCTTTAATCTCAATCTACAGATAGCCAGAGTAACAAACATATGTTTCCATTAAAATTATGAAAAAAGTTTCTGGAATTATATATATATATATATATATATATATATATATATGTAACTTAGATATGTTTAACTATAATAACTCAACCAATAATAAATGGGGGAAGATGATAATAATGTGTCCAGTGTGAGTCTTACCTGCTGCTTTGCTCATCAGTCTTATGGCCAGGAATGTCCTGGGATAAGAATGCAAAGGTTCATCTCCTCTGCAAGCTTACCTCCGTGAGTGTCACCATCCTAATTCTATACAATGCTAATGCTTAAGTGTATTTACTTTTTGTTCATCAGAACTTGTTGGTAAGACTATTTCTGAAGACACTTTGGTCACATGGCATGGAGAAATTAGCCTGGTACTATTTTGACCTGTACTCCCTGCTGGTTAACTTTTGTAATACTGGAAAGCTTCCAGGTAGAATGCTGGAGGAGGAAACTTGTCAACATTCTCTTCTAGCTGTGAACCTTTCAAATTACAATAATGACTGTCATGGAAAGCCAAGCCCATAGATGCAATAGTGTAATGAACTGTTATGTGGGTAAACAACTGCTTTCTGATAGGATTTAAGGCCTATGTCAAAGGAAAAATATGCTTTTCACAATAAATATGACCAAGAACACATGGATCGGGAGATCATTAATGTAATGCTTCTGCTATTATTTTACTAAGCAGACATAGTAGCAAATTGTCATTTAAATGAACATTACTATAGTCACAAATTAATGCAACTCTCAATCCTCACAAGATAAATTTCTTTTTGGTGGATAAAGGAACTCACACCTGCAAATGTACAGAGAATGGGTGTCTGAGAAATGCTTACCTATTACTAGGTCATTTACTCTAGCACACATTCTTTCTAAGGCTCATAGACCATTGCCAAGAAGGGCACAGAAAGATATATACTAGATAAAGATCAGAAAGGAGTCGAGCAAAACAGTATCTTTTAGATATTTTGGAGCAGTTGCAGCCATGAACTCACAGCAATGGTGACTGCCTGCACAAGGCTGGCATAAGTCAAGCAGGCAACATCCCAAGCATAAAGAAGGGGCTCAAGAAACCCCCGACGTAGCTTAGGAGTTGATAGCGTCTAAGGAAAGAAGAGTCCGTTTTCTTTCAGGGTATAGCTACTGATAGCTTGAATATTCTCTAATGGATGGCTCCACAACCACATGTCTAAAAGGAACAGAAACTAGATTTAGTGAGTTACTTAAAAGAAAAAAAGAGGATGTGAAATTGTGAGAAAAATAGAGGCATGAAGTGAATGTGAGAAGAGTTAGGGGAAGGAATGAATGTGATCAAAATATGGTACATAAGTGTATGAAATTCTCAAAGATTTAATGAAATATTCACTAAAACCTAATAGCTTTTCAGATGGAAGAATTCATGTATCTCATTTTGTATACCATGATTTGTGTATGTAAATGGAAAAAATGACCCTAAAGTTTTATGAAAATTGTAAACAGAAACTCCTCTTTCTATACTAATATTTCCTATTGTACTTTAAAAGTACAGAGTGTAGGTTGGTTTTAGGATCCAAATCTCATCTTTAGTATGGATTTTCCTGGAGGAACTTTATGTACTAGCACTTCTTCAGTTCACTGTAGTGGAAATATGTCTCAGCCTACAGGTTATTAGTGTTGCTGTCTCCTGAGAGCTTGTTAGAATACAGAATCTAGGACTTACCCATACCTGATGTATCAGAACCTGTACTTTTACCAAAATACCCAGCTGCCTTCACTCACATTAGACTTTAAGATATATCATGTTGGAAATATCACAAGAGAAGACATGACATAATTGGCATTCTTAGGAACTTAGAAATGTATATGGAAGAAGAAAATAAATCAAGGCAAAAATGGCATGGGCACTTTTATATATTTGAGATAGTTGCAACTGAGTGCTACTGCTATGTAAAGCAGCAGATTAAAATGATCACTTTAGCTTCAGTGTGATGGACTTTCAGGATTGTAAACACATTCTTATGGAACTCATACTTGTTAATATTGAGTCATATCCCCTCTATATCTATAAAACAACAATACATATAAAAATTATGTAACTTAATATGACAACTTCTGTAATAAAGATGTAGATGTAGACCAACAGCCAGGAAAGTGCAGAAAATAGAATCACTCATTCTGACATGAAGAATTGATGAAAATATTCCTTAAACAGGTAACAGCTGAAGTGGATATTAGAACTAGATTCTTCCTAATAGAAGGAGAACATATCTGTTTATGCTCTGCTATGTTAGAAAAAGTGGAAAATTAAAAGTTGGATGGAAGGAGATGAGGATGGTAAAATAGTGGGGTGGTAAAGACTGCCCTATAAGGAGTGGGGCAATACAACAGGGTTCAAGATTCATGTGTTTTGGCTGTCAACCCCAAGACAGAATCTACAACAAGGATAAGTAATCAGGGCCTTCAGCTAATTAAAACTGGCTATATAAAATTGTACCCACACATTAATACTACAACATTGAGAACTGGTAGTTGTTCTCACAATAAACTTGAAAAACTGGTTTTAGGGACAATGAGATAACTTAGTATGTGTAGGATATTTACTGTTCCACCAGCCTCATTACATTTCTCAGTCTGCAGAGCCCACGGTAGAAATAGAGGACCAATATCACAAAGTTGTCCCCTGGCCTCAACATGTGTGCTGTCGTAAGTATCCAACTCACAAAAGACATATTATATATATGCACAGTAATAAATATTTTAAAAGAATACTTAGTTTTCAGAATACAATTCAGGTTGAAAGTCCATATATTTTTTTCAATATAATGTATAATAAATAGCACATTACACTCATATAAGTATTTTAACTGTCCCATGGCATGGTAGCTTGCTCCCTTTATTTTTGAGGATATAAGTATCCTTGATTTTCTATGTCTATGAATTCTAGTCTACGGATGTTCAGATATCTCTCAAGCTGAAATAGACCTTTATTGGAGAGTTTGTCTTCACACACAGCTCATGGGCTCTTAAAATTTAATTTCCAATCCCAACACTGATTCACTTCTCACAGACAGAAGTTACTTTAGAATTTCAAAACAGTCACTGAATGAGGGAGAACACCACCACATATTGTATTGTTTTCTACTAATTGTAGATGATATTCTCACTATACTTTCATTATTGTACCCTATTCTGTGTGTCTTGATACACTACGTCCATGTGACTCAAGGAAGTTGACAGTTGTTCCTACTCTTCTACATAAAACTGACCACATCCTTCAGAAGCTGGCTTCTACTCCAAGAAGTTATTCTAGCAGTATCCAAGACTAATATCTGTTTTTTCTTATCAAAAAATTATGATAGCAATTATATTGCCAAGGGTATTTGTTACTCTCCACAACATGATGGGAAGGTCCTATTGTTGGTAGAAACATTTACTCATGTAACTGAACACAAAGAAGTTGACCTGTGTCAAGTCATGCTACTGACTAGTATGCATGGTCGAGAAAGGTCCTCTGCATAATACTGGAGGAATAAAGCAATTATTGATATAATATAGGTACAAACTGAGTGACCAACAACAGAAACCTACCCGCAAGATTCAGTGAAACATTAGTGGCACAAATGTTATGACGGTAACCAACCATTTTTTCCAAATGGTTTTATGGGTCATAAGCTTAGGGAAAAAAACTACTACTATTTTTCTTCTAAAGTACATAGCAGAATGCTAATGGTAAATTTCTATATGTATAGATCAGTGTCTCACTCGACTGTCATCAGAGAAACTTCTTTTTTTAGTAGATAGAAATTATTACAGCAACTTAGAACCAGATAGTGTATTGGGAGTGAGATATTTTTAAACACCCAGCCCTATATGACAGCCTTTACCAAAACCACTCCCTCAAGGGCCAGGAACCTGTGTGGAAGAAGGGGCAGAAGGATTTAATATTGAGATAAGAAGGTAGATGACTCAAAGGAAATAGTGTCTCCTATACATATCAGGACCAAAACACAATATAAACTCAGAGACTGCAGCAACACATATAGGACCTGCATAGGTTCCAACAAGACAAAATTCCATCACTGAAAAAGGGGAAGCACACATAAAGTCCCACCCATGACCAAGATGACCAAGATACTTTCACTTGATATCTGATAGGAAAGGGACAGCCAGTTTTCTACAGTGGCGTGTCACTGGGTATAACAACCCTACTCCTCATGCCCAGGAACAGTTGCCAACACATGTAATCTCTCTCTCTCTCTCTCTCTCTCTCTCTCTCTCCCTCTCTTTCTCTCCCCCTCTCTCTGTGCATGTGTATTTTTTTATGTATATTTTCTTTTTTGGCAGTTTTTGCCTTAATAGTGTGCTTGGTTTTTTTGTATGTTTGGTTTTAGATATGATAGATGATGATGATGATGATAGATACATAGATACATAGATGGATAGACAGATGGTTGATAGATAAATACATACATATTTAGATACATAGAAACATAGATAAAACAAATGGACATTAAGTTGGGTCAGAAGGAAGGTAATATCAAAGGAAAGGAAAAGGATCAAAATATATTGTATAAAAAGCTTTTAAATAAAAAAATAGAAAAATGAAATTTTATTTTTGTCATAAAATATGTACTGTGTAGAATAATGTGTGTATGTATGTATGTACATATGTATTTTAAATAAACTACTCATCATAGTAAATCTATTATGTGTATCTGCATGAGTGTGTTTGTTATGCAGAAAAGGCTGAAAGAATATGTCAAATAATGTCAGCCTCAATTACTTCTGGGTAATAGGATAATTGGTAATTTTGTTTTCTTATTTTAAATGTATTTATTTCATAAAGGAATAAATTATGAGCATGAATATATTCAAAAGCTAATTTTCTCAAGGGGGTTTTCAGTTGACTGGTGAGCAAAGCAAGATATATTACTCAAAGATGAGAGAACTCACCACAGAAAAGCACTTGCTGCAGAGGCCTGAGAATCTGACTTTCACCCCAGATGCCACAGTGGAAAAAGAATCAACTCCTAAGAGATCTTCTGGCTTTCATGTATGTGGTATGTCATATGCATTCTCCAACTCATACAACTACACATCATTCACACACATCACATACATATATATCACACATATGTACATACCATGTACACCCCGTGCACATACATCTCAGATAGAGATGGACAAAACAAATAGGTGAGTTCAGCCAAACCTATTAAAAATAACTGTACAGTGAACCCATTAAAATATTTTCACTATTAAGTTGTTTATAGGTTTTAGGAGGGTGAGCACAAGAAAAAGAAGGGCCTCAGTAAATTGCAAATAAGACAAGGAAAATGATGGTGATAGGAGAAAATGGGGGTAAATCCAAGTGGAAAAGTTTTCCCTGCTATCTCTAAAATTGCTATGCAGAGGTTTGAGTGGATATAATTCTTTCTGAGGTTTAAGTTTCAATTGCAACAGCAGTAAACCTGAAGAAAATATTTACATATTGTCTATATTTTTATATGTGGTCTTTGGCAGTTAACCAACATTTGTGGATTAGTGCATAGATGTAGAATTAAAGGGGAAAATAAATTTCATTTTAGGAGAAGTAGCAAAAAAATATTCAAAGAACAGTTATAGTGCTTAGAAGATACTAACCATAAAAGAAGAAATATAATAAAAAAACACCGTATAAGATTACAGAAAACACTGCCACTATCACTCCTACCACTGTTCCTGCTGGAACATGGTGCACCATCGGACAAACATGTAGATGTCTGTGTTTTCTCCTTCCATGTCTAGGGTTCCACAAGCATATCCATATTACTGGTGAGGAAATTAATGTAGAAGGGTGTTAAATACTTTAACTTAATCCATAAAATTAGCAAGGCTTTATAGAAAAAACCTAAACCTATAAAGTTAATTCTAAGGTCTATAGCCTTAACCATATTCCTAGCAATATTACCTGTATTGACAGGCAGTAACCCTCTTTTATAAGCAGCACTTTCCGTATCACTACTACCATCTTTCATGGCCTTCAGTTTTTAACTGTACAAACTTTATTGTAAAATGGAGTTCAAATTCTAACTTACACTTTAACATTATTACCTACATATGGTAAGATTTTTGGAGCTTAAATCAATACACACAGATTCAGAGTCCAGTCTTCATTGCCTACACACTAGCTGTTCCTCAACGGGTGCTTCGAGACAGCAACATCAGCATCACCGGGGAGCTAGTTACTGGATAAGGATGAAAACTTTAACAAGCTTCCCACAAGGGTCTACATCAATGTTTGAAAAGTTCTGATCTTTTCTATGCATTGTTGCAATAAATTCCCTGGCAGGGTCATTTCTGGGGGAAGCTTAGGAAGGGATTTTTACCATCAGCATCTACGGATTTCATCTCTTGCATCTCTAATCTCATCTTCTGGTTAGCTGTATAAGTTTTAAAAAGTTTTTGACAACACATATCAGAATATGAGAAAATTATTTAATGTAGTAAGAACTCAGGAACTCAAAATTGAAGGCTACTAATTCAATCATCACCTCCATATGCTCATGAGACAATTCCTACTAGCATCTTATCACCACTGGGTTATGAGACAGATTCAGCAATTCCAGAATTCACAAAGCCATTGAGAAAAGGATCTTTTCTTGTTTCTTCTTTTGTGATGAAATGTACATTTGCTAGGATGCTCCTAGGATTCCCTCTTGTATCTTAATCTGTTAAGATAACCACCTGTTATTTCCTAATAACTGTTAAGCAGGGAAGGGTTGTGTTTTGGACCTCTCATTACTCATTTGTGGAGTAGGATGTCATCAATGAATCAATTAATATGATACACATAGAATCTTTCTAGGTTATTGCTCATATCAAGTACCTGGACATTCTGGCTTTCTGTTTTCTGACCCAATCTGCTGTCAACTGGCTATAAATATTTCCTTATAAGCAAGTGCATGTAGTTTAAAATGAATGTGCATCCATGTAGCCTTCACAGCTTAGCTGACATGCTAGACATATCTCAGTTCACAAATTTCAGTTTAGATGCAATGACCTTTAAATGTAAAGGCTTTGTTTATGAGACAACCTTAGTTTGATAGAAAAAAAATACAATTTAAAGATATCTTCCTTTGCTTTGATGCAAGATGAGATGCCAAGGATATTGTACTGAGAATCTGGAAAGAAGATTGCTAGTCTGGAAAGAGATGGTTTGATAGAGACACTCATGGGTCACTTCATCTCAGTTTTTATGCCAATATACCTGTGAAGGCTTTCCCACAGAAGCTGCGAGCCCTTTCATGGAGCCACATTTGTAAAGAAATAAATTTCTGTGAGAACATAGTTATTGTCACCACAAACTCATGATAGTAAAAGTATAATGATACAAGTATAATTTTTTGTAATTAATCCTATCACTCAGCAGTAAAATCCAAGCATTTTCATGACTGTTGGTCTGGTATGTATATTAACTTAGTTTCAAATATGTACACACACACACACACACACACACACACACGAGTGGTATAATAAAATTTTGCCTCACTATTTCGCCTCAGTATTTCCATTAATCAATCACATTATGCTAATATTTTAAAATAAATAAGTACTGGTCTACCTTATCATGTTTTTTAATTTTTTAAAAAGATTTTTACATTTTTAATTTAATTTTTTTATTTAATTAATTTAATCCAATTACAACTCAATTGTTATCCCATCACTTGTATCCTCCCATTCCTCCCTCCTTCCCACTTTCACCCTATTCCCCTTCCCTAGGTCTAAAACTGAGGGTGACCTGCTTCGCCACTCTGTGGTCATAGGCTATCAAGTCTCACCTTGGTAGCCTGATTATTCTTTCTTTGAGTGCCATCAGGCCTCTCTTCCAAGGGGAAGTGGTCAAATATGGGGCATCAGAGTTCATTTCAGAGTCACTCCCGGCTCTCCACCTAAATGTGGAGAATGTCCTGTCCATTGTGTAGATCAGAGTATGAGTTCTGTGTTTACTACTTGTATTGTCATTGGTTAGTGCAATAGTTTGAGCAGATTCCTCCTGGGCCCCGACCCACCTGTCACGATGTTCTTCTTGTAGGTTTCTAGGACCCTCTGGGTCCTTCTATTTTATGGTGTCCTCATAGTTCTTTTTTATTGATGCAGGGTAGTTTATTTAACTAGTCCTTCGCATGTGAAATTTTTAGTATTACCATGTTCAGTCCCTTCATACCTTTTCCTAGGTGGGCACTAACTCAGGTCAAATAAGAAAATATGTTTTAGAAAAGGAGATGAGCTTCAGAAATCCTGCTTCTTCCCACATGAGTGACAATGTGCATTGCTGTGGAGGTCTGATGTTTAGGACTCTGAGAGATCCACGGCATCTAACCAGACAACATCTGTGCAATGGCGATTAAGCAGTGGCCATTATCTGAAGTGCTGTTTTGGCTCTGAAGAACAGCAGAGAGACAAACACATATAATGCAGCCAGCCATCAAGCCATCAAGCAAAGCATACTTAATAGAGCAATGCAGAAATTAAGTCATTTCAAAAGGGGAAAATATCTTTAAACCATGTCTCATGATTTTGGCACTTTTTCTGTACAACAAAACTCATTGTATACAGTTTTCAGACATCTTGCTTTAACTAACAGCAACATAGCCTAACTATGGAGCAAGAAACTGAATGCAAGTTTTCTCTAGCTTCTTTGGTTTTTTTGTTTTTGTTTTTTGTGTCTGAACTTAAACCATGTCCCATTTCAGAGTTAGCAAGGTAATTTTATAGTTCAATGTCTAGGATTATATATACAATTTATGTTTAAGTCTCACTATTGCTAGTGCCATGGCTGTATGGAAGTGTTCCCTTACTTATAAAATGAGGAGCTAGTGACAACCCATAAGACTTTTGAGAGTTTCCAATGAAGATCCAGAGAGTGGATTAAATGTTGCAGGAGCAAGCATGAGGATCAGAATTTAGGTGTTTAACACTCATTTAAGAATTTTGTGGATGTAGTGGCTCACATGTAACCCCAGAAAGTAGGACACTGAGACAGAGAGTTCCTGGGGCATGCTAGCTAGCTACACTACCCAAATCAGTGAGCTCAAAATTAAGTGAAAGACCGTGCATGGTAACGGAAGAAGAATACACCTGTATTGGTCAGGGTTCTCTAGAATAACACAACTGTGGATATAGAAAGATTTATGAGAGCAGTTTAGAGGTTGCAGTCTAGGTGATCCAAGAACGGATGGCTATAAATGGAAAGTGCAAGAATCTAATAGATGCTCAGTCCCTGGCTGGATGTCCTGGCTGCCATTCAGTATATGCTGGAGTCCCAAAGATGGAGGCTCTAATGTCAGTGAAGGAACGAATGCCAAGCAGTCAAAGAGCAAAGCCTCCTTCTTTCATGTCCTTATATAAGCTTCTAGCAGAAAGTCTGGAGCAGATGAAACTTTGAGTTGTGTGTTCCCAACTCAAAGTTTCAGATTAGAAGTGAGTCGTCCTACTTCAAATTAAGAAAAAAAAAATCCCCTCAGAGGCGTGTGTCCATTTTTGCTTGTAATTCCAAATGTAGTCTTGTTGGCAACCAAGAACTGCCATCACAACACCTGACCTCAATTCTGTGTGCACCCACACATATGTGCACCATCGAACATACAGGAATGCATGCATACATACATGCCTACCACACATGAATACATGTAAGGAAAAACTGAAATGCAATGAGTTAATTATCTTACTTTATAACGTACTGGGCACACTGCATACACACTAATCATTTTCTTGTCATTTATATTTTATCTTTAAGTAAATATTTGCTGTGCGTACTATACAATGGAGGAAAAGGAAACTCTTTTGTACAACGATTGGCCGGAAGCAGACTCTTGTTTTCCCTGTGCATTCCTGTTGGTTCTGCTGTCTTTTCCCTAAGGGTAGCTCTCACAATATCCTCTAGTCTGAAGGAACACAGCTGAGGGCAGATGGTGCTTAGACACACATTAGATCCTAAGGACTAGAAAGAATGGATTAAAAATGTAACATTTTTCTTCCTTGCACCAAATCTAGGAACTACATAGGCACAGTCTTTTCTCCATTTATTTTTCTAAGCTGTTACCCATGCACAACAATTTGTCACAGTTTCTTCTCAAAAGTAGTCATCACTTACCTTTATTTCAACTTTCGTCTTCCTACCCCTTGAATGAGTCTACTTTCAGTCTTAATTCTGGATGCAATAGTCAATAAATTCTTCTGTTTAGAGGAAGCATTTTCTGGTTCTGTCAGTTATCGTTCACATTGCTATGACAAAATACTTGGAAAAAGAAACAGCTTAAGGAAGGAAAGACTCGGCACAGAGTTGGAGAGTACAGTACATCCTAGCAAGTAATCATGGTGGCAGTAGAGTGAAAGGCCTGTTCATATTGCACTCTGTCAGGTAACAAAGAACAGTGAATGTTGGTGCTGATGCTAGTGCTTCCCTCAGTGCATGTTTTTCCTTTATTCAAGCTTGGATTGTAGCCCATGACATGATGCCACCACAACAGTGAAGCAGCTTGGAAGAATGGCCACCGAAGAGCAGGAAATCAATATTCCTTTTTAATCTGGAGAAAGTAAAATACACCTTTTAGAATCATAGAATAACGGAATATGAATGTTGATTTTTTTATACAGGAATTTGTATGTTATCTCACTTTCAGTAACAAGTATGTCTTTTAAGCTTGGAATTATCGGGCTGGCTCTTTCAAAGGACCCAGGTTCAATTCCTAGAACACACATGGCAGCTCACAACTGTCAGTAACTCTAGTTCCAAGGCACATAAGATTAAATAAGTTATTTTTTTAAATGTTTGGGTGCCATAATTTGAGCAGGACCCCTGGGCCCAGACATGCAGTAAACTTTGAACCCCTATCCAGATCTAGCTAATGGACAGGGCGTTCTCCACAGTTGAGTGGAGAGTGGGGTCTGACTTTCACACAAACTCTGGTGCCCCATATTTGACCATGTCTCCTGAATGGGGAGACCTGGTGGCACTCAGAGGAAGGATAGCAGGCTACCAAGAAGAGACTTGATACCCTATGAGCATATACAGGGGGACGAGGTCCTCCTCAGTCACAGTCATAGGGGAGGGGAGTAAGGGGAAAATGGGAGGGAGGGAGGAATGAGAGGGTAGAAGGGGAGTATCAGAGAGGCAGACACTTTCCTAGTGTTGCAGAGATGAAAAGTAGTTGAGTGGGTCCTATTATAAATGCAGTAATTTCCTTTAATCTCAGTCATTGCTTTTCAGAATCCTGATTCAACCATATCACAGTACAAACCTACATAATGAGTTATCAACTCAGACATTTTAGGAAAGATCTGTTTTATTTTTTACTTGTTTTTATTTTGGAGACTATAATATATTTATATATTTTCTTTCTTCCCTTTTCTCCTCCAAAACACCCATATAGCCTTTTCCACGTGCTTTGTTAAATTCCAGGCCTCTTCATTCATTGTTATTACATTCATATATGTATATACAAATATATTCTAAATATAAACAACTCAATCTGCCAATTTGACCCTGGATATCATATTAGTGTGATCTTCCCTGGGAAGGACCACTTTTCTCTCTCCCAGTTTTTCTGAGTTACCTATATTTCTTTATTTAATTTTGAAGCTTTGTGGACTTTTTCAGTCCACCTTGACACATTCATTGGTGAGATTGCTCAGCTAACCATTGGGTAGTAATATTAGTGGGACTGCACAGGTGTAGCTTCTGATATTGCTAAGCAATAGAAACTCATAGCTCCTATAGTCTCTTTCCACAACCCTCTTCTGGAATGTTCCCTGACCTTTATTTGTGGGAGTATTTTGAAGATATATCCATTGGGAGCTGGGTCCACAATTCTGCCTCCCTATCACAATATAGTTATCTAGGCTTCCAGTATCAATCATGCGATCCCTTTTGTTAGTCAGGTTTTAAGTCCAATTAGAGAGCTGTTGGTTTCCACTAAGATGTGTGCCACTACAGCCCCTTTAAGGTTATTCTGTTATGCTGGTCATAGTCATCATAGCTAGGCAGGGCTATTGATTGTCTTCCTACTTTGGAATTTGAATGATGCCATTGGGTGTCATGAAAGTCAGTCCTCATGGAGGAGATATGTAGGTCAATTCTAGCTTAGCCATATTTCTGAGGTGCGTGGTGTCTTCATCAATAGAGACCTACCTTCCACCTCTGTGGGGCAAAGCAAGGGCAGTAGCAATAGGCTATATGTTTTTACAGCCTCTTGCGCACCCCGGTGCTGGGAAAACTAGTGTCAACATGCAGAAGAAATAAATTTGACCCACATCTATCAGCTTTCATAAAACAAAAGTCCAAATGAATCAAAGACCTAAACATAAATCTGAAACTCTGAAACAGTTCAAAGAAAACATAGACAGTTCCCTGAATAATATAAGCACAGGGATGTACTTTCTGAATAGAACTCCATTTGTTAAAGAATTAAGGCTAACAATTGATGAGTGGGACCTCATAAAACTAAAAAGGATCTGCACAGCAAAAGAAACAACCAACCACATGAAGAAGCCCATATAATGGGAGAGAAACTTTGGCAGCTATATATTGGTCAAAGAATGGATATCCAAAATAAGCAACAGTCACTTCTTACACACACACACACACACACACACACACACACACACACACACACACACACAAACACATACATGCACTCACCAAGTCATCCGCACACATACATGCACCAACACCCCACCACAACTACCACCAACAGCAATGATGACAAAAATAACAACAACAAACAATGTCCCAGGCCAGTCAGGACTTCATATCAGACCCTGTCTCAAATTTAAAAATTGTGATTAAACCTAACACCACAGGCTATTGAACAGTTAGGGGAAAAGACATCAACAGGAGAGAAAAGCTAAAATGCTAAATTTGGTAAAACAATTTTAGATCCTTCTGTAGATTGGGAATCTACAGGATGCTAACTTTAATTTGCTGAGTTAGTTTCTGTTAGATTTTAAAAGTACCTGCATCACATAGAAATTTCATTCTTCTTTCATTAGTATGCATGAACTTCATGCAATGAATGGATTTAAAATTATATAAAATAATTTTGTAAAATGAATTATGATATATCTTATGATATTTACTCACTCCTTTATAAAGTCTACAAGTATTAGAGGCAGCAAAAGTACTCAGAATATAAATAATAAGCTTACAAACAAATCTCTATTTTAAGGTGAACTTTCAAATCCAGTCAAGTTAAGAAATACCTCAGATAAGGTTATTGGCTGACTAGAGCCAAAGTATTGTGCATTATAACATAGCCAAGTATTTTTTTTATGAGCTACTAAAAAGAGTGAAACAAGATAAAACAAAAGTAAATGAATAAAAATTTTATGGGAAATCCTTTTAAAAATAATAGCTTTTCAGCAGCTTCAATATTAATGTATCTCTTCTCCTGATTCTTGATGTTACTCATTGAATAATTTTAAGTAGAATGTATAAAAACATGTACACAAATCAAAGACACACATATGTTTATATTTATTTGGTTTCTATGGTAGCTAGTTGTCTGCTTCAAATCACTAGATCATCCACAGCATGGTCAGATTTCTGCTTATCTTCAGGAGCCACAGCATATTTATGATATTGCCATGTGCATACTGGGTCCTTGATAAACATTTGTGATGGCTGATGGAACTGCTGCTGTTGCTAATGCGCTGTTGGGAAGGCCTCAGGTCTGTGTTAGGGAGAAGCTTTTCTCTTCTAAACTAGCCATTGGCTCTTGTTTGACATTTAATAAAGGCTTTCTATTACTAGTTGCATAATAACAATTAAAACCCTCATCAAATTTATCTTAACTGCTTAAAGTTTTCCACAAGGGAGCATTTTCCTTGGCAAACATCTGCAATAAAAGGCTATTTAATCTTCATAACTGAAACAGTCAGTTATGCTAATTTGTCTCTTTTATTGTCAGTTTACATTGGAGTCACACACAGCTCAAATCCTCCAGCAAAAACAGTTAGAAGCAAGCCCTTCATGTCTGAAAGCAGTTACAATTGGCCCAAGATTCTCGACGGGAATAAAGTTAGACTAATGAAGATCTATGATGGTTTCTATTAGAGACTCTTAATTTGTACTCCCCAGTTTAAGACGAGGCTGCCAAACACTGCAGAGAGCCATTCTGTAGTAAAATTCTGACATCAAGTTTCAATGGCAAGAGAAACAGCCTCCATTGTATCATGTTTTCCTTTAGAAATACTTTAAAAATGGTAAACTTTATACCTTCCATCTTCTGAATAGTTACATAATTGCTTAAAACTTGGAAGAAGGCATAAAAATACAATTTGTTTCACATAAAATTTTGATCAATCTTTAAACATCTCTGTTTCTATTCCCATTTCTGCCCCCCCCCTTTTTTTTTTTTTTGCCTATTTCTACCTTTTGAAATTTCTAGGCCATAGCTATCTTCTCTATTTTCCTCTTGTTGCCTTCTTGCATTACATTAGTCATTCCTGATACATCTTCTTCCCTTATCATTACAAATTATGTGTCTAAGTCACTTTTTCTTATTTTTTGTCCTTGTGAACCATGAACTGAGGGGGTTTTGTTTGCTTGCTCACTTGTTTTTTCTTGTAGGTCAGCTATCCATTGCCCTTTGCTGTTGTACTCCTTCCATTTCTGCAATGATATATAAGCATTGGGAAGAGGAGACATGATAACGATTTCCCACTTGGGACTGAGCGCTCCACTGTCTTACTCTTTGCATGTTGACCAGTTGTGGGTCTCAGCATAACAATTATCTACTACAAAAAAAGCTATCTGATGAAGGTTGAGAGATGCATTAATGTATGAGTATAACAGTAAGTCCTGACAAATCTATTGAATACTATGTCCATTCAACAAAGTAGGAGAAGCCACATGCTCTTGGTCCCAATATTAAAGCAAGGCATGCATTTAAATTTGTGAAACAGACCTTTATATTCAAAGAGAAGGTGGTTGGTTACTCTTCTGAAACTTTGTTGCTATTGCAATATCCAGAATGTCTTGCCAAGATGGTCGTCTGTTGTAGCTCACAGTATTCATGGATAAGTATTGATGATTCCTTTTCTCCTCCATTGTACCTTCCAACACAATGAAAGCTATCCAGTAATAATGGAGTCTTCAGAAGATGACCATCTTGATTTCTCCTACAAGTATGGAGTCTTCAGCAATAAAGTCATTCTGTCAAGTTCGAGAGGGTAACCAAGAGCACTTGGCAATAGCATATAATGCTTGAGTCTATTGGATGTCACTGACCGAAAACTCCAAAAAAGGCAACCATTCCTGGCCAAGGACTATTGTTGCTACTGTTCTGTCCTGGGGAGTAGGAACATTGTTGCACATTAAGCTATGCATATGTGTGTGTGTCCACATTTTAGAAAGATATTACAGAATTATGTTTCCATATAACCTTCTCAAAATATCTTTAATGTTAGTTATCCCATGGCCCCCCAGATAACCTCATCTATTCTGCCTTCTCATCTCTTCTTCATTGAACTATTTCTGTACCATGATTCCCCTCTAACCATTTATTCCACAGCACTGTATCTCCCTTCTCATAAAAATTCCTTTCTTAAAATTTCTTTTTTACTTCCTGCTTCTTTCTTTTAAAAGATTATGTGAGAATATCTCACATTCACACAGGTATACAGTGAAATATGATAAAAATCCACGCTTCACTTACCTCCTCCAAATACTCCTGGATCTCCCTATACATGTCCTTATTTTAACTTTATAACTTCATGTCCTTTCATTTTTAAATGCCACATTAAGTCTAATCAGCACTGCAAAATATATGTGTGGGTGTGGGGCCATCCACAGAAGAGTAAGCAACCTGACATTGGCCACATTTTCAAAGTGTTTCACACGCCCTATCAAGTATGTTCTTTGATTACATATTGGGCCTAATGAACTTCTTACCCATCCATGATAGATTTTGTGGTGGTTTGATATTGTGTATGTCTTGTGCAGATAGTAACAGCTTCGGTGAGTTTCTGAGTGAAAAAGCCATGGTATGTCCAGAATGCAGGATTTAATAGCATTCTTGCACACATTATAGAATTTTCATTCGTTCTGTCTCCTTTTCTGTAATATCTCATTTAAGGTTGTACACATGTAACATTTTATCAGCACTTTGATGGATTGTAAGTCTCCATATTAGCTGCTACCATTTCAAAAGACACTTCTCTGACCAAGGTTAAAAGCAACTTAGTTCTATGGATATAAACATTCCTATTTAGACATCACTTTTGCAATACGACTATTGAGCAAAAAGCAAGCAAACAAACAAACAACAGCAGGTTCCATCCTAGGGTCTGGGATACTCTCAGTCAGAGTCTTCTGATCATATTTATAGTATGAGTCATGATGTTCCTCCCGTGGGAAGAATTCAACTCCAACCACAAAACCAGTTTGTTACCCCACAATTCTGCCACTATTTCCTCTGGGGCCTGACACCTGTCTAGCCGGGTGTTATTGACCAAGTTTAAACTACCAGTCAGGAATTCTCTTCTGTGATTGGATTCAATTCCAATCACAAAACAGTTGGTTCCCTCACAAAAGTCATGTCCACATCAGTGACCACCTCTTCTCTTGCCTGTGAGATTGCTATTGTAGCATGCAATATATAACCATTAGGTAATGCTGTATTTATGTGTTTTCTCACTTTTCCCCCAGCAACCTCCATAGCACCTACGGGCAATATGAAATCTAGATATCAGGAAGTTTCCCAGTTGGTTTGAGATTTGTTTCTCTATGCTTTGCAGCCATAGTGTGTGATATCTTCAGCAATAGGGTCTTACAATAGGTCAGCAATAGGCCTGTGCTTTTCTAGAGATCTCAGGTTCCTCCCTGACCAATAACCACTAAGAGCATATCCATGTGTTATAATGCAATCCTTATTTAGTCACCACATATCTGGGAACACCATTAATCCCATGGTACTATGTAGGTATTTTCTGAAAGTTATATTTTGAAATTATTACCAACTAGTGGGTTTTCTTATGGCTATTTGAATTATTCTTAGTTTTGGTTAATCCCCTCCTTCTATTCTTCTCTCCCATTCCTCTATGCCCATCTCCACTTAAATTATCCCCCTTATGTATACCACATGTGTCCGACTGTCTTCCATAGTTACATTTTTTTTAATTGGGTTCTGAGATAGGAGATTTCCATTTGGCATTTTCATATACCTTTCTCTAAGTTTAACTCTCTCCTTCCACCCCTTGATTATCTCAGTCTTTCTTGTGCCATTACTTGATTAAACCCTTCCCCACAGCACCTCATCTTTCTACTTTTCTTTCACCTATATCTACTACCTTTCCCTTTAAAATTCCCCCAACTCATGCTTCTAGTTTTCTGTCTCTCACATGTGCTGCAACTTAAACACATCGAATGAAATATTTTAAGCAAGAATGTGCATTTGAGAGAAATCAGTCTACATTTGTCTTTCTGGGCCTGAGTTATCTTAATCAGTATAATTTTTCCAGTTATGTCAATTTCCTGCAAGTTTTGTAATTTCATTCTTTATAGTTATGTAACATTCAATTGTGTATATGTACCATATGTTCTTCAAACATCCCCACTAAAGTCAGGAATATGATAAGAATTTTCTCACTCCACTTTTATTCAAAATACAGCTTGAAGTCTTACCTAGAGAAATAATATAAAATAGCAAGTACCCTTAAAAGTTCTGAAATCCTTAGCTATCAGGGAAGACTACTTTAACATTCCACCCTCCAGAGAATGACCATTCAGGAATACAAATAATGAGTGCTAGTGTAACTGCTGTGAAAGGATAAGGCTTACACGATGCTTGTGTAGATGTAAGTTAATGCCTTCACTTTGTAAAATGGTTTGTATGGATCTCAGAACCTAGAACTGAACTGTCATTTGACCCAGATATGCCACTCTGGAACATTCACTCCAAAGACTCTATCTGTCCTACAGGAGAGATACTTGCAGATGCATGTTTGTTGCCTTCTATTCACTTTATCTCTATTAAATGTTCCCTCAAGCTGCCATCAATGGACTACAGTAAAATAATAATAGAAGTATAAATTAGCCTATTTTCTCTTTTCTACTTAAGAAAGCTAAATGAATTAAGAGAAATCTAATGAGAATCAACTTAAGGAAAATACTTAACAAATAAACAACTGGTGAAAGTGAGAAGATAAGAGTACATGATAAGAGTGGAATTTCAAATCAGTAGAGAAATGTTGCAGTGTTTATGAGTTATTTGGAGAATACAATGTTTTAATTAGAAAATTCTTACAAAATTGAAAATATAACTATTCACTCAGAAAATTTATAGTTGAAACTACACCAAAGACTTAAAATAAACATTTGACATTTAAACTTCCTACCAGAGAACTAAAATTTTAAAAATAATCAATTTTTTTCGTTAGATGAGTAACCACTTAAAATTAAGTAGCCTATTTTTCAGAATAGGAGGATCAGCTTTCTGCTATATTTTCATGTAGCACAGAATTTTCAAGTCTTTTGGGTTAATTCATCACATTTCCCCAAATTGTTACATGAATTAAATGAAATGCACGAAAAACAATTGCTCAAATATTCTACTTCTAGAGATTTCTTTTTTAATATATTTTATTAACTTATTCATATTACATCTCAATTGTTATCTCATCCCTTGTATTCTCCCATTCCTCCCTCCCTCCCACTTTCCCCTTACTCCCCTCCCCTATGACTATGACTGAGGGGGATTTCCTCCCCCTGTATATGCTCATAGGGTATTAAGTCTCTTCTTGGTAACCTGCTATCCTTCCTCTGAGTGCCACCAGGCCTCCCTTTCCAGGGGACGTGGAAATATAGGGCACCAGAGTTCATGTGAAAGTTATTCCCTGCTCTCTACTCAACTATGAAGAATGTCCATTGGCTAGATTTGGGGAGGGGTTCTAACTTTACTGCATCTATTGTCCTTGGCTGGCGCCATAGTTTGAGCAGGACCCCTCAGCCCACATCTGCCCATCATAATATTCTTCTTGTAGATTTCTAGGACCCTCTGGATCCTTCTATTTCCCCATTCTCCCATGCTTCTCTCATCTAGAGTCCCAATAGGATGTCGTCCCCTCTGACCCACTTTCCTGGTAAGTGAAGACTTTCAGGGGACATGCCCCTTGGGCTAGTGTCCAGATGTAAGTGAATATATACCATTTGCCTCTTTCTGATTCTGGGTGAACTCACTCATTATGATCATTTCTAGTTCAATCCATGTGTCCACAAATTTCTGGAATTCCTTGTTTTTGGTAGCTGAGTAGTATTCCATAGTGTAAATGTACCAGTTTCTTTATCCATTCTTCTACCAAGAAACAGTTCCCATGTTCTGGCTATTATGACTAAGGCTGCTATGAACATGGTTGAGCACATGTCCTTGTTGTGTACTGGAGCATCTTCTGGGTATATTCCAAGGAGTGGAATAGCTGGGTATTAAGGAAGCCCTATTCCCAGTTTTCTGAGATAGCACCAGAGATTTCCAAAGTGGCTGTACTAGTTTGCATTCCCACTGGCAATGAAGGAGTGCTCCTCTTTCTCCACATCCTCTCCAGTATGAGATGTCACTTGAATTTTTGATCTTAGCTATTCTGATGGGTGTAGGATGGAATCTCAGAGTTGTTTTGATTTGCATTTCCATGATGACTAAGGAGGTTGAACATTTCTTTAAGTGTTTCTCAGCCATTCGATATCCTCTGTTGAGAATTCTCTGTTTAGTTCTGAGCCCCATTTCTTAATTGGACTATTTGGTTTGGTGGTGTTTAATTTCTTGAGTTCTTTATATATTTTGGATATTATGAGAAAACATTCCCATATAGAAATTATTTTCTGAATTGGTAAATAATTATTTGCAGCAAAATATTATATAGCATTTATGTTAATAAAAAAGAAACTGTAATTAATTTTTATACACATCTTGTATACTGTGAACATTATATGAAAGATGAACATATTCTCATGGAAAATATTCAAGAAATTTTCTTTCTTTATAACAAAAAATCATAAACAAAATTCTATAATTTACATTAATTTTAGATCAACAAAAATATTTTCTATAAATAAAAGTTACCTTCTAATAAGATGAATTAGAAAAAGAGTAATCACTTTGTAATCTTTTTAATGCTATATCAGTGGAAATTAGTTTTCAAAAACTTTGTGGAATTACTAATGTCTTTATTTTTAAATTCACTAGAAACTTATATGTGGATTTTCTCTTCAAAATGCTAATGCCCACAATTTTTCTTTACATAAATGATAATATGAAATCTGAACTCTTCCTTACTGCCAATGGCATGATAAAATGGAAGGAATGTGGCTTCCAATATGTCAAACCAAACACTGGGCAAATTGTCCTCATTTCTGCCAAAGGCAGAATTCTGCCTAAAAAAGGGCAAGCTTGAATACATGCAGAGTTGGTGGCCAAACACTGCCAAGACAGGGTAAGCAAGTCCTCAATAGTTCCTGTCTCACAAATATGTCTTTCAGATATATTGGGCCAGAAGCCTGAAGATGATGCTCCAACGTTATAGAAAAAATTGGGTGACTGTTCAGGCAGTAAACTGTCTCTGTCACTTTTTTCTCTTTTTTTCCCCCTACTCATTCTGGAAGCTGCTAACCTGCACTTGTGGTTCACTCAAATAATTAGCTTTCATTCCTTCTCAAGTCTCTGATGGGGTTGAAGTCCTGATAGTGTAGACTTACAATTAACCTAAGCTGGTTAGGGGTTAAGATGTTTTTAGGTATAGATAGAGGTTTTGAGTTGGCAGAGGTGAGAGAGGATAGATATTGATTCTCATTCAGAATTTTAGACTCACCAGGATAGGGAAGATGTTTTCTACAAGGTTGCCAAATGCAATTAGCCAAAACACCTTGAATGTAACATTCATATGATCTCTGATTGGTTCATGGTTCTTCTTGCTGTATGTAATTCTTCTACTTACATGTAATAATATAAATGTATATGCCAAATAAGTAAATTAATTAAATTTTTAAAAAAAATGTAAGGGTGTATACATTAATATTTCCTCCTTTGTTTACATTTTCTCTTTCTTTCATTAAACTGTATGAAATCCAAATGATTTCACAGACCTTGTCTCCTATTATTGTGGCAACACATGTGAAGACGGAAGAGTCAAAAGCCAGACAAGAGTCACATTGTGCTAGATTTTTTTTTGTCATAAGTCAAAATAATGAATAAAATAGAAATTTACACTTGAAGTAATGTGCTTATTGTTTTTCTCCCATGAACCTTTCACATTATATCAATACCATTTACAACATTCTCTCACAGCAAGTCACAAATTTCTTTCACTTCAACTGTTTTCAATCACTTAACATTGTTAAAAAGATGACTGGAAACAACAGTCAGGGTGATTTCTCTTAAGCTGAAATAAGAGTGTTGTTCTCGATGACATTCATTATATACAATCAAGACTTCTGTAGGAACAATAGGAGGGAATGTCAAATAATGAATGTGATTACATTAGGTTTTCATGTTACCGAAAGTTAAGTCAAACTTGGTGCAATAAAACAAGCTGGAAAATGTTCTTGCAGCGCAGTCAACTTGTTTGACATATATACAGTAGAGCTTGAATAAAATATTGATTATCCTATAAGTGCATGAGGGTGAGCAATAATACTGAACTCACAGTGATGGACATTTGTCATGTCAAACTCCCTCAGCAGCAGCAGTGGAAATTGGTGATCAATGCCATTTTAAAAGAACAGATATTCATTATTAATAAACATGACAAATTTGAATGTGGTAATTAAGTAGAAGTAGATTAAGTTGTACTTTATTCCAAGAAGAAAACCTGTCAGAATTCATTGTTGTATTCATTTAATTAATGTTTTAAAGCAATTCAGAAGCAGTGGAAAGATCAAGAACTACCACATTCTTCATAAAATTCCAATTTTATGAAATAGGATATTCTAAGGTAAAAACATTGCTCCTTTGCTACCTGCATTAACTGCTTAATTTCAGCCATGTGAGGTTTGAGGGAATTTCATCTATTTCCATCCTAACATACAGTGTGTTATTTAAATAATAGTAGCAGACAATCAAATACATGGTCTCCAGTTGGCCATGCTACTTGGGGAGGCTTAGGAAGTAATGATCCTGTGGGATTCATGTCTCTTGGGGCTTAGGTTCTCATGCTACTTCCACTTGCTCTCTCTGATGCCTCCTTGTAGCTCAGGATGTGGGTCCTCAGCCTTCAGTGCCAGCCATCCTGTCTGCTGCTTGCTGCCATGCATCCCTACTGTGATATACTCTTTTCCCTTTGGAACCATAATTTCAAAGAAACCTTCTTTGTATAGTTACTTTCTACATGGTACTTTATAGTAGCAATTGAAAAGTAATACCGCTAGTAAAAGAAAGGATAAAACATTGAATTCTTGGCCTGGTTAAATTCTGATGTCTCATTTAGTTGTAGATATTATTCCTATTCCTAAAGTACATGGAGATATAGTAAGAATAAATCCTTATCAATGTGAGCTCTTCTGTCACCAGCTTCTAATAATTCATCTTTGTCCTGCATTAGAGAAGCTGAGAACTGCACTTCCCAAAATTCTCCTGTCATTATTGTTCCAGTATGTTAGCCTTTAGGTTGCACTTATATAAAAATTGGAACGTCTTAAAGATTTGTAGCACCATAGCAGATTTCCAGCTGTGAGAGATGTTACTTCATGAACCACAATTTCCAGCCTGCACTACCCTCCCTGAAAAGCTATCAGCAAAGAGTTCTGCCCCATCCCTAAAACACTGTACTTCAGGTCCACCATCCTAATCGCTGGAGGCCATGGTGAGACCACCCGCCTCCCCAGACCACAATTCCCTGCCAACTTTGCCTTCCAGGCAAACTGTCCCCTGAGCACTGTACTCCAGGTCCACTGCCGCTAACACTGAAGGCCATCAGCAGCAACCTGGGGAACAGAGGGACCACAAGGCCACAGGGCAAACATAGCAGCTGTAAACTACACCAGATCTATTGAACCCTGGACCTCATACTTATGTGCATTGCCAGAACCCAGCAGCCTCCAGAGACCACCATACAATACCAAGTGGATAAAGGCCAGCACAAGAACACAAAGAACAAGAACCTGGGCAATATGGCAACACCAGAACCCAAGCACTATACCACAAGGAACTCAGGATAAGTTAACACAGCAGACAAATAAGAAAACGACTTTAAATCAGGTCTCATGAAAATTATAGAGGCCTTTAAAGAAGAATGAATCTCTTAAACAAATACAGGATAAAAGAATCAAACAGGTAGAGGCTTTTAATTTCTTTCTTTCTTTCTCCTTTCTTTCTTTTTTTTATGCTGTGGTTTTCTTCCATTTTAAAATATTTTTTTTAACTTATTCATATTGCATCTCAATTGTTAGGCCATCCCTTATATCCTTCCATTCCTCCCTATCTCCCGCTTTCCCCCTACTCCCCTCCCCTATGTCTGTGACTGAGGAGAATTTCCTTCCCCTGTATATGCTCTTAGAGTATCAAGTCTCTTCTTGATAGCCTGCTATCCTTTCCTCTGAGTGCCACCATGTCTCACCATCAAGGGGACATGGTCAAAAATGGTTTACAGAGTTCGCATGAAAGTCAGATCCCGCTCTCTACTCAATGGTGGAGAATGTACTGTCCACCGGCTAGATCTGGGTAGGGGTTCAAAGTTTACTGCTATATTGTCCTTGGCTGGTGCCATAGTTAGAGCAAGATCCCTGGGCCCAGATCCACCTGTCATAATGTTCTTCATGTAGGTTTCTAGGACCCTCTGGGTCCTTCTATTTCTCCATTCTCCCATGCTTCTCTCATATAGAATCCCAATAGGATGTCCTCCCCTCTGACCCACTTTCCTGCTAAGTGAACATTTTCATGGGACATGCCCCTTGGGCTAGTGTGTAGATAAAAGTGAGTATATACCATTTGCCACTTTCTGTTTCTAGGTGAACTCACTCAGTAGGACCATCTCTAGTCCCATCCATTTGCCCACAAATTTCAGAATTTCCTTGTTTTTAAAAGTTGAGTAGTATTCCATAGTGTAAATATACCAGAGTTTCTTTATCCATTCTTCAACTGAGGGACATTTAGGCTGTTTCCATGTTCTGCCTATTATAAATAAGGCCTCTATGAATATGGATGAGCATATTTCCTTGTCTGGTGGAGCATATTCTGGTATATTCCAAGGAGTGGAATGGCTGGATCTTAAGGAAGCTCTATTCCCATTTTTTCAGAAAAAGCACCAGACAGATTTCCAAAGTGGTTGTACTAGTTTGCATTCTCACCAGCAATGAAGGAGTGTTCCTCTTTCTCCACATCCTCGCCAGCATGTGGTGTCACTTGAATTTTTTATTTTAGCCATTCTGATAGGTGTAAGATGGAATCTCAGTGTCGTTTTGATTTGCATTTCTCTGATAATTAATGATGCTGAACATTTCTTTAAGTGTTTCTCAGCCATTTGATATTCCCCTGTTGAGAATTCTGTTTAGTTCTGAGCCCCATTTCTTAATTGGGTTATTTTGTTTGGTGCTGTTTAATTTCTTGAGCTCTTTATATATTTTGGATATTAGACCTTTGTCAGATGTAGGGTTGGTGAAGATCTTTTCCCAGTCTGTAGGCTGTTGCTTTGTTCTCTTGACAGTGTCTCCTGCCTTACAGAAGCTTCTCAGCCTCAGGAGGTCCCATTTATTAATTGTTGACCTTAAGGCCTAGGCTGTTGGTGTTTTGTTCAGGAAGTTGTCTCCTGTGCCAATGTGTTCCCCACTTTGCCAGGCTCTTCCCCACTTTTTCCTCTAACAGATTTAATGTCTCTGGTTTTATGTTGAGGTTTTTAATACACTTGGACTTGATTTTTGTGCATGGTGACAAATATGGGTCTATTCACATTTTTCTACATGTAGAAATCCAGTTAGACCAGCACCATTTGTTGAAGATGCTATCGTTTTTCCATTGAATAGATTTGGCTTCTTCGTCAAAAATCAAGTGGCCATATGTGTATGGACTCATCTCTGGGTCTTTGATTCAATTCCCTTGATCCACCAGCCTATTGCTGTGCCAGTACCATGCTGTTTTAATTACTGTTGCTCTATAGTTCAGCTTGAGATATGCTATGGAGATTCCTCCAGAGGATCTTTTATTTTATAGGATTGTTTTTGGTATTCTGAGCTTTTTGTTTCTCCATATGAAGTTGAGAATTGATCTTTCAATGTTTTCAAAATATTTTGTAGGTATTTTGATAGGGATTGGATTGAATCTGTAAATGCTTTTGGTAAGAGGGCAATTTTTACTATATTAATTCTCCTGATCCATGAACAAAGGAGATCACTCCATCTTCTGATGTCATCTTCAATCTCTTTCTTCAGAGATTTAAAGTTTTCTCAAATAAGTCCTTCACTTGCTTGGTTAGAGTTACTCCGAAATATTTTGTATTGCTTGTGGCTATTGTGAAGGGTATAGTTTTCCTAATTTATTCCTGTGCATGTTCGTCATCTGTATATAGGAAGGCTACTGACTTTTTTGAGTTAATTTTGTATCCAGCCAATTTGTTGAAGGTGTTTATCAGCTGTAGTAGTTCTCTGGTGGAATTTTGGGGGTCACTTATGTACAGTATCATATCATCTGCCAATAGGGATAATTTTACTTCCTCCTTTCCCATTTCGATACTCTTGATCTCCTTTTGATGTCTTATTGCTCTGGCTAGAACTTCAAGAACAATATTGAAGAGATACAGAGAAAGTGGGCAGCCTTGCCTAGTCCCTAATTTTAGAGGAATTTCCTTGAGTATCTGTCCATTTAATTTGATGTTGGCTATTGGCTTGCTGTATATAGCCTGTATTATGTTTAGGTATGTGCCTTATATCCCCGATATCTACAGAACTTTAAACATGAGTAGTTGTTGGATTTTGTCAAATGCTTTTTCTGCATCTAAGGAGATGATCATGTGGTTTTTCTCTTTCAATTTGTTTTTATGGTGGATTACATTGATGGATTTCCATATGTTAAACCATCCCTGCATGCCTAGGATGAAGCCTTCCTGGTCGTGATGAATGATGTCTTTGATATGTTCTTGTATTCGTTTTGCAAGTATTTTATTGAATATTTTTGCATCAATGTTCATAAGAGAAATTGGCTTGAAATTCTCTTTATTTTTGTTAGGTCTCTATGGGGTTTAGATATAAACGTGACTATGGCCTCATAGAAAAAAATTTGGTAATGTTCCATCCATTTCTATCTTTTGGAGTAGCTGGGATACTATGAAAAGAGCTAATCTATGAGTAATAGGAATAGAAGAAGGTGAAGAGTCTGAGTGCCAAAGACCAGAAACTATTTTTAACAAAATCATTGACTGTGGTGCAGTCAAGAAAGTTGAAAGGAGATGGACATCTGAAGAACATTTTGATATGCAGCATAGAGATTCAGAGTTTGGAGCTTGCCCAGCTTGTTTTGTCGTCTTTGGACCAGTATTTCCTCCCTATGCTCCCTTTTGGAACGATAATGCATATCCTGTACCATTATATATTGGAAGTATGTGATCTGCTCTTTCATTTTGATTTTATAGGGGTCAGAGTTAAGAGATTGATTGCCATGAGTTTTGGAAGAAACTTTGGACTTGGGAGTTTTAAACAAGTTTGAGACTGTTCAAGATGACAGGGACTTTTGAAGTTGGACTAAAGGCATTTTGTAATATGATGTGGCTAGTAGACTATGGAGGCCAGGGAGTGGAATGTGGTGGTTTGATAAAAATGGTCCCCATAGGCCCTTAGGGAGTGGTACTATTAGGAGGTCTGGCCTTGTTGGAGTGAGTGTGGCATTGAGGGGTGGGCTTTGAGGTTTCCAATGCTCAAGCCAAGCCCAGCATGATATTGTCTTCCTGCTGCCTGCCAATCCAGATATAAAACTCTCAACTCATTCTCCAGCACCATGTGTACCCACACGCTGCCACGCTTCCTGCCAGTATGATAATGGACTAAACTTCTGAAACTGCATGCCATCCATCCCCAATTAAACATTTTTCTTTAAAAGAGTTGCTGTTATTATGATCTCTTTGCAACAATAAAATCATAACAAAGACAGTTATATTTTAATTATATTCACCCAGCCCTTCCCAGATCCATCTTCATAGCCCTACCAATCCAACTTTGAACTTTCTCCTCCCTCCTCCTTCTCTCTATCACCAATGGAGTCCAGGTTTTGTTGCCCAAATTCTCTTGAAGGTAGGGCCATCCTTGGTGTTTGTTGCTCCACCAGGACTCACACTCTTAGAGATAACTGACTCATCCTAATTGTTATCAAATGCCAATAGCTTTTTAAGTAGGTGTTGGAGTTTTTGTTCACCTTCCTTATTAAACGTTTGAATTTTGTCTGGCTTGAGCTCCTATATGTTTTGTACATGCTTTCACAAGTGCTGCGAATTGATGTGAAACTTCCATGTAGTATCCAGAAAATATTGCTTTCCTGTGGCTACCTACCACCCGTGGATCTTACAATCTTTCCACCCCCTTTTTCTTCAAGATTCATTAGGCCTTAGGAAGAAGGGTAATATATTGAGGTCCTATTTAGTACAGGGTACTTGGCATTCTCTTGTTCTCTTTAGGTTGACCAGTTTGGGATTTGGTTCTTTTTCTCATCAATACTAGTTACTACGGCAAATTTCCCAAATATCTGAATATTTTCAACAGTTTGTTAAGAATCTTATGCTTTAATACTAATACAGTCTGGCACTCTCTGTTCTTTATTTATATGTAAGAAATAAAGACATTTATGCTTGTTCAAGCCCCTACTACTTGAAATATACTTAGTTGCTTCAATTTTCCTTGCTAAACTGCCCTAACTTATCAGTGTTAGAATCATGTTTGCCTCACTGGAATTCATTCTTCGCCAAGCCTCAGTTTTGACATATGTGTCACACAGAATTTACTATTTTCTTGTAGCAAAACTGAACTGTTTCTTTCTAAGACACTTGCCTCTTTATAGGTCATTTGCTTTGGTCATGCTGAGAATCTTATGATACTTCCTAATTAACGACAGATATCTTAATAAGCAAACCTTTATAAGCAACATAACTAATTATATCTAAGTTTACCAAACAACATAGAGCACAGACACTACATAGAGTCTGACCCAAGACTATTGACAGGTTGCCTAGACCCATTTCCACATCAACTGTGACTATAAGAACCACAGTTGTATTGTAGGATATTTGATCTCACTGTGAACCACTAAATTATGAACTGTAAAAGCCTGTTTCTAGTTATAGAATGGCTTAGCCTAGCACAACACCTTTAGTCCAAGAATTTTCTGTTTATTGTAAACAGATGGGTGTGGTGTGGCTCAGCCCTAGCACAAACTTTTAATCCAAGAGCATTCTGTAAACAAGAGGAAAATAGTGTTAACCCTAGGTCAGGAGGTAGAGCAAGATACCAGCTGACAGTGATTAAGTAGAAATGATGATATTGAAAGGATATTTAAAGAGGAGAGACGAGGTGGAGACAGAGGAGGAAGGGAAGGAGGAGAAAAAGGGGGAAGAGGAAGAGGAGGAGGAATTGTTTTTAACTTATTGGCTTTTTCTTCTGGCATGGGATCTGAGTAGCAAGGTCAACTGGCTCTTTCTCTGACTTTCTGAGCTAGCAAGTTATCACCCTAGCATCTGGCTCCTGATTCTTCATTGGTAAAATCAAAAGCCTTAAAAAAAGAATAACAACACAGCTGTGAATTAGGACAAATTATCTTTGCTTATTATCATATATTGCTTCCGGTTTAATAGGCAAAGGTACTGATAAACTTAGAAGTGAATGAAGGCGAGGAGATAATCATTGAGAAGGCTGGTGGTACAGAGGATGTGTTTACTATGGAAGAGATAAGCAAAGGGCTATTTAAAGATAATAAACAAGGATGGATAGATGGCTCAGCAATTAAGATCATTTGCTGTTCTTTCAGAAGGTTTGGGTTCAAGTCTTAACACCCATATGATGAGTTACAGCCAACTATTAACTACTCTTCCAGGGGAACTAGTGTATTTTCTGTCCTCCTTGGGCACCAGACATGTTCATAGTGCACATAGTGCATGCAAATACTCATACATGTAAAATAAAATACACAAGTCTTTCAAAAAAGAAAGTGACTGAAAAGGACCAGTTTGCAAGTGAAGCAAAATTTAGCATAACTTGAAGGAATAAGAGTGAGAAGACATGAGAGATGCGAGGCAGGAAGTGTATACATAGAACAAGCTTGTATCCATAGTCAGTGCAATTGACACTCTTCTCTTAGGAAAATATGATTGATTGATTGATTGAATTTGCAATAAAATGTTATTAATTTAGTTTAGTCTGGAAGTACTTATTAAACTAATTCCTTATTTCACCAGCCTTGATGGATGTCACATTTATAAAGATACGTAAAATAGATATGACTATTTAGAAAATACTTCATCAAGGATGAAGACATGACAAAAAGAACAAAAAAGTTACCTCATATCATAAGGGGAAATTCTAAAATTCTCAGCATTCTGTCAGTTAAGATGTTGTCAAATCTGTTTAACATCCTTGCTGCATTTTTGTTTTGCCCTCTGTTAATGTTGGAATGTCTTAATGGGCATGCAAGGGTATAAACAACATAATCAATTACATATATGTTAATACTTAAAAAGGAGCAGCTCAGGCACTACATGGAGACCTACTGAAGACTCTTGGAAGGTTTTCCAAACCAGGTTCTCCATTAGCTTCATGTCATACACCTAAAGCACAATCATGAACCAGCACCACATGGTGCCCAAACTCCAAAACACAGTGAACCTGATACAAACTCCTGAAGATCAGAGAGAATCTTCTAAGCCCACAGAGAGTTAACTCCTAGGCTCAAAATTACATCTATTGCTGGCTAAGAGGAAACCACTTCTGGTACTCCATTCACACACTAACTACTCAATAAAAGCAAGATCAGATATGCAAACAAATAAACACTACCTACTACCTAAATCCAGATATTATATCTAATCACAAAACATAAACACAAAAAGAAAGCATTAATGATAAAGACAGAATGCTTCTTCCAGAAATTAGAACCGCCAAATATAATAGTCTCCGAGAAAAGGATGTTACCTTATGCACTTTAAAGTGATTGCAAAAATATAATAATTATTATAAAACAATAATTGTAAGTATGTTCAAGAATATCAAAAAGGGAATGAACAAATGACTAAAAGAGGAAAACACACACACCTAAACACTACAATGTGTTGAAGGAAATAATTAAAACAATTCAAGATATGCAATGGAATTTAATAAAGAAAATCTCTAGGAAGAAACCTAAGATGGAATAAAATTCCAAGTAAAAAACCCAAAGAGTCAAACAAATAGCTCAGAGCAAAGTGTCAGAAACAAATCAGGCCAAATATAATACCCGATCAGGAAGATAGGGAAGAGGAAATGAATCACTCAGTCAAAGAAATTGTTAAATCTAAAAGGAAAAGAAAAGGAAAGGGGCATACAGGAACTCTAAGACACCATAAAAAGACCAAATCAATGAATAATACATATACAGGCAGGAGAAGAAACCAGGTCAAAGCACAGAAAATATTTTCAATGGAATCATGGAAAAATTTCCCAAACTCTAAGAAAAGAGATGTACTTTAAGGTGAAAGAGATATAATGAACACCAAATAGACAAGAAGAGAAGAGAAAGTCCCCCCATCACAGAATAATGAAAGCACTCAATGTGCAGAAATAAGAAGGTTATTTACTGTACCAGAAAGACCAAGACAGGCCTCTCAGAATAACCTGGTTTTTTTTTTCTTTTTAAAAATCAAAACTAAGTTTATTCATGGAGAAAACAGCTAACATCACAGCTGAGAGAGTCATGTTCACAACAGAGAGCAGTTCTCAACCTGTGAGTGGTGATCTCTTTGGGGGATTGTGATCTGGATATCAGATATTTACATTATGGTTCAATATTATAGTTATGAAGTAGCAATGGTATAAAATATGTCTGGGGATTATCACAACAATGGAAAAGGGTCAGAGGATTAGGACAGTTGAGCCTACACTCTAGAATTTTGGTTAACTAATTAAAATTGGTTAAAATGCCAACAGAGATTTTCCCATTTCTTTGATTTACAAATATATCTTTAAGAAAATATTATGGCTGTGATTATTTTCATTAGGGAAAATGTGTGTGTGTGTGTGTGTGTGTGTGTGTGTGTGTGTGTGTGTGTTGGGAAAGGGTCTCATGTAACTCAGATTGACTTCAAATATGTACCTGATATTTTACCTCTGGAGCACTTAAATATCAGGTGTTCACTACCACATGTGATTTAGGTGGTTCTGGCTGTTAAATCCTGGGTTTGCTATACTCTGGGAAATCACCTCTAAGGAACCGCATTTTAAATTCTACTGTTTTCATATACATACAATCCCTCTGTGAGAGCCAGAAAAATGTAAAGAACTCAATAGGAGTTAGAAAGGAGGAGTTAGAAAGATTCTGATGGTCTGTTCATAGATGCACAAATTCCTGATGTCATAGGATAAGAACTACTGTGTTTCCAATTAATAGAATCTGAGCTACTCTGCAGACATATATGCTCAGTTCAACCTTCCTCAGAGGTAGCAGCAAAGGTTGAGAAATCTGTGAGGATTGTATCACCTTGGCATGCCCACCCATTCTTTCCTTTATCTAACAAGGACTGTGCCAAGTCAAATACTTGTCTCAGAAAGCTATAAGCAGTTTACTCTCCAATAAGGGTCTAGGGCAGCATTGCGATTGATGATGAGTTGCCTGTTTTTGCCTCGTGTTGGAGCTAGATACCATGGCAATGAAAGATTGAAAGAACAGGACCCCAAAGTCTCATCTGTCAAGATTTAACCCCTCCTGTTCTATGAGTCCACTCTAGTCATCTAGATGTCATAAACAATTACTGGTAATGTCTCGCCTTGTCATCTCCATGGATTATAAAGAAAAGCCTGGGTGTGTGTCAAGTACTCTGTCTGACAGCTATATTCACTTGAACAGTTTTTTATGTAAGTCATACAAATCCCTATAAGGGACAGCTGGAAGCATTGTCTCTAGGCAGTGAAGCAGGCTCTTCCCATCAGTATGTGGAAGGATGTGTGAGGAAGCGCATTGTTCAAAAGGTACCTGAAATATAGCATTATCATGAGGTCACCACTAAGCATACCTGTAGCCTTGGGGTCCTCTTCCCATTTTCAGGCCAGCCATGAGAAAGATGACATATTGTCCAGATCATAATAACATCAAGGGCTGGCAGCAATCTAGTCCATATCTGTCCACCTTGATCCTAGTGTGAAGTCTAGGCAACAGTAATTCATGATATATACTTCTACTTGGGAGCCCTAAAATCCACAGGCAGTGGCTACTTGCTCTCATAGGAAAGCCAAGTCCGAAGGGAAAGGTATACACTGCTGTGTTGAGTATTTCTTATACTCCCAGTTGTGATGGTGGGCCAGAGTTTCCCAGCATCATTTCTCTAATAAACTACTAGGTATTTATTTAATTTTTTTAGATCTCAGAAACTCTTTCCTCTTTTCACATAGATCTTGGGTATCTTCCTTGGTCGTGTGCTTTTGCAGGTTCCATACAATAGCTGTCTAGGACTACAACTTAAGACAATTTTACCCTGTGTCACTGGAGCCAGGAAGGAAGGGGGCTTTGGACAAATATAAAGCCAAGATAGCATTAAATCCCACAGGCTGGGGACCTAATACAGGCTTAATTCCCATTCTTCAGTACACATACAGCTGTTGTGGCTGAAGCCATGGGTCCTGTACACTACAAAGAACCTGAAACTGTTCCCATAAGTTATTCTAGGTTAGTGTTGGAGGAACAGATTCTGTAGTATCTGCAAATCTTTCCATTATGCAGATATATTAGGATAACTGGTATATATTAAATGAATAAACTATCTATGATGTATTTAAAGTTTAAATGTCTACTTTGAATCATGATACATATAATCCAGAAGAGGACAGAACAGCAATAAGACCCCCTAAACATCTTTCTTTCTGGAACAGTTTTTATTCTTCAACTACTCTGAATGTTCTATAATATCTTATATTTTGGTAGTCTGCTCCATATGGTCTTATGTAAATATATCTGTATATTATATTATTCAAAATAAATTTAGCAACGTGGCTGTAATATGCTTGTCTGTAGAAATAGTATTCTTTATTTCTTTTATATTCCTGACAATTTCTGGTACAGCAAGGTATGGAAATATATAACTGCTACTGGGTAGCCCAGTTTGCTTTTTAATACTTTTAAATTTTTACACAAGTTTTAGGCTAGAAATCATCTCTGCTTTGGAAAAAAAGGGGAGGGTCAGAATCACCATCCCATAACAAATGTGGTTGTGGAGACAACCTTGCTTAAGTACTATGAAAGTCTATTGTAATCTGTTCTGAGTGAATGTTAGGTGATGCCAGAAGTCCACAGCTAAGACAATACTAGAGTCAAACTTAGGCAAAGTCTAATACAAAATGAAATGTTTCCATCCATTTCTATCAGTTGTTTATTCAACCAGTTGATGTCAGATACAATAGCTGCATAGAGAGCTCAAACTTAAGGATTTCTCTGGGATGCTTTGTCACTTTTTGGCCATTCTTAATTTCCACCCATTCTTTCTGATAAATCCACTAATATATTCTGGAGCTCTTCCATAACACCTCCCTGTATCCTCCATGATGAACTTGCTGGGATTGGTTCAAGATGCCCAGCTCCATCCAGGGCCAAGTGAGGATGGCCTGGTTCCTTTTATTTTTTTTAAGTTTATATATTTATTCACTTTTCACCTGATTGCAACTCTTCTTTTCTCCTCTCAGTTCCCAGCCTCACATACCCTTCCCTGAGTCAGATGAGGCAGCCCATTTAGGGGAATGGGATCCAAAGCAAAGCATCAGAGTCAGAGAGGGCCCACACTCCACTTGTGAGGATCCAGATAAAGACTAAGAGGAATGGGAGGATACAAGGGATGGGATAACAATTGAGATGTAATATGAATAAATTAATAAAAATATATTTAAAAAGACTAAGCTGTACAGATGCTGCGTATGTGCTGGGGGCATATGACCAGTCCATGCATATTCATTGGTTGGTGGTTCAGTCTTTGGGTCCAGAGGTCCAGGTTGGTTGCTTCTGTAGGTCTTCTTGAACCCCTTGACTCCTCCACCTCTTTCAATAATTCCCGCACATCTTCCATAAGACTTCCAGATCTCTAATATTTGGCTGTAGTTCTCTGCATCTGTATCCATCAGCTGCAGGGTGAAGCCTCTCAGAGGACTTATGCTAGGCTCCTGCCTATAAGCACAAGAGAGTAACATTAATAGTGTCAGGGGTTGGTTCTCTCCCATGGGATGTGTCCCAGGTAGGGATATTCTTTGGTTTGCCATTTCCTCAATCTTCATGCTGTCTTTGTCCTTGCATATCTTGGAGGCAAGACAATTTTTGGGTTGAAGGTTTTGTTGGTGGGTTGGCTCCTGCTGCTTCTGCTGGCCTCCTGGATCTGAGAGGCACTGGGTTGACAGTGTGTTGAAGCTACAGCTGTTATCTCTTCATTCTCCATACCTGACTGCTGGCTGAGTCTCTGACCTAGCAATCCATCTCCACCCCTAGCAGTTAGTCCTTGGGGGATAATTACTCACCTCTGGCTTGGGCATATGCTGAATTTTCTATACCTGTGTTGTATTATGCACACCTGGTGTAAGCTGCTTTCTGTGATTTTAAACATCCTAGAAGCTCTTTAGCACAGAATTGGGCTTTCTGACAATATTTTTCTTTATAAACTCTGGCCCAATGCAAATCTTGCCACGGTTGTCTTCAACTAACCAAGGCAGACCTTTCTCTGCTTTGCCCTTTTCTTACCTCCTTTGGGTTGCTCTCTCACTCTAATGATCATTTTTTATGTGCTCGTTTAGACAGTTCTGGTCTGCCAAATCCTGTCAAACTGCATAAAACTCATATGCCACCATGGGACTCACCAGGTCCCCTAAATCCCCATAACAATCTTGAGGTCTCTGCTGACTCAAAAGCTTCATAACTAACCTGTGAGCATTGTTCTACCCTGTCCCAGGAACTGGGATTCAAATACAGCATTTCTTTCTGCTAGTTCCAATAAAAATACCTTCTTTTTCTCTATTGTTTTTCATTCCTACATATTTATGATGGTTTAACTATTTTATAATCTCCCATATGTGGGACAGTAGGATGAAGGGAAGAGTTTCAATATACTTTCTCTACTTAGGGGATAATATTTCCCCTTGTAGACATAGGCTATGAAACAAAGATCTCAGTTGTAGATGAGAGAAAATTTTCCTGAGATCCTCATAATAAAAGAGGTTATTGCTATTAGCTTTTGGTTGGACACCATAACTTGATAGGGATATTCTACTGCTAAAGATACCAAACAATTTGCAGCACATGGAGGAAATACTAAATGGGAAGTTTTCTCCTTGCTGGGTAGTTTTCATATTACATGAGGTCTTATGCAGACTGCTGGAGTTGGAGATCCAATAGTCTTACCCAGCTATGAACTCAATTTACTACAGTAAAAACAAGTTTAGTAAGACACTGGTACAACAGTGGCATAAATGATATAGTTTAGGGGTTAGATAACAACTTTCTGATTGGACCTGAGACCTGCCTCACACACACACACACACACACACAAAACTCTTTACTGGTACTATAAATGTGATGAAGAACTCATACCTAGGAAGATCATTGGCTCTAAGAGAGATCCTATGACTTTCGTTTTGCTAAGTGGACATTTTAACTTTTTAATTAAAAAAAGTTTTATATCCACTAATTAATGATGCTGGTAGGTTGGCCATGACCCAGCAGATAGCATTGCACTCATGTCCTTGCAGGATATGCTAGCTGGACAAAGTGCTCTATTAGGAAAAATCAGACCATTAAGTTAGGAGGATGATGTGGTCTTAAAGTGGTCTGAGAGGAGTTGCAGTAGGGAAGTGAAATTAGGTATGATCAAAATACATTGTATACATGTATGAAATTCTCAAATAATACATAAAATTATATTCTGAAAAATGACAATGGTCACACAATCCTTTCTGTCATCATAATGTATTGGTTTACAAAGTGATCATTTAAAGACTTTAACATAAATTCTTAAATGGACCTTACATGTGTTATAAGTATTCAAAGCTTAATGCACTCATTAGATTAAAATAAAACATCTTGGTAACTTCACAGTATAAATTCTCATTAGTCTCATAACATCATTATAGCAAGCCTTGCGGTAAGGATATGGAGGGCTTGGTAGATAGACATTTCCTGATTGACATGTTCATGCAGAGTCAAACAGTCTGGCCCAAAGTAGTAAAGACAGACACCAAATGAAGGCAGATATTCAAGGCCTTAACCATGTGTGCCCAAGTGAGGAGGACATGCTTATCAGAAAAAGCAGACTCTGTCAGATAGCCTTGTATCCAAATCCTCCCAAAGAGTGGAATTCCGGACTATGTCAGGGCACAGCATTTTATGATCTGTAGTTTTCTACTTTTCCCCTCATTTCTTTCTTTTATTCTATTAGTTTTTGTTTTGATTTTTTTCTTTATTTGTTTTTTTCACTTTACATTCTGGCCATAGTACCATCCCTCCTTTCCTCCCACCCTTCTTTTCCTTTCCTTCTCCCCTATTCCACAGAAAAGGAGAGTCCACTTCTCTTTCAGCCTAACTCATCAAGTTGCATCAGGATTGAGCATTTCTTCTTCACCTGTGGTCTGGCAAGGCAATCCCATCAGGGGGAAGTGATAAAAAAGCTGGGAGCAGATTCCATGTCAGAGACAGCCCCCTCTCCCATAACTAAAGGACCCACATAAGGCCTGAGCTTCCCATTAGCTACATCTATGTAGGGGCCTAGGTCCAGTCCATGCAAGGTCCTTTGTTGTTGCTTCAGTCTCAGAAAGCCCCTATGGCCCCTAATTAATTGGCTCTGTTAGTCTTCTTGTAAAGCTCCTTTCTCCTCTAGGTCCTTTTGTCTTCTGTCCACTTTTCCACAAGACTCCCTACACGTCGCCCAATGTTTAGCTATGAGTCTTAGCATCTGTATCAAAGTGCTGCTGGGTAGAGACTGTCAGAGGAGAACTCTGTTGGGCTGCTGTCTGCAAGCAGAGCAGAGCATCATGAATAGTGTCGGGGTTGGCTATCTCCTATGGGATGGGTCTTTGGTTGTGCCAGGTATTGGTTGGACACTCTCGCAATCTCTGCTCTATCTTTATCCCTGCACATCTTGCAGGCAGGGTAAATTTTGGATCAGAGTTTCTGTTGGTGGGATGGTGTTCTCCTCCTTCTAGTAGGAGTCTTGTCTAATTAGGGTTGTCTTAAGTCTCTATGGCCTCTGAAACAATGAGTCTCTGCTAGAGGGCCCCCTTCTCCACTATATTTTCCCAGAGGCCTACATGAGTCAGGTCTCCAGTCTGTCACAGAGATGACCCATCTACAGTTTCTCTTTTCTCTGTAGGCCTTCAGTCCTCCCTTTCCTGTTCTCTCCAGGTCAGATCTCCATCCTCATATCTCTCTGTGCTCCTTTTCCTACCTTGTTCCTTCTCTTCAACCACTACCTCTGTCTATTCTATTTCCCCTTCTGAGTGAGATTCAATCATCCTTCCTTGGATTCTCCTCGTTACTTATCTTTTTTTTTTTTTTTAATCTTTTCGTTGTAGTATGCTAATCCTTTACTATATGGCTAAAATCCACTTATAAGTGAGGACATATTATATGTGTCTTTCTGTGTCTGAGTAACCTCACTCAGGGTGAACTTTTTTGTGCATGATGATAAATATGGATCTATATGCATCTTTCTACATGTAGACATTCAGTTAGACCAGCCTCATTTGTTGAAGACACTGTCTTTTTTCCACTGCATGGTTTTGGCTCCTTTGTCAAAAATCAAGTGCCTGTAGATGTGTGGGTTTATTTCTGAGTGTTAAATTCTATTCCATTCATCAGACAGTCTATTTATATGCCAGTAACACACAACTTGTATTATTCTTGCTCTGTAGTATATCTTGAAGTTAAGGATGGAGACACATCCAGAAGTTCCTTTATTGTAAAGGATTGTTTTAGGCATTCTGTGGTTTTTGTTTGTTTCTTTTTAAAATATATTTTATTCATTTATTCGTATTGCATCTCAATTGTTATCCCATCCCTTGTATCCTCCCATTCCTCCCTCCCTCCCATTTTCCTCTTACTCCCCACCCCTATGACTGTGACTGAGGGGGACCTCTTCCCCCTGTATATGCTCGTAGGGTATCAAGTCTCTTCTTGGAAGCCTGCTATCCTGTTTCTTTTTCCATATGAAATTTGGAGTTTAGTACTGTTCTTTCCTCCTCCTCCTCCTCCTCCTCCTCCTCCTCCTCCTTCTTCTTCTTCTCCTTCTTTTTCTTTTCTTCTTCTTTTCTTCCTCTTCTTGCTTTTCTTCTTCTTCCTCCTCCTCTTTTCCCCCTCCTCCTCCTCTTCTTCTTATTATCATTATTGTCATAGTCATCATTGTTATCATAATCATTTATTCAAATTACATGTAAATTGTAATTCCCTTGCTCTTATCTTCCTGTTCTCACCCTCCCTCCCTTTATCACTCTATTCCCCTCCCCTAGACCTCTGACAAGTGGGGTCCTACTACCTCACCATCTGACCACAGCATATCAGTTTTCATCTGAATAGCCTGCATCCCTTTCCTCTGTGTTCCCAAAGGGCCTCTCCACCAAGGGGCAGTGATCAAATCTCTGGCACCAGAATTCCTGTCAAATGCAGTTCCCCACTCTCTTTCCTGCCTTCCCCACTTGGAAAATGAGGCATCCATTGCCTACAACTGAACAGGGAATCTAAGTCAGTTGCTTGCAATGTCCTTGGTTGGTGTATCAGTTTGTTGAGGCTCCCCTGGGTCCAGATCCACCAGTCATCATAGTTTCCTTGTGGAGGAGCTCCTGACAACTGCTCTCTGCTCCATCCTTCCACCCCATATCTCTTCCATACAACTTGTAACTCTTCACTCAGAGTCGAGCTGCAAGTCGCAGTATCTGTCCTGATCCCTCACTGGGTGGAGTCTCTCAGAAGACACCTATGTTGAGCTAATATCCACTTATAAGTGAGTATATACATGCATGTCTTTCTGGGTCTGGGTTGCATGGTGAAGCATCTTTTGGGTATACGCTCACAAGTGGTGTTCCTGGGTCTTTCGATAGACTTTTCCTGATTTTTCTGAGAAAGTGGTTGTACATTTTTGTTCTCCCACAAGCAATGGAGGAGTGTTCCCCCTTCTTCACATTCTCGCCAGCATGTGCTGTCACTTGAGTTTTTTACCTTAGCCATACTGGTAGGTGTAAGATGGAATCTCAGAGTCTTTTTGGTTTGCATTTCCCTCATGACTAGGGACACCGAGCATTTCTCTAAGTGTTTCTCAACCATTCAATATTCCTCTATTGAGAATTCTCTGTTTAGTTAGTTTTAAAAATCAAGTTGTTTTGATGGTGTTTAATTTCTTGAATTCTTAATATACTGTTGATATTAGCCCTTTGTTGGATGTAGGGTTGGTAAATATCTTTTCCCAGTCTGTAGGCTGTCAATTTTGTTCTCTTCACAGTGTTCTTTGCCTTACAGAAGTTTTTCAGTTTCATAAGATCCCATTTATTAATTGTTGTCTTTAGAGCCTGAGCTGTTAGTGTTCTGTTCAGGAAGTTGTCTCCTGTGCCAATGAGTTCAAAGCACTTGCCCTCCTTTTCTTCTAACAGATTTAGTGTGTCTGGTTTTATGGTGATGTTTTTAATCCACTTGGACTTAATTTTTGTGCAGGGTGATAAATATGGGTCTATTTGCATTTTTTACATGTAGCCATCCAGATAGACCAGCATCATTTGTTGAAGATGCTATCTTTTTTCATTGTATGTATTTGGCTTCTTTGCCAAAAATCAAGTGTCCATAAATGTGTGAGTTTAATTCTGGGTCCTAAAATCAATACCACTGATCAAGCATCCTGTTTCTCTGCTAGTGTCATGACGTTTTTATTACTGTTGCTCGATAGTACAGCTTGAGATCAGTGATTTAGATTCCTCCAGAACTGTTTAAACTATTCTGTGTTTTTGTTTTTGCATATGAAGTTGAGAATTGATCTTTCAAGGCCTGTAAATTATTGTTTAGGAATTTTTATCAGAATTGCATTGAATCTGCAGATTGCTTTTGGTAAGATGGCTATCTTTATTATGTTAATTCTACCAATCCATGAGCATGGGAGACCTTTCCATTTTCTGACATCTTCTCCAGTTTCTTTCTTCAGAGACTTGAAGTTCTTGTCCTATAGGTCTTTCACTTGCTTGCCTAGAATTATACCAAGATATTTTTTGCTTTTTGTTGCTATTGTGAAGGGTGTTGTTATGCTACTATCTTTCTCAGCCCATTTGTCATTTGTATACAGGAGTGGTACTGCTTTTTTTTTTAAATTAATCTTGTATCAAGCCACTTTCCTGAAGGTGTTTATCAGTTGTAGAAGTTTTCTGGTGGAATTTTCGGTTCCCTTATGTGTGCTATCGGATCATATCATCTGTGAATAGTGATAGTATGAGTCTTTCCTTTCTGATTTGCATTTCTTTGATTTCCTTTAGTTGTCTCATCGCTCTAGCTAGAACTTCTCATACAATATTGAATATACATGGAGAGTGTTGTGTGTAGTTGACCTCTTTTGGTTGGAGTTTTCTTCTAGTATCTCTGGATGACTCAGTTTGTGCACAGATATTGTTTAAATTTGTTTTTTTGACATAGAAAATCTTGTTTTCTCCCTCTATATTGATTGAAAGCTCTGCTGTTTGTAGTTGTCTGGGCTGGTATCTGTGTTCTCTTAGTGTCTGTGTGACACATGCCCTGGGCCTTCTGACTTTCATAGTCTTTACTGAGAAGTCAGAAGTGATTCTGATAGTTCTGCTTTTGTAAGTTTCTTGGCCTTTCCCCATTTTCCATTTAATATTTCCTTTGACTTATGTATGAATTTCTTCTATTGTATCTTCTGTGCCTGGGATTCCTCCAGTTCCTGTATTCTGTTGGTGATCCTTACTTTTGTGGTTCTGTTCTCTTCTATAAGTTTTCCATCTCTAAGATTTTCTCAGTTTGTGCTTTCCTTATTGATTTTATTTCCATTTCCTTGTTTGAACCATTTTATTCCTTTCCTTCACCTATTACTTGTATTATCCTGTATGTCTCTGATGACTTCTGTTTGTTTGTATTTTCCTGTTTTTTGAGGTTATTCATTTCCTTCTTATGTATTTCTAACATCTTCTTAAGCATAAATTTAAGGTTATTTTTCTGTATTTCTGCTGCATTGGAATATCCTGTGTTTTTGTTTGATTCTGGTAAAGCCATCTTGGCTTGGTTTTTGTTGATTATGTTTTTTCACTGGCTTTCTGTCTTCTGGTTGTCCATGGTGCCGGCTGTTAATTCCTGGAATCTGCTTGGCTTCTCCAGCCTTTGTGATCCAGTAAGTTCTTGCTGGTCTCCGCAAGACAGACAGCTTATAGAGCTGAATCAAAGACTGGATCTGCATGCTCAGGAGTCCAGAATCTTCTTCAGGATGGCGAGGGACGTGGAGCGGTGAGTTTCAGATCCAGCTGCTCAGCAGGTTTCTAGACAACCAGATGCTTTGCTCCCGGCACTCAAATTCGGCTGGGCTCTGCTATCTTGTCCCTGGAACTCTGTATGCTCCTACTGCCTAGTTGGTCTCCTTCGGGGGCCCAGCAGCATCATAGATTGAAGGTTGGGATGCTGTCTCGCTGCCCTTAGGGAAGTTGAAGGAATACAAGGTCTGTTTGCTGGATTGGAGCACCCCTAAAATTGTGGACCAGTGCTCAAGAAGGCAGAAAACACCAAGTGGTTGCTGCGAGTTCTGACTGTGCAGTTCTTGGACCCAGGAGACAGCCGCTGGACCCAGGACTTTATATGTTCCTATTGTCTAGTTGGACTCCTCTGGGGGAACCAGTGGGACCCTAGATTGGAGGTTAAGGTGCTGTCTCCGGTATCCTGGCACTGCTCTCTGGGTGGAAGGAATCCAAGGTCTTGTTGCTGGATTGGATAGCTCCTGGAACTGGAGTCCTGCGCTCGACTAGGCAGAAAGCACCAAACGGGCAGACAGCATAAGGTGGTCAGAAAGCACCAGGAAGAAACTGCCATCCCATACTATGTTTGTCTCTTAGACTCGGGAGACAGCTTTGAAACGTGTGTCCCCAGCTCCCCGGATGTCCACTCCAGTTAGGCAAACATGGATGTTAGTGTTTTGGAGACAGCAGCCAGTTTATCACTGAACCTGTAGTCTCTGACCTTCTGCCACTCAGATAAGGTGCTCCCTGGCCACAGCCATCTTGGAAGTACACCCATTTTTTTCTATTTCTGTTTGACAAGTTACTGAATTTACTCTAAACTTTTTGTTTTTCAATTTAATTGCATAAAAGAGTATTCATTTGGCTCAGTTTTGATTAGATGACCATCCCTAAAGTAGTTACTTAAATACAGTCTTGTATAGTTTGAAAATGGTTTTCAAGACTCTACGAGTACTTTAGTCAGTACTAGGAACCTTAGCTAGAGCTGCTACTGCTGTGACAAAACACTGTAATCAAAAGAAATTTGGGAGAAGAAACACTTTATCTTAGAGGTTGTAGTCTATCATCCAGAAAAGTCAGGTCAGCACTCAAGGCAGAAACATGACTACTGCCTAGTGGAATACTCCTTCATGGCTTGATCTGCCTGCTTTCTTACAGCACCAGGACCAACAGCCCACAGGGAGCACCACATCCAATGGAATGGGCCTTCCCAAATCAATCATCACTCAAGAAAATGCATCACAGGATTCTCACAGGCGAATCTAGTGTGGACAATTTCGCAGTTGAGTTTCCCTTTCCCAAAATGACTCTAACTTGTGTCTAGTTGACATGAAATTACCCAGTACAGTTTTGATGGTGAATTGACTGGGCAGAGCCTTTGAAAAATTCCCTATAACCAGTAGTCATTTCAACTGTGGTGTAAACAAATCTCTTCAGAGTTGCTTACATCAGTTAGTCTTCTCTGATTCCTTTTATGGTGCAACCACTGTAGACAATCCCCAGCAAATAATCCAGTGCATGTATGAAGAAGTTTTCTGGTGGAGGGAGGGAGAGAAATGTTACCTAAGATACCCGATAATCATAGATATTTATTATCACTCCTAACACTCATCTTTGAAGCATAAACTGATTTACTCCAAAAGCAAAGAGAAAAACTGCAAGTGTCTTTAAGCTACTTGTTTTGACTATGTGTTATTTACATGAAAGTCTGCAATTACTGAAAAGTATTCACTGCCTCCAAGATACAGGCAAGAGACTGATCAGCAGAAACTGAGAGTAGCAGAGGTGAAGTAGTCCTTGAAGTGTGGGTCTCTCCTCATCTGTGATGATGAATAGAAAACATTGCCTTTTCTCAACTATAGATACTTTATTTTTCAGCACTGAGTCTCTGCTTCATGAGAAAGGCCAGGTGTCAGAGATGCTTGTTTACTGTTCTAAAGCAGTGCCATTTATAGCATGAGAACACACAAGAGGCCCATCAATCAAGAACTTTCACCTTGAGGCAGTAATATAGATTAAATACTCTGATACTCCCTCTATTATAAAATTGCACCATTCAGGAAAAGTAGAAATTTTAATCAATTGCTATACCATAAGTAAATAAATAAGAATAGAATGTGAGTAAATGATAAAGAACAATGAAATGAAACAGAACTATGAACTACATTTTCAAGCAAATGCAAACAAACAAACAACCAAGCAAAACCAAATAAACAGAAAGCCTTCAGGTTTTTGTCACAGGCAACTGCAAATGCACTAGCATTGCAACCAGGGGTGGGGTAAGAGGCTCAGTCAAGAAAACACCTAGCTTAGAGCCAGCAAGTGTCAAAAGGTGAAGCTGAAATTCCTGCCTGAGCCAGGTTGTGAAAAGTCCAAGTTGCTTCCCCAGTCTGAATTGCTGGGACTGACAGGATGCATCATCATCAGCCACTGATTTCCTATAGAAGAACCTCTGAAATCTGTACTTCAGAAAGAAAGGAGAAAAGCACAGTGCGTAGGTCTGATATAAAAGAAGAGGTGGTGATCACAGAAGCTGATTAACATGCTAATTACACAGCCTTATATTGCTGGCATATGATGCTAATTGTGATGGTGGGTACCCTGCCATTTGAGGATTTGAGATCACAGAAATCATGTCGGTCAACCATAACATTTAAATCAGGGGGCAAGAACTATGTTTTTCTGTTTGATATAGATAAATGAATGAAATTTGTACATTACATATGGAATAATTTAATTGTCAAGCAGTTTTTAAACGGACAACATGGCTTCCAGTGTATTAAAGAGAGACAGTGAAATACACTTATTTAAGACCAAATATAAGGAATTAGGGAAGTTGGGCATGGTGGCACACGACTTTAATCATAGCATTTGGAAGGCAGAGGCAAGTGGATCCCTGAATTCCAGGCCAGCTTTCTCTACAGAGTAAGTTCTAGGATGGCCAGGACTACACAGAGAAACCCTATCTCTAAAAACCTAAAATAAAGAAAGATTGGGAAACAAATGAGGAAGGAAAAGTGGAAAAAAGCACAACAGCACATAGGAGTGTTAAAGTAAAAAAAAAATGTGTAAATAAGTCCAACCTTAGCATAGTTCACATGCTTGCACTAAAAACATATATTGTTAGGATCTCCAAACTCTAAAAACATTCTAAGCCAATGCCATTTTAACAAAACTCATTTTTGAACATGTACACCTGATCAAACCAACTTGAAAAAGGATGTGAGTTCATGAACATGGGATGTACAGGTAGATTCCTTTGCCCGTGTGGTTGGGAAAAGGGAAGAAACAAGAAAGTCATCTTCGATTCCAGCCCCTTCTCCATGAGCAGGCTGAATTGTAGCTAGAATCTTGATTTTAATGAGTTTGTCACTAAAACACAACCAGAAGCAAAGATCAAAGGTTGAAACGGGAAAAAACATCAATGCTCACATAATAAATCTTGCTTTTCTTCAGAAGAGCTGCTCCCATTTTCCAGCTGTATGAAAGTGACTGCAGGGCAATATGGCTTCCTCCACCTGGAGGTGGGTGAGGGAATTGAATTTGGTATCATGGAGAAAAGGTGGGGTACTGAGAAGACACCATCTTCAGAGACAATGGAAGAAGAAGAGGATGATGACTTGGAACTCCTTGGGGGCTACAATAGCATCTGGAGTTACAATAGCGGTGAGAACAGTGAGAGGAGGCAAGTGAAGCAGAAAATGGGGAAGCAGATGAGCTATCATCCTTGCCTTTGCGTTTATTCAGCCTTGGGAATACCTGCTCCTTGGATGGAAGTGGTTCTGAGCCAGCGGTCTGTTAGATGTGTGGTATCTTGGGCAATAGAGAAGCTTTCTTCTCAAAGACCAAGAGGTTCGGCAGTGTTTCATGTTCCAGGAGCTACTCCTTCAACTCCAAGGAAGCCAGTATCTTGGCTAGACTACAGGGAAAGCCGCCCACTGAATAAGCCAAAGTCCTGCACAAGGCATCTTGGTCTACCAAGATTGGAGCCTTCCTCCATGCCCAGGGCACAGGACAGCTAGCAGACGGGATACCAACAGGGCAAGATGCTCTGGTCTTAGGGTTCGAGTGGGGGAAGTTCCTGAAGGATCACAGGTAAAAGGCTGTTCCTGTCAGCTGCTTTAAACATGCACCCTTCTATGACCAATGGGAAGATGTCATGAAGAGGATGAAGGTGGAAGTCCTCTATAGTGATGCCATGCTCCCCAGCCGGGTGTACTGGATCACCTCTGTCATTAAGGTATCTGGGTACCAGGTGCTGCTCTGCTATGAAGGCTTTGAAAATGATGCCAGTTATGACTTATGGTGCAACCTGGGGACTACGGATGTCCACCCCATTGGGTAGTGTGCCATCAACAGCAAAATCCTGATGCGTCCATGGACCAACAATGTCAAGTTTACTGACTAGAAGAGCTACCTCATGAAGCAATTGGTGGGCTCCAGCATGCTTCCTGCAGATTTCCACATCAAGATGGTGGAAAGAATGAAGTACCTCTTTGAGTAGGGCATGAATTTAGGGGTTGAAGACAAGACCCAGATGTCACGGACCTACATGGATGTGGTAGATACAGTAATTGGATGTTGCCTAAAGCTCCTCTATAAGGATGGTGACAGTGATGATGACTTCTGGTGCCATATGTGGAGTCCTCTGATCTACCCAGTGGTCTGGTCAAGGTGCGTTGGTCACAGTATCAAGTTGTCAGAGAGACGATGTAACATATCATCACCCTACTTTCCAGAAAATCTGCTGTGATGCTGTTCCTTACCTCTTCAAGAAGGTTTGAGCTGTACACACAGAAGGTGACTGGTTAAGGAAGGGATGAAAATGGAAGCCCTTGACCCTCTGAATCTGGGCAATATCTGTGTAGCAACCATCTGCAAGGTTCTCTTGGATGGTTACCTGATGATCTGTGTGGGTCAGCACCCCTCCACAGATGGCTTGGATTGGTTCTGCTATCACATCTCCTCTCATGCCATCTTCCTAGCCACTGTCTGTCAAAAGAATGACATTGAGCTTACACCCCTCCAAGGGTATGAGACACAACCTTCTGACTGGGAGAGCTACTTGGAGAGGACCAAGTTGAAAGCAGCTCTAACAAGAATCTTCAACATGGACTGGCCTAACCATGGCTTCAAGGTGGGCATGAAGCTGGAGACTGTGAACTTGATAGAGCCCCAGCTCATCGGTGTGGCCACTGTGAAGCAAATGATTCATCGGCTCCTTAACATTCATTTTGATGGCTGGGACAAGAAGTACGATCAGTAAGTGGACTGTGAATCCCCAGACATCTACCCTCTTGGCTGGTGTGAACTCACTGCCTACCAGCTCCAGCCACCTGTGTCTGCAGATCCAAACACACCCCAGAAAGACAAAGAAGCCACAAAGAAGAAAAAGAAAGTTTGGGAGAAAAAAGCAGAAAAGGATCCCATCAGCTAAGGCTCAGTCCTTCCGACAGGGCCCCAAGAAACCCTTACTGGAGGAAAACATGCAGGTTCTGGGGGTCTTGGAGCCAGTTCCCAGTGACATTATTGCTGTGTGCATGAAGGAGGAACACCAAGACATCCTTTCACCAGACAGGCACTCAGTCCACAGTTGACTCTCCCCATTGAGAGCATCAAGCAGGAGAGGGACAACTGAAACTTCTCTGGCATTATCTTGGACTCTAACAGAAGCCAACCATGGTCATGGAGCAGAGGAGGCCCTGGCTTTACTACTATGTATGGAATAGACAGCTGGTCTCATAGGGCCCACTTGTGCCCTCTGGCTAGGCCTACTGATTGGTCAGCTTGAGTTCTAAGCTGGCACACTCATTGCACCCCTGCCACCCTGGAAAACTAGGCTGGTCCACATGTGTCTTCCCAGACAAGAGATGGGAGTAAAGTTATGGAGCTGCTGGGAGTGGACAGCCCAACATACTCTGGATGTGGACAGAGCCACCTCTGCCTTAGCCAAATTGAGGGCCTCATGCCTCTTGGGGGCACCTTGTACCACCTAGTACTGTAGGGACCCACTGTGGTAGGTAACTGTGAAGGGACCAGGGTAGTGAGTTTCAGTGTCTCTTGAGTGGCATTGACCTCAAGATTGCCAGGAACAGTTGGGAAGACACTCAGGGATCTGGATCCAAAAGGGGTACCTTGGGCAGGCTCCTTGTTGCTGGGTACAGGATCAGATGGTAGTTTGGCCCATGCACTGTGGGGGGTCCTGTCTGACCCCCCCATCCTTCTCTAGAGCCAAACTTGGGTTGGACCTCACACTTCTATCCCCAGCCTGGTCACATAAGCACTCAGCTGACCACCTTTATGTCAAGTTTGAGCATCTGTATTTCCCACCTAAGACACACTGTTTGTTTGTTTGCTTGTTTGTTTGACAGGGTCTATGTATTCCTGGCTGTTCTGGGCTTGAGTCCAGGCTGGCTTCAAACTTAGAGATCCACTTGCCTTTTTTTCTTGAGTGCTGGGATTAAAGGTGTGCACTTGGCCCAGTTATATACTTTTAAAACTGGTTATCTAGCTCCAGTAATTGGCTCTCTGTGTTTCACTGTACTTTGGACAGAAGCAGTGAAGCCAGTGCTTCCTGCAATGCACTTCCTGTAGCTGTGCTGCACTGCACTGCCACCCTCTGGCTTTGCACTAGTCAGCTGGCTTCTTTATGCTGAGGTATACTGACAAGCTTTGCTCAGGACTAGTCTGGGTTCATCCCTGAGGAGAGATGTGAGTGGACCTGTCATCACAGACTGAGCAAGTTGAGAGAGAATTTAGTCTTGACTCATCTGCTAAAGACAGCCTACCCTGTTCAGAGCCTGGGCCACAAAAGAGGCCTGTGTCAGTCTGGTTTCCTCAAAGGATAAATACACTTGGAAGTGGATGGAAGACCAAGGCAAAAAGTAGGTTCCATTCCCAGCACCCACTCAGAGCCACCTGTAACTTGAGATCTAGGGGGAGCCTGTGCCTCTGTTTTCTGTGGGCATCTTAAAACATGTAATTAAAAATAAAATCATTCAAAGAAAGAAAGAAAGAAAGAAAGAAAGAAAGAAAGAAAGAAAAAGAAGAAGAAGAAGAAGAAGAAGAAGAAGAAGAAGAAGAAGAAGAAGAAGAAGAAGAAGAAGAAATCTACTGTAGTAAGCCAGGAGATAGCACTATTTCTAGGGCACCTAAGTATATATTTGCTATGGAAGAAAATTAAGTTCATACAGCCTTTTCCTCTGCACTGTTTTTAGCATGAGCTTTTCAGTTACAATACAGAACATTAGGAGTAAGAAATTACTCTTCCACTCATAGGAGACAATCAAATAGATGTGGCTCCATTTGGTTTTAAACTGAAAAAGAACTGTGTTCTTATTTGAAATCATAAGATGGATGTGCATCATGACTCTTGGAAACCCTGAGGTACTGAGCTAGTAATAGCTACAGAATGCTTCAAATGCTAGACAGCAGCCGGCAGTACAGCAGAGATGAAGCTAAACAAATAATTACATCTTTTAGAGTCTACGTAAAATTTACCACCTGTATTGTCCTTGGCTGGTGCCTTAGTTTGAGCGGGACCCCTGTGCCCAAATCTGCCTATCATAATGTTCTACTTGTAGACTTCTAGGACCCTCTGGGTCCTTCTACTTTGCCTTTCTCCCATGCTTCTCTCATCTAGCGTCCCAATAGAATGTCCTCCCCTCTGTCTCAGTTTCCTGGTAAGTGAAGGCTTTCATGGGACATGCCCCTTGGGCTAATATGCAGAAATAAGTGAGTATATACCATTTGAGTCTTTCTGCTTCTGGGTTAACTCACCCCTACCCAGATCTAGCCAATGGACAGAACACTCTCCACAGTAGAGTGGAGAGTGGGATACTACTTTCTCACATACTCTGGTGCCTCACCTTTGACCATGTCCCCTGGAGGGGGAGGCCTGGTGGCACTCAGAGGAAGGACATCAGGTTACCAAGAAAAGACTTGATACCCTATGAACATATACAGGGGGAGGTAATCGCCCTCAGGAACAGTCATAGGGGAGGGGAATAAGGGGAAAATGGGAGGGAGGGAAGAATGGGAGGATACAATGGATGGGATAACCATTGAGATGTAACAAGAATAAATTAATAAAGAAGAAAAAAATAGAGTCTACTTAATAGCATATCTGAGGACGTGATGGCAATTTTCATGCTAAAGTATATATTTCAAGTTGAAATTTTTATGTGTGCTTTTATTTATAAATTTGTGAGCACATATGTGTGTATATATGCATCTATATCAATGTATATATGTGTTTGTTCATATATGTATAAATCTAATGTAATATATTTGTATGCATAATAAATATGTTGATGTGTTTAGAAATTGTTTAATTTTACTAACAATATCCTCACAATTGTCAGGTAAGATGAATAATTTTCATTGTCCTCCAGACTGGGCTTAAAATCACCTTAGAAACTGAGATGCACTAATGGCTGTATTTGTAGGAGAGGTTTCAGACAGGATTAACTGAGTGGAGAGACCCACACTGAGTATTAGAAGTACCATCCCAGTGGCTGGAGGCCAGGAGAGCATAAAAGGAGAAAGGGGAGAAAACTATAGGAGTGCACTCACTCCCTTCTTCCTCCCTTCATGGATGCCATAGGCTCTGCTGCTTTACTGTACTTTGTGTTGTTCTGCTCTTCCCAGGCTTTCTCTTCTATGGTGAACTGAATTCTCTTGGCCCAAGTAAACCTTGTCTCTTTTTTTTTCCTTTTTTTATTAATTTATTCTTGTTACATCTCAATGGTTATCTCATCCCTTGTATCCTCCCATTCTTCCCTCCCTCCCATTTTCCCCTTATTCCCCTTCCCTATGACTGTTTCTGAGGGGGATTACCTCCCCCTGTATATGCTCATAGAATATCAAGTCTCTTCTTTGTAACCTGATGTCCTTCCTCTGAGTGCCACCAGGCCTCCCCCTCCAGGGGACATGGTCAAAGGTGAGGCACCAGAGTATGTGAGAAAGTCATATCTCACTCTCCACTCTACTGTGGAGAATGTTCTGACCATTGGCTAGATCTGGGTAGGGGTTTAAAGATTTATGGTCTGTATTGTCCTTGGCTGGTGCCTTAGTTTGAGCAGGACCCCTGTGCCCAAATCTGACTATCATAATGTTCTACTTGTAGGTTTCTAGGACCCTCTGGATCCTTCTAATTTGCAATTCCCCCATTTTATATTGATTATGTCATGTATTTTGCCACAAAAAAATATTCCACAAAAGCTGTTAACACTGAAGGAAAATTCAAGAGTATTCTGTTTGTATGTAGGAAAACTGAGGTGTCTTTCAGAATTATAGAACCATTATTGGCTTGGAGATTTGGCCTTCTGGAAAAGTTCATGGGTAGCAGCATAGCTGTTTCCAGTCATTTTATTTCTGGTTTTGACTTATGAATTCCAAGACTGAAATTCAGGGACCACAAAAAGTGAGTTTTAGAGAATAGTTTATTATAGATTCATAGATGATAGCTAAAGAGCCAGGGAGTGCATAGAGCTCCTATATAGCAAGAAGGATCTCAGGAAACAGTACCATTGAGTTTCTAGGACTTACAGAATAAGCTGGGGTGAGGATTGGGAAGGGTCTGAGTAGAACACACAGGGGTCCAACAAGGTGTCCTGATGGCTCTTCTGAGTTTTAGGCAAGTAGTCAAGTAGGCTGAGGAGCACAAGAGAAAACAAAGAAACAAGAATGAGAGTCTGTCCTGGCACCTCACATCTCCTGTAAGGACATTTTCAGAGCAACAGACTTGGAGTAGCTGTCCTACAGGACAGTTTCTAATTCTTGTGTTCGTAAGACTGAAATTGAAGGGGGAGAGGGAGGGAGGGAGCAAGGGAGGGAGGGAGGGAGGGAGGGAGGGAGAGAGTAAGAGAGAGAGAGAGAGAGAGAGAGAGAGAGAGAGAGAGAGAGAGAGAGAATATGAATAAAGAATGCAAGAGTTTTTAAAGTCAAATTCAAATAATGATATGATGCAATGGACAGCCATGAGGAGGATGATCCCAAGACAGGACATGTGGCTGAAGAAAAGAGAATTAATCCTTAAGTATTTCCTGTGAGGTAGCAAAGGCATTTGAGGAAAAAGGCAGGAAATGGGAGATGGGACAGAAGAGGTAAGGTGGAAGTAATATCAAGGAGTCATTCTTGATTTTGACCTGTCTAGTTTTCTGTTTTGGCAACTGATTGCATCTGGTTTTGATCATAGCTTCTCTCCACCTCCTGTTTTCTCACCACCAGACTTGCGTCTCCTGAATGGAAAATTTATGTTGCACTTAATGAAGGGTAATACAGTGAAGTCAGGAAAGATAGTATGCCACAGTTGTAGGTGTACTTCATAATAAACTATATCATTTAAGTATATTAAGACTTCCTGAGGAAAGATGCATTGTAATGCAGGATTAGTTATAGACAGGCATTCTAATGCCTCCCATTGGCCTAACTATTATTTCTGTACCTATAATTAATAGTCAAAGAAACTTGAGGGAAAGGCTTTATTTTGGCTTATACTTGTACATCACCACTCATCACTGAGGAAAATCAAGTCAAAACTCAAGAGAAGGGACCTGGAGATAGCAGCTCATGCAGAACTACAAAGAAATGATATTTACTGGCTTGGTCTCAGACTCACTTCCTGATGAAGACCTGATCAGTGATGGTATCATCTTCAGTTGGCTGGACCCTCCCAAGTCAAACATTAATAAAATTTACCCCAAAATTGTGTCCATTGGCCAATCTGATGGAAACATTCTCAACTGAGATTCTCTCTTCCCAGATGACCTAAACTTATATTGATTTGATAAAAAACTCAATCAGCACACATACATAGATCAAGGTACATATTTTACCTACACATAGCACATAATACTTATGATAAATACCTTTTCTGAAATCACTTCATCTTCCCTTACCTCCCTTCTGCAATTAGAAACCATCCTTCATCAGTACATCTGTTGGTATTTTGTGGTAAGAATATGATGTTTATCTAAATTTTAAAAAACTAGAAATAGAAGCTAAAGAAAAGGAAGTAGTTCATAGTATAGTTTGTAGAAAAATCTTTATTGCAAACAGAAAGCCATGGAAGTAGTTACATAGATGCTAAGTAATATCATTTCAGAAAAATATTTTATCTATAATCTGTCTATTATCTATCTATCTATCTATCTATCTACCTATCTATCTATCTATAACTATCTGCATATATCATCTATTGTCTGCCTAACACATATTATCTATCAATATTATCTATCTATATATTTATTATCTATTATCTATTTATCAGTTATATCTATCCACCTACCCATCCATCTATCTCTATATATCATCTATTTAGCTATCATTTTCTATCTATCTATCTATCTATCTATCTATCTATCTATCTATCTATCTATCCTCTAGCACATATCTATATTCATATGTAGTCCCACTCTTAACTTTACATTCTGGAATAGAAGTGGGTGACTTTCATATTTTACTTTGTATTATTTTTTCAACAAATGTGTTTTAAATTTATAATTTAATAAAATATACATTCCTATAAAAGACATTGATTCACTGTATTAAAAACAAACCCATGACATCCTTTTTCCTACACAAAAATTTATAGACTCTGAAAGCATAAAGGTGCCCAAGAGACCTCCAGACCAGACAGAGCTACATCTAGTTCATGAAGCAGATGCTTGCATTTTCTTTTCTTTATGTTCTCCTGGAATGGAAAGAGTCCCATGGCAGCCTATTCTCGGGTTCAATTATCTTTCCTCTCTTGAAATTTCCTCTTCTGAAGAAATCAATTCCCCAAACTAAGAGACATTGTTAGTAAAAGATTATTTTTAGTCATTATTCTCAAGCATATGGCTTGAATGATGAAAGGTAAAAAAAAAAAAAATTAAAAATAAAAAACCTGATATGTGTGCCAAGCAGAATATTTATCTTGAAGGATTTCCAAACAACCAAGGATCTGACTAAACTGCAGAAGGTTCTATGAGCAAACACAGAGGTCTTAAGGGTTCTGACATATTAAGGATTCCTATGCATTATACTATCCACCAATGGGGTAAAGACTAAGTCTGATCTAAGTAATCTATATATGTGAATAAAGAAATGTCAGATTCCTACAACTCATAAAATAAACCAGAAAATACATCGGATTCCTTAAATGTCCTCTAGAAGACTCATTTTGGGGGCCTTTTCTACATCTAGGAAATAGTTTGTGGCATTTTTTGCTGAAGATATAACAAGTGCAAGAAATTGATTTCTGATCAAGGCTAGTGCCCCATTCAATGAATAACTAAGGTAGACTAAAGGAAGTTCCAAGTTAGTGAGGTCGTGTTAGAGTGAATATTTACCAGCATCATTCCCACTCAGATTCAAGTCTCCCTTTTGGTTATTTTCATTAAAATGTAAGCATCAGACATTTCTTATTAAATTATTAAAATTTTTTATAAATACATTTCCAAATGAAGTGGACCCAGAACTATTACACAGCATCACTGTAAAGGAAGCACCATTTGCTAGAATTCTGTGAAAATTGGGAACTTTCATGGGAATAATTTTGTTTAACCTGTCCAACGTAAACTTTGATTATTTTTTAAAAACTGCTTTATTTGGGTGTTTTAATGATTATACTTCCCTTCTAACCACCTACTGTAGATACAAGAAAAAGAAGGTTAATAGGGACAGGGGAAATAGACCTTTTGTAGACTCAGTTACTTGGGGTGATTTCTGTCTTCTTCATCAGGGTTCCAAAAGCCCCATTAAAGAACAAACCAGATGGACAGGACATCTCCACAGTTGAGTGGAGAGTGGGGTCTAACTTTCATATGAACTCTGGTGCTCCATATTTGACCATGTCCCATAGATGGGGAGACTTGGTGGCACTCAGAGGAAGGATAGCAGGCTTGATACCCTATGAGCATATACAGGGGAAGAGGTCCCCATCAGTCACAGTCATAGAGGAGGGAGTAAGGGGAAAATGAGAGGGAGGGAGGAATGGGAGGATACAAGGGATGGAATAACAATTCTATCAATATGAATAGATTAATAAAATATATTTAAAAAAGAGCAAACCAGAAATTCAGCAAAGGTAACTGGCACCTGGAGGAGAGATAAGCATGTTTTTTGTTATGATCCCAAGAGTGGCATGAGGAATGGACTTGTGAGAGAACAGGTGGTGTTAATCCAGAAGACGAACCACCTCATGCAGAAGCTTGATTGTTGCCAGCTGAAGAAAACCCGTGACCAGACTCTGGGGGGAGATTATATATAGGAGCCCAAAACAGGAGGTAGGGGCAGCAGTTCTGGAGACTGGAGATAGATTTGGCTGTTCATCACTCCACTTCGAGATGCTCCTAGAAAGAAGCACCAGAGGGAAGACTTCAGGGCTCCAGACTCCGGCTGAGGCTCTGGGTTCTGGTTGAGACAGGTTCCAGGAGAAGTCCTGCTGACTATGCCAGGAGAATCGTTACTTGGAATTGATACCCTTAAGGTTTCATTATTGTATTCTTTTCCTATTGGTTAGGTTAGTTGGGTTATAAGTGAGGTACTCTCAGTTTATAAGTTCAAAATAAAATATAATTGTTAAGAAAATTGAGCCTATAAGTGGTGCCCAACATGCTTTTGGCATCATGGGTAACTTAACTTCTAAGTTTGTGGAGGAAGACAATGGGTTTCAAGAGATAGTAAAGCTTTTTTCAGGGTGTCAGCACAAGTGCAGCTGCTGTTACAAAGTTCTTTCCTGCTTTATACCCAGACAGAATCATTTGCTTTTTTTTTTCTTGGTCTTTTTACTGTATACCATTTTTTTAAAGGTTGGAACCATTTTTTAAAAGATTGGAAACATTTTTTAAAAGATTGGAAAAAAAGACTGATAAGATGAGAAAACTGGGTCAGTAAATTCTTTCATTCTGCATAGGATTGCAGAGTTGGTGGTACAACTAGAAAATTTGAAAGTACAGGTTGGAGCAAGTGGAAAACAAAAAGCACAGTTGATAAACGAGAAAAACCTGGTAACTGAAAGCAAGTGTTTCCCACAATTGCCGACCTGTCCCACTCCACAGGCCAGGTGGTCAGAACACCCGCATGTGGATGGGGGCATAGAGAAATGGGAAGCTGGCAAGGCTGTAAACAAGAGGAACAGGAGAGCATAAAAACAAAACAATCCAGATTCCACTGTCCATTTCTGAAATAACAGACTCACAGGAAAACAGGAATTAGGTTATACTGATCTAATGCATGCTACTGAAGGCAGCACAACATTGGATATGGCCTCAGATATATCTATTACATTATCTTCACAGGTTGAATGTTACAAATTAAGTACTGGTATTTACAACTCTTTGCCTTTAGGGACAGGGGGAATAATCCTGGGAAGAAGTGGATTGACTACTCAAGGTTTTATTGTGCATCCCAATGTGGCAATTGTAAAGAGGAGATCAAAATTATGGCATGTGTAGAGAAGGAGATGCAAATTAATGCAGGGAATAGAATTGCTCAGCTGTTATTGTTTCCTTACATTAAGGGCAAAGCCACTCCAGGAGAACGAACAGGTGCATTCGGGAAACGTGTGTTCTGACAATGATCAGAGACCTAAATTAATAATACAAATGAATGGTGTTGAATTACAAGGTCTGGTAGATACCAGTACGGATATCACAATAATTTCAAACAAGTATTGGAATCCAAGTTGGCCACTTTAGAAGGTTTATGCAGAAATTATAGGGATTGGTAAATTATCTCAAATAAAACAAAGCATATGGTGGTTTAAATGTGTGGGATCAGAAGGGCAGACAGGGAAGCTGAGAACCTATGTGGCTGACATACCCATAAATCTATGGGGAAGGGATCTCTTACAACAATGAGATACTCAGATTAATATTCCTTCAATTACAGTGATAAACAATGATGAAGCTAGCAGTGAAATGGTACATGCTTCTGGGGAAGATATTAAAATGAGTAATCAGGAGCAACCACAGGCTATGCCCATTGTCCAAACTCAGACAGGTATTGAGTTTCCAAATTTATAAGAGGGGCCACTGCTAATGTACTAACATCCTTGCCCATAAAATGGATTTCAAACAACCCTGTGTGGCAAGAGCAGTGGCCCTTAACAAAAGAAAAATTGCAGGTGCTTCATCATTTAGTACAAGAGCAGCTGGAGGCTCAGCACATAGAAGAGTCTACTAGTCCTTGGAATTCCCCTGTGTTTGTAGTAAAAAAGAAAGAAAGAAAGAAAGAAAGAAAAAGTCAGATAACTGATTTAAGAGCAGTAAATAAGGTAATCTAACCAACAGGTCATTTACAGCCTGGAATTCCTTTGTCTTCCCTGATACCTAAGTCTTGGCTTATCACTGTAATTGATTTAAAAGTTTTTTTTACAGTACCTTTGCATGAGGATAGGGAAAGATTTGCTTTCTCAGGACTTACACTAAACAGTAGTGGTCCAATGAAGATATACCATTGGAAGGTACTTCCACAGGGAATGTTGAATAGCCCCACTTTATTCCAAAATTCCGTGCAACAACCATTAGAAATAATTTCTAGGCACTTTTCTCAATCTATTATTTACTTTTACATGGATGATATTCTGTTGGCTGATTCTGATTCAGAGACTTTAGAAAAGATGTTTAAAGAAATACAAAGAATTCCACTGTGCTAGGGATTACAGATTGCTGTAGAAAAAAACACAAAGAGGAGATTCAATTATCTATTTAGCCTATAAGGTAACTGAACAAAAATTAGACCACAAAAGGTACAGATCTGTAGAGACCAGTTGCAAACACTTAAATGACTTTCAAACATTAATGAGAGATATTAATTGGTTAAGGTGCCTATAATTGGACTAGCTATCTCTGAATTAAGTAACTTATTTCAAACATTACAAAGGGATTCAGATTTAAACAGTCCAAGGTGTCTAGCAGCTAAAGCAAAAAAGGAGTTTTTGGTAGAGCAAAAACTGCAAAAGGCATATGTGGATAGAATTGATCCAAAACTTGGTTGCATTCTGGCTATTTTACCTTCAAAACATTATCCTGCTGAGCTCCTTATGCAAAGGGCATATAGAATTATGGAATGGGTTTTCCTAGCAAATAAACAGAGTAAGAAGTTGAACATTTACATTGAAAAAAATTAAGATTGCATCAACTGTCAGGGATAGATACGGACAAATTATAGTGCCTCTTACTAGTTCTGAAATCATGTCATTATAGGTAATTAATGAAGATTGTCAAAGGGCTTATAGTAACTATTTGGGAGAAATTAATAATAAATACCTGAAAAACAAATGCATACAATTTATAAAGAAAGCTTGGATCCTTCCAAGTATTATAAAGAGGACACCAATACCAGGGGCACCCACCTTCTACACGGATGCAAATAAGATGGGTATGGCTAGTTATAAGTCTGATAAAATGACTAAGATATTTGTTGTTATAAGCTTTAGTTAAAATAAAATACTTTAGACATTAGGATAAGAATCAGTAGCATAGGATAGATAGTGGAATAATTTCTTAAAAATTGTTAACTATACATGGACAAGTCCTTGTAAGTGTGACTTACTGGGTAATTCTTATAATTATTTTGTTATGTATAGCTTATTTTATTTAATAGAAAATGGGATGATAGAGAGATAAACATGTTTTTTCTTATGATCCCAAGAGTAGGATGAGGAATGGACATGTTTATGTCTGTTACATTCACACCCTTGTGACTTCAGCCTGCTCTGTTCTGCTCTAGACTCAGATAAACAGACAATGCTCATCTTTCAAGATGGAAAAGAGGGATACATTATCTTTTATATTTTTGTATTAAAATTTCTTTTAATATGGGCACATAGAACTCCAACGTATATATTAATATGACAACATATATATGATTCAATTCATGTATGCATTGTATAATACTTAAATCAGGTTTAACATGTATAACATTTCTAACATCCATTTCTTTATAGTAAAAAGTTTCTATTAGGTTTTGAACTGTACACCTAATGCCCTTTAACTTGGTTGTCAACAATAATAAATAAAATATTTATTTAATGAAAAACATCATGGATTTCTGATTTTAATGAAACATTGCTTTATAAGCTTCTCAAATACTCATTATCCTGTTAGAATTAAAGTGGCTTATTAAATATTTTACATAAATAAAATATACAAAATATTGTTTCATATTTTGAGGGGAGAAATAAAAATCACAGCTAAGAGACTGAGAATGTAAACCATAGCGACATTAGAAGTTGAAGACCTAAGAAAGTGTTGGTTCCTATTTGATAGATTGAGGCATTGTATATGGATGGGTGGTATGGTCAAATGACTACCTAATGAAGATGTAGGTGTATTGTTTAGCCAGATGCCCATTACATGTTTTATTCATACAAACTATTCCTCTTCATTCATTAGTTCTGTGGTCTGCTCTGAGGAAATGTGTATGCAATTTGGCTCTGCAGTAGACTTCAGGCACCATCTGGAGACTAGTGAGGTTGTCACAAGTAGGGGAGGCATGTGACAAGTGCATCTTGTGCTGCTTCTGAACAATGTTCAGGACAGCCCTTCTATACCAAAGGATCAATTCTGCAGCCTGCGTTTCACTGGTACTCAGGTCATGAGATCTTGTCCTGTGACATCCAGTGCCTTTTCATTTGTTCTTCATTGTCTAGGAAAGGCTCGTTTCCTGTATATGATCCAGCAGCTTCCCCAATTCTCTGCTCACAAGATGGTTATTAGTGTCCTTCCAACCCTACACACAAAACTCCAATTATAATCCCTCTCCACTTCATAATCTCTCGGCAAACATGCATAGAAAGAGTGAATGTATGCATGCTTATATTTATTGGCATTATCATTTGTAATTAGCTAGGATTTCATCTAGGAAGAAATTTACAGCTGTTTTATCCTGCACTCACTCGGCACACGCACATTTGACTGAGAGTTCATGCTGGCAGAACACGTGCTGCAAAGCAGAGAATGCTCAGCCTCTGCTGTGAGTCCTGAATGTAAAATGCCCCTTCATGGGCTTACAAGTTTGAACACATGGTGTCCAGCTCAAAGCACTGTTTAGAAAGAATTTGCAGGTTTTGAAGTGGAGCCTAACTACAGAAGATGGGTCACTGGGAGGGGGTCTTATTGTCAGTTCAATTTCCTCCTCCTCCTCCTCCTCCTCCTCCTCCTCCTCCTCCTTCTTCTCTCTCTCTCTCTCTCTCTCTCTCTCTCTCTCTCTCTCTCTCTCTCTCTCTCTCTTCTCTCTTCTCTCTCTCTCTCTCTCTCTCTCTCTCTCTCTCTCTCTCTCTCTCTCTCTCTCTCTCCTGACTAAAGATACAATATGACCAGCTATTTCAAGCTCCTGCCATCTTCACTTTTTAGCCATGATGGAATGAGATGACTGCTAGGCAAAAGAAACCTCTTTCTCCCTTAAGTTGCTTTTGTTAGGTATTTTAATACACAAACAGAATGGAAGCAAAGAAAATGCATGCACATTTTGAAACACAAGACAAACCTTGCTTAAAAGATGACCACAGTTTCCAAGGGAGGTTACCAACACTTCACTTACATGGCATTTGTTTAATTCACTTCAAGCCTAGAGAAGTATTCGTCTGCTACTGGTTCTGTGTCTAGTGTTTACTGATAGATGACCGGCCACTCCTGATGAAAGCAGAGAGACGCCAGTCAATCTCCAGCAAATGGCAGCCCATAATAACTAGTGCATTTAGAGTTCTCCTGCAAAATGAAAACTTGACTGGACAGACTCTGCTGCTCTCTCATCATAATTGTCACTAATATCCACATAATGTGCATAGTGTGTGCTGGTAAACAGATGAGGCAAAATGGCCACAAGGACTGAAAGCAGAGTGCTCTTTAAGACTTGCTTCCCACGTCTCGGTCCTCACACTCATTTTAAATTAAGAAACCTCTCTTAGCCACTTATAAACATAGTTCACAATTACATTGAATAAAATCACAGGCTTATTTAGAAACATAAAACAGGCACATGAACAAATTCACAGCAGGGCAACAATTTTCTTTTTCTTTTAACCTCTTTCAAATGCCAACTCACAGCTCATTAAATTGCCCTTCAGAGAAAGTAAAGGCTACACAGTTAAAACACACTGTGTTGGAAGGACTGTGCTCTCAGGAGGAAAGCACACATGGAGAGACACACAGCAACCTCAGCTTGCTGGCTTCCTTCTTTTGCCATCCCAGGACAGGGGAGTGTATTTGCACTCATTGAGAACCCAGTGAAGTGAGGAAGAGAAAAGTATTTTCTTGACCATATGGAAAAATCTTTCAAAATGTGTGTTACTGTTGCCTGTAGCAGGACCCCTGGAACTGGTGAAGTAGGAATTGAACCTAGTATTGTCAATTTACTTTATATATATATAAAGATTTGAGGGTAATGGCCTGTTTTCTGCTGCAGTTAGTCACATTAATACAAACTTGGTAAAGGCTTTTAATTCCTGGTAACTCCCCTGAAAAGTGAAGAGGAGAGTTTCGGTTCTACTTGCAATGTAAATGAGATATAGAGACCATGTAAGATGGGAAGGGTGATAAATGGGACCAGATTAGCAAGATCACAGGGATCTTGGCCATGCTGGTCACCATAAATTGTTCATGTCTGAGTTAGTCCTCGCTCTCCACATAACTGTGGTGAATGTCCTGTCCATTGGCTAGATCAGCATAGGGGTTCAATGTTTAATACTTGTATTGTCCTTGGTTAGTGCAATAGTTTGAGCAGACTCCCCTGGGCCCTGATCCACACATTACGATGTTCTTCTTGTAGGTTTCTAAGACCCTCTGGATCCTTCTTTTTCCTCATCTCCTATATTTCTCTTATCTAGAGTCCCAGTAGGTTGTCCTCACATCTATCCCAATCTCCAGGTAAGTGAAGACTTTCATGGGACATGCATTTTGTGCTAGTGTCCAATTATAAGTGAGTATATACCATGTGAGTCTTTCAGCTTCTGGGTTAACTCACTCAGCATGATCGTTTCTAGTTCCATCCATTTGTCTACAAATTTCAGGATTTCCTTGTCGTTTATATCTGAGTAGTATTCCATAATATAAATGTACCATGGTTTCTTTATCCATTCTTTGACTGAGGGACACTTAGGCTGTTTCCAGGTTCTGGCTATTATAAATAAGGCTGCTATAAATGTGGTTGAATATATGTCCATGTCGTATGGTGGAATATTTTCTGGGTATATTCCAAGGAGTGGAATAGCTGGGTGTTGCGGAAGCTCTATTCCCAGTTTTCTGAGAAAGCACCAGATAGATTTCCAAAGTGGTTGTACAAGTTTCCATTCCCACCTGCAATGAAGGAGTGTTCCTCTTTCTCCACATCTTCACCAGAGCGTGGTGTCACTTGAATTTTTGAACTTCCCTTCCACTTTTGAATTAACATTTATACCTTTTACACTAAAATAACACAAGGAATATATTGGAATTATATTGTAGAGTCAATCTACTGTTGAACTAGCCATTTAGTGTAGGAGAAAAACACATGGCTTCTGGAGGTACTTATAACTGGGCTAAGGTTCTGTCATTGTACATCTTGTATTATGGCTGAAAAAAAATTTCAGGACAATATAAATAGTGATGGTTTTATAAGACCTACAGACATTTGCCATTTGGTTATGGCGGTGGTGTGACAATATCTCTCACATAATCTGGAGCTCACCTTTTTGACTAGACTAAGGAGCAAGAGAACCCTGGGGAATCTCCTGCTTCATCTTACCCTGTGCTAGAAATGCTAGCACAAGCTACTAGGGATGCTTTTATTTTTTTCTTGAAAAATATTTATTTATTTATTCACTTTACATCCTGGTCATAGCCCCATCCCTCTTCACCTCCCCATCCCACTCACTTTCCCACTCTTCCACCCCCGTATTCTTCAGAGAACAGAGCCCGTCTTCCCATCCACCACAGCTTATCAAGTCATATGAAGACTGATGGTGTCCTTTTCCCCTGTGGCATGGCAAGGCAGTCCTGCCAGAGGGAAGTAATTGAAAAGCTGACAAGCAAGTCCATGTCAAAGAAAGCCCCCATTCCTCTTAAATGAAGCTTGAGCTTCATTCATTCATTGACTACATTCAGCAGTTATATCTGGGTAGAGGGCCTAGGCCCAGTCCACTTAAGGTCTTTGTTTGGTGCTTCAGTCTCAGTAGGTCCCTTTGGGTCTTGGTTAATTGGATCTATTGTTATTCTTGTGACATTCTTGTCACCTCCAAGTCCATTTCTCCTTACCCCCACTTTTGTACAAGGCTCCCAAAGTTTAGCTATGAATCTCAGCGACTGTTTCAAAGCACTTCTGTGTGGAGCCTCTCAGAGGACAACTGCTTGACTCTTGTCTGCAAGCACAACAGAGTACTGTTAATAGTATTAGGGGTTGGCTCTCTCCCATGGGGCGAGTCTTGGGTTGGTCCAGAATTTGACTGGACATTTCCTCAGTCTTTGCTCTATGTACTATATCTTCATCCATTCACATCTATAGGCAAGGTGAATTTTGAGTCAAAGATTTTGTGGGTGGGCTGGTGTTTCCCTCCCTTTACTAGGAGACTTTTCTAGTTAGAAGGTGTCCTCTTTAGTCTCTGTGCCCTGTGCTAGTAGGAGTCAGTGCTAGAATCCTGCTCATATTCCTGCAAGGCCTACGCTAACTTAGGCCTCCAGCTTGTTACCGATATGCCCCATCCATAGTTTCTCTTTTCTCTACAGGCCCTTTGTCCACATGTGTTCCACCCCTTCCCCAGGTATGATCTCCACCCTTATATTTTTCTGTTTCCCCTCCTATTTTGTCCCCTCTCTGCAACCACTACCTCTGTCCATATTATTTCCTCTTTTGAGTAATATATAAGCATTGTCCCATAAATATTCCTTGTTACTTATCTTCTCTGGTCTGTGCATTGTAGTATGTTTATCCTGTACTATATGGATAAAATCCACTTAAAAGTGGGGACATAACATGTGTGTCTCAGAGTCTGGGTTACCTTTTTCAAGATGATCTTTTCTTGTTCCATCCATTTGCCTGTAAATTTCATCATTTCTTTGTTTTTAATAGCTGAGTAATATTTTACCAGTGTAAATGTGCCACAGTTTTGTTATCCCTTTTTTTGGTTGAGGGACATATAGGTTGTTTCCAGATTCTGGCTATTAAAATTAAAGCTGCTATGAGCATAGTTGAGTAAGTGTTGAATGGTCGAGTGTCTTTTGGGCATATACACTGAAGTGGTATATCTAGGTCGTGAGGTAGAGGTAATTATGGTGGTGGTGGGGATGGGACTCAAGTCCTTATGATAGCAGTCCCAGGTCCTAGCAGGCACTTTACTGACTGAGCCATCTTCCCAGCCCTCATCTTTTTTTTTTTAATTCTATATAATGTGTTAGATGATATAGTATACAGAGAAATGTCTGCACATAATATCTGTTAATTAAACACTTGTTAATGCCTGCAAATGAGATGAACAAATTTTAAAACAATGGAAACAACTAAGATGCTAAAATTAATATTTTTCTGAATATGGGTAAGTTTACCAATGAGAAGAAGTTTTCATAAATTAATATTTTTTTTACTAAAATTGCTCCATTTAGTTACTCAGTAAGAAAAAAAATTCCATGCTTGTTAAAGAGTATTTATCAACAAGTCACCTATTACTTCCCAGAAATCCACAAGTTGAAAATATTCTGAATGTATTCCATACTTGACATAAAGCTTTAAGTAAATCTGGATTGAATTCATCATTTTGTGCTTAAAAGCTGCAAAATTAGTTCTATCAACTGAAAGAAAGTAAGCTCTCTAAAATGATCCAGCTATAAAAAGTCAGTGTAGGTTTAACTGTAGTTCTTAGTAGGTTAGCAATACATTCATCATAGTCACATGCAAACATCTGAACCATAGTAAAGAGTTTATTCAGACTATAAGCAAGTCTAGATAGGTGTTGGAGTAGCAGATTCTATAGTATTTGCAAATCTCATTGGCTTTACAGATAAATCAGGATAACTGGTATATATTAAGTGAATAAGATGCCTAGGACGTATTTAAAGTGCAAATGTCTACTTTGAGTCATGATAAAGGGAATCAGAAAAAGGACAGAACAAGAAAAGGATCCTTTGAGTACCTTTCCTTTTTGGAATGGCTCTTATTCTCCATCAACTCTGCATGCTCCACAGTGTCCAAATATTTTAGTTGTCTGCTCCATATGCTCTTGCGTAAATATATATGTATATGTTATAGATAAAGCACCAGTACAAAAATAACATTCTAATCAGAATGAACTTATCAACTTGGCTTAAAGACCAAATGTGTGGAAATAGTAAACTTCGTATATTCTATATTCTTGACAACTTTCATACAGTAGGGTAGTGAAATAAATAATTCCTATTGGGTAGGCTAGTTGGCTTTTAAATGTTGTTAAAGTTTTTATAGGAGTTATAAATCACAGAGCACTTCTGCTTTAGAATAAAGGGGGTTCATAGGGGAACACAGTGAAGGATTTAATTCATGAGCTGGAGGTAGGTTTTAGGGTAAAGGGAAGTAATTGCTGATTGGCATGGGCTTTGGATAGACATGGCTTGCAGTCAGTATGGTGACTTTTACTCTCAGGCTGTCAGCTGCCAAATTAGTCTCCCTCCAGTAATGATCCCCATGTTAGCTTTGGTTAATGAACTGAGAGGAGCTGCAGGTACCTCTGTCCATTAACTGCCTCCCCCTGTTGCTCTGTGAGCTTACAGACTTTCTCTTGTCCCAGAATCTGATAGAAGCCATCTCGCAGGCCTGCTGTGAGGCAGATTACAGCAAGACAAATTTCTGTGAAGCAAGTTCTCATTTGAGACCCCTAGCCTAAGCCAACCAGCACATGCTTTAGGTTTTAATTAAAGAGAGAACCAATTTTAGGAAAAGGTTGGTCACTGATGGCCAGGAAGATAGCTCTGTACTCTGTGTGGCTGCAGTTATAGACTCAACTCTGCACATATAGTAAGGTGCCAAGGGCAATGCAGCATCAATATGTGGGAAAAAAATGACACTGTACTTCTCTAGAAATATTTATTAGGTCAAAGTTAACAAAGACAAGGAAATACATATCAAAATGCAGTTTCAGATAGGAGATACCATACAGTAACAATATAAAATTTCTTTTTTAACTTAAAATGTTATTTTATTTTTTAATATATATTATTAATTTATTCATATTACATCTTAATTGTCCAATTCCTTGTATCCTCCCATTCCTCCCTCCCTCCCATTTTCTCCTTACTCCCCTCCCCTACGACTGTGACTGAGAGGGATTACCTCCTCCTGTATATGCTCAAGTCTCTTCTTGGTAGCCTGCTATCCTTCCTCTGAGTGCCACCAAGCCTCCCCATCCAGGGGATGTAGTCAAATATGGGCCATGAGAGTTCATGTGAAAGTCAGACTCCACTTTCCACTCAACTGTGAAGAATGTCCTATCCATTGGTTAGATCTGGGGAGGGTTTCAAAGTTTACTGCATGTATTGTCCTTGGCTGGTGCCATAGTTTGAGCAGGACCCCTGGGTCCAGATCTGTCTGTCATAATGTTCTTCTTGTAGGTTTCTAGGACCCTCTGGATCCTTCTATTTCCCCATTCTCCCATGCTTCTCTCATCTGGAGTCCCAATAGGATGTCCTCTTTTCTGTCCTTGGAATATACCCAGAAGATGCTTCAGCACACAAGAAGATTTGCTCAACGATGTTCATAGCAGCCTTATTCATAATAGCCAGAACATGGAAACAGCCTAAGTGTCACTCAGTAGAAGAATGGATAAAGAAGCTGTGGCACATTTACACTATGGAATACTACTTAGCTATTAAAAACAAGGGATTCCAAAAATTTGTGGATAAATGGATTGAACTAGAAATGATCATAATGAGTGAGTTAACCCAGAAGCAGAAATAGTCAAATGGTATATACTCACTTATAGCTGGACACTAGCCCAAGGGGCATGTCCTATGAATGTCTTCACTTAAAATTTTATTTATTATTGTGTTATATAGTACGTATTTGAAGGATGCCATGGTACATGTGTAGAGGTTGGAGGTTAATCTCGTAGTTTGTTCTCTCTTTCCACCTTTGCATGGGTACCAGAGTCCTAGCTCATGTTCTCAGGCTTATGTAGTAAATGCTGTATACATTGAGGCCTCTCAATGAGATTTTCTTTAAATTAGACCAGCTTTATTGCCTAAAGATAAGTTTAAATCTATGAGTATAAAATAAAAAATATTCCTGAAGTCAAATCCTATCAGACTATATACCTTTGAATCTGAAGTATTTATGTTACTGCAATATTTAACTATACAGCTCGGGATACCTGTGACAATAGTGCTTCTTAAGTGTGATTTATTTCACCCTTTCCCAAAAACCTAGAAAACTGTTGTCTCCAGTCAAATTACTGTTGAACTAATGCTTACTTATAATTGTATCATAAACAGTTTCTGGGTGAAAATTATTTTGAGTGGCCACTCCCCATCATTCTCAACAGTTTATTTTTACAATTTAAACTCTGTGGCTCACAGTGTTTGGTTCATTTCCATGACTGATTTAGTTTCTCTTTAGTGGTGAAATCCATTTGGTCTAGAGGCTTTTATCTGGAGTTGGGTTCATTCATGAGCACCCTCAGGGCATTCAAAGTGCTTAAGTAAGTTGTACAGATGCTTGCTCCGAGATCACAGGTCTTTTAGAAAAGCACACAGAACTCTCAATGAAGCACACAGTCAGGAGCTCCCTTCTTAAGGTTGCCTTAGCAGTGATTCCTGTTCCCATCCCACTGAAGGCAAAAGGCTGACTGCATGTGCAATCAGTGTGGCTCATGCAAGAGTATTAGCACAGCCACCCATGACCATCGTATGCTCTCTTAAGCCTACAGGATCTGTACCACTTCTACTAACCATAGGAATGATGATGTACTTCCCCATTTCCAAAGGTGAACTGAAATTATTTCTTCAAAGAGCCACAGCCTCTTGTCAAATCATTCCACTATTCTGCTTTGTAAGCACAAAACCACATGAACATAATTGGGATTCAAGTCAGGAGATTTGAATCATACCTCCATCATATATTGTGCTTAGTGTTAAATGTCAGTTCAATACCTAGAAGGCAAGCCGTCCCAGGACATCTGTGATGAGTCCTCTAGATTAAGAATGGCTGCTATGACTGACATTGAAGAATTTTCATGATTATGGTTAGTGGTAGGTGGGATGGCTCATCTTAATTCTGGCCTGGCCCATTCCTTGGGGAGGGACTCCTGGGCTATATAAAATAAAGGCTGCAAGCTGAGCACTAGCCTGCATAGCAATGCTCTGCTCCTGCCTGTGTGTGATGTGACCAGATGTTTCATGTTCCTGGTGACTTCACTTACCTAACAAATGAACTATAACCTGGAATTATGAACAACAACAACAACAACAAAAACCTATCACTTCTAAGTTGTTTCTGTCAGGGTGTTTTATCACAGCAGTGGAACAGATATGAATACATATTTAATTGTATGATATGGATAGATACTTAACATCTTGAAAAATAGGTCATTTTTTCACAACACATTTTCCTTCTCCTTTGCTTGCACAACTGTGCTCATTCTTTCCCACAATTAGGTACAGTCAACTGACTGTGTTTTGAGCAGTGGAACTGTGGAATACTTACAGCACTATATACAATTCTTCATTTACCTCCCCATTTACCAGATGGACATATCTTTTAGGTATTTATATCCTGTATCCCTGAGACCCTTTCAAAAAGTTTTCTAGACTTTGAAACTGCATTGACATATTGCCTGAATAACACTATAAATAATCATGTGCTTTGTCAAGGCACTCAAATTTTAGGTTCTAGGTTAGCTGGTATCTCTTTCTACCCAATGTTGACAGTTGGTCTTCTAGACTTTGTGTTCAGATGCTAATTTCTATATCTCAAGATGAGGTTACAGTCTGGACAGGAGCATCCTTATGGCTGTTGTTGAAGAATTTCCTGTACTGATGTTATATAAAGAATGTTCGTCAAACTGACTCTGACATGAACTCTGGTACCCCATATTTGACTACTTCCCCTTGGTGGGGAGGCCTGGTGGCACTCAGAGGAAAGGTAAGCAGTCTATCAGGATGAGACTTGATAGGCAGTGACCATATGGTGAGGGAGCAGATCCCCTTCCGTCACAGACCTAGGGGAGGGGAATAGGGTGAAAGAGGGAGGGAGGGAGGAACGGGAGGATACAAGTGAGGGGATAACATTTGAGATGTAATCTGAACAAATTAATTAAATAAAAAATGAAGAGAAATTTTAAAAAATGTTCCTCAGTTATCTCTGATTGGTTAATAAAGATGCTGAAGAGCCAATGGCTGGGCAGAGGAGACAGTAAGCGGAATTTCGGTTCCTAGTCTGGGAGTCTCAGGCAGAGGGGTGACAAGAGGAAGAAGGTGGCTGGGCCATGGGTACAAAGATGGAACAGGAGCAACCAAGGTGAGATTAGAGGGCAGGTAACAGGGCACATGACTGTGAAGTAGGCCAGGTTAGCATAGAGGCATTAGAGTAGATGTGAATCTGTACAGCTATTGCTCTTTAAAGTTTATTAATAAATGTAACTGCCACATTATTTGGAAGCTAGAGTGAGTGGTTAGAAACATATGGTGGTTGTGATGATTAGAGGTAGATGTTGAAGGCATATGGATCATTGTGTTATGCATAGTATATGTGTGAAACATTGAAGCAATAACAAAACTCTAGTTACTTATCCCATAATGTTTAGTCATTTCCTTCTCAGGTGAAGATAGGTGTATATTCAGGAGCCAGCAATCATCTTTGAGAATATGTATGGAATTGAAAACTTACAATCCTTTCAGTCTCTCCCTATTTGATGTGTGAGAGTTTACCTGAGTAGATGTACCACAGATACCCATTTATACGAGATCGCAAACTAAGGACAGATCAAAACATTGGTTCTGATAAGTCCATCTTGGTGAGCTAATGCATTTAATGGAGTTATTTACAGGGACATGGGTGACACAAAGCCAGCTGTGTTACTAAAAAGCACCCTGGAGCTCTCACACAATTTTTAGGAAGCTCAACAAGCCAGAAGGATTTTCCTCCTCCAACAATTGTTTATGGCTTCCATCACTTTAAGGAGGGACCTTGTGAGTCTGGTTAATTTCAGAAAATTTCTGAGACTTTTCAGTTGTTTGCTTCCTAAGTCTCAAGCCTCACTATCTCCTTCCCAGAGGAAAGGAAGAAAGGTTTCTCTTTGGAAGAAACTTTACGCACTATCACTGTGCTTCCTCCATTCTCCACCAGATAGAAGAAAGGGAACAAAACCCCTAAACATTATTATGACTTTCCAGGGAAGAGATTCTGCCAGACAACTGACCAGCTGAAGAGACGGTTCTCAGAACTGAGGCATAGGCTAGGAAGCATTTCATGTAAAAATCCGAGTAAGGGTTGCTGCTTGTTACAATATCTCAACACCGGTTTCTAACCTTGCTAGAACATTGACTTGTCCTTTGAAGACAGTACTCACACTTAAGAAGATTAGAGATTAATTTATTTTTATTATATGAATGTTTTGTCTGAATGTATCTACACATTCCATGTGGATTCCCTTGCCTGCTGAAGCCAGGAACTGAAATATTATACAAGTCAGGTGTCCCTTCATTGTGGAATCTCTCTGTAGGTTTTCTCTGAGGTACTTTTCTACCCCTATTTCTTTCATCTTCTCTCTCTCTCTCTCTCTCTCTCTCTCTCTCTCTCTCTCTCTCTCTTTCCCCTTTATCCCCTTTTTCTTCAATCCTCTTATTTTAACTCTTAATAAAGCCCCCTTGAGGTTTGAAATGGAAGCCCCTCTTTCTCTTCAAGGCCCCTGTAAGGTTTATCTTTCATACTTGCAGTATCATTTTTTAAATCTCATCCATCCTTTCCTATTTTGAGGCTCATGGTCTTGTTCTCAATTTTCCTAATGAATCTCCTTCCTAAGGGTTAATTATGTATATGCTTCTTTTCTCAGACCAGCAACGTCTTTACTATTATTACTATTATTATTACTATTATTATTACTTATTATATTTAACATTTAGTGCAAAGGTGCCAGTGTATAGAGTCACAGAGAAGTTAAGTTCCACTCAGGTTAGAGAGCCATTGGATTTCTTTACTTGAACCCGAGAGGATGTGTAACTCCTAAAGTTTCTGAAAATCATGTGTGCTGTCTAGGTTACCAGGATAGTCAAGGCCTATCAGCTTTGACTACAATGCTCCCAACTTCATATTTCTACTCTTAGTAACCAGTGCTTGCTATAGAATAAGACTTTCCTATAAATTAATTGAATGCATGATTAGATGGCATAATGCCTATGAGTTATAGAACATGTCTCTTATCAACATACCTCAAAAGAATGAACATTGAGGGGACATCCTCTGGCTAAATTTACTGACCTTTTAAAGCCAGTATTATGTATTCTTGGCTAATTACTGAGTAAATAGCATACCTGAGTTAACCCAAATTATCCAAATTCACTTACTTCAAAATTTAAATATTTAAATCTAGGCATACTTACTTCCAAACTGGCAAGTTATAAAAATTTCTATTGTATTTGAAATATTTTCAAGGAAGAAGATTCAATGAATTCCTTCAATAAATAACTATAATATCTGAACAGCTTATCTGATTATCTACTTTCCCTTGAAGCTATTTCTCCTTGTTCTGTCCTTGGTGGTAATAGGAAAAAAAGTAATAACCGCCATCTACACATTCAAAGACTTTTCAAGGTAAATTATAGAAGACACAATTTCCACTTGCAAGGAGCATACAATCTACCAAAGGAAAAGAACAAATGCATTAGATATGCTTGAGTGAGAGAGAGCTATTTGGGGCAAGGCTTATTAAATGATTCCTTATATATGGTAGCACTCTGGGAGAAGATCATTATTTGTCAGTAAAACAACAATACCACTCAGTCTCATATAGGAGAGAGGATGTCTCAGGTGTCCTGGTTAATCACTGAGAGGACCAGGACAATCAAATTATTTGAGATTTGGTGTTTGAAAAGGAACACTTCTGTCTTATTTAAGCCACTAAAATATGGATTCTTCTAGATCAGCTCAGGCTACACCCAACTAACTCATACATAAAATCAATCTGATTATGTGCATATATACATTTATTCATACATATGTATGTAAACATGAATTTGATTGAGAGAAAAACTGGCATTGAATTCAGAAGTACGTATTTGTAAAGAGGTCTATAAGAGTATTTCATGTGCAGCACTATTAAACCTCCCCATTCTTTGGATTTTTGTCTTGATACATTTTAAGCTGTGGCAGTATAGAATGTGCATATACTTGAAGTTGCTCCTGTTAACTTGCAAAATATATCCTAAGTGAGTTGAGCTGCAGCCTTCATTTCTTAGATCAAACTTACATGTTAGGGACATTAGTTTTAATGTGGTAGCAACAAAGCCGACAACCATGGCAAAAGTTCCTCATCAGCCTCGAAGGAAGTGCAATGGGTAGTTATGTCCTAAAGATAAAGTGTAAAATTCCACACAAATTTCTTTTAAGGGAATGGCAAATTAATTTTAGCAAAGCGACCCTTAAAGCTGATGATAGAGACCAAGTTGTAACAGAAGGTCAAACCTAAAACTTCTGCTAACTGCTCCTAAGAAACCTTCAAGGAAAAGGTCACCTTGCAAGAAAATTCAAAAGACAGCACTGTAGGAGGGATACTGAAGGCTCAGTGATGTCTTAGGAAGAGGAGACAAAAGTGAGTAGATTCTGGTACCAACTACTAAGCCTCAGTTTAAGCGAGACTGGCTTTAACTTTGAATTTGGTTTTCGTTTTGAGATAGTTCACATCTGGTCAGAGCACACGTGTCCCTAAAGCCGGATGAGCAAACACTTGGCTCTACAGCAATGCACTGAACTAGGAACAAGCTGACCACATTCCCAGCCCAGCTAGAGCTCATATCCAATCTTGTCATATTCATTAGTTTCAATCTTTCTTCCTCTAGATAAGATCTAATAAGGGATTTGAATTTTCCATCTTCTTCTCCCTTTAGTAGACCTCTGATGGGGCTATTAATGAGTGTGAAATGGCCAGAGGGCAGGCAGCCTTAGAGAACAATAGATGAAACAGATGGCAAAATGAATCCACAAACTGGATAAGGCCATTTAATATCCACTCATCACCATGATTAAACATCCGGGAGGTGGATTTTCTGCACATTAACTCGACAGTACAACGACAGCCACAGCCTTGCTGAGTTCAGTCTCTACACATGTAGAATATGGAGCTTGGACTAACTCAGCCACTATTAAAACTGCGCAGAGGAGCCCTAGAATCCTTACAAGATCCTTAAAGTTACCTGAAGCAACAAGAGGCAAGTGCAGGCCTCCCCCTAACCAAACCACGGTACATTTTTAATGTATTCTTTAATGTTATAGTCATATTAATTTCTGTAACAGATGAAGGAAAATACCCCATTGCCAAAATCAAGGGACAGCCCCTGGTAAAGGCAGTCTATGGCCACCAGTGATTTCACAGTCTGCAATTCTCCTGAAGATACTAGTAAGGAGAAAATACTTTTCAGTTCACTGAAGGCAAAAGCGCCATATCCTTTTGTTGTCACTCACAATCTGAATGTAACTCTTGTTTCTGAATTACCATTTTCAAGAAGACAGGAAATAAACAGTAAATTAACATTTTATGCAGAAACACATCTTAAGAGTATGCAAAACTCAGCCAAGTTTGTATCTTTCTCTAGTACCTGCTGATTAGGGCTGTGATTAAGAACTAGCTACAATATAACTAAATGGTGGAAGACAGTACTTTGTGACATGAGGCAGTGTGGGCATTTCAGAAGTTTGCATGAACTAGAATTTGGGGGTGAGGGTAATGTGGGAAGACAACAGAGAATGTCCCTAGCCTACTCTGTTTCATTTCCTCCTTCCTCACCATAGGCTACTGGGATGCTATAATGTATTTTGAGTTAAAAATATTCTGCAGAACTTCATGATAAATTTTATTTATTATAAATAGGAGGGCATACATGCATGAAGGAATTCTATTATGCTATAATGTGCAATAAGCGGATCACAACACGTCTTTTAGGAGTTGGTTCTCTCCTTCCATCTTTACTTGGGTTGTCAGGCTTTGACAACAAGAGCCTACCACATCCACCCTGAAACATTATACAGGCTCCACAAGTCTGTTATTTAAATGTTCACCAGCTAGTAGCTGAGCATTGTGGGGCTCTGTAGACTTTAGTTGGTGGCCCTGGCTGCATGAAGTAGCTCATTATGCTGAGGCCTTTGAAGCTTGGCCTGGACATGGGTTTCTAACATTGTTTCCCAGTCCTCCATAATGGGTGTAGCTTCCATCACCTTGATCTTTGCTTCTTCACATGAGCTACTGGAAGATGCCAGTCCTGCAGAGATAGGCTGTATTCTCTAAATGCACCTTTCTTTCTCAAACTGTCTGTCAGATATTTTGGCTGTAGAGGTAAAATAATAACAAATAGTGTCTGACCATAAGGTTAGTAACAAGATTTTCATCAAAGTGCACATTTAAAAACAAAGAATGGTGCACATGAAACTCAAAGAAAAAATGACCATAAATGAGAGAGAGAGAGAGAGAGAGAGAGAGAGAGAGAGAGAGAGAGAAGGGTTTGGAGGGAAAGAGGAATTGATGTAATTACATTATAATCTCTCTACATATGCATATATATTACATATATGTTATGTACATGTGCATGCTTCTTCCTTTCACTTAATTGCCCCACTTATTTTATATATACTTGAATAACACACACACATTTTTCACATTCTAGTTATGTCATGTATTTGAGTATATTAAGTACCATCCTTTTCTGCCCAGGATGGCCAATAGAAGAGAATTTCTAATCCCTTAAGTCATCATAGGCTCATTGAAAAAAAAAATCACTCAGTGTCAATAGCAGTGAAAAAATTCAAGCAGTCACACTTCTACCTTTTAGAAGAATTTAAATGTCTTATGTATCCTTATAGAATATTCTTTTAAGATATCTCTTGAGATATACTATTAAAGATAGAATTTTCTGTGTCCTGTACCTCTGTAATATATTACTTAATCTAAATGGTATTTTCAAGTAAGTATTACCATATATATATATATATATATATATATATATATATATATATATATACACACATACATACTTACAAACAAACATAAATACATATGTATTAAAGGAAGTCAGTTTTATCATGAACACTAAGTTAAAAGAGAGGGGGGACAGGGAGAGAGAGACACAGTATATGAATTTCTAGGTTTGAACTTAAAATCCAAATGAATGAGACAGCAGAGCAGAGGCTCCATTCTGAGCTCCATTTTATGGTCAGCAAGCTGACAGTCATGAGACTTGGCTTCTTCCACACCTACACTTTCAAAATGGTGGTTCACTCTGGTAAGGAGACCATTTTAATTCCTTGCTTTTTATTTTGCGTGTGTCTATACTGGTTCCTTTGTATTCCATTCACTATGAGATTACAAAAGTAAATCCTATGGCTACAGTAGAGATTTTTGGCCAACAGTGACTTAACTGTAATTGAGTAAACAAACAGTGCAAACGAGTCTCCTAAAATTTTTAACTATGTGATCTCACAATCTAAATCTTTTATAGAAAAGCCTCTTGTTTTCAGTAGGTGTCCTTTTAGTCCCATACTAAAGCTGAAAGTGATTTAACATAATATTACAGCTAAATTTGATCAAGCGCTTTAATAGTGCGGCATATTTTTTGATGCTTTCATGTTACTCATAGGCCCTTTTCCCATCAGCTTGAAGAATTCTCTCTAGCCTTCCTCATGTGATAGTTGTAGTAAACATGAACTTCCTCCAGTGTTGTTTGGATAGCTGTACCTCTGTTTCTGAGGGATGCTTTTGCCCATTGGGCCCATTGCCCACCATAACTGATCCATGGTAGTCCACTGTCTATGGCATGCAGGTTCTCTGCTAGCCATCCTCGGACTCCCACACATAACCTTTTTAAAATTATTTTTTCTCCTTTAATGATTCTTTTTGTCTTTCATTTTCAGAAGTTTTGTTATCATATGTCACAGAGTAGTCTTTGTTAAAATAAATATGTTGGGAAACTTTTGAGTTCTCTGTGGCTAGATATTAACACATTTCTCCCAGCTGATATACTTTCTACCACTATAGCTATAGACAAATTTTTTCTTGTTCTATTTAGACTCCTATATGAAAATTTGCTACTTTGATGATAAAGTGCATAATGTTTTTTTTCATTAAAACATTTTTTTTTAATTTTTATGTTTTGAGTGTGTGGTCTTGGGTTTACTGATTAATCTCCTCATTGAACTCTGCTCTTAATGCTTTCCATTGCATTCTTTATCCTACTCATGGTATTTTCAGCTCTGGAATTTCTACTTCACTATTATTATTTCCACAATATCTATTCTATTTCTTATTCTTCTGGTACCACTTTCTTCACTTTGTTGAACTGATATGCTGCTTCTGAAGTTTACTGAGGTTCCTTAAAGTCGTTATGTTCATTACTTTGTTAGGCATTTTGTGTACCTTCACTGCTTAAGGATCAGTCATTGTCAGTTTTCTTGATTCTGTTTCCCTGGTGGCTATTCATCCTTGACAGGATGTGTGATGCTGTCTATGTATTTAATGAAATGGGTATTCTCTCCAGTTTTAACATTCTTGCTTTGTGTAGGAAAGTCCTTTGACATTCTGCTTTGAAATTCTGGATATTTGGTCTAGGTTGATCCCTAAATCCAGGCCACTATGATCAACTTGGGACTCTAGTGTGCCTGAAATAATGTTGGTTTCTGAAGCTTCCTGTTGCTGTGGGCAGCATAGAGCCTCAGTTTGCCAATGTTAGATTAGTAGGAGTTTGGGTTGATAATGAAGTCTGTGATGCCAACTTGAAACATAAGAGTGTATGGTCCTACTTGGCATCTAAACAAATAAATTAAATACCAAAATGGACTAAAGTGAATTGAAGATTTAATCACTACTAAGAACCAAAACTATGTATTTACTAAAGGAAAATAGTGGTAATTCTCCATGATATTGGCCTGTGCAATGAAGTTTTAGGAGTTACTCCAAGCACACAGATATCAGAAACAAAAAGAGCAAGATTGGATTATATCCAGCTAGAAAGATTTTGCACAAGATTGAAGAAACAACCTCTGTAAAGATAGAGAATGTTGAAAACCACACGTTTGATAGAGGTTAATAGTAAATTATACAAGGTCAAATAATTCACTAGCAAGAAAACAAACAATTTAATAAATGAAAAATAAATGCATGTACTTGTCAAAATAAGACATACAAATGGCAACTATCCAAAGCCATTAATCATAATATAAATACAAACTGAAGCCCTAGTATGAAAAAGCATTGTTTTGGGTAACTGACATCAGAAGACAAATGTGGACAGGTGTGGGCAAGGATGTAGAGGAAAAGGAAACCTGTGTACTTCTGAAAAGTATGCAAATCAGTAAAGTCATGCTAAAAAATAGCATGGAGGTTCCTCTAAAAAAATATAACTAGTATTGAATTACTACCAAGAAACATTGTTTCTCTGGATTTAACTATTACCTTTTTTTTTTTAAGTTTTTACTTTATTTTATTTTATGTGTCTGGGTGTTTACCTGAAAGTATGTCTGTGTGCCGCATGCATGTCTGGTGTGTGCATGTATATATGTATGTTGTCTGGCCCACAAAGGTGAGAAAAGGGTATCAAATCTCTTGGAAGGATGGTGGATGGATGCTGGGAATTAAATCTTGACCCTCTGGAAAAATAGCCAGTGCTTTTTAATCATCAAACTATCTCTTCAGCTCCCATTACCTACATTTTATGTAGTTTTTTAAAAAGGTAAAAAAAAAAATCAGCTTAGTTACCTGTTGTTTCAGATGAGATTCTTTACTACTAAGAAATCTATATGAATAAGGCTGTCACTCTCATGGTACCTTGGAGTCCATCCTTCCTCCATTCCTCGCTCCCTTCCTTCCTTCCTTCCTTCTTTCCTTCCTTCCTTCCTTCCTTCTTCCCCATCCATCTCTCTGCCTCTGCCCACCCTGTACAAATATGTGTGGGTACATATATATCTGTGGGTGGATATGTATATATTTGTACCTGTGGTTGGAGGCCTGAAGCTGACATCAATCATGTTCGTGTTCCTCCATTGATTTCCAGTTTACCTATTGAAATGGAGTTTCTAACTGAACCCAGCCCTCCATTTGGGCTAGTGTGGTTAGCCTTTTTACTGAGTCTGGTTTGCATGCACTGAGATTACAGACAGGCTATCTCCTCATGTGGCTGGGTTTCCCATGGGTCCAAAGAAATGAACTCGTGCAGCCAGCACCTTACCAGCTTCTCCACCTCCCCAGCCCCTGTGTTACACAATGAACTATGACATTGTCATTCTTTTGATCTCAACAGTTTGGTACCCTGTGTATAACACATGTGGTGTGATCTGATTGAGTTGCTTTGTACCAGAGCACTGATCCAAAGTAGCAAACATAATCATGCTTGGCAGATTTCCAGGAGCTTTGCAATTAACAGCAACATCATCTAGCAAGATTGAGTCAATAGTCCCATGTGCATAGCCCTGAGATGCATGCTCAGAGGAATTAGTAGCAGAGAGAATGTTCAGCTTCTAGTACTTATGTAATACAGAAAACAAGTCCAGATGACACCATGGAGTATGGGGACTATACAGATAAAAGCTGCATTTAACTATAAAGGAAAGAAGATAATTAACAATGCCTGCACGTATTGAGATTATGAAATTCAAAAAGAGTGTTGCATAAAATATTTTGAAATTTGGGATATTGAACCCTACTTTAATTAAAAAGAAGAATGCATAAAATAACTTCATTGTATCTAACAATGTCTGGAAGACAGTACACATTCAATAGCTGAGATTATATAATTTAATTTTTTATATATATAGTATACTAAGTTATCTAATGGTAAATAAAAAAAAATATGTGTATACACCAGTCACCCCTAGTTATATCCTTGACTTATCCTTCACACAGTTATGCTGTAGAGCCAGAGTCCTTGAAATCTCCTGGAATCTCCCAACTTCCTCCCTCATTGCCTATCAAATAACATTAGAATGAAGCTCAATAGGATAATGAGAAATTAGAGAAAAACAAAATGAAGACCTTCTTTTCTTCTCCTTCCTACCCAAATTGTTGTATTGGTGGTGATTCTTTGTCCTATGTACCATGTGCCATCTAATTGCCATCAATCTCACCCCTGAGTCAAAGTCATGGCTTCTCACAGTTGGTGGAGAGGTGTATGGAAGACAGAGGAGGGATTGGTGAACAAAGAAAGAATTTCTGTTAAGAATACATTCAAAAGAACTATTTAAAAAATGGTGACTAGCTAATAATAATAATATACTATGTATTTGAAAATTATTAAAAGGTTACCACAATAATATGCAAGTTAGTGCATATCATAATTATATTTGATGTTATAGTTCAAAACTTGATGTTATACATTTATATAAATACTCTCTTTTATTTCATAATTAAAACTAGTTTAAAGTCAAATTAAACTCAATATTTTGTCAACTTAAATAATTGTTTTAAATCTTCCCACAGAAATAAAATCTTTAGCCAATACCATTGAAATTCCTTCGTATCAGATCTTTCAGGATTTAGAATTTGGTTATGACTTTTCCACTTTTCTCTTGTCTCACTTCTGTATTATCTTATTTTGTCTCTCCTGAAATATTTGTAGCCTCTCTCAAATAATCCATGAAATTTCTGTCTTAGCAATTGAGAATGTTTTCTTCCTCTAGACTGTAACATGTGTTCTTCATCCATCCAAATGCAGTGTGTCTACCTGTTCTTCCATCAAGTCCATAAACAGATGCAATCCACAGTCCTGTGTGGCACCTTCCCTTGACTGTCATCTTCTACAAAGGTGGGTTCTTTCCTTCACTGTCACCCTTTCACACTATGTGAAGTTCTTGGCTTATAGATAGTTCTTCCTGTGACTCTCCCCCTTCCATGTTATATGAGTTTCTGACATATAGACTTTTTATAGGTTATCAACTTATATGTTATTCTTACCAAGGAGCTGGTTGTTAGTTTACTCACCATTGTTTTGGGCTTTGAAATATAATTTTTATTAGATCTGTAACACTAATATTTAGAAGGCATCTTGGAGCCATGTTAATTAACTATACAGATGTCTCTTCCTAGGGCCAAAGACTTCCTCAGTCTGGTTTGTTTGTTGTTTTTTGTATTTTTTGGATTTGTGGTATATGGCATTAATTTATTCTGGTGGAGTAGGCCTCAAATCCAATCAAAGTGGTTGATTGCTGCCAGAACAGCAAAGCAGTAATCGTACCAATGGGTATGTATTGACTAGCAGCTTAGTTTTGTAGTTCACGGGGTTCATAACTGAAAAGGACTGCTGATGCTCTTCTACCTGCCTAGTAGCCTCCACAGCACCTTTCCAGACCATGAAAGCTCCTAAATAGAAATACAATTTCTATGTCAGCTTCAGTTTAACATATCTCTATAATATTAAAAAAAAACATGTGCATTATCTACAACAATAGTGACTCACCAAAATGGTTCTGATGAAACACGTGGAATGAGTTTGGATTGTTTGGAGGGATCTCAGGCATCTCCCTGACTCACAGTTCAGAAGCCACTTTCCCACATGGGCTGTCAGAACACAGTAAGTGGTGCAGTTATTCCTAGGCTTGCTTCTCTGAAGCCCACAGAGGCCCTTGCTGTAACCTCCCTCTAACTTCCCCAGGCCACTGCCACATTTTCATATATTCCTCTCTTCTAGGAGTTCAAGAGATGAAGGGAAATGTTTTCTGTGGTGCAAAAGCTTATAAGATAGCCCTATATGTGTACATCTTGCTCCAAAATGTATTTATTGTGATATTTCAAAGATATTTCTTCAAAATAAAAAAGCATTAAGTGTTGCTTGACAGAACGATCTCTCCCATTGCACACTTTAGTGTATCTCGACCTGAAGCCACTCAAGACAACTCATGACACCTGTCTATTTTCTTCCATGTTTTTATTTTTATAACATCTTTCTTCCATTTCCTCTTAGTTCAGAGTTGAAATCAAATGTTTTTACTCAGTACATCTTTACAATCTGCCAAATGTAAAAGTATCTTTTATTTTCCTGAGTTGACTGTTGTCTGGGAGGCTCACTGCCTCCATCTGCTAACCTAGGGCTAGTCCTGGAAGCTTCTAGCCTCCATACAACTTTCAGCTTCTGTAACATACTGCTGAATAATCGCACCCTTTCCGGCTGGTTCAACTCAGCTGTTCTGGTTCAAGCGGACTGATTCAAACTGGCTCCTTTCTCAGTTTAGGATTGAATTGCTCTGCTTGGTAATCTGTTCTAATCTCCTGGCTCCTCATTCTTGGGCTCATTCTGTCTTTACGTGTGTCTATCTTGTTTTCTCTTCAACTTATCTCCATAAAACTCTCCCAGGAAAACTGCCTCTGAATTCCACAGACTGAACTGCTGCAAACTTAACTCCTCTGCGCTCCTCTCAACTCACTGAGCTAAACTGCCTAACTAGAACTCATTAGAACTTAGAGACACTGTCTCCTAAATTCTGAGATTAAAACCACCATCAAGTTTCTTTTCCTGAAACTTGCTCTATACCAGGTTGGCTTTGAACTCAGTTCTGCTTGCTTCTGTCTCCTGGGATTAAAAGCATGTCTATTTTGCCAGATCACAAGGATATAGAAGGTCTGTGGATGTACTCTCTTGTCACAGTAAGCATGTTCTGAGTTAAAATTCCTCTATAGCCAAATATAGTAATGTGACTTTCTTTTCCTCAAGTAGTTCATGCTACTGTATTTATTTGATATACTTCGGTCTTTTGAATGTCTTTCATTACTGATTTTGACTAGGACAGAGCACCTGCTTTATCTTATTTTCACAGAAGTTGCCATCCTGGTTATCTCATAGTATATATCTGACAAATATTTGTGGAATTAAGTTAAGAGAAAATACAGGAATTAATAAAAAGCATTTATTTTTGAACAAGTGAATATTTTAGATTTTGTTAACATACAAGCCAGATGTCTTTTCTGAAATTTGTGAGGTGTCAAATTTTGAATGGGGAACATTTGAACATCTGTGTGTCATTTCTGCGCAGCTTACTCCTTGGCTAACATGGTACTGCTGAGTCTCAGCCTCTCAAAGACACAATTCGAAGCTGCCTCGTAATACATGCGGGGTGTGTATTTCTCCAAGAATTGTTGTATTTTAATTGGACATTTTTCAACAAAATAAGCACTAGAACAAATAATGCTGGAACTTCAGACATGTTGATGACTGCTAGGGGATGCTAGTGAATCGGGGGTAAGATTTCAGAGTCCCTTTCCAAGAACTAAGCACCAGCAGTTTCTGTTGTGCTTTCTGTAATAGATTTTCATGGTTTGACTTATGTGTGACTAAAACAAAGACACCAAAGTTTAAGGGGACTATATAATATTAAAGTGTGAATCCCTATGAAAATACCCCTGATATTTTCACCAAAGCAGAAATCATTCATAAGTTATTGAAAACAGACTTCATTTATTTTAATCTGGCTCAATTGGTGGAAAGCGGAGTGGAAGCCTGGAGGTTCCATCGACACAGGGGATGGTATCAGGTCAATATTATTAGCTTCTCCTGACATTGGTCCATTACACAGCAGCTTTCCTGGCTTCCCAGAAGACCAGTAAAGCTGAAGGCATGAGTGGGGAATTGCTGATATTTATCAGGTAGGAGCCAGTTAACAAGTTAACATGGAAACAACGAGGCAAAGCAAAAGTTAAGACAGGCAGAAATTTCACCTCTCTTTCAGGGAATAAAACACATAATATGCTGTAAAACCCATCTCATTCACTCAGCCAGCCATATGGGATGTGTGTGTGTGTGTGTGTAAATATGTGTCATTAAGATAGATTTATTTCAGAACACATTAGTAAGTTTATTGCCAAAATAATGTTGTAGACTTGATTTTGTGGTACTCAAACTTATAAAATAGCCATTGGCCAAGACAAGAAAGCAGACTAGAACGGAGGCTGAGCAAATGGCAGAATGAAGAGGACAAGTTCAAATGTTCTGTATCTGGGAGTTTCTTAGTAAGAGTAAGTCTTGTGATATTCTGTGCTCAGCAGTCTATTCCTAAATACTTTCTGGTTTCCTCATCAGGTTTCCATTTGTATATATACAAGAAGCTACCTACAGCAAGAAGAACCATGAACCAATCAGGAATTATATAAATGTTACATTCTTAGTGTTTTGGCTATTTATATTTGACAGCCTTGAAGAAACATTGGGCAGAGAGAAGGGAAGCTTGTAGAAGAGTAGGGAGAAGGATAGAAGGACCTCGTGGGAACAGGAGCCATGAGAAGACCAACATAGTCAACTAACCTAGGCCCAGGGAGGCTTTCAGAGACAGAAGCACCAACCAATGGCCATGCATGGAGTAGATCTAGGCATCCCATGTATATGTACCTGATGGCCAGCTTTCTCTTCATGTGAGTCCCCTAGTAAAGGGATCAGAGCAGGGGCTGTCTCTCACAAAGTTTCTGCTGCCCGCTTTTTAATCACTTCTCCCTGGTGGAGCTGCCTCACCATGCCAATGTGGAAGAAGATGCATTTAGTCCTGATGCAACTTGATGTTCTGACCTGGAATTGGGAGGGGGGGGTTTCCCTTTTCTGAGGGGTAGGATGGGGGAAGAGGGATTGTAGTACCTGGAGGAAAGGAGGGAGTGGCTACAATTGGGATGTAAAGGGAATAAATAGATAGATAGATGAATTTATTTTAACATGAAAAATAAAAGATAAAATAACAAGCTTGTTACTTTTATCACAAAAGTAAAATGTTCTTGGTAGCCACATAGTAAATTTCTGCTTTTTCTTACTATGCAAATTTGGGTGTGTTGGATACTCTATCTGCAAGAAAGGCAGGAATGTTTGTAGTTTCTTTAACCTTTAAATTAGTTAGACAGATTTCCAGTTGCGTTTTAGAATGGTAGTCAAGTAAATAGAGGCCATGCTTTCCAACTATGTTGTTTAGTAATGCTGATCTAAGCAGGAAGCTGAAAAGCTAATGTATTTGTCTGTGTTCACTGTAGGCAAGAGATGTAAAAAGGGAAGAGCAAGAAAAAGATCTCATTCTGATCCAATGTCAGTGTCCAGTTCTTTTGTTCTGAAAGCATATAATTTCTCACACACATTATATAGTCTTACAATTATAAGTGTGTAACATGTGTGTGATGTACAGAACAATTAAGGCTGGTTTTCTTCTCTTTGTGTGAGCAGGAAAAAAAATCTGTAAATCTTCATTCATGACATGTGAAGAATGGCATCTAATAGTAATTCATAGGGGTTCTGTAGCCAACAAGAAGCGTTGTCTGTGCCTAGTTATTCATGTCTCAGCCAGTCTCAGAACAATTACCATAGAGTGGTCTTAGTAATATAAGTTACCTGCTTGATATGTAGTTTAATTCTTCAAATCCTGATTGTATCCTCCTCTCTCATTCTCTCCTGATCCTCCTGACCTCATCTCCTTTCCCTCCCTCTCTTAGTGCTCAGAAAGGGGAGCTTTCCTCCCCTAACATTTGACGTCAGCCTATCAAGTCTCATCTGTACTATGTTCATTGTTTCTTGGTCAAATCATGGGCATGTCAATTGCTAGTCTACTTTTCTCACAAGAATATACATCCTAAGTGCAGCAGATAGATATGATTCTATGGAAAGATAAGGTAAGATAGTTAGATAAGATCTTCAAAAACCTCAAAGACATATAGAATGTGGCATTTAAAATTTTTTATTATGTTAAAGATTCACTGACAATGAGACAGCCTACCTCAAAGAGGATGATGACCATAAAAGAACCTCCTTACGGAGATGGCTTCAAATGTGGCAAAGAAGCCACTGGGAAAAATGTCCTCGTTTCTACCACAGACAGAATTCTGCCTAAAAAAGGGCAAGGTTGATGCAGGCAGAGTTGACAGGCAAACTTTGCCAAGACAGGGTAAACAAGTCTTCAATGGTTCCTCCCTCACCAATATGTCTGTGAGATATATTGGGCCAGAAGGCTGAAGAAGATGCTCCAACATTATACAGAGTTTTGGGTGACTATTCAGGTAGAAAACTGTCTCTGTCATCCTCACATTTATAAAGCTACTAACCTGCATTCCTGGCATACTCAGGTGATCAATTTTATTCCTTCTCAAGTCTCTGAGGGAGTTGAAGACCAGGTAGCTTAGTTTTACAATGAAGCTTACTTGTTTAGGAGTTAAGATGTTTTTCGGACTATATAGATGGTTTAAATTGATAAATATGATGGATATTGATTTACATTCAGAATTTTAGATGCTCCAAGATAGGAAAGATTTTTTTCAACGATGCTAAATACAAATATCCAAAACACTAAGAATGTAACATTTATATAATTCTTGATTGTGTTATGGTTCTTCTTGCTATAGGTAATCTATTGTATATATGTGTAACAATATAAATGTATTATGTTTAATTATACATATAATTAACATAAAAATATATAAAACATATAAAAAATATAAAATGTTTAATTAATAAAAAAGAAGAAATATCTCTAGATGACTTATAATAAAGTATCAGAATAGCAAGGGATAGTCTTTGAGACCCCAGTGAAACAATTCCAGTTGAAAAGGGAAACCACATTAGAATTGGATTTAAGATTATTGACAATCTTCTCAACAAAAATGACACCCTTACTGAATATAGCCAATATCAGTTATTAGCAGATTTAAATATTTTTTATTTCCATTACATCAATACATTCAGATTTCTTGTTATGTCAAAGCAAGCCATTTATTAAATAGAAAATCCCAGTGGATAGAAGTCAGAAAAACTTTCAACACTGAACTATTCTAGAGTGATGGGTATGTGTAAAATACTCTAATGGGCTGAGAAATAATGATGTTACAGTTTATACAGAATTTTCTGAAGACATCCTGGCTGTATTTGGGACTAATATATATTTTATATATGGCAAATTAAATGCCATTGCTAATTCACCTGTTATACCCAACTAACTTGGAGAATTGTTTCTCACCTATTAATCTTTCCCCCAAAGTGTTAACACTTTATTTTATTATGGTATTTATTTGCAAACATGACACTAATATTATTTCTTCAAAGAGATGGATTCTTTCTAGTCTAAACCACTCAATGCAAATGGTTTTTGTTTATTTGTTTTGTTTTTAATGTTAGATCTGTGCCAATTATGAGCAGCTATTAGTATGCTGTGTTTGTCATACAGCCTGGAGAGCTTTTAGAGGATTCTAATGGTTTAAAAGACAAATAAATTGATTTGATCTAGAATAGTTAAGTTTTCTGTCAAGTAAACCAAAATTTATAAAGCTTCAGCCTCACACATAAGCTTCAGCACCCACTGCACTTAGAAACTGTGCACTATCCTGAGAAGTTTAAATTTATCTCTAGATATACTAGCTGTAGCAAGAGCTAATATTCACAACATATCATAGTAATAATTGTTATGAAGAAATGTTTATTATAGACTGTGAAATGTTTTATGGCACAAATACACTGATGAACAGTTATTGTTCATTTACAAAGTCAAAACATGGATTAAGTCCAGCAAAGTTTTAAAGTTAGTGAAATTCTTTCCTGGGTTGGGAAGATCAAGAAAATATGGGCATTTCTCACCAGCTCAAGGAAAAATTCAAAACCTAAGTGCTGGCTTCCTCTACAGAAACCTGCAGAGACTTTTGTTTACACTGTTTTAAGTGGAACAGAAGGAAACAGCTGGACACAGAGGGGCAAATATCAGCAGCTCCCTGAGATTACACAGAGCTGCCAAGTACAGAAGGACGTTCCCTCCTCACAGCATCTCCTGTCTGTGTGATTCTCTGTCTTAATGAACAACAGATATAAGTTTTAGAGTATCTACATAGCATTTGTATAAGGCTGAAACTTAAAAGTAAAATAGACATTTATAAATTTCATAACAATTTCATTGCATAACAGATATTTCCCCCTCCATTTTATAGATAAGGTCATAGAACAAAGCAAAAGTTACTGTAGCAAGTGAAAAAGACTTTTGGTGATGTCTCCATACAGCATGGAAAGACACACTTCCCTGGCATCTTTCTCCATGAGAAATTAAAGAAGGATGGCTTTATCTGCTATACTGTATGCATGTATATGTACTCACACAATAAAACATCTAATGATAGGATTTATAAACCATTGTAGATCAATAAATATTATTTATTTTCTGCTAATTGATTTCTCTCCCTCTCAAATATAATGTTGGTTTTGTTAGTAAATATTACTCTACCTCTATCCTTGTCTGAAACATAGAGAATTTGGGTCATTAAAAACTCAAAGAGCCTTTTGAAAAAATTTAAATTGCATTAGAACAATAAGAATGAAATAGGGAAAGAATGTTTAAATATTAGACATAATCTCAACATATATGTATGAATTTGCTTGCAGTTTGGGGAAGTTAATGAGAGATGCAAAAGAATTAACATGTTTAGTGTGACTTTTAAACTTGTAAGTAGAAATGTCGCAAAGAAATGATTAGATCAGCAAGTAAATCTTTTCTCTTGAGGTTCCAAGATGGTGGCACCCAGCAAGCACTGTATCTGATCTACTGCAAGGAGACAAGGCACTTGAATGGAGCCACAGACTGCTAAATCTAGATAACTTTAGGTGAATTGGGTCTGCACAGTGCAGGCCACTGGCGGGCCTGGCCCTGGGTCAAGCAACAGATCACAGAGGTTCTGAACCTACTCTCAAGACAGTCTAATGGAACCCATCTGCAGGCTGCAGCTGGCAGATAAAGCCAGAATTCAATGTGTGGGTAGGTGCCAGAACCCCTGCCTGTGAAAGCCATAGGGAAACAGGAGAAGCTGCCGTTGGCCCCATCCATGCCCCATGAAAACACAGGCAACTGGGTCCACTGAGCTCAGAGACAGCAGCGGTGCACACACTGCGGTGCCAAATGGGCCCACATTGGAGCAGAGCACAGGAGACAGAGCCTGCAGATCCAAGCAGTTAGAGCCCAACTTGGACACTTCACACAACCCCAGTAGGATCTACCATGGGGCTGGGTCCACCTAGCTCAGAGAGAGCGCACACAACCCACAGTGCTGAACGGCCCAAGTTGGACCTGAACGCAGGGTACTGAGCCTGCAGATCAGAGCAGTTAGAATACGGCTTAGACACCTCACACAGCCCCAGCAGGTTTCCCATGCTCTCAGGAAATGCTGGACACCCCTGAGGTGTCTATACACTAGTCTGGACGGCACCCATAGCTCAGTGTGTCTGAGCCAGGCGAGGTCTGGATTTCAGGACAGTGTGAAGTACAGACAACTGGGATCTACTTGCCCAGCCAGAGCTTGGCAGTCTCGATTTGAGACCCCACAACAGATGACCTGAGTTGCAGCACTATAACATGAAAGGGACCAATCAGGAGCATACCTCTGTTGACCCAGCACAGAGCCTAAGATGTAGAGGAAAGTCTCCAGGAGTGGAAACTTGGTCATCTGCCTGTTCCAGGGGAAAACTCCCTGATCTCCACAGGCAAGAACACAGGACATACAATCATTTACCAAGTATCTATTCTCAACAACCAGTAAAGGACACCAGAAGCCACATTCCATCAACAGAAACAGCGAAATGACTAAAGGACAACATAAGAATGCAAACAACAAAAACCAAAACAGTTCAGCATCTCCAGATCCCTGGAACCCCAAAGAAAACAACCTTGAAAAAACAAAAACAATCAAAATACAAGAGAACAACCTCAAGTCCTTAGTAAGGAAGATGATAATGGAAGAAATGAATGAAATCTGTAAACAACTGCAGAAGAATACAACCAAGTGAGTTGAAGACATAAAAGAGATGTATAGAGAGGAACTGGAAGAATTTCAGGAAAATACAAACAGACAGATGAAGGAAATCAATAAAACACTTCAAGATCTCAAGATGAAAATGGAATTTATGATAAAGGGACACACAGAAGGAAAACATGACTGAGAGGCTTTAGAGAACAAAGCAACCAACAAAGAAATTTCCTTCTCTTATAGAATCCAAGAAATAGAGGAACGATTTTGGGACTTGAAGATACAATCACAGACCTAAAAACAACCATCAAAGAAAATGGTAAATCCAAAAAGTTCCTGACACAGAACATCCAAGAAATCAAGGTCACCATGAAAAGAAGAAACCTGAGAACAATAGGCATTGAGGAAAGGGAAGATGCCCGACTCCATGGCCCAGAAAAATATCTTGAACAAAATCACAGAAGAAAATTTTCCCAATCTGAAGGAGATGCATATGAACATACAAGAGGCCAAAAGGACACCAAATAGAATAGACCAGAAAAGAAAATATTCCTGCCATATAATAATAAAAACACAAAATATACAGACCAAAGAAAAAGTATTAAAAGCAGTAAGAGAAAAAGAGAGTAACATAGGATGGCAAACCTATAAGAATTGCACCCTACTTCTCAGCTGAGACTTTAAAGCCAAAAGTGCCTGGACAGAGGTCCTGAAAACCCTAAGAGACCAGAGATGCCAGGCTAGACTACTATACCCAGCAAAACTATCACTAACCATTGATGGAGAAAACAAAATACTCCATGACAGAAACAAATTCAAACAGTACCTATCCACAAATCCATATTTACAAAAGTTACTAGAAGAAAAACTCCACCCCACAGGGATGAGATACAACCAAAACTACACAGGAAATTGATAACTACAACATCACAAAATCACAACCTCACAGACTCTTGACTGACTGTAACAAACACCCAAATGAAGGGGCTTAACAGTCACTGGTCATTTATATCTCTCAACATGAATAATCTCAATTCGCCATTAAAAAGACACAGACTAACCAAGTGGATGCATAAATAAACAAGACCAAAATTCTTCTGCATTCAAAAAACACATCTCATCCACAAGAACAGACATCACCTCAGGGTAAAAGGCTGGGGAAAATATTCCAAGCTAATGTTCACAGGAAGCAAGCTGGTTTAGCCATTCATTTATCCAATAAAATAGACTTTCAACCAAAATTAATCAAAAGGGACGAAGAAGGACACTTTATACGCATCAAGGATAAAATCAACCAAAAGGACATCAGAATTCTGAACATCTATACTCCAAATACAAGGGCACCCACATTTGTAAAAGAACTACTAACAAAGTTTAAACCACTCATCGATCCCCACCCAGTAATAGTGGAAGACTTCAACACCCCACTTTCACTGAAGGATAGGTCATTGAAACAGAAATAACATCACTAACAAACGTCATGAATCAATTGGATCTAACACATGTTTAGAGAACTTACCACCGAAACACAAAGGACTATACTTTCTTCTTAGCACTCCATGCAACTCTCTCCAAAATTGATTACATAGTGAGTCAAAAAGCAAGCCTCAACAGATACAAGAAGATTGAAATAATACCTTGTATCTTATCAGATCACCAAGGTCTAAGGCTAGACTTCAACAACAACAGAAATAAAAAAAAGCCTACTCACACATGGAAACTAAACAACTTTCTACTTAATGACACCTAGGTCAAGGAAGAAATTAAGGACTTCCTGAAATTCAATGAAAATGAAGGAATAATGTACTCAAATTTATGGGTCACATTGAAAGCAGTGCTAAGAGGAAAATTCATAGCACTAAGTGCCTTTAAAAAGAAATTGGAAACATCCCACATAAACAACTTAACAAGCCCTAGGAAAAAAAGAAGAAGACACACCCAAGAGGAGTAGACATCTGGAAACAATTAAACTTGGTGCTGAAATCAATAAATTAGAAACAAAAAGAACAATTCAAAGAATCAACAAAACCAGGAGCTGGTTTTTTTTTTTTTTGAGAAAATCAAGAAGATAGACAAATTGTTAGCCAAACTAACTAAAAGGCAGAGAGACACAATCCAAATCAACAAAATCAGAAATGAAAAGGGAGACATAACAACAGACACTGATGAAATACAAAGAACATTAAGGTCATACTTCAAAGGCATATATGCCACAAAATTCAAAAATCTAAGGGAAATGGACAATTTTCTTGATCGATTCACATTCCAAAAATTGAATCAAGGTCAGATAAACAAATTAAATAGTCCTATTTCTCCTATAGAAATAGAAGCAATCATTGATAGTCTCCAAACCAAAATAAGCCCAGGGCCAGATGGTTTCACTACAGAATTCTACCAGACCTTCAAAGAGGAGCTAATACCGATACTCTTTAAGCTACTCCAAATGATAGAAATGGATGGAACATTACCAAATTCTTTCATTGAGGCCACAGTCACGCTGATACCTAAACCACACAAAAAAGTAGAACTTCAGATCAATTTCTCTTATGAACATAGATGCAAAGATACTCAACAAAATACTCGCAAAACTAATACAAGAACATATCAAAGACATCATTCATCATGACCAGGTAGGATTCATTCCAGACATGCAGGGATGGTTTAATATACAGAAATCCATCAATGTAATCCACCATATAAACAAACTAAAAGAAAAAAAACCACATGATCATCTCCTTAGATGCAGAAAAAGCACTTGACAAAACCCAACACCCATTCATTTTAAAGTGTTGGAGAGATTGGGGATACAAGGCACATACCTAAATATAATAAAGGCTATATACAGCAAGCCAACAGCCAACATCAAATTAAATGGAGAGATACTGAAGGAAATTCCTCTAAAATCGGGGACCAGACAAGGCTGCCCACTTCAATCTCCATATCTCTTCAATATCGTTCTTGAAGTTCTAGCCAGAGCAATAAGATAACACAAGGAGATCAAGGGGATCCAAATGGGAAAGGAGGAAGTAAATTATCCCTATTTGCAGATGATATGATAGTGTACATAAGTGATCCCAAAACCTCAACCAGACAACTCTTACAGATGATAAACACATTCAGTAAATTGGCTGGATACAAAATTAACTAAAAAAAATCAGTAGACATCTTATATACAAGTGACAATCATACAGAGGAAGAAATTAGGAAAACTACACCCCTCACAATAGCCACAAGCAATATAAAATATCGAGGAGTTACTCTAAGCAAGCAAGTGAAGGACTTGTTTGAAAAAACTTTCAATCCCTAAAGAAAGAGATTGAAGAGGACTTGAGAAGATGGAGGGATCTCCCTTGTTCATGGATTGGGAGAAATAATATAGTAAAACTGGCTGTCTTACCAAAAGCAATTTACAGATTCAATGCAATCCCTATGAAAATACATCAACAATATTTTAAAGACAATGAAAGGTCAATTCTCAACTTCATATGGAAAGACAAAAAATCCAGAATAGCTAAAACAATCTTATACAATAAAAGATCCTCAGGAGGAATCTCCACACCTGATCTCAAGCTGTACTATAGAGCAACAGTAATTAAAACAGCATTGTATCTGTACAGCAATAAGCTGATTGATCAATGGAATTGAATCAAAGACCCAGATATGAGTCCACACACAAATAGTCACTTGATTTTTGGCAAAAAAGCCAAATCTGTTCAATGAAAAAAGGATAGCATCTTCAACAAATGGTGCTGGTCCAACTGGATGTCTACATGTAGAAAAATGCAATTAGACCCATATTTGTCACCATGCACAAAACTCAAATCCAAGTGGATTAAAGACCTCAATGTAAAACCAGAGACACTAAGTCAGTTGGAAGAAAAAGTGGGGAAGAGACTGGAACACATTGGCACAGGAGACAACTGCCTAAACAAAACACCAACAGCCTAGGCCTTAAGGTCCACAATTAATAAATGGGACCTCATGAAGCTGAGAAACTTCTGTAGCAGGGGACACTGTCAAAAGAACAAAGTGACAGTTTGCAGACTGGAAAAAGATCTTCACCAACCTTACATATAATAAAAAGCTACATCTGACAAAATATATAAAGAACTCAAGAAATAAACACCACCAAATAAATAACCCAATTAAGAAATGAGGCTCAGAACTAAACAGAGAATTCTCAACAGAGGAATATCAAATGGCTGAGAAACACTTAAAGAAGTGCTCAACATCTTTAGTCATCAGAGAAATGCAAATCAAAATGACTCTGAGATTCCATCTTACACCCATCAGAAAGGCTCAGATCAAAAATTCAAGCAACATGCTGGCAAGGATATGGAGAAAGAGGAACACTCCTTCATTACTGGTGAGAATGCAAACTAGTACAACCACTTTGGAAATCTATCTGGCACTATCTAGGGCTTCCTCAAGACTCAGCTATTCCACTCCTTGAAATATACTCAGAAGAAGTGCCAACACAAAACAGGGACACATACTCAACCATGTTCATAGCAGCCTTATTCATAATAGCCAGAACATGGATACAGCCTAAGTGCCCCTCAGTATAATATTGGATAAAGAAACTGTGGTACATTTACACTATGGAATACTACTCAGCTATTAAAAACAAGGAATTTTCAAAATTTGTGGACAAATGGATTGAACTAGAAATGATCATGAGTGAGTTAACCCAGAAGCAGAAAGACTTACATGGTATATACTCACTTATATCTGGACACTAACCCAAGTCTTTACTTATCAGGAAAATGAGACAAAGGGGAGGACATCCTATTGGGACTTTAGGTGAGAGAAGCATGGGAGAATGGGGAAATAGAAGGATCCAGACAGTCCTAGAAACCTATAAGAAGATCATTATGACAGGCAGTTCTGGGCCTAGGGGTCCTGTTCAAACTATGGCACCAGCCAAGGACTATACTGTAGTAAACATTGAACCCCTACCCAGATCCTGAAATGAACAGGACAATCCCCACAGTTCAGTGGTCAGTGGGGACTGACTTTCACTCGAACTCTGGTGCCCCTATTTGACCACATCCTCTTGAGGTGGGGCTGGTGGCACTCAGAGAAAGGACAGCAGGCTACCAAGAAGAGATTTGATACCCTATGAGCATACACAGGGGGAGGAGGTCCCCGTCAGTCACAGTCATTGGTGAGGGGAGTACAGGGAAAGCAGGAGTGAGAGAGGAATGAGAGGATGTGGAGAGCTGCGATGTGCCGTGCCTTAACAAGGCGCAGGTTTCTGCCTTCCGCCATCCCGACGGCGAGCACTCTCTAAGATAAACAAGTCATTATATAGCAAAAGGCTCTGCAAGTCCTCGGTACGTCAGACTTCAGAACTCCTGATCTACAGGGCGATCGATCGGTAAGTGTCCGGTAAATTAGGACCCGAGTGTAAAGGTTCTCAGGTTGTTGAGACAAGTTTTTCAGTCCGCGGTAAAGCGGGGGAAGGTTCTCAGGATGTAGAGACAAGTTTTTCAGTCCGCAGTAAAGCGGGGGAAGGTTCTCGGGTTGAGACAAGTTTTCCAGTCCGCGGTAAAGCAGGGGAAGGTTCTCAGGTTGTTGAGACAAGTTTTTCAGTCTGCGGTAAAGCGGGGGACGTTCGGAGACCCTTTAAAAATGGGAAACTCTTCGTCATGTCTGATCAGGGCAGCTCAGAAAGGGCTGCTAAAAACTAAAGGCTTGAGAGACTCATGCTAAAAATGGAGTCGCTTGTGCAGAAACAGCACGAGGAGGGTAGGAGGAGGAAGAAGGCGGAAGAGGCCACGCCCAAAGGAGATAATCCGCCATCTTGGCACGCCTCGGAACTGGCACCGCCGCCTTATGCGGGCACTTCCCCTTTATCAGCACCGCCGGGGAATTCTCATTCTCTGTGCCCAGAGGTTTGGAAGCAGGCTCGTGCCGCCTTCCCAGTGTTTGAGGATGCCAACACCAATGGCCATGATTAATGGAGGAACATTTGGTAATGCTACTTTCAGCTGGAATACATCTGACCTTTTTGAAACTTCTAACAGGTGGTTCAGCTCAGATGGGAATGGAAATGTCAGGGTTATGCATTACATCTGTGCCATATAACAATTTTACATGTGCTGCTAATTTGTCTAAGAGTCTTTCAGCTTATCTCCAGGGGAACTGGTCCGCAGAGTTTGAACATACCCTAAGAGATCTGCGCCTCACCATTGTCACTGTGAATTCCACTCGAGTGGACATTACCACCGCTGAAGGCCTTGCCTCTTGGATTCAACAAGCTATGCATCATCTTAAGGAGTGGGCGGGTATCGGGGCTTTAGCTATGGCCCTTCTGATTATCAGCTTCCTCTGCCTGTGTTCCTTCGGCGCTTGGTCATATCCCAAAACAGAGACCGTGCCCTAATTGCACAAGCCTTCTATGCTATTGAGGCTGGACAGTCCCCTCAGGCTTGGCTGGTGGCCTTTAAGTCCTGATCCTCGTCATGTTCGGGGTGCAAGGCAAAGCACTGCACAGGAGGTACATTGTTTGCAGTTAATGGCTTCCTGGAGAGCACGTCTGATTGCATGTGGGCTGACACCCAAAATCCCACCTCCAGAGAAAGGTGTCGGTCGGGTCCAGAGCTAGGCTGGGGCCGAGCCCCCATCTGAGTTCTGTTGTACATCAGTGGCCAAACTTCAGGGCGGGTTCCGTACATGATCAAGGTGGATAACCTGGGTTATGGGCGGTCATACATCAGTGCCCTCTGGAGATCAGACCTCTACTCTCACCCGTTTCGTCCTGCTCTTACAAAATAAAACAGGGGGGACTGTGGAGAGCTGCGATGTGCCGTGCCTTAACAAGGCACAGGTTTCTACCTTCCGCCATCCCGACGGCGAGCGCTCTCTAAGATAAACAAGTCCTTATATGGCAAAAGGCTGTGCAAGGGTAACAGGTGATCTGATGACGAGCAGTTCTGCTCTGATGCGGACCTATGAGGAGGTAACACCTGGCATGAGCTGATTGGCTCTTGAGTTGGTACTTAAGCTTGGCCCTTCCCTTCTTCGGGGCCATTCCCACTGAGCTAAATCCTGAGTAAAGATCTCAAGAAGAAGTCTGGTTGTTGGCGTCTTATTTCCACTGGATGGTGCGGCGCCAACAGGAGGATACAAGGAATGGGATAACTATTGAGACATAATATTAATGAATTAATAATAATAATAAATATTCTCTATTTTCTAGTAAATGTAGTTTGTTTTAGTTGCTTTCTGTGTTCCTCTGTTTCCCATCCTTTATCTTCCTAGTTTCAGACCCTGTCACTAGATAAGAGAGGAGAATGGATGGAGTGGAAAAAGATAAAGATATTTTAATCTAAGTTTTTCCTCTTGTTTCTTTTTTGAGCATAACTAACAAATTGCAAACAACCCCACTGAATGATCTATAACTATCAACCCCACCTATGGGGCTCTAGTATTTATAGACCCTCTAAAATTCCTAGAATTCCAAACATCACACAATTGCAGGAATTGTCTGCACCTGACAAAGCCATGCCTCTGCTAGAGCATGAGGCAAATCATAGTCAGCAACTAAGAAAGAGACTCATATCTGAGACTAAAATGAAAACATGTTCTTATAATATTTATGTGTGTGTGTGTGTGTGTGTGTGTGTGTGTGTGTGTGTGTGTGTGTTTAGGAAATCCAAATTCCCAAATTCTCACTCCAAGCAAAGATGCATGTCCACCTGAGCCTACATCTGTCAGTCTGTCCTCAACTAGGCACGCTCAGGAAAAAAAAAAAAAAACTAGCTAGACTAAACCATGTGAGTTCTGGGTATAATGGTCTATATCCTAGTAAAGCACAGGGCTGCTAATGACAGGGATTATGTTGCCTTTAAATCCATGCCTTTTATTTCTTTTATTTTCTTTTCCTTCTTCTTTTTTTTTAATGGAAAGTAACTCAAAGCAATTCCACTACATTAGGGACAAGACAAGATAAGCTTGCTACTTCCAATATACCTATTCAATATAGTACTAGAAGTCTTAGATAGAGCAATGCAACAACTGAAGAAGATCAAAGGAATACAAATTGGAAAGAAAGAAGTCAAAGTATCTCTATTTGCAGATGATATGATAGTACACATAAATGACTATAATATTCTACTGGGAAATACCTCAGGTTGATAAATGCAACAAAGCAGCAGACTAAAAAACTAACTCAGAAAAATATATATAATATCTTAGGGGTTACTCTACCTAAGCAAATGGAAAGACTTGTATGATAAAAAACAAAACAAAAAACAACAAAAACAAAAAAAACCATGAAGTTGTAACGCACAAAACTAACCTCTAAGCTCTACTTGAACAAGGACCAGGTAATTTCCTGGAAAGTTGAGAGTTATTCTTGGAAAATAATAATAGCATAATGGGAGAGTTCCATGTGCTATGGGTTTGTCTTTATAAGGCCCTACAATACATGTCTTGGGGCTACTCAGCTGACTTCTTTAGGGAGTGGTTCTGATCCAAATCTATCTTGGTCAGTATTTAATAAAGCTTGTTTCAAAATTGGCTCAAAATGATGAAACTGGTTTTTCTATTTTAAATCTCAGGATTAACATTTGAAGGCCCCAGTAAGATAATTCTACCTCAAATTCTGTGGAGCCAGGCTCTTCATTCTGGCTGTAAAGACTCACCCTAAACCTACTCCCCCAGTATTTGGCCATGATAGTAAGCATTATTTAATGGACACCTACTTTTGTGGTAAGTCAGCAGCCCGTATTTCTCTAGTTTTCTCCCTGGGTTCTGGATTCTGGTTATGGGGTACCCTATCAGGAGACTAAGGGGAACTGATGAAGCCCACCAAATTCTTTGTCCAAGGCATAAGAGAGATGTACTACAGGCCACTAGTTATTTCTGGCTAATTGGGAGTTCAGCCAGAAACACCAGTTGTTTTCTATCCTGCCTTGGAGCACTGAGGATTCCCTTGTGACAAATGAAGACTGGGTCAGGAAACTGGGGGAGGTCCAGCAACTTGGTGCCTGCTTCAGCAGGGTTCCAACACCTAAGCAGCACAACAAAGCCAAGTGTACTCAGGACACTATGGGGCCAGGCCTAGAGTTTGGAGAGGCTCAGTGTAGGGACATCACACATTCCAGGGATTGCGCAAGGAAATCTGTTAAATCCTCTTGGTCAAACTTGTCCAAATCTCTTTGTGACACCATTAATGTCATTGTATCTATTGTCATTTAATTCTATGTTTTCTGTTGCTGCTTTGTGTCTTGTCTTTTGCTGGTCTGTCTTTTTGTGTTCTGACTTGGGCCTCTATGAAACCACACACCTGTGGCTCCTGTAAGCCAGTCATGTCCTGCCTCCTGCCTAGGTCTAGCTGCTGGTGAGCCTAGGACTGTGCAGTCTATGCAAGTGACTCTTAGAAAGGACACTCCTAAAATGGCAGAGCTTTTGGGTGTGTGATTCAGTGGCAGTTTGTGTGTGGCACAGAATGCAATGGGTGTGGCCAATGGGCAGCTTTAAAAAGCCCAGGGTCCCTTTAGAGAAGCCTGTACCCAGCCCTGCTACAGCACTGCTGTGTCTGTGACAATGGGATTTAGAGTGTGGCAGTGTGCCCAACTCCCCTCCTTGAAATTCCAATATTGGAGGAGGTAAGGAAAGTTTTGTCTTTTTGTTTTGAATGTAGAAATGTACAGTGGCCATAGCACATTTGTTTTTGATTGGTCTGGAATTTACTGTGTTCTGTGTTTCATGATAATAGGTCAGCTGTTACTGTTTTAGACAGATGCTGGGGTCAGAATTTATCTCTGGGAATTCTGGCCACTGAATCTAGTGTAACTGGGATTCAAATATCATTTGCATATCAATAATATATAAGTTGTTTTATGCTGTTCTACATTTTTAAAGATGGCTCTGGAATTGGGTTAAAGCTCTCCTGTTATCAGACTCAGGCATGCTTTAAAAATTAAAGGGATTATTGGCTTATAAATTATTGGAAATTGATAAAAATCTGTAACATCTTTAACTAAACATTAACTTAAGACACTTAACATGGGGTTTACAATTAAAAGTCTATGCATAGGTAATCATAAAGAAATCATATGGTATGATTCTCTTCTGGGATATGAGCAACACGTGGCTGGTGAAGGTATATAAAAATAAAAATATTTCAGATTTTTTTTCTATGTCATTGTTACACTGAGATTTCAAAGGTTCAGAGTGTTAACATTGATTAACAGAGTTCTGATAAGCTGTGGAGCATGAACTACTTACTATTAAGTCACAAAAAAACCAGAACTCTGTCCAATCTCTATATAGCTGACTTTCTAGACAAAAGAAAAATAGTCATGCTTTTAACCCAAAGCTATAGTTTTTATGTTTTTTTTCTTCCAGCAATCAAAGGCATGAGTCCATTCCAGCTGTTTTACAATGTAAATTTCATTACGATGATAATATTTATATACCTAAATTTCTATCTCTTTTTGTAGACTAAAATTTTTGTAAGCTTTAGGAAGTCAAAAAAGTCATAAGAATTAGATCCACCTGTCACACACAAGGCAAACAGAGTCCAGATAAGGGCAGCCTATGTTTCTGCACTTGAGAATGGGATTTTCCACTGGTGTGGGGATTCCTTCCCTTCTCCAATTACTACGAAAATGGGCTTAAAAGTTCCAATTATAAGCTTTTTTACGTTCCTAAATTTTAACTTCTGTCTCTAGTCTATATTGTTACAGCAGATTTTTACTTAGCTGACAGACTCCTTCCAGCAATCACCTGCAGACTGCAAAGTGCCAAGCTCTGGACTTATTTAGCTAGAAAGTTGGTAAAAACTAGTGTGGGGACCCATGCCAAATTCTGCCATGTCAGAAATCCTGTGCTTAGGCTGTATGCTGTGACCTTCGAGTTGCTGACCTTTACCTCACCAGGAGGTCTTGTGTTCTAAGCTGTCCTTGGACTATTTACCTTCGAAAGAAGTAGAGAAGTCTCAACTTAGAACCACCCAGAGGATCTAGGAAGTTCTTACAAGGAACTACTCAGAGAACTAGGAAGTTCTACAGGGAGTGATTTAAGCTATTGCATTTTTGCCCAGGGCCTAGGGTGAGTGAGATAAGAATAGATCCTATTGACCTTGCCCTATATATGTTCCTGCTAGTCAGCAATAAAGTGATTCTTGATCAGAAATGTCCTGACTTGATTCGTTATTTCTTGCGTCTCTGTATTCTACTTTCAATCCCCATTCCCTCTTTCAGGTGATCCCTGATTCGATTTTTCCCATGGGCTGGGACCTGACAAACTAGTCTAGACAAAGTTATTGTTCCCATCTCTTCAGCTGGATCAGACATTACCAATGTATGCCCCATTACTCAAACTTTGACTAGCCTGTGCTAAAATGATGGACCTGTGGACCATAAAAATGATGCCCTAGTTTCAACTGTAAGTGTAACAGAATAGTGTACAACATCCTTTGTCCCTGCCGCAAAAGGCTGAAATGCTATCAGAAGGAAACTCCCTGGCATAGGGGACAAATGGCTACCTAAAATTCCAATTGACATACAAGTAATATAGGCCCAGATTTGTTAACTTGTATATTCATTATCTAAAATAGTTGTACAATATGAGAGGGCACTTGGCTTGCTTTATGTAAAATAAAGAGGTATTATATAGTTTTAAAAAGGTTGTGTCTATCACAACAAATTTGGGTTTATAATCTGGCTATACTCATAAAACATTACAAAAAAAGAGACCTGAGATAAAATAAAATACTGGTGACCTGTCCATTTCCAGGATCCTCCCAGGGAGTGGCTCTGATGTCAGCCATCACAGGGCCTTTGACCCTCCTGTTTCTGTTAGTTACAGTTGGCTCTTATGTCACAGATACAATAACTAAATGATAATTTCTATTTGGGTAGTATTAAGATGATGATTATTTTATCCAAAATAAATGAATACCCTTTACAGAATGAAGGATTGACTCAAGGCACAGCTCAACTGGTAGAGGGTTATGGTACCTCAAATTAGCCTGTAATCCTAACCTGCCCATGAACCAGGTAACTTCGTGGAGTGCTGGGAGTTGTTATCTTTGGAAAATAACAATAGTTTCATGGAAAAGTATGGTGGCCTGTGTATTTCTCATTATAAGGCCCTACAACTTGTGTCTTGGATCCACTCAGGTAGAAATTCCAGGTAGTGGTCCTGACCAAAGTCCATCTTGGTAAGTATTTAATAAAGTTTGCTTCAAATTTGACTCAAAATGTTGGAACTGGTTTTGGGACACTCAAGATTATCAAAGTCATTGAAAAAAATTGAAGAAGATATTAGAAGATGGGAAGATCCCCCATGATCATGGATCTATAGGATTAATAGTAAAAATGGATATCCTATCAAATGCAGCATAATGATTCAACACATTCCTTACCAAAATTCTAATACAATTCACAGATTGTGAAGGACCAATTTCAGCTTTATATGGAAACAGAAAACACTCAGCATACCTAAAAACAATGCTGAATAATAGCAATACTTCTGGAGATTTCAACATCCATGACACCAAGATTAATTAAAAAAAAATAGTAAGGTATTGTAACAAAACTGATCAATGGAATAAAAAGCAGTTGAAGATTCAGACATAAGTCCACAGATCTATGAACACTTGGTTTCAGATCAAAAATAAGTCAGCAATACACCCTGTAAAAAAATAGCATCTTGGGGATTCCAAGAAGGCGCCGACCAATAAGCCATGTATCTGATCTACTCCAAGGAGACCAGGGACATAAGTGGAGCAACAGATTGCTGGACTTTGAGAACTGTAGGTGAGTGGGGCCCCAAAGGCCGCAGACCAAAGAAGGGGCCTACCCCCTGGGACAAGCAACATCCTGGAGGTGCTAAACGCACTCCCCAAACTCTGGAACAGAATCCACATGCAAACTTCATGCAGCCTGCATATAAAGCACAGACTTGCTGTTTGGGAAGGGGATTTTCCAGAGTCCCCAGCCAGAGGAGTCTCAGTAAAGAGAGTGAATATGCTCTGCCCTAGGATTCCTCCTTCCACACCACCCCAAACTGCGGAGGTCACCTGCCTAGGCCAGTAGAAACACAGGCGGCAGGATCCAACAGAGATAGCTAAAGTGGGATTGCAGCTAGCTGGCCATCCGGGGCCCAACCTAACACGGATCATAGCAGACTGAGCCTGCAAACAATGGCAGTGAGGAATCAGCTTGGACTGCTTCCACAGACCTATTGGGAGATGTGGGTCTTGCCTAGAGCAAAAGCTGAGCATCATAGCCCTGCGGGAAGACCTGGTTCTGCGGGCTTCCACCAGAGCTCTGCAACCCTATTGTTCCTACCCAGCCACAAGGCACTGGCCCTGCACTCCCCGAATGAGAGGGCCTAGCTGGGATTCCTGGCCCAAGCAAGGCAGGCACTCTCACATTATCAGGAGATGAGACGTGGGTGGGTCATGTTTGCAGTGTCTAATTGCTGACCTACAGCGATAGTGGAGCATCATAGCCTGGCGGGAAGACCTGGTTCCGTGGGAAACCCCCAGAGCTCTGAAACTCTATTTGTCCCAGCCGCCCAGCCGCAAGGCACTGGCCCTGCACTGCCTGAATGAGAGAGCCTAGCTGGGGCTTCTGTCCCGAGCAAGGCAGGCACTCTCACGTTATCAGGAGACAAAACATGGGTCTTGCTTGCAGTGTCGAATTGCTGACCAAGAATGAACTTGGTCCCTCCAGGCATATAGTTCTGGGAGAGGTTGGACGCCTCTACAGGGTATAGAGACAGACCTAAAATAGCTACACCCCCAGAAGATCTGATCTGCATGGGGTCTTGACTACAAAGCCACAGGAAGGACAGACAACTGGGATCAACCTACACAACCAGAATGTTTGTGTGCGGACCTTATTCTAGGTCCCAAAACTGATGATCTGAGTTACAGCAGTAAAGTCCAAACAGATATCTACTTTGGCTAACTCATCCTGGAGCCCACGGTGCAGAGGAAAATCACCAGTAGGGAAACCAGATCACCTACCTGTTCCACGGAAAAACTCCCTGATTCCCACAGGCAAGAGCACCTGACCTATAATCAGTCATCAATTAACCACTCTCTACCAGTGAAGGTCACTACAAAATACCTTCCAACATCAGAGCCATCAAAATGACCAAGAGGACAGCGAAAGAATGCTAACAAAAACCAAAACAGTTTGGCATCTCCGGATCCCAACATTCCCAATGAAAACAACCTAGAGAACCTACCAGCAATGAATAGTCAAGAAAATGACCTCAAGTCCTTAGTAAAGCTGATAATGGAAGAAACAAATAAAATCTGTAAACAAATGCAGGAGGAGGCAAACAAGAGGGCTGAAGAGTTAAAAGAGTCATATAAAGAGGCACTTGAAGAATTTCAGAAAAACATAAATAACCAGATGAAGGAAATTATTAAAACAGCCCAAGACATGAAGATAAAAATGGAAGCTATGATACAGGAACACACAGAAGAAAAACGTGATCAAGGGGCATCAGAGAAGAAAGCAAGCATCTCAGAGGTGGCCTTATCTAACAGATTGCAAGAAATGGAAGAACTAATATCGGGACTTGAAGATACAGTCGGAGAACTAGAAATAACCATCCAGGGAAATACTAAATCTGAAAAGTTCCTGAAACATAGCATTCAAGAAATAAAAGACAACATGAAAAGACAAAACTTGAGAATAATAGGGATTGAAGAAGGCAACCGACTCCACAGCCCAGAAAGTATCTTTAATAGAATAATAGAAGAAAATTTCCCCAATTTGAAGAAGGAGATGAATACGAGCATACAAGAGGCCTACAGAACACCAAATAGAATAGACCTGAAAAGAAAATCTTCCTGCCACATAGTAATAACAACATAAAATATACAGAACAAGGAAAAATATTAAAAGTGGCAAGAGAAAAGGGCCGAGTAACATATGAAGGCAAACCTATCAGAATTACTCCTGACTTCTCAGCAGAGACCATGAAAGCGAGAAAGGGCCTGGAAAGAGGTTCTGCAAACCCTAAGAGAACACAGATACCAGGCAAGACTACTATATCCAGCAAAATTATCAATAACCATTGACGGAGAAGACAAGATATTCCATGACAAAAACAAATTCAAACAGTACCTAGCCACAAATCCATCTTTACAGAAGTTACTAGAAGGAAAACTCCACACCAACTGGTCAAACTACAACCAAAACTACATAGGAAATAGGTAACTATACCATTGCAAAATCACAACCTCACAAAATCTTGACTGTTACAAATACCAAAAATGAAGGGACTTACCAATCACTGGTCATTAATATCTCTCAAAGTCAGTTGTCTAAATTCTCCAATAAAAAGACACAGACTAATGGAATGAATGCATAAACATGACCCAACATTCTTCTGCATTCAAGAAACACATCTCAACCACTAGGACAGACATGACCTCAGAGTAAAAGGTTGGGGAAAAATATTCCAAGCAAATAGTCACAAGACACAAGCTAGGGTAGCCATTCTTATATCTAATAAAATAGACTTTCAACCAAAATTAATCAAAAGAGATGAGAATGGATACTTCGTACTCGTCAAAGGTAAAGTCAACCAGGAAGACATTACGATTTTGAACATCTATGCTCCGAATACAAGGACTCCCACATTTGTAAAAGAGTTATTAACAAAACTTGCCCCACTTATCAATACCCACACATTAATAGTGGAAGACTTCAATACCCCACTTTCACTCAAGGATAGGTCTTTGATTCAAAAAGTAAGCTGGGAAATAACCTCATTAACCAATGTCATGAATCAAATGGATCTAACATATATCTACAGAACTTTCCACCCAAACGCAAAGGATTATACCTTTTTCTCAGCACCCCATGGAACGTTCTCTAAAATTGATGACATAGTTGGTCACGAAGCAAAACTCAACAGATACAAGAAGATTAAAATAATACCTTGTATCTTATCAGATCACCATGGTCTAAGGCTGGACTTCAATAACAACAGAAATAAAAAACATACTAATACATGGAAACTAAACAACTTTCTACTTAATGACACATGGGTCACGGAAGAAATAAGGGAAGAAATAAAAGATTTCCTGAAATGCAATGAAAATGATGGAACAATGTACTCAAATTTGTGGGACACATTGAAAGCAGTGCTAAGAGGAAAATTCATAGCATTAAGTGCCTTTAAAAAAAAATGGAATCATCCCACATAAACAACTTAACAACACATCAGGAAGCCCTAGAAAAAAAAGAAGCAGAAACACCCAAGAGGAGTAGATGCCTAGAAATAATCAAACTCAGGGCTGAAAACAATAAATTAGAAACAAAGAGAACAATCCAAAGAATCAACAAAACCAAAAGCTGGTTCTTTGAGAAAATTAACAAAATAGACAAACCATTAGCCAATCTAGCTAAAAGACAGAGAAACACCATCCAAATTAACAAAATCAAAAATGAAAAGGGAGACATAACAACAGACACCAAAGAAATACAAAGAATCGTAAGAACCTACTTTAAAGTCATTTATGCCACAAAATTTGAAAATTTAAGGGAAATAGACAAATTTCTCGACGGATTCCATTTACCAAAATTGAACCAAGACCAGATAAACAAATTAAATAGCCCTATTTCGCCTATATATCAATAGAAGCAACCATTGATAGTCTCCCAACCAAAAAAAGCCCAGGGCCAGATGGTTTTAGTGCAGAATTCTACCAGTCCTTCAAAGAGGAGCTAATCCGGATACTATTCAAGCTATTCTGAAAGATAGAAATGGAGGGATTTTACTAAATTCCTTCTATGAGGCCACAGTCACATTGATACCTAAACCTCACAAAGTCCCAACAAAAAAAAGGGAATTTCAGACCAATTTCTCTTATGAACATTGATTCAAAAAATACTCAACAAAATACTCGCAAAGCGAATACAACAGCATATCAAAGACATCATTCACCATGATCAGGTACGATTCATTCCAAGCATGCAGGGATGGTTTAACATACAGAAATCCATCAATGTAATCCATCATATAAACAAACTGAAAGAGAAAAACCACATGATCATCTCCTTAGATGCAGAAAAAGCACTTGACAAAATCCAACACCCATTTATGTTTAAAGTTTTGGAGAGATCGGGAATACAAGGCACTTATCTAAACATAATAAAGGCTATATACAACAAACCAACAGCCAACATTAAATTAAATGGAGAGATACTTAAGGAAATCCCTCTCAAATTGGGAACCAGACAAGGCCCTCTGTCCCCATATCTCTTCAATATAGTTCTTGAAGTTCTAGCCAGAGCAATAAGACATCAAAAGGAGATCAAGGGGATCCAAACAGGAAAGAAAGAAGTCAAATTATCCCTATTTGCAGATGATATGATAGTGTATATAAGTGACCCCCAAAATTCCACCAGAGAATTCCTACAGCTGATAAACACCTTCAGCAAATTGGCAGGATACAAAATAAACTCAAAAAAGTCAATAGCTTTCCTGTATACAAATGACAAACAGGCAGAGGAAGAAATTAGGAAAACTACTCCCTTCACGATAGACACAAACAATATAAAATATCTAGGAGTAACTCTCACCAAGCAAGTGAAGGACTTATTCGAAGAAAACTTCAAACCTCTGAAGAAAGAGATTGAAGATGACAAAAGAAGATGAAGGGATTTATCTTGTTCCTGGATTGGGAGAATCAACATAGTAAAAATGGCCATCTTACCAAAAGCGATTTATAGATTCAACACAATCTCTATCAAAATACCTACAAAATATTTTGAAGATATTGAAAGATCAATTCTCAAATTCATATGGAGAAATAAAAAACCCAGAATAGCAAAAACAATCCTATGCAATAAAAAATCTTCTGGAGGAATCTCCATACCTGATCTCAAGCTGTACTACAGAGCAACAGTAATTAAAACAGCATGGTACTGGCAAAGCAACAGGCTGGTGGATCAATGGAATCGAATTGAAGACCCAGAGATGAATCCATACACATTTGCTCACTTGATTTTTGACAAAGAAGCCAAATCTATTCAATGGAAAAATGGTAGCATCTTCAACAAATGGTGCTGGTCTAACTGGATGCCTACATGTAGAAAAATGCAATTAGACCCTTATATGTCACCATGCACAAAACTCAAGTCCAAGTGGATTAAAGACCTCAACTTAAAAGCAGAGACATTAATTCAGTTAGAGGAAAAAGTGGGGAAGAGCCTGGGACACATAGGCACAGGAAACAACTTCCTGAACAGTACACCAACAGCCCAGGCCTTAATGTCAACAATTAATAAATGGGACCTCATGAGGCTGAGAAGCTTCTGTAAGGCAGGAGACACTGTCAGTAGAACAAAGCGACAGCCTATAGACTGGGAAAAGATCTTCACCAACCCTTCATCTGACAAAGGTTTAATATTCAAAATATATAAAGAACTCAAGAAAGTAAACACCACAAAACCAAACAACCCAATTGCGAAATGGGGCTTGGAACTTAACAGAGAATTCTCAACAGAGGAATATCAAATAGCCGAGAAACATTTAAAGAAATGCTCGTCCTCTTTAGTCATCAGAGAAATGCAAATCAAAACGACACTGAGATTCCATTTTACACCCATCAGAATGGCTAAGATCAATAACTCAAATGACACCACATGTTGGCGAGGATGTGGAGAGAGAGGAACACTCCTTCATTGCTGGTGGGAATGCAAACTAGTACAACCACTTTGGAAAGCTATCTGGTGCTTTCTCAGAAAAATGGGAATAGTGCTTCCTCAAGACCCAGCTATCCCAGTCCTTGGAATATACCCAGAAAATGCCCTACCACACAACAGGGACATATGCTCAGCCATGTTCATAGCTGCTTTATACATAATAGGCAGAACATGGAAACAGCCTAAGTGTCCCTCAGTAGAAGCATGGACTATGAAACTGTGGTACATTTACACTATGGAATACTACTCAGCTATTAAAAACAAGGAATTCCTGAAATTTGTGGACAAATGGATTGATCTAGAAATTATCATAATGAGTGAGTTCACCCAGAAGCAAAAAGAGACAAACAGTATATACTCACTTATATCAAAACACCAGTCCAAGGGATACATACCATGAAAAACTTTACTTACCAGGAAAGTGGGTCAGAGGAGAGGACATCCTATTGAGACTTTAGGCAAGAGTAACATGGATGAAAGGGGAAATAGTAGGACCCACAGGGTCCTGGAAACCTTTAAGAAGAACTTTATGCCAGGCAGATCTGGGTCCTGGGGTCCTCCTCAAACTAAGGCACCAGCCAAGGAGAATATAGGCAGTAAACTTCAAACCCCTACCAAGACCTAGCCGACGAACATGGTATTCCCCACCGCTGAATGGAGAGCGAGATTTGACTCTCACATGAACTCTGGTGCCCCTTTTCTGACCACGTCCCCTGGATAGGGAGGCCTGGCGGCACTCAGAGGAAGGATAGCAAGTTACTAAGAAGAGACTCGATATTCTAAGAGCATATATAGGGGGAGGAGGTCTCCCTCAATCACAGACATAGGGGAAGAGAGAAGGGAGGAAGTGGGAGGGAGGGAAGAATGGAAGGAAACAGGGGAAGGGCTAACAATCGAGATGTAATATGAATAAATTAATAAAAATATAATAAAAACAGCATCTTTAACAATTCATGCCACATAACCCAAATGGTTGTGTGAAGAACAATACAAATAAATCCATAATTAGCACCCTGCAAAAACCTAAATTCCAAATGGACCAAGGACCTTGGCATAAGACCATATACACTGAACATGATAGAAGAGAAAGTGGAGAATAGTCCTGAACTCCATTTTACATATGTCAAAATAGCAAAGATAAACAGAACAAGTCACAGCTCATGGAGGTGCAAATGTTGATTATGAGAAACAACATTAGTGGTGGAAGTGATAACTAGTACAGTCACTATTGAAGTCAGTTTGGCAGTTCCTAGGAAGATGAGAACTAATTTACTGCAGGATTTAGCTATACACATCTTGGGCATATAACTAGAGGACATTTCTTCCTGTCACAGAGACACTTGCTCAATCATGTTCATTGTCTCTGCTTCTATTTATAATTTTTACATAAAGTAATATGTTCATTTAATTGAAAAAACAAATAATAAATTTGAGAATATTAAAATATTACTTGTTTCTGTCATTTGTGAACCCTCTCATATTCCATTCCTTTCCATATCAGTTTCTAGGTCTTTTTTTTAAAAATTAATTTATTCTTGTTACATCTCAATGGTTATCCCATCCCTTGTATCCTCCCATTTATCCCTCCCTCCCTTTTTCCCCTATTCCCCTCCCCTATGACTGTTCCTGAGGGGGATTTCCTCCCCCTGTATAGGCCTTTTTTCTATATGGATTTCTGAGAGTTCAGAAAAAATGACCTCATCTCCTCTTAGAACATCAGGGGGTTATTTCTAGGACTGAATTTCTTTTGACACAAACAAATATTTATAAAGATCAATGACTTACTTTGCATGTGGTACTTAGTATATATTACTAGGAATAATAATGTGTCCAGCACTTGAATAAACCTAAGTACGTGACTAAACGGCCATGAGGCAGTTTATTTACAGTCAGGCTAGGGGAGGCTTTGCTGTAGTAATGAACAGTCCTCCAAGGGCTTATTAAGGAAGACCATTCTTCACAGGTATTTCCATGCTCTTCTAGGCATCTTGCCTCCAGCAGCAGAGTCCTCCCCTTCACTTGCATAAGAAAGAGAGAAGTTGGAAAAGACAGTTTAAAGTTGAGCTTGAGCATATTTCTCATCTTTGCATAGTGCAGTGATTCTCAACCTGTGAATCGTGATTATTCTGGGTGGGCAGGTCAAAGGGCCCTTTCGGAGGGGTCACATAAGACCATCATAAAACACATGCCTTTACATTACAATTCATAACAGTAGCAAAATTACAGTTATAAAGTAACAACTAAATAATTTTATGGTTGGGGTCACCATAACATGAGGAACTGTGTTGAAGGGTCACCACATTAGAAAGGTTGAAAACCACTGGCATAGTGCATAGAATTGAATTCAGTAACAAATTGGCTTAAGGGAGCCTGGAAAATTGGACTCTAATGTTCCTGAGAAAGAGTATAAGCTGGGAGTGAATACTTAGTATTTCTAGATCATAAATTTGCTCATCTGTTAAGTACTAAATGAACTGGAGTGTGTCCAAAGCCCTTCACTTCTGTTTTCTGAGTAAGCAAGTTTAGCAAGAGAGTCTGACCCCTTTCTGGCATAAGAAAGGACTGAATTTCTTTCATTTTTTTTCTAACTGTAGTAAGTTGTGTTAAGTTTTTCATGTAGTTGGCATGTTCTATGTCAAATCAAACTAAGAGAATGAGTTACAGTCTCTTTCCCAAAATATCCTTTCAACATTTTACAAAGTACTGGAAGGCAGTAGAAACAGAAGGAAATTTATCAATGGACTTTCAGGCAACATGATATATCCAAGAAAATGTAGATTTCTGAATTGAAAATTACATTCTTCTTGTAAGGATAAATGATCACAAGCCAAACACTATCCTCTCCTGACCTGTACTTTTCCATTTATTATTAGGAGATAAAATTATTATCAAGTCAGTTGGATGTTATGAAAACCTAATGTCAAAGTATGTGTGAAGATCCTTTACATAGTATAAAGACCAAGACAGTTTAAAAGATAAATGGAGAAAAAAAATAAGCAAGGATGAAAGCAAAGCATGAGGATGCAGAGGCTTGGATCCTTGGAATTTAAGACACAAACCTAATGATCTCACTACTCAAAAGGGAATCAGATACTGGATTTCAGACCTTTACAGAAAACCATATAGACAGTCTGAACATTCAGAAGTCTAGAAAGGAAAGAAATAAGCAAAAGCAAGAAAACAGAATGGGGAGTGTCTTAGTTAAGTTAGTGGCCAATTGCTGTGAATAAACACCATGGCCATGGCAACTCTTGTAAAGGAAAGCATTTAATTGGGGCTGGCTTATAGTTCAGAGGTTTAATTCATTGCCATCACACCAGGAAGCATGGAAATACACAGGCATACATGGTGATGGAGAGGGAGCTTAGGACTTCTACATCTGGATCCATGGGCATCAGGAAGAGAAAGACCCTAGGTTGGATTTGAGCTTCTGAAACCTCAAAGCCCACCCCCCAGTGGCAAACTTCCCTCAACAAGGCCACACTTACTCCAACAATGCCACATGTCCTAATCCTATCAAATAATGTCACTCCTTATGAACCTATGGGGGTCATTTTCACAGGACATTGGAAGTAAACAAAATAAGTTTAAAACACAACTTTAAAGAATAAAAACAATCTTTTTAAAAAAGTATTTTAGTAATAAAAAAGATTACAACACTACTACTAATTTTTTTTTGGTCTATCTTTCATCTTCCCAGTTTTCACCATTGACAGCATTACACACAATTATAGTCCATCTACCCATAGACCAATGTACATTATCTGATATTAGTCACTTGATAGTCATCAAACTTCTCTTAGTGGTTGCTAATGCAGCTCATGATTGCATGGGGAAAGAGCTTATACTCTGACCTGTCTCAGTTTGCCTTTACTTCTTCAGTAAGTTTATGGCTTTCAGGCTCAGTTAAAAAAACATATGTTATGAATCACAGACATTCCAGAGACCTCTCATGGTCGTTAGTATGGCACATATCTGCCTGATGAGGTGATACTTTGGGAAGAATTCTGTATCCTTACTTGGGAGGCAGCACAGCAAGATGGGTCTTGAAAGAGAAAGGTTTTTGTTTGCATTTCTTTAACTACAAGAAACCACCAAACGAGGGCTCCTTAAAAATGGGTACCCTAGTAGAAGTACACATTTTAAATTCTCTAGAATTTTAGATAACTAACAGCAACAATATGAGAGAACGTTCAGTTGAGCATCCCTCCTTTATGACACAGATTTTGCTGAGACATGACGAGGAGGAAGAGGAGAAAGAGGAAAATGAAATTTTCCTCCTCTCTTCATGGCAGACTAAATATCAGTCACGGTTGACGTTTTTGGAACTTGATTTATTTTGGTCATCTTTTGATTGAACTCTATAGAAACAGTTTGGAAACTGAGTGTGTAAGTAATCATCGACTTGTCTTCAGTGGACCAAGAGATAGGGTGTGAAATAATTATAGAAATATGAATGGTTATGTCAGTACAAAGAGTTTCGTGCTGTTTCTCCCAGCTTTATAGATGACTCCACATGATAAAAACCTGCCATGTGTAGGTATTAAGCAAACATTGAGGGATGTTTCTAAGAAAGAATTATATTTGAGGGATATTAACATGCATTTCCTACACCAGACTGGGTTTTCAGAGGAGTGTCTTAGCAATGCAGTGCCATTCCCTCTAAGAATAGAGAAGGAGGTAAATTGAGACAAGAGATTGTGACACCATGGGCAAAAATAGAATAAAAGAGTACAGCTCATAAATTGGTTCCTGGTTTGCATGAATGTGTGTGTGTGTGTGTGTGTGTGTGTGTGTGTGTGTGTGTGTGTGTGTCAGAGAGAGAGAGAGAGAGACAGAAAGAGAGACAGAGACAGAGAGACAGAGAGACAGAGACAGAGACAGAGAGACAGAGGCAGAGACAGAGGCAGAGAGACAGAGAGAGACAGAGATTTCCGTGCTGTAGCACGTATAATCAAACTCTGTTGTTTGCCCAGTTTCTTAATGCACTGACTGTTGCAAGCTATTCTCGTGAAGTAATTGAATTTTGAGAAGTAAACATCACTAAATACCATGAAATGCTTCTCATTATGTTGCATATTATTTTTCTCTGCATTGTCTCTCAAAAGGACCTTAAGTTTTTCACCAGGGGCAGGGGTTCAATGCTTTAGCACGTGTGCTTTTAAAAATGTTGGAAATCACTAATTAATTTGATCAGTAAACTATGAAATTGGATCCTGCTTTATTCTTCCAGAGCCCAGTTAATAGGTGGTGGCTTTTATCTTTTCTTTCTTTCTTTCTTTCTTTCTTTCTTTCTTTCTTTCTTTCTTTCTCCTTTCTTTTTTTCGTTTTTTCTTTTACAAGCACAAGAGCTGCTGTAATACAAAGGAGATATTTTCCAATATTGAGGGATGAATAAGTCCAGAAACTGGCCACATGGTTAAACTCGTGGTTGGATGGGTTATGAAAAGGCAGAAATGGTCTTTGAAGTGTAAACCAAACCTACTTCTCTACAGCAGGTTTTACAAATACAGTCCTTTCAGCAATTCCTACCAATCTACATGTATCTTTTCAATTATTTCACTTATCCTGAAGGCCAGGACAGTTCAGAAGCCGTAGAATGACAGAACAGGGAGAACTCCAGATTGAGAGCCAGGAATTAAATGCTGATGAGATATTTTCATCCTTTTGGCACAGATTTTCTCTGGGTAATATATTGATTCAAATTCAGAATGGTAAATAATCTAAACATTACTTACCACTAAAATAAAGTCTTTTAGTTTCGAATGTGTTTCCAGAACCCATTTCTAGACTCTTACTTCATACCTACTTTCTGACAAGTAAAAAGCTGTAAACAAAAGTCCATTTTATTTATCAAATAGTTTTACAAAAAGTATCTGTAAAACAGTCAGCCTTCTGCTGTGAAGAATAGTCAACAGTAGTCATATGTAACACACAAAATAACATATGCTCACTGTCAGAGACAATGTCGAAACCAAAGGAGGTTAAAATGCTGGCATTGTTTTAATGTCTTTCTGGAACTAAGGTCTCTCATTTGGGAATGAAACTCATAGAAGAAATGGTCTCTTGAGTTTGCTTTATATTATAGAAGCTGAGCTACAGTAAGGCAGTGATTTGACCAAAACTATGAAGGTAACAGAATGCCTCCACCAAGAAATGGCTACCATATCATAACTGTTTCTATATTTTTATGGAAATTTTTCCATAGGAAGCAGTTACAGCTTGAAATGTCACTTAGATGTCTGTTGCTGGGACTTGGCAATGTTGAGGAAAATTGAATTCTTGCTTTATTCCTGTTTTATGTGTCACAAAATGTCTTTGTGACTACAGATGAGAAAGTACAAGTGATCAGATTCCAGGATGCCTTCTCACTATAGAACCGTGACTTACAACCCTGGTATCTGTTGTGATGTCTAAACTTGATTGGCAGGATCTGGAGAGCCCAGTGGTTAGGAGGATCTGTGGTTCTTCCAGAGGACCTGGGTTCAGCTCATAGCTTCTACATGGTGGTTCACAACCACTCCTAACTCCAGTTCCAGTGCATCTGCAACACACTTTGGAATTCCGTGGACCCTAGCATGCATGTGGACATGCACATATATACATGCAGGCAAAATACTTATATAGACAAAGCAAAATAAATCCAAAGAATTTTTTAAAAGACTTATTATCAAATTGACTGAGTTTAGAATCACCATGGAAACAAACCTCTGGGAATAAATGTGGGGAAATGTTTTATATACTAACCAGGGTGGGAAGACTTATGTTAAATGTAGGTAGAGCCATCTTATGGGAAGGGGTCCCAGTATGAATAAAAAGGAGAAGTTAAGCTGAGCAATAACATTCATCGCTTTGCTTCCTAATTTTAGACAAAATGTGACTAGCTGCCTCACATTCTCTCACCGTGCCTTTCCTTAGCCATCAAAATAATGGCTACTAGGTTTTCTGTTTTCATCTGAGTGCACTGGTGGCAGTATGGCAGTATTACAGGTAAAAATGTTAGCGGGATGGCTAAAGCAACTAGAAACTCTGGACTTGGCCATCATAACAGTACCACAACATCTGTGAGTTCAGACTGGTGCTTTAGGGTTTCGTTTCTGTGAAGAGACACCATGCCCAAGACAACTCTTCTAAAGTAAAACATTTAACTGGGGCTGACTTACAGTGTCAGAGGTGTCATCTATTATCACCATGGGATGGGAAGGGAGGGAGGGAAACATAGCAGAGTGCAAAGTGACAAGGTACTGAAGAAGGAGCTGAGAGTTCTACATCTTGATCCACAGTCAGCAGAAGAAGACTAGGTGGCACACCGGGCACAGCTTGACCTTAGCAGACTTCAAAGCCTGCCCCCTCAGTGTCACCAGACCATACTTACTCCAAGGCCATACCTCCTAATAGTGCCACTCCTTAGGCACCAAGCCTTCAAATAGATGACTCCATGAGGGCTATACACATTCAAAGCACCACAACAGGAAAGTATTAGTTAGAGTGATCTTCCTTAACAGTCTTTCCTCCTCGAAGGATGTTCCACTTGAGGTCCTAGTTGTTCTACTTAGCTCTGAGGCAATGGCACATAGGGTTTCAATGATGCAAATTAGCACAGACTGGGTCCAGAAAATGTTGCATAAAGACATGTATGTATGTATGTATGTATGTATGTATGTATGTATATGTCAAAATACAGAAGTCTCTAACTGGCAAAAGGAAAGGCTCAGACTCACTCCCTCTACCAGCTGAGGCTCCAGAATGTCTGGAGGTGACCTATAACTCTTTATAATATTAAGACACTGATCACAGGCTGGAGATTTATACTTCTGATGAGGCATGTGATGTAAGAAGTTGTATGTAGAACTGCATGTAGCATAGCATGTAAAAGAAATCCCCAGCTATGTAAATGATCCAAAAATGCTGACCTATGAATGTGAACTCAAAAGCCCACATTATGCAACATAAAAGCCAGGACTCTGTATACAAGAACATTTAAGCTGCTCAACTTTTGCTCTGCTTTGTTCCTCTCTCTCCTTGGGAAACTTATTTTTCTCTTAAATTCTTTCAATTTTCCTTGCTACTATCTCCTTTTCTGTCTAGTTCTTTGTTCATGGATACAACAACCTGGGACCCTTCTGGAGTGCTCACCAAACTCAAGATGTTCTGAAATTACAAGGCTCATACAGGAACAATGTATGATCAATATTTCTCTTGATTGGAACCATTTTCTCAATTGACACTTAAATCACTAAGCTCATTTTCTAAGATATTTTTTGTATTAATTTGTTAGTATACTATTGAAGTCAATGATCAAAAATGATACTATAAATTGAAAATAACTCTGATTTTTAATCCTGTACCCTTCACTATAAGTGCCTTGGGAGACCTGAAAAGGGTGTCAGATGCCCTGGAGTTGGAGTTACTGATAGTTGTGAGCCACCTCATGGGTTTGCTAGGAGCAAAACTTGCAGCCTGTGCAAGAGCACTATGTGCCTTTAACCATTTTCCAGCCTCCACTGTTGAATGTAAGTGTAGTACTGCTAATTTCCTGTAGCAAGTCAAAATTTGTGTCAACTCAGACAACTGGTTATCTTCAAACATCATTATTATCTCAGTATCTATAGAAGATCTTGTTTGTCTTTGGTACCTCATTTTATAAATTTATGGAAGCAGACATTACTTACCACCACAAGTCAAAAGAGCAGGGGATGCTGGTTAATTCTCTGTGCCCTCACTGTGTGCTTCACCCAGCACTTGATGAGGCTGCTGAAGATGACAGCTCTGATGCAGCTCTTTTGGGCTGCTTCTCATTGAAATGTTTTGAAATCTGAAACTCTGCTTGGCCATTTTCATGAGTTATTTAAAGCCCCCCTTCTGTGCACTTGAGAACGATGAGGATTCAATAGTGCCAAAAATTCACATGAATTAACTGGAACTGAAATCTTGTTTTAGATTCCTCATTTTTTCCTATCCACTCTCTTGAGGAATGCTGAAAAATTATGTGGATTTTACAGATTGTTTTTCTTTGCCTTTTTATTTTGTTAAATATCTTGGCTTATTTCAGTTGGAACATGATGATTTTTATAAAGCTTTTGCTTTTTTCAAAGTTCTTGCTTTTATTTCCAAAAATTTGATAAAGGATATTTTCTGTCACCACACTTTCTTTCTCCTTCCCACACTCTCTACCTTATCTGGTTAAGATTTACTCTTGTAATAGGAAAGAAAGAAGCAGAGAAAAGCTCTCAGCACTTGGAAGAAGCAAGAATCTGCAGTGAAACACCTGAAAATACTTCCAGCTAGCTGTATTTCTTCATGAAGGTCTCTTCTTATGCTGTTTCTCTCATGTTACTAGCAAAGTCTCTTTATATAAGTACCCACAAAATGTTTCCCTGTGTCTAATCTTCCATTTATACATCATGCTGTGCTGTCCACTATCTGTAGCTGACTAATAGTAAATGTTAACCTTCATGTAGGAGTGTCTCTAAAAGTGGCATGTTAAGAAACCCCCCTCTGCTATGGGGGTTGGGAGGAAATCCTTACATATTTAGACATAGAGAATATTTAGCTTTGAATTCAAATTCTCTCCCTCCCTCCCTCCCTCCCCCCCTTTCTCTCTCTCTCTCTTTCCTTATATATTCACTTCACATGCATTTTAATTAACTTAAGACAGTAATAAAAAGGATTTACATGTCTGAAAATATTTTAAATAAGTATTTCTTTTCCCGTTTGAACGATAAATCTGCATAATAAATAGGCATAGAGAATACAGCTACAATTACTCTAAATAATACATTTTCTAAGTATGAATCTGGGATATGGTCAGTTTTATTGACCAAATTCTTTGTTTTCCTATAGCATCTGAAAAACATCAATTGTCTTCCTGTGGATGCTTTTTAAAGCATAGCCACAAGAGCAATTGTAAAAATGATAATGTTGTGTTTGAATGTTTTGATCTTGTGTTGACTTCCACATCAAAACAGTCAAGTTAGACAGACAAAGGATACTTCCTCAACTGCTGATGGAGCAAAACTCCTTTGTACTATGAGCCTTCTTATAGTACAGCAACATCAATAGGCATTCCGTGGGAGCCGCTTAGATGTCAGTCTTCCCACAGAGCAATCAAGTCCAGTTTCTTCTTTACTCTGTAATTAAAGTCTGGTTTGGGGAGGAAGGGAAAGCAATACCCCTGCAGCTGAAGATAACTTACCACATTGCTTGTAATCTGTAGCTACCCTTTCAACACGAACCTTGAAGACTTGCTCCTGTCTTGCTTTCTGGAACCTATAGAAAATGAATTGTCTATCAAAATTGTGGGTCATCTTCAAAGAGCTTGTTTTTAAACAATCAGCATTACAAATGAGCCGGATGAAAATGTGGGATTTACTGAATATGCTATAGGCTCTTAGGAAGTGCCGTCTCCATCCAGGTGCTAGCTAATACCTGACTTTGTTACACACTTTCGTAGGAAGAAAGAAGAGGTAAACACTAGATATTAAACAGCCCTTTTCTTCACCTCCCTGAGGAAGTACCTAGTATTTTCCTGGGTGTTTGGCTTTGAGTACAAAGTTCCAGTAAAGAATCTGCATCTTCCACCATACTTTCTGAAAGGCATGTTAACTGACTAGACATTCAATGACTATGGATAGGTTAGAATATTGCAGGCTGAGTCTAGTTATAATTTATCTTGGGCTATGTCTAGTCTCCTAAATAATAATTCATAGCCCATCTTTATGTCTAATCAAACACTTTGTGATTGACTGATAAGACATTTTATAAAGTACTAATTTAATAAAACTCTGGTTTCCAAAAAAACCAAAAAGCTAACGATGCCATTCAGTAACATCTGAAGCCTATAATAGAGATTTTTCCCTATTCTCTTGGTCTATTAATATTTCCACCAGTGTATTTACAAAGTGTCTCAGTTTGTCCTGCCCCTATAAGAACATCATGAACATGTTACTATTGGAACATGGACTTGGTGATAAAGTAGATTAGTGCATCCAGATCACAGCACTTTTATTGGCCTAAAATTATATCTTTTTTTTTTTTTATCTCCTTTGAGGTAAAAGGTCTGGTTTTGGTCAATACTCTTCTCCTCATGACTTAAGCATGCCACTTGGTTCCCTTTCCCTCATCTCCAAATCCAGACTCCACTGTGGTTTATGACTCTAGCTTCCATGGTGAAAAGAGAGAAAAGTATTAACACCACAAATTTTACTTGCCGATTAAGAGCAATCATTTTTGTTTCCAGTGCTAAATCTTATTTCCCTATTCAATCTCTCCTATTTTTTAGATAATATGTAAATTTAAAAGATGTATTCAAAGAATTTCCTGAACAAGTATAAATTTGTTCTCTCCTGTCCCATGGGGCAAGTCGAATAGGACCCCTGAAAGAAGGAGTGGAGATTGAGGGAACAGAGACAGGAAGAATGGAGCCAACACAAGAAGTCCTGATCAAGGCTCCACTTTATTGGAGCAAGCACAGCTTATATAGCAAAACATTACAAGCTCTTACACCTGTGTTTGGAACGTTGTTAGTTTTGTGCAAAACAACTCAAAGGTCACAGCATGGAAAAATGCAGCTCAACTGTCAGCCACAGCTGTAAGCACAGTGCTCTGCTAGCATGGCCCTCCACATTATCCAAGGATACACTAAGGCAAGTATATCTCAAAATCATTTAAATATGACATTCTTAAATATCCATATTCTGAAATGCAAGTCTTTTTTCCTAGGCACTTGTTTTCTGGAGTATACCTTCTTAACAGGACCTTCCCTAATTAAAAAAGATGTTTGTATATTAAAGGATTTATACAAGATTTGCCAGGGATTTCCACACTCTTACCCCTGAGGCTTCAATATGCCCATGTTCTATTCCCGAGTCCTCAAATCCATACATAGCACAAACCACAAATGCTGGCCACATAGGAATTTAAATGTTCTTATTGTCCTATTGCAGCCTGCTCTATCATATCTAATATAGCCTGAATATATTCTCTGTGGTGTTGTTAATGTTAAAACACTCTCATTGGGCTCTTTCCTGTATCATAGGAACATTTTGAAATCACTGCACATGGGACATATGTGCATCACTTTGCTGCATTTCTGTTGCTCAGAATCGCATATGGTAAGTGGTGTCTGTATTGGACAGTGCAACTTTGCTTTACTGACATTCCAGGCTTTTCCCTGCATAGACTGAAGGGTGACCTCAGAGATGGACAATGGGCTTATATGCATGAGAAGCCCAGGAAGGTAGCCCTCGGGCTCCTGCTGCAATAGGCCCAGAATATACAGGCATGTTCATGTTCTGTAGCTGCTTTCCGTATTTCTCAAGCTCACATCTTTCTGCAGCACCTAGAGACTAAACAAAGAGTCAAGCATATTACCCAGACAGTTATATGAACTGCCTTGTAATACCTAGCTGCTTCAAGCTTTCTGTGCCAGTAACCTACAGAGAGTTCACACCTAGAGCTTTCCCACTTCCTGTCTGCCATTCAGTCTTTGCCACATGTGAGGTGCAGAAGACTACCTTAGCTAAATGACCAGCCTCTGTTTAGAGTCACTAGGTAGTGTTGGGCTATTCTCAGTACTTAAGATTCACTTTCAATGAGAAAAACTCACAAACACATGTTGTATGGGGAGGGCACACAGAGGGTGACAAGGGTATGATCAGCTCTGTTTACTAGGAACATTCCTGGGCTCTTCTGCATCAGGCCTCTAAGGACAGAGACACCTTTACCCAGGAGAATGAAAGAGAATGCAATACTTTCAGGTTTTTCACATCCCATTCTCTCTCTTTTTAAAAATTTTAATTTATTATAATCTATTCAGATTACACCTGATTTTTATCCCCTCTCTTGTATCTTCCTGTTCTCACTCTCCCTTCCTCTTCTGCCCTACTTTCCTCCCCTAGACCTTTGACAGAAGTGGACCCCCTCCCCCACCATATGACCACAGCCTATCAAGTCTTATCCAGATAGCCCACTTCCCCTTCCTCTGTGTGCCTGCCAGACTTCCTCACCATGGGGAAGTGATCAAATTGGGGGTACCAGAGTTTACTCTCTGTAGCCCATGCCTGGAGAGATGGTTCTAAACTCTCATAAAACTGGCTGGAGTTCGTGATTTAAGGAATAGGCAAGATACATATGCTCAAAATGAGTAGGATTAGGACTTTTGTTTTGGCCACAATTAAAGTAGAAAGAAAGCTCAAAAGAACAGCCACTTCTGTGGCTGCACAAATTAAAAAGAAGTTTGTACAAATGTTAACCAAGAAAATCTAGAAAAAAATGTTTGTGCACCCAGCAGTGTAAATGTTAATTTTAAAACTTTAATTAAAGGAAAATTTAATTACAGCACATAGAAAGCACTTTTTTCCCCAAGTCCATTTCTTGTTAAAGAAAGTTAAGGAAAATTTTCCAGGATATTTTCTCTTTCCTTAGCGTTCTTACCTATTAAAATGATTTAAAAATGACAGTGAGTAGTCTAAATAAAAAACCTTTGAGTTTATAAATTGCCATTACATGAAAAGATTTTATTTTAGGGGAAAAAAATCTATTTTCATAGCTAGGCTAAGGAAGTTACACATCATTATTTTTAAAGTATTTATGATCTCAGAGTCTATGATGTCCTATTACTATGTTTACTACATTCTAGCCACATCCAGAAGTAAGGAACCTCAGGAATTTGAAAGGACCTGTGTGTCTTCCCACAGTTTATTAGTTCTGGCAGTAACTAGGTATCTGGCAAAATCCCAGGCAATGAGCTTCAAACTTACATGCACTGCAGTATTTTTCATTCTATTAAAAATATTCCCCTTTCTATAGTATCTCTTTGAGACATTACATGGTGAGAATGTCATTTCTGCCCCCTGAAAGACTTACGATGCAAATATCATGCAAAGAGGAAAATCATATCACCACACTGATGAGGAGCTCTAGCTCATCATTTGCTAATTGAGAAACCTCACAAAATATTAATACAAATGTCATATCTCGGTTGGACAGGACAGAGACTAGTGATTTTGATTTGGTTGTAACTTAACATCATCAGTGAGCCTTGAAGTCTGCTATCTTACTCTTGCAGCTAGGGTCTTATCTAGGATGTGAATTTCATTGGGAAGCTGCCTATCTTGAAAAGGAGAGTGAGAATGAGAAGAAAAATGAGACTTGGAGGCTTAACATTTTCACTACTCATCAACAACATGAACATTTTCATGATCAGGTAATGGCACTGCCTTTTGTCAGTATTTCTCATCTTTGTTGTAGCCTGCCCATCCAGGGTCACCTCCTGCTTCTGCAGTGTACATAACTCGGAGGACTGATGGAAAAACAAGGAGGATTATTAAGACTTGGGGGAGAAAAGGAGTTTCTTCTGCTTCAGTCTCACAATTTGGTTAAAGCCTCTTACCATTTTAAGAGCAAGAATTCCAGGATAATTACTAATTCTTGCCGTGGAAGTTATGAGCAGAGGTAGAGTTAATATCCCTTAACATTTGTATTTTTATGTTAAGGCAGCAATGAACCCAGCATGAAGTCAGAATGATGGAAATTTCATCTTTCCAGACATTTTCTGGGAATCTCAAACAAGACTATCAACTTTTTGATTGGGAAAAAATGCCTTGTCTGCATTTATCCCTGAGCTCTACAGCTTTAATCTTATTCTGCATTCCCCAGAAGCTACTTGATGACCTTATTTATGTTCTTTTATGTGCCACTCCCAAATCTTACATATGGTTATTGTAAAAAAAAAAAAAAAGCAGAGTGGGTCTCAATCTTAAAGAAGCCCATATCTGTGCATTTCACTGTCTCTGAATGTTTTTTCCTCTCTCTCTGTCTATCTCTCTATCTCTGTCTCTCTCTCTTTCCTTTTGTTTTATGTTGTAGAGGACTTTAGTAAATGAGCATGGGGAGAGAAGGAATGGAGGACGGGGTACCTCAGAGAGAGACAGAGACAGAGTCAGGAAGAATAAGAAGAGAAAGTTCTTATCCTCTCTCTTAATGTTCACGCTTAAGCCTATTTTAAATTACCTTTATTAAGCACAACTCTTCTTCATACTGACCAATTCTGAAGTTCTTTTCTGAGTGGAAGCCACCTGCTACAGTGTAACTGAGTCAATGTCCCTAAAATATTAAAGGAACTCATCAGATACATGTGATAGAGTTGAGTTGAGCTTCCTGCCTTTGTGTCCCTTGGCATATTTGCAGTATAGTCCTTGACCAAGTGTAGCTGTGTATGGAGCTATCTATAAGTGAGCCACCAAAAAGTCATTAATAATATTGCTTTTCTATTTTAAACTATTAGTGTCTATTGACATTTGTGAAAATGGGAAGTAATAATAAATATTTACATAGCTGGGGAGACACCACGGTCATGGAGAGGGTAGAGAGACACTGTGATCATGCAGAGGGCTTTCTGACAGTGAGACTCCTCCATTACACACTAAATGTGTGGACCCTGAGATTTCCTTATATGTGAGAAACACCAGTGCATCATTAGTGGTAATGGGTGTTGTTTACATTTATGCTTTCTCCGAGAAAGGAAGGAAGGAGAGAGAAGAGAGAGAGAGAGAGAGAGAGAGAGAGAGAGAGAGGACAAAAGCCTGAAAAGTCCTGGCATGAACCTCATTAGACATATATGGCAGAGAAACTAACCATGAACTGCCCTGTGTGGACCTGAGACTGGATGCTACAGAAAGCAAGCTTCTCCACATTTATCCTTTGCACCTGAATATCTTTGCTTTGATCACAATGGTTCTTTGGGATAGATGATTGTAACTGACCATCTAATTTCTAACTTGACACTATATATTATCATTGGGGTAGTTGATTTTACCTGTTAATTTGACACAGTCTAGAATCACCTTAAAAGAACGTATCAGGGACTCCTTTTCTTGGTATGGTAGGCCTGTGAGTATGTGTGTGGGGTAGGGTTGCCTTCATTTTGTGAAATTATGTGAGAATCAGTCTAAAAGTAGGTGTCATCATTCTCCAGTTTGGGTCCTTAACAAGGAAAAGTAAGTTGAAAAGAGATATAGAAGCATTTATTTTTCTTTGTTCCTGATTGCAGAGGTGATGTTACTATCCCCTTCCCTTTACATTTCTCTTTCTTTTATTAGCAATTTTATTTTTTTTATTTTTTACATATACATATATATATATATATATATATATATATATATATATATATATATATACAATAAAATACATATGGCAAGAAGAATCACGAAACAAACAGGAATTATATGAATGTTACATTTATAGTGTTTTGGCATTTGTATTTGGCAACCTTAAAGAAAACATCTTTCCTATCTTGGTGAGTCTAAAATTCTGAAAGAAAATCAATATTTATCATGTCTCATCTCTATCAACTTAAAACATCTAGCTAGAGCTAAAAACATCTTAACCCCTAAACAACTAAGCTTAATAGTAAAACTAAACTATCTGGTCTTCAAGGTAAACTAGTTAGATTAGATTTTCAAAAGCATCAAAAAACTACAGAATAGCATTTAAATAGTTTTTTATTATTTTAAATATTCGTTGACAACAAGACAGGTTAACTCTTGGCAACACCCAGCCTACCTCAAAGAAAATGATGAGCATCAAAGAACCTCCGTATGGAGATGGCTTCAAATGTGGCAAACAAAGCACTAGGCAAAATGTACTCCTTTCTACTAAAGACAGAATTCTGTCCAAACATGGGCAAGCTTGGATGCATGCAGAGTTGATAGCCAAACTCTGACAAGACAGGGTAAGCAAGTCCTCAATAGTTCCTGCTTCACAAATATGTCTGTTAGATATATTGGGCCCAAAGGCAGAAGATGATGCTCCACCATTATAGAATTTTAGGTGACTGTTCGTGCAGTAAAACTGTCTCTGTCATTAATTCATTTTGGAAGCTGCTAACCTACACTTCCAGTTTACTCAGGTAATTAAGTTTTATTCCTTCTCAAGTCTCTTTAAATTTTATTGCATTTACTTTCCTGATATGATAGAACTGGACCTGTGAGTTGAACCAAATACATTTTCCTCAATTGACTTTTTAAAAATTTTTTATTTTATTTTTTACATATTCATTTATATTATTACACCTATATCCAGTAAACTACCATTAGGAAGAAGAACTATGAAACAATCAGGAATTATATAAATGTTACATTCTTAGTGTTTTGGCTATTTGTATTTGAAAGCCTTGAAGAAAACATCTTTCCTATCTTGGTGCATCTAAAATTCAATTTTTGTCAAAATATGTTATTACAACAACAAGAGTAAAACTAGGGCATCCTAGGAAGATAACAGGCTTATATTTCTGAGGAACATATTAGAAGTTTACAGAAATTAAGTCTGTGAAGATAAAACTCCTTAGTCATAGTTTCATGTGAGCTCCAACCATTTTTGCCCACTTTAATATGGTATTCAGTTTGCCATAATGAAAAAAAAAATTGCTCTAGACTTCAGATATTAAATTAGATGCTTTCACATGAAAGTGTTATAATATTTGGTTCATTTTTTCCTAGTAGATTATAGGTAGCTGGTAGGTTGTAATGTCATTAGTATTTTAAGTGGCTTCATGTACGAACTCAAGTCAATCCTCATAAATTATTACTTGTGATATGTATATTAATCATAAATCATAAAGATGGAGAGTGTATAAATTTTATTGTCATGACAATAGCAACACAGACATAATTTAAGTGGAGGAAAGATTTCTTTTGTTTAAAGTTTCACAGATTTCTATCTATGGTTGACTGGAATCATGTTTTTGTGCTATGGTAGAACATTATGGATGATGACATCCAGAGTACATCAAATTGACAATTGAAGCCCCAAACTATCACCATGAACAATGACAAAAAAAAATACTGATTAGCATACTGATCAAAGAAGTAATTATGGTGCTGGAGAGACTGCCCAAAGGTTAAGAATACTGGATACTCTCCTGGAGGACCTGGATTTCATGCCTATCACACACAAGAAGGTTCACACCCTCCTATAACTCCAGTTCCAAGGAATCCAAAATCTTCTTCTGGCCTAGATGGATACTACACACACTAACTGGCAAATAGACATCCATGAATGCAAAATACCTATACAAAGAAAATAAAGTTAAAAATTAAAAGAGAAATTTAAAAAGAAGTAATTATGATGGTAGTGCAATGTGAACCCAGACAATTCTTACCACAGAGAAATCCAGTTTCTTGGCCTCCAAAGGTTCTTAACTCATCCAGGCAACTAAACTGTTTTCTATTTTTCTTAGTGGGCTCACTTTGGAAGATAATCAAAGGTTTCTTTTTCTTCTGGGGGAGTATGAGTCTTACTACTTACCCAGGCTACTATTTATGAAAAACAAAGGCTTCACTTCAAAGAATAAGAAATACTTTGTTTTGAGCTAAATATGAGTGAATCTGGCATTGGAACAGAGATTCAGTCTGCCCCAAATGATATGTTCAAATACAGGAATGGTTACATGAAATTTTATAGTCACACAACAAATGAAACAGTAAGTCCATCCACTTACCAATTATGTTGAAGAGAACACCAGGCAGTTGAGTAATAGTAAAACAGAAAGAAAAATTCAATTATTTTTTTATGACAGTCTTAGTTTGGAGATGGTGGAAGCTAGTGTTCTGTTAAAATATTTTGAAGCTTTTGTCTGATAGGATGCCAGGACAGACACAGAAGGGGACTTAAGATAGCTTAGCTCTGGATCTATAACACATCAGTACTTCACAATCCAAGACTTCTAATTATTCAACCAGGCTTATAGAATCCTTGAGATAATTGTGGCTTTGTGCGAACTTCGGTTTATAATTCCTTCTGTTGTCCAAACATATAGGGACCAGATAAGGATGAATCTGGATAAACAGGCAATTATTCTTTAGGACACGTAAATAGTTATTATTGTTATTAAAGGAGTAGCTCTTGCCCTGTATTGATATCAGCAATTACAATCTAGGTTTGATAGGGTTTTCCCTCTGCATATAATACAACGTGCACATATGAGGGACATTACAGAAAGCATTAAAACAATCAAGAAAAATCCCTTTATGTGTATCACTACACTCTTTATGTAGACTGATTAAGTAAATCTTTCTACACAGTTATTGTTTTATGTTTTAGGAAATGTTTTATTTAAAGTTAAGTGTTTATAGTAACTTATTATCTCTTCAATTTTATTTTTTTCTTAGTTGATTTGGTTTTCTAGTAAAATTGCCAAGTAGAGTGGGTAGTTCTAATTTTAAAAGATTAATCTTTGACATACAAATTATTATAATTGCTACTTGTAAATAGTATCTTTATTCATTCTTTTATTTTTACAAGATATTTGATATGTATTTTGTGTAGTAAATATATAGTTATGTTGCAGAAAAAGCGATAACACTACAGTATAACTTTAAACTTTTTCTTAACAAAATAGTTCTTTTCCCATGAGACAAATGAGATTTCTAGTGAGATTAATATATACATATATAAATGTATATATAAATAAAACCAGACTTGATAGAAATCAAGATTTTATAGAAGTTTTAGATATAAACCAAATCATGTTCCTTAGTTTATAATCAGAGTCCTTAGTTTATAAATCTAGAGTCTAATAAGAGTTATCCTAATAGTACCAATCAATATTAGTCATTGAAAAATATACATAACAAATAAATACATCTTTAAAATAGAAAAATATGCATTTTTTTAGTATCTTTAAGTTCCATAACTTAACTAGGAGAAACCTTGCGACCTCATCTAAACAAGAAACATGGGCTCTTGAGGCTCTTAGGTTAAAAGCCTCTAGTTTGAAAAAAATAAATTTTTTATATATTTTCTTGTTTTGTTTTGCTTCTACATCCTTTTTTCTAAAATATAGATCTTAACTATGCTCCAGGCTAAACCAGAACTCAATTACATAATCCTGACTAGTTTCAAATTTAGAATAACCCTGTTGCTTCAACCACTTTAGGGATTATAGATATGATCTATGCCCGACTAACACTTTCTAAGTTATGTATTTCTTAGTAGTGGAACACTTCATCTGTCCCAAGCAGAGCAATTCAGTGAGAATCAGACAGGCCAGTTTGAGTCAGGAGTTTGAGCCAGAACAGCTGAGTTGAACCAGATATGAGAGTTCTGAAAGATCTAGAAAGGTTGAGTTTATTCAGCAGTAAGTCTCACAAGATGGAAACATTTTAGGCCTAGATTAAATTGTATAGAGCCTAGAAATCACCTAGACTAGGCCTAGGTTATCAGACAGAGGCAATAAGCCTGCAAGATGACAATAACACTTGTCGAATAAAAGTTGCTTTTAAAGTTGTGTTGTTGACATTTCTTGGGTATAGCTTCCCTGATGTTTCTAGGAAACAAAACAATACAGCAGACTTCCTCTTTGTCTGTGTCATTCAGTCTTTCGAGTCATTCTTCTTCAGTAGTTTCCCAAGACTTTAGCTGTAGGAGTTGTACAGAAGATGTATCAGTTGAGGTGCTTACAAATAATGTATAAATTTCATAGGTCCCATTAATAAATAAAGAACTATAGGCAACTAAGGAATGCTGAAAGTAGTTGAAATAGTTTTCTCCAGAGAAAAGAATAGCAATTGCTTATCCAATACCAAGTGGTCAGCCCTGAAATTACCTACACACACACAGCATCACTCTACAAATTAAGCAGGCTGTATTTATATATTTAGGTGTTAATACACACCCATCACCACCACCACCACCACCACCACTGAAAATAACAATGAAAATAAAAATGTCTATGGATTTGAGACAGAGCAGAGAGAAGAAAAGGGCATATGGAAGATTCTAGAGGGAGGAAAGAGAAGTGGAAAGTGATGCAATTGTGTTTAATTTCAAAATATATATTTAACATAGAATCATATTAATCATTTAAGAATGTATAAGAAGGAAATTTTCAAAATGTTTTAGATAAATTTTTAATGTCTGAGTATAAAATAATTTAAGAATCATGCTAGAAAAGAATGAGATTTATTAGAAACATTGTCTGAGGAATTTTGAATTCAATTACTTACTAGATGTGCTCAGTTCTTGATGCAGTCTGAGTGACATCCAATTTCTTTTAATTTAATTATTTTTTAAACTTCATGCACGAGCACTGCATCTGCATCATTCTCAGTTTCTCCTCTCTGATTACAGTGTACTACCTCTTCCTCTAAAATTCATGATTGTTGCATATACATACATGTATATACAATTTATAAATCTTCTTAGCACTCCTAACATATGCACCTGGACATAGCTGAATACTTGAGCCTGAGTAATCTGTTAAGGAAAGCTCCAAGGAGGAAACTGATTCCCTCCTTCTCTGCAGGCATTGACCATCTGTAGCTCTTCATATAGAAGTAAGACCATGTTGAATTTCTGTTGTCTACACTGGCTTGTTAACTAGTGTTGCTAAACCAGTATTGTTCAGGCAAATGTATTTTTGAAATTTAATGGACACATTTCCCCTCTCATGTCTGGCAGATACCATTTAGCTACAAGCATGCTGGGCCTCTTGCTCATATAGTCTTTTCCCCCTTCCAACATTTTTCTAGATCCTTTGATAATGAGGATGTATTGCAAATGTGTCAGTAGAGACCGGGTACCTCACAGTCCCTTATTCTCTATATATTTTACCTATCAATTGTGGATATCTATAATGCTCTCCATCTAATGTGTGAAGGCACTTTTTTGAGGAGGTGTGAGAGCTATAGTTACATATGGATAAAAAGATAATCATTTTGAGTTGTATGATTAGAAATTATAATGGTTTAGGAAAATGGCAGTCGTACATTCCCCTAGGTAGTAGGCTAAGTTTATAGGACAGAAATAAATTACATTATATTCAATGGGTGTTAAGTCCAATTTGAAAGCTCTATAATCAATTACCCCGGATAAAAATGTCATTGTTTCTCCACTGGGGCTATCTGGTCTATCTAATCATTGTTGGTGTATGTAGGCTTTACAGCTAGGTAATTTCAACTATTGCTCATGTCCCTTGGAAGGTTACATAGCCATTTCTGAAACAATGAGATCTAGACCCTCATGAGAAGGCTAGCAGCTCACCTCAAGCTTGATTCCTTTTTAAGTTCTATGTCCAAAGCATGTGGCTTATTCAACAGCAGGTCTAAACTTCAAGTTTTGAAAAGCAATGGTAATAGTTTATATTGCTTTGGGGTTTTTTAGTATGTTTGCAACCAACTAAGTAACTAAAACAGGATCTATGCAAAACTGTTACACAAAAAAGCAAACACACTACTGGCTACATTTTCTTCAGAGTCCTGCACAAGATGTGGAATCTCTTGTTCATAAATCATTCCATATTTCAAAATTTGTTAAACCAGTCTTTGCTGTATTGGCTACTACTCATGCATCCAAGTCTATACATGAAAGAAAGTAGTGGGATCATGGGATGGAACACTGAAACGTTTTAAAGGAAATGTGTCATGACTCCTCCAATGGAGTCTGTGTGACAAATGTTACTGCACAACCCGAGGTGACAACCCATACCCAGGGAGAGCCTCCTGGAACGGGTCTGATGTTTGTGCCAGGAGTAACTGATTGCAGCTCCCCACCTTGTTTCTTAATCATTTGTTTTGGAACATTCTGTCTGTTTTTTCTCCTATATCAGAACTTTCCAAACATAACTCTGTTGCTATGAGATGCCAGCACTTGGGACTGCAACCAACGGTCATTCAGGCCCAGAGTTTTACCACTAAGTTCCACTCCGCTTGTTAATAAAAGCATGGCTAAGGATTAATCATAGTTTATATTATGACTGACAAATAAAGTGTTTAAGAAAGCTCCAGATAGTGAAGAGACGAGCTAAGAAAAAACTGTCTCGACACATGGATGTTTGGCATAATGAGAGAACATTGACCTTTGATAAAGAGGGCACATGTGTACTGATACCAAGCTAAAGACCTAAGAATGATGATTCAAGATTGATGACAACATTATTACTCTGCATCTTGTATTTTGAACTGTATTAAAAAAATGTAACCACAAAAAACACTCCTCATTTCAAAAATGTGTATAAAAACCTAGCTTGCTAGCCTGAAAAATACACTCAGATTCAAACACTCCCTCTGCATTTGTCTGTCACTTTGCCTGCCTTTGTCCACCAATGTCCCAAGGAACTATACCCTACTGAGACAGTCTGTGGCAGAAGGGACATAGTGTGCCTCTTGTGCAATGACCAAGAGTTTTGTTATGTATGGTCAGGCCAAGTGTTTCTAGGTTCTAAGACTTATTCAAGGAATTGAATTTAAGACCCACACTGATTTCCTATCCTCTCTCCCTTTTTCCTTCTTTTCCAGTCCTCTTTCTTCCTCCTCCTCCTCTTCCTTTTCCTTTGTTTTTCCTCCCCTTTGGGTTAGAGATAAGATTTAATTTGAAGAAATAATTCCCTCTTTTCTTATAAAGTCTTACAGAAATTCTTACTTATAAACCTCTTCAAATTTAAAAATTACTTGATTTAACAAGAAAATTTGCTCAACCATGTTCATAGCAGCCTTATGCATAATAGCCAGAACATGGAAACAGCCTAAGTGTCCTTCAGTAGAAGAATGGATAAAGAAACTGTGGTACATATACACTATGGAATACTACTCAGCTATTAAAAACAAGGAATTCCCGAAATATGTAGACAAATGGATTGAAATAGAAATGATCATAATGAGTGAGTTAACCCAGAAGCAGAAAGAGTCAAATGGTATCTACTCACTTATATCTGCATACTAGCCCAAGGGGCATGTCCCATAAAAGCCTTCACTTACCAGGAAACCAGGACAGAGGGGAGGACATCCTATTGGGACTCTAGATGAGAGAAGCATGGGAGAACAGCAAAGTAGAAGGATCCAGAGGGTCCTAGAAACCTACAAGTAGAACATTATGATAGGCAGATTTGGGCCCAGGGGTCCCGCTCAAACTAAAGCACCAGCCAAGGACAATACAGGCAGTAAACTTTCAACCCCTACCCAGATCTAGTCAATGGACAGAACATTCTCCACAGTTGAGTGGAGAGTGGGGTATGACTTTCACACAAACTCTGGTGCCTCATATTTGACCATGTCTCCTGGAGGGGGAGACCTGGTGGCACTCTGAGGAACAGTAGCAGGTTACCAAGAAGAGACTTGATACCATATGAACATATACAGGGGGAGGAAATCCCCCTCAGGAACAGTCATAGGGAGGGGAATAAGGGGAAAATGGGAGAGAGGGAAGAATGGGAGGATACAAGGGATGGGATAACCATTGAGATGTAACAAGAATAAATTAATAAAAAAAAAACTGAACCTGAAAAAAAATGAAGTAAAAAAAGGCATCACCCAAGGACCGTGCATGAACTGGACCTAGGCCCCCTACAAAGACGTAGGCAATGAACAACTCAGCTTCATGTGAGTCCTCTAGTGACAGGAGCAGTGGCTGTCTCTGGCATGGACTCTGTTGCCAGCTTTTTTATCACTTCCTCCTGGTGGGGAAGCCTTGCCAGGCCACAGGGAGAGAGGACAGGCTGAGTCCTGTATGATTTGATGAGCTGGAGTGGATTGGAAATGGAGCTCTCGCCCCTCCCCCCTTTCTTTGAGAAATAGGGGAGTGGGTGGAGGAGGAAAGGAGGGGCTGGGAGGTGAGGAGGGATGGGACTATGACCAGGATGTAAAGTAAACAAATTAATTAATTTTTTAAAAGAAAAGAAATTACTTGGTTTTCCTAAATCAATAAAGGTATGAACTGAAAGAGGTCTCATTGGGTACTGTGAAACAACTTGGTTATCTTTGTGGAAAAATGGAAATTGAGTGAGTCTGACTTATGGAAATGGCTTTCTTGTATGGACTACAGTCTAATCATCTTCTTTTATTCACCCTGAGAAGTAAAGGAAACAGCAGCCTTATTGAAAGTACCTTACCACAGAGTGAAAAAGGCAGGGTCAGGACACATGAGGGAAAAAACCAGCTGTGTCTTTCCTCTACCCTGCTGGTATTTGTTCAGACATTCCCAGGGGAACATGTGAACAGGGGTAGTACATACTGTGGGAGGGCTTAAGACACAGGTCTAAAGTATAAAAGAGAGATTAGGGTTATAATGACAAGCCTTGCTTTGACTGGGGTCAGGTGGAGTGGAAGCTTACTGATACCAGGCTTATAGAAGACTGGATGTCAGAAACCAGCTACTGAGAGCAACCTAATGAGTTGACAAACTCTCCTGGGGTCACATCTTGCTACTCAGAGGCTATTTTCATCACAATAGCATTTACTTGAACCTGCAGAGCCATGTAACTGCCCATTTGTCAACATGCTGCAGTAATCTTTAAGCCACAAGGGCAGGAAAAACCAAGTTTAAACTCTGCAATTTTCAAATCCCAGCATTGCTCATGGTTTCCATTGTTGTTCAAAAGGGTTTCTTACTTTAAAATGTGTACAATGCATGAGTTTGTTTAGAATCTGATTTAATTATCCTTAATCAGTACTATGTCATGCAACAGTTCTTTGCCCCAAAAAAGTATTTTACTCAGTGGTACACAGCCTATTGTTTTAAGTCTTACATTAAACAACATGAAACAATTAACATTTTCATTTCTTTTAGTTCTTTTGTACTGTGTCTGCAGTGAAGGAAAGGGATGTTTAATACTCTCAGGGAATCATCTGTGTGACTTTATCATTCTACCAATTTGAAAATCTTATTTTCTTCAAACCATGTGATTGTGTACTAAACAAAGTGGGAGAAATGCCTTTTTACTCTTTTTTTCCCCAATGCAAAGGCTGCTATGAAATTGAGATAGTAGAGATTCTTATTTGCAAGTCTGGCACTCATTTACATTTATTTGGTCTGTAAGACTAAAATCTGAGCATGGAAGCTCCCTGCCTAGAAATGTGCTGTTTGTTATCCAAATTATCATTCAGATCTGGTTAAGATGCTCCCATTATCATTGGGTGAGGCTAATCCATCAGTGATTGGCTTTTCCAGCAGATTCAAAGCTGTTCCTTTTTGTTTGGATATCAGTTGTAGTTGTAGTTTGTTTTGCAATGTCTCAGCTAGCAACAACACAAGAGGTTTGTAAGAAATAGAGCTGCACTTTCCATATGGTCAATAGACAAACACTTTCCTTGATAAGGAATTATAAAAGAAAAGTGTCCAGAAGTCATAAACATTGCATGAGGTTGTTTATACTATATAGAATTCACACAGAAAAATACAAAATTTGAGAGTATTTATATTTCCATTCTTCTTTCTGAGACATGTCAATTTATGAGTAATCATAGCTTTTGGTTAGCTGATGTATGATACACAGCTTCTTTGTGATGCAGCTTCATATGTGTCTAAACTTTGAAAACAGGATTCTATGTATCTGCAAATAGTTGAGTGGTGTTATGTAAAGTTCTTGCTTATAAGAATACAGTTGGATTTATTATCTCAAGCAACAAAAGAGGACTTCCTCAGAAGGAGCATAGCAAACACAGTGAACCTCTTTTTACAAGAACAGTGAAGACACTCCTTCCCTGTGAAGAGCTGGTGGCTCTTTCCACAACAACTGTGAATAAATTCTTCTTCTCTCACCAAGGAAATCCAAATTCCAGGTAGAAAAGTTCAGCTAGAAGTGGCCAGATCTTTGTCTTCCCCACCCTTGTGAGGGGGGAGGAAGAAGGATGATTGTCCCCGAGGCACTGTGTCCTTTGTCTGTTTGTTCATTTTTTGTTTGAGACAGCATTTCTTTGTGTAGCCCTGGCTGCCCTAGACTCGCTTTGTAGACCATGCTGGCCTCAAACTCATGAAGATCCACTTGCCTCTGCCTCCCCTGTGCTGGGATTATAGGTGTGTGTCAACACTGCCTGGCCTAGGCACTGTGCTTTTTTAAAAATATATTTTATTAATTTATTCATATTACATCTCAATCGTTATGCCATCCCTTGTATCCTCCCATTCTCTGCTCCCTCCCATTTTCCTCTTACTCCTTTCTCCAATGACTGTGACTGAGGGGGACCTCTTCCCCCTGTATATGCTCATAGGGTATCAAGTCTCTTCTTGGTAACCTGCTATCCTTCTTCTGAGCGCCAACAGGCCTCCCCATCCAGAGTTCCTGTGAAAGTCAGTCCCCACTCTCCACTCAACTGTGAAGAATGTCCTGTCCATTGGGTAGATCTGGGTAGGGGTTCAAAGCTTACTGCATGTTTTGTCCTTGCCTGGTGCCATAATTTGAGCAGGACCCCTGGGCCCAGATGAGTCCGTCATAATGTTCTCTGGATCCTTCTATTTCCCCATTCTCCCATGCTTCTCTCACGTAGAGTCCCAATAGGATATCCTCCTCTCTGTCCCAGTTTCGTGATAAGTGAAGACATTCATGGGACATGCCCCTTGGGTTAGTGTCCAGAGATAAGTGAGTATATACCATTTGAGTCTTTCTGCTTCTGGGTTAATTCACTCATTATGATCATTTCTAGTTCAATCCATTTGTCTACAAATTTCAGGAATTCCTTGTCTTTAATAGCTAAGTAGTATTCCATAGTGTATATGTACCACAGTTTCTTTATCCATTCTTCTACTGAAGGACACTTAGGCTGTTTCCATGTTCTGGCTATTATGAATAAGCCTGCTATGAACATGGTTGAGCAAATTTTCTTGTTGTGTGCTGGAGCATCTTCTGGGTATATTCCAAGGAGTGGAATAGCTGGGTCTGAAGGAAGTCCTATTCCCAATTTTCTGATATAGTGTCAGATAGATTTCCAAAGTTGTTGTACTAGTTTGCATTCCCACCATCAGTGAAGGAGTGTTCCTCTCTCTCTACATCCTCACTAGCATGTGGTGTCACTTGAATTTTTGATCTTTGCCATTCTGATGGGTGTAAGATGGAATCTCAGAGTTGTTTTGATTTGCATTTCCCTGATGTAAGGAGGTTGAGCATTTCTTTAAGTGTTTCTCAGCCATTCAATATTCCTCTGTTGAGAATTCTCTGTTTAGTTCTGAGCCCCATTTCTCAATTGGGTTATTTGGTTTGGTAGTGTTTAATTTCTTGTGTTCTTTGTATATTTTGGATATTAGACCTTTGTCAGATTTAGGGTTGGTGAAGATCTTTTCCCAATCTGTAGGCTGTTGCTTCGTTCTGTTGACAGTGTCTCCTGCCTTACAGAAGCTTCTCAGGCTCATGAGGTCCCATTCATTAATTGTTGACATTAGGGCCTTGGCTGTTGGTGTTCTGTTCAGGAAGTTGTCTCCAGTGACAATGTGTTCCAGGCTCTTCCCCCTATTTTTCTTCTAACTGGTTTAGTGTCTCTGGTTTTATGTTGAGTTCTTTGATCCACTTGGATTTAAGTTTTGTGCATTGTGACAAACATGGGTCCAATTGCATTTTTTTATACATAGACACCCAGTTAGACCAGCACCATTTGTTGAAGATGCTATCTTTTTTCCATCAAATAGATTTGGCTTTTTTGTCAAAAATCAAGTGACCATATGTGTGTGGATTAATATCTGGGTCTTTGATTCGATTCCACTGATCAACCAGCCTATTGCTGTGCCAATATCATGCTGTTTTAATTACTGTTGCTTTATAGTACAGCTTGAGATCAAGTATGGAGATTCCTCTGGAGGACCTTTTATCGTACAAGATTGTTTTAGCTATTCTGGGTTTTTGTTTTTCCACATGAAGTTGAGAATTGAACTTTCAATGTCTTTTAAAAAATTGTGTAGGTATTTTTATAGAGATTGCACTGAATCTGTAAATTGCTTTTGGTAAGATGGCCATTCTTACTATGTTAATTCTCCCAATCCATGAGCAAGGAAGATCATTCCATCTTCTCATGTCATCTTCAATCTCTTTCTTCAGAGTTTTGAAATTTTTTTCAAACAATTCCTTCACTTGGCTTTTTTTTTAATTAAAATTTTTTGCATATACACTTATATTATTACTCATATATACAAAAAACTATAGCAAGGAGAACCATGAAACAATCTGGAATTATATAAATGTTACATTCTTAGTGTTTTTGGCTATTTATTTGACAGTCTTGAAAAAACATCTTTCCTATCTTGGTGCATATAAAATTCTGAGTGTAAATCAATCTATGTCACATCTTGTCATTATCAACTTAAAACATCTATCTAGACCTAAAAACATCTTAACCCCTAAACAACTAAGCTTCATTGTAAAACTAAGGTACCTGGTCTTCAACTCCATCAGAGACTTGAAAAGGAATAAACTTATAGACAGAATTCTGCCCAAAATTTGCAAGCCTGGATGCAGGCAAAGTTGACAGCTAAACTGCAAAAACAGGGTAAACAAGTCCACACTAGTACCTGCTTCACAAATATGTCTGTTGGATATATTGGGCCAGAAGGCTGAAGAAGATGCTCCAACAGAATAGAGAGTTTTGGGTGACGATTCAGGTAGAAAACTGTCTCTGCCATCTTCTCATTTGGAAAGCTACTAACCTGCACTCCCGGATACTCAGGCATTGTGTTCTCAAAGCACTGTCCCTTTTGTTATTAGCGTTCCGACGAGAAGGGTGTCTGTATTCTGTACAAGCCTCTGATGACAAAGTCTCACTATAGCTGTATTTCAAAATAAAAGATTACTAATATATTGATTAAAACATAAATATGAACATCTTTGTTCTTGATATTGTTGTGCTTCTCTATAACTTTGTATTTTCCCTTTATATTTAATAAAAAGGTAACAATTGTGAGAGTTTCATCTTTAACTACTATGACAAAAGCTTAAGATTCTAAGTACTTTATAGGACTAACTCCTCTATTCTAATTCAAAGCCCTCACATATTCTGCTCATTTCAAAATGGTTGGCTTGTGTTCCTCAGTATCTCAGGACACAGGCTTTGTAATGCCCACATATATATCCAGAGCGGAGGATACCTCATCCTGTGTGTTGATGGTGTAGTGTTAACACATAAGTTATGTACTGCCTCTCATACACTATAAATCATCTCTGAATTACTTATACACATAATAAAATTTAAATGCTATGCAATACTTGTTACACTGTATTATTTAGGGAAGAATGGCAAAAAAAATTGCCTAAACATAGTACAGATACTTTTCTTTAATAATTTGAAGTTTAGTTGGTGGAATCTGGTATAGAAGTGGAGCCATAGATAACAAAAGCTAACTACCTTCTGAGTCCTGGAGGAAGCTACTGAAGGTTTCCCAAACATTATCAGACTCCTTCCTCCATGATAAAGAGCTAGAAATACACATCCTTCTCTGAATGTTTTGCAGATAGGTTTTATGTAGCCAGGTTCAAGCTCAATATACATATTCAAAATCCATCAGAGAATCTTTGGGAAGGTTTACAACAGTAGGGACAAAGCAGAAGCAGACACCTCTTACTTTCCTTTACCTTGAGCACAGAAGTAGGACCTAGGGATGAAGCAAAGGCTAGCCTTCAGGGAAAGTCCATGAGCCGAGTTCTATTAGTCCTGACATCTTGGTCTGGCGCTGCTGGGACTAGGCAGTTTCCTTCTAGACTCAGGCTTCTTGCTATAGAGAAAAGCCACTTCTCTATGTCTTTGAATGCTATGTTGATAAAATACTCTGTCACTCGCAGCTTATAGCCTTTCCAGATGATGTATTGATTTCAATCACATCTATCACTTACATTTGCATATTTCACATAACATACTCCCAGAAGTCCTGTGTGTGGACATTGGCCTTGCAATATGAAAACTGAATGTGACACATGCTCTTCAAGAGAAAAATACTGTGCATCTTTCTCTTGCTCTGAAGAGACAGCATGGTCAACTTATAAAACAAAGCATTTCCTTTTGGGGGTTCGTAGCTACAGACAGAGTTTGTGATCATCATGATGGGGATCATTGCAGTACACAGGCAGACACAGCACTGAAACAGAAGTAAAAGCTTACATCCATTCTACAAGGCTACACCTTCGCCAACAAAGGCATACCTTCTTATCTTTCTCAAACAGTCCACTGGGAAACAAACATTCAAATATACCAGCCTTCAGGGGCCATTATCAGTCAACTCACCAGAGTAGTATTTGGTGGAAAACAGAAGTGTGTTCACTAAAGTTTGAAAAAATAAATTAAATGTAATTAACTTTAGATTATTTTTTAGTAAAATGAAACAATCTGGTGAAAGTTGTGGTCTATTGAATAAAATGGCATGAGTATTTAGTGCCTTGTAATAAGTTGTAATTTATAATGAGAATGCTTTTTATAATATAGGGCCCTTTATATAATGGTGCCATTTTAAAACTAGTGTGAAGTGGCCATGTGTATATATGTGTATATATACATATATAAAATACATGTATATGTATGTATATATATATACACCGGAGGATCTGAAGTCAATATGTCTAAATCAGGCTTTCTTAGTCCTGGCAAGGTTACTTTTTGTTCCATGATTCTTTATTCTAGAGAGCTGTCTTTTGCCCCACAGAACGTTTAGAAACAATTCTAGCCTCTCTCCGCCTGTAGAGATTGTGCTTATAGCATCAGCACCCCGATGTACAAAGCCCAAAAATCTGTATGAGTGAGTAAATAAGAAATCACACTCCCACTGTTTAAAATTGGTGACCAAGAACACCTGTACAAAGTTACTCAAGAAGTGTGACAAAATTAAAACTAAGATGGATAACATTTACTGCCCTCTTCTTGTTTATTTTTGTTTTGTTTTGTTAGCCCTTTGGGGAAGTTGAACTCAAAGAGTAAAATTTTCTAGTTATCAACATACTTTAATTCAAAGAGAGATAATTTAAAACATGCATTTTCCAACTAGAAAGTAAATTTATCCTCCCTATACATCTGAGAAAAGCTAGCCTAAGGTCTCATTTCTCCATACTTTCTCGTGCTTCTTGTAGATAGGGCACCTGCCCCAGGATCTAAGGTCAAGTTTGTTCTAAATAAGAAGAGATTAAACAACTATATTCAGCAGAGCACAACTGTAAGTTTAACTTAGCTTTGGCTTGGCTTGTATTATATTCCAGTTCAGGGAAAATATTTGTGTATAGGGAAAAACAAATATTGCAGGTTTTGTGGAACATATGGTCTCTGTCACAGCTATCCAGCTTGTTTGCAGCTGCCAGGCAACATTCAATAACCCATGAGTGAGTGAGTGTATTCTTGTACCAATGAAATCTTGTTTACAAAACCAAGTTAGACTTAGCCCATGGGCCATAGTTTGCCAATGCCTGCTTTAGCTTATTTATTTAACTCTTTTTATTTACCAAATCTTTCTTCTACCTTTTCTAGAATTCAAATCGGAGCTCACAATCTCAAAAGGGCAGGCTGTAAAACTTCCTTTTATTTAATTTAAACTCAAGTCTAAATTCTGGTGAGTCACGAAAACTGCAGCTCAGCCAACTCAGATTTGTTGAAGTTTATATTCACAATCAGTTTAGCATTATAATATCAATCTTAAGGCTCTATTGGCTTGGGTTGTTTGCTAAAAATAGTGAAAAATATATCAGGCCAATACTACCTGACTTTTTGTTTTAACCCTTGGATGGCTTCAAACTTTCAGTCATTCTTTTCAGCCTCTTAAGTCCAAGGACTACAAAAGTGTTGCTGGAGATGTAGCATGCATGTGCAGTGTTTGTACATCTGTGTTTATGTGTGGATGTGATCATATGTGCATATGCATATGCATTCACATGTGGTGCTCAACTCATGGATTTACACAGGCTAGGCCCATACTGGACACGCAGCTATACCTCCAGTTTCTTTCAAATGCAGAACTACCAGTAGGTATATGACCTAACACACTCATGGTCAGGTACCTCATACTAAGGAGAGCTTGTATATATGAAAGCCCATAGAAATTGTTAACCTATCCTGATGTAAGGCTTTCTCTTTCTTCCCAGGGAAACATTAGTAAGGTCCCTGCTTTAAGCACCTCCTCTGTCTTCTGAACAACACTGATGTTCACCACACAGAGGCTCAGCTTCATGTGTGCCTTCCTCTTGAGAGCTCTGACAACAATATGAGTTATCCTTCCCATTTCCTGATCTGTTGACCTTTTCCTACCAGCAATTAGAAAAAAATATAAATAAATCAAAACCTGTATTAAAACATGAATTGCACTGTAGACCAACAAACAGAACCCAGAATGAATATCTCAGCAGATGAAAGCATTGAACTAGGTAGGTACTCCTTCTCTCTGATGTCTAGTAGCCAGGGCCTTCTAATACCAAACACACACACACACACACACACACACACACACACACACACACACACACACACACACAATGCAACTTTGTTTGCTTTTTTGTTTGTTTGTTTGATGCCACATAATGTTGGGCTGATATATTTTTTCATAAATATTAGTAAACAGTGTGCCAACTTGGGGTAGACTTCCTAACCTGATTAGAACAGGGTTGTTAGATTTTCAACTAATACTGCAAATTCTCCCAGCCCCCACTTTCCAGCTATATCCGCATTGCTTGCAGTGTTTGATCACAAATGGTAAACATCATCATACCACACCGAAGATGCACAAGTTTCCTAAAGCTGTATTATACCAAATGAAATTTATCTAGAAGGCTCAACTCCTTCATTTGACACAAAAGAAGCTACCAAGGCTGACTACCTTCTCAAAGCCCATCTAAGAAACAAGGTGCCAATGATGCCCTCCATCAGAAATTCCAGGTTGTCTTGGCTTCTGAAGTTCCAGATCCACCACCCAGCTGCAAGTAGTGGCACAGGCACAAAACCCTTTTCCTGAACATTGTAATGGAAAATATTAAAAGAGAAAATGTATATTACATAAATGTTTCAGAATCTATAATTCCACAATTCCTTTGGTGATGATAACTCTTTTTCCATGAACAAACATAGAATCCTTAAATCTTGTGTTCTTAATATCTTGTTTTCCTCTGGCTTATGTGCCTCTTTCAGGCCACAGGAGCAACCTTCCCAAGTCAAGGATAAGGCTGTATGGGAACTCACCCTTTCAAACTTGGCACTCTATCCCATTTATTGTCTGCTTTGTAAATGTTATGCCCCGTGTCCCCTGAGATTGTAAATTCAGTATTTCAAAATTACAACTTTTGAGATTTTTAACCCTGCTCAAGAAACGCTCTCAGCCATAATATACAAAAGTTTATTTTAAGATTCAAAAGCTGAGTTTCTAGTCTTTTAAAACTTTTTATTGAGATGGGAGTGGTAGTGCACACTTTTAATCCCAGCACTCAGGAGGCAGAGGCAAGTGGATCACTGTGAGTTCAAGGCCAGCCTGGTCTACAAAGCAAGTCCAGGACAGCCAGGGCTACACAGAGAAACCAAAAAAAAAAAAAAAAAGCAACCCTTTTCTTTTTTAATATCAGAGCCATGAGAAGAGAAGTACACTGGCTGTGAAAATTGACTATTAGCATACCCCCAGGTTATGTTGTTGGCTGCAGATTTCTTCTTTTCCTTAATGGCTGTCTTATGTACTTTGTGGGCATATTGGGCCTTCATTATGGCTTTCATTGTCCTATTCTTATTTCTTAAATCTTTCCTCATCTCCTGTAGCACAGAAGTGCTGAATATTAGGGAAATCTAGGTTTGTAGATGTAAAAAACAGAGTTAGCACTACCAAAGGAGTTGTGGAGTTATAGATTCTGAAACTTTGGTGTAATACAAATTTTCTCTTTTAATGTTTTTCCATTACAAACATTGCTATCAAGATAACTGTAAGAAAAAATAAAAATGTCAATTGTTTAACATGTGTAAGTAAAGAGGCTTCTACACTAAATATATGAGATGAAAAACTAGTGAAGCCAGTGTCTTTCTGTGCAGCCAAGTGGGACTTAACTAAGAGCAGAAGCCTGCATACAGAAGGACAGCCTATTTCCATGCGTTTGTTCTTCATTCATTCATAGTTCAATAAATATTTATTGAGCATTTGCTATGTGCCAAGAACAAATCTATTCATTGAGATACATTAGTTAACAAAAGAGACAAAATCCACTACAATCCTCACAAAATAATGGCAGGAAATTAGTACTTACTAGCTAACAATTTAATAGTGCTTATTGTGTGCCAAGCATTGATCAACTTGCTACGATCTTCCAATGAGAAACTTACTATTGTTTCAATTCCTATTTTGTAGATAGTGTTTAGCACTTTGTTCCAGATTTGGGGATCTAGCATAAGATGGAGCCAAAACTTGAAATAGATAGAGGGGCTTCAGAGTCCACCTCTCAATCACTCAGTCTTATGTTTCAGGTTAAGAAGTAAGTTATGGAGGATGTTAAAAGGCATTGATAGGGTTGAATACCAGATAGTATAGTTTTACAATTAAGCTTTAGTTGTTTAGGTGGTAAGATGTTTTTAGGTCTAGATAGATATTTTAGGTTGATAATGATGAGATATGATAGATATTGATTTACATTCAGAATTTAGACACACCAAGATAGAGAAGATGTTTTGCTCAAGGCTGTCAAACACAAATAGCCAAAACACTAAGAATATAACATTTATATAGTTTCTGATTGTGTCATGGTTCTTGCGGTAGGTAGTTTATTATGTATATGTGTGTAAGAATATAATGTATATGTAAAAAATAAAAATGTTTAATTAAAAATAAATAAATAAAAGTGATTATATTGGAAAACAAAACATTGAAGTAAAACTTGACCATCTGAGTTTGATCCCCAGAATTCACATTAAGATAGGAGAAAATGGGCTTTATAAGATTTTCTAGGCTTCTCTGTTGGAGGGTGGTCTGGTGCTATGCATTTTGATGCTAATTACTAGCACCCAAGATCTATTTGCTGCCCTGATGAGCATAATCTCATGGACCCCAAGCACTGCCCTATAAACTTGCCTCCCTGTTTGACCAATAAAATGCAGATACCTGGGCAGGGATGGAGGAAGGTAGGGAAGGTGAAGATTTGAAGGCTTTGGGAAGAGAATGACCTTGGGAATAAGAAGCACATGGGTACTGAAGGAGGAAGAAGGAGGAGCATCTCCATGGCATAGAAAGGAGCCACATAGGCCCAAAGGAGAAACTCTGAAGTTCTACAAAGACAGAAGTGGCCTGGATGAACAGCCTTAGCAAGTATTTTGGAATTATGGATGGCAGGTAGTGGAAATAGAAATTATTAGAAGCAGACGGCATGGGATGGAGGCTGGAAGATAATGGCAGGTAGCTTATGAAGTAATATTTGCCATGCTCCAGGTGAATTAAGGCTATTCTAAAATATATCTGGTATCTGTGTCTTTATTGACTGTGAAAGAGGGTTAAATAATACCCCCATAATAATTAAAAGCCTAATAAACATTTATTAGGCCATACTTTTAAATTAACAGCAACATTCTTCCTCTCTCCCTTTCTCATGCACACATAAAACTATAATAATATTTATAATAACAGTGCACTTAAAGACAATTTTAAAAATCATTTCTTTGTTTGTTGACATAACATCTTAATAATCCAGCTCTGTCTGGTCTTGAACTCTAAGTTCTGAAGCTTAAGTTTCCAAATGCTGAGATTTTTAGGTATGTGCCTGCAGGCCTATATTAAAAAGCAAAGCTTCTTATAGGAAAACAGTAAGTAAGATAGTGAATAGAACATGGTAGGAGAAATCATACTCATGAAGGGAAAAGACTTAATTAATGTCTTTCATTGGTGTAAGAAACACTAAGTGAGAAAAGAAAAGATAAAGTTGTCTGGGAAGTGATTTATGCAGAGAGGAATGGTAATTGTAAGATACTGCTACAGCATAGTTTCTGGAATTTACATGAGGTTTTTGCACATGACCTCATCAAAAACTACATGTATTCATAAAAAATGCTCATATCTTTAAATAGTGCAAAGTTGGTAGTGTCTACTTTCTGATAATTTCAAATTTTTGTTTTTTGTTTTGTTTTTTTTGTTTCTTTTTACAATCTAAGGGGAAATAGTTGGGGTGGTCGCTCACACCTTTAACTCTTGAATACTTGAAAAGTTGAGGCAGGAAGTTTTCAAGTTTGAGACTTGTGTAAGGTATATAGTAAGGCAATGTCTCATAAAAACAAGTAAATGCCTCAGGCTAAGAAGAGTTAAAAAGAAAGAGTGAGAAACAGCAGTCATTACACAAGATGTTGACAAAATGATAAGCACACAGAAAACTTTACTATATCTTTATTTTGAAATGAGAGCATCCTCATTGCTTTTTCTAAAAAATATCTAAAACTTCTAACATAACAGCATACCCCTTTTGGGAAGGCAGGTATCTGGCAAGTGGTGAACATGAAGGTTCCCACCTTCCCCAGATAAAGAAGGAATTCACAGATCTAGCTGTGGCAGGACTAAGTAGTATTTGTTGGAGCATTTGCTTTCTACTGGTACCTCACTAAGCAGCTGATATTGTTCCTTTTTTACAGGAATTAGTGACTGAAGAGCTTGCAGCAGAGGCTCCCCGGCCAGGTCCTGGCAGGATTGCCTGCATTTGTGCATGCCTGGCTGCTCTCCTCTGCTCTGTAACAGATGGCTTGTTTCTGAAGACCAAGTCCTTTATTTTCTTTCAAGTTTTCTTTGGGTTGTAAATAGAATGGGGTCCTGGCAGCACCACGTTTACCCTTTTCTGTCCTAGAAGACATTCATCAGGGTCCAGCAAGGAGTTATCCTGGACCTGGAACTAAAAGAACCCAGATTCCAGCCTTTTCACTTTAAACAGTGATGCAATTTATAAATGTGAGCTTTGTATCCTTTTCAAAACTTATTTTAAGTAGGAAAAAGAAATGCTGTTCACAGAGACTTCAGAGGACATTGTTAGAATAAAGGCAGGCTGAAGTGTATTAAAAATTAAGGTCTTCAGCAATAAAAGACTTTGCAATTGTCCTATTGCTTTTCATACCTTCTTATTCAAGAATTATTTTTCCCAATGTGTTATATTCCTGCCTAACTCCCTAAACTCCCATAATCTTCTATTTTCTTTATCCATTAACTATTTAGACTATGATCCTTCAAAAATGATGTAAAAAATTATATTCTTTTGACCTAATGCATTTATCTAATTAGTCCTTAATAGTAAGTCTTAAGTTCTCTCCCTGTCTTCACCTCATTCAAATATACTTTTAGGTGATATTGGCTTGCTCACTTTGACAGAATCCAGGGATGCCAGCATTCAACTGGATTTCATCCAAGTCTCTTACTACACTTGTTTGGTCACACTGCTCCCATCTGCCAGTTCCAAACAGATGAAATGCCAGCAGCTGGTTCAACTGAATAGAGGGGATGCATATACATTTGTGGAGAGTATGGAATCCATGCTGATGAAGAAACTGAAGGGAACCTAACAAAGAAGCACTGACCAAGGAGAGGCAAAAAGTGACCTGTTATGAATTAGTTGTAAATTACACTAAGCTTCACTGTGGAGTCCAACTCAGTGCCCTGTTGGACTCATTTCATAAGTAGGTAATGCTTACTGGCATTCTTATAAATATAACTTAGTATTCCAATGAGACTATAAAGACTGTCCAATAATAATAATAATAATAATAATAATAATAAGAAGAAGAAGAAGAAGAAGAAGAAGAAGAAATTTAGGGGGTAAAGCCCCTGCCATGGGAACATGAGGACCTGAGTTAAAATCATCAGAGCGTATGTAAAGCTAGAGATGAGAGCAATCCCAACAAGATGGGAATAGAGACATGAGAATATCCAGACCCTTGTTGGCCAGGCATCCTGGCATATGCAGCAGCAAACCATAAACGAGTGATGATTTCAAACAGGGTCAAATGGAAAGATCAGTCCCTAAAGTTCTCCTTTGACTTACACACTCACAGGATGGTATGTATATCCTTCCAAACACACACACACACACACACACACACACACACACACACACACACACACACACGCCACATATACAAACATTAAACAAAGGAGAAAACTTCCTCTATTTATATGTGATCCTGGTATTTTTGGGATGTGAATTTAATGTTATCACTTTCTTCTTTGGCATTTACTCTCAATATTTTCTGGATTTTTTTTTCTGTCCTGTTTTAATCGCTTACTTTTGTTCAATATAACATTGTTGTGTCTTTTCCAAGACACACAGTTGTTTAATTTATATGTATTATTATGCCTACCACATTGAGCGCCACTTGTTTCATTTATATATATTATTATGCCTACCCATTGGGCACCACTTGTTTATTAAATTATCTGTATTATCAGTATGTCCGGCTAGCAATCAATTAAGACATTGACACTTGTTATATTTTAACACTTGTTAGGTAACCTGAGGGAGGCCAGACATCAATCCTCTAAACTACATCCCTTAGTGGGGCAGGCATGGGATACCTGTCTCAGTCCCATGCCATCTGCTTCTAATAATTTCCCTCAAGCTACCTCCCACTTATATTCCTAAATACTTATTAATATTCTTCATCTGGGCCAAATCCTCTATCTATGCTGGCCATGTGCTTCTATAGAGTGCGGATACCTGCCCCATATAGAGCATCATTTGTTTTTAAATTATCAATAGGGGCCTAATAAGTATTTATTTCTGTATTATCAGTATGCTTGGCTAGCAATCAATTAAAACACAGACACTTGTTATGCTTTAAATAGCTTTAATTAACCTAGGGCAAGGCAGATATCAATCCTCTAAGTTATTTCTCATAGCAGGACAGGTATGGGATACCTGCCCCAATCCCATGTCATCTGCTTCTAATAAGTTCTATCATGATACCTCCCATCCATAATCCCAAATACTTGTTAATGTTAAAATTAAGCTTAGTTGTTTAGGAGTTAAGAAAATACTTTTAAGTCTAGATAGATACTTTTAGGTTGATAGATTTGAGCTTTAATAGATATTGATTTAGGTTCAAAACTTTAGACTCACCAAGATAAAACAAATATTATTTTCTTTAAGGTTGCCAAATACGTTTTGATTGGACATTATGTATGTAAGTCTTACCTATTGGTTTTTATAATTTCTCATAATTGTACTTACTGTATATAAAAAGTAATGGCTTTTTCTTTTAGACAGAAAAGAGGAAATGTTGAGGGATGAGCTGATGTATTTTGATGCTAATTAATAAAAAATCATCCAACCTGGGCAGGACAATGGAGATAGGTGTGGCTAAGGTTCCCAGGCTTAGAGAGAAAGAAAAAGAGTGGACAGTTGGGGAGAGGAATTCTGGGAAGAGGAAGAGGGCAGACCCCACAAAAGAGTCCCAAGAGGAGAAGAAGGGAGTCCTGAGGAGGAGGAAAAGAGGAAGGCCACCATGGATTAGATGGAAGAGAAGCACATGGCTGGCATGGATGGAGGATTTGGTCCAGATGAAGAATACTAACAAGTATTTGGGATTATGGATGGGAGGTAGCTTGATAGAAGTTATTAGAAGCAGATGGCATGGGATACCAGCCCCACTATGAGAAAGAACTTAAAGGATTGATATCTGCCTTGCCCAAGTTTAACTAAGGCTATTTTAAAATATAACAAGTGTCTGTTTTTTAATTGATTGCTAGCTGGGCATACTGATAATAAAGATAATAAACAATTATTAGGCCCCTATTGATAATTTAAAAATGACACCCGGTAGTCTTTCCTCCTCTTTTAGATGGTACTCTTCCTGAAGTCAGATGTTTCAGAACTTATAAAGCATTTCTCCTCCCAGCTCCACATGTCACTGTAAGTCCTCAATGCTGCTTCTACTTCTGAACATCACTTCCTTGATTTACAACGATCTGAGAGCATAACATGTCCTGAGGTGTGGGGAAGAAAAAAATGTCAACCAATGTTGCACTGAGATGCTATGGACAGGTCTACTTGCACATGAAAGTTATCAGAGACATGCTTAAAGGAAGTTTGGGGGGAAACTATTTATCAGGGACCAATGACCATGGAAGCGAGCAGAAGGACAGTTGACAGAGTGAAGCATGATAAACTGAGTTCAGCTAGATGGGAGTAGAAGGATATCAGAAGAAAGTATTGTCAGGTGTGACCCAGGATGGTCCCCTGTTGCTATTTCTGGCACAGAAGTTTCAGTTGTGATCCAGGGTGTGGGGGACAGTTGGTGCATGCAGTCTATCTAGAAATTACTGATAGGTGAATGCTGTGGCAGGATGACACTGCCCAGAGTTGAAAAAGAAATATCTCTATGAAGAGAAGTTAGTATAAGATGTCTCCTCATTGACTAATTGTCATGTCAGAAATATAAATTGTATTGAATCCTTTAACAGTGCAAATACTGTTAGATTTGCCTCAGGAGTTTATTTCCATCCCATGTTGGGCCGTATTAACTATACTGTAGAACTTACTAAATATCTCTAGGGCTCTTACTTGCTCCCTCACCAATTCTTTTTGTCAGAGTCTCACTAAATAATCTTGGCTAGCCTTTAACTCACAGATATTTGCCTCCCTCTGCCTCCTGAGTGCTGGGGTTAAGGATGTGCCTGCCATGTCTAGAGGGCATTTCCCTCAAAGCTCAAGCTTTCCTTTTGCATAGAGATCACTTATCCCTTCCTTAGAGCAAATTATAAACAAATACTTAAATTGAAACTCATGGCTTTAGCTAGGTGCTGGCTAGTTCAACTCTTGCAATCACAATTGCGGAAAAGGTTGATTTTATTTCAGATGATAAAATTTCCAGCCAAGCGTCTCCTTTGCTCTATGTGACTGCCCTTATATATCATATACTAACTAAAGAGAAGCGAGCCATATGCCAGCCTGAAATAGGCTTCATAGAGCATCTTCTGTTAGCAGTATAACTAGAAATGGATGGGTATAATAAAGATTAGTCAGACACTGCCCTTCCTGACACATTTATGAGAAAGCAGTTGCTATTCCTTTCTTCCTCTCTCTACTAGCTCCCTTCTGAGGTCCTCCTTTTATCCCATTTTCACGCAAAGCCTTTCTTTTCTTGATTAGACGGTTTTGGTTTCTCTTATAAAAGCTTATTTCCCTCTAGGGAATTAAAAACGTGGACACATCAGCTCGCATTGGTTACGTGAACTACAGCCGAGGTCACTCTTTTGAAGTGTCCCTGAATTCTGAGTGTACGCATTGGTCCCTGAGGACTGTCTGGTTTCCTAGAATGGCTTTATAAAAAGGTCAGTATTGTCTGGAGATTCACTTGTCTTGGGAATTTACATATGTACTGACAAAATTCATTATAGCTCAAGCAGATGTGTCAAGCAAATAGAAAAAAAAACCTAAATAGTTTGCTACAACATCTGAACAAAAAAAAGTCATCAAGACTTTGGGGAATCATTTTTTTTTCTATTTCAGACTTGTGATTACTGTCAATTTGGAATTTCAAAGATCCGTTGCAGGAGTTCAAGTGGCACTTACATTAGTGTCTATTTTGACAGTAAGCTGCCAGAGTGTGACACAAATTGAGAGCAGAACTGGATGACTTCGTTAGGTTTAACAGCAGGATGAGAGAGCTCATGTAAGCCCTTTTTTATTTCTCTTGATTTGAACTCTAAGCTAGTCTGAATTCACTCTAGGACCAAGCATAGAATGGTATGTATGAGTGTCATCCACCTATTTGAATATTCACATTTGTGCACAGAGGTATCACATGATGCTTGATACAGTAACCAAATCACACTCAGCATATGTGCTCTTCTACATTTGAGCTTTCTCCCCTACATTGTACAGATAGTGAAGCCCATAAAAGGATTAGTATTACTAGTCACTGTATGTCAGCCTCAGTCCTGAAATCTCTGTAAGCAGACACATAATGTTTAATTATATGATTTCTATAATTTAATTAGGTACTATTATCACCAGTTTACTGACAGGAAAATTGATTCAGAAATTTAAGCAGCTTTTCAAGTAGCATTAGATAAAGAGAGAGCTGAACCTGAAACCTGCTGTTTGTGGCACTGAAACTCATGCTCATCCAACTAGGAAATGGTAGAGCTTGGAAGTAAAGGCAGGCCTTTGATTTTCTAGAAAGCTCTACAGTGTTGAGATTTAGAAAAAAAAAACACCAAATAACGCCTAGTGAAATGATATATAGAATCTGAGTGTGAGACCAGATACACACAGAACTGTAAGAGAAACACTAAGATACCAACCCAAATCCCTGAAGTAGTTATGTAACCTCTGTGGAATTCATGTTTACTCACAGGAAAAGAAATGTCCCCGAAGGTAGGTTGGGCACTCTGTCTTTCATCTACTGCTCCTGCTCCTTTCCTCTCCTTCCCTCTCTTCCCCTCCTCTCCTTTTCCCCCTACTCCCTCCTCTCTCCTCTGCATTTTTGCCTGTATGAATACTCCTGCAAGATCTACCTCTAGGCCTTCTCTTGAGATTTAGCCCTTTATTTTTGGCTCCAAGGCAACCAACAAGTCACACTGTTTTTCATCTTCACAGCTTCTGCTTTTTTTAAAAATTAATTTATTCATATTACTTCTCAATTGTTAGCCCTTCCCGTTTCCTCCCATTGCTCCCTCCCTTCTACTTCCCCACTTCTCCCCTCCCCTATGTCTGTGATTGAGGGAGACCGCCTCCCCCTATATATGCTCTTAGAATATCGAGTCTCTTCTTGGTAACTTGCTATCCTTTCTCTGAGTGCCAAACAGCTTCTGCTTTGATTGGCCAAATTCTCCACAGTAAGCAAAAGAATGGGACCGAGGGAAACCTGGCCTTGCATTTTCTCCCGCCCACCACTGCTTTTTCTTTGTCCTCAAGTGGTGCATCAATCAATGAAAACAAAGCAAACAAGTCTAATCATCATTTATGAAAGTTCCAAGGAATCTCCTTTCTAAATTTCTCACTCACATTTGGAATACATCGCTATTAATAACAGATTCAATGTGTCCGCCATAGCTGCTCTGAGCTGCGCAGAGAGTGCTGAAGTCATCCAGGGGGACTTTGGAGAGCTTTGATTGTTACCATTAGGAGCACGGTCTTTTCTTGAAAAATTTATTCTATACCAATACCTAGACCCAACCTGTAGCAATACTTTGTTCACCAATCTGGTAATCAACAGTACACTCTAAATCTTATGACTCTGCCTTCTGTTGTTAGCAGTATGTACACAATGGTGAGGGTATGAGATGCTCTGAATGGCTACAGAAAAGAAGGAAAGAGTTGTTTTCATTGTTTTTTTTTTTTTCAGATGACTCTTCCCCCTCAAAGCACATTGTGTTGTGATCTCTGGCTACCTTAGCTTTATGTCTTTCCTATTACACTGCAACTGGGACAGACTGATGTGCACTTCCCCCGCCCCCAGAAAGTTACCCTTTAATCCTTCTTTTGCTGCTACAATTACTCAGAAGCAATGGCAGGGATAGTTAGAGGGCATATAATCGATTTCAATCTATTCATCACCAAACTACAGCCTAGGACACCGGGAGTTAAAAAATGAAACAAAGAAGATAAACAAATATTCCACCCCAGATCAAACCAAATCAACAAATACTCTTTCCTTTTAGGTCAAGGAAAATCATGATGTAATATAACTTGCTACTTTAATTTGGTTACTTACTGTTCAGAACATAAAGTTTGGTGTTTATTTGTGAGCATTTAATAGCCATTTGAACACTGTTTATTTGCATTCATAGAAATGCTGCTTCTACTGAAAATGGTTTTAGATTCTGGCATTAATGGTCTGATAAGAACACAATGGAATTATAAATAAAAAAGATACTGTAATATACATTTTCAATGCTTTTTTGAAATTATAGTTATATCATGGCTCCAACCCTCAACATATACACCCGCCTCATTCCCTCTCAAATTCATAAGCTCTGTTTCTTTAATTATTATTCCGTATGTGTGTGCTTCTAAATATATAAATACAACTTGCTATTTCTGTTGTATTATATATTTATGCTACACTTATATGTTTGCAGGGATGACCATTTGTTATTGTATAACCAATTCCTGTGTTTTTCCCTAAGGAAGACTATTTCTCATACTCAGCATTCCCCAGTTGGTTGTAGTTCTTTGTCTAAGGTGGGGCCCTTTGAGCTTTGCCCTTTCATGATAGCATGCCAATTGGTGTTGTCTTTACCTGGATCATGTCTTGGTAGCCATGATGGTGAAACTTCATGGGCCAGCGTCTCCAACATTTCTAAAACACACAATTGACAATGAGTCTAAGAATGGTCTTTTAAAGAGTGTATTTAGATATTGTGCTTGGGTTGCAGGTTCTTATCCAAGATCTATGACTTCATTAGCCCTGGATAGTTCACTAGATTTTCAGTACCAGCTATGATTTTCCTGTGGATAAGTTGACCTTAAATCCAACTAGAGAGTTGTTGGTTACCACCAAGGTATTCCTGCCACTAGTGTACCATAGAATTACCGTGCCATGCTGGTTGTTGTCATAGTTCATGGACATTATAGATGTGTAAAACTGTGGGGTGTTTTACTTCCTCTGGATGCTTGCATAGTAACTTTTGGTAACATAAATGTTAATCCTCAATAGGCTTTCAGGTCAAATCCGACCTAGGTCATCTAGGTCCTATGTCCAAAGTGCATGGTATCTTCAGCTACAAGGCTTTACCTTGCAAACATAAGAGACAACAAAAAGCAAAAGTAATAAACTAAAGTATTTCAGAAGTCTCTTGTACAACTCTGAACTGAAAAGAGGGCTTTTTGTGCCTGATGTTAGAGTTTTTGTTAAATAGGCTATGGCTCTTGTGGGGAGCATTGCTAGGCCAGATGGGAAATTTTTATTTAAACTATTCATGCAATGTGTACAGGTTTTATAGGCTTTTTAAAGGTAAATAATTAATAGTATGATTCTTTATGGCTTTTCAGATATCCTTACTACTTTTTTAACCTCCTTTTTCTGTCTTATGTATTTATTTCTCTTTCCTTTCCTTACTTAAAGCTTCCTGCCTTTCCTGTTTCCCCCTTCAGATCACTTGTACTTTAATAATCTCCTTTTTTCCAATTCATCCACATCTTCCAACAATACCTCTCCTTTTTTTTCCGAGACAGAGTTTTTCTGTGTAGCCATGGCTGTCCTGGCTCTTGCTTTATAGATCAGGCTAGCCTTGTACTCACAAAGATCTGCCTGCCTCTGCCTCCTGAGTGCTGAGATTAAAGGCATGCACTACCACTGCTTGACTAAATGGTCCCTTCTTAATTCTTTGGTTGCTGCAATTATCCCAGGCTTTGTAATTTTATCTGAATTGTGGAGTTAGGAACTTCATATGATAGGCAGTACAATATGTGACATTTGTCTCTCTGTGTCTGGGTTACCTTACTAAATATGATCCTTCCTAGTTCTACTTAGTCATCTCCAAAGTGATTTCCCTTTTCTTTATGGCTGAATAATAGCATTCCATAGAGGATGTGTGTACTATTATCTATTCATCAGTTGGATGACATTATGGTTGTTTCCATTTCTTAGCTGTTGTGAATAGAGCAGCAATGAACACGACTTAGTATTTGTACTGTAGGATACCCAGCCTTTGGGCTTATGCCAAGAAATGGTATAGGTTGGCTGCATGGTAGATTTATTGGAAGCTGTTTGAGAACTCTTCACACTGTTTCCAGAGTGGCTGCACCATTTCCATTTCCCTCAACAGTGACTGAGGATACCCTTCCCTCAGTACCTCCTCTCTAACAATTGATTTTGGTTGTTTTGTTGATCCTTATCATTATGATTAGAATCAAAGGGTTTTTTTTTATTTACATTTCCCTTATTGCCAAGAACGATGAAGTCATTTCAAGATTTTTCTCAGCCATTTTCACTTCTTCTTTTGAGATATCTCTGTTCAGATCCAAAACCTATTTTTTTTTCTTTTTCTTTTTTTTTTTTAATACATTTTTATTAATTTATACATATTACATCTCAGTTGTTAGCCCATCCCATGTATCCTCCCATCCCTCCCTTCCTCCCACTTCCCCCCCCTACTCCCCTCCCCTATGTCTGTGTCTGAGGGGGATCTCCTCCCCCTGAATATGCTCATACGGTATCAAGTCTCTCCTTGGTGACCTATTATCTTTCCTCTGAGTGCCACCAGGCATCTCCATCCAAGGGACATGATCAAATATGGGGCACCAGAGTTTGTGTGAGAGTTAGATCTTCTTCTCCACTCAACAGTGGAGAATGTCCATCGGCTAGTCCGGGTAGGGGTTCAAGGTTTTTACTGCCTATTTTTTCCTTGGCTGTTGCCACAGTTTGCGGAGGACCCCAGGGCCCAGACTCGCCTGTAGTTTTCCAGGACCCACTGGATCCTTCCATTTCCTCTTTCTCCCAGGCTTCTCACACCTAAAGTTTCAATAGGATGTCCTCCCCTCTTACCCATTATTCTGGTAGGTACAGTTTTTCATGGGGACGTACACCTTGGGCTAGTGTCTCGATATAAGTGAGTATATACCATTTAGCTCTTTTTGCTTCTGTGTGAACTCACTCATTATGACAATTTCTAGTTCAATCCATTTGTCCACAAATTTTGGAAATTCCTTGTTTTTAATAGCTGAGTAGTATTCCATAGTGTAAATGTACCACAGTTTCTTTATCCATTCTTCTGTTGAGGGACACGTAGGTTGTTTCCAAGTTCTGGCTATTATGAATAAGGCAGCTATGAACATGGTTGAGCATATGTCCCTGTTGTGTGGTAGTACATCCTCTGGGTATATTCCAAGGAGTGGAATAGCTGGGTCTTGAGGAAGCCCTATTCCCATTTTTCTGAGAAAGCACCAGATAGCTTTCCAAAGTGGTTGTACTAGTTTGCATTCCCACCAGCAATGCAGGAGTGTTCCTCTTTCTCCACACCCTCGCCAGCATGCGGTGTCAGTTGAGTTATTGATCTTAGCCATTCTGATGGGTGTAAGATGGAATCTCAGTGTCGTTTTGATTTGCATTTCTCTGATGACTAAGGAGGTCGAGCATTTCTTTAAGTGTTTCTCAGCCATTTGATATTCCTCTGTTGAGAATTCTCTGTTTAGCTCTGCACCCCATTTCTCTATTGGGTTATTTGGTTTGGTGGTGTTTAATTTCTTAAGTTCTTTATATATTTTGGATATTAGACCTTTGTCAGATGAAGAGTCGGTGATGATCTTTTCCCAGTCTGTAGGCTGTCGCTTTGTTCTCTTGACAGTGTCACCAGCCTTACAGAAGCTTCTCAGCCTCATGAGGTCCCATTTATTAATTGTTGACATTAAGGCCTGGGCTGTTGGTGTTCTGTTCAGGAAGTTGTCTCCTGTGCCTATGAGTTCCAGACTCTTCCCCACTTTTTCCTCTAACTGGGTTAATGTCTGTGGTTTTAAGTTGAGGTCTTTAATCCACTTGGACTTGAGTTTTGTGCATGGTGACAAATAGGGGTCTAATTGCATTTTTCTACATGTAGACATCCAGTTAGACCAGCACCATTTGTTGAAGATGCTGTCGTTTTTCCATTGAATGGATTTGGCTTCTTTGTCGAAAATCAGGTGAGCAAATGTGTGTGGATTCATCTCTGGGTCTTCAGTTCGATTCCATTGATCCACTAGCCTATTGCTGTGCCAGTACCATGCTGTTTTAATTACTGTTGCTCTATAGTACAACTTGAGATCAGGTATGGAGATTCCTCCAGCGGATCTTTTATTGTAAAGGATTGTTTTTGCTATTCTGGGCTTTTTGTTTCTCCATATGAAGTTGAGAATTGTTCTTTCAATATTTTCAAAATATTTAGTAGGTATTCTGATAGGGATTGCATTGAATCTGTAAATTGCTTTTGGTAAGATGGCCATTTTTACTATGTTGATTCTTCCAATCCACGAACATGGTAGATCCCGCCATCTTCTGATGTCATTTTCAATCTCTTTCTTCAGAGGTTTAAAGTTTTTTTCAAATAAATCCTTCACTTGCTTGGTTAGGGTTATTCCTAGATATTTTATATTGCTTGTGGCTATCGTGAAGGGAGTAATTTTTCTAATTTCTTCCTCTGCCTGTTTGTCATTTGTATATAGGAAAGCTACTGACTTTTTTGAGTTTATTTTGTATCCTGCCAATTTGCTGAAGGTGTTTATCAGCTGTAGGAGTTCTCTGGTGGAATTTTGGGGGTCACTTATATACACTATCATATCATCTGCAAATAGGGATAATTTTACTTCTTCCTTTCCCATTTGGATCCCCTTGATCTCCTTTTGATGTCTTATTGCTCTGGCTAGAACTTCAAGAACTATATTAAAGAGGTATGGGGAAAGTGGGCAGCCTTGTCTGGTCCCTGATTTTAGAGGGATTTCCTTGAGTATCTCTCCATTTAATTTAATGTTGGCTATTGGTTTGCTATATATAGCCTTTATTGTGTTTAGAAAAGTGCCTTGTATTCCCGATCTCTCCAGAACTTTAAACATAAATGGGTGTTGGATTTTGTCAAATGCTTTTTCTGCATCTAAAGAGATGATCATATGGTTTTTCTCTTTCAGTTTGTTTATATGGTGGATTACATTGATGGATTTCCGTATGTTAAACCATCCCTGCATTCCTGGAATGAAGCCTACCTGGTCATGGTGAATGATGTCTTTGATATGCTGTTGTATTCGCTTTGCGAGTATTTTGTTGAGTATTTTTGCATCAATGTTCATAAGAGAAATTGGTCTGAAATTCTCTTTTTTTGTTGGGTCTTTGTGGGGTTTAGGTATCAATGTGACTGTGGCCTCATAAAAGGAGTTTGGTAATATTCCATCCATTTCTATCTTTCGGAATAGCTTGAATAGTATCGGTATTAGCTCCTCTTTGAAGGACTGGTAGAATTCTGCGCTGAAACCATCTGGCCCTGGGCTTTTTTTGGTTGGAAGACTATCAATGGTTGCTTCTATTTCTATAGGCGAAATAGGGCTATTTAATTTGTTTATCTGGTCTTGGTTCAATTTTGGTAAATGGAATCGGTGGAGAAATTTGTCCATTTCCCTTAAATTTTCAAATTTTGTGGCATAAATGTCTTTGAAGTAGGTCCTTATGATTCTTTGTATTTCTTCGGTGTCTGTTGTTATGTCTCCCTTTTCATTTCTGATTTTGTTAACCAAAACCTATTTTTTTAATAGGTTATTTTTGGCTTTTTTCTTCTGAGTTTACACACACACACACACACACACACACACACACACACACACACACACCAATATATATACTAAATATTAATCTCTACCAGATGTTTGACTTGCAAAGATTCTCCTAAGCTCCATGTGCTTCTTTTTCATTCAATTTATTGTTTCTTAGGTACGGAATTTTTGTTTTGTTTTGTTTTTAAAAATTCCACTTATAAATAGTTTGCTTTAATTCCCAAGCAAATATAGTACTATTCAGAAATCCCTTTCCTACACCAATGTAGGATACTGCCTTTGTTTTCTTCTAACAGTTTCCAAGTTTTGACATTCATATTTAGATTTTGATTGATTTGGAGTTAGTTTTTGCACAAGATGATAAATATGCATGAAATTTCCATTCTTCTGAATATGGACATTTCAGTTTTCTCAGCACTTAAAAAAAGGATTCAGTATTTTCTTCAGGATGTCTTCAGCATCTTTGTTGCACATTAAATGGCAGTAGAAAAATGAAAAAAAAAATTGGAGTGGCGAGACGGCTCAGAGGTTAAGCACACTGACTGCTTCTCCAGAGGTCCTGAGTTCAATTCCCAGCAACTACATGCTGGCTCGCAACCATCTACACTGTGATCTGATGCCCTCTTCTGGCCTGTAAATCGACATCCAGGAAGAGCAATGTATATATAATACATACATACGTACGTACGTACGTACATAAGAAATCTTACCAAAAAAAAAGAAAGAAAACTGAAAAATAATGGTGATAATGGAGAAATATGTCTTATCCCTGGCTTGAGATGGGCTGCTTCAAGGTTTTTGTTTTGTTTTTCATTTTTTATTGTGTTGTCTGTAAGTTTTTTATGTATAGCTTTTACTATGTTGAGGTATGTTCTTTCTAGTCCTACTCTCTCCAGGACTTTTATGATGAAGGCAAATTGGATTATGTTAAAGGATTTTTTTTTCTGTACTTATTGAGTTGGTAGTGTGGGTTTTGTCTTCAAGTCCAGTTATTTGGCTTCCTACATTTATGAATTCACATAATCTGAACCATCTTTGCATCTCTGGATCAAACCAAATTGGTCATAGTGGATACTTTTTAAAATGTGTCTGTTTGTATTCAGCTTGCAAGTATTTTAATGGATGTTTTTGATTTTATGTTCATCAGGGATATTGATCTGTGGTTTTCTGGGTTTATTGTCTCTGTCTTGTTTTGGATGTAGACTCATCCTGGCTTCACAGGATGAGGTTGAGAGTTCTTACACTTCTACTTATTGATGGAAACATTTAAAATTCTGAGGTAATCTATCTTGCCTTAGATCTTTTTATCATTGGAAACTTTTTATTGCTATTTACATCTTCTTCATTTGATATTGATATGTTTAAGTTGTTGGCTTTTGGTGTATTTTTTGTGGTTTGACTAAATCTAAAAATTCACCCTTTTTAAAAAAATTTTTTTCCAGCTTAATGAAATACAGTTTATTTTTTTAAATTAAAGTATCCCCTTGTAATATTCTGAATTTCTTTGAGGTCTGTTATGTTTCCCTATCCAATTCTGATTGTGTTAAGGTTGGCCCTCTGTTTCTTTTGCTTAGTTGGGTTAAGGTTCTGCCAACCTTGTTTATCTTCTCAGAGAAGCAGCTCTAAGATTTCTTGATTCTTCAAATTGTTTTCTTTGTTTCTGTTTCATTTTTTTTCCCCTGATTTTTGTTATTTCTTACCACTGACTGGATTTGGATTTTATTTGTTTGCATTTTTTTCAAAATTTGTAGTTCTGTCATTCAGTCATTTTTGTGCTCTTTCTGAGTTTTTAATGTAGGCATGTAGCATTTTAAATGTATTCCAGAAGTTTTACTGTTTTTGTTTTAATTTTCATTTAATTCCAGAATTTTTTGCTCAATTTTTTTTCTTGACCCAATTATGATCCAGAAATATGCTATTCAATTTCCATGAGTTTGTGTATTTATGTGTGTGTGTGTGAGCAGGGTGTGTTTTAATTAGATGGGATACCTGAAGTTATTTCAAACTTTTGCAATTTTTTTATTCCATATTCCTTGGTTATGCTCACTCGTCCCTTTTGCTCAAAATATTGCTTTTTGGGGTTTTGTTTAGCTTTAGCCTGTTGGACATACTTTTAAGGTTGTTTATATAATGGAAAGCTTTTTTCATCTCTCTCTTTTTCAGTTGTGGAAAATACATTTGCTAGGTATGTTAATCTTGGTTGACCATCATGGTCTTTTAGAACTTCAAACTTAGTGATCCAAACTCTTCTGGATTTCAGAATTTTTTCACTGAAAATTCAGCTGTTATTCTGATGGATTTTATTTTATATGTGACTGTGTTTTTTCTCTTCTGGCTTTCTGAGTTCCTGTTGAAAAATTAACTGTACTCTGATGGATTTTATTTTACATGTGATTTGTGTTTTTCTCTTGCATTTTTCAGTATTTTTTTCTCTTTTCTATATACTAAGTCTTTTAACAATGGGAATTTTCTGTTCTGGTATTGTCTATTTGGTGATCTGAGTGCTTCTTGTATCTGTATGAATATAATTTTTCTTAGTTTGGGGAAGCTTTGTCCTGTAATTTTATTGAAGATATAGCCTCCACTGTTATTCTTCTCCCTCATCTATTTCTGTATTTCAAAGCCTTGGTCTTTTCAAGATGCCCCATATTTTCTGTATATTTCTCTCTTGTGTTTTAAAAACACGCTTTACTATTCTTTCCTTATTTACTAGATCCTTTACTGCTGAATCCTGATATTCTATCTCCTGCTACGTACATTCTACTTACATGGCTTTCCTTTGAGTGTTTTAGTTGGTTATTGGTTTTTTTTCTCCTTTATTAATTTATTCTTGTTACATCTCAATGGTTATCCCATCCCTTGTATCTTCCCATTCTTCCCTCCCTCCCATTTTCCCCTTATTCCTCTCCCCTATGACTGTTCCTGAGGGAGATTACCTTCCCCTGTATATGTTAATAGGGTATCAAGTCTCTTCTTGGTAACCTGCTGTCCTTCCTCTGAGTGCCACCAGGTCTCCCCTTGTACAAAACTCAAATCCAAGTGGATTAAAGACCTCAACATAAAACCAGAGACACTAAGTCACTTAGAAGAAAAAATGGGAAAGAGCCTGGAACATATTGGCACAGGAGACAACTTCCTGAACAGAACACCAACAGCCCAGACATTAATGTCAACAATTAATAAATGGGACATCATGAGGCTGAGAAGCTTCTATAAGGCAGGAGACACTGTCAAGAGAACAAAGCGACAGCCTACAGACTGGGAAAAGATCTTCACCAACCCTACATCTGACAAAGGTCTAATATCCAAAATATAGAAAGAACTCAAGAAATTAAACACCACCAAACCAAATAACCCAATTGAGAAACGGGGCATGGAACTAAACAGAGAATTCTCAACAAAGGAATATCAAATGGCTGAGAAACACTTAAAGAAATGCTCAACCTCCTTAATCATCAGGGAAATGCAAATCAAAACAACTCTGAGATTCCATCTTACACCTATCAGAATGGCTAAGATCAAAAATTCAAGCGACATCACATGCTGGCGAGGATGTGGAGAGAGAGGAACACTCCTTCATTGCTAGTGGGAATGCAAACTAGTACAACCACTTTGGAAATCTATCTGGTGCTATCTCAGAAAAATGGGAATAGGGCTTCCTCAAGACCCAGCTATTCCACTCCTTGGAATATACCCAGAAGATGCTCCAGCACACAACAAGAACATTTGCTCAACCATGTTCATAGCAGCCTTATTCATAATAGGCAGAACATGGAAACAGCCTAAGTGTCCCTCAATAGAAGAATGGATAAAGAAACTGTGGTTATTGGTTTTTATTCACTTCACCTCATTTAGGCTTGAGTCTTCGTCAATACTTCTATATTTGCATTGAATTTCATTCTCAAGTTCTGGATAATTTGGTCACCTGTATCGTCCTTATATTTGTGTTTACTTTAGGCAATGAATTCAGTAATCTCTTTAAATTCATTGAGTGTATGTATGTGCATTCTTTAAACTCTTTAAATTCTTTAATGAAACTTATGGTTTTCATTTAAATTTTGTATTCTGTGTTTCATAGGTTAATTCTCATTGGTGAACATTTCTATAGGACTGGTGGATTTTGAGGTGAGATACTGGCTTGATCTTTCGTATTGTTCATATTTGTGTGTGTGTGTGTGTGTGTGTGTGTGTGTGTGTGTGTGTGTGTGTGTGATGAGGCCTGGAGATGTAGACTTCGTTTATTAGTTCTTTAACCAATATAAACAAGAGTAGGTTGTGGCAGAAAAGTGAATGTCCCAGTTGGGTTAGGTACAAAAGTTCTTTATAATAAAGTGGAATAATGTCAGGTGAACAATTGGGACTGGGCTTGGGTGCAGGATATGTATTCTGGCCAAAACCTGAGTTTGGGAGCAAATCTGCAGGTTGGGCTAGGTTCAACAAGGAGAAGAACAAAAAACTAGACTCTAGTATAGTAAATTTGGGACACATAGGGACAGGACTTAGAGGAAGCCTAGTGGTTCAGGGGAAGGATAGATAGGGGTGACCAGACTAGATCAGGACACTGAATATGGTACCAGGAATAGATCTAGGTGATTGAAGGGGATACATAGAGAAACTCATTTACCTAGTCCTGAAGACAGACGTGGAGGATCTGTCTGGGTAGAGATGTTGCATGCCTATTGTTTTTACTTTTTTATGTATTTTGTGTATGAAGGTTTTGTCTGCAAATATTTCTGTGTACCAGTTGTATTCCTGGAGCTTTTGGAGGCCAGAAGAAGGTGCTGCGTCATCTGCAACTGAAGTTTCAGTTGTGACACTAGGAACTAAGAATTGTACCTTGGTCCTCTTGAAGAGTAGTCAGCGCTCTTAACCACTAGGCTATCACACTACTCACTTGTGTTAACATTTGGTGCAAAATAATCAATATGTTTTGTTTCTTGTTTCAACTGCTTCCAAATAGCAGAGATAATAGAAGTGCCATCTTTAGTCTGGTTAAAATTATAGAGGGATATGGAAAATGTAAACATATAATGATGATAAGTTCAAAGGACTCTAAAGCAGATTTCAGAATTTACTAACTCATCTATATCACTATTTAAGCAAGTGAACCCAACTTAATAATAATAAATCCCATGCATATTGCTCATGGTAGAAACTGAAAACTCAATAAACTATGGAATTACTAAAGATGACGATAAGCCTGAGAGATGGTGATCTTCCAGAGGACCTGGATTCTGCTCCTAGCACTCATATAGAAGCTCACAACTATCTAGTCCTAAAGAACCCAATGCCCCTTTATTAAATGCAACGGTACCACACATTTATGTGGTGCACAAACACACATTCAAGTGAACACTAGTACACTATACACATGTATAACAGAAAAAGCGAAATGAAGGACATGGGAAACATAGAGAACATGAAGTGTCAAAGAGGTTACAAAATGGCTCTCTGTAAGACTGTGATATGATACTCCTGGGACTTAGGTCTGAGGTTATGTTGACGACTGGATGTGACCAAACATAACCTGAGAAAAGAAGTGGGAAAAAAAGGGAGACTCCATCTCTACAAAAGAATATACACTGTAGGAAAACATGTGTATTATTCTCTCATCTTTCTAAGGCATCCATCTTTGGGGTCACAATGTGATTTTAACATTTTGAAGGTGAAAAGAAATTCCATATGTGTACATATTTTGAAATGTATTATTTTAAAAACTAGCAAAACTATTGTTTGCATATGTATAATAAGAATGCCAGCTGCATAACCATAGTTTAGGTTTGATTCATTTTCTTAGCTCAAACAATAGTGTTCCCTTAAGCAAAACTGGCTTGAGTTTAAGAAGGAATACTAAAACTTAATGTTTTGAAATCTTACAGAAAAATTTGTTGGCAACTTAAGATGTTGTTTTGCCAAGTTTTACTCCTAAATAATTTTCATCCTCAAAGTTGATATTTTGAGAAGGAGTGGTGTGTCTAACTTGCATATATGGCAGCTACACAACTGAAACAACAGTTGTAGGAAGAGGAGAAAAGATACTTTTGACAGTAGAAACAGCTTAGAATTTTCAGGGATAAAGATTCGGAAGCCAAAGTCATAAATGATTCATTCAATACTGCAAAGCAAACAAGAAAGAACTACTGGTGTATTTCATCGACCAATATGAAAATATTCTTTTCTTTTAAAAGAGAATTTAGAGTGAATTCTGAAAATTTTGTTTTATGTGTTTCATACTCTTCCACTCAGAACTCTCAGACTTCAACTTAACACTTTTAATGGGATGATAGGCACAAGTATGCCAACTCTGTTTTTATATTTTCTTCTCACTGGGTCAAAATTTATGGCTCAACACAAAACCCAAATACAAAAATCTTGGGACACAGTGGATTGCAGATCTTCTGGGCTTCATGTATTTTTAAATTCCAGAATCTTCTTGATCTTAATAGTTAGAAAGAAAAAAAGAAAGAAAGAAAGAAAGAAAGAAAGAAAGAAAGAAAGAAAGAACAACAGTCATGTTTTTCCTGACTTCTGAGTTTTAGAGAGCATAAGAGAATAAACCATAATACACTCAAAAGAACAGAGCTGCCAGCTCTGTGTGAACTACAGAGTGTGAGATGGCTGTTCATTTTACTGCAGTCAGGAGGGCTCCAATGTAACGCATTTCAACAATTAACCAGAGAAGTGACATTTTGTACTGTGGACTTTTAGTTAAAAGAAAATTACACAGAAAATTGTGAAAGGACCACTAAAGAAATAAATACAGTTGCCATGAAAGCCAGTGTTTAATGAAATTAAAGGCCATGTGAGGAGACAAAACTAAAAGACTCAGCATAGGACCTAGAAGTGAAATTACATCATCATCAGTTTTATTTAGAAAGTGAAAAGATAACATAAAAATGAGTAGTAGTATTATGAATGTTTATATAACTAATAAAACAGTTATGTAGGAATGTAGGGGAGGAGAATAGGGTGAAAGTGGGAGGGAGGGGGAATGGGAGAATACAAGTGATGGGATATCAATTGAGTTGTAATCTGAATAAATTCATTAAAAATTTTTAAAAATTTAAAAAAATAAATCATTTGGAACTCTGCATAGAAAAAATAAAAAGACTCCATCCAGCAGGAGATCTAAGCAGATGCTGAGACTCACAGCCAAAATCTGGGGTGGAGCACAGGGAATCGTATGGAAGAGTTAGAGAATAGAGAGACCTAGAGGCGTCAAGAGTTCCACAAGGAGACCAATGGAGCGAACAAATCTAGGCTGGGAGGGGGTTTGCTGTAGAGACTTTTGCATGGTGTGGACTTAGATCCTCTGCTCATCTGTTGTAGATAGGGAGCACAGTCTCCTAGTGGGTCCTGTAATATGAGAAGTAGGGACTTCTTCTGACATGGACTCTGAACATCTCCTCCCTGCTGTCACATTGATCACTTCCCCCTGGAAGGGTGGCCTTGCCAGGCCATAGAGAAGAGGATACAGGTAGTCCAGATGAGACCGGATAGGCTTAGGTCAGATGTTAAGGGAGGAGGGCTCTGCCTTCTGAGGACTAGGAGAAGGAGGGAGAGCATAAAAAGGAGGGATGGTGGGATTGGGAGGTAATGTAAGGGGAAGGCTACAATTGGGATGGAAAGTGCACAAATTAAACATAAAATAGAAGTATAAAATTTTTTTTTAAATTTCCAATATGGTTCCAAATCAGAGTTTATCACTGGGAAAGATGAAACAACAAAACATCACAAACCAGATGCAATAGTTTAGTGTTCCCAAGAATCATGCTGAATGTAGCATTGTTAGGAAGCAGGACATATACAAGGCTTTTACAACATTAAGTTCGCTGCTCACATATGGTCCATACTCACTTTACATCCTGGTCATAGCCCCATCCTTCCTCCCCTCACAGTCCCACCATCCTTCATGCTTCCCATTATCTCCCCTATTCCTCAGAAAAGGGGAGCTCCCCTTCTCATCCACCCCAGTTCATCAAGTCATATCAGGACTGTGCTTGTCCTCTTTCCCTGTGGCTGAGCAAGGCAATCCCATGAGGAAGTGTTATGACGAATTTTGAGAGACTCTCTGAATACAACACCAAAGAGCTGGGTACAAATGCAATAGCAAGGAAGTCTTTATTGCAGGTTTGAACCTGGGCCACCTCTCCTATTCATGGATATAGCAGATACAGGGAAGTGGCCTCGAGTCTCAATTGAGAGGTTTTTTTAAATATAGGTTTTAGAAAAAGAGATGGGTTTTACAGTATATGATTGGATGGCATTGGGGCAGAAAAAACTGCAAACAGGGAGTACAAGCCTTAGAGTCTCATGGTTGAGTAATAAGTGAAGGGACAAGTTGGCCTATAGAAAAGATTAGTCCTAGGTGTTAGGAACTTTGGACTGGCTTCTCCTAATTGCTTGTTGCTATGTACCAAACCACCCGCTGGTCAGCTTGACCAGCAGAGAATATATTTGGACTTTCCCAAGGTGAGCTGATTGTGTTGCTAGGAATTATTTTCTGTTTAGACTAGTTTGTGATTTTTCTGGAATCGGGCTACATTTAACACAAAACGGAGTTTCTTTTTCAAAAGGGAGTTTATCTGGTCCTTACAGGAAAAATGATCAAAAATCTGGCATCAGCGTTCATATCAGAGACAGTTCCCCCTTCTCTTACTCAAGAATATGCATAAAGCCTGAGCTGTCCATTAGTTACATGTGTGTAGGGGGCCTAGGTCCAGTCCATTCATGGTCCTTGGTTGGTGTTGGAGTATCAGCCAGCCCCTTTGAGCCCTTGTTAGTTGGTTCCGTTGGTCTTCTTGTAGAATTCCTGTCAGCTTCATGTCTTTTTCTCCTTCCCCTTGCTTTTTCATAAGACTTGCTAAACATTACCCAATGTTTGTCTGTGAATCTCAGCATCTGTTTTGAACAGCTGCTTGGTGGGTCCTCTCAGAGGACAACTCTGGTAGGATCCTTTCTACAAGCATACTAGAGTTTCTTTAATAGTGTCAGAGGTTCGCTCCTCTCCCATGGTGTGAGTCATGGGTTGGGCCAGGCATTGGTTGGAACTTCCTGCAATTTATGCTCTCTCTGTTCTCTCTTTATCCCTGTACATCTTGTAGACAGAATAACTTGGATTTAAAAAAACATTTGGGGTGGTTTTGTGCTCATTTCTCTCTACAAGCAGTACTGAGTTAGAGGGTGTCCTCTTCACACACTGTGGACCCCACTACTAGGAGTCTCTACTAGAGTCCCCCTCATATTCTCCTGGGGTCCTAGAAAGAAACACATCTCTAGCTTGTCACAGTGATGCTCCAACACACAGTCTCTCATTTCTTTGCAGGTCTTCCGTTCTCCAGCCCCCATTCTCCTGAGGTCAGATCTTCACCCCAATTTCTCTCTGCACCCCCTCTTCATTCTTGTTTCCTCTTTTCTACCACTACCTCTCTCTTTTCTATTTCCAGTTCTGAGTGATATTTAAGTATTCACCCTTAGATCCTTCTTGTTACTTATCTTCTTTGGGTCTGTGTATTGCAATATCTTTATCCTATACTTTATGACTAAATTCCACTTATACCTGGGTATATACCATGTGGGTCTTTTGGGATCTGAGTTATGTCACATAGAGCGATCTTTTCTAGCTCCATCCATCTGCCAGAAATTTTCATGATTTCTTTGTTTTTAATAGCTGAGTAGTATTTCATTGTGTAAATGTACCAGTTTCTTTATCCATTCTTCAGTTGAGAGACATCTAGATTTTTTCCAGATTCTGCCTATTACAAATAAAGCTGCTACGAACATAGGTGAGGAAATGTCCTTGTTGTATGATGGGGTATATTTTGGGTATATACCCAGGAGTGGTATGGCAGGGTCTTGAGGTAGAGCTATTCCCAATTTTCTGAGAACACACCAGATTGATTTCCAAAGTGATTGTACAAGTTTGCACTTCCACTAGCAATGGAGGAGTGTTCCCCTTTCTCCATGTCCTCTTCAGTATATGCTGTGACTTGAGTTTTTTATCTTAGCCAATCTAATAAGTATAAGATGGAATCTCAGAGTCATTTGATTTATATTTTCTTGATGACTAAGGAAGCTAAGCATTTCTTTTTTAAAATTTTATTAATTTATTAATATTACATCTCAATGGTTATCCCCTCCCTTGTATCCTCCCATTCCTCTCTCCCTCCCATTTTTCCCCTTACTCCCCTCCCCTATGACTGTGACTGAGGGGGACTTCCTCCTCCTGTATATGCTTATAGGGTATCAAGTCTCTTCTTGGTAGCCTGCTCTCCTTCCTCTGAGTGCCACCAGGCCTCCCCATCAAGAGGACATGGTCAAATATGAGGCACCAGAGTATGTGTGAAAGTCAGAACACATTCTCCACTCAATAGTAGAGAATATCCTGTCCATTGGCTAGATCTGTGTAGGGGTTTGAAGGTTACAGCTTGTTTTGTCCTTGGCTGGTGCCATAGTTTGAGCAGGACCCCTGGGCCCAAATCTGCCTATCATAATGTTCTTATTGTAGGTTTCTAGGATCCTCTGGGTCCTTCTACTTTGTTATTCTCCCATGTTTCTCTCATCTAGAGTCCCAATAGGATGTCCTCCCCTCTGTTCCAGTTTCCTGGTTAGTGAAGACTTTCATGGGACATGCCCCTTGGGCTAGTATGCAGATATAAGTGAGTATATACCATTTGAGTCTTTCTGCTTCTGGGTTAACTCACTCATTATGATCATTTCTATTTCAATCCATTTGTCCACAAATTTCGGGAATTCCTTGTTTTTAATAGCTGAGTTGTATTCAATAATGTAAATGTACCTCAGTTTCTTTAGCCATTCTTCTACTGATGGACACTTAGGCTGTTTCCATTTTCTGGCTATTATGAATAAGGCTGCTATGAACATGGTTGAGCAAATGTTCTTGTTGTGTGCTGGAGAATCTTCTGGGTATATTCCAAGGAGTGGAATAGCTGGGTCTTGAAGAAGCCCTATTCCCAGTTTTCTGAGATAGCACTAGATAGATTTCCAAAGTGGCTGTACTAGTTTACATTGCCACCAGCAATGAAGGAGTGAGTGTTCCTCTCTCTCCACATCCTCGCCAGCATGTGGTGTCGCTTGAATTTTTTATCTTAGCCATTCTAATGGGTGTAAGATGGAATCTCAGAGTTATTTTTATTTGTATTTCCCTGATGACTAAGGAGGTTGAGCATTTCTTTAAGTGTTTGTCAGCCATTCGATATTCCTTTTTTGAGAATTTTCTGCTTAGCTCTCTACCCCATTTTTAATTGGATTATTTGGTGCACTGGTGTTTAATTTCTTGAGTTCTTTATATATTTTCAATAGCAGCTCTCTGTAGGATGTAGGCTTGGTTAAGATCTTTTCTCAGTCTGTAGGCTGTGTTAATATTTTGATGGAGATTGCATTGAATATATAGATTGCTTTTGGCAAGATAGCTTTTTTACTATGTTGATCCTCCTGATCCATGAGCATGGGAGAACTTTCTATCTTCTGATAGCTTTGTCAATTTCTTTTTCCAGAGACTTGAAGTTCTCTTGAAGTTCATACAGGTTTTTCACTTGCTTGGTTAGAGTTACACCAAGGTATATTATATTGTGTCCATTGTGAAGAGTGTTGTTTCCCTAATTTCTTTATTAGCGCCTTTGTTGTTTTTATTAATTAATTATAACTTAATCTTGTATCCAGCCATTTTGCTGAAGGTATTTATCAGCTATAGTATTTCTCTGCTGGAATTTTGAGGGTCACTTATGTATACTATCGTATCATTTGTGAATAAGAATACTTTGACTTCTTTCCAATTTGGATCCCCTTGATTTACTTTAGTTATCTTATTGCTCTAGCTAAAACTTCAAGGACTATACTGAAGATATATTGAGAAAGTCGGCAGCCTTGTCTTGTCCCTTTAGTGGTATTGCTTTGAATTTCTCCCCATTTAATTTGACGTCAGTTATTGCCTTGCTGTATGTATCCTTTACTATGTCTAGATATGGGCCTTGTATTGCTGATGTCTAAAAGAATTTCATCATGAAGAGGTGTTGGATTTTGACAAAGGGTTTTTCTGCATCTAATGAGATGAACATGTGATTATCTTCTTTAAATATGTTTATATGGTAAATTAAATTGTTGAATTTCTGTATGTTGAACCATTGCTGCATCCATGGGACAAAGCCTCCTTATCATGATGAATGATGTATTTGATGCCTTGGATTTGGTCTGCAAGTATTATTTATCAAAATTCATTAGTGAAATTGTTGTGAAATTTTCTTTTTTTATTGAGTCTTTGTTTGGATATCAAGGTGACTGTGCCTTCAAAGAATGAGTTTGTTAATGTTCCTTTTGTTTCTAATTGTGGAATGGTTTGAGGAGTATTGGTATTAGCTCTTCTTTGAATTAATTCTGCACTAAAACCATCTGACACTAGGCTTTTTATTTATTTATTTATTTTGGGTCGGGAGACTTTTGGTGACTCCTTCTATTTCCTTAGGCACTATAGGACTGTTTGAACTATTTACCTGATCTTAAATTAACTTTGTTAAGTGATATCTATCGAGAAAAGCATTCATGTCTTTTAGATTTTTCAATTTTGTTGAATACAGGCTTTTAAAGTACAACCTACTGATTTTTAAAAATTTCTTTAGTGTCTGCTGTTATATCCCCCTTTTCATTTCCAATTTTGTTAATGTAGATACTCTTCCTCTTCTGTTTAGTTAGTTAGGCTAAGGGTTTGCCTATCTTGTTGACTTTATCAAAGAACCAGCTCTTGGGTTCATTGATTATTCATATTCTCTTTGTTTCTAATATATTGATTTTAGCCCTGATTGGATTATTTCCTGTTATCTACTCCTCTTTGATGTGTCTGCTTCTTTTTGTTCTAGAGCTTTCAGGTTTGCTGTTAAGTTGCTAGTAGGGAATCTCTCCAGTTTCTTATGAAGGACCTTAGTGCTAGGTACTTTCCTTGTAGCACTGCTTTTGTGTGTCCCAGTAATTTGGATCTGTTGTACCTTCATTTTCATTGAATTTTAGAAAGTCTTTAATTTCTTCCTTTCTTTTGTCCCTGGCCCAGTAAACATTGAGTAGGGTATTTTTCAGTTTCCATGACTTTGTAGGCTTTCTGTTGTCCAATTCCAGTTTCTTGTATCAGCTGAGGTTTGCTCTGTGATCAAGTATATGGTCAGTTTTATAGAAGGTTATAAAGTGTTGAGAAGAAGGTATATTCTTCTGTGTTTGGGTAAAATGTTCTGTAGACATGTGGTAGGTCCATTTGATTCATGATGTCTGTTAGTTTCCTTATTTCTGTATTTAGTTTCTGTCTTGATTATCTGTCTATTGGTGAGAATGGGGTGCTGTTATCTTCCATTATTAATGTGTGGGGTTTGATGTGTGCTTTAGTGATTTATTTTATGAATGTTGATACCCTTTCACTTGGGAAATAGATGTTCCAAAATGAGACTTCTTCTTAGTGGATTTTCCTTTGATGAATATTAAGTGTCCTTTTCTGTGTCTTTTGATTAGTTTTGGTTGAAAGTTTATTTTATTAGATTCTAGAATAGCTACTCCAGCTTGCTTCTTTGGTCCGTTTGCTTGAAAACCTCATTCCAGCCCTTTTCTTTGAGATAATGTCTATATTTATTGCTGAGGTATGCTTCTTGTATGTAGAATGATGGTTGGTTCCTGTTCTCACACCCACTCTGTTAGCCTGTGCTTTTTGGGAGAGTTGAGGCCATTGATGTTGAATGATATTGCTGACCAATGGTTTTTTTAATTCTTGTTATTTTGATGTTGGTAGAGTGTATGCTTATGTGTATGTGCTCCCTTTCTTTTGGTTTTGTTGATGTATAGTTATTTATTTCTTGTGTTTTCCTGGGTATAGTTAGCCTTCTTGGATTGGAGTATGCCTTCTCGTATCCTCTGTAGGGCTGGATTTGTGGCTAGGTATGGTCTAAACTTGGTATTATTATGGAGTATCTTATTTTCTGCATCTATGATGATTGAAAGTTTTGTTGGGTGTGGTAGTCTAGGCTGACATGTGTGGTCTCTTAAGGTCTGCATGACATCTGTCCAGGTCCTTCTGGCTTTCATAGTCTCTGTTGAGAAGTCAGGTGTAATTCTGATAGATTTGTCTTTATATGTGACTTTGACTTTCTCCCTTGCATCTTTTAATTTCCTTTCTTTTTTCTGTACATGTAGTGTTTTGATTATTATGTGGCAGGAGGATTTTCTTTTCTGTCCCAATCTATTTAGTGTTTTGCAAGCTTCTTGTATGGTTGTAGGCATCTCTTTCTTTATATTGGGGAAGTTTTCTTCTATGATTTTTATTGAAAATATTTTCTGGGCCTTGGAGCTGCAAATCTTCTATTTGTATTATTCTTAGGTTTGGTCTTCTCACAGTGTCTCAGATTTCTTGGATGTTTTGTGGCAAGAAATTTTTAGAATTAACATTTTCTTTGATTAATGTATTGATTTCTTCAATGGTATGTTCTACACTTGAAATTCTCTCTTCCATCTCTTGTATTATTTTAATGATACTTCTTGTGTCTGTGGTTCCTGTTCTCTTCCATAGGTTTTCCCTCTCTGGTATTGCCTCACATTGTGTTTTCTCTCTTGATTCTATTTCCATTTTTAGGTGTTGGGCAGTTTTATTTCCTTGCCCAGTTTGATTGTATTTTCCTGCAATTCTCTAAGGGATGTGTTCAATTCCTTCATCTGTTTGAGTGTATCTTTCTGTATTTCTTTGAGAGACTTATTTTCCTTCTTTAAGGTCTCTATCATTTTTATACCCTCAGATTTATGCTGTTTTTTCTTCAGGTGAGATAGTACCTTCAGGGCTAGTTGTGCTTAGATGGCCGGTTTCTGGTAGTATCATACTGCCCTGGTTTTTTGTTTGTTTAATTTTTGTTTGTGTTCTTATGCTAACTTCTACCCATATGGTTGTATCTAGTGTGAGTAGACCTGGTAGTCCCTCTGCTGGCCTTGTCAGTATTCAGCAGTGGAGAGGGATCTAAGATGAATGTTGCTCAGCCTGACACAGGTCTTTGTGGAGGGAGAATGATGGGTATTGGGTCCTCAGGACAGCTTACCCCTTCTGGCTCTGCTAGATCTCTTCTGTTTGTACCCCACGTGGGTCAGGCAGATGGAATCAGCAGAAGAGAGGGCTCTATACTGAATGTTGCTCACCTGATACTGGCTTTCTTGGGATGAAGCCCTTGTTTATATGCTCACTAAAGGTCAAATAAAACACTATTCACAATTTTATGTCTTTTACCTTAAGAAAATTAAATGTCCTTTAACAAAATTGCAATGTTCTTTGAGCCTGATACGGAGAGTACCCTGCTTCAGTTTTTTCACCTCCATGGGTGGCTTTGATTATGTTTCTTTTCATCTGTTTTCTTAGTATACAGTCTATAGCTAATCTAGAAATGATTACACACCAGATTACAGTAATATCTAGCATAGCATTCTCATGCTTAATAATTACACATATTTTTCTCATTAAAACTACATTGTAAAATTTATTCTTTATCAGGCATGGTAATTGCTCCCAGAACTTCCTTTAATCTCAGACGTATTCCCCTCATAACACACTTCTGTTTGTTTGTTTGTTTGTTTTTTAAATAATTCATGAAGTAAAATTGCTGCTGCCCATATGTTCAGGGATGGAGGGTCATCCCCTCTGGCATCCCCTGGTGGCCTAGTAGAGGTCACTCTAAAGAAGAGTGACTCTCCATAACCTTGAAGACATCGATGGTCAATAGCTTCTGAGATAAGTATGATCCCCAGTAAGGTTTTTCCCCGTACATGCTGTAATGTTGGCTGGTTTGATCTTATAAGTATCTTATACTGGTAGCCACAGCTGCTGTGGTTTCATGAGTTCAATAGCACTACACTATCAAGAAGACAGTTTCACTGCTGCTTTTCCTCCACATTTAGGTTCTGATAGTCTTTCTGCTTCCTCTTAGGATGTCCCTTGAGCCTTGAAGGGAAAAGAAATATTTCAGTATGGCTGAGCATCCAAGAGTAACCCGACTTTTATACTTTTACCAGTTGGAAGTCTCTGAATTAATCAATTCCTATTGCAAAAAGTAGCTTCTCAGATGAGGACTGAGGGATTTTTATCAGTAGATATAAACATAAATATTTTAAAAGAAAGTTTGATACGAACGCTGTTTTGCTTATTAGAGTAGCACGTTCTCCCTAGGGCTTCTGGCCTCCCGTCTATGGGTTCTTGGCCATGTTTACAGTATGTGATATCAGTTTTTCCCTCTGTAGTTGGTCTTGAATATAATTAGAGAGTGCATGGTTACATCTGTAATGTTAGTGTCACTGTTGTACTAAACTGTTATATCTTCCCAGACTGGTTGAATATTGTGGATGGTGCACTGTATAGCTGAGTAACACTAGAAGACATTGTCCCTCAGTATCCCGTATAGTACCTCCTGACACAATCAAAGCTAAAACCTACGATGGAAGTTGATTCTTGAGCTATAACCTTAAACTATGTTTGAGAATGAGCCTAACCCCAAAGTGTTATCATGTCAGAATCTTTTTTTTATAAGTATAATATTTATTTTTTGTATTGTTTTTTCTCCTTTATTAATTTATTCTTGTTACATCTCAATGGTTATCCCATCCCTTGTATCCTCCCATTCTTCCCTCCCTCCCATTTTCCCCTTATTCCCCTCCCCTATGACTGTTCCTGAGGGGGATTACCTCCCCCTGTATATGTTCATAGGGTATCAAGTCGTGTCAGAATCTTTAGTTTTGCAAATAATAAAACCTGTTTGCTCAATGTATTTAAAGGAGAACAGGCTTTGGAAGCAACTCCATGCTCTCCTGAACTACTATGGACACCATGTTTTCTTTCACTTTCATTTATTAGCCATACTTGCCTTGCGTTTACAATAGAGAGATGTGAAGCTACTACATACTGTCCTTTCTACCTTACTTCCTGACATTTTACATGGTGATAAACTAAATTAACAGAGAAAACTACATGAGTCATTATTTTCTTTCTCTATAAAAATTCTGTGCTGCTGTTATCTATGATGTTTTCAACCCACTGCACCCGTTACCTGTATAACCTCAGACTAAAAATGCAAAATTGAGAGAGGTATATGTTCATAAGTGAAAGAACATTGGTTAACTCAATGTAAAGTCTAATAAATGAAAGCTTATTTAGAGGCAGCTAAACAAATTCCATCCTTCTCCTCTCATTCTCATATGAGAAGAATAAGTTTAAAAGAAAGAAAGTGGAAAATTAAGAGACAGAAAATTAAATGTACATAGGTATAAAAATCCAAAACTTAGAGTAAATATGATAATCATGAATTTTCCTATTTAGAACATTTTGACTAATTAAGTGATTTAACAATAAATTGTTTTTCTCTGATGGCAAGCATTTTACATTTCCTACTTCAATTCTTCAAGACAGTTATATAATGAAAGCACCATTATTACTTTTACAGATTACAAAACTACATCTTAACTAAAGTGACCATTTAACTTAGCAAAATTAAGAGTTTACTGTCATCTTAGCACTTAGAAGCAATTAGGAAGCAGAGACAGGAAAATCAGTTCAAAACCAACCTAGACTATATAGAGATTTTCATATTAATGGGCTATCTAGTAAAATCTTCTCTCTCTCTTCCCCCCTCTCTCCCTCCCTCCCTCCCCTCCCTCTCTTTCTCTCTCACACACATGTATACGTATGTATATATGTACATGTATATATATATATATATATATATATATATATATATATATATCCTTAGTGTCATTCATATATGCTGTCATTCATGCACACACAATGCAATTCATACACACCATCAATGCAAAGGCTATATTGTGTATTATTCATCTACAATATATACAGTTCAATTCATACATACACTACCATTCATACATGTATACATATAAAAACATATGGTCATTAATAATGCTATTACAAACATACAAACACACTATCATTCATACACACACTGTCATTCATTTACACACACACACTTTTATTCATGCACACATAAACACTTAAACACTCTGCGATTTACACACAAACACACACACATAAACTATCACTAATACATATACGATAAACTCTATGCGGGGTGAATCATAGAGATGACACACTGTGAAGTGCTTACAAAATAGTCCGGATAATATCAATAGACTAATGACTGATGTGCTTCCTTACTTACATTCAGTAGAAAACAGAAAGAAGGGAGGATAGAGTTGTATACTGCAAAGCTCACACAATAAATACTGTAATTAACACACTGTATGGTATTCCCATGTAGTGTAAATTGGAAATTAAGTATAAAATGGTATAAAAAGAATACTATCAATGCAAAAAACATTTTTAACCACAAAAAAATAGATAGCTTACACTGAAGTCAACTCTGAGTGGCCATCATGTTGGAGCACAGATTTCAGTAAGCCCTGATTGTGTGTCCCATCATGCCAACAACTTCACAAAGCTTTATAGTAATGGAACAAAGAAAGTTACATATCAAGATACCTTTCAAATGCATTGAGGGAACATTATGTAGGTGAGTTAAAGAAAAGGAAAGAAATCTCTGCTTTCGGCCCCTGACACTATCTGATGGCATTCTTAGATATCACGGACACTAGTGATTTCTCATTTGTTTAGGTTAATGCATTACAAAAGGTTTTACCTGTAGTCACAGAATATTAATTCTAATCCAGAAATGGTCGAGGAATGGCTAATTAGACAGCTGAAGTTAGTCCAAGATAATTAGGCTCTGAAGTTGTACCATTCTAACCTTTCCACAACCATTTATGTTCCAATCACCCTTACAGAAGACTCAGTTTACAATTCCGCTTCTCATCATGATCATCCATTCAGACTCCATGCAGACTTTGCAAGAGTGCCAGTTAATGGTCATTTGCAGAAAATGAACAGCTGTATGCTAGGTAAACAATCACCAGATGGTAAGCTGGAGGGTGGCAGGTAGAAAGAAAGAATTTCTCTATTTTGAGAAAAAAATATATATATACAATTTCTAGCTTCATGGCAAAAAATGGTCAAGGTTCTTAGGGCAATGAACTGGGGTCTCCAATTCTCTAAACCATGAGTCAACTCAACAGGGTAAAGATTTACTGAGCTTTGTTCTGGTTGTAACTTTTAGACAAAGTAGTTGATGTTAATATTTTTAAGTAATATATTTCACTGTAATGAATAAGAGAAAGGGCTTGTAAAAATATAAAGATTTTGGTGATCATAGTAGTTTGATTTTAAAGTGGGTTTACATTATATTTGGTAGGCTGTGCTTCTCATCTGTGAGTACAAGACACTGAAATCACAATACAGGTATTATAATGCAAATGTTGCTATTAATACTATATATTGGATTGGTTCAAACTTATTTTCTACTAGATAAGTTTGAATAGTTTATATATACATATATGTATATTTATACACATATAATGTTATGTTTTCATGCATATATCTGTCTATACGAACTAATGAATTGTGTTAATGATTAAATATAGCATAAGTTGCTTGTTAAATAATTGAAGTGATTGTTTTTACTCATTTACTTTTATTTTTTTATATTTTTATCTTATGGAAAATAGATTTTTTTCATACAATATAGCCTCCATCCCTAAATAATTTCTTTGTCTCAGTAGCAAACTTCTGCAGGCACTCCATGGAAAGCTATAGGCCACACCAGCCAGAAAAACAGTTTACAACTCCCGTAGGAACTCCCTGAGATCCCTCTGGCCAGGCTGGACAGGGAAGGCCAGGAAAGCAGGTAGGCATCTTGAAATCTTTACTTTCTCTCCTGTCCTCCAAATCCAATCCACCAGTCTCATCCTCAGTTCTGTATCATACTAACAAAAGCGGTCTCTTATCCCTATCTGTGCCAATTATGAGGGTACTAAACAGATGAAGCTAACACAACCAGCTTTCCTCTCCCCTGTGTACCTTCTTCACTCTCTTTCCTTTCTAGCATATCTCTATCCCTACATGTCAGTTCCCAATACCAAGAAACACATTCTACCTGGAACTTACAGAGTCCACACAAATCAGGATCTTCAAATCATTTCCTACCAGGAAACCATACTCCTCTGAAAGCATGAAAGAGCAGAAGAAACCAATTAGCAGAATACCCACCCGACATCAGCATCTAGAACTACAGTATTCAAAACTCAGATGCCTAGACTCCAGCCTAAAGCACAGTCAGTAATAGACCGGAGAATTTGGATCCAGTAGAGCTCAGAAACCATACTACATTAGGCCCTGAAAAATGCAATATAGCTAATGGACAAGACAAGGACTTCAAAATAGCCTTAATGAATATGTTAGAGTTCCTTAAAATGAAATGAATAAATCCATTTTTAAAAGTCTTTGAGATCACAAATGGTGGGATTAAATGAAGAAAAGAGTTTAAGACTTGAAAGTGGAAACAGAATAAATAAAGTCCAAACTGATGGAAAACTAGAAATGAAAGATTTAGGAATTAAAACAGGGATCTCTGAGGCAAGCCCCACCAACAGAGTAGAAGAAATGGAAGAGAAAATCTAAATAATTGAAGATAAGACCAAAGAAATGAGTTCCTTGGTCAAAGAAAATATTAAACTAAAAAAAAAAATCCAGAAACAAAACACAGGAAATATAGAACACTATTAGAAGGCCAAATCTACACATAATAGTAATAGAGAGAGGAGAAGAAACCCAGATTAAAGGCACAAAAATATTTTCAACAAAGTCATACAAGAAAATGTCCCCAACTTAAAATAGGGCATGCCTTTTAAGGTACAAGAAGCATTTAGAACACCAGATAAGAAATTACAACCACTTTGGAAAGCTATCTGGCGTTTTCTCAGAAAAATGGGAATAGGGCTTCCTCAAGACCCAGCTATCCCACTCCTTGGAATATACCCAGAAAATGCTCGAACACACAACAGGGACATATGCTCAACCATGTTCATAGCTGCTTTATACACAATAGCCAGAACATGGAAACAGCCTAAGTGTCCCTCAGTAGAAGAATGGACTAAGAAACTATGGTACATTTACACTATGGAGTATTACTCAGCTATTAAAAACGAGGAATTCCCGAAATTTGTGGACAAATGGATTGACCTAGAAATTATCATAATGAGTGAGTTCACCCAGAAGCAAAAAGAGACAAACGGTATATACTCACTTATATCAAAACACTAGTCCAAGGGATACGTCCCATGAAAAACCTTACTTACCAAGAAAGTGGGTCAGAGGAGAGGACATCCTATTGAGACTTTAGGCGAGAGTAGCATGGAAGAATGGGGAAATAACAGGACCCACAGGGTCCTGGAAACCTACAAGAAGAACTTTATGACAGGCAGATCTGGGTCCTGGGGTCCTCCTCAAACTAAAGCACCAGCCAAGGAGAAATAGGCAGTAAACTTCGAACCCCTACCAAGACCTAGCCGACGAACACAATATTCTCCACTGTTGAGTGGAGAGTGAGATCTGATTCTCACGTGAACTCTGGTGCCCCTTTTCTGACCATGTCCCCTGGATGGGGAGGCCTGGTGGCACTCAGAAGGATAGCAAGTTACCAAGAAGAGACTCAATAATCTTAGAGCATACATAGGGGGAAGAAGTCTCCCTCAATCACAGACATAGGGGAGGGGAGAAGGGGGGAAGTGGGAGGGAGGGAGGAATGGGAGGAAACAGGGGAAGGGCTAACAATCAAGATGTAATATGAATAAATTAATTTAAAAAAAAAAAAAAAAGAAATTACCTATGACACATACTAATCAAAACACACACACATGAAAAAAAGAAAGAAAGAAAGAAAGAAAGAAAGAAAGAAAGAAAGAAAGAAAAGAAAGATTATTAAAAGCTGTAAGGGAAAAGATAAAATATAAAGGTATAAGTATGAGACTAACACTTGACTTTTCAGTGGAGACTCTGAAATCAATAGGGCCTTGGATGATGTTCGAAAAACTCTAAGAAACCACAGATGCCAGACAAGACTATAATAGCCAACAAAACTTTCAATCACAATAGATGTAGAAAGAAATGTTTCACTATGAAACCAAATTAAGCATATCTATCTACAAACCCAGTCTACATAAGGTGCTAGGCAGAAAACGTCAACCTGAAAGGCCAACCACACAAAAGAAAACACAAGGAATAAATAATATCAGAAGAGCAAATCAATACAATAATGGGAATCCAACAAACACTGCTCATTGATAACTCTCAACATTAGTGATTTCAATTCTCCAATAAAAAGACAAAGATTCATGAACAATATCTATCCTTGTCCTGCATCCAAAACCCACCTTTTAACATCTAGGATAAATATTACCTCAGAGTAAAAAGATGGAAAAAGAAATTCCAATCAAATGGACCAAAGAAGCAAGTTGTCATAACCACTTTATTTTTTTTATTTTACTTTATTAATTTATTCATATTACATCTCATTGGTTATCCCCTCCCTTGTATCCTCCCATTCCTCCCTCCCATTTTCCCCTTACTCCCCTCCCCTATGACTGTTCCTGAGGGGATTTCCTCCCCCTGTATATGCTCATAGGCTATCAAATCTCTTCTTGGTAGCCTGCTATCCTTCCTCTGAGTGCCACCAGGTCTCCCCATTCAGGGGAAGTGGTCAAATATGAGGCTGACTTTCTCACATACTCTGGCATAACCACTTTAATATCTGACAAAATAGACTACATGGAAAAATAAATCAGAAGACATAGAAAAGGATGCTATGTACTCACAAAGAAAACAAATGCACCAAGAGATGTAATTCTAAACATCTATTCAGCAAACACAAGGGCACCCAAGTTCATAAAATGAACACTACTACTATAGAAAAATATCTGCATTATTGTTTTTATTTATAATGGTCTTTCCCATTTATTTGTAAAGGACATGCACATAGGTGAACATATTTACTGTTTTTCCCTGACCAAAAGGGTTGAAACTGATTCTTGTCTTTTACTTACTAGTATATGGTATGAAGTTCTGGCATATAAACAAAATACATGTAGATTCATAACATATCATCATTTCTGCAGAGCTTCCTAAAATACCACCATTCTCTATCACTTCCTTAGGCATATACATGTCTATAGACCATATAAATTTAAGAGACCATCATTTTTCTTCATTTTTCTAACTTCATATCCAATCTCTCATATATTCACCTTTAATCCCAGCATTCTGGAGGCAGAGGCACGCGGATCTCTGTGTGTTCAAGGCCAGCCTGGTCTACAAAAGTGAGTCCAGGACAGCCAAGGCTAAACAGAGAAACCCTGTCTCAACCCCCCCTCCCCCCATGCTCCCCACCAATGGTTAAAGGAAAACTTCTTGTTACTAATGCACATACACAAACTCTTTAATTTTCACACACAAAAAGAAAAGAAAATAGGAAAAAAAAAACCCATCAGTTCTCACCCATAAAAGAGCATCAGTAGTGGCCATATCACTGAGATGAGGATTCACAGACATTAGAGTTAGAAGCATTTCAAACTAAAAAACGCACATTTGTATTTTTTAAAGTTCCATTTATTTAATTTCTTTAGCCAGGTAATCTGCTCGTCTCATTCTGTGGATTTCAGACATGACTCTCTCTTCTTTGCATTCTGGGCCTCTGTGAATAGCTTTCTGCCTGTTTTCCATTACGTTCCCATTTATTTTTCATTAAGAATATTCAGCTCTCTTTCTTTCTATCACTTATTTCCTGAAAACCTATTTCCCACTTTCTATTTCTGCACCTGATGCAAATATTTCCTAAACAAATGCAGAGTCTTCCCAAAGGGAACAACTAGCAGCTGTAGTGATTGCCCTCTTCCCATTTCTCCCACTCGCTCTTCTACTGTTCCTTTGTTCAGTAAACTAGTTTAAACGTAGCCTTAAATATATGTGTTTGAAGTATGAGCAGATAATCAAAGTTAAACCTTCGAGAAGAGTAAGTGAAGAAATATATTCCACAAACTACTTTGCCCTTTCACCTACTAAGTCTGCTCATTAGCCAGCTGTTCCTAATCACAGTGTGAACAGAAAAAACCTTTGGAGAGCCCTTGGTGGTGGCAGCAGGGGTGGGGGGTAGGGGTGAGGGCTGGTGACACTCAAAGGAAAGGGAAGGCTACTCAGAAGAGACCTGATAGGTTGTGATCATATAGTGGGGGAGGAGGTCCCCTTCTGTCCCAGGTCTATGGAAGGGAAAAGGGTAAAAAGGAGGTAAATGGTGCACGGAACGGGGATACAAGTGAGGGAATAGCAGTCAGGATGTAATCTGAATAAATTATTTAAAAAATAAAAGAAAGAAAACTAGTCACATTTTGTTTTATGTTGACATCTTTTTGTACACTCAGATACATTTTCAAGCCAGTCTAACTAATTCTAGTTCCTTACAGGCAGTTATGTTATGATAGTAACAATACATTGCTTTATAGCAGGAGATATATCTGTTCTTACTAATCCACTTATAATTTCTCTCTTGTTTGTCTTTCCAATATAGCACTTACTTTATTTTCATACAAGCTTTAAATTAATGTGCTATTTACATAGAATGAAGCTCATCTTTTACCTATTTCAATTTGTAATGTTCAGTGTGTTCTAGAAGATATGTACCATTTTATGAAGTTAATGTTACTTATTTTTGAATATTTATTACTCTAGAGAGAAATTCTTTGTATGTATTAGGAATTACTTCCCTCCATAACCTCTTAGAAGCCACTAATACACTCTATATTGTCTCCTATATTGCCTGTTCTGTACATCTTGCATAAGTGATATCTAAATATTAATTAATATAGTTATACACTGTGAATATTCATATATAATTTTTGTGTGATCTTATGCTTTCATTTCTCTTGATAGAATTGCTTGACAAATGGAACTGCTTTATAACTCTGAAGAAATTAATTTGTTTCCCAAAATTAGTGTGCCATTTTACATTACCAAAGCAAAATAAGAGGGATACAGTCTGTGCATGCTCACCAACACTTAGTACCTTTTGACCTCTTGGATTTTACTTACAGCTATCAATAAGTGTGGTGGAGAATTTCACTGTGGTTTTTCTTGTATTTCCTGGGTTCCTAATGTCATGTATCTGTTAGTGCACATCTTAGATGTTTGTGTTTCTTCTTTAGAACATTTACAAAGTCCTTTCACTGTGTTTTTAATTGCTAGGTTTTTTCATTTTAAATTCTGAGAGATGTTAAGGCCAGATTCTTTTCTGGACTGATAAATAAATGCTTTCTCAAAACCTGACAACCCATGAGAGAATTTAATACAGAGGGTTTTTAGTTTGAAGTAGCTCAGCTACTTCTTCTTCTTCTTCTCATTATTATTATTATTATTGTTATTATTAATCTATTCTTCTGATGTCATTTTTATAAAATTATTATCTATCCAGAGATCGGGAAGATTTTGGCCTGCTTTTTTATAAGGATTTTAGATATTTAGCTCTTACAATGATCCATTTAGGTAACATTACAATCTTAACAATGTTCATTACAATCCATGAACACACAGAACATTTTTCAACATTGATTTTCTACTTTTTAAAGTGTAAAATGTTTCATTTTCTGTCTTAAATTTAATTCATTCCTTGATGCTATCACAAATATAAGACATAGAAACAGCTGGGTTTTTTCCATTTTTTTCTTTATTAATTTATTCTTGTTACATCTCAATGGTTATCCCATCCATTGTATCCTCCCATTCTTCCCTCCCTCCCATTTTCCCCTTATTCCCCTCCCTATGACTGTTCCTGAGGGGGATTACCTCCCCCTGTATATGTTCATAGGGTATCAAGTCTCTTCTTGGTAACCTGCTGTCCTTCCTCTGAGTGCCACCAGGTCTCCCCCTCCAGGGGATATGGTCAAAGGTGAGGCACCAGAGGATGTGAGAAAGTCTTATCCCACTCTCCACTCTACTGTGGAGAATGTTCTGTCCATTGGCTAGATCTGGGTAGGGGTTTAAGGTTTACTGCCTGTATTGTTCTTGGCTGGTGCCTTAGTTTGAGCGGGACCCATGGGCCCAAATCTGCCTATCATAATGTTCTACTTGTAGGTTTCTGGGACCCTCTGGATCCTTCTACTTTGCCATTCTCCCATGCTTCTCTCATCTAGAGTCCCAATAGAATGTCCTCCCCTCTGTCTCAGTTTCCTGGTGAGTGAAGGCTTTCATGGGACATCCCTCTTGGGCTAATATGCGGATATAAGTGAGTATATACCATTTGAGTCTTTCTGCTTCTGGATTAACTCACTCATTATGATCATTTCTAGCTCAATCCATTTGTCCACAAATTTCGGGAATTCCTTGTTTTTAATAGCTGCATAGTATTCCATAGTGTATATGTACCACAGTTTCTTTATCCATTCTTCTACTGATGGACACTTAGGCTGTTTCCATGATCTGGCTATTATGAATAAGGCTGCTATGAACATGGTTGAGCAAATTTTCTTGTTGTGTGCTGGAGCATCTTCTGGGTATATTCCAAGGAGTGAAATAGCTGGGTCTTGAGGAAGCCCTATTCCCATTTTTCTCAGATAGCACCAGATAGATTTCCAAAGTGGCTGTACTAGTTTGCATTCTCACCAGCAATGAAGGAGTGTTCCTCTCGCCCCACATCCTCGCCAGCATGTGATGTCGCTTGAATTTTTGATCTTAGCCATTCTGATGGGTGTAAGATGGAATCTCATAGTCGTTTTGATTTGCATTTCCCTGATGATTAAGGAGGTTGAGCATTTCTTTAAGTGTTTCTCAGCCATTTGATATTCCTCTGTTGAGAATTCTCTGTTTAGTTCCAAGCCCCATTTCTCAATTGGGTTATTTGGTTTGGTGGTGTTTAATTTCTTGAGTTCTTTCTATATTTTGGATATTAGACCTTTGTCAGATGTAGGGTTGGTGAAGATCTTTTCCCAGTCTGTAGGCTGTCGTTTCGTTCTCTTGACAGTGTCTCCTGCCTTACAGAAGCTTCTCAGCCTCATGAGGTCCCATTTATTAATTGTTGACATTAATGTCTGGGCTGTTGGTGTTCTGTTCAGGAAGTTGTCTCCTGTGCCAATATGTTCCAGGCTCTTCCCCACTTTTTCTTCTAAGTGACTTAGTGTCTCTGGTTTTAGGTTGAGGTCTTTAATCTACTTGGATTTGAGTTTTGTACAAGGTGATAAATATGGGTCCAGTGAAACAGCTGGTTTTTATGTTGTCTGTGTTAAATAAATTTTAACTACACATAACAGTAATCCACAGTGGGGAAAAATAACATTTTGAGATAGGTATGTAGAAATCCCATGCTCTGCCAGAAGATGTTACCATTTATTAGATGCATTTGTATTTTGTTTTGTTTTTCAGTTTTAGCTCTGTTTATTTATTTAGCACATTAACACTATACTTACTTTAAAGATCTTGTAAATTAAGACAGTAATATCATGTCTTCTGAGCATGCATTTTTTAAAGCAATGGTACAGCAATCTTACTGATCACACCATCACTGCAATAACCTCAGGTATAATAATGTATACCATCTACATGAGGTATGAAAATTTACATAAAGTCAAGCCAGCATGCTAAGAGATGAGCAAGTGGGCAGGTGGACACAGCAGGAGGGAGGGAGGATGTCTGTGAGGAGATGGTCTCTGAGGTGGCCATGTTGCTTTCCCTCTAGGAAGGCAGGTAGTTCTCACCTGCCCCAAGCATGAGTAACTGACCTACAGCATGAGCAGCCTGAGTGTCACCATGTATCCCATGGAGGTCATAGTAAGCAGTGGCTTGCTAGCTGGACATGGGTATGAATGTCTGTCAAGAGCATATGCCTCCTGCTGTGGTTTTCTTCATAGCTGACATCCACGGCACTGGGAGAATCCTTACAGCTGCCTGAGAGAATCACCCTTACATGTGAGCGAAACTTGTAATGACAGTTTGATACCAACATAAACAAATGTATCCATAGCTCTAAGCCAAGTAGTGGAGTGCATGCAGCTCTCTAGTGACTATTTTGACATTTACATGGCATACTGAGCCTAGGACTGCACATTTGCTTGCTCAGACCAGACAAAGTACAGATCAGAAGAATGGCATTTTCCCCTTCAGCCTCTTTTTTAAAAAATTATTAAAATTTATTCAGATTACATCCTGAATGTTATCCCCTTGCTTGTATCTTCCCGTTCCCACCCTCCCTCCCTCTTCTGCCCTATTCCTCTCCCCTAGACCTCTGACGAGGGACCTCCTCCTCCACCTAATGGCCACACCATATCAGGTCTCATAAGAATCTAAACCAAAAGGCTTGCTTGCTCAAGGCTGGAATTTGCTACTGAGCTGTGGTGTGGTTTAGAGACCACTGAGTGAGATTCACAATGCTGCTGAGTGTGGATCTGAGGTACTAAAGCTACGATCAGGCCCAGGAGTAGGAGCCGAAGAGCTGCTTCCTACACAATTGACCCTGTTTTGTGCAAATTCAGTCATTTGCAGGCTGTGATAGACAGCCTGCTCCGAGACATCACTCAGAGGGACCTCTCTTCTGAGTGGAAGCCATTGTAGAGACATTAGAATATCTCAGCTAGAGACCTTATCCCTGACATGCTGGCATTTCCTCCTTTGGAGAAAAATGTCAAAAAACAAACAAACAAACAAACAAACAAAAAAACACAAAACACAAAAAACAAAAAACAAACGAACAAACAAAAAACTCTTAAAGTGTGATTCATTGGTAACTTCAGATGGAAAATATTTCACTATTTTAAACTAGAACAATTTTGAAAACAAGATAACCTAGGTAAAATAGTAGTTTTCCAAAGCTGAATGTACATATATGAGCAGACATACAAATACAACTCCTAATTCCCTGGTGTGGTAGCCTATGTTTCATCTGTGGGCTGGTGATCTGACCAACTCAGGTGGCCATAACTCTTTCTATTTTTGCCTTCCTAAGATTGTGGAATATTTAGACATTGTTCTGGCTATATGAAGCCAGTTTCCACTCCAAATGTCTCCTGAGAGAACCTACCCAAAGGCTTCAGAGAGTTGTGATCCACCAAGTGCTGGGAGCTGATTCTGAAACCTCTGGAAAAGTAGCCAGTTCTTCTGACTACTGAGTCATCTCTCCTGAGAATTAGTTTTACATTTTTGTAAAAAATAAATTTAGTCAGTGGTGATGTATTGGGCAGTTGTGAGGACTTCAGTCATAGACCAGGTATAGCGAAAGAAGCACTCTCTTGTCTTCTGCATCTATAATTGCACAGCAGATTCAAATGTGAGGTTTGTTGGACTGTATGCCTATGTGACTTGTCAATGAGCTTTCAGGCTTGAAAGGACTGCCAGCACCTTATCATTCATGCTGCGGCTCACCTCCACAGGTGCCAGGGAGCATCTTGCCTTGGGGGAGAAAGCAAATCTATACACTCTGTGATTAGTGTGTGATTATGCTTTACAGATAGGCATCAATGCCTGGTGATTTGATGTGCTTGGTTTTTATCCTTTGGGGTTATTTAAAGAAGCACAACATGGCTTAACGCCTCAGGGAATGATGGCATAACATAGGAAAGTGTAAGAGGAAGAAAAACAAGCCGCTCCACCTGTAAAAGGCTCACTCCCCTTTCAGGTACCTCCAGATCTATCACCTGCATCTCTTCTCTTGCTTAGCTCCTTGTCTAGCTATCCTCTTACAGGATGCTTTCAATATCAGCGCACAGGTTAAACTCCACCCTGCACTTCATCATATGTCATCTTTTAGGAAAAGATGGAAAAATGGAGGGATCTTGACTGGGAGAGAGAAGTTAAGAAGAGAAAACCAAGATGGGATTGTGGCTATAATGATTTTGTTCATTATTTTATTACATTTTCATATAAGTATTTACAACAAGGTTATGTATCCATTTTTATCTCCAGCTGCTGGTGCTTTTCCACTTTCAAACAGTCCCCTTCACACACAGGCATACAAACATACAAATACACACACATGTGCTCTCATAAACACACATACACATACATACATATATGAGAAAATAGAACGTAACATTTGTTTTTGTGCATCTGGATTATGTTGTTGATATGATAAGCTATAATTCCATTCATTTTTCTATTCGTGATATAAATGTGCCCTGTGTATATGTTCTATGTTTCATTATTCATTCATGTGCTTCTGAGCTCCTAGGGTGGTTCCATTCTTGCTTACTGTGAATATAGCAGCAATAGACATGGCCATGCAAGTCTGTGGTCTGATGGCTAAACCTCCTTTGAGTCTCTACCCCTGACTGATTTGAACATAGTTTTAAAATGAGTTTCTCTAATGGCTATGAATCGTAAACTTTCTACACACGTATGTATTGAACCTTAGTATTTTTTGAGACCTGCTTAATCAATTTTCCCATTTATTGCTTGTATAATGTTTATGTCTAATTTTTGAGTTAAATAGATTCTATATATCAATCCTAGGTTGCATGTGTGGGTGACAAGGAATTTCCCCTATTTTATAAGCTATTTCTGCACTCTATTGAATCTTTTGATGTTAGAGTTTTTTATTTTGTTTTACAAATCATTCTATCCCGTTTGCCAATTTTTGGAGTTATTTCCTAAGTTACTGGATCCATTTCAGACACCCCTTAGGTATGTCTGTATCATAAAGAGTTGTCAATGGTCCCCTCTAGAAGTTTTACAAATTACAAAGTTTTCTTCTAAAGTTTTTAATTAATTTTGAGAGATATGAATTTAAGTTGATTCTTTTACATGTGGATATCCAATTTTCTCAGCACCATTGGTTAAAAAGGCTGTCTTTTATACATATTATGTTTTTGGAATTTTTATCAAATATTAGGTGACTACAAAGGTATGGATGTATTTCCAAATCTTGTATTCAATTTTAGTGGTTTATATATCTGTTTCATTGGTAGTAGAATGTGTTTAGCTACTTCATTTCTACCACACAACTTGAAGCCAGGTATGGTGATGTTTCCATGTTTCCTTTCTGTCAGTTTTTGTTTATTTGTTTTTGTTTTTGTTTTTTGTTTGTTTGTGTTTTTTTTATATCCCTGTTTTCTTTGGGCCTTCAAATGCATTTGGGAATTCTTTTTCTAGGGCTTTGATATTTGTCACTGGAATTTCAAACAGGGATAGCAATGAATCTACAGATTGGACCTGTGACCCTGTATGCTCCTGTTGACCATGGACTAGAGGTTGGGGCACTGTCTCCAGAACCCAGGAATCCCCCCTCTGGGAAGCAGGAGGAATCCGATCCCTGCTTGATGGAGCAGAGCGCAGACCCACACGCCAGTAGGCAGAAAGAGGTGGGCAGGTTGAATGTGCCAGGAAGCAGAAATCACCGGAACCCGGAAGAAAGAAACAGAGTACATGGAAATGTGAATTACCAGCTCCTGGGATGTCCCTTCCTGTCTGGGAAACACCGACAGTGGTACTTTGGAATCAGCTACCACATTACTCACCTGACCCCTGACTGTAGTTTCAGATCTTTTCTGCCACTTATACAAGGTTTGCCCTAGCCGCCACCGTGTTGAAAGTACAAGCTCTAAGGATTCTTAAATTGGGTTTCTTGATCATGCGGCAGACTTTGTAAAGGTTGTAGACATGTTGTTTATTTATGTTTGAAAATGACATTTCCTTCATCTTTCCATTCATCTCTAACATTTTCTTCTGTTAATCTCATCTATTAGTGACTCTTTTTCCCTTTACTTAAAAATTGTTTAACTAAGTTTTTATTTCTAATATTTTTATTTCTTTTGAAATATCAATTTCCTGTGAAACCAATAATATAATCCACTTCCAAGTTTCATGGGCTATTAAGAAAGTTGTGCATTCTGTAGCTGATGGTGGAATATCTGACAGGTCCATGTAATATATACTGAGAGTAAACTCTGAAGTTTCTCTGTTTATTTTTACTTTACATGACCTATCTGTTGCTGAGAGTGTGGTATTTAGTTCAGCTACAATTATTGCATGATCATCCATCAATTTTTTTACATCCATCAGCATTGTTTTATGCAGTTGGGAACTTCACTTTTATATATTTATAACTCATATCTTCATGATAAATGCTCCCTTTACTAAAATGCAGAGGCCTTCTTTATCTTGACTGACTCACTTTTGTTAAAATGATACCCTCTCAGATTTCCAAACATTCTGTCAACTTGATTGGGCCTTCCATTTACCTGTTGAAATGGCTTTCATCCTCTGACTCCACATCTCTGGTGTGTTTCTTGGGAGCAACAGATGGGTTTGTGTGTGTGTGTGTGTGTGTGTGTGTGTGTGTGTGTGTGTGTGTGTGCGCGCGTGTGTGTGTGCGCGCGTGTGTGTGTCTGTGTGGTATGGTATGATGTGGTGTTGCTGATTTTCCTCTTCAAGGGTGGACTTGATGTCCTCCTTTCATTTATATGCTTGATTTTATCCTTTTGAAGTCGTTGACCATCTTTTTGAGTAAACTTGTGGTTCTTTCATTCTGATTTGGTTCAGCATTTTACTCATTTCTCTTTCTTGGAATTCAATAATTGAGTCAGCAGTCCACCACCTGTTGGTCACTACCACTTTGGCAATCCCCTCTCTCTCCAAAAACATTAAGATTCATAACTTTAGTAAAATTAAAGTTCTAAAATAGCACTTTAGATTTTGTGGTTGCAGGACACCACAACATGAGGAACTGTATTAAATGGTTGCAGCACTGGGAAGGTTGAGAACCGCTGAGCTATAGCCTTCTAGAAGAATAATGTTCAGACTTTCAGATTTATGTTTCTGTGTTTCAGTCTGTTTATCTGTTGGCTCATATATCTCTCTTAGTATTCTTTGAGGATCTTAATGTGCAGACTGTTGATGAAGGCTCATCCCCAGATGGAGGCAGCGAGGAGAAAACAAATTTCTGTAGCAGCAAAACACCAAATTAAACAAAATTATGCTTAAAATGAGCTTTAAGCCTATTAGTACATCACTTGTAACCATAGAACCAAAGATCACAAACATTTCGTAATTAACTCTGCAGTCATGATTACTTAGCACCAATGTAGAAACAGTAATAGAGTAAAACAAAGCAAGATGGAATAGAAGGGAAGTAAAGAGACAAAGGTGAGTAACGGAAAGGGAAGAAAGAAGAGCGCAGAAGGGTTTATAAAAGAACTGCAAAGAGTAAGAGATAAAAAGACTCTCCAGTAAAGAAAAACTTTTTTAAATTATATATTTATTCATTCACTTGACATCCCAATAGCAACCCCCTCTCTCCTTCTCTCTGGCCCCACCCTCCTACTCTCTTCCCCCTATCTCTTCTCCCCTTGTCCCACATCAATTTGCCACATAAGCCAGACAAGGCAGCAGCTCCTGGGGGAAGTGATAAAAAAGTAGGCAACAGGGCTTATTTCAGAGACACCCCTTGACCCACTTACAAGAGGACCCGCATGAAGACCGAGTTGCCAATTGTCTACATATGGATTGGGATCTAGGTCCATTGTTAGTTAGTGCTTCAGTCTCTGTAAGCCTTCCTGGCCCCAGATTAGCTGACTCTGTTCTTATGGAGTTCTTTTCCCCTCTGGGTCCTTCTACCCTTCTCCCACCCTTCCATGAGGTTCCCCATGCCCTGCTTAATATTTGCCTGTAGGTCTCCACATCTATTTTCATCCACTGTGAGTGAAGCCTCTCAGAGGACCAAATGCTAAGCTCTGCAAGCATAGCAGAGTATTGTTAATAATGGCAGGGGTTGGCTCTCTCCCATGAGGTAGATCTCAGCTTGGGCCAGGCATTTGTAGGAGATTTTCTGAATCTCGGCTCTATCTTTATCCTTGTACACCTTATAGGCAGAGTAAATTTTCGGTTGAAGGTTTTATGAGTGGGTTGGTGTTCCCTTCCCTACACTGAACAAAATAGATGAGTAAAAGGGGACGAGAAAAACATGAAGGCCTTTATAGAATATGACAAAGTCAAAATAGCTTGAAGTTATGGTAAAGAGATAAAGGTGGGGATATGCAAGACAGAAAACTCTAAAAGTAAAAAAGGGGAAGAAAGTAGATTGTCAAAAAATGAAAAAATATAAACAAAATCAGATAAATATATGAGGATTATAAGATTAAAGTTTTAGATAAGGTTAATATATACCACAAATTACACTAAAATATATAATATATATTAAATATACAAATACAAAATTCTCTGTGTGTGTGTGTGTGTGTGTCTGTGTGTGTATTTTCATACCTTCTTGAGACTCCACGATTCACATCACGTGGAGTGAGTTATCTTTCACCTCAAATAAATGGGAGCAGGGTAAGTACACAGCACTGAGATTACCTGTATCTAGACTTTCAAAATCCATTATCAACAGCCATCCTGCTACACTGTACAGCTGTGGTTAACAAATAGTCTACATGAGCTTTGGCATTTCCAGTCTCAACAACAGCAATTGCCTGGCACAGCTGTGACTCCAGAGGATAATTCACTCCTAAACTTAGATTTGTGGTTCTAAGATCCCAAAGTCATTCTGAGTGATGAGGTAGCCTCCTAGGTACTGGTACAGAATCCTCCCAAGGCCTCCATGAGCTAAACTTCAGCTGAAATTTGTGGAGTATCTGCATCTGCCCTCCTGCTTCCCTGTCTCTTGTGACTGTCTTTCACTCTGGGGCAGTAGCAGGTCTATTTTAGGTTCTTAGACTGATGACTGTTACTTGGTCTTAGACTCCCAGGGTACTTCAGTTTAAAAAAATAGGTTTTTGCTTCAGAACATACACAGCCACAGCTTTCAGAGTCAAGAGGAGTAACAAAATGGTTCTGCTCTCCACTGCTGTCCTTCCTGGCAGAAAATTCAGTGCCTCACTAAAACTCCCAACTGGATTTGATACCTGTGAGTACTGTGGGGTAGCTCTGTAGTAGGACTGTCTTAGTCTTTCTCCCAAATTGCTTAGCTTACTTATCATTTGAGGCCCTGCTGTCTCTCCTCTGGTAGGGTTCCATGAGGCGGGAGCCATACCCCATTTTTTTCAGAGTTATTTGGTTCCTCTTAGCTCTCATAGCTCCCTTTCTATGTGAATTTTCAATACTCTTCCAGTGTTTCTTTATAGAAAGCATGAATTTTTCATTCTTACTTTTCTCCTTCTATGCATCATATGCAAGCTGCTTCTAACCTGCATCTTTCTCAAATTCCAAAACTTTGCTTTGTATCTAGGTAATAAGTAATAACTAATTTTTTCCACTGTGTTTTTACCATATACATTTGGCTGGCCTGGAACTCACTATGTAGACAAGGCTGGTCTTAAATTCACAGAGAGTTCCTTCTTCTGTGTGCTCAGTATTGGGATTAAAAGTATCAACAACAGACCTAAATGATGTGTATTTTTCTTATTTATTAGATATAATATAATTTATCATTTTGCTTATTCTCTTCCATGTCTTCAAACCATTCTGTAAGTACCTTCTTCTTCTTTCAAATTCATAAACTATTTTTTCACTAATTGTTACATGTTTATGTCTATAAGTAAGTATATATTTATAAATACATAAATATAATCTAATCATTCCAAATAATGTTATTTGTATGTATGTTTTCAGGGCTGCACATTGGTATTGGATAACCAATTGAAGTTTTTAAAGATGTCTTTAAGACCATTTTTATCATTTTCAGCATTCCTTAATTGCCTACTTTTCTTTGTATAAGGTTGATACCTGATATTCTTTCTCTCATTCACTTTGCCATTTTTATTGTTGTCCCTGTATGTCACTTGTATGCCTACTCTTGTTTTAGGAAACCCCCAGGTGTTCTATTTCCCAGCCTACAACACTGCCCACTTACCCAGAGGTGCGTTGGCACCAGGGACACCAAAAAAGATCCTGCCCCACACCTTTGCCTGCCAACTCCCCTGAAAGCACCTCCAGCAGTACTAAAATACACTCTATTTACCACCACCAAATCCTCCTGCTTTTCCTGAGGTCATATAGTCACTCGTGACCACAGGCCACACTGGTACTAGGAACACCAGAGGCAACATTAGTCCCCAAAACTCCAGAGGCCACACAGGCTACAAAACCTCAGTGGAGATGCCCTATTGGACTTGAAAACTCACCAGAACCTCAGGCTACTAAGGTAAGAAAACCCAAAGGAAACAGAAACCAAAGAGAAAAACATCTAAAAAGCACCCATCCAACAAAGATAAACTCAAAAACCAGCATCTAAATTTATAATAGGCACAAAACCCAGATGACCACAGACCAGTATAAGAAGACAATGAACAACATCCAGGGCTATATGGCACCACAAGAACCCAGCTAGCCTCCTATAGCAAGCCCTGGGTATTCTAACTGTGGAAGCACAAGAAAATGACTTTAAATCTAATCTTATAAAGATGATAAAATCCTTTAAAGAGAAAATGAACAAATCCTTTAAATACAGAGAAATACAATCACACAGGCGAAGGAAATTAAATTGTTTAATACCTGAAAATAGAATCAACAACAACAACAACAAAAAATCAGAAACTGAGGGAATCCTGGAGACAGAACCCAGGTAAGCAAACAGGAACTATAGGCAAGCATCACCAGCAGAATACAAGAGATGGAATAGAGAATCTCAGGCTCAGAAAATATGAAGAAGAAATTGATATATTGGTCAAATAAAATGTTAAGTCTAAAATATTCCTGACAAAAAGCACCTAGGAAATGTTGGACACTATGAAAAGACCAAACCTAAGAATAGTAGAAATAGAAAAATAAGAAAATTCCCAGCTCAAAAGTCCAGAAAATATTTTCAACAAAATAATAGAAAAAAATTTCCCTGACCTATAGCAAGAGATGCCTATAAACATATAAGAAGCTTACAAAACAACAATTATATAATAATAAACACTAAATGTACAGAATAAAAAAAGAATATTAAAACCTACAAGAAAAAAGGGGCAAGGAGCATTTGAAGGCTGACCCACCAGAGTTACTCCAAACTTCTCAAAAGAGACTCTAAAAGCCATAATATCCTGGAAAGATGTCTTACAGGCTCAAAAAGACGAGAGATGTGAGCCCAGACTATTATATGCAGCAAACCTTTCAATCAACATAGAGGGAGAAAACAAGATTTCCATGGTAAATCCAAATTTAAGCAATATCTATCCATGTTTCCAGTGCTATAGAAACTATTAGAAGGAAAGTTCCAAACCAAGGAGGTTAACTACAAATAAGACAACATCAAATATAAATACTTTCATACCAGCAAAAACCACAAGGGAAACTCTCTCTCTCTCTGTCTCTCTGTCTCTCTGTCTCTCTGTCTCTCTGTCTCTCTGTCTCTCTGTCTCTCTGTCTCTCTCTCTCTCTCTCTCTCTCTCTCTCTCTCTCTCTCTCTCTCTCTCTCACACACACACACACACACACACACACACACACACACTCACACACACACAGAGGCACACACATGCACATACACATGCACACACATATATATACAACCAACAACATCATAATAATAACAGGAATTAAGAATCATTGGTCATTACTACCTTTCAACACCAGTGGACTCAGTTCACTAATAAAAATACTAACAAAATAGATGCTAAAACAAGATCCATCATTCTGCTGAAAACAAGAAATACATGTAAATATGAAATATAGGCATTAACTGAGTAAAGAGTGAAGAAGGTTTTTTCCAAATAAAGGGATCAAAGAAGCCATTAGAATGGAGTTGCCATTCTAATATCTAACAAATTAGACTTCCACACAAAATTAAACAAAATTATGGGAAAGGATATTCAATACTCATCAAAGGAAAAATTCACCAATATGACATTTTAATTATTAATATCTATTTGTATTTTTAAAAGAAACATTACTAAAGCTTAAATTACACACTGAAACACCCCACACATTTAATAGTGGGAAACTTCAACATCCCACTCTCACCACAGTCACTCTGATACCTATACCACACAAAGACTCAACAAAGAATTTCATATAGTTTCCCTTACAAATATTTATGCAAAAATAATCTATAAAATGCTTGCAAACTGAATCCAAGAACACATCAAAAATATCATCTGCCATGATCGGGTAGGCCATGCTAGAGATACAGGAATGGTTCAACATACTAAAACCTGTCAATGTAATCTACCATATAAACAAACTGAAAGAAAAAAAAAAACAATCACGTGATCATCTAACCAGATTTTGAAAAAGCATTTCACAAAATCCAACACCCCTTCTTGATAGAAGTCTTGAAGGGATTAGGTATACACGGTGCATACCTAAACACAATAAAGGTAATATACAGCAATCTGATAGCTGGGCATCAAATAAAATAGAGAGAAACTTAAAGCAATTCCATGAAAATCAGGGACAGACAAGGCTGTCCACTCACTGTATTTATTCAATGTAGTGTTCAAAGTTTTAGCTAAAGCAGTAAGACAAGGGAGGCGATCAAGGGGATACAAATTGGAAAAGAAGAAGTTGAAGTATCACTATTTGCAGATGATATGATAATATATATAAGTGAACCCCCCCTAATTCTGCCAAAGAACATCTACAGCTGATAAACACCTTCAGCAAAGTGGCTGAATGAAAACTAACTAAAAAATTTAGTATCCCACTTTAATACAAATGATAAGCCAACTAAGAAAGAAACTCAGGAAACAACATCTTTCACAATAGCAAAAAATAATATAAAATATCTTGACATGACACTAACCAAGCACCAAAAGATCTGTTTGACAAGAATTTCAATTTCTGAAGAAAGAAATTTAAGAATTTATCAGAATCCAGAAAGATCTTCCATAGTAAAGATTTACATCTTACTAAAAGCAATCTACAGATTCAACACAATGCCCATCAAGACTCCAACACAATTTTTTACAGACTTTGAATGAACACTATTCAACTTTATATGGAAAAACAAAAGACCCAAGATGTCTAAAACAGTCCTGTACAATAAAAGAATTTGTGGTGGTATCAAAAGCCCTGATTTCAAGCTCTACTATAGAACAATAGTAATAAAACCCACATGGTATTCATATAAAAACAGGCAGGTTTATCAATGGAATCAATCAAAGATACAGAAGATACAAACAAAGATACAGAAGTAAACACATATGAACACATGATTTTTAATGAAGCCAACCTATACAATAGAAAAAGCAAACATGTTCAACAAATGTTACTGGTCTAACTGTATGTCTGCATGTAGAAGAAGGCAAATATATCCCTACCACCCTGTACAAAACTCAGTACAAGCCAGGTGGTAGTGGTGCATGCCTTTAATCACAGTACTTGGGAGGCAGAAGCTGGTGGATCTCTGTGAGTTTGAGGCCAGTTTGGTCTACAGACCTAGTTCCAAGAGAGCCCAGGTTGCACGGGGAAACTCTGTCTCAAAAGACAAAAAAAACAAAACAACAAAAAGACCCTCAAACCCAAAATAGAAACAACAGCAAAAGAACTCAAGTCCAAGTGGATCCAAGAGCTCAACATAAAACTAGATACACTAAAACTATCAGAAAATAAAGTAGGGAAGACCCTTGAACTTATTGGCACAGGAGACAACTTCCTGAACAGAGCAGTAGTAGCTCAGACTCTAAGATCAACAATTAATAAGTGGGACTTCATGAAACTGAAAAGTTTCTTTAAAGCAAAGGACACTGTTAACAGAACAAAATGACAGCCTACATACTGGGTAAAGATATTCACCAACCCTACATCTGACAAAGGGCTCATATCCAAAATATATCAAGAAACTAAACAATAATAAACCAATTAACCCAACTGAAAAATGAGATACAGATCTAAACAGAGGAATCTCTAATGGCCCAGAAGTATGTAAAGAAATGTTCAACATCCTTACTCATCAGGGAAATGCAAATTCAAATGACTTTGACATTCCATCTTACACTTGTCAGAATGATGAAGATTAAAAGCTCAAGTGACAGTTTATGCCTCTAAGGATGTGGAGCAAGGGGTATACTCTTCCATTGGTGGTGGGAGTACAAACTTGTACAGCCACTTTGGAAATCAATCTGGTACTTTCTCAGAAAAGTGGAAATAGTTCTACTTCAAGACCCAGCTATTAAAAACAAAGAATTTCCAAAATTTGTGGACAAAAGGATTAAACTAGAAATGATCATAATGAGTGAGTTAACCCAGAAGCAGAAAGAGTCAAATGGTATATACTCACTTATATCTGGACACTAGGCCAAGGGATATGTCCCATGAAAGTCTTCACTTACCCGGAAACTGGGACAGAGGGGAGGATATCCTATTGGGACTCTAGGCGAAAGAAGCATGGGAGAATGGGGAAATAGAAGGATCCATAGGGTCCTAGAAACCTACAAGAAGAACATTATAATGGGCAGATCTGGGCCCAGGGGTCCTGCTCAAACTATGGCACCAGACAAGGACAATACATGCAGTAAACTTCGAACCTCTACTCAGATCTAGCCAATGGACAGGACATTCTCCACAATTGAGTGGAGAGTGGGGTCTGACTTTCAGACGAACTCTGGTGCCCCATATTTGACCATATCCCCTGGATGGGGAGGTCTGGTGGCACTCAGAGGATGGATAGGAGGCTACCAAGAAGAGACTTGATACCCTATGAGTATATACAGGGGGAGGAGGTCCCCCTCAGTCACAGTCAAGGGGAGGGAGTAAAGGGAAAATGGGAGGGAAGGAGGATTGGGAGGATACAAGGGATGGGATAACAATTTATATGTAATATGAATAAATTAATAAAATATATTTTTAAAGAACCAGATATACCACTTCTGGGCATATTCCCAAAAGATGTTCCACCATACCACAAGGACAATTGCTCAACTATGTTCATAGCAGTTTTATTTTAGTAGTCAGAAACTGTAAACAGCATAGATGTCCATCAACTGAAGAATGAATAAAGAAAATGTGGTACATTTACACAATGGAATATTATTCAGCTATGACATCATGAAATTTGCAGGCAAATGAATGAAACTAGAAAAGATCATTCTGAGTAAGGTAACTCAGATCCCAAAAGACAAACATAGTATGTACTCACTTATAAGTGGATATTAGCCATAAAGTACAGGATAACTATGCTATAATCCACAGACCCAAAGAAGCAAAATAACAAGGAGGGCTCATAGGGGAATGCTTTAATCTCACAGAGAAGGGGAAATAGAATAGACAGTTGGGAGGGGTTGAGGAAAGGAACTGGCTTGGGGAAGGCACGGGAAAGGGAGGGAGCAGGTGGAACCAAATTGGGGAGAAAGAAGAGAGGGAGAACTAAGAGTGAGATGTGGAATCTGTGGGGGCATGTGCATCTCTGGGTAAAGCTAGAAACCTAGGACAATGGGAATTCCCAGGAATCCATAAAGATGACCTTAGCTAAGACTCTTAGCAGTGGTTGATATGGAACCTGAAACCTTTAATCAGAAATGACTTCCAATGGAGAGATTGCACAACAACCCAGGCACAAAACCTTTGACCTGCAATTTGTCCTGCCTACAAAATGTGCAGAGGTAAAGATGGATCTTAAGCTGATCGAATGGCCAAACATTGATTGGCATAACTTGAGACCCATATAATGAGCGAGAGCCCATCCTTGATACTATTAATGATACTCTGCTATGCTTGTAGACAAGAGGCTAGTATAATTGTCATCTGAGAGACCTCGTCCAAAAACTGATAGAAAATGGATGCAGAGACCCACAGCCTAACATTATACAGAGCTCGGGGAATTCTGTGGGAGAGGAAGGATTGCATGACTCAGAGAGGTCAACCAGACCAGAGGGAAACATACAGAATCAACAATCTTGGGTCCATAGAGACTGAATTGCCAACCAGAGAGCATGCATGGAACAGAACTAGGCCTTCTGCACAGGCCTGTAAATGTTGTGCAGTGGTCTTCATGTGGAACACTTAACAGCATGAGTAGAGCCTGTCTCTGACTGCATTTGGATCCCTTTTCCCTAACTGGGCTGCCTTGTCTATCCTCACTAGGAGACGAGCCTAGTGTTACTGCAACTTGATATGCCAAGGAGGGTTGATATACAAGGGAGGCTTCTCCTTTTCTTATATTTTTGGTTGTGAGCCTAGCCTTTAACAGTTGAGCCACCTCCCTAGCACTGAATTCCCCTTTTCTAAGGAGAAAAGGAGGAGTGGTGGAAGGGGAGAGAGGAAGTGAGAAGGAGGGACTGAGAGGAAAGAAGGGAGGGAAAGCTGAGCTCCAGATATAAATTAATCAATTAATAAAAAAAGAAATCCCTACAATTCAGTATTCAAGTTTTTCAATAATAAAAAGAGATAAAGTGTTACATTGGTCAATAGTCCTGCACAGGATCCTGCTTTGCTTTCTCATGATAGCTTTTTCACTTACTGCTGTTCTGTGGCTGATGGACCCTTATGGCTCTCACTGTTCTGTTACTATTGTCTAGTGACTATTTATGTTTAACATTCTCTCAAGTTCATTTGGCAGTCATTTGGAAATTAGAGTTTGGTGGCACTTAGAATATAGTATAGAATTGTCCTCTATTTAACCCTCTGTAATGCATTACTTTATATGAGTTTGCATAGAACCTTATAACCTGTTAAAACTAAGAAGCTTCATTAAAGTTCTCACCTTTTAAATCATGGACAGAAAATAGGTTAAAAGTTCATAACTAAAAGAAAAGAAAAGAAAGAACCAGAACGCACTAAAGCTGTGCTATACCAAGAGTGTTTAAAGTATTGCTTCTTTGTCATGGTTTCAGGTTCCAAAATTTCCCTTAAGAGAATGAGATTCATTGTGTTTATCTGATCATGTTTGACTAAGACATGAATTTTTTTCTCTTTGAGTGGTTTTGTTTCTGTGTCTGTAGCATTCTGGGAAATGGACTAGTTCCAAAGGGGAAAGAGCTACTAACCACCCTTTTCCAAGAACACTTCTAAGGTTCAGCTGAAGCATGTTACTTCTGGTAAGGACTTCTCCTGCCTGTCTTATTTTACTGGCAGTTGTTACATGGTGACTATACTGGAAGGATTGAGTTATGCTTTTAAAAGAAGAAGAATTTCAATCTCCTTTCAGAGTGTTCATACATAAACATATAAGAGCCATCATGAGTCTTTATGGGTATCATTATTTGCTATAAAAATCTTGAAAGTAGATAACAGGTCTGGTAGATTCTGAAGTAGGAAAAATGATGTATAACCAGAAACTATTCCTTCTCAGAGATCTGGGGAAGCAGTGTGGAAAAGATGTTTTGTTTTTATAGAAATATCCATTCTTTACTGTTTATTCTGATAAAGGTTTTGTCTGGGAAACTTTTTTTAAAAATACTATGTCTTTATGATTGTGAGTTTTCTTGTGAACTTGACAGAATCTAGAAGTATTTGGAAGAGAAACCTCAACTGAGAAAATGCCTTCACCAGATTTTTTCTAGGCAAATCCGTGGGGGCATTTTCTTGATTAATGGTTCATGTAGGAGTACTCATTCTACATCAGGGGTGCTACTCCTTGTCATGTGTTCCTGGATAATATAAGGAAGCACTTTAAGTAATTCATGGAAAGCAAACTAGTAAGCAACTTTTTTCCATTGCCTATGCTTCAGTTTCTGCCCAGGTTTCTGTTTAAGTTCTTGCTCTTTCCTTCTTTTTTTTTTTTCTCCTTTATTAATTTATTCTTGTTACATCTCAATGGTTATCCCATCCCTTGTATCCTCCCAATCTTCCCTCCCTCCCATTTTCCCCTTATTCCCCTCCCCTATGACTGTTCCTGAGGGCGATTACCTCCCCCTCTATATGATCATAGGGTATCAAGTCTCTTCTTGGTAACCTGCTGTCCTTCCTCTGAGTGCCACCAGGTCTCCCCCTCCAGGGGACATGGTCAAAGGTGAGGCACCAGAGTATGTGAGAAAGTAATATCCCACTCTCCACTCTACTGTGGAGAGTGTTCTGTCCATTGGCTAGATCTGGGTAGGGGTTTAAGGTTTACTGCCTGTATTGTCCTTGGCTGGTGCCTTAGTTTGAGTGGGACCCCTGAGCCCAAATCTGCCTATCACAATGTTCTACTTGTAGGCTTCTAGGACCCTCTGGATCCTTCTACTTTGCCATTCTCCCATGCTTCTCTCATCTAGAGTCCCACTAGAATGTCTTCCCCTCTGTCTCAGTTTCCTGGTAAGTGAAGGCTTTCGTGGGACATGCCCATTGGGCTAATATGCAGATATAAGTGAGTATATACCATTTGAGTCTTTCTGCTTCTGGGTTAACTCGCTCAGTGCGATCATTTCTAGTTCCAGCCATTTGTCCACAAATTCAAAGATTTCTTTGATTTAATAGCTGAGTAGTATTCCATAGTGTAAATGTACCACAGTTTCTTTATCCATTCTTCAACCGAGGGCCATTTAGCTTGTTTCCAAGTTTAGGCTATTGCGAATAAGGCTGCTATGTACATGGTTGAGCACATGTCTTGTTGTGTGGTGGAGCATCTTTTGGGTATATTCCAAGGAGTAGAACAGCTGGATCTTGAGAAAGCCCTATTCCCAGTTTTCTGAGAGAGTGCCAGATTGATTTCCAGAGTGGTTGTACAAGTTTGCACTCCCACCAGCAATGAAGGAGTATCCCTCTTTCTCCACATCCTCATCAGCATGTGATGTCACTTGAATTTTTGATCTTAGCCATTCTGGTGGAATCTCAGAGTCGTTTTCTGTTTTGTTTTGTTTTGTTTTGCATTTTATCTGATGGCTAAGGATGTTGAGCATTTATTTAAGTCTTTCTCAGCCATCCGATATTCCTCTCTTGAGAATTCTTGTTTGAGTCTTAACCCCATTTCTTAATTGGGTTATTTGGTTTGGTGGTATTTAATTTCTTGAGCTCTTTATATATTTTGGATATTAGATCTTTGTCAGATGTAGGGTTGGTGAAGATCTTTTCCCACTCTGTAAACTCTCATTTTGTTCTATTGATAGTGTCTTTTGCCTTACAGAAGCTTCTCAGTCTCATAAGATCCCATTTATTAATTGTTGGCCTTAAGGCCTGGGCTATTGGTGTTTTGTTCAGGAAGTTGTCTCCTGTGCCTATGAGTTCCAAGCCCTTCCCCACTTTCTCTTCTAACAGATTTAGTGTCTCTAGTTTTATGTTGAGGTCTTTAATCCACTGGGACTTGAGTTTTGTGCATGGTGGTAAATATGGGTCTACTTGAATTTTTCTACACGTAGACATACAGTTAGACCAGCACCAATTATTGAAAATGCTATCCTTTTCTCATTGAATAAATTGGCTTCTTTGTCAAAAATCAAGTGACCATATGAGTGTGGATTTATTTCTGGGTCTTCAATTGCATAGTCAGTTTTATTAACTTTGCTATGTTAATAAAAATCTTTATGCACTAAATTATTAAACTTTGATATTTAGAAAAATCTGCACATTTCAGTAGCTTTCCCATCATTTTATATCACAAACTTTGAAATAATAAGAAATAAGTCTGGATAATGCTGTGCTTCTAAATTGTGAGTGTTACACTGGTTTACTGTTCTTTTGTGAACCCAATGCATTAGTGCAAAAACATAATGATAGTTTCCATCAAACTATACAACTTTTGTAATATATGATGAATTGCCTCATGTAAAAATGATTTGAGCAAAATAATGTTTTCCAACAGTTTCTATAAAATGATAGTCACATGAAATAGACTTAAAAGCACTGTTTTTCCTCATAAAATACATTTGAGATATATAAATAACATTTTTATAAAGGAACCAGTATCGTGCCTCCTGCCTGTAATCTTAACATTTGGAGGCTAAGGCAGGAAGGCTGTCATGAGTTTGAAATCAATCTAAATTTCATAGTCAGTTCTAGATCAGACTAGACTACATAGTCAGACTCTGTCTCAAATAAGCAAAATGGAAACTGGGGAAATATCAAGATTGATGAAATGTTTGCTACACAAGCAAGAGGGCCTAACTTTGATCCCTACCCCCTAAAAAGAAAGGTGAGTGTGGTGACATTCACTTTTCATTCTAGTGCAGAGAAAGCAGAAACTTTGGCTCAAGGGCCTTGCTGAGTAGAAGGTTTAATGTAAACAATAAGTCTCAGGTACCAGGCCTGGTGACACACACCTTTAATCCCAGCACTTGGGAAGCAGAGGAAGATTGCTATGAGTTCGAGGCCAGCTTGGTCTACAAAGTGAGTCCCGGAATGCCAAAGCTACACAGAGAAACCCTGCCTTGAAAAAGCAAGCAAGCAAGCAAGCAAACAAACAAACAAAAATGCACAGAGAGAGAGAGAGAGAGAGAGAGAGAGAGAGAGAGAGAGAGAGAAGAGAGAAACCAGGTAGACAGCTCTTAAGTCTCTCCACAAGCAGCTTGAGCATACACATGTACACATACTCCCACATCCATAGATTCTAGAACACACACACACACACACACACACACACACACACACACACACACACACATGCGCGCGCACAGTTAAAATTAGAGATAAAAATAGACACTAATAAAATGCAGAGTATATTGAAAAATACTTGGAGAATTTGTATTGAACAAAAACTTTATTAACAACAAAACCTGTTTGAACTCTTAGAAGAATTGCATACATTCTTGAAGATGTGTCACTGGAGATTAAAGTTATCATAATTACAGAGGAGCATGATCTATCTCTTTTTTCTGTCTTTCTTACACACACAAAATTAAAGTTCCTTCTTCATATTATGATCTCTTTAATTTGACTAATTCACTTTAGAATATGTCATCTATTAATAAATTGAAATATTTATGATAAAACAGCAAACATGACACGACATGGAAATATTTCTGAAAAGTAGAGTAAGTTTTATTAAGAACCAAAGAAGAATTGCAAATCGTTCTAAGAGTGAGAGAAATAGAAAGAAAAGAAAAGAAAAAAGAAACACAAGAATAAGGTATGCTGAGATAACTTTAAAGAGCAAATTTGGGAGGATTTTTTTCTACTAGATACCCACACGGACTTTAAGGCTCAAGTGATAAAGACAGTGTGGTACTAAAGCATACATGAACAGACAATGAAAAGCCAAAGAAGTTAGAAAGCCTGTATCTGGATACAGTTCTACTGACAGGCTAGAGAGCCTCAATCTGGATATAGTTCTACTGCCAGGGCAGAGATCCTCAATCTAGATACAGTCCTTCTGACAGTCTAGAGAGCCCCAATCTGGATACAGTCCTTCCAAGAGGCTAGAGAGCGCTGATCTGCATACAGTCCTACTGACAGGCTAGAGATCTTCAATTTGGATACAGTCCTTCTGACAGGCTACAAAGTCTAACACAAACACGGTCCTCTGATATGAGAAAGGTGACCACAGATGTCACAGATCAGGGCAAAGCATGAAACTGACTACAGTCAGAAAAAATGAAGACCAGATGGCTGTTTCACATTATACAGAAAGCCTACCTGCATGGAAGTGCTAACTGTGATAGCACAGGCCTTGAATCTCAGGTGTTTGAGGGGCAGAAGCAGGAGAATTTCACTCTTCTAAGTGTTTAAGAGCCTTATAGACAGCACAACAAGACACTTTCTCAATGACAAAATTTGGAGAAAACACTTTTTAAAAGCCCCAATACTTTTCTTCAAAGAAAAATCTTTTTTTTTTTTCAGATTTGGCATGTGGGAAAATCCTTAAAGGGGGTAATTTTTTAAAGGAGTAATTATATTTTAATTTTTTAACGATTATTAAAATTGAAAACATCAGAACTTCTGTTTAAAATCTTTAGGATTTTGTAAGTAGTAGAACAAAAAATATAATTCTTATAATAACAGTTCAGACATAAGAATTTAACAGTTCAGAAAACATCAAACATCCTAAAGAAACACAAGGATTGTGCAGAGGAAGCAATAGGATCTTCTGGTGAGCTGGGAGGATGTCTTTCTTACCACCAAGCTTCAGAATGCTGCCGAAAATGCTAAAAAAAAAAAAAAAGAAAGAAAGAAAGAAAGAAAGAAAGAAAAAGAAAGAAAAAGAAATGCATGGAAGTACTCTGGCATTAACAAACAACTGCTTCAACATAGCGGTATCCATGAACATCACATGCTGGCCATACCACTTCACATCCAATAAAGACCTGAGAAACACCTCATCAGAAGTCACACAACTATAATACCAGTTTCCAGCATGTGGGAAATGGGGAGAACATCAGGATTTCAGGTGCGTCCATGGAGATTTGTTATGCTATTCACTAGAGCTATAGGTTTTTAAATATTTAACAATTCTTGGGGGGACAAGGTGAAGTGAGCTCTATGTAAATTAAATATAAGTAAACACAATAATAAGTGCATATCCTAGCTCAAGATTGTCCTAGACTTTACATGTAAGACACTACCATTTGTACTTTTTCTCCCTACGGGACTCTCTCAAGACAGCTTCTGCTTTCACTCTAATCAGTCTTTGACTCCAGTCTCATATCTGACATGTCAAATAGGCACACACTGCACAGTCCTTTGTTCCTTTTCTTAAGTATAGCAAAACTTTTCTACAAATCCTTCTTATTTCAGTATCTGTCTTGAGTCCAATATAGCATTTGTTTATATCCCTTGAAAGATCAGTCCCTGGTCTCTCTGCTCAGATACTTCCCTATATTTTAAGTAGTTGTGGTCCATCCATACTTCATGGCTATTAGATGAATTGCAGCCATCTTATCTTGGCATGGAAATAATAAACATAACATGGAGCAAAATAAACAAACCCTTTTCCTAATAACTGTTAGTATGGCAGTCCTGCTGTGTTGTGACTACTGAGAACCTGACCCCAACTGGAAATGTGAGCTGTCATCTCCAAAATGGGCAGCAGAAGCTGCACCAATGACATGGACAAAGCTTCAGCTCTCATGTTTAATGAAATCACAAACAGAACACAGAGCTATATTGTTGATAGATGTTTAGCATTGAAAAAATTACATGGAGAGAACAAACCCAGAAAGAAAAGCAGAGAGAGTAATGAAAAACTAGATTAAAAAAAAATGTCAGGATTGTGGGTAAACTTGACCCCTTATTTTCTATCCCATCAATACTGTTATGTGTTTGTGTAACACATTATTTCATGATGTTAAGAAAAGAAAGTAGGTCTGCAGACAGATAAAAATCAATCTGCAACCTTTCTTGTAATGAACTGTGGGTTTTCTATGGGTTGATAATGGGCTTCGATCCTATTGTCAGAATGGCAGTTCCCTGCAATTCCAAGACAGCCTTTCCCAGTGCCCAGGGATCACGTGTCTTTGAATGGGTAAGACAGAGAGCACTGCTATATTACTGATTTGTCTGAAAATATCCTTATACCTTGCTTTTTAAAACATTTTTAAAAATGTAATCACTTTATTTACATTGGTAGAATCATGATATCAGGTTACTACTATTTCAATAGTAGTTAGAGTTGGTATGAGCTAATTTCCTGCCCTAAATATTCAAGTATTAAGGCTCCATAGAACCACCATAAGATGGTAAAACCTACAATGAGAAAAAAAGGCAATTGTAGGGGTAGCAGTGTGAGAATTGGTGTGATGGTTTGAATAGAAATTGTTGGGATTTAAAAATAAATAGAGTGACTGTCCAGGCCACCATTGTTAAGATATGAAGTAAATACATAGAGAGAGATGCAGCAGATCTGATACGGAGAGATTTGTTTAGGGAGAAGTGAAGTGAAGAAGAGTTGCGACCTGAGTGGGCCATGAGGGTAGAGAGACAGAGATGCAGTGAGAGAGAGAGAAAGAAAACTGGGCTCTCTTAAAGAAAGTACAAGAGAGAAGTGCAAGAGTAAGAGAGAGATGGATGGGGTGGTGGAGTTTGCCCTTTTTATCCTGGGCCCCTGTTGGCAGCAGTAGGTGATGATGTCAAAGGTTGCTAAGCAACCGAGAGGCAGGCCGCTTATATGCCAACAGGAATGGTCCTTATATAATTATGTGTTTGGATGCTTTGTCACTAGCAAGGGACACTATTAGAGGGTAAGGCCTTGTGAGGGAAGATGTTGAAAGAATTGTGCCCCGAGGGGTGAGCTTTGAAGTTTCGAATGCTCAAGCCAGGCCCAGTGTCTCCTTCTCCCTGCTGTCTGCTGATACAGACTGAACTCTCAGCTACTTCTCCAGCACCATGTCTGCATGTGTGTTGCCATGATTCCTGCTAGGATGAAGATAGACCAAACCTATAAAATGTGAGCCAGTTCCAAATAAATGGTTTTCATTATAGAAGTAGCTGTAGTCATGGTATCTCTTCAGAGCAATGGAAACCTTAACTATGGAGATTCATATCTCACAGGCTTGACCAGAAATTAATTTAATCTAGATAATCTTTCACAGGTATGTAAAAAAGTCATGTCTCCTATGTGGTTGTATATCCTGTCAAGTTGGCAATCAATAAAATAGCCATTACAGTAACTAGTGCTTGCATCTTGTTATGGAGCTGAAAAACTCTGAGTTGTAATCATGGTTTATTTAAATGTAGACACTGAAGAAAACTTCTGTTGCCTTTGTCACAAGAACCACTGGTCTATTTTCTGTTTTGAACAGCTATTACTAAGATACCAGAGAGGTAGTAATGCAAAGAAAGAAATACTTTTTTTTGGCAATGATTTAATATCAGCCCATTTTTTCTTGGCCTATGAAATATTATGATGGTGACAGCATATGTCAAGGGGCCCTTCAACTATGATAGCCAAAAAGCTAAGAAGGCCACCAAGAAGTTTACAGAAGTAATGTTCCACTTCAGTATCCTCCCAAAGTTTTCATCACTGGTCAAAATAACACTACAAGCTAGAGACTGGCAGTTAAATGCAGTTACCTACAGTGGATGTTTTATTTAAGCCATAACATTTCTCTCCTTTCCTTTTTCGAGAATCTATAAGTGCTAACTCACCAATGCTCTTTGCTGATCAAGGAAGTAAAAATGAAGAGGAAGAATGTGTTGAAGATTACCAATAAGAACTTAGAAAAACCAAAAATCAGTTTTTGTAATTAGTTTTACTGTAAGTGAGTAAGTGCTGCTCCCTGAGATCTCACAGCAAGGACATTCTGATGGGATGCTAGCCCACCAAAGCCTTCACAGAAAAATCCTTCTTTCTCTCTGTCAGTGCTCAGTTTGCCTGTTCTGTCTGAACTCTGCTTATTTTCATTAAAGATAATAATACAATAGCTTTCACAGTAAGGATTTTTTAATCTTCCTCCAAGTTATTTTTCTCCATTTACATGAAGAACAATGTCTAGAAAATATTTGGAGAATTAAATTACAGTGTAAGTAAAGTAACATAGGCATGGCTTCATATTGTTTATCTTAACTCACCTCTGGCATCTAGGATTACCATTAATATGTGTCCTATTGCATCATTGTTGGACATAATGGAAAGAAAATGTTGGCGTAGAAGCCATGAAAAATATGTAGTGTAGTATGATCAGCACTCCAGGGTCTCAAACCCCCACCTTACTGCACACAATGCCAACATCCCTTCATGTTTCTAGCATGGAAATAGGTAATAATGTTTTTCAAATTTGCTTCTTATAGTGTCTATGTATATTTTTATTTATTTTATATTTCATTTTACTTATTTCTTGATAATTCTGTACATGAATGAAGTGTTTTTAAATCATATCTAACATGATTTCTCCCATCTCAAGCCTCCTGTATCTTCCACATACATCTCTTCATTTCCTCCTCCTCCCCCTTCTCTCCGTTTTCTCCTGTTTCTCTTCCCCTCTCCCCTCCCTGTTTCCTAAATCCACCTTCAAAATCTTTTTAAGACGTCTGTATGAAGATATTCTGAGGTAAGTCACAAACATACACATAAATCAGAACTATTTTTACTCTTCAAGTTTCATTTGGGAAGATGATGATGATGATGATGATGATGATGATGATGATGATGATGATGATGAAGTTTTAGTTTCCATAGCTGTCACTTCTCACTGGCCTCTGCAAATTGCAAATCTTGAAAACACTGACTGTTTTCTCCCCAGGCTTCTACTTATGTGGCTTCTTTTAACTTTAATTACTTCCTAATTTACAAATACAGAGTTTGAGAATTAAATCTTCAATGTATGGAATTTAGGGAGATGTGTTACACAACAGTACACGAAGACAAACTATTCAGACAGAAATACTAAAATCAGTAAATTTTCAAAGATTTTTAAAATGTTACTGGAAAAGGTAACACAGGCTCCTATAGTCCTTGTTGCCTTTTTGTCAGCCTCTGGACAAAGCTGCCTAAGCATTAGAGCTGGCCACCATTATGTATACCTTCTTATAAAAATTGGGAACCGAATAAAATACCAGCCAAGGACACCCTTGGCCATGTGCCCATTAATGACATTGAATTTGGTTTTGGTTTGAGAAAGGTCACCACATGCTTTACTGAGAATGTGCAGACCTGACATATGCAAACTCCTACTCTAGAGCAGATTTCTAACGTCTGAGCTCAGAGAAAAGTTATCTAAACTTCTACCACATTTGCCCACTATCTTAGGGCATTATTGTTATGAAGAGACATAATGACAATAGCCACTTCTATAAAGGACAGCATTTAATTGGTGCTGGCTTACAATTTCAGGGGTATCATCCATTATTACCAGGGCAAGAAACATGGCAGCATACAGGTAGACGTGGTGTTGAAAAAGGAGGTGAGAGTTCTACATCTTGATCTGCAAGCAGCCAAAGGAAACTGTATGCCACACAGGGTATAGCTTGAGCATGGGAGACATTGAATCTCTCATCTACAGTGAAATGCTTCCTCCAACAAGGCCACACCTACTCCTAGAAAGTCACACCCCCTAATAATACAGCTCCTTATGGTCCTTATGGGACCATTCCTATCAAAGCACCACACCAATTGTGATGATTAGTTTGTTAGTTACCTAATTACTTAGTTAACTAAACTATCTAGTTAGTTAGTTAGTTAGTTAGTTTCTTTTGGTCAACATGACACAAGTAAGAGTCATTTGGGAAGAGGAAAACTCAACTGAGAAAATGCCCCCTAGTTGGTAAGGCATTTTCTTCATTAATGACTGATGTGGGAGAGATCATCCTACAGTTCGTGGAGCTCATCCCATCGTTGGTGGTGTCACCTTGGGTGGTCCTGGGTTATATATGAAAACTGGGGTACAAGGTGTAGGCATCATTCTTATGGCCACTGCTTCAGTTCCTGCCTCCAGGTTCTTCTTTTGCTTAAGTTACTGTCTTGGACTGACTGGGGCATCTAAGCAAAATAAACAATTTCCTCTCCAAGTTCCTTTGGTTGTGATTTTTATCACAACAATAGACATCTACGTAATGCAGCTACAGAACAACAAACTCTTTCTGTAGGAGGCCTCTGCTGTGACTGAGAGTAGAAGTGATGCTAATGGCACGATGCTGATGGAGTTCACAACTCACCTTTTACTTATGTTTATGAGCATGTGCAGTTTGTCCACATTTATTTAGTCACATTTCAGACTCCATTAAACTAATCCAGGATTCGATATAACAGCCACTCATTTGGTTATTATTCCACTTATCGTGGACATAACTTGTCAGAAATGGCATAATAAACATATCACTCTGAGTTTTTCTCAAGTTTTAACTTTTTTGCATAAACTCAGACATAGTGACATTAATTCCCAGCCTGCTCTGTGCAGGTATCAAGAGCGTAGTCACCTCACATTTCATGCTTCCTACATCCCTGGCCGTAGAATTGTCCTCAAGTCAGTTTGACTAAGAGCGCTTCAGATCCTCAGATGGCAGAAGGACACACATTTTTTTTTGTGCCCACAGCACTGTTTCTTTGTCCCTTTCCAGCAGTGCTTTTCCACCTGCAGAAAATACCAGTGATTTCCTGGCAGAAGTGGAGCAGGCTAAGTGTGAGGCACCGTGGCTTTACTAGCAAAAGCCAATAAGAACTGTTTCACCATAAATATAAAATCTGGTAGGCCTGGTGTGAGTTCTAGGCACCTGGGGCCTCACCAAATGGTAGTCCTATTTTCCCTCTGCCTTCTGAGCCTTCTCCACATGGCCTGGCTTTCTGCCTCTGCTTCCTGCTGGGACTGGAGCCTTTTGCTGAGTTCCAGCACTGTGGACCCAGGCCTTCCGTGTTGCTCTACTCCTCAAAGACTTTTCCCCTGGGGAGAAGGAACATGCTCCAAGTTCTCGCTCTCCCTCCTTCCTTGCTGCTGACATTTGCTGGCTTCCCCACAACTGGCTCCACTCCTGTCTGAACACAGGCTCCCAGAAGAGTGCCAACCAGGCAGCCTTAAATACATCCTGGTGAGGGAAAGTGGCTGAGCCCATTTGTTCTTTTTCATTTGTCAGCATGCAGGAAGGGAGCAGAGAGTGTTCGTATCCTTTTCAAGTACTGTATAACCATAAACGGTGGCAAATTCTACAGAAATGAGGAATCTATAACTCGCGTGAATGGCTGAGACAAACCCCAATGGTATAATTATGCACCCCTAATTCTGTAGTACTTGCCATATTCCTGATGTACAACATGCATTTTGCTGTGATACACTCTCATTTCTAATATTTTTGTCCACATCAACATAAGTCTCACTACTCCTATAACAATTAGTATAATAATCAGGTGAGTGGTGGCTACTACAGCAAACCAGAAACTGTATCCACAGATTGGGAAGCGAGAGCCAAGTGCCTAGTGTTGCCTTATCAATTTAGGCAAGCCACTCTGTGCGTCTTAATGTAGATTTGAGTCCTTCACCAGCCTTCTTCAATTAGTTCTGAATATTTGAAGTTCCTTCAAATAGATCCTGTAGTTCTTCTTTTTTGTTGTTGTTAAACCAAAATTTTTTTTTTACTTGAAAAACGTGTTTTCATAGGATATATTCCTTTCCATGCTCCCAACTCTCCGAGATTCTCCCCACATCTCCACCCACCCACACCATTTGTTTTTCTCTATTAAAAAAAAAAAACTAACTAAACATAACAAACACACACGCAAGCCTACACACACACCATAAAAACACTAAGTCAGAACCAAAATAATATCAAAAGAACAATAAGAACACTCAAACAAACCTACATGAAATTTACTGTCCACAATAATATTATTGCATTTATTTTGTGTTAGCCATCTACTCCTGGGAATGGGTTGTAACCTTAAATGTGATTAATATATTCAATAAGACTCCATTCAAGAAGACTAATGTTCCCTTTACATGAAGATACCAATTGCAGATAACTTCTGGGTTAGGGGTGGAAACCTATGAGTCTCAGCACTTGGACCCCGTCTGTCTTGAATCTGTTCAGTCCCTATGCATGCTGCCAAGGTCTCTGGGAAATCCACTGGGTATCAGTCCTATTGTTTCTGGAAGTTTCCTTGATATACTCCATTCCTTCTGCCTCTTAGTCTTTCTGCTTGCTCTTTACATAAGTCTCTAAACCTTGAGGGGAGGGTTTGATGAAGACATCCCCTTTAGGACTTAGTGCTCCAGTATCTCTCACTTTGTACATTGTCAAGTTGTTGGTCTCACTGTTAGCTCCGATGGATTTTTCAATAGGAAAAGTATGGGAGCATAAACACATGAGTATAACATGGGATAGAGGTTCAGAAGAAATTATGGAGGAAATGATGAGAAATGCGGCTTTAGGGAAAAGTTCTTTGAACTCTAGCTAGTAAAATCTTAGATGGGAATATTTTAAAAACCTCTGATGTCATACAAACTTCCAGTAACTGGCCTTAGATTTTTAAAATCTGCATTTTCTATTTAGTCCACATACCACAGCAGCACAATGTTCCTGAAAGGCTTACACCAAGAATCCCCAAACATGCTATGGAAATTGTGCAGTGATTAAAAAAAAAAATAGAATCTTGTAAAGTTGTTGTGACTAAAGCAGGCTTTACTCTCTGACAGAAGAGTCTTTGTACTCCTCTATGCATGTGTGTTTAGTATTCACCCTGAAATCTCAAGAGGTTCCTTTGATTTGTGAATCCAAAATGGCAACATAGTAGTTGTTTACTGTCCTCTGGAGTCAGAATTGCTTTCTTATACATCTCTCGTTAGTTCTACCAAACTGTTTGAATTGTATTGTAATCATCAGTTAACAGAAGCAACAGTAAAAATACTTCATTTAACTCATTGGGCACATGTATGTGTGCATGTATATATTATAAGGCTATGTGCATGGATTCCTGTGTTCTCTATGTATATATTAATTAGTTTTACTATACTTTATATTCAAAATATACATTTAAAAAATAACAAAATATTCTTTTTTTGTTTTTGTTTTGTTTTTCTGAAACAGGGTTTCTCTGTGTAGTCTTGGCTGCCCTGGACTCGCTTTGTAGACCAGGATGGCCTCGATTCACAGCGATCGGCCTGCCTCTGCCTCCCGAGTGCTGGGATTAAAGGCATGTGCCATCATGCCTGGCTTAACAAAATATTCTTAATTTATGAAAACTATTTGTCTTAACTGTTCAATCATAATCATACTCCAATGCAAGTACTACTTGTATTCACATTTATGTATCAGCACATTAATGCTTAGGAAAGTAAATGACATATTCTTAATACTACATTAAGTAGATCATAGAGCAATTGCCAAGTTATCCAAATATTTGAGGAATTTATCTATCCTGTCTAAATAAGGTAACAGGTTCTGGCAGTGAATTTTATTGACAGGGAAAATTGTGGATGGGACTTCATACTTGCTTTTAAATACTGCATGCATTATTAGATAAAGTTTAATGTATATTTTGTATACTTATAATCTTCATTTTTCATGGTAGAGAGTGGTCTATTTTGGTGGTGAATAGTCTGAATACATCAACAGAGAGATCCAGAGGCTATCATCCCTAAACAGCAGTTTTCTTGTCTTTGAGTTTTACTTTTCAATTGACTTATAAAAGTATTAGTTGCTCTAGTAACTTTTTTGTTTGTTTTTCGAGAAAGGGTTTCTCTGTGTAGCCTTGGCTGTCCTGGACTCACTATGCATACCAGGCTGGCCTTGAACTCACAGCGATCTGCTTGCCTCCGCCTCCTGAGTGCTGGGATTAAAGGTGTGCGCCACCACTGCCGCCACCACCACCCAACTCCTTGTAAGTTTTTTATGTATGCATAATTTGGGTTAGTCACCCCACATTCATTATCCTCCCCCATCTCTATGCCAATTCTTCTCACTTAAAACTTTCACCTCCTTATATCTATACTTACCTATAAATGTAAGGATAAGTTAAGTATCTATTCCACAGGATAGATATTTACTCTTCCATTCCAATGTGTGTTTTAAAACATGTCCTCACCATAGTTTAAACTCTCTTTTCCATTCTTAGTGGCCTCTTTCTAGTTTCTTGGCCTCTATATATACTTACTCCCACATAAATATACATATATAAAAACTAGTAGCTTGGATCTATATAATAGAACAGGTTATTTTTTCTGTGCCTATTGTGAATCGCTAAATATATTTTCCAGTTCCATCATTTATCCTGCAAATTTTATAATTTCATTTTTCTTTGTGGCTGAATAAAATTTCACTGCATAAATTAAACATATTTTTATCATCCTTTCATCTGTTGATAGGTATCTAGGTTCTTTCCACTTCCTAGAAATGTGAATAGAGAAACAATGAATATGTATGTACAGGTATCTCTGTAGTTCTTTGGATATATGCCCAGGAGTAATAGAGCTGGGCCATGTGGAAATTCTATTTTTAGAATTTGGGTTTTGAATTTGAATTTTTTTATTTGAAGATTTAATACATAAGTGAACTGTATTTGCATCATTTTCACTTCTGCCTCCTTCCTCAAACTCTTCCTTTGTGACTTCCATCAGGCATTTGGAAATTTATTATTTTCTCATCTGTATTTAGTTGTGTGTGTGTGTGTGTGTGTGTGTGTGTGTGTGTGTGTGTGTGTTCACTTAAGACTGGGATCTTGTCCTTTGAAAACAACAAAAACAAAACAACAAGAAACTGGTTTTCCCTCTCTCAGCAGCCATTGACTGCTTGGAGTTTTTTATTTATGACTGGGGTCTTGTGAAAGTTTTCCTCTACCCATGTTGGCATGTTTACAGATGTCTTTACAGATATTCTACAGGCAGCCATATTGCTGAAAGTTCATGAGATCAACATATCTATTTTGTTCAAAAGAAACTACACGGTTTCTGCCCCTTGGGCTCTTAAGTGTTTTCACTCCATTTTCCATGATGTTTCCTGAACTCTGGGTACAAGGATTGTATTATAATGCCCTATTTGGGTCTGGGCATCCTACAGTCATTTATTCTCCTCATGTTGGCTATATGTGCATCTCTCTAATAGTTTCTGCTGCAAAAAGAAGCTTCCTTGATGAGAGGTAAGAGATATATTTATCTATAAATAAAAAGACAAGTAGTTAAAAGGTAGATGGAAAATATAATTTTTTAATAATGTGGTAGTAATGGTTTCTTCTTCAGGGCCTATGACCTCTCCAGTCATGGATTCTTGGCTAGGCTTACAATAACAGGCATTAGTTACAGTCAATTTAGTGAGCTTTATTTCCAATTAGATAGCTGTTGGTTACCCACAAAGTAGAAGTGCCACTATTGCAGTAGTGAGATTATCTGGCTGTTGTGGTGTTGGTGTAGTCATTGGCTACATAGTTCTGGGTAAAAGACACCAAAAGAAAACAACTAGTTTCTTTCTTGACTAAAAGCCAAAATCTCAGCTGGGTATGGTGGTGCACACCTGTAATCCAACATGCAGGGAGGCAGAAGCAGGCAGATCTCTGTGAGTTCCAGGCCAACCTGGTCTACAAAGTGAGTCTAGGAGACTCAAGTTTACACAGAGAAACTCTGTCTTCAAAAACCAAAAATGAAAAAAGAAAAACAAAAACAAAAAACAGCCAAAAATGTCCTTAACACTCTTGGCAGTTTCACCTCTTATATAGGCCAAGGACCCAGAAGTGTTTTGTAACTCTGACATCTGCTGTGGTTTCTAAGTAATGCTAGAGTATATAGGGAGGCAGAATGTAGCTATGAAGGCCTGTTAAAAGTCAACTCCTATAGGTCCTTTTATTCTACCCCCAACTTTTCCACTGGACTCCTTGTGTTTTGCCCAATGTTTGGCCGTGAGTCTCAGCAAGAGCTCCACAAGAAGACCAACAGAGCTAACTAATCAGGCCTTAGAGGAGTTTGTGGAGTCTGAAGGACGAGCCAGGGACCATGCATGGGCTGTAGCTAGGTCCTCTACATAGATGTAGCTTGTGGACAGCGTGTTGGAGGATGGTCTGATGTATTTTGATGTTAATTATTGCTTGTTATCTCTTTGACCCACCTATTAACCAATAGAAAGCCATCATCTGGGCAGGGCAGATGAGATAGGTGTGGCTAAGTTTCCCTCACTAAGACAGAGAAGGTCCTGGGAGGAAAGAGGAGAGAGTTCCAAAGGAGAAGAAGAAGGTCACCATAGATTAGATGGAAGAGAAGCGTATGCTTGGAGTCGATGGAGATTTGACCCAGATGAAGAACATTAGCAGGTATTTTGGATTATGGATGGGAGGTAGCTTAATAGACATTATTAGAATCAGATGGCATGGGAGTGGAGCAGGTATGGGATATCTGCCCAACTACGGGAAGTAGTTTAGGGGATTAATGTCTGCCTTGCCTCAGGCTATTTTAAAATATAACAAGTATCTGTGTCTTGATTGATTGCTAGCTGGGCATACTGATAATATTGATAATTTTAAAACAGCTCAGATAATATTGATAATTTTAAAACAACAACAGGTCATGGTTCATGTTGGTGCATTAGTAAGGGGAGTGCACGCTGTCTCTGATGGCCTGGTTTTTGATCATTTCTCCCTGATGGAACTGCCTTGCCAGACTATAGGGTAAGAGGATAAACTCAGTCCTGATGTGACTTGATAAGCTGAGGTGAGTGGGTGGAGGGAGGGAGAAGGGTAGGAGTGGGAGAAGAAAGAGAGGGCTGAAACTGGCATGTAAAGTGAATAAATTAATTAATTAATAATATAAAAAAGAGAATTCCTGGTTAAGAGAGTAGAGATACTTTGGCCTAGGTACAGACCTAAGGTTCCAATGGGGCCAGGTCATTCTGCTCTGTTTTAGGAATTTGATGACATGAAGCAATGACCTCTCTTGCTTTCGCCCTTCATTTCCTGTGTGAATTTTCATACTAGCAAATAGAGTAAGACTGTGATATTGGACCACAGCCAAAGGGGAAAGGACTTAGCTATCACCTGAGGTAGAATAAAAACAAATGGACTCCCCATCTTTGTGTGTGTTTATTTTGAGCATTCCTCCTTGATCAAGAGTAAAGTTTACCTTGTCTAGCCATCCAATCTCAAATTTCTAACTCAACTTTTTCACAGAAATATATGTAAAAACAAAAGCAAAATTCATACACAACTGTAAAGTATTTTAGATAAACAAAAACATATTGTCTCTCTTCCGTGCAGTGTACAAAACAGCTGGAAGTGTTATCATACTTGATTTCTCTGAAAGCTATAAAACAAATAACATATCTGGGTGTGATGACACATGCTTTTAATCACAGCACTCAGGGAGGCAGAGACAGGGGGATTTCTGTGAGTTCAAGGCTAGCCTGGTCTACAAAATAAGTCCAGTATAGCCTAGGCTACACAGAGAAACCCTGTCTCAAACAAAACACAAAACAAACAACAAACAGCAACTACCACCACCACAACAAAACAAGTAGCATGGTGCTTATTGGATAATAGCCTCATGCCATGAGGAATTAAGTCATAATGTACTGGCCAATGGCCTCTAGCCATAAAGAATTGCTTAGCCCTAATCTGGTCACATTTTGGTGCTCCACCTACAGAAACAATATGCTAGGATATCTAAGACAGCCTGTCCTTCTTCTAGTCAACTCCTAGACACACACACACACACACACACACACACACACACACAGAGAGAGAGAGAGAGAGAGAGAGACAGAGAGAGAGAGAGAGACAGAGAGAGACAGAGAGAGAGAGAGAGAGAGAGAGACAGAGACAGAGACAGAGACAGAGAGAGAGACAGAGAGAGAGAGAGAGAGAGAGAGAGACAGAGACAGAGAGAGAGAGACAGAGAGAGAGTGAGAGAGAGAGAGAGACAGAGAGAGAGAGACAGAGACAGAGACAGAGACAGAGACAGAGAGACAGAGACAGAGAGAGACAGAGACAGAGAGAGAGACAGAGAGAGACAGAGAGAGAGACAGAGAGAGAGAGAGACAGAGAGAGAGACAGAGAGAGACAGAGAGAGAGACAGAGAGAGAGACAGAGAGAAAGAGAGACAGAGAGAGAGACAGAGAGAGAGACAGAGAGAGAGAGAGACAGAGAGAGAGAGAGACAGAGACAGAGACAGAGACAGAGACAGAGAGAGATGAGAGAGAGAGATGAGAGATTCTCCCAGCCCCTCTAAATATGCTCAGATTTTATCCCATGGAAAAGCTGTGGCTCTAACTCTTTCAAGAAACCAGTCTCAGCCTGTTGAGATTGAGTTTGCCTGTTTACAGGCCTCACTCTTCACACAATACTAACACTAAAACGCATATAAATTAATGAAATAAACTCGGGGAACCGGATTTATACCCACACATTTACAGCCACCTGATTCTTGATTTTTCCAACAGTTTTCCAAAATATTCATTGCTGGAAAGATAGTCATTAACAAATGATCCTGGTAAAAACCTGTTATTTGCCTATAGCAAAAGGAAGCTAGATCCTTATAATTTACCAACTGGACCATAATATTTGAAGCTTTGAAATTGTGGTAGTAAAAAGAAAAAGAAAAAAGAAAAATGAAAAGAAAAGCACTTCAAATTATAGTCATAGGTAAGAAGTTTTTCAAGAGACTTCAGTTGCTAAGAAAGTAAACAATCAGCAATTGGGACCTTGTGAAATTAAACAGGTTCTATAAGCAAAGAAAACAATTACTTGAGAGAAGAGAATGGGAGAAAATGTTTGCCAATTATATGTCTGGCAGAGGATTCATATCTGGTTTACACACAAAGCTTAAAAAGAAAACTAAAGAAGAGAAAAACAACCCAATCGAAAATGGAAAATGAACTTCACAAGAGTTCTCAAAAGAAGAACTAAAATGGTCAATAAATATTTTCAAATTGCACACCAATTTTAACCATCAGAGAAATATAAATTAAAACTACTTTGAGAATCTTTCTCTCTCAAGCCATCAAGGGAACAATGGACAACAAATGCTAGCCAGGGTATGGAGAAAGGGAAGGCCTTATTCACTGTTGGTAGGAATGTAAGCTAGTTTAGCCACTGTGTCAATCATTGGAGAAGTTTCTCACTAACATAAAAATAAGCTGCTCATGTTTTCTCCTATGTGTGGATTCTAGATCAGGTTTCCTTTTGTTGCCTGAAGCAACCATCAAAGCCAGGAAAGTAGACAGGAAAGGGGAAGAGAAGTCCTCAGGGGTGGCCTGGGAAGGGGTGAGGAAGCAGGACACATGTGTTGTGAAGGAGGAAAGGCAGAAATGGGGACACTTAACTGGATAAGTGAGGAGGAGGGAATTCTGATGGATGGGGAAAGAGAAAAAATAAATAATAGCTAAAGGAATCAGGACAAGCCATGAGGAAGCCAATTATGTTATAAAGTTGTATGTCCACAAACACACACACACACACACACACACACACACACACACGTGTATATATATATTTTTTTTTCAACACAGTTCCTCCATATGGTGGGACAATGTATAGTCCAGAAACCATAGGCTATTGATCAAAAACAAAACAAACAAACAACAACAAACCCCAAATAACTGCCAAGTGGGGAACTGCTTCCCTTTACTTTTGGTCATGGGTTCCAAGAGACCCCCGAAACAATATGGGCTATTGGCATTATCCTTGGCTGCCTGCAAGAACATCAAGGTAAGACCATTTGACAAACGTTTTGGCAAAATGAAGCTTCCTTATTCTCTGGCAAAAACCACCACGTTGAGAAATTGAGTTGATACTGCCTTGGAAGCCTCCTTCCTAAGGACTAGTTCTCACAGTGTAGAAAAGAGATACTCATCCTGTCAAGGGGAAAAAATTATCAGCAGCTCTGACCACTTGTAAAGCCATGAAGCGACTATTAGAAATAAGCTCAGAGTTACCCAATAGAAGTGAATGGGTGAAAAAAGGCTGAGGAAGCTGGAGTCTGAAAGCCATGGATGCAGCAGCAGCAGCAATAGCCTCATTGCCATAGGAAAACTGATCTCACTTATCTGCTGGATTCTTCTACTTTGATCCTATCTGGGCTATTGGAGAGTACTGCTCATTTTAGGAGGGTAGCTGCCAAAGCTATTTTTGTTTCATGAGTGTAAACTGGAAATCACATTCAACAAGTCCAGTCTTTTTAAAGCAAGCTTTCTTCTTGCTGCATAAATAATACTTGTTTGTTTAATCACCCTTTCTGTGGCCGTGGAGAAAGACTGATAGACAGGAACAAAACCACCCAACCTTGCTATAATGGCATACTTCACAGCATTAATATTCTCTCTTTACATCATAGCATGACTTAAGAATTGCTGTGCTTGGCCAGACATGATAACACATGTCTTTAATCCTAGCCCTCAGGAGGCAGAGGCAGGAGGATCACTGTGAATTGAAGGACAGCCTGGTCTGTGTAATGAGTTCCAGGACAGATGGAGCTACACAGAGAAACCTGGGAGGGAGGGAGGGAGGGAGGGAGGGAGGGACAGAAGGAGAAAGACACACAGAGAGAGAGACAGAGACAGAGACAGAGACAGAGACAGAGACAGAGACAGAGACAGAGACAGAGACAGAGAAAAACCCACTGCCTCTTCTGAAGTGGTGAGCAAAGAAACCATTTTCACTTTATTTGCTTCTTGTTAGATATTTGGTCTTAATGACAAGAAAAAATAACAAACACTCTGAAACTACTATAAAATCTCTGTATGCTCACTCAGTTCTGATAAGAAAATTGTCATATACAGAAATGCATGGGTAAAGAGAAGGGATATTTTAATACTCATTGACACTAAGCACATTCTGTGGGAGGTGATATTTTCGGACTATTAGGTATTCATGCTACCTTTGAGAGTGCAATCATCCTTTTGAGTCTGTGTTTGCATCTGCAAGATTGAAATACATCATTTTCCTTAGCTATCCCAAAGGATTACTTTTCATACATATGAGGTGTTTTATAAACACATAGCTACTCAGCGGTCTTATTATTAACAATATCACTCCTTTCAGATTCTTTTTCTTTCATGTTTTAGTGATGGTAGTTGATGTCATTGTTATGTTCATTGAGATACCAGAGACAGCATCAGTGCCATTCAAGTTATGTGTGTAGTGGACAAACATGTACACAAAATACTAGGTAATCAGTAGTCTTATTCTCTGATGCTAACAAAATGAATATTTAGCACCCCCTTAGCAGTCAACATGCACGATTTCTTGAAATGCACAGTACATTATGACCTTTGTATGAAGTGACTGTCTTTAAACAAGGAAGGAGTAAGGGAGCCTGCAAAACTTACCAGAGGAATGCTTGGTGAAATTCAGAATTGTTAGAGTGACAGGGCCTTTCAAACACAACGAAGTGTTATCCATCTATACCTAGCTGGAGCTCTTCATAACAGCCAAACATAGAGTGGTAAAATCAGTGAGGGATGTAGGAGCTAAATGAGTAGATGGACCAGGTAACAACAGGAAGTCAAGAGATAGAGTATATAGATATATAAAATTTAAAATATGCTTTCAGTACTTTAACAATTCACACACAGAAATTACCTATCATTTCAGAGGTATGAATAATAAATATTTGTTTGTGTTTACCCATCTTTCTGTTCATTTTACAAAACTGAATTAGTATTCTGTTGGTTGATACTTGCATTGCCCTGAAGTCCATATGCTGAAAGCCTACCTAACCTTAAATAATAACATTGGGAGGTGGGGCCTTTACAGAGTTATTAGTAATTATTGGGAAAACACAAATGGAATGATAAAAACACAAATAACATCTCAATTGCCCATCTGATATGGAACATACAGCATAAAATTCTACTGGTGAGCCAGAATGTAAGCTCTCGTCACATTCCAAATATTCAAGTGCATGGATTTGGTGCTTCTTGGTCTCCCAAACTCTCAAGCATAAGGTATTGTTGTTTATAAACTGTCTAGTTTATGACATTTTATTATAGTAACTTCAACAAACAAAAAAATAGAGCAGCATACTACATTGAAGGCAATTTTGTAAGTGTTTTATTATAGAGTAAAATATATTATAATAAATTAATAAAGTTCTAAGTATATGATTTTACATATGTGTATGTACTATGTGAGCAGGTATGTGCGTGCACATGTGTGTGGAGTCAGAGATCAAAGGCTTGATCTTCCATTGCCTTCTACTTTATATTTTGAGATAAGCTTTCCCATTGAATCTAGATGACAATTCAGCAAAAGTAGCTAGACAGCAAGCCTGAGAGACACTTCTATTGCCCCTATGCTATGATTATAGGTATGTGTGATCAAAATGAATGATTCTTCTTCTTGTTTTTGTTCTTCTTCTTCTTGTTGTTCTTTTTGTTCTTGTTCTTGTTCTTCTTCTTTTTATTATTATTATTATTATTATTATTAGTAGTAGTAGTAGTAGTAGTAGTAGTAGTAGTAGTAGATTGAAATTATATCCTATGCTTGCACAGCAAGCACTTCACATACTTAACCATCATGCTAGCCTCTAAAATTTCATGATTTTTTTAAATCAAAAAATACTGTCATGTAGCTACAATCTTTATCAAGATATAGGAATTTATACAAAATTAAAATGCTTATGTTTGAGAGATGGGGACAAATATGGTTTACCAGCAAGAGGCTCAGTCTAGTCAGCAACCACAGCTCCTAATTCAGTAGATTCTGTCTCAAAAAATCAAAGTGGATGCTCTCTGAGGAAGGGGAATGAGGTTGTCCTCTGGCTTCCACACATGTGTTCACACATGTGCAGACATACAATTATGCACCTGTATACATGTTAACATGCACACATAGTTTCACATATCACAAATGCCCACTAAATAAATATATTTTATTTATTCATCAGGGGTTAATTACTTTTTGTTCATTTATTCTTTTTTTTTTACTTTATTAAAATACTGAGTTTATTTCACATGTATACTTTTGTCTCCCTACCAGTTTCACGTTTGACTACCACTATTACTATGTCCTGTCCACTCTTGTAAACTAAACAGGCATTTTAGACAACACATTCTTGGCAACTGAACCTGGACAACATTTATCAAACACAGTAAAGAAAGTTCTTACTTCACATTATAAAAAGGACAGCCAGATATTATTAACTGTTACAGAAATGAAGTAAGCCAGAATATTTCAAACTACTTAAACCATTTTCTTAAAAAGACTTCTTCCATTGCCAGAGATCTTTTAACAACCTTTTGGTTAGTCATCCAGAAGCAATTCTTCACATAATTATGAACTTGGCTTCCACTTTGGGAAGAGAACCACCTTTTTTCTATATTTGCTTGCATTTTTGCCTTAATGTCTTCTACAGAGCTGGGTCCTTTCGGTGTTTTAGGAGGTTTTTTTCCCCATTTTTTGAAGGGCTCTTGACACTTTGATTTTGGTGTTGATGGTTTTAAGTCTTTTCCATTTTGGTTTGATTTTTGTGCATTTTTTTGCTGGTGTATGTCATACAGATTTCTTCACTGGAACTTTTCTTCAGTTTCCTCATCAAAATCCTCATCCTCATCGTCATCTTCCTCATCATCTTCACTATCATCGTCATCATCTTCATTTTCTGTAGGACATTGTTACCACCTTCAGGGGCAGATTGCTTTCCTGTCATACTTAGGAGATTTACATCTTCCTCAGCTTCATCCTCAGACTCTGCATCTTAACTCCACAGTTACTAGGTGCTGTACACTAATGTTCACAGGCCCTGACCCACACTTCAACCTTAAGGCCACAGGTGGTGTAATTTCAAAGCCCCCAAGGGAAACCATTGGTTGTACAGACATTTTAAAAGTTGCCAGTGTTACTTTAATTGGACTACCTTCATAGTTCATTGCTTCTGTCTCTGTGATGGGTAATTTTTCTTTTGCGCCTGCCCCTAAGCTGATTGTTCTTAATGATAACTAGTGCTCATTTTCATCATTATCCACTTTGAAATGATAATCTTTGTCAGTCTTTAGTTCACAACCAAAAAGGTAGTTCTGAAGTCTTGGAGGACTCACGTCCATGTTCATTAGTCTTCCATGGGGTGGAGGCATGCACTTTGCTGTGAGAGAAGTTGGACGGAGAAAGCTACCTACTGCTCCTCAGAACAGACATGCAGGATGGAATCAGGCCAATGCTCTTTTTTTCTTAATACCCCAAACCATAAACAGTCAAAATGCATCTCAGAGAATTTCCATAAAAATTATTTATCTTATTATTTATTTCTTTATCTGTTCATCTTCTGAGGAACATTTGGATAGTTTATAGTTTTATGACGTTAAAAATAAACTGTCATAAACATTCACATATAATACATAAATTTTGTAACTTTTTCCTAACATACCATGCACATTGATTATTTAAAATATGTATAAATAGTATTTTAAATATTTTTCTGTTTACATCCACTGGCTATACTATAATTTTCTTAAATTTCTCTCTATTTACATTGTGACATACAACTTTATTGCCAAACACTCTGGAATTTGAAGAAAGTTAAGGTTACATAGGGAGACCTTGTCCCCCAAACAAACAAGCTCTGAACATTTATAATTAAATTGTTTTTTTTTTCATTTTCAATGCCAGCAAGGTTTACATAATAATAATAAACTCAAGATATCACCAAAGCACAGAAAAATTCAATAAATGTTTTTTTCACTCTTCCTTCTGTAATATACATGAAAATGCTAGACATTCTACCAGCAAAATTTAAAGCATGCTCAAAATTCTATTTCTAAACAGTTCGTTCTCTTCTTCACTTTTTTTTTCTATTTTAAAGAGTGTTAGTTTAATTTGCTAGTTTCTTATTTTTTCTCTTGATAATAGCCTTGAGCAAATGAAGGAAGCAGCTCAGCTGCATTCTCATCATCGGTAAAGAAAGAAGCTGCCCAGTGAGGCCCAGGGTGTGCATCTTCAGCCTTCCGTTCCTCTAATGCTGTGAAGAGAGCTTTTACAGCATTGCTCCCAACCACACACTGATGGTTTGAAAAGTACAGTAACAAAATAAAAACTGAATAGCGATCAAAGCAAAGTGTCAACAGCAGAACCCTTAGCCAGAGAGAGCTGCAGGAAGAGAGGCCTTAAGTTTGCCTGTCCCTGCTAAAAGCCCTACCAACATCATCAGCATTCCTAGACAAGCAATATATTTTATGCATGTTTATGTTCAAAATGTCCTGTGAAACATTTTTCTGAGAAAGAGAACACTGTCTACATTTCCATATTTTATCTTGAAGAACAAGGTTATGCCCAGAGTGTTTAAAATTGAACTCCTGGAGATCAGCAATGTTCTCCAGTTTCTTTTATGTTCCATATCCCAAACAGTGGATTCTTCAGTCACCTCATTCATTCTCCTCCATTCTTCATACACGCTCGGCTTGTACTCACACATTCCTTACAGTTTTTGTTAGCATAGAAAGTAATAGACATCATTATGAGAGTTTCATATATAGAGATTTTTGTCATTTGCTCAATATGATACTCTTTCTTTCCTCTTTATCAGTAAACTTTCCTGTCTTGTTTTTCCCATGGGCACTGCAGCTCATAAATCCATATCTCTGTTCTAGAATTTCAGGGATGTGGATGCCTACCCAGGCAAAGTGAGAAATCAACATATGCTAATGGATGCACCTTGTCATAACAATTGGCATAAAATGATAGTAAAAGGCCAAAGTCCTTCTCTAAATCTCTTATGTCTCACATGTGTGTGTGCATGCGCGTGCACACGTGCGTGCGTGCGTGTGTGTGTGTGTGTGTGTGTGTGTGTGTGTGTGCATGGTTCTCTCTCTCTCTCTCTCTCTCTCTCTCTCTCTCTCTCTCTCTCTCTCTCTCTCCCTCCCTCCCTCCCTCCCTCCCTCTCACCCTCCCCTGCTCTCTCATTCATGCTTATATCTATATTCCTTACACTGGTTAGACTAACTCATGGGAACTGTAAATTGGAGGATACCTTGAGATACATTTTAAGACATGTTAAATATATGTTAAATAAAATATGTGCATGCAATAACAATTAGAAAAAAAAAGAGTCCATAAACTTGAAGACTCAGGAGTGGTATCTGGGAGAATTTGAAGGGTTAAAAGGCCAGAAATATATTTAAATTATAATCTCAAAAATAAAATAATATCTAATAAACAACTCATAGAACAGATTTAGTTAAATCCAAAAGGGTTAAAAAATTGTTTAGTTAAGTCTAAAAATCTTTCATCATCCTTGTTCTTAGAGTATTATCTTAGTACTATTGCTATGTACTATATAGTACAATCTGTTCTGTTGCTGTGAAGAGACACCATGACAAAGGCAACATATAAAAGAAATCTTTTCATTGATAGCTTACTTACAGTTTGAGAGGTTGAATCAGGACAGCCATCGGGGAAGCATGGCATCAGGCAAGCAGGCACCACCTGGCAGAGGCTGAGTAATAAGGAGAGCTGTAGTGGGGATGTGGGGATCTCCCTAAGAAGGGGAAAGAATAGATGATGAAAGTGAACTGGGCATGGGTTGGGATAGGAACAGGAGAGACCAGGTGGGGGAAAGAGACAGAGGAAGAAAGTATGGAGATAGATGAATGGCACTGGGTGCACTTAAGGGCTAGGTGGAAGTTCAGTGAAAACTTCCTGGGACCTCTGAGGATGTTTCTAGTGAGGACTCTTAGTAATGGAAAATATGGAGCCTGAGCCTGTCGTCTCCTGTAACCAGGCATAATTTCTAGTGGTAGGTCTGGGACACCAACTTAGCGACAACACATCTGACACACCACCTGTTCTGACTACAAGATATGGTGGAGCTTGTGTGACTGGTCTACTTGAGGCTCATGCTAAGAGAGGGAGTCCATGTCTTACACTGTCTGGATGACCAGGGACCAGAATATAGATGGCTTCTTCTCAAAAGAAAGCAAGAAAGCAAGAAAACAAGAAAGAAAGAAAGAATGAAAGAAACAAACAAACAAAGAGAGAAAGAAAATAGACTGGTGCCTAGCTCAGTCATCCTCAGAAAGGCTTCCTTTATATCTCATGGGAGCAGATGCTGAGGCCCATAGCCAAACATTAGGCAGAATTCAGGGACCCCCACAGAAGACAGAAGATGGGAAGGAAGGATTGTAGGAGCCAGAAAGGTCAGGGATATCAAGAGAACAAGGCCAACAGAATCAACTGAGCAGGGCTCATAGAGGTTCATAGACTGAAGCAGCATTTACAGAGTTTTCATGGGTCTGTACTAGGTCTCTGCATATATGTTCTGGTTGTTTAGCTTCAGGTTTTTGCGAGACTCCTGACAGTGGGAGTCGGGGGTGTCTATGACTCTTTAGCCTTCTCTTGGGACTCTTTTCCTCCTACTGGGTTGCTTCTTCAAAACCTTGATATGAGAGTTTCTGCCTAGTCTTATTGCATCTTGTTATGCCATGTCTGGTTGATATCACTTGGATGTCTGTACTTTAATGACAGTAACAGAGGAGCAGAGGGTTCTGGGGAAACAGGAGGTTGGGGAGGGGATGAGATGAGTGATGGGAGAGAAAATGATTACATGAGATAACAAATAAAAATATAATAAAATAAAAAATAGTTTGTGCTAGAGATTTTTGACAGAGAAGTTCTTCATTTCCACCAAAGGAAATTTTATCTCGTGTTTCTTCTATGTCCTTTTCTGAAGCCATGGAAAAATTAATATAAACATGAAATTTTAATTCTATAACCCTTGCCAATTATTTATAGATTGCCCTATGACTGTTGTTTCCTAAATACTGTTAAAAAAGAAACTATTTTGGTTCTCCTTGATGTTTTTCTTGAGATTCTAGAAATATAGTCTAGGACTTGCAGGAGCATTCTTCCCAAATTATTTTGTTGATTTATTGGTAAAACTTGAAGATGCATGTGGATTGTTACTACTAGCTGTATTTATATAGAATGTTATGGCCACTAGTGACTTATGAACCCATCAAATCATGTGTGATATGCAGAATAAATGAAGCAAATTTGGAATCCAACTTTTCCTACAGAGATAAATGATAGATACCTGAATAAATTTATAGAAAAATAATGAAGGTGTTTTACTATGTGTGTCTACCAAATGGAAATGGGAATTCTAACTAAGTGTTGTGTAAGATCTGTAGAGGATTTTAATCCAGCATCTAGCAAGGGATCACATCCAAAGACCTAGGTCTGTGGGACCAGGCAAGAATATATACACACCCACACACACATCTTTAGTACACACCTTTAATCCTTCTTACCCTTAAACCCTCTGGATAGGATTTAACACACACCTTTAATTCCAAACAATGACAAAGTGATGACTCAGAGATATTTGAGAGAATGAGTCACAGATAGGCTATGCCCAAGTCTCAGGAAAGAAAGAGTACTTAAGAGTAGTTCAGAGAGGTGGGGAAGACAGAGAGACAGACACAGACAGAGACAGACATGGAAAGAGACAGAAAAAGGAGGAGAATACAGTACAGGAATACCATAGAGATTGTGGAGACAATGCAGTTGAGTTTGGGAATATAGTATAGTACAGTTGAGTGCAGTTGAGTTCATGCAACTCAGTTCATGGGGTTCTGAGGCAATTTTTCCAAGTAGAGCAATTCAGTGAGAAGCTGGGAAAATCCAGCTTGAATAAATCAGAGGAGTTTTGAGCCAGAATAGCTGAGTTGAAGAGGCCAGGCAGAGTTTAAAAAGAACAGGAAAGGCTGAATTTATTCATTAGTAAGTCTCAGAGACTGAAAAAGGTTCTAGGCCTAAATTAGCAGATGGAGGCAGGAAGCTAAAGCCTTCGATATCTGGCCTTGCAGATTAGATTGTACAGAGGCTATAAGCTTCCAGGCACAGGCCTAGGATATTTAGATAGGACTGTTCTGGGATCAGTCCAAGCCATGTAAAGCTTGAGTATGGCTGTCATCCCATCATCTGAGGAAATAAAAACAAGATTTACAGAGATCAGAGGACAGGAATTGGCTTTCTATAGCCAACATCAATATATCCTTGTAGAAGGTGACAAGAAGGAGAATGATAGATGATTTACAAACAAAAATATTGTACACAAAGAATCATGAATGTCCTTTTAAAATCTCTCATACAAAGATAGAAACAAAATCTAAGCCCAAGAAATCCAGTAGGGGCAAATATTCTCTAAGTGTACTATGGTGTTTCCAAGCTTTCTGATAAGAATTTCCATTTTTTTTAAAGCATTTCTGATTAGTTCTAGGATTTTAAGCAAATGACTTTCAGTTGGCTTCTGCATCTTTATGACGAATATGCACATGATTTATGATAAATATTAGAGCTGTTCCACAGACTTCAGTTACTAGATCATGGTCATGTACAAATGTATGGTATATATTTTGATAGGGAGGAAGAGGGAGATTCAGAAATTCTATAAAATATTAAAGTAAAATCTAATATACACTTGGTATTGCTAACCCGGCAAAGTTAGAGCCAAACTGCACAATAAATGATTTTGACAACAATCAAATAGGCATTCCACAAGGTCAGCCAAAACACTATATTCCTGAGAATAATGAGTGATTTTTAGTCTAATAGTTATCACAATCCTTGAGAGAGGTATTCCTTCGCTGGATTCCATTCTTTGTAGGAGAATATCGTTTCATTCATACTTCATCTTGCATTTAATTGTCTGTTTCAACTGCATGCCTTTGCTTTGTTCTGATTTTGACATGCTAGAGGAGACATTTGACACAGGTTTAGGTTACTTGAGATGAATTACAAGAATACAGGTATACCACAAAGCTGATGACACAGAAGTCACACCGCTAATAAGTAATTGGACCATGAAGACTATAACATCATCGATGGTCCGTAGCTACACTGGCTTTTAGGAAGTAATAAAACTTTTGGAGTTAGGACTTAGTTGCCAAAAGCATGTCAGTGTAAGTCCCTTAGATCGATGTCTTTTAAGAGTATATACCATACTTTGCCCCTGTTTGCATTTACATATCTCTGCTTGATGGCCACCATGGTTTGAACAGCTCTGCTTCACCCAAATTTCCTGCCATATATTTGAAAAAGGCCCACAGTAGCCATGGATTAAAACTTCTGAGGCTGTGAGCCCAAACAATCCTTTTTAACTCCAACTTGTTCCCTCTCAGGTAATTTGTTATCAAAATGGAGAGTTGAAAGTCATTTAACAGTTGTAAGCTCCAGTTTCTTCATCAATATAGTTACAATAATAAAATATCAACCTCTAAGTTTGGTTGTGGGGATTAAATAAGATATTGCATGTAAAGTACTTAGTATAGCATTTAACATGGTGGTAGCTGTCTTAGTTACTTTTCTCCTGCTGTAAAGTGGCACCAGAAGCAAGATAAATCTTATGAAAAAAAGCATTTTATTGGTGGCTGGCTCACAGGTGTAGAGGGTTAATCCAGTATCATCATGAAAGGGAGCATGGTGGCAGGTAGGCATCATGCTGGAGAAGCAGCTGAATGCTGCGCTCTGATCTGCAGGTTGGGAAACACACACACACACACACACACACACACACAGAGAGAGAGAGAGAGAGACAGAGAGAGAGAGAGAGACAGAGAGAGAGACAGAGAGAGAGACAGAGAGAGAGAGAGAGACAGAGAGAGAGACAGAGAGAGACAGAGAGACAGAGAGAGACAGAGAGAGACAGAGAGAGACAGAGAGACAGAGAGAGAGAAGAGATGTTACCTGGCATGGGATTTTGAAACCTCAAAGCCCAATTTCATAATCCTTTTAATCCTTTTAAACAGATCCACTTCCTAATGACACATAAGCATCTAAATATATGAGCTTATGGAGGTCATTCTTATTCAAATCACCACATTAGTACATATGTATTTGACTATAAATACTTCGACTGTGTCCTTGGTTTCACTTAATGTTGTTTGTTCATTTGGTTTTAGAGTCACTGATGGTTGATTGTAAGATAAATGAATGCTTGAACAATTCTTCATCTGATTATGGTACCCATGCTTCACTACGGGTAGATGTGACTCTTCACTCAACCTTAAGTCTAAGGTTGAATCAGTGAACTGAACCAGCAGTGCATTTAATTCCCTTAAAAAACTACTTACTTGACTTTGATAAAAACCAGGTGTTTTACTGGCTGAGGCCCAACATAAAGGAATTGGTTTTCATTATAAGCACTTTCCTTTCAGACTCACTGGATTCCTTCTGATTTCCAATCTAGTAAACTCCTGTTTACTATAGGCCCTCTCTAAGTTTCTTTTCTGTTAAAACAACTATCCTTAGGATTGATTTCTATCCCTAGACATAGAAAAACTAGACAAAATAACCAGGTCTCAGTAATCTTATCTCCGCAATACTCAGTTAGAGCTTGAAGAGGATCCTCCGTGTCAGATACTGTCCTCCAGACATGACATGAAAGCTGCATCCATGAAATCTCAACAGTTCAGTTGCCTAAAAAAGAATTGCATAATCAGTTGATATGCCAGTGTATATGGGGGTAAACCTCACAAGGCCCCATCCCTAGAGGAAGACCTTTGTGCAATCAAGAGCTTCAGAGAGAGAAATAATCAGTTTTGTCAAGGGACAACCCCCACGATAAAGTATCCAATCACAAGTGCTCAGTCTTAAACACACATAGGAGCAGCACCAAATGGGCTTAGTAACACTGACAGACAGACAGACAGACAGACACACACACACACACACACACACACCAATAATAAGGAAGAAATCATGAATTTGATAGGAAGTGGAAAGCATAGGAGGAGTTGGAAGAGTAGAGGGATGTAGAAATAATGTAAATATAGTGCTTATGAACGAGATCTTGAAAAAAGTTACAATTAAATTTGAAATTAAAATAAAAACAAGTAAATAAAATTTTTTATATTTCATGTTTAACTTATGATTAGGATACCAAAGGTCATAGTTGTCATTCCTATAACAATTTTATTTTATCATCTGGTCATTTATTGCCATGCTAAAGTGTAAGCAGAAGGAGCATAACATTTATGTGCCAACCTGAGATGTGATAGCTGTGATAGAATGCACTCAATAAATGTTTATTTATAATGTGTGTCACTGTAGGGAAGATCTATTTTCCATATTGGGACAAATGTGTACTTAATTAGTACATAGTGCACATGTGTCCACAATATAGCTTACATCTTAAAACTTTAAGATATTAATTCATCAAGAGCTTGACCCAATCTTGTGATCCTTTAGCTAAGGAATGGAGAAAACATCCTCAATTCCAGGTGCTTAATCAAAAGTATGTAGAATAGAGTCCGATCAAAACAATATTCGTAGGAATAAGAAAGAGGTAATTCTCCTGGGCAAAAAAATAAAGAAAATATTGACGTAGCCATTACCATTTGATTCAGACAAAAGTGCTGGGATGGTAACCAGTTTGATATTTTAATTTTGTTTCCTTCATCCACATTAGCAGTTCTTTGATTTACTTCATCTTTATTCTTAATTTCTTTACATTTCTTCTCATCAAATAGCTACTTTCCCCTGATTCTAATTCTTATTCTCCTCTTGTGTTCACTTGTATTCTTGTTAACTTGCTTTATCTTTTTTGTCCAGTATCAGTTTCTAACCTTTTCTCTTATTTTTGTCTGACTTCTCATCCCCCAGCTAATCTCTTGACCTTTCTGTAATCTCTTTTCTTTTCACATTATCTTGTTTGGAGAGTTGTCCTTATCTTCATAGCCCATAGTCAAGTTCAGGGGAACATTCAATCTGAAAAGCACGGAGTCTGTAAATGGATTACCAGTTGTCTCAAAGGCTTGGCTCAGCAACCAGTCTGGAAGAGCCTTTCTGTCTGCTTGTTCTCAACAAATCCAGGGCTTTTGCAGGCATTTTTTCACTTTTTTTTTTTTTTTTTTTTTTTTTTTTTTTTTTTTTTTGCCTTCCCACACTCTGAAGCCCTCAGGCAGGAGTCTAAGGGAAAAGGCACATGGGAAATAAATTTCCACCTAATCATTTATCTTCTTCTTCCTATTTACCCTCTCCCCTCTGTTTCAGGGCTTTTTAAGAGAAGAGGCAACTTGGCACAGACCTCCCTACATCTTTCAGATTTAAACTGATTCTCTAAAAAGCCTGGTCACCTCCAAGGCAAATGTTTCCCAACTTTCAATTTACTTTTCATTAGGAATTGGACAGTCACATCCCAGCCTGCCTGTCCATTTAAGCAAGGCCACTCTCAAGGGAATATGCAGTTGCAAGCTGAAACATCTATATGCAAATGAGCTTTTCAGTATTTCCTATTAGCCACCACAGAAATTTTCCATTCCTTCCAAACTTTTTAAAAATCTAGAGAAAAAGAAAGAAAAAAATCTCTTTAGCACAGAGACAGAAATCCTGCAAAAAGGCATGTTAGCTCCCACCCTACACTCTACCCCCCATATCCCTTTAAACAGCTACAGGAGAGATAGATTCCCCCTCTCATCTCTCCTAAAACATAAAAATGTCACCTAAGGCAAGGTAATATTACTATTATAATTTGTAAGTAAATAGCTGAGGCATAATAGAAAAAAGAGTTTCTTGGTGTAAAATACATAAGAAAACTATCTAAATTTAAAGTTAATAAATGAAAAGTTTTTTTCTTAAAACACAGACTTTACTATTAATTTCACAAATAGAGAGAAATGACATTGCTGATGGTTTCAGTGCCATATCCAAACATTTTCTTTTGATCTGTAATGTACATGGTATAACTGTTAAATATAATAAAGCCCAAGCAAACCTGGTTATTATTGTTTGGTTAAGTTCTTTGGGGGCTAGTTTTCCAATATATACATTAAAATCTAATTAGCTCAGTGGATTGTAAATTTTGAGCCTTCTCGATTTTGATTAAAGTTGTTTACAAATGAGTTTGAACCAAATAAAAGGAACAGAAATATTATGGAAGACACTCATTATTTTCTCAAATCACCTATAGCTGGTATTAAAAAATATCATATTATTTTGATTTTATTAGCATATGTTAATTATACATGATACATTTTTATGTAATTTTCATACACAATATAGTAATATGTAATAAATATTCATAGATCATATTTAAGGGCCATTACCCATTCTTGCCACCATCCTACCATCCTACCCTTTCTGATACCTTCCTCTTCTGAACAGTCCCCTTCAGCCATTCATATATTTTGGTGTATATGTGACTCAGTGAGTTTAGTTAGTGTTCCTTACATGACACAGGTGAGTATAGGATCATGAGCTTTTTAACCAGTGGCTGCACCACTAACGAAAATGTCTCTTCCTGATCCTGTCCAGAAAGCATCAGGGAGGGGTGGGGCCTCACAAACCCCTCACCTCCTACACAACAGAAGGTGATAGGTCCAGGCTCATGCAGAACTTGTGCGGGTATGGGTTCTTGGGTGCAGCAGCCACATCATGGCTAGAAGAGAGCATTCTACAACACTCTATCACCTTCTTTTTCCCTTATACTCGTTCAGTCTCCTTTTCCTCCATGCTTCCTGAGACTTGGAGAAAGTGATTGATTCTGCATGTCTCGTTTATGAATGTGCATTCACTAGTTACTTACTTACTCTCGGCACTTGGGGCAACTATAAGTCTCTATTGTAACCACTGAGGATGTCAAACAGAAGTTTCTTGGAGTAAAGCTGATAGCAGCAGTAATACTTTGGAATGAATTTCTGGAACAGTTGACCAAAATAAGGAATTGTAATTCTTGGTTATCTCCTCTGTACCCTTAGCTAAGCTTGTCTCCTTAGGTTGGTGCTATGTTGAGGAGGGCCAACTGGAATCCCTGGGCTTCAGCTGCTCTCTTGGGGTTGAGGGAGTGGTGATAGAAGTTTTAAGTCATTGCCTTGTGTTTTCCAAAGACCTACTCCTGCCCACAATTTGCTTAAGTTCTGTCCTTATAAGATGCTGTTGGTAAGAAGTGCTTACTGGGCAATTTCCACTGCCTTTGCCAGGGCAGCCTCTTTCTATTCATGCCTGCTTGGTAGAGTAGCTCTTATCAGCTCTTTGGTTCAGGCATGTAAAAACAGTTAAGGTCTGTCTTCATTTTAATTCACTGCAGGGTAGGACCATCTTGGACATAAGACTGATATTAGGACTGAAAAGTACCTTAAAATAAACAGAACTGAGTCCCTTATGATCACAGAGTCACTGAAACAACACCAAGTTCAATGACGAGGGAATGAGTGACTCATTTTATTTAGTAAGTTTGTTCTCATGTCATTAAAAGTGATACAGTAGCTAGCATGTTCTGTCAGCTGCCTTATCATTGCTTTCATCTCTCTACCAAATCTTCTCTCTCCCTCTCCCCTTCTTTTATCTATCCATCAAGCCCATGAGCAGCACTCCAAGCTTTTGCTTCAGTTCTGCCTCTGGGTTCCTGTTCTGACTTTCATTGATGCTAGGCTGTGACCTGGAACTCTAAACTGGAATAAATCCTTTCCTCCCAAGCTGCTCCTTGAAACAGTGTTCTATCACAGCAATTAAAACCCCTAAGTAAGATAGATGCAAACATTTTTACTAACCCTCTATTTTAGGATGCCTTCTATTGCTACAATAAAAAGCATGACCAAAAGTAAACCAGGGAGAGAAAGGTATACTTATCTTACTGACTGAAGTTAAGCACTGAAGGAAGCTAAGTTAGGAATTCATGACAGGACCCTGGAGGTAGGAATTGAAGCAGAGGAATGCTTTTTACTAGTTTTCCCAGCTACCTTTCTCATATAACCCAGGCCCACATGTGAGAGATGACAGTGGACTGGGCTCTCTTATATCAATTAAGAAAGTGCCTCATAGATAAGCCATCAGCTCAGGCTGATAGAGGTAATTCATCAAGTGAGGCTCCCTCTTTCCAGGTGAGTCAAGTGGCCAAGCAAGATTAGCCACCACACACTCTAAAAGATTAACAGAAGATGCTATGCTCTGGTGACCAATAATTTAAGTCCAATTTCCCTGTCTTTTATTTTCACACTAAGTGGGTAGAGTGGTGAATATTATTTACCACTTGCTGATTTTGTGCAAGACATATGTGCAGGTGAATTTTAGATACATAATAAAGAGGACGGGAAACAAAAGGAATGGTAGTTAACATCAGATAGGACAACCAAAAAGGGTTTTCAGAGAAGTTAACAGTGGGATGAAAGATGCAGGTTAGTGTCACTGGGGAAAAAAAGTTGTCCTTATTACTGTAGCTACTTTATAAGTTAGGAATTACTTGCTGTAGTTAGAAAAAGTTTTGGAAGTTCAGAGTACTGTGGGATTCTTTTCTCAATTTGGAGCTACTGCAGTGACTAGCATCATTAGGGACTTGGACTTGTTTATTTTATTCGGTATCCTTCAGACATGGTTTCAAGCCTGAAATTAGCCGTAAGTGTAGGATGGTTGCTGGAGCTCCACCCTTTACCTTCCTATTCTCAGTAGGAAGTAAGGAAAAGGTATCCCATAAAGAGCTCCTTAAGCATGTCAGTGTGTTTTAATCCATCTTTGCTCAAAGGCTTTTTCCACTTCTCATTAGCCAAAATAAGCTAGGCTATTTCTAACAAGAATAAAATCAGAATTTGCTTGAGAGAAAAAGATAGAGTTTCTTTTGTATGAAAAGTTGAAATGCTTTGATTCAAACACACAAAGATCATTTAAGTCCTGTCTTAATTTGAATGTATCCCCAAACAGGACTTGTGCCATGCTGGTTTGAGAGGTGACTTAGGAAGTGTAAAAGTTAGGTGAAAAAAAAAAAAGCACAGATGTCATATTTACCAAATAAAAATTCAGAAGCCTAGGAATTAAACTACAGTTTAAATAAATACCTCATAACATATTAGCCTAAATAAAAACTTGTGTAGAAAATGCTCATACTATGGAAATCATTTACTGTTCATAAGAAATTGAGTGATTGTTATTTTTTCTATTTTTATTTGCTCAAAGGAGAAAAGTGAAAAAGAGTGTAATAGCGGCTGGCTAGGTCATTAGCATAGATGATCACTGCTCCAGCTTGCTGGCATCTTCTGGGATAGTGTATGCAATGCCCCTAGCAAGAGTGGCAGAAGGAAAAGAAGCCTAGGAAACCACAGACACTTAAGTGGCCCCTTCTGAAGACTGCTCCCTGGATAGCTTAATCCTTGGTATTTCTGAATTATTCTGACTTGCAGCTAAGGCAGTTCCCATATGTTCAGGAAGCTCTCAAGTAGAGAGGCAGAGAGCTTCAGGTATTTAGTGTGAGAAGTTTTTCATGAAGTCCCTGAAATTGCCTACCATTGATCAGGAAGATTCCATGGTAAGCCTCGGTACTTATGTCAACAGAAAAAAAAGGACCGATTTTTTAAAAAAAATTTACATATACATATATTATTACACATATATATAATAAACTACTTACAGCAAGAAAAACCATGAAACAATCAAGAATTATATAAATGTTACATTCATAGTGTTTTGGCTATTCATATTTGGCTGCCTTGAAGAAAACATGTTTCCTATCTTAGTGCATCTAAAATTCTGAATGTAAATCCATATCTATTATATTTCATCATTATCAACTTAAAACATTTATCTAGACCTAAAAACATCTTAACCCCTAAATACCTAAACTATCTGGCCTTCAATCCCATCAGAGAGAATTATCCCTGAAAACGGTCAAGCTTGGATGCAGGTAGAGTCGACAGCCAAACTCTGCCAAGACAGAGTAAGGAAGTCCTCAATATTTCCTGCCTTACAACTATGTCTATCAGATATATTGGGCCAGAAGGCTGAAGGGGATGCTCCAGCATTATAGAGTTTTGGGTTACTGTTCAGGCAGCAAAACTGTCTCTGTCATCTTCTCATTTTGGAAGCTGCTAAACTGCACTCCGTGTATACTCAGGTAATTAAGTTTATTCCTTCTCAAGTCTCATGGATTCTTACTGACATGAGACTGAAATCTCCAGCCCTTTCCTATATGGCTTTTAATATATAAAACATATGAAGATTCTGCCCTTTTCTATTGAGGGAGCTTTCCTGAGTTGATAACTCCAGATGTGTAGTCACTTTCATGGCATGGACAATTAATGTGTTTGAGTCAGTAGACCCATGAGACTGGCCAAGGCACTGTTATGAAGCATATTCAGGGAATCCTCCAGTGAGATAGCTTATAAAGGAAATCATCTAGCCACTCCTCCACCAAGATGGCTGACTCTCTACCACTTCCCATAACCTTGTACAATATTTCAAGAACTGTTCCTCTATTCAGGAACTTTACATAAATGTTCACCTTCTAGCATTGACACTATTTTGGACATCATTCTTCCTTTGATTAAAAACAGCCAATTTTATGTGAATGCTTTGGCTTTAGCCACAGTCATTCTTAGCATAACTAAACAAATCTGTCTATTATCTAATCACATTTACAGTATGGGTCTTGGATAAAGCCTGAACACTCTAATATTTCCAAGTAGAGTGTAACTATCAGCAGAGAAAATGTAAGGCCTCTTTGTTTCTTTCAAGCATATGGCCAACTCTAATAGCTCCAAAGCTCTTGGGTTAATGGGTGAAATCAAAGCAAGTGCCGTGTGTTCTTTTAGAAGGAATAGCTGGAAAGTGCTAGGCACTATTGCTTTTAAACATAGATACTTGAGTTTAAAGTGTGTGCCAACCTGCTCATGTTGGATGCAGAGCTGTTTCTCCTGTGTTATACGCCTAGATTCCTTTACTCCACTGCAGGGTTTAATCCAAGAATGCTCTGGATTAATTTTTTTAACTGTATTTCAGGCTCTACTTCCCACAAGTGTAATTTCTCACATGCTTTGAAACAGGTGAGCCTTGGAAGTCCCAGCAAATTCATAAGAGGAATAAGACTTATAATGAAAGAAAAAAATCATCATTTAATAGAAATAATATATGTGTGTGGGCTTCCTGTCATTTAAACCATGGATGCTCTAAATATCAGTTTCTTAAACATTCATTTTAGATCTAACTTTTAAGACTGAAATTAAATTATTTATTCAGAGACTGCTAGGATTAATATGTACTTCTCTGATGTGGCAATCTTCAAATGTGTGTCTCAGATAGCATGCCATCTTCCTGCTGTTATTTGCTGGCATAAAGACCTTATTGCATAATTTTCATTAGAATCTTGGATTTTTGTAGTTGAAACAAAGTTTAGGCATCCACTATCCCAACTCTTTCAGGTCATGAAAATAAAGAAGCCAAGAAAATCCAATTATTACTCCGGGTCCCTCAACAGCCAAATGACAGAACTGGGATAGAATCTACCCTCATGGCACCCATCCAGCACTGTTCCCACTGAGCCACATTATCTGGCCTTCACAGAACCCCATATATTTAAAAGATAAAGGAAAAAGGAATATTTAGGCTTTTCACTCATTATCCGTTGAGTCCCATCAGTGATATGTAGCTGAGTTACATTAGAATTTGCTTTGTTTGGTAATGAGCATGTAAGGCTAAATTATAAACTCACCCTTTTTCTCATCCTCTGACTGTTTAAGCTCTACTCAATTATTTCAGATTATAATGAACATGTAACTGTCCATCTGAGAGAAGAGCTCAATCAGGCCTTCTGAATATTCTATTATTTCATTTCATGTTTGAATTCATGGGGACTAGACTAAATTAACATATTTTAAATAAGCCTTATGTTGTCTTTGCATGGAATCAATGGTGTGGACAGATGTACTACTGTACACACACACACACACACACACACACACACGACACCATACATTCTCTCTCTCTCTCTCTCTCTCTCTCTCTCTCTCTCTCTCTCTCTCTCTCTCTCATCCTTATCATGAGAAACTACAAAGAATAAAGGAATAAAGGAAAGGTTGTAGCTCTCAGTCCTTTTCTGAGTTCTAGTAGAGCTGTTCTTTTCTCTTCATTAATGATAATAGTAATCTGGACAAGCTGGCCTTTATAGCCATTAGTTTTGTCTTCCAGCACAAATACACCTGCTAGCCAGAAAGATCATGTACCTAAAATCCATCGGTCACTTGCTTCTTATAGAATTTGTCTCTGGTCCAAAAGTAAGAGACACGAACTCAATGTTTCTGTGATATTTTGGCTACTGGGAGCTTTTGTGGGTTTCTCTTTGTACTGAGTAAGTCAAGAGAAAATGGGAGGATAATTTAGCCTCAGATGCCCAAGACAAACCATGTCCTAACCTCTTTTCTACTTAGTGCTAATCATTTCTAGTCATGAAAAATCGTAAAGAGCCAATACTTTGTTTACTTCCACTGAAAAAATGGGATATAAAAACCATTTTGAGTACTTGATAAAATGCCACCAAGATTTCCTCTTTGATCTGATTATGGTGGTGTTCTAGTCCTCTGCTGAAAACTACTAGTTTCAGAGAACAAACATAGTTTGCTAGTAGTTTCAGCCAGATCCATATATATCAAGGCAAATTCACAAAGATTATCCAGTTCAAGGTCATCATTTTACACACACACATATACACACACACATAAACACACCCATATACACACACACAGACACATACACACACATACACACACACACACACACACACAGGAAGAGAGAGAGAGAGAGAGAGAGAGAGAGAGAGAGAGAGAGAGAGAGAGAGAGAGAGAGAGAAAGAGAGAGAGATGTGTGCGAAGAGTCTTTTTTATTTTATAGTTATGAGATGTTCCTATACTATACTATACTATACTATACTATACTATACTATACTATGTAGGTATATTTTCAATAAAATGAAAAAACATTGAAAATATATATAAAATTTTTATTGGTTTTCTTTTGGTGATAAAGATTGAACCTTGGGAAGCTTGTATGCTAAGTACAAGCTTGTATGCTAAGTACTACTGAGAAACCCCAACCCACTTTGACTCATTTTGAAATCTGTCATATGTTTGTGAATGAGCCATAAAATTACATGTGTTTGGTTTTCTTTCTTTCTTTCTTTCTTTTTTTTTTTACACTTTATTGACGCATTTTATTTTGGTAGTCCAAGTGAACATATAGTTAAAAATACCACTTCTGTTTGTCATCTAATTCCTTATCTTCCAAAGGCAAGTGCTTATACAGCCTTCCAAAAACAATTCTTTCCCAAAGTTAAACAAAAGAAACTACAAATATATCCAGCATTCTGCACTTTGTCATTTTAAGTGCCTTTTGTATATGTGTGTGGAAGGCAACCTTAATTGTTTGGCTATGTGAGATCCCACTGGATGACAACACTGTAGTTTATTTAGTGTGTGGCTATTCATCATTTGTGTTCAGTGTGCTGTTAGGTATACGTGATTATAAGTGGAGGGATAGAGGCAGTGGGTGAGAAGAACAATAGCTTCAGGGTTGGTTTAAGTATATTTAAATGGGATTCTTTCTTTAAGAATTTATCAATGTCTTAATGTGCTTAATCTCTCAAACACATTTGGTTTATTTGTTCCAAAAATGACTTGGGTGGCAAACACAGTTTTGGAGATACTCCTTCTAAGGAAAATATCCACTTTAATTTTGATTACCATTTTGCAACAAGCTTTGACTTTTATAAGTAGCAACCAATTCTTCTTATGCCATTATTACTGAATACTAAACAATACATTCTGACAATAAATAGTTACACAGTTATATAAGCTAATTTTCTGTATTTTGTAATGTATTTCTCCAAAATTCCCGTTGGAATTTAAAGAGTCAGGCAAGGGCATCCAGAGGTAGCATTTTTGACCAAAGACTAGGAAAGAGATTCCATACTCACAGGTAGGAATGTTACCTCAGTAAAGAGCTGAGAAAACAAGAGTCTCCAGTTTTTGTTCCTTTATTATTTGTGAACACAGCATTTGACCTTTCTAACATAAGAAGACACAGTAGTATCATCTTTGAACAGAGACACAAGACAATAAACCTACTAGCACTTTAATCTTGTCATTCCCAACCTCAAGAATCATAAGCTATACATTTCTGTTATTCATTAATTATTCAGCTCATGAAACTTTATTATAAGTGTCAAAGTAGACTACAACAAATTGATTTTCTAATTATCATGCCATAACCCAAATGCTGAGTTGTGACTTCACATATATAATCATGTAGCTATTCATTGGTTTTTGGCCTCTAAATGATGTGAATACATTGACTATTTCTTAAGTTCAAACTAGCTGAATACTTATGAAATTCAAGAAATTATGAAGACAATCACAAATTAGACCAGAATATCTCACATAAAAGTTTACTATCTTAAATTAACAAAAATAATCTTTTTTGATTATTTGCATAAAATCTTCATATCTTACCATGTTACCTGAAATGTGGCAGGCAGGGAAAGAAAAAAATGGAGACATACTGGAGCAAGATGAAATAAAAGTCAGTAAGTCAATTAATTCTTACCTTGGTGAGCAAAGACATTATAGTGGTCTTGAGACAAGCAACTGGCTATGCAAAGGCAAAATGGTGCTGTAATTAAAACTAAAGTGATGTGAGGATAATGCTGAAGACAGCCATCATTGGAGATATTAGACTGTAGGCTGAGAAAATCTGCCAATATATTATTCAATACAGAAGTATAATCTGATTGGCTGATGTTCTTTGTGTTCCAAAATCTCTCCAGAAAATATTACATTTCAGTATATTATGATGAAAGTCTGAATGGGAATTCAAGGTAGGAACTGGGAGGCAGGAAGTTAACCAGAGGTCATGGCAAAGTAGTTCATGCTAGCTTTCTGAATTTGCTTTTGTATACACCCCAGGGCTGCTTGCCCAAGGACAGCACCTGCCCAAAATGGATTGGGCCCCTGTACATCAATAATCAATTAAGAAAACGTTGCATATAGGCAGATTTTACTGTTCAGTTGAGGTTCCTTCTTGTTGGATGAATTTATTTTGTGTCAAGTTGAAAACAAACAAACAAACAAACAATAACCAGCACAGAAAATCAGCATATATTTCAGACTTGTTCTAATAACACTGCAGTGACACTTTGTCATACATGATAAGTTTCATGACACTGAGATATGGGACTTTTGTTATATAAAGTTGTCATTGGAATCAAACAGTATTAGCTTCCAATTTTTAATTCACAGGATTGTACAATTCCTACTTGATAGCCAAAATACACCACTCTATCCCTCTTTTTCTCTGCTATCAAATGAAAAGGTAAAAAGTAATAGCTAAAGCATAAGACACTAATAATCACAGCAGCCATAATCCCTGATGCAATACACCCACTTAGCTATTTATTTGTGATTCACTATTTATATAGAGCATTTAGTAGCGGTAGTTATTTTTTTTTTCTGTATTAAGGTCTCATATGAAATAACAGTGCTGTCAAATAAAACCCACTTCAACTATTATTATAAGCAATCATGAGGTATATGAGCAAGTTGAGAATGTAAAGAGTAATATCCTTTTAAGAACCTAACAAATGTAGTTTTTTTGTTTTGTTTTGTTTTGTTCTGTTTTGTTTTTGCTAAATGAAACGTATTTGTTCTAAAGATCAATCACAGTTTAAAATTGGTGCCTGCAGAATTTGTTAGAAGTTCATTTACTAATTTTCTATGGCTATATGTTTTAAAATTTATTAATTTACTCACTTTGCAGCCTTATACCAGCCCCCTTCACCATCTTCTCCCAGTTTTACCTTCATTCCCTCCCCCTTCCAATTCCTCTCTTCTTCTTTTCAGAGAAGAGGAAGTATCAACACACTCTGATACCTAAAGTCACAGCAGGACTAAGTGCATCCTCTCTCACTGGGGTCTGACAAGGCAGCCCAGTTAGGGGAAATGGATCTAGTGGCAGGCAATAGAGACAGCCACTACTCCCATTGTTAGCAGACCCACGTGCTGACCATATGCACATCTGCTATATATGTATAGAAGGTCTAGGTCCAGTCCATACATGCCTTTTGGTAGCTGGTTCAGTCTCTGTGATACCACATGGGCCCTGGTTAGTTTACTCTGTGGGTCATCTTGTGGAGTCCTTGACCCTTCCTACTCCCTCTATCCTTATTGGCACTCTTCCACTGCAGTCCCAGAGTCCAGCCTATTCTTTGGTTGTAGGTTTCTGCATCTGTTTCCATCAGCTGTGAATTAAAAATTGGAAGCCAGTACAGTTTGATTCCAATGGCAACTTTATATAACAAAAATACCCTATCTCAGAAGACAGTAATATTAGGCTTCTGTCTGGAAACATAGTAGAGTATCAATTGTAGGCTTATAGTTTTCAAATCCTACTTTATTTAGGATTCTTAAACACATCAACCTTACTTCTAACCCAGTGACCAATGGAAGGGGAGAAAGAATGTTAATAGAAAATGAGATTGTGGAATTGTTTAGATGTAGTTACTTGGGCTAATTCCACTCTGAGTTGTCAGGATAAAAGCAGTCCATACCAGTAGCCAACATAAAACACCAAGAGGAATCTGTAGCAATGGAACATCTAGCAAAACAGCAAAGCTCAGCCAAATCAGCATAAGTCAACAGAAGTGTCCATGAAAAGTTCTCTGGAATGTTTCTCTCTGTGAAATGAGGGCCAACAAAGACTAGTGAAGAGTTGCATGACACAGCAGTGTGGCAATGCAAAACCCACCACCCCACTGTCTGTAGGGTTCTATTATGCTCCTGCAAAACATCATACACCCTTTCACTTGTCTGCTCCAGGAAAACAACACATGCCCCCCCAAGACATCTTCCAGAAAAACATCGCATTCCTTCTCACAAGACAGCTCCCAGAAAAACATCACATGACACAACTGAGTGTTCAAAGAAACCGGAAACTTCTACTTCAATAACTAATAGTGACAGGGGTTGGTTCCCTGTTACAAGATAGGTCTCAAGTTGGGCCAGTCATTGATTTGCCATTCCCTCAATTTCTGCTCCATCTTGTAGGCAAGATGCCTCTGCACATCTTGTAGGCAAAATGAATTTTGGGTAAAAGGTTTTGTGTGTGGGTTTGTGTGTCCCTCTCTCCGAACAAATGTGTTAATGTGACTAGAATCATGCAATTTTCTGAATGGAAAATGTTTGTAGAAGCTCCTACACTTTCTCCAGAAAAGAAAACAAAACAACCCAATAAAATTCCCAAATTAGAAAATGAATTTCTTGTGATACTTGATAATCACAGATATTCTTAATTTCGCATACCTGAGTCTGAGCTGTGGTGTAATAAAACTTTAGAATAGACCGGATGGTGGTGGCGCATGCCTTTAATCCCAGCACTTGGGAGGCAGAGGCATATCGCTGTGAGTTTGAGGCAAGCCTGGTCTACAAAAGTGAGGCCAGGACAGTCAATGCTACACAGAGAAACCCTGTCTCAGAAAACAAAACAACAACAACAACAAAAAGTCAGAATAATTGAGAAATGTCTAGAAGTAAAAGGAATAGCCATTTGGTATACTGTCAAGTTAATCTAAAGAGGGGACATAACATCCTACTATATATTAGCCTGGAAGTTTTCTTTTGGTTGTGTTATAGCTTGGGTATGAAATCTTTCTTGGGTTATGTGTTTAAATACCTGATCCACAGAATGAGTTATTCTTTGGGGAGGTTGTAGAATTTTTAAGAGATAGAATCCAGATAAAGTGGATTGCTAAGGGACAGGACCTATAATTTATAGCCAAGCATTAGTTCTAATTTGAGCTTTCTATTTCTCTCCACATAAACATGGAAAGTCTCTGGCTCTAATTGTTGAGAATACCACCATGATTTCTGCATTAGGACTCAGTGATCCAAAACAAGTCATAAGTAACCTCCTCTAAGTAACTTTTGTCTGGTATTTTGTCATAGAAACAAGAAATGTAAGTATTTTCTTTGTTGCTGTAGCCATGCTTGGAACCCAAAAGTATCTTCCTCCTCCTTTCCCCACTGTTTATCCAACTCAGGGGAAAAGAGACCAGCAATTTCTCAAGACAGTGGAAATCAATTAAGAACAAAACTACCCCTGCTGCTATGGATCTGGTGATCAGCCTGCTTTTGAATGGAATATATAGATTTCTGTCATGGCCACAATAGTCATAGATCAAGGACTCTCTAGTCTCTTAGGACATATAAACACTGGGAAGTTTTCTACAATCTAATTCTGAAAAAAATATATCCGAAAAGAAAACTTTCCTAACCAATCTGGGCAAATGTAAACTGATGAAGTACAATGATAAAAAAAAATAGTATTGTGTAGCAAAATTCATAGATTTTAAATTGGCCTCAAAGATGAAAATATAGAAGTGAAAAATTTCACCATATTGTTGTACAGACTTCTCTTTAATTAAGCTAGATACTATTGGTAAGAAATGGCCAAATAAATTGCATTTACTTTTAGGGGATTAACTAAATAACAGTCAGGCATCCTGTACTACCATAAGTGGTGAAGTCTACCTTCTTCCTAGCATTTCATAAACTAAAATTAATGGACTTTTGTGCAGGACACATGCTCCAACAAAGTTAAACTTATCACAGTGGGTCATGCACCAGAGTAAATTGACCCTGCAGCTTTGGCTAGAGGATGTCAGTGATGACACTCTCATGGCTAGCTCATAAGGAAGTTATTTCACTGCGGCTGGATGGAGAAAGCAGAATACTGTAGGAATTTTCTGAGATCAAAGGATCCCATGTTATCCTATCCTGACTAAACATAAAATATTTTCTTTTAAAATCTTTTCATCCCCTAACATGGAATTACTGTTTGCTATGAAGGAGTCTGTAAGCTCTGTGGAGCCTCACGTCCCAGACGACCATGCATCTCCAAAGTATCTGAGCAAACTGATGTGAAATCTGTGAGATATTTTTTTAATGGATAAGCATGGAAGATGTGTTATCTCTCCTCTCTTCAACTTTATTTATTAAGTCACCCAATTTTTTTTAAACTAAGTCTATTTTTTTCTGGAGAAATTGTAAGAGTGTCTGTGATCTCCGATATTTAAAAGTTTGCCAACTCCAGTTATAATAATACGTTTAACACAATAAAGGTGAAATCAAAAGTCTGTAGATATCCTGTTTCTTTTCATTTCTGTGACTCTGTGACTAGGGGGAACCCTATATTATGAATGAGGTTGGCTTTGAAAATTGTCTCACTTTAAAACATGCCTCACTGAAACTTTATTAAAAGCCTATAAAAAAATACTTTGTATTTGTAGCAGCAGATGGAACAGTAAGGCAAGAGAGTGAAATTTATTGGCCAAAATAGAGAAAGAAGAAGTCAAGCCATCTTTATTTGCAGATGACATGAGTGATACATGAGTGATCTCAAAAATTCTACAAGACAGTATTTAGGAAATATCACTAATTTCAACAATATGGTATGATGTAGAATTAACTCTTTAAAATTAATAGCTTTTCTATATACCAACAATAAATATAGAAAGAAAGAGACCATGGACACATTCCTATTGACAATACCCTTGAAAACTATATATTCTTTAAGTATAAATCTAACCAATGAGGTGAAAGACCTCTACAATGAAAAAGTTAAATCTCTGAAGATACAGAGAGAGAGACACTAGGAAATGGAAAGATATCCTAAGTACATGAATTTGTGAAATTAAAATTGTGAAAATGTCCATCCTACCAATGACACTTTATGGATTAAATGTAATTCCAATCAAAATAATCAACTCACATTTTGCAGAAATGGAAAAAGAAATCTTAAAATTCATATCATAAAAAAGACCCAACATAGCCGAAACAACCTTGATCTTCCCCCACCCCAAAAAAGAGCAATGCTAGAGGGAGTACCATTTCAGACCTCAAGATTCATTACAGAGCCATAGTAATAAAGGCAGTATGGGCTTGGCATAAAACAGATTGGTAGAACAATGGAACAATACCAAGGACATAAACATGAGTATATGTAACTATAGTCACTTAATATTCAACAATATTATGAAAAGCATATGCTGGAAAAAATACATTATTATCAATAAATGGTGCTGGGAAAATTGGGTGCCTAAATATAGAAGAGTGAAAGTAGTTCCATAAATATCACCTTGCACAGAAATTAATTCTAAATTAATCAAAGATCTGAATAGAAAACCTAAAACACCAGAACTTCAAGAAGGAAACATAGGCAGTATCTTCTAGGACACTGATATAGGAAAGGAATTTCTCAACAGGAACACATTTATCCAGCTGCTGTAACCAAAATTTGGAACTTTATAACGCCAAAATGCTCTGGAGAGAAATTGTCAGCTTTGAAAAATACATGCATATAAGTACCACTATATGAAATGAGTAGGTATTAGTTATATATTTAGGAATGTGTGTGTGTATAATGACTATAATCAAGATCAAGGGAGGTACATGAGAGAGATAGGAGGGAAAAAGGGAAAAGTGAACATGTAATTATATTAAAATGATTAAAATGTCAAATATTAAGACCCTAAAAATAAAGAAAATATCTTTACTGAATAAAAACTAAGAAATAGAGAATTGTGGTAACTTACCAGGAACCATGTAGTCAGGGAAGAGCAAGCATATTAGTTCAAGTTAGTGCATTCTAAAGCCTAACCTAGGCCAGTCCATTGCTTTTTGAAATATCATGTACTAATTTCAGAGATGTCTGTCATCCCCTGGTCAAATAGAAATATTCCTCTAGTAGAAGTATTCCCAAGTATACATTGATAAATTCAGCGTCATTTGCTAATATCTGGTGAGATTATTCCTAGTGAGGACCAAGAAAAGAAAAACAGAAATGTGTCTGGTCAGAGAAAATGGAGTGATATGACTTTTCTGTGATCTTGTTCACTTTAGCTCATTTTAACAAAAGGCACATTAAATCTATTGTACACTGAGACCTTTTATACCTTAGGGTTTCCAAATCCAGCTTAGATCAGCATTTATCAAGTGATAATTCTTTGAGGATAATTTAATTTTTCACTGACTCTGAGTCACTATCTGCCACTTGAGTGAAATGGAGAATGAGTACAGTGGAGAATGGAAAAATCGACACTGGTCATATAATTACAAAGCTTACTGTTGATGTAGAAGGATAAATGGAAGTCATACAAATACCATGCTGCTCAGGAATCCAAATAGTAAATAATTTAATGGTCAAGCCTAGACCCCCTTTTTTCCTTTCCACCCAATATTCTCTGCTATGCTTAGGGTCCTTATCATCCAACTACTACTGGCAGCACTTTTGCCTTCAGTGTGATATCTTCTGATGATTGGCACAATTTTCTTTTCTTTTCTTTTTTCCTTTTTTTTTGGCAATCTTGATACTTTCTACTAAATTTAATTATGCTATGTCTGTTTCTTGGTCATGCAGCCATGCCTACAGACTCTGCTTTTTTATGTGGTACTTAAAACATTTTTGTGAAGCCCATCTCTATTCAATCTCAATTAGTGGCCATTGAGAAGTAAGAAAGATGCTTAATGAGTCCTCTCAACAATTCTGAGAACTTGGCATTCTTGACTCCTCTTCTATTTATACTTATAGATTTTTTTTGAAAAATCCAAACCATTCATTAATCTACCTCCAGTCCAACTAATTGTAGCCCTTGAATAAATGATACTTCCCAAAGCATACTCTCTTTTTTTCTATTTCTCAAAATTTTATGAATATTTGTAAAACTATAACTCTAAAACCCTACAAATCAATTAAGACAAGCATTGTCACACCTTACATGAAGTTGTCCAGCTGCTTTCTAGGATGCAATGTTTTAACAGTACAACTATACCTTAAAACCCTATTGAGACTGTGGATTACTGCAAACTTGCTAGTATGATACTGAGTTTCTCTGTCCTACAGTACCTTATGCTGAATGAGAAGCCAATGTCTCCTGTTATCCCATGGCTATGAAGCCAGGCCCTAAATGCAAGAATATTAACTCTTATTGAAAGATACACAGGAAGTTAGTAGTATATGTAAATCTTAGTTCACGTGTATTGCTAATTATTTCTGCTGATAACAAATGTAAGCAAACTAATGTAAAGAAAAAGGAATTATCACTCTTATTAAGGTGCTTCAACCAGTGTTGTACTCTTTCCAACTGGAATGGAACTATTTGTCTGTAGATGCTACAAATTTGCTTCAGTCATTCAGTTTGAGCTTTGGTATCTACTTTGAAGTTTTGCTTTCTGTTTTCAATGCCTACTGGTACCTCTCATTCAGAGTCTGACTTAATCTTCATTTTATCTAGAGGTAGAAAGATCTCAAAAATTGAATCCAAGGATGGCAGACCAATTTCTCATACTTGACATTTGTGATTAGGCAACTTGTGATATGATACTGACTCTCTGTGGGAGGTAGGTAGCTGTGTGAGATACAGAAGGCATAGGGAGCATCATCTAATGCTGTCTCTTGTTCTTGACACAGCTCGAGCAAGCTCAAACATTTTATCAGATTCTAAATTGTCAACCAGGAACCAAAACATGAAAAAGGCAGTAAATCAGGGCAAATTAAACTATTATTGATCTTCCTATAATCACAATATAATTTTCCTTCTTCAGCCCTTCACAGAATATGATTTGGGTGTGAACTGTGGAAAAAAAAGTAAAAGTGCTAATTTACTTTATTTTTCTTTGTTTTTTTAACTTAAATAAACAAAGTCTCTCCCCCCCTCTTCTCTCTCTCTCTCTCTCTTACCACCAACATCAAATAACAAGAATTAACAACCACTGGTCATTAATATCATTCAACATCAGTGGCCTCAACTCCACAACAAAAAGACACAGGCTAACAGAATAGATGCAAAAACATGACCCATCATTATACTGCATACAAGAAACACACCTCCGCAATAAAGATATACATTTACCCAAAGTAAAAGGCTAGAAAAACATATTCTAAGCAAATGGACCAAGTAAGCAAGCTGGAGTAGCCATTCTTGTATCTAATAAAATAGACTTTCAACCAAAATTAATAAAAAAAAAAAACTGAGGAGGAACACTTCACAATCATCAAAGAAAAAAATCCACCAAGATAATATCTCAGTTCTGAATATCTGTGCCCCTAAATGCATGGCCACACACATTCACAAAAGAAATATCATTAAACCTTAAATCACACATTGAACCCCACACATTAATAGTGGGAGACTACAACATCTCTCTGTCACCAGCAGACAGATAATCAAGACAGAAACTAAATACAGAAATAAGGAAATTAACAGACATCATGAACCAAATGGACTTAACAGATATCTATAGAACATTTCACCTGAACACAAAAGAGTATGCCTTCTTCCCAGCACCTCAGGGAACCTTCTCCAAAATCAGCCATATATTCGTTCACAAAGCTTGCCTCAACAGATACAAGTGGGTTAAAATAACCCTGCTGGTGTTATTTTTTAAAACTGTGTTTGTTTCTCTTAATTTCTCTCCTAACCCAGCAATCACAAAAATCATTTTGGGAATCTTTTATATTTATTTATAATAATTTTTACAACACAATCCTGAGCAGTTTAAATCTGTTCTTAACCCTCTATGTTATCCTCACTCCATCTTTGCCAAAATTCCCAAGTTACTTGCTTTTTAGTTCTTTCTTGCTCTAGTTGAAACTTCTTTATCTCTCCCGCACCTCTGCCTGTGGTTGGATCCCCTCTTTCTTCAGTCTCCTCCCCAGTTGGCAGGATGTCCATCCAGCACTATTATTTCCCCTGCTCAGTAACTGGCTATAAGTTGCTTTATTGGCATGCCAGGAGACAAGCAGGGAGCAGAGTTTATACAACATTGGAATAGGAGATTCTCAGAGTCAGGCTTGCAACCAGATATGGGGGATACAGAAATCAACATTTGAATTATGCAAAAACTTTTGACAACATCTCCCCTATTTAGTATAATAAAACATTCTTTCTCTTACAATAACAAGCTATATGTAATATAACAATTATAAAGATTATCACTTAAGACTTACATTTCTATATTTGTCATCCTGGGATAAAGTATTTTACTATCTATTTCTATCACACTAAAGAGTTTAAGTTTAGCTGCAAGACTATAATTATTTAGTCTTCATCCCCATCAGACTTAAAAATCAGTAAATTTTACCTAATTGTGCAGGAAGTATAGGCAAGAAGCTTCCAAAGGTATAGAAATAACAGAGATATTTGGCTGCCGGTAACGACCCTCAAAAGTTTTCTATAGTATTAGAGCATCATCTTCAGCCTTCTGTCCCAGAATATTTGACAATTTTTTCTATGAAGCAGAAATTATGAAGGACTTGCCTACCTTGTCTTTGCAAAGCTCAGCAATCAACTCTCCTGCATCCAGCTTGGACAGTATTCTGTGCATAATTGACACAAAGAACATTGTCTCACTCGGTGGATAGCTTGCCATATATAAAGTGTTTGATGTTCTTTAAAGTAGAACAGGGATGCAGCCATGAACAGACCGGTCTCATTGTCAAATAAAGCCTTTAACTAATAAAATCTTTAAATGCTACATTCTGTAAATCTTTGAGGATTTTGAAGATCATTAATTTATCTTATCTGAATTGCTAATTTCTAGCTATTTTATTTATTAATCTAGAAAACATGCTTTTGTAATTAACTAAATGAGTATTTAACATGACAATAAAATATGGGTTTTATTGTCTGACTGCTAATATGAATTTCTTACTTAGCCTAAATAGTTAGTAATAACAGCTTTCAAAAGGACCTAACTTAGTATTATACAATCACTATAGGAACTTAACATGGATTAATCAAATATAATATTAATTATGTATTAACATACAAAGATTTATACCAGTAAGATTTTTGGCTTATAAATGTTATTTGATGTAAAAGTAGATTCAATAATCTACCCTTTTACTTATCATTCCTTTGACCAACCCCTTTAGAAAAATAACAAACTTCTATCACCAAGAATGACCAAAAAACATTACCTCCTTCTTGGGAATGGGGATTCGATTTTAAATTTTTTTCTTCTAGCTTATTTGAGACATAATTAATTTTCCTTTTGGGGGCCCAAGAAAATTTAGGTTATTGTCTAATCTTATGAATGCTAGCTATAATGTTTTTTAGTCCAATCTCTGAATGCAGAGGAATTTCAGAGCTTAACTGAAGTCCTGACTGGAACAGTCTGTGATGCTGTGTGACTTAGAACCTCATTTTGAAGTTGTCCCAGATGCAGACTTTTAAGGAAACACTGTCATTGAGGCTATCTGTGAGGTTACATTCCCCAGGTTACTTGCTTTGTCTCTCTCTCTCTCTCTCTCTCTCTCTCTCTCTCTCTCTCTCTCTCTCTGTGTGTGTGTGTGTGTGTGTGTGTGTGTGTGTGTGTGTCTAGTCCTCTTGCTCTGCAAAATATTAACTTTCATAGGTATTATACATTTGTGTATTAACATATGTATGGGCTGTACACTGAGCACACTTATACATGCCATTTAAAAGAATGGCATGAGGGTTTTGTAGTGAAGATTTATTGGCCATGCATAGATAAAGTCTTGGCTGGAGACATTTTCATATCTCAGTCAGTCTCAGAGCTGTTCCCATATGTAAGAATCAGCAATTTATGTTATCTGTCCTGTTTGGCCTTCTTGATTTCTTTCTGACTATCTGGAGGCAAGCTTATCAGGTCTCCTCCTGTCAAACCTGATTTCTATCAGTTTTGATGGAATACGTAGCTTTTTGCTTCCTGTTGAGACAAGAGCACATTCTCCTCCCCAAAACAATATAACTCCTTGTATTGTATTAGACCACCATAGATTAAAGCTAGAACCCATCAGCAACAGAAACAAATAAGCAAAAAGTCTAGAAATTCATGGAGACTAAACAACTCCTTACTCAATGACCACTGGGTCAGAGATAAAATAAGGAAAGAAATTAAAGACTTTCTAGAAGTCAGTGAAAATGAAGGAAGGCACAACATACCCAAACTTATGGCATACAATGAGAGCATTACTAAGAAGAAAGTTTATAGTACTAAGTGCCTTTATAAAGAATTTGGAGAGATCCCATATTAGCAACTTAACAGCACACCTGAAAGCTCTAGAAGAAAAAGAAAAAAACAGACCAAAGAGGAGTGGATAAAAGGAAATCATCAAACTCAGGGATGAAATCAATAAATTAGAAACAAAGAAAACAATATAAAGAAATTCAGAATGTATCTCCATGCCTCAGTTCAAGCTATACTACAGAACAATAGTAATAAAAACTGCATGATGTTGGTATAGAAGTAGACTGGTTGATCAGTAGAATAGAATCAAAGACCCAGAAACAAACTCACACATCTAAGGACAGTTGTTTTTTGACAAAGGAGCCAAAACCATAAAGTGAAAAAAAGATAGCATCTTCAACAAATGGTGCTGGTCTACCTGCAGGCCTACATGAAGAAAAATGCAAGTAGAGGCATATTTATCACCCTGTATAAAACAGAAGTTCAAGTGTATTAGAGATGTCAACATAAGCCAACTCTACAAAGTGAGTCCAAGACAACCAGGACTGTTACACAGAGAAACCTTATCTTGAAAAACCAAAAAAAAAAAAAAAAAAAAAAAAAAAAAAAAAAAAAAAAATCAACATAACACCAGATATACTAAATCTCTTAGAAGAGAAAGTGAGAGAAGAGCCTTGAATGCATTGGCACAGGAGAAAACTTCCTGAACAAAACACCAACAGCTTGGGCTTTATGATAAACAATTAATAAATGGGACCTCATGAAACTGAAAAGCTTCTGTTAGTCAAAGGACACTGTCAAGAGAATGAACTCACAATCTATATATTGGGAAAAAAATCTTCACCAATCCTCCATCTTAATATCCTAATATCCAAAAATATATAAAGAACTCAAAATGTTAAACACTAACAGGAAATACCCAACAGAGAAATCTAAAATGGCTGAGATGCACTTAAAGAAATGCTCAATGTCTTTAGTCATCAGAAAATGCAATTCAAATCAACTCTGAGATTCCATCTTACACCTGACAGAATGGTTAAGATCAGAACTGAAGTGACAACACATGCTGGGAAGATGTGGAGAAAGGGGAACACTCCTTCATTGTTAGTGGGAGTCCAAACTTGTACAACCTCTTTGGAAAGCAATCTGGTGGTTTCTCAGGAAATTGGGAATAGTGCTACCTCAAGACTCTGCTATACACCTCCTGGGCATTACCCGAAAGGTGCCTCACCATACAACAAGGACCTTTGCTCAGCTATGTTCATCATAGCTTTATTCTTAATAGCCAGAGTCTGTAAACACTCTGATATCTCTTAACTGAAGAATGTATGAAGAAATTGTGGTACATTTACACAATGGAATACTACTCAGCTATTGAAAACAAGAACATCATGCAATTTGCAGGCAAATGGATGGAACTAGAAAAGATCCTCCTGAGTGAGGTAATCCAGACCCAGAAAGAAAAGCACGGTTTATACACACATTAAAGTGGATATTAGCCATATAATATAGGACAACCGTACTACAGTCCAAAGACCTAAAGAAGCTAAGTAAAAAGAAGGATGCTTAACTATTGTTCAAAAGGGTAAATAGAATAGACACTGGAAGCAGTTGAAGAGAGAAAAAAAGATGGGAACCTACCGAAGATAACCACTGAAAGACTCTACCCAGAAGAGAATCAAAGCAGATGCTGAGACTCACAGCCAAACTTTGGGCAGAGCACATGGAGTACTTTGAAAGAGTTGGGGGATAGAAGCACCAGGAGGTGACAGGAGCTCCATAAGAGCAACAGAGCCAACAAAACTCGGCCCAGGGTGGCCTTCAGAGACTGATAAACCTACAGAAGACCATGCGTGGAGAGGCCATACACCCTCTGCTCAGCTGCAGTTAATAGACAGCTCAGTCTCTATGTGGGTCTCCTAATATGGGGAGCAGGGGCTGTGTCTGACATAGACTTTGTTGCTTTATTGTTCATCACATCCCAGTGGCTGTGAAGGAAAAGCTTTAGAAACTCCAAGAAGTTAGAGATCCCAGAGTCCTGGCATACCTGCTGAGGAAAGCTGCTAACAATGAATGGAACCAATCCAAGAGAAAGAAGTATGTTTCCGACAACAAGCTTAAAGGAATGTGAGATCTGAAAAGCACTTTCACATCAGACATGTAGAGGTGGAGTTTTGAGTTTGTCCATCTAGTTTTTGGTCTTTCTTGGTTCACGTATTTTCTCACTATGATCCTTTCCCTACATTTTGGAATGATAATGAATGCATATCTTGTGTCATTATATGTTTAAAATACATGATGTATTGTTTTTGTTTTGTTTTTAATAGGGGATTACAGGTAAGATATTGCATGAATCTCAGAAAAGACTTTGAACTTTGGGCTTTTAAATATTGTTAAGAATATGATAGACTAAGGGGATGTTTGAAGTTGGACTAAATGCATTTTGCACTGTGTAATGACCACAAGTCTTTGGGAGTCAGCGATGGTTTCAATAGGTCTGACCCCTATAGACTCATGTGTTTGAGTGCTTGAACTCTAGAGAGTGTCACTGTTAAGAGATATGGCCCTGTTGGAGAAAGTGTGCCACTGTGGGGGCAAGCTTTGATGTTTTCTATGCTCAGACTATGCCCAGTGTGGCTCACAGTCTTCTTTTGCCACCTGTGGATCATGATATAGAACTCTCAGCTCTGTTCCAAGCACCATGTGTGTCTCCATGCTGCCATGTATCCCATCATGATGATAATGGTCTAAGCCTGTAAAACTGTAAACTGTAAACCAGTCCCAATAAAATGCTTTCATTATAAGAGTTGGGTTTTTTTGTTTGTTTTGTTTTTTCTTATATTTTACTGCCCCTAGTGGCTGGAATCTTTTAGAGCATCTCTCAAAAAAGGGGGTGGGGGAATTCTAGATAGGTTGCAAACAAAGCACTATTCCAACACTAACACATCCACATCTCAGGGGGATCAAAACTTAATAACACTCCACGTACATTACTTTAAATATGGAATGATGCTCAAAGTGGTAGTTTCTGAAAAAGCAGGAGTCCTGTTTACAGATGAGGACACTAGCTAAAGATCTTCCCTCATCTATCACTTTGCACACTACCTAGTGTTATTTAAGGGAAGAAACTCTTAGCCAGCTTTCCTTATCCTATCATGTTAACCGACAACTAGTACCTACTACTCTACAGATTATTTCTGTATCTGAATGTCCCCAGTGTGCTTGAAAAATGTGTGGAATTTTGTTAAATCTTTGTTTGACTTTAACTCAATAATTATTCAAAGAACACTTATTCAGTGCCTGCCAGATGCCTGACACTTGGTGCATACAAAGGCATCTATCAATATTAAACAGATTATTGGAGGTTGCTGCATGTTAGTTCCAGACACCTAATCACGTATTGAAAAAACTCTCCAACTAAGGATTGCATTCTAATTCATCTTCCAATGTTGAGAAGTTTTACTTTTCTTTTCAGTGATTTTTTTTTTTGCACTTTGCCCACTGTCCCTTCCAAACATATAATCTTAACATACAGTGTGGGGTACTGTAGCACTCAGGATTTCCTGAAAAAGTAGCTCTGCCCAGTGTACTTAAAGGCTTAATGTGTAAAAATATTTCAGCATCAGTTTTTGTCTAAAACGTCCCGTCCTTACTGATCACACATTAGATGTACGACCTCAGACAACCCTCTTAGCAAGCATGCTGACCTGGTGTGTGAGGTTCAGCTAGCATCTTAGATTCTCTCTCAACTCCTAATGAGACCTGGCACTGAGTTACAAGCTTTGGCTCATTGATGAAGTAATTAATTATAAGATTTTTTTCAAATGTCCTAATTTGATGGAAAGAATCCACACACTAAGGACTCTCCGGAGATCATCTGTAAGAGGATTTCTGTCTCTGGCTGGCCGTAAAAAAAAACACCAAAGTTGCTGGTTCTCCCTCTCTGTTCTGTTCCACTTTGTCTTGATCACTGAGGAAACTTCCTTGATGGATGTCCACTTGTAGTTGGAGGTCAATTTTCAGGACAGATAAGAATCAAAGTGGAACATTTCTCCCTCTGCTAGCTGTGCAAGCAGAGGTTCAGGAGGTGGCAGTCCAGTACAGGAAAGATTTGACCAGAGGTTCATTAGAAAGTTTGATCTTTTAAGAAGAAAGGGAGAAAGACTAATACGTGAAAAGAGAATGTAAAGGTCCCCTGGTTACTGATGGCTATAGAATCACTGATGCAAATGAGGCCTGAAATTTAAATTGCTTCAGAAATAGAAGAAACTGCAATGTGCAGTGCCATTTTACAATAAGTGCCACCGTTTACTGCTCCAGATTGGCTTCTCTTGTATTTATGTAAGTACATTGGGTGTCCATCTGGATCTTTTAATCTATCCATTTATATGCTTGGGTGTGTTACCTCTTTAATATCCTTCTTCCCAAGCCTCAGGGAAATGCATGAACAAATGAGGGTAAGGTTATATTTTGCTGATTAGAAAACAAAGCAAGAATATAAGCCCAAAAGGAGATCTCTCTGTCTGCTATGGAAGGAGTTAATATATGCTTTTGGGGGCACACATGCCCTAGTTGCGCCTGAGAATATGACATAGTGAACTCCAGTTAAGGAATCACAACACCCTCAAAGGCAAATCACTTCTTGCTAAACTCTGAATCCTGCAGCTCTGAAAGAAAGAAGCAGCATTCTACTCTTTTAGATAAGGCTTCCACACACCTAGAAAACTCTGTGCAGGCCCTGGAATTCATCCAGAGAGAAATGTTACCATACAAGAGAACTGCAGAACTGTGAGGAAGAGATAACTCAACGCATTCTCTAGCATCACTCACTAAATTCTCAGTTTCTCATCTCAATTTGCACTGAAGAAATTTTTGGTCCCGAGGACAATGGAATTAGAAGCTGCCTAAATCAGTTGAAAGCGTGGATTTTCTGTCCACTCCCTGTATTCTGCTGGCTCTAGCAGTAAAGCCATCAGACTTTCATAGGTCCCTGAGGTCCATAATATTTTAATTTAGTTACATTAAAATAGATATGAAAACATCAGTTGCTACTGCATATTGCCCTGGTATTGTGGGAAAAATATACAAAACACACTATAAACTCAGCATGAAAACTAGATTTTTTTAAAACTTCATTTCCTTTTTATTATTCATTTTTATTATTAAATATTTTTATTTTTACATATACATTTATATCATTACACATAAATACAATAAACTATGTACAGCAAGAATAACCATTAAATAGTTAGGAATTGTATAAATGCTACATTATTTGTATTTTGGCTATTTGTAATTGGCAGCCTTGAAGAAAACATCTTTCCTACCTTGGTACATCTAAATTTTTTACGTAAATCAGTATCTTCCATATCTCATCAAAATCAAGTTAAAACATCTATCTAGATCTAAAAACATTTTAACCCCTAAACAACTAAGCTTAATTGTAAAACTAAACTGTCTAGTCTTCAACCCCATCAGAGACTTGAGAACGAATAAAATTAATTACCCAAGTATAACAGGGTGTGCATGTTAGCAGCTTCCTAAATGAGAAGTTGACAGAGACAGTTTGCTACCTTAGCAGTCACCCAAAACGCCCTATAAAGTTGTAGCATCATCTTCAGCCTTCTAGCCCAATATATCTGACAGACATATTTGTGAGGCAGGAACTATTCAGGACATGCTTACTGTCTTGGCAGAGTTCAGCCATCAACTTTGCATGCATCCATGTATACCCTTTTTTAGGCAGAATTCTGTCTCTGGTAGAAATGAGGACATTTTCCCAGTGGCTTGTTTGGCACATTTGAAGCCATCTCGACAAAGAGGTTCTTTGATGCTCATCATCCTCTTTGAGGTAGGCAGGGTGTTGACCAAAATTAACCTGTCACATTTTCAATGAATCTTTAAAATAATAAACATTCTAAAATGCTATATTCTATATGTCTCTGAGGTTTTTGAAGACTTTAACTATTTTTTCCTTATCTTTCTGTAGAATCATATCTATCTGTTATACCTAAGATATATATTTTTGTGATAAAAACAGACTAGTAATTGATATGATCATGATTTGATAAACTAACAATTAACTTGTATAACTTATTTATCATAAACAGTCTTCAAAAGCACTTTCAAAGTATTGGAAGTAAACCGTGTATTGTAATTGATTTATATGGGTACAATATCTCATATTTGAGTAGAAATATATGTAATATATGTAAAAACAAATCTTACACTTGAATTCTATGCCACTGTATCTAAAATTAAACTTAGTTTGCATCTATATACAAAGTTCTAAACACTAGATATTCTTACCACTCTATGGAACGAGTGTATTTATTCCGGAAACTATTGACAAATTTTCAGTGTTTTTTTGCTTGCTTGTTTGTTTATTTTAATTAGAATCAAAGATACATGAGAATAAAAAACAACTTTGCTTCTCTTCTGGCTAATACTGGGTTCTGTGTCCAAGTGATGCACTTGCCCTGAACAATGACTTATAACTAAACTCCTTTCATTAAAAAAGGATGCTTATTTTGGATGAGAAACCATTCTTACTTTTTATGTGATATTCCCACAATACTTTTCTTTCAGGTAGGGATCCCATCTTCTTCTTCACTATGGCCTCAAAAGGATAATTGGCAAAGAAGTTTCTTGACAAATATTTCTGTCTCGTTATTCATGCATACACACAGCCCATAACCAATACCTGTATTTACCTCTCCTTTTACCCTTTCTTAAGTGTATCTCTTTCTTAATTCTCAAACCCTGAAAATTCTCTTCCAAATGCTTTTACTAGATTCTCTAACAGAAGTGCCTTGTTTCTTAAAGTCTCATGTACATCCTCTGTGCCACTCATTTATACATATTTTCCTGCTTTCATTAAAATAACATGTAGAAATGACTGATAGTTCATAACTGACCTACGGCATAAGAATTGGGTATTTTCTCTTGTTTTAGAGACTACCAATCAAAATATACTCATTAAAAAACTAAAGGTTTTAAAAACACATTTCATTAAAATATCCAATTATGTGACTAGTGGCCTAAACACACACACACACACACACACACACACACACACACACACACATATACATACCCATTATACATTTTTAAATTTTTATGTATGAGTGCTCTATCTGCATATACACCTGCAGGCCAGAAGAGGGCATAAGATCCCACTATAGATGACTGTGAGCCACCTTGTGATTCCTGGGACTTGAACTTTGGACCTCCGAAGAAGCATACAGTGCCCTTATCTGCTGAGCCATCTCTCCAGCCCCTCCATTATACAGATTTTAGTCTATAATCTGAATAGTTTGATATTTTTATTAAAATTGTATTTGTTTTCTAATATCTAGTTTCTTCATGTGGTCAACTGTAAGCTCTATTTCATTTGAACTCATTCCAAGAAACAGCTTAGTAAACTGCTAACATAAACATTTGCTTTCATCCAAGCCTTTTTAATATTTGGTTGTTATCAAACTCAACAGAAAATTAAATGAAATCTGCAAGATATTTTTCATCAGGTGTTTATTGAGCTCATTAAGCAGTTTTACTCTTTATTGATCATTTTGCCCTCTTCCCAAAACCCTACCTATTTCTTGTTGTGAAGTTGAGTGTTGACAATAGGTAGCTTCCATAGGGGATTTTTTTTGTGTTATTCTTTCCACCTGATATCCCCTCAACACACATAGTTCTTTAAGGGGATTCTCTAGAATATTCTCCATAATATGTACTATCACGAATCACAAAAATGGTGAAGGTGAGGTCAGAGAAGCAAAGAGTTCTCTTTGTACTCCAGACCATAGTGGTAAGGAGATATATAGATGATATAGATATAGATATAGATATAGATATATAGTGTGTATATATGTGTATATATTATGTGTATATATATGTGTATATATATTAACATATATATTTATACTGAATTAGCTTTAATTAAGTCACTTTCAATTATTGTTGGAAGCAGACATGGTATAAATTATGAATAAATTGATCAATGACATCAAATTATCTTAGCAGTTATTGATTATAGCCATGCATTTTAAAAAGTCATTTAAAGGAAGCAATGAAGTTTTATGAAAGAAATTTATAACAGGATTTGTGTGTGTGTGTGTGTGTGTCTACAGATAAATTTGGAGGAACACTCACACATGTGAAAATGTATGTAGTCTAGAAGCCAATGTTCAGATGTCTTCATTATTCACATTTCCATCTTATTTTTTAACAAAAGGTCTCTCATTTGACCTGAAGCTCATTATTTCATCGAGATTTGTCAGACAGAAAACCTCTGGCAGATGCCTGGCTCTTTCTTCAGTACTGGTCTTATAAGCAAATCTAGCTTTATATATATATATATATATATATATATATATATATATATATATATATATATATATACACACATGGATTTTATGGATCTAAACTCAGATCCTCTAGTCATGATTCTGTCTGCTACTGTTGACTATTTTATTCAAATTGTTCTCCTTCTTGGTCTTAGTCTCCCCACCTATAAAATATATAAAGAAATTAGTTATCTTTATAGTGTGTATTCTTGAATCCTTTAAGTGTAGGAAATATAAATAAAATGCAGTCTATTCTATCAATGTATTAAGTAAGACAAACTCCATAGCAAAACAAAACAACACAACAATAAGAAAAACTGTAAAAAAGATTCTTGGCAGATGATATTCAAATTTCCCTAGGGTCAGCAAGTCTTCAAATCAAAATATGTGCCTATCCGATCCCTGAAAACATAACACATGAGCAACAGTAAATTAATTCAGAGGGTATACGTGTGTGTGTGTGTGTGTGTGTGTGTGTGTGTGAGAGAGAGAGAGAGAGAGAGAGAGAGAGAGAGAGAGAGAGAGAGAGAAGGAGAAATAATTAAGTATAAGAGGCCATGAATTTGAGGCAAGGAACACAGGAGAAGTTGAAGAGATGGAAGGGAATTAAAAAAGAAAAAAAGAAAAAAGAAAAAAATGTGCTGAAGTTTGTAGTCTTTGCTCAGAATTGGACTCTGTTTGCCTCCCATTCTGTTTTAAATCAGCTAACTTCATAGAACTGTGTGGGGCCACCTTTAACCACACAAAGTGAGATAGAGGACTGTTCTGTGCTAGAAATAAAAACTCAGTGGTAGCCCCCTCTCTTTGCACTTGCTTGCTTGATTTGGTACAAATAATGTAATCTTATACAGAAGTAACATTTCTTGTAGTGCTAAATTACTTTGGATTGTGTGGTCATTTTCTCTTTGAAATCCCAGACCCGTTTCTGTCAAGAGCTAGTAGCCTCTTCAGAAGTCACAAGGGGACAGTGTTATCATCCTTACATTACTAAGGAAGAAATTTCAGCTCAGAAATGTATCATGGCATACTCCATAGCAGATGCATGAAGGAGGACAGAGTATGAACCCAGGTTTACGAGATCTCAAACCTCAGGCTTTTTGCTTAATCCATCAGTAATACTTTTCACCTCTTGAAGTAATTAGTCCTCATTGTACAATATGGATTCCTGCATCTTTTCCTCTCTAACCATATTGTGGGCTCTCCATTAGTTTCTTTACACTACTGAAACAAATGACTCCCAAAGTGATAACCTCTCCTCTTCTCCAAAAGATATGTCATCTGGACAAAATATAAACAGAGAAACTTCAGAATTAATAGTCATCATACATCAAATGGACCTAATGTATGTCTGATGAAAATCTCGCCCATACACATCAATATATATGCTTTCCACATAACAGCACATGGAAGCCTCTGAAACACAAAGCACACATGAAAAACTATAAAAAAAATAGTTCATGTATCCTCCATGACCATTGTGCAAAAGAACATAAAACGGACAGGAAACAAAACTCTAGTGAGTATGTATATATACATCCTCATGGAGATAAAAAAGGTTTTGCTAAGTGATGAATGGGTCAAAGAAGAAATAAAACTATCTTGGCACTAAATAAAAATTAAACACAACAGAAGCTCTGAGGCTTATTAAAAACAGTTCTAAGAGGAAAGCTTATAGCATTAAATACCCACAGAATAAAATCAGAAATACAACAAATAAATCTCTTAATGATGTAACTCAACAATCTGGGAAAACAAAAATACAAACCCAGTAGATGATAAGAAATAATACAAATCAAAACAGACATTAATGAACTAGAAATCAGAAAAATAATTAAGAGAATTAGTAAATCTAATCACTAGGGTTTTTTTAAAAAGATAAATAAGAGTGACAGACCTTTGGCCTGAGGACTAAAATTACCAAAATGAGAAATAAGCAGGAAAACATTACAACACACATCAAAGAAATACAGAATATTATGAGAATACTTTAAGAATCAGTACTTCAATAAACTGGTAAAATCTGAAAAATAAATAAATAGCGGGTTTTATTTTTACTTATACAAGTTACCAAAGTTAAGCCAAGATCAAAAACCTAAGGAGACCATGCAAAATAAGCAGATGGAAAGATATGACTGATTGAAATAACGGAATGAGCTAAACAGCAGGACGAACTTACAATATATAAAAGCAGGTTTTGGAAGTGGGGGAGAGGAAGGGAGGGAAAGAGAGAGGAGCACGGGGTGGAGAGAGAGACAAGTGTGGGCAGAGATGGGAGAAAAGGAGGGGAAAGAGAATAGGAAAGACAGAGAGAGGGAGAGGGAGACAGAAAGAGCAAGTGTGTGTGGCGGGGAGCAGAGGAGGGAGAAAGAGGAACCAGCATGTCTGGATTATAAAGTGAAGTTCTACTCCTAGACTAGGAAATTCAGGGAAGAGGGCATGGTATGCCAGCCAGACCTTGCAGCAGGTAGGGACCTAACACCCAGGCTTTTGTTGCTAATAAGTGGATAAGAGTGGAAGAAATCATCTTTGACTAGTTCCTGCTGATAATGAGGTGTTGATATGGGGGGAGGGGTGCAGCAAAAGGCTGGAATGTTGGCCAAGTCTGGGAAAAGCAGATTATTCTAGTTCTTGTCTAGGATCTGTGAGACCATCTGTGGCTAGGAAACTACAAGCCCAGCTGGAGCAGTCTGTGAGGTTTAGGCAGGAGCACCTGACTTCGGCATATAGCTCTTGAGGAAACACCTGGCAGGATGCTGGAACATATACACATATTAGGTTCAGAATATACATTTGAGATTTTTAGCTCCATGGTCCTGGTAATTGGAGGCAGGTGGGTCCCAGGATCAGGGAAAGAGGAGTAGATCCCACCCTCAGCCAAACAGGCTGTTGTGCTTACCTGGAGTCCATTTGTCCTATGAGAAATGTATTCTCTGAAGCTTACAAGGATCTTTTTAAGTTTACAAAAAGAGACAAATTTTAAATATGTTAGCATCATCTCCATCCTTGATAATTTGCATTTACCAACCTTAGAATATTTTCTTAGACCCTCAAACAGTTTCTCAGAAGTGCAGACCATAAATAAACTTCATAGTTTTATGAGAAGGGAGCTGGAGCCTTGGTTTTTGCTGTTAAACTGATCTTCAAACACGTCAGAGACCTGTAAAGGGTAAATTATTTCAGGGAGTATAGTCTAAGTGGCCTATGTATTGATTATTATGACAGAGGCTTACTCATTACCCACATGGACTTCCTGTGGTGCTGATATCTTCACTTCTTGAAAGCAAAATATGTGCCTATTCAGTCATCCCCAAACACATATACATATGAGCAACAGTAAATGATTTCAGAAGGTGGTATCCAAACAGGAAGTCCTCCCTAGAAAGTTTTTGTTCTGGACAGACTGGCTCTGGCATGCCCACATCTCAGCAGAGCAAGTCTGACAGATCCTAAACCCAGAAAGAGGAAGCCAGGACCTCTTAGCATCAGCTGTCAGGTGAGTCACTCACCAAGTGCAAAGCTGCCTCAGGCAAAAAAGGAGTTAGGAGGGGAGAAGTGGTCCCCATGTGGCCTGGGATCACCTGGGTTTAAAGGTGAGTGATCAGAGCAGAAGAAAAATGAGGTGAAGGGAGTGGCCCCTCTAGTCCACCTTGGCCTAATCTGTAGGGCTGGATGGGATTTAATTTCCCCTGAGTCACAAGCACCAGATGACTGAAATAACAGAATGAGCTAATGGCAAGATGAAGTTATATATAAATAAATGTAGGGGATTTTTTGGAAGTGGTTCTCAGTTGTCATGCAGGGGGAAAGGGAAGGAGAGTGAGAGAGAGAGAGAGAGAGAGAGAGAGAGAGAGAGAGAGAGAGAGAGAGAGATGGAATGCATGAGAGGAAAGAGAGAAGAAGGGGAAAGGAGAAGAGGAGAGATACAGAAAGAGAAAGGAGAGCAGGGGATAAAGAGAAAGAAAGAGGAGTGTGGGTAGAGAGAAGAAAGGGAGAGTGGAGAAGAAATGCAGGAGAGAGACAGAGAGAGACAAAGAGAGAGAGAGAGAGAGAGAGACAGAGAGACAGAGAGACAGAGAGACAGAGAGAGACAGAGAGAGAGAGAGAGAGAGAGAGAGAGAGAGAGAGAGAGAGAGAGAGAGAACAGTGAGAAGAGGGGTTGGGAGGTACCAAAATGTCTGGATTATATACTGCAAACCCTCTGGGAGAGAAGAAGTCCCACCCATTGGCCAGAGAATTCTAGAAAGAGCATAGAGTATGCCAGCCCCACCCTGCAGTAGGTAGGGACCTAACACTGACTAATAAAAGTATAGGCCCAAGTAGATTCAGAACAGAAAGATAGGCTTTTAAAGAAGATGTACAAGCAATACTCAAAACAATTTTTAAAATAGAAATAGAATAATCACTCTAGTACTCCTTCACAAAACCTATATTACTCTATTACTCAAACAGGTAAAAAGGCACAACAAAGTAAAGCCATAGACTGATATTCCTCATGAACATAGATGTAAAACTCCTCCATAGAATATTAAAAATCTGAATAAAGGCACAAGTCAAGGATACCATCTACCAAGGACCAGTTGGCTTTACCCCACAAATGCACGGATAGTTCAACATATAAAAATCAATAAATGCAGTATATAATGTGGATGAATTTAAAGACAAAAGTCACACAATCCTCTCAATAGATTCAGAAGAAGTATTTGACAGAATCCAACCTTATTTTATGATAAAAGTACTAGAGAAAGTAGGACTGAAGGGAACATTCATTAATATAATAAAGGCTATATACAACAAACCCACAATTAATACCATCTTAAATAGAGAAAATATCAAAGAACCCTATTAAAACCAGTAATGGTCTCTTCACTATCCACACTGCTTTTAATATCATGATCAAATCACTAGCTGCAGCCATAAAGCAAGAGAAGAAAATATAAGGTATTTAAAATTGAAAAATAAGTCAAAGTACCGCTATTTGAAGATGATATAATTTTATACACAATAAATGTAAAAAATTCTGCAAGTAAACTCCAGAAACACTCAACAGCAAAGAGGCAAGGAATCAATTTACAAAAGTAATTTCTAAAAATCAGTAGTCTTTCTATATAGAAATAATAAGCACATTGAGAAAGATATTGAACACACTCCCACTCATAAACACAGTAGAAAAATAAAATACATCTATAAATAAAATAAACCAAGGAGGTGAGAGACCGCTACAACAAAAACTTAAAATCTCTAAAGAAAGAGATTGAGAAGTACAATAAAACTTGGAAAGATATCCATGCTCATGGGTCGATAGAATTAATGTAAAAATAATCATACAACCAAAAGATATTTACAGATTAATTGCAATCCCAATAAAACTGCTATTTCACTCTTTACATAAATAGAAAATACTAAAATTCATACAACAAAAAAAATATCCTGATAGCCAAAACCATCATGAGCAACATGAATAATACTGGAGGAATTGTCATCCATATCTCATATTATAGAAACTTAGTAATAAAAACAATATGGTACTGGCAGAAAAATAGGTAGACCAATAGCATGAAATACAAGACACAAAACTGAGTACAATTAACTACAGACATCTGATATTTGGCAAAGATGCCAAACATATACAGAGGGGAGGGGGGACACATACACACAGGATCTTCAACAAATCGTGCTTAGAAAGCTGGAGGTTGACATGAAGAAAATACAGTTAGACCCATCATTATCACTCTGCATAAAAATTAGCTTTAAGTGGAGCAAAGACCTCAATTTGAAACTCTAAATGCAAAACCTGATAGAAAAAAAAAACACATGCAGTACTCTTCATAATACAGGTTTAAAAAGTACTTTCTGAATGAGGATGTGAGAGACACATATAGAAAAAAGGAGGTGCTATGGATATAAATAAAAAATTCTCAATAGAAGAAATAAAATACACTAAGAAATACCTCAAAATTGTATACCACCCTTAGCAATTGGAGAAATGCAAATTAAAAGAACTTGGAGATTTTTTCTCATCCAAGTCAGGATAGCTAAAATAAAAAACAAATCCTGGAGAAGATACAGGGAAAGAAGGACTCTCCTTCAGTGTTTTGGAGAAAGCAAACTAATTCAGCCACTCTGGAAATCAGCTCCTCAGTTGAGTATTAGCATCTCCATCTTTAAAATGGGATATAATATTGGCAGAATGGTATTTAAATCTCTAATATGACAGTGCAAATGAAACTGAGTATAAGAAGTGATGTACTTTTTGAGAGTAGGTAGCATTATTGCAAATACAATACAATACCAGCAGATGCTGGCTATGGCTGAATCCAATCTCAATGATCTACAATTTTAAGTATAATCAAAGATGCATGCTGTATAAAGATAATAACCCTATAATTGCCACTGCCTTCTATTTTTATGTCTAGAACAAACAAATAAAATATGAATCCAGATCCAAGCGTTTATTTCTCTAAGCCTCCTTTTTCTGTCCCTTGCTAATATAACTTCTAGAAAAGCAACAAGAACTAAGTAAGAACATGCATTTACTAAGGACCTGACTAGAGCATAGTTAGGTACTCATTAAAATATCAATCATCATTATCATCACCAATTGTATTAAAAAGATGCAAGAATAAAATGAAAAACAACATTCCACTTTGAATAAAGCCTAAATTCGATTGTATATGCAAATATTTTTATTCGGGTCTCTCATTAGAAAGCCATTCTCATGTTTTGTTTTGTTGCCAAGGGCCATCCTGTTAATGGAGCTCATTAGGTATGCGGGCTTTCTAGGAGGTGATCTGATATTTTTCAAGGTCTGTACTGTGATGCACCCCCAGAATTACTTGCAGCCTCTGAGAACCCTGTCAATTGTGCACTGCTGTAGCTCTCTAAAATATGGCATTGGAGCCAGGTGTGGTGGCACATGCCTATAATCCCAGCACTCAGGGATACAGAGGCAGGTGGATCGCTGTGTGTCTAAGGCTAGCCTGGTCTACAAAGCAAGTCCAGGACAGCCAAGGTTACACAGAGAAACCCTGTCTCAAAAAACCAAAAAGAAAAAATACCTGGCATTAGCATGAATTGTCACTTTCTGGGTATTGACCAGCTCTGATTGAGCACACTTCCTACAGGATCTTGTTGAGGATGAACTATTGTTCAGATGAATTAATCCCTGATTATGGAATTCCTGATTTGATTCAAATGGTGTTAAAAGTTAAATTGTTATAGATCTTCTAAAACAATTTTAGAAAGTTTATAGCTGCAATAAGTACCTTTGTGGGCCTCTAAATGCCTCACTAGGGATAGCCTTGTAGAAGATTTATGACCTCAGATAAACCTTCCCTCCAGACAGTACCATGAATCCTGGTATTCACCATAAATATAGGCAAGTTGGTTTAAACTTTCCATGAACCCAAGATATAATGAGGCTACCTAGAAATGTCTAAATTAAGCACAAACATTAATGTCTAAATATACAAACTCTTCTGTTATAATTCCTTATACCTTGTCACTTTGTGACATTATATGCTGTCATTTTAAATTTATTCTGTTTCTTAGAATGAAAGACAGATAAAATTATTGTCTTGAATTCATTATGAACTAAGAGGTAGGCGGGAAATCTGTATCTAAGTTAGCTCTAATTAAGAAGTCGTACATTCCTATAAGTTTGAGACTCTGTTAACCTTTACGCCTTGTCAACCTTTGTTACTCTGAACTATGAACTTATGTAATGGATATGGGGATAAGAAATACTTACTTTCAAAACATGTAACCTGTTGTATTTTACAATTCTTCTGTTTTTGTTATTACTTTCCCCTTTTTGAATATAGGGTAATTCCCTTTTCTCATAAGTATAAGTGCAGTGACCAACAATAAATGGCATTGAAATTGGGAAATTTACCTTCATCCAGTTGAAGTTAAGATGCCTAACTTCATCCACCTTTTCTCTTCAATGTGTGTGTGTGAGAGTGGTTAATTTTCTATCTCTCTCTTATTTCTCCTTTCCCTGTAGATTCACAAATAAGTTAACAGACTCAGGATTCCCCTTCAGACAAGCAAGAATACTTTAGCTTACTGGACAATTGATTTATGACAAAGAAGCCAAAACCACACAATGAAAAAAAAGATAGCATCTTCAACAAATGGTGCTGGTCTAATTGAATGTCTACATATAGAAAATGCTAATAGATATGTACTTATCGCCCTGCATAAAACTCAAGCCTAAGTGAATTAAAAACCTCAAAATAAATTCAGACACACTAAATATGTTAGAAGAAAAAGTGAGGAAGAGCCTTGAATTCATTGGCACAGGAAACAACTTCATGAACAGAACACCAATAGCTCAGTCTCTATGAGCAACAATTAATAAATGGAACTTTATGAAACTGAAAAGCTTCTGTAAAGCAAAGAATAACAAGAACAAAATGACAGCCAACAGAACAGGGAAAGATCTTCACCTAGCCTACACCTGACAAAGGGCTAATACCAAAAATATATGAAGAACTCAAGAAATTAAATACCACCGAACCAAATTATCCAATTATAAAATATAGTTCAGAGCTAAACAGAGAATTCTCAACAGAGGAACAACGAATGGCCAAGAAACACTTAAAGAAATGCTCAACATCGTTAGTCATGAGGGAAATGCAAATCAAAAACAACTCTGAGATTCCATAATACACCTACCAGAAGGGCTAAGATCAAAAACTCAAGTGATAGCACATGCTGGTGAGGATGTGGAGAAAGGGGAACACTTTTCCATTGCTGGTGGGATTGCAAACTTGTACAACCATTTTGGAAAGCAATCTTGTGCTTTCTCAGAAAATCAGGAATAGTGCTACCACAAGACCCAAGCTGTACCCCTCCTGGGCATATACCTGAAACATGCTCTACAATACAACAAGGACATGTGCTCATTTATGTTCATTACAGGTCTACTTGTAATAGCCGGAATTTGGAAACAACTTAGATGTCCCTCAGCTGATGAATGTATAAAGAAACTGTGGTACATTTATATAATGGAGTACTACTTGGCTATTAAATACAAGGAAATCTTGAAAATTTCAGGCAAATAGATAGAAATAGAAAAGATCGTCCTAAATGAGGTAACCCAGACCCAGAAAGACATGCATGGTATATACTCACTTATAAGTGGGTATTAGCCCAACATAGATGTGCTGAGACACTCCACTCAGCTGGGTATCAGGGAAGATGCTAGGACTACTAACTAGACTCAAAGCAAAGAGCTGAGAGTTGTATGGAATAGTAGGGGGAAGGAAGGACCCTGAGGGTCAGGAGCTCCTCAGGAGACCATAAAGGCTGACAGACCTGGTCCCTAGGGGCCTACACAGACTGAAGCAGCAACCAAACACAATGCATGCTGTGGTCTTGATGGGGAAGGAGGTCCTCTTCTATCAGAGAATGGGCTGAAGAGGGATGGAAGGAGGGAATGAGAAGATAAAAGCAAAGGGATAACAATTGAGATGTAATCTGAATAAATTATAATAAATTTTAAAAAGATGAAGGAACTTTAGATAAACCCATCTTAGTGGATCTACCATACAAAAATTTCATCTATAATCCATTTATCCATTCACCTACCCATCTGCCTATTCACTCATTCATGCATCAATATATACATTTTTTTGTCTTCCTTCTTTATTATGTATTTAGTCACCTCTAGGCATGTTCAGGGTTATAATAAACTGTTAGGCAGATCTGCATGCTAACGAGAGATCGTTTAGCTGCATACGAATTGATTATAATGTGATTAGACTGAATGAGTATCAATGTATATTAACAAAATAAGTAAATATCTCAAAGGGTGGCAAAATGTCTCATTGTGTAAAAGCTCCTGCCATGGGACTACTGACCTGATTTTGATCCAAAGAAACCACATGGTGCAAGGAGGAACCAACTCCTTCATGTTATCTTCTGATTGCAGCATATGAGCTATGGCATTCACACACCCACAATAAATAAATGAATGAATGAATGGATGAATGAATGATATTAATTTTTTAAAAGAAAATATCTGAAGAACATATAACTCAGTTAAATATCTTTTTGGATTCCTCAGTAACATTAATTATTCAGTTATAGGGCTTTTTTTTCATTTAAAGATGAAACAAATATTCATTGGGCTTATAAAACATATTGGCATTCTGATTCTGGTCTTTGGAGATGCAAGTGAGTTTGATTCTTTCAGCTTTTCTCAGGTATGTGAGAAAAGTGTAGTGACAACCACTCACACACACAAAATTAGTTTTCTCCAACAGAGTTATACTAGGTACATAAACCACACTTAAGGGCAGGCTCTACGCCTAGCATTAGATGACCTACACAAAACAAAGTCAATGGTATTTTCTGAGGGTTTTGTCTCATAATGTCTTCTCTGTGTTTGGAGGTTTGTTTGGTTGGTTGGGTTTTTTGTTGTTGTTGTTCTTTGTTTGGGATGTGTGTGTGTGTGTGTGTGTGTGTGTGTGTGTATGTGTGTGTGTTTGTGTGTGTGTGGTGTTTTACCTTAGAAGATTTTCACATATATTTTATTGTTTCCAGTTTTGCAATTTTCTGGAATCTTTATGTATGCAAATGTATCTGTCTCTGTGTCCATATGTGCTTCTTGTGCTTTCAATTGTTCGCTTGAGCTACTGTCTCTCTCCCGCCCATGTCTTTATGTACAGGTTGCGACCCCCCTCGATCCCCCAATAACTGACCAGCTGGACTGGTTGGTGGACTAATTATCGTTACATGGATTAATTTCATGCTTTGTCTTCAGTTCATTTTTTTCTTGGTTATTTCCTATTTGGTGTTCTATTCTGGTTTGTCTGTTTTGTTTTGTTTTGTTTTTTTTAACCTTTTTTTCACTTGGTTTCTGTTTTCTAATAAAAGAGAACAACTGGTGTGGATTTGTGTGGATGAGGAAGAATTGAGGATCTGAGAGAAATTAAGGGAGAGAAAATTGTAATCAGAATATAATGTATAAAGAATCTATTTTGAAAGAAAATAAAAAAAGTATAGTGAATGACTAAAATCATGTTAAAGAATAGGGCTGTAAGAATGCATGCTTTAAAGTCTTCTTGGTTATATTAAGTGTTATTTTTACTTTAAGAACAGTGGGACACAGGAAGTACAAAGATCATCAGGAAACCCTTTATTGGATTTGAATTTGGAAAACGTTCTGATAACTAACATGTAGAAAATGAATTGAAGATGTGCCAGGATATAATTCAGCGAAGAGTTAGGAAATATTGCAGTAGTTCTCGGGAGAGATGGTTATTAGTTGCACTGTAGCGTACTGATGGAGATGGAAAATGGTGGGTGGTAGAATAAAAGCAGAAATGTAAGATTAACAGTCAAATAACGACCAATCCAGCATGGATGAGCACAGAGATAAGTGGCAGTAAGTTTTACTACTGGGTCAACTGTGACATAGCTGAGGAAAGTCAGGACAAAGAATATTATGTTTGGTTTTCTTGGTCTCTCCTTTCTGCTCCTCATTTTTGCTAGTGGTACTTTAGCAAACTTCAATTTGTAGTTTTTTGAATTCCTGAGCTTGTCCTCTTCACTCCTCATTTTTTTTCTCCTTCCTTGAAATATTCTCCTATGATGTGGTGATATATTTCTAGGTGCCCCTCCCCCCAATTACTTACATCAGTAATTGTAAATATCAGTGGATGGTTTGTAATCAGTCATGATTTTGTAGTCTAGTGAAATTTGGCAATGTCTGGAGATACTTTTTTTCTTGGCAAGTGAACTTATGTCATATGGAATTTGGCTACTGATATCTTTTATTTCTTTTTTATTATAATTTATTCACATTACATCTCAGTTGTTATCCACTTGCTATTATCTTCCTGTTCACACCCTTCCTCCGTCTTCCATCCTATTTCCCTCCTCTATATCTCTGACAGGTAGGGCCTTCCTTCCCCACCATCTGACTACAGCCCATCAGGTATCTTTATAGCCTGCACGCCCTTCCTCTGTGTTTCTGAAGGGCTTCCCTGTCAAGGGGAAGTAATCAAATCACAGACACCAGAGATCATGTCCGAGGCAGACCTTGCTCTCCCCCCCCCCCCATCCCTTTCCCATGTGGAAAATGAGCTGTCCATCCACTAAATCTGAGCATGGAGTCTAGGTTTTCTGCTTGCAGTGTCCTTATGAGTAGATATTACCCCAACATAGATGTTCTCTGAGAGACTCCACTGAGCAAAGGGTCAGGACAGATACAGGGACTCACATTTGGACTCTGCGTGAAGCACTGAGAGTTGGAGGGAGGAAGGAAGAGGGGTGTCAGGAGCTCCACAAGGAGACTATCGAGGCCAGTGTATTTGGGCCCAGGAAGGCCTGCACAAATGGATGCACCAACCAAGGCTACTGGTATCTAGCTTGTCTTTTTTTTTCTTTGCCCCAGAGTTGAGGACCAAACCCAGAGCCTTGTGCTTGCTTGCTAGGCAAGCACTCTACCACTGAGCTAAATTTCCAACCCCAGTTTTTATTTTGTCTTTTTTTTTTTTTTTTTTTTTTTTTTGGCTACTGGTATCTAATAGATAAAGGAGAGGTATGTTTATAAATTTTCTACATTGTACATGATAGCTCTTTAGATACAATATAGAACTCTCTGCCAAAAATACCAATAGAGCCTAGGTTAGCAAATTATGTCACAGAAGTCAATATTTCCTAAAGTTAGCTAAATAGACAAAATACTGAATACTTAAAAAAAAAACACTTCAAAATATAATTGTAAAACTATATGGAAAAAATCAAATCCTAGCATACAAAGAATCCATAATCAGCAGTGTTACATTTCTGAGTTAAAGGCTGGAAAAAGGCTAGGCAAGAAAAGATGTAATTTATTGCCTAAACCATTAGCTGATTAGATTTTACATAATATGAGTTTAAGACCCAAATGGATTACAGTGTTGATCTTTGATTCCAAAGTAGAAAAATCATCTGTCACATATGAGGATGTAGCAGGGAAAGAATATAAAATATTTAAAGGCTTCTGTAACTAATTTAATGAATTATAACAGTAAGGGAGGGACATAAAACTCCTTAACATAAGGCAATGCCAAGGAGGATTTGGCAGGTACTTCCCATCTTGTCCTGTTGTGAGAGATTGCAGCACATATGCTCCTGCACTCAGGACTGGAGATCGTGGACGCTTTTAACACCATGTGCATAGAATACCTGCACCTTGCCCAGAATAAAGAGGTAGAAAAAGCTCGTCCTTGAATTCTGGATGGTTTTGAGCATTTTCCTTCTGGCTCAATATCAGATTTCTCTCCTCCAGATGGTATTTTTAACTTATTGTATTTTATCTTTAATGTAATCATCTTGGGGATTTTAATTGCTTATTTCCAATACTAATTTCCATTCCTGTGAATACAGAGGAAGCAGATCTGCCTCTCTTTCAATAATACTAAAAGAAAACAATTATGAAAACTACCCAGCATGAATAGCATTTAGTTTTCCAATGAAAGGTCTGCTTTGTGTCAGCTATATGCACCTGTACGCATATGCCTGTGCTTACAATTCTGCATTTGCATTTCTGGATGTTTCTGGAAGGAAATATCCGACTTGATGCTCAGCTACCATTGTTCTTTATATAATAATTTGAGACCTGTAGGTTTGAAAGGGTTTTTTTTAACTATTAGGATAAAGTATTTATACCTAACTTTATATTAAACTGAAAAGCATAGATTAGCAGAAGATCAGAGAACTCAAGAAGTGGCGCTCTAAGGGGAAGCAAGATGTAGACATTTTGAAGACTTTTCTGGAATGCCAATCTAAGGTACAAGAAAAAGGGGGGAAGAATTAAAGGAGTCGTCCCCTGGATATATTTCTTCCCCTGTACCCTCAATGGTGTATTTTCACTTCTCTCTCTATGTGTCAAACCATCTAGTGAAGCGTCCTACAATAGTGATCACTGATGCCTTATACATTCAGCATTTCAAACTGGAGTTAGGCTGCTGACAGGTTTTGGGTTTTGGGTTGTTTTTTTTCTGGGTCCCTCTGTTATGATCTGAAGCCTCAGCCTCTGCTATCAATCACAGAAACTTCTATCCCACTCTCAATCTTATGATGAAGGACTCAGTTCTTTCTTTTGAAAAATATCAGGCTGAATGTAAGTTTTTCATTTCTGAGCGTTCCCAACTCCACAGGCACTTGCTATTGTAACTATGCTCTGTTTCCCTTCCGCTGCCTAGGCAAGGCCTTTGCTTTCCCATGGAACACTTGTGTGTCTGTGATCTCATCCTTCGGGTTCTTCATGTCCTTTACTCTGTAAATTTGGCCTCTTTTCTCCAGTCTACAATTATGCTCAAGCACACACACCTGAACATCTCACTATGACCCTCACCTCAGGTGTTCCCGATTGATTCTCCCTTCTCAGCAGGGTTGTATGGGAAGAGTCTCTTTTCTTCCACCCATTCTCCCTGCAGGTTATTTTCATCCAGTTGCCTTTGCTGATGCTGCACTGGCTCCCTCAGTGTTGCACAGTCTGGGCCTGCACAGGTGGTTATCCTTGAAATCTATGTTTGGTATCATGGAGCCCTTATTCCCTAGTGTTCTTTCCCGACAGTTTGGCTTGTTTCTGGTTCTTCTCTCTGTTCTTTTAAAGCCCTCTTTGGCAGTTCTTTCTGACCCTGACCTTCTTCTTCTTCTACTTCTTCTTCTTCTACTTGTTCTTCTTCTTCTTCTTCTTCTTCTTCTTCTTCTTCTTTTTCCTTTTCTTCTTCTCCTTCTTCTTTTTCCATATTAATACCCTATTTTATCAGCTTCAGTAGCACTATTATATAATACTAAAATCTGCATGATATTGAATTCACATTTTTCTTACGTTTCTCACGTTCTCTTTTGAACATAATATGTTACATTTCCCATGTAAGTTCCATTTATTCCTCAAATTCACTATATCCTAATCTACTTTCAATATTTACATTAAGTGCTCATACTTAATTTCTTCACTGTGGTTGTTACTCTTCTCCATAGTCTGATCCTAATACAGCCCAAATCTACTTGGGACCACAAGTGAATTACCTGAAGTTGGTACAGATTCTCCTATTTTCTCCATATATCTGATAACTTAGTTTTGCTTACTTTATTTTTCACATAAAATAACCCTTTTATGTCCTTATAACCATTGCCATAGTTCACAATTAGTTCATTGATATAGTGTATCAAAACAAAACCAAAAAAGGATCCTTTCTGACTTAGTTACTTTTCTACTGTGCTGTAAAATTTTTTTGAAATAACATTTATCCTTCCTCCATTAATTAATACAGTAAATTAGTAAAGCAGTAGTTTTTTTTTCTAACCAGAGAGTTCCCTGATGAAAAACAGAGAGATTATGGTTTATTTTTAAGCCATGAGCACTATGCTGGACAGAATCTAAACTACTCTAATCCTAATACCATTAAAATCCACATATATACCAATAACTTGTGAATCTGATAGCTGCTGGCCTGGCTTCTAACCCATCAGTCTCTTTCTCCACCCACCTACTCCACCATCCTCCTCATGTTCCTTCCTCTCTTCCCAGAAGCCCCACTTTCCACTTCTTACTTCTTATCCTTCTGACCAGCTGATTGGTCAAACAGCTTTTTTTTTTTTTTTTTTTTTTTTTTTTTTTTTAGAACTGCTACATTCACTCAAGGCATTCCTCAAACAATAAAAAATGAAAAAAATAAAAAAATAAAATAGCATTACCAAAGCAACTCTTATCATCAAGACTTTTTAAGTGGGCCCTTGCTCAAAGGGTTGATCAGTAATAATCCTGGCAGGAAGAAGCCAGGCATGGGAAAGTAGCTGATAGGTTTACATCCTTATCTGCAGGCAGGAGAGAGAGGGGGGTGAGGGGGAGATGGGCTTTTGAAATCCTCAAAACCTACCTCCAAGTGACACATCTTCAACAAGGGTCACAGACACTCCAGTACAGCCTCATTTCTTCCAAACAGTTCCACCACCTGGGAACCAAGCATTCAAATACATAAGTACATAGCCTAACTCTCATTCAAAGCACCTGTTCTTCTAGAGGCAGGGAAGGCTACCAGTAACTTGTTTTTGGATATAAACCTCAAGCACTCCTTAAGTTTTGGCTCACTATCACAATTCTGCAGCTTTAGGCATCTTTCATAATAGAATGAGTCAATTCCTTAAAAATACATCAGCGTCTTCTATACATGATTTGTTTCATGGAAACTAATTACTAGAATAGGCTTTTTGTAGCAGCCTAAAACCAGAAAGCAGTTCTAAAAGATTCTTTCTGTTGCTTAATATACTTGAAAATGTCCTCTTTTATTTTATGTTACCACTTCTATTGTTTTCTCATTTAAAATGCTTTAAAGTTTATATATTTATTTATTTATTTATTTATTTATTTATTTATTTATTGTGTGTGTGTGTGTGTGTGTGTGTGTGTGTGTGTGTGTGTGTGTATGACTGTATGTGTTTGGAAGTCACAGAAAATTTTGTAAGAGTCAGTCCTTTTCTTAAGCAGTACAAGTCTCAGAGAATCAAACTCCAGTTGACAGGCTAGGGAATAAGCACCTTTATTCACTAAACTACTGCCATGATCTATCATTTTTATTTTATTAGTTTTTGAGAAAAGACCTCCTGTATCTCAGAGCTCACCTTGAACTGGATATGTAGCTGAGAATGATAGCTTCTGATCCTCTTGTTTCTCCTTTTTCAGTGTTAGGATTAGATTTTTCTGACACCACGTCTAGTTATATAGTGCTAGGGATTGAAGTAAATGTTTAATGCATACTAGGCAAGAATTCTACCAACAGAACTGCACTTAGCCTCCACAACTTTACTTATTTATTATTTAAAATAATACATTATTTCCTCCCTCTGTTTTCTTTCACCAAGCCCTTCTACACTCCCACTCACTCTTAAACCTATGGCCTCTTTTTCTTTAATATTATTGTTTTACACACACACATGCACAGAGAGAGAGAGAGAGAGAGAGAGAGAGAGAGAGAGAGAGAGAGAGAGAGAGAGAGAGAGAATGAGAGAGAATAACCTGCTGAATCCACTTCTGGTTGATTTTTTTGACTGGCCTCTTAGTATCAGGCAACTCATCCAAAGGAAAGACTGATTCTTCCCTCTCTTGCCAGTCATCAGTTGCTTGTAAATATTCAACTAAAGATTGCGTCTCATGAAATTTTACCCCATGCACGCTGCCATGTCATCTGGTTATAGGATTGTTCAGTTCTTATTTAGGCAACCATTGTTAAGACTTCATGAACATAGGTTTTTTTTTTATTATATCTAGAATATATAATCTTACAGCAGACTTTTGGATCCTTTGACACAATCTTTCTGGCCCCTCTTTTTGAGTCCCTTTGAATTAAATGTAGGAGTTTGATTGTAGGCATGATAATTGGTTCTGTGATGTAATCAGTTGTTTTTGCAGTGTGAGCAGTTATAGGTTTTGCAATGATCTACTAAAAATGCTTCTTTTATGGGGGGCTGGGGGGGCAAAAGCTACACTTACCTGTGAGTATAAATATAGTTAAAATGTAGTTAGGAATTATACTCTCTTCAGAAGGTGATGGTAGTGTGTTTTCCTCTAAAATTCATGATCTTACCAGCAACAACAGATAATTGACTAGGTTTCCAGGACCAAGCATAATCTTCCTCCTGTTGAATGCGCCTGAAATCCAGTAAGATAGCTGTTGGCTACCACCAAGATGAAAGTGCCACTATTGTACATTTAGAGAAAGCTTGTAACTCTAGTGCTTCTTGAATGTGCTGGATAGTTTTATGTCACTAGACATAGCTCAGAGTCATCGGAAAAGAGGTAGCCACAGTTGTGAAAAATTTTCCAGTCATTTTGCTGTAAACAAGACTTTAGTGCATTTTCTTTTTTCTTTTTTTTTTTTTTACTTTTTTTAATAATTTATTCATATTACATCTCGATTGTTAGCCCTTCCCCTATTTCCTCCCATTCTTCCCTCCCTCCCACTTCCCCCCTTCTCCCCTCCCCTATGTCTGTGATTGAGGGAGACCTCCTCCCCCTATATATGCTTTTAGAATATCCAGTCTCTTCTTGGTAACTTGCTATCCTTCCTTTGAGTGCCGCTAGGCCTCCCCATCCAGGGGACGTGGTCAGAAAAGGGGCAACAGAGTTCCTGTGAGAGTCAGATCTCACTCTCCACTCAACGGAATATCATGTTTGTCGGCTAGGTCTTGGTAGGGGTTCGAAGTTTACTGCCTATATTCTCCTTGGCTGGTGCCTTAGTTTGAGGAGGACCCCAGGACCCAGATCTGCCTGTCATAAAGTTCTTCTTGTAGGTTTCCAGGACCCTGTGGATCCTACTATTTCCCCATTCTTCCATGCTACTCTCGCCTAAAGTCTCAATAGGAAGTCCTCTCCTCTCACCCACTTTCTCAGTAAGTAAAGTTTTTCATGGTATGTATCCATTGGACTAGTGTTTTGATATAAGTGAGTGTATACCGTTTGTCTCTTTTTGCTTCTGGGTGAACTCACTCATTATGATCATTTCTAGATCAATCCATTTGTCCACAAATTTCAGTAATTCCTTGTTTTTAATAGCTTAGTAGTATTCCATAGTGTAAATGTACCACAGTTTCTTAGTCCATTCTTCTACTGAGGGACACTTAGGCTGTTTCCATGTTCTGGCTATTATGTATAAAGCAGCTATGAACATGGTTGAGCATATGTCCCTGTTGTGTGGTAGGGCATTTTCTGGGTATATTCCAAGGAGTGGGATAACTGGGTCTTGAGGAAGCCCTATTCCAGAGAAATGCAAATTAAAACAACACTGAGATTCCATCTTACACCCATCACAATGGCTAAGATCAAAAACTCAAATGACATCACATGTTGACGAAGATGTGGAGAGAGAGGAACACTCCTTCATTGCTGGTGGGAATGCAAACTAGTACAACCACTTTGGGAAGCTAATAGTGCATTTTCTTAATGATTAATGGAGAAGAGCCTAACAATTGTGTATGGGGCCACCCTTGGGCTGGTAATCCTGGCTTCTATAAGAAAGAAGGCTGAGCAAGTCATGATGAGGAGCAAGCCAGAAAACAGCACACCTCTATGGCCTCTGTATCAGCTCTTGCCTCCAGGTTCCTACCCTACTTGAGTTTCTGCCATCACTGCTTTTGGTCATGAATTGGTATATTGAATTGTGAGTTAAATAAACTCTTTCCTCTCAAGTTTAATCACAGCAATAGTAACTGAAGACATTATGTATATAGAGATCATAAATGGATAGAATTGTTGATTGCTTTCCTTCCTTTGCAGCGTGCATAGCACCTTCCAATACTATGAAGGCTAGTGCTCCGGTAGGAGGCATTCAGGTCAAATTCAGATGTAGTTTTGAGGCTTTATGTCCAAAGCACAAGCTTTTTTTTCAGCAACAAAAACTTGCCTTCAACCTCTGAGAGACAACCAAGCACTACATCAATACCTCATATAATTTTGAGAATCTGTTGGACTGCTTTGGTCAACAACTCAAAAGGAGATTTCTCATATGTAATAGTTGAGATTTTGCAATTTCTGTCTTCTTCCTTCTGTTGGCAACTTACATAGCACATTGTGGTCTAGAAGCCAGACCATGGGAGGTAGGCTCTCTTAGATCCAGCTCAAATCATCAAAGTCATATTTTCTAATTGACTTGTTTCTTCAGGAATAGAGAATTACCTTCAACCTCTGAGAGACCATAAAGGACAGCAGCAGTAGCCTATATTGATTTGGGAATCACTTATACATCTTGACCAAGAATTTGAATGAAAGATTCCCATGTCTTATATTAGATTTTTCTGTTAGCTAGTCTATGCTTTTTTTGAGAAGCATTATCAAGTCAAGTGGCATAACTTCATTTAAGTTATTTATCTATATAATCTATATCTATGTTTATATATGTATGTGTTTCTGCACCATCTGTTCCTATATTCACATGTGTGTGTGTATATGTAATTTAAGTAAATGTAAAATAATATGACTCCTTGAGGCTTGATTAAACAGCTTTAGTGATATATGTCCCTCTTCACTCCTTGTCCTTCTATACAAACTTTTCTCCCTCCTCCTCAGTTGGAGTACCTTTCCCTCACTCCTCTTCCAAGTTAGAGGTCCTGCTCTGGGTTGGTGCACAAAACAAAATTATATCTGTATTTTCCATTAATTTCAAATCTCATGATTTTATTTTTTTTAAACTGAATAATATTCCAGAGTGGATATGTTCCATGTTTTCATTATCCAATCATCAGTTGAAGGACATTTAAGTTCCATTTCCTAGTCATTGTGAATAGGGTAGCAATGAACTTGGCTGAGCAAGTATGTGTGGAGTAGGATGTACTAAAATGTGTTTTTGATGGAGTCATATTTCCACCCAACACAAGGATTAAAGACCATTAATATTTCAGAGCCTCCTTTTTCTGGGGCTGAGAAAGGCCTCAGGATTGTTTTAGAACTGGTCCTGTTTTTGACATAACCAGGACCATCTGAGTTCATGACAGATAGCTTTAAATGTAAAATAGAAAGGAACAATTGGAAGACCATGAAATAAAGCTGGATGGACAGTGACCTAACAGACATGCCTACGTGGCCTTCTAAAATTCTGAATTTCTGAGCTTCCTAGCAACCAATGCAAAGAGAGAAACACATCTTTTCTAGGCATCAAAATTTCCCTATTATAAAGTCAACCCAACTGCTCAGAAGAAATAGTTTTTCTGAGAAGAGAAACCATTGACAATATGTCTCAAGATGTTATGAAGAGTCTCACACAATGTGCAGTGTGATGTTAACAATAACATGCCTTCATAAAAGTCCATAGAACTTGTGAACCTGCTGTGTTGCAAATAAAATAAAACAAACCAGAAGGGCTATTTTCTTTAGCTAAGGTGCTGTCAGGTAAAGTTCATGAGTTCAGAGTTACCAATACATGGAATTTATGATTTATACTTTTTATCTTTAATCATTTCAAAACCCCCCATCACACACCACTCTTGAAGTTTTCTTCAGAAATGTCTGTAAACATGACCCTATCCCTTTAACATATTCATAGCTATTTAAACTAAGGGAACCTCCTGACATAAAGGATGCTCCTTGCATGCTAAATTGAGGTAAATCATTCCTTTCCACTGAGGAACTAAAACAAGAAAAATAATCTAATACAATTATTTATTCTAGAATGAAAAGGAACAAGAGCCAGGATGGGTTTCTAGCCACACAACACTGCACACACACACACACACACACACACACACACACACACACACACACACAAGTTGTTTAGAAACAACCATGAGGAGGAAGCCAAAGACCATATATTATTGCAGCCTTGCTTGTCTGTGTCTTGTCAGAAGTAGGCAAAAAGACAGTTATCATTTCCTAGGCCGTTCTCTCTTCCCCCAGCATCCAGACTTTCCTACCTGTCCCACCTTAGACCACCTTCCTACCAAAATGACTGGAGGCTCTAGGAATTGTCAAACAAATGAGGACAAAGTTACAGAGCCAGGGCCTGCTACTAACTGGCTATGGGATCATATGTGTGGGTCTATAATGACATGTGATACTTGCTGTTAAATGTATTCACTTATGAAAATGAAAATGCAACACTTGGGAATGACATCTTTAAAAAACTATTCAATGCACTTTGAAAGACAATGCCTCAAGTTCCTCAAGGAATTAATTGATACTCCACTCTCCAGGAAACAGGATGTCAAGCATTAGCCTGAGGTTTTGCAGATTAAGTTGGCAGTGTGCTGCAGCAGGAGGCCATGAGAAAATCAATACTGCAACAATTACCTCTGTGGCATGAAAGCTCTGGCCTACAAAGCACTGTGGAGATCCCATTTCATGCTACAGCCCAGCAGCTCCATTTCCTAAGGGATGATCATTTCAGCTCCTACTGCTTAAGTTTACAAAACACTAGAATCTTTTCAGGAAAGCCTGCAACGTCTCTGTTGTCCTTCCAGAAGGCTGTGAAGCAGCACGTTGTAAGAAAAGTCCAATAACCGGAAAGAGAGCTTGCTCTTTCAGAGAGCAGTGCCTTGTTGGCCATTACAGTGAGCAACAGCCTGCCGACTTTCTCAAGTACCATTTGTCCAAAAGTTGTGCCACTCCTTGAGTTAGCTAGGAAGCAGAAAATAGTACCTTCAAGGGAAGTTAGAGTGTATTGGAGAGTGGCCTTGACTGAACTGAAAAATACTTCCTGTTGGACAGACCGAAACTTACATGTCTGCTGCGTACCGTAACCACAGTACCAATCTGGCCACCAGCTCAGTAACCAGACTGAACATAAGCTAGAGATGTTATATCACATGCCTGGAGATTCTCATGTTTTCCCAGAACTTCCCAGTTTTCAGTTTCAGAACTTCAGTTAAACTAATAACAAAGTTCTGTCGTTGAAATGTTGTTCATAGTGTTATACTTTCTTAAATTCCCTTCCTGGCTTGGATCTCGGATACCCTACAGTTAGAAATGAACAGGTATGAGTTGATCATGGCCATCCTTAAGGGTAATTGGATATGGAATACGAGAATACAGGATACTTGTCATCACAACGAACCTATCAGCAATCAGAGGCAGAAACAATATTTAAGCTGTGGTTTATTTAAAGAGACTATAATTTGAAAAAGCAAGAGCTGGGCACAGTGGCAAGTGCCAGTAATCCCAGAACTTGGGGAGGCAGAGGCAGGTGAATCTCTGTGAGTTTGAGGCTAGCCTGGTCTACATAGTGAGTCCAGGACAACCCTATATTGAAAAACAAAAAACAAAACAAAAAAAACCCAACCAAACAAACAAAGAAAAACAAAAAAAGAAAGGAAGGAAGGAAGAAAGAAAGAAAGAAAAGAAAAGCAACAAATTTACAATATAGAAAACTACTTTACGTTTACGTCAAGACAGCCAGTTACTCAGGGAACTGGACAAAGGTGATCAATAATTCCTAGGCTCAGTTTTTTCCCTTGTTATGACTATCTCCATCCTGGAGATTCATGGTGTCTATATCTATGATCTTGTGATTTCAGCATATCTGGGATTGAACTGTCTAAAATGATGCTGAGTTTGTATAGTGTCTTCAGGTCTAGCATTCTTCCAGGAACCACCTAGACTGAGGCATTAATTTCTAACAAGCGAACTATTGGCAGTGTATCTTGTTGAGCTATGTACAGTGTGCACATGCAGATTTTTATCTATAATATGGAGTATAAATATGCCCTCATATTACACAATATGAAAATGGCCCTCTCCCTGATAATCCTAAAATATTGGTGGATGGCAATGGTAGATTTTTGTTGTTGTCATTATTTGTTTATTTAATTGGTTTGGCTTGGTTTTTTGTGGACGTGTGAGGAAAAGTGAATGAAGGAATGGAAACATGATCAAGACATGTCTGGACCTCTCAAAAATTTAACAAAGCTTTCCTGATGGGTGGGCAAATGTACTTTTAGGCTATACTCCACCATTATGAAATCAACAAGTACTGAGAGAAGAGTGTTCAAACATCTAGCAGTAACTGTAACTCCTTTACTTGTTGATTATAAAATGGAATGGTAAAGGATCACGTTCCATTACGCCAGTGTCATAGATGGACGTCAAGGATTAATTAAGATTGAATTGAATAATGGTGTTTTTAACGAGGAGGAGGCCTATCACAGAAAAGTCCATGCCTGGGAAATAGGTATGAGAAAGGATGTACAGTCTTGTAGGAAGGCAGATCATGAGGCAAGCTGCCTGGGGAGAGATCCAGACCCAGGAGGCTTATTTGATATATGCTTGAAATAGCACCCTTTCTTATTTAAATGAACTTGACTGGCCTTTATTTTGTTTTGTTTTTATACTGACACCGAAATGTCCTAACTGTAGTAGGAGCACTGAGATAGGAAAGTACGAGAAAGCTAGAGGGAAACAAGAAAATTTGAATAATCTATCAAGAAGACATTCTGGTTCTGCTAATGGAAGACAAAGAAATTGGAACACATTATTTGAATTGAGTGAAGTGTTAGCTGCTCTCTACACCACATTACTCTTTATAGAAAAGAGGATGTGTCTTGTGCAGAAAGGTAATTTAATTCAAAAGATAATGGATGATGGCTCTTAGTAGTACATCTGCAAACTAAGATTTTAAAAGATTTGTTTTGGCTTGTGAAAAATTATTGTTGTGAAATGCCTTGAAAGATTCTCCATATTTTGTGAGATTTAAACTTGAAGAGTTCAAAATGAAATTTCTGTATTAACATGTGCCATTTGAGATGTGTAGTCACAATTTTGTTGTTTTCAAGGTATTTTGGGAGTAGTAGTCCCATAAAATCATAGTTAACCTAAGAAAGAAAACTGAAAAAAAAATGTCAAAAAATTTAATGGGTTTCCTCTAATTGCATTCATAAAGAAAGAATTCCATAGAAATTCTGCACCATGGTGCTTGCTTTGCAGTTCTACCCCATAACTTGCTTGTTAGTAAGTTTGTCCTTGGCTCCCATGCCACTGGCTCTGGCTGTGCATTTGGAATAAAGATAGTGATATATTCAATCCAGGACTACTGTGTATTAAAAAGAATCAATGACATAAAAATTCTGGTTTATAAAGACACTCATTGATGCTTTGCAATTTTCATGATTTTCACTGTTAGGGTTTTGTTTTGTTTTATTCCCAGATATTTGTGTGTGTGTGTGTGTGTGTGTGTGTGTGTGTGTGTGTGTGTGTGTGTGTCTGTGTGTGTGTCTGCGTGTGTGTTGAATACTGGTCTTTTCTTGGTTCCTCTCAGTATGTCAAAGGTACGTAGGAAGGCTACTTGTTTTGTATATTAAGTGTGTGGCATGGTAATTACTAAACATGTTTATAAGCTCTAAGATTTTTGTGGAGTCTTTAAGATATTTTGTGCATACAATATCAAATGCAGATATGAATACTTTTGCTTCTTTTTCTTTCTGTGTCATTTTAATACCTTTCTCTTGTCTTGTCAAGAACTATATGGAGTGTGACAAGGTAGGGAAGAGGACTCTCTTATTCTGTTCCTGATCTTAAAGGGAATGTTTGAGTTTTTCTTCATTTAGCATGATGTTGGTTGTAGGTTTGTCTTATACAACCTTTATTTTCTTTAAGCATACTCCTTCTATCTCTGACTCTTCATAACTTTTAGATAGATTGGATATTGAATTTTGTCAATGGCATATGTTTGCATCTGAGAAGTAATATGAGTTTTATCTTTAAGCTTATGTATAAGTAGATGGATAACATTTACTTACTTATATATTGTAAACCATACCTGTATCTGAAATAATGCCATTTTGATCATCATGAATGAACCTGATATAATCTTAAGTTGTATTACATTGAGATTTTTAATTCTATGTAAATAAGGGAGATTTTTCTGTATTTTTTCTTTGTGTTTTTATCTGTTCTCCTTGTTTGTATTATTAAGCAATACTGGCTTAATAAAAATGAGTTTGGGGGCCTGGAGAGATGGCTCAGAGGTTTAAGAGCACCATCTGCTCTTCTGAAGGTCCCGAGTTCAATTCCCAGCAACCACATGGTGGCTTATAACCACCTGTAAGGAGATCTGGTGCCTTCTGGGCAGGCACACATGTGGGCAGAATACTGTATAAATAATAAATTAAAAAAATGAGTTTGGAAGGTTTCCTTTCTTTTTTACTCTATGGTATAAGTCATATTAGTGCTATTCTTTGAAATTCTAATAGAGTTCTGTTGTAAATTCATCTGTTTTGGGGCACAGTCTAGTTGTGATAATTTTTATTATCATTTCAGTCTCCTTATTTGTTATGGATCTTTTTTGTTTCCTCCAAAAGAGTCAGTTTTCCTTAAAAGTGTGGCTCCAGATAAATCAACCATGTTCTAGTGAAAGATCTCACATCCAGAAGTACATGGACAGCACAGACTGCAAATTGCAGTTAAAGGGTTATTAAATTTAAAATAAAGAAAAAAATAAGTAAACAAACAAACAAATAAATAAAACCAAACATAAAATTGAGAATGTGTGGTGGGCTTGGGGAAGAATTGAACAAGAATATAATAAAAATACATTGTACAAAATCCTTTAATAATTGATTATATATATATATATATATATATATATATATATATATAATTTTCCATGTAGGCTTAATTTTTCTGTTGTATTCATATAAAAATTTACTTATTTCTTTTATCAGAATAGAGATAAAGTATGTTCTTACAATTATCTGAATTTCCTCAGTGTTTGAAACAGTGTCTCCCTTTTCATCTCTAATTTTATTTATTTGGCTCTTTTCTTCCCTTTCTTTCAGTTACTTTGTCTAAGAGCTTGTCAATCTTGTCCATCTTTCCAAATAAACAGCTTGTCTCATTGATTCTTTGTATTTTTATATGCATGTTCCTATCTCATTAATTACAGTACTATTTGAGGTGATCCTTTCCCATCTAAGACATTAGCATTTTATTTGTTCTTGTTTTTCCCAGTCCTTGAGATACATTATTAAGTTATGCACTTGACTTCTCTGACTTTTTCATGTAAGTATTTAGCACTATAAACTTTATAGGATTCCCTTCATTATGTGCCATGGATTTTTATATGTAGTGTTTTCATTTTTATTCAATTCTAGAATTTCTTTTTTTCTTTTTTCTTTTGTAGTGAATCAATTTTTATTCAATACTGTGTTGTTTAGACTCCCTGAGTTTTGTGTGCTTTCTTTGGTTTCTAGGCTATTGATTTCTAGCTTTATCCCATGGTGGTCAGAGAGAATACAGTATGTTATTTCAACTTTCCTATATTAGCCGAGACTTCCTTTGTGTCTTAGCAAGTGATTGATTTTGAAGAAAGTCACATGAGCTACTGAGAAGAATGCATATTCTTTAGTGCTTTAATAGAATGTTCTATAAATGTCTTTTAGGCCCATTTGATTTATGATGTCATTTCACTCCAATTTTTCTCTGTTTAATTTTGGTTCAGATGACTTATCCATTGGTATCTATTACTGTGCTGGGGTTAATCTGTGATTTTCCAGGGAGTACAATTTCTCTTCCAAATTGGGTAGAACTCTTTTAGGTGTGTATATGTTTAGAATTATTTTATTTTCCTGGTAGATTGTTCATTTAACGAGTATATTGCGACTACTTTTATCTATTTTCTCTTCTTGTTATTTTTCTTTTCAAAATATATTCTGCCATGTATAATAATAGCTAAAATTTCTTTCTTTCTTATTATATTTGCTTGGGATACACCTTTCCATTCTTCCAACCTAAGGGAGCCATTATATTTTTGGTTGTATAACTAACCTTTTATATGGAGCCATCCCTCCAAACTAGGCAGTATCTATTGTTGGTGGTGAAGTGTTTCTTAACAGGAAACAAAAAAGACAGAGCTTGCTTTATAATATAAATTATTTGGCTGTGTCTTTTATTAGATGAATTTAGATAATTAATATTCAGAATGATTGCATGTATTGTGGAAAGTTTTTTAAAAATTTTTCTCCCGTACCACAGCAATCATTAATTATGAACGTGAACCCACACACATGCCCATAGGCCAATTTGGTGGGCACAATTTCTCAGTTTAGGTCCCCTCTTCCTAGATTATTCTAATTGGTGTCAAGATGATAAAAAAAGAAATAAAACTGACAGGCATATTTTGCTTCATTCTATTTTTATATCTTGCATTATCATACTTATTTCATTAGATATTTATTTTGTGCTCTTGGTGTATATGCAGGTCTTCTTTGAATTGTTTGAAAATAGTATTAGCTATTATTCTGAATCCTTTGTCTGGAAGATCTTGATGGTTCTTCTCACTGATCACTATGAAAGCAATAATTGTTGGAGGAGACATGTCATTTTTTCTACCTTTGTTGTACTGCTGGAACATGCACATCTGATGTTACACACTTAAATGGAAATGTGTGCCAGGATATAGGGGTCTAGAACTGTCAGTGAAGGGGGTGGTAAAAGTGCCTACTAGGTGCATTTTTTGAAGTTCTAATGGTTATTTCTCTATGTTAATTTGGGGGAAGGTAGCTGAAGCAGAATATAAGTTCAGTTTTAAACATAGTCTTTATTTGCATGTAAGCATGGTTACATACACTTTCATTTGTGTATTATAATGTAAAATGCTTTTAATATTGAAACTATATCAAAATATTTTGATTTTCCATGGTTCCTTTTACTATAATTATCTACTGTAATTTAATTTATCTTAAGAAATTATTCTGTTGATAAAACATGAATGAAGCTCTTTCCTAAATTATTAACAAGTCTTTTCCAGAAACTTTTTAAAGAATTGCTTTATTCACCAAGGTACTCTTCACTGGATCTGTTATTTAAACTGCAGTTTTTATAAGAGTTTATAAAGGTACTTACATCACTGCAACAAAAAGTTTGACATTGGATACATAATGAAAAATACAAATTCTTTAACCTGAGAGTCTTTATCAGCGTTATGATTAGAGGGATGCGGCTCCTGATAAGTTACCCATGCAGGCTTCAGTATGTGACTGTCCACTCATACATACAGAGGTAGCTCTGAAGGAATGCAGTGTTTTCAAGTGCGTATGAAACTGGGAAAGAAGAATGGGGAAGGATAAGGGAGAAACTAGAGAGTAACAAGGGAGGGCAAACTTGATCAAAATGCATTATATGGATAAATTAAATTCTCAAGCAAGAAAAAATACATAGAATGAAATCTCAGTAGTTAAGAGTGCATGCAGCTATTACAGTGGACTTGAGTTCCTAGTAGTCACAAAGGTCAGCTCACAACAACTATCTTTAATTCCAGCTCCAAGAGATCCAGCATTCTCTGATGCCCTCCAGAGTTACTGCATTCATGTGCACAAGCCTACGTACAAATATACACATATAAATATAAATAAACACATGTATATATAGTTTTAAAAGACATTTTAACATTTAACAACAGAGGTACCCCTCATGTATGAACACTGATCTCAGAACACATGATCATTTGATAAAAATCTTATTATCATGCATAAGTTAACTTTTTACAAGTTATGAGGAAATCCTTGAAAGCACTCATAATGGTACAAGACATTCTTATTTCCCTTTGTTGTCCACCATAACTAGATGGCATGACCCTATTGCTAAAAGACATTGCATAGTTGGATTGCAAGGATATGGAAATATCAATCTCCAGCTGTCCAGTAAGCTCTGATGTTTAGCTTTCTTGGTGTATGAAAATTCCATGTAGGTTTCTCGGGGGCAATAAAATACAACAAGGTCATATACAGTGCTTCATGATACAGTATAGACCTGTCAGGCAAGATTTGCCCACTGGTGCAATAGTGGCAATATTAATTATGGAGAGGGAGAGTAATCAACTTTTTGGTAGGATTTGAGGTAGGGTACAGTGGAGGGAACTCATATATGTATCATGGCCAAAACCCACGGCCAAGAGAGTAATTTGCCCTACAAGACAACCTGTCAATGCTGTTTTGCTAAATGTTTATGTTGTTAAACTACCTTCTACATGCTTTTGTTTATGCTCATTGATTAATACTGCTCCTCTCAATCTTTTATATATATATATATTATTAATTTATTCATATTACATCTAAATTGTTATCCTATCCCTTGTATCCTCCCATTCTTCCCTTCCTCCCATTTTCCCCTCACTTCCCTCCCCTATGACTATGACTGAGGGAGACCTCCTCCCCCTGTATATGCTCATAGAGTATCAAGTCTCTTCTTGGTAGCCTGCTATCCTTCCTCTGAGTGCCACCAGTCCTCTCCATCCAGGGAATGTGGTCTAGTGCCCCACATTTACTCCTCTCAATCTTTATCAGAAAAGTATCTTACTGCAGTGTGAAGTGGTTAATTCAGGGAAACATCTCTGTTCTATTGCTGAGAATAAGTGACTGTGATGACTGAACATCAGATAGCACATCTATATCCACACCTTTACAAGGCTCTGGGACTATCATAGGCAAGGGGTAGAAAGGATGCAGAAGAGTGCTACTCTAAACCACTGTGTTCTTGATATGGTGTGACTTATACACTACAGATTACAGCAACAATAGTGCTTACACAAAATCTACACAAAGGCAATCCAGTGAAAAAGTCCAACATGGACCCAGAAGGGGTCCTAAATCCTTACCCCTACCTGAGGAATTATTGGTGGCTGATGGTTACTATTAAACAGAAAGCCACTTTTTCTCCTTTTTTGGGAAGTGGTGGTTACTGGCAGGCTTTCATGCCTCAATGGATGCTTCTGTACCATTGTGAAAATTGACAGCACCAACTGGACTCAGTGTGTTTAAGTAAAAACAAAAAAAAAAAAAAAAAGAGGACATGAAGTTAAAAAGGAGATTTATTTGAAAGGCAGGGATATTTGAAACAAGACAGTTGGATGTGAATAATATTAATATGTATTTTATACATGAATGGAATCTTCAAATAATACATTTAAAAGAAATATTAACTATATATTTATTTTGCTGATCTGATATTGGTTTTATGATATTAAGAAATAAGAAACATATAATAGATAAATAGATAGATGGATAGATGGATATTATACCAGTAAAACCAAAAGAAGGTATATAAGCACATACATATTCTATCTATCTATCTATCTATCTATCTATCTATCTATCTATCTCTTTGTCTGTCTGTCTGTCTGTCTGTCTGTCTGTCTGTCTCTCTCTCTCTCTCTCTCTCTCTCACACACACACACACACACACACACACACACACACACATATTATAACCACCAACAACAAAATAACAGAAATTAACAATCATTGGTTATTGATATTTCACATTATCAGTTGATTTAATTCCCTCTAAAAAAGACACAGGCTAACAGAATGGATATGGAAACAGGATCCATCATTCTTCTGTATACAAGAAAGACACTTAATATTAAAAATAGGTATTAACTCAGAGTAAAGAGTTTGGAAAAGACTTTCCAAGGAAAGGGACCCAAGAAACAAGCTATGATAGCCAATCTAATATATGAGAATATAAATTTCCAAGAAAAATTAAACAAAAGAGATGTGGAAGGACACTTCATGCTGATCAAATGGAAAATTCACTAAGATAAGGTCTCAGTGCTGAACATTTATAGCCCAAACACAAGATTAAATCACACATTGAACCTCATATACTAGGATTGGGAGAATTCAGTACCCAACACTCACCAATGAACACATCATACTGACAAAATAAAAACAAAGAAATAACAGAGCTAACAGATGTTAGTAACTAAATAGATGTCTACAGTACATTTCACCAAAATACAAAAGAATATACCTTCTTCTATGCACCTCATAGAATATTCTCCAAAGTTAACTACTTACTCAGTCACAAAGCAAGTCTTAGCAGATACAAGAAAATTGAAATAACCCCATGTAGTCTATTAGGCCACCATGCATTAAAACTAGATTTCAAAAACAACAAAATGCCTCCAAATTCATAGAAGCTGAAAAACTCTGTACTGAGTGATTACTGAGTTAAGGTAGAAATAAAGAAAGAAATTAAAGACTTTCTAGAATTCAATGAAAATAAATAAGCCACAACCCAAAATTATTGAAAACAAAGAAAATGTTGCTAAAATGAAAGTTCATACTAGTAAATGCCTTCATAAAGAAATTGGAAAGATCTTATACTAGGAACTTAACAGCACACCAGAAAGGTCTAGCAGAAAAAGAAGCAAACACAGCCAAGAGGGTTAGATGGCAGAAAATAATAAAACTGATGGGCAAAACTAACAAAAATAGAAACAAAGAGAACAATACAAATAATCAGTGAAACAAAGAGTTCTTTGAGGAAAATCTACAAATAGCGAATCCATTATCCAAACTAACTAAAAGATAAGGAAAAAAAAGGAGAACATGCAAAGTAACAAAATCAGAAACAAAAAGCAGGACATACGTAACAGCTGAACCCAAGGAAATCCAAAGAATCATTAGGTCATATTTCAAAACCTGTACTCCACCAAATTGAAAACCCTAATATAAATGGATAATTTTCCTGATAGCCACTATTTGCCAAAGTTAAATCAAGATCAGATAAACCATTTAAATATACTTATAACCCCTTTTTGGCTCTGTTTCTTAACAATTAGAGTTTTATTATACAATCCAACTATCCTATACAAGAGGGGGAAAGGTTAAAAGGAAACAAGAATAAACCTTCCAGTATCTGTTCCACGGGACAGATCCTCAGGTGTCTCTGGCCTGCAAACTGGTCTGGTCTGTAAGCTGGTCTGTCCTACTCATATGAGATCCTGCTCCAAAACTGCAGCTTTCTCCTCTCTCCTCTACCTATGTCTCTCTCTGGTATGCAATGGCTGGTCTTGGTCAGGATCCCTCCTCTCATCAATGGCCCAGCTGGAGTCCCCTGGTCAGCTTCTTGAATTGTAGACCGAGGATGGCTCCATCCAGTCTATCACAATGTATCCATGATGTTTCCAAGGGGCAAAGCCGGCCAAGATTGCTTTCACCTGAGACAAAGCCTGCAGTCCTTCCACAACCCCCAGTAAAACACAAGCTGCCGTTAAGTCTTCACCTTCCAAAAGAGCCCAGTGCCAGAAAGCGCTAGTGCCTAAGACCTAATACTAAAACTCCACAAATTATTCCACAAAATAGAAACAGATGAAACATTGCCAAAGTCATCTTGTGAAGCCACAATAATCTTTTTTTTCCTCCTTTATTAATTTATTCTTGTTACATCTCAATGGTTATCCTATCCCTTGTATCCTCCCATTCTTCCCTCCCTCCCAATTTCCCCTTATTCCCCTCCCCTATGACTGTTCCTGAGAGGGATTACCTCCCCCTCTATATGATCATAGGGTATCAAGTCTCTTCTTGGTAACCTGCTGTCCTTCCTCTGATTGCCACCAGGTCTCCCCGTCCAGGGGACATGGTCAAAGGTGAGGCACCAGAGTATGTGAGAAAGTCATATCCCACTCTCCACTCTACTGTGGAGAGTGTTCTGTCCATTGGCTAGATCTGGGTAGGGGCTTAAGGTTTACCGCCTGTATTGTCCTTGGCTGGTGCCTTAGTTTGAGCGGGACCCCTGTGCCCAAATCTGCCTATCATAATGTTCTACTTGTAGGGTGAAGCCACAATAATCTTGATACCCAAACTACTCAAAAACTGAATGAGGAAAGAATTTCATACCAATTTTTCTTATAAATATTGACATAAAAATACTTAATAAAAGACTGACAAACTGAATCCATGAGCACGTCAAAAAGGTCATCCACCATGATCAAGTAGGCTTCATCCCAGAGACATAGGAATGGTTCAACATAGGAAAATCTGTTAATGTAAATCAATGTATAAACAAATTGAAAGAAGAAAAAAATGATCATCTCATTAGATGTTGAAAAAGCCTTTGACAAAATCCAATACCCCTCGATGATAAAAGTATTAGAAAGCTCAAGGATAGAAGGGACATACCTAAACACAGTAAAAGCAACAATTTACAGCAAGCCTGTAGCCAACATCAAATTAAGTGAAGAGAAACTCAGAGCAGCTCCACTAAAAAGGGAACAAGACAGGACTGTCCACTCTCTCCATATTTTTTGATATAGTACTTGAAGTTCTAACTAGAACAATAGCACAGCTAAACGAAATTAAAAAGATACAAATTGGAAAGGAAGAAGTGGAAATATTTTTTGCAGATAATATGATAGTATCCATAAGCAACCACAAAAATTTTAGCAGGAAACACCCATAGCTGATAAACATCTTCAGTGAAGTGGCGGAATATAAAATTGATTTTAAAAAATCAGAAACTCTCATATATACGTGACAAATTATCTGAGATAGAAATCAGAGAAACAATAGTCACAATAATATAAAATATTTTGTGGTAACTCTAACCAAGCAAGTGAAAGACCTGTATGACAAGAAGAATTCAACATAAAATCAAATCCAACAAACCTGATAGAAAAGAAAGTGGGGAATAGCCTTAACACACTGGCACAGGAGACAACTTCTTGAACCGAATACCAATACAGCAGTCACTAAAATCTACAATTAATAAATGGGACCTCATGAACCTGAAAATCTTCCATAAGGCAAAGGATACAATTAGGACAAAATTGCACCCTACAAAATGGGAAGATATCTTCATCAAATCCCCATTTGTCAGAGGGCTAATATTCAAAATATATAAAGAACTCAAGAAACTAGACATCAACAAACCAAACAATCCAATTAAAATGATATGCAAATCCAAACAGAATTCTCAATAGAAGAATTTCAAACAAAAACAAATCCTGGAATCACCAGACAGTGGTGATGCATGCCTTTAACCCAGCACTCAGAAGACAAAGGCAGGCAGATCACTGTGAGTTCAAGGCCAACCTGGTCTACAAATCGAGGCCAGGACAGTCAAGGCTACACAGAGAAACCCTGTTTTAAAAAACAAACAAACAAATAAAAGAAATCCTAGAATCATAAGTAATGTTTAAGACTTCACTAGAGGAGTTATTTCTTACTAACCAGGTTTTCTCAATATTCCCTCTGAGAGAAATGTGTCCTGTGTTCTGTATGGAACAGTCCCAAATGCAGACAGGATAGTGTTCTCAAGTTCTCACTGATGCTTTCTGGGTTAACAGCTCTGTTTGGCTGTATTGTTTACTTTATAACACTTTCATACTTATTGTGTTTTTCTTGTATTGTAAACTTCTTTAGCTTTATTCACACTGCTGATAGGACATATCTAAACATATCTAATCATCTAGAAACTAATCGTATCTAATCAGGGCTGAGGACCCTTAGCATCTGATGACATTCTTATCTCTAAATATTTCATGAAGTAAGATAGTCGCCATGGTGGTTTGAATGAGAAATATCCCTTTTCCTCTTAGGCTCAGGTATTTGAACACTTGGCTGCCAATTAGTGGTACTTGAGGAGTGAGAAGCTGTGGACTTGCTGGATAAAGTGCATCATAGGGGTCAAGTTTGAGCACTTACACTTACATTGAAGTTACATCTTTCACTTTGCTTTCATATGCTTTGTGGTTGTGTTTGAATTGTGATCTCTTATCATTCTCTTATTGCTGTTATACTTGCTGCTTGTTACCACTCTTTCTTTTCATGCTGGATTCTTATTGCTCTGGAACCACAAACCCAAAGAAACCAATATATAATATATGTTAATATAAAAATAGGAACAGGAAATAGTCTGTTGTTGTAAAGAAAATGACAATGTTGGCATTTGGAGTAATGTAGAAGTCTTTGGCACTTTCCATGCTGGTATTTTTATGTGTCATAAAATATGTTTTAATATTTCATTTTAATTTTTTGTTTCAACTTGTAGAGGCAGTGTATTTCACAGTGGGAAGGTTATTTAGTTATTCTCCTTTTGAATGGATGGGTAACTGTTTTACTAATATGTTGAGTTAGTAGAATCCTTTGTGTATACACCAAGTAGTGGTATAGCTTTGTAATAGTGTAATCCATTTTATATTTACAAATTTCTATTTAAAAATCATTTCATGTATATGAATTCCATATATCAGTTCTCCCCTCTACTGCTTCCCCAATTCTTTCAGTCTTCCTTCCACAAATACCTATCAAACTCATGACCTCCAATTTTAGTCAATATTATTACACACACACACACACACACACCTTACTGAGTATATTTAGTATTGCTTATATTTACATGTTCTTGGGGCTGACCACTTGAAATTAGATAACCTCTTAGGGACTCTTCTTTGTATAAGACTGATTCTTCTCTCAGTGGCCATGGGTTGCTTATAACCTTTCATTTTTTAGTAGCATCCTGTGAAATTCCCTCCACCCACATTGGAATGTTAATATGTGTTGCCATTATGCAGGTCTTAAATAAAAAACCATATTGTTGAAAATTTTATGTGCATAACATCCTTACCATGCTATACAGAAACTGTTATCTCACAGACGATGTCCTGGTCTTCTGGCTATTATAACCTTTCTGCCTCTTCTTATACAATGTTCCTTGAGTTTTAAGTATACAGTTTGATTTATGACAACTTGGATTGGACATCTCATGGATATTAATTTGCTACATGTTAGTCATTGTAGGTATCTGTAGTACTTGCCATCTTCCGCATAAAGAAGCTTCTTTGATGAGAGGTGAGAAAGACAATTATACGTGGCAACAAGAATAAATATTAAGAGTATATTTATTTCACACATATATAATTAGAAACAATTATGGTTTTTGGAAAATGACAGTTGTACTCCTCTTTACTTTCAGTTCCTAGAGTACTGCAGTTAGAAAATGCATCAATTTGTCATTCCACCTCAGAAATTTTACACATTCTTCCATATTATTTCAAATTTCTACCAAGATGTTAGGTGAGGTTGTTCTTCAGTTTTTCTTTTCAAGTGTCCTTATGTTGCTCCACTATGATTCTTTGTAAACTTGTTACCAGCCTTTCTTCGTTTTTGTGCTTAAGCTTTATGATTTACCTTTAACCAGTGAATGAAAGCAAGAACTGGTTAAAAGAACAGCAAACTCTGATATGCTGCTAGAAATAGAAGCCATGCCTTACTATCGATGTTTGTAAATCCATATCTGAATATTACAAAAGTCCATGATGATATAACTTTCAAGCTTCAAATAAGAGTAAAGAACAGATTTATAAAAAAAACAGAACTTACTCAGTTCCCATTAGAAAGCAAGAGGCTGTGCTGCTGCTGTTTGATCATTTTCATGCAATGCATAATGTCCTATCTCTGTACCTGGATAGATAGAGAACGGGTGGAGAGAAAGCAATCCTGTTTGCTGTACTTTCAACTTAGCTACCCATATGTGATTGACTGCATTGCACAGCTATTTGGAAAGAGTATGTGCATGTTAGGTGATATATAGATGTTTTCCTTCATTCAGCTTCAGTGTAAAAACAACTCTTTAAATCGCCTCAGGGTCCTATTCAAATTCCTGTGAAATCCAGTTAGAATTATGCACACTTGTTTTCTAAATTCTGCAAAGAAATTTGTTGGTGCCTCTGTGACATTTGCCATAACACTATAAATTTATATTGCTTTTTCCCCTTTCTTACCTTTATCTCCCTTTCAAAAACATATTTCTCCTGGCTCCATCTCCTTGAATGTTAAATGCTTTTTTGAAATCTTTCATTTTTATTACCAGCCATCTTCATCTGCTGTGTTTACTGCAGAAACATTCCATAGCCTAAGCTCACTCTTGACTATAAAAAGAGACTATGATTATTTGATCTGAGATATCTCATGTCTGTTAACTTTAACTCACTGAAATAAAAATCTTTCTTACATGGATAACATATGCACTTAAGCTCTACAGTAAAAGAACCCATTGCACGGAGTCCAAATATATCCTTCCCTCATGAATGTCCCACTTAAATTATTTCCTTTCTCACACTATACAGGATCGTAAAATCCTTCAGGGAGCTTGTAAAAACTGTGGTTTTCCCATGTCCTATTTTCAGGGATTCTGACCCAGGAAATCTGGGCAGGAATCCATGAATTTGCTTGTCTAATAATAGTTCTTGATAGGTTGGATTCAAGGACCCAGGATCACGTTTTTCAAAATCCTGGCCATTACTTGGTGAACATCTATTGCTTTTAACATTTTGTCCGCTATTCTTTATCTGTCCCTCTTCACTTTCTAATTGTCTGACTGTGCCCTACATGTCCACCATCCATCTCCCATACGCTTCTAGATGCTGATATTTCCTAATCACTTCTTTATCTTTGAATGTGTCAGAATGGTTTTTAATTATAACTCAGGTTAGACATACTCATCCATCAGAGTGTTTCACATATTTTATTTTATTTCTTTTACAGGAAGTTAATTTCTGCATGAATGAACCATTACTTTTTTATTACCTACAACATCACTAAATACTTAAGTACACAACACCTAAGACATTAGAGATGATAATTGGTTTTTCCCAAAATATAACATTCTTAAGTACTTGAACAGACCACCAAATCCACATTTGAAACATTTTCTCCTGGCCTTTATCATAAACATTCACTAAGTTTCCTTGTCACTTTCCTCATAAATTTTTGTGGCTCTAATGTTGCTTTTGAGCTTTTATTCCTTAACAGGCTTCTCTTATCTTTGAGGCAATATCTTCTTCAGGTAAGGGCCACACTATTGGCCCTGATACACTCCATTCATTGGTTGACTGAATGAACACTGCAGTATAGTCATCCAGGACTGTATTCCCAGGCATGTACTGTGATAGGAATCTGCCATCTTGAGACTATTTAATATTCATCACATGCATCCCTTGTTAGAACAGTGTCCTGGTTTGCCACAAGAACATAATGTGTTCCCCATTACGTTAGCTTTGTAGATACCTAATTCTAGACACACAGTGAAAGGAACTGCTAAGTGAGCAGCTCAAGGATTTGGGAAAGCATTCAAGTCCATTCTTCTCAGCACCGATGGCAATGCAGTCCCAACCAGACAGTTTAAGTTATAAATTAGCGTACAAGCTTCTTTGCCTCCTGTTCTCTACAGAGTCACTAGGTCCCATATGTTGTCAGTCCCTGGTGCTTTTCATCCTAGAATCTCTGTGATTTCTCCAATCACACGTAATAACACTTCTCTTTTATTAGACAAAGACTGTTTCAGTTACGTAGAGCCAAGAATCCCACATGATACATCTATTATTCAGAGAAGCCCTTTTACCTTTCCTTTTTTTTTAATTGCATAACATATTTTTCAGATGTATGCTTTTTTGATGTTCATGTGTTTGTAGATTTTGTACGCATTCATGTGTGTATGCATGTTTGCATGTATGTGAAGACATGTGTATGCACATGTGGAGACACATATCTGTGCCTGTTTAGAAGCTAGAGGTTGATGCTCAGTATCTTCCTCAATTGTTTCCTGCTTTATGCATTGAGTAATAGTCTTTTGATGACCCAAGAGCTTGGTGGCTCAGCTAGTCTAGCTAGCCACTTTATTCCCTGCCTCTGCTAGTATTACAAACTTACCATCACACCAACTTAGTATTTATGTCAGGGGTGGAAATCTTACTTCTGGTCTCCATGCCTGCTCATACGCTCCTTCACCTGCTGACCCATCTCCCCAGCCCTTCACAGAACAACGTTGACAACAACTGAAAGCTGTGGATTCCAGCTGAACTAGTAAGAGTTGATACTGGTAAGATTTCTTCTGGGGATAGAGAAGAGGCAGGAAAAGGAGAGAACAAAGAGGATCTCACTTGTGATAAACAACCATTGACAAGAAACTGTTTTTAAAGACTTGTTTTGAATTGATAACTCTTGCTAACCCTGTTCATGAGCAAAGAAGCTGAGCTTTTACTCATGTTTTATGAAACAAGCCATTTAGGATGTCCAGAGCCATTGTAATTTTCTGATTCACACACCAGGCAACAGTAGCCATGCAGTTTTGATATCATTTACTGAATGGAAAGAATACAACTGTATGAGTTTTTGCATAAAAATTGCATATTTGTGGATATGATTTAGCAAGCCAAGTGCACAGAAACTCTTTTGGGGAAGCAAAACAATGGCATGCATGGTCCAATAATAGTAATAAAGTGCTTATGGAGATTAATGTACTTTAAAAGGGAGTATAAATGCACAGATGAAAAGCTCAGACATGAAAGTGTTTTCCCAGTTCCTGTGCTAATATAAAGTTATTTTCAGTAAACCTAATAGCTAATACAAACTGTCAAAGTAAAGGAATTCATTCATTCATTCATTCATTCATTCATTCATTCATTCATTCCCTTAACCAACCTTTATTGAATACTCACTACGTGCTAAATTCTGGAAATATAGAGATAAAGGATAGTCCTATAAATCAATTAAAAATCACATGTGAATTTAGATGGCTGAGTAGGATCCTTACAGCTTGGTACAATGGAAGTGTTGGTTGCATTGTTAAATCAATGCTCAAACAATACTTCTCTGAGCCAGTGTTATTTTAGATTAGGTGTTGTTATTTTTGTGGGTTTCATAACATAAAGACTAAATTACAATATTAGAACTATTGAAAGATACAGCCCTTTGAAAGAAGTATTACTGATATTTTAGAAAGCAAACAGGAATGATGTAAGAGGACAGAGTCTGTGACACAGTAAGATATATAGGCTGAAAAGTAGGAGTTTAGAGATGAGAAATTAGTACATGCTAAGCAAACTAGGAAGGTACCATGAGGGACACAACATAAACTCTAAAGACATCAGCAATTACCAGTACTGAAAAGAAAAAGTAATACTCTAGCCTTGTCTCTTAATTTTGCATATCTAGGATCTGAAACTCACAGAGGGCAGGCAATTTGTAAAATATATATATATAAAGTTTTTGGTAGGAACATGGTTAAAAATCATTGTTGTGACTATGTTGGGAAGTTATCAGAAATAAGAATAGTGAATATGTCTTAGGTGGCAAAGAACTTTGTTGACAGGCAAAGGAATTTTTATGTTACATTGATTCTAATACTCTTAGTCTGTTACACTTTAATATTTCTATAATAGGTGAACAGATATTTTAATCAAGCATTTTCACATCATGTCATGTTTTATTCAGGTTTGAGGAAGAGAGAGCTAAAAAAATTCTAATCACAATGTTGTCTCAACAATTCATGGAGTTGTCCTGGAAAGATTAAAAGTAGAAAAGAAGATTATTTTAAACAAAATTAATTTAAAATTATGACCATATTTTAATGCTTTCTCTTTCAGAGCCATAAGCAACAGGGAAAGTCTAGCACAGCCACAATCTAGAGGACTGATGAAAAAAAAATTGGTAGGAATTATAAAGATACATGCCTAGAAGAAATAGTGTGAGTTCCAGTAATATGGAATATTTTAAAATGGAGAGAGTAAAAAAGTCAACTTTCTACTCAGAAGAATGCATTGTATTCAGTAATATGTTTCTGTATTACTTAATTGGAGACAGCACTCTAGTGGTTTCAATAGGGATGTCCCCCATAGACTTATGTGTTTGGATGCTTGGCACATAGGAAGTAGCACTATCAGAAGGTGTGGCCTTGTTGGAAGAAGTGTGTCACTGTTGGGGGAGGCTTTGAGGTCTGAGATGCTCAAGCTATGCTTAGTATAGCATTTACTTCTGCTACCTGAAGATCAAGATACAGACCTCTCAGTTCCTTCTCCAATACCATATCTGCCTGTATGCCACTATGGTTCCTGCCATGAAAATAATGACCTAAACCTCTGAAACTGTAAGCCAAGCCTAGTTAAATATTTTCCTTTATAAGAGTTAGGGTGGTAGTGGTGTCTCTTCACAGCCATAAAACCTAAACTAAGACAAGCACTTAATAAAAAGTACTATCAGAAAAACAAAACTAAACTAAAAACCAACAACAACAACAAAAAAGGTACTATCATCTAATTACCTCTGAATAAGAAAAATCTCTGGAATCAAATATAACAATATGGAAAAGCAATTAATTAAAATTGTCTAACAGTGAGCATGTTAGAATCCATAAAATACAACTTCCTAGTATTAATTAAATTGCGACTAAATAGTTGGCAGCTTTTCTCAGTAACTCCAATAAAGAATTTAAACAGCAGAGTGTATAGAAATAGCATATGGTTCATCCAAGACAGACATAAGAACAAACTATATTATTGCTTGCATGAGGAGAACTTTGAAACAAGTTATTTGATTTATCTTAGTTTCCATATAAGGAAAATAGGACGACTTACAGCCATCTCAAAGACAGGGATTACTCACTGCACGTAAAATATCCAACGTTCCAAAAAACAAAACAAAACAAAACAAAACAAATCAGCTGAACAGGGTAATCTTTCTCACATTTTATAGTGTCCAAGACCAAAAACAAAGAATTAGGAAAAGATATTTGAATTATCCCACCCTCCTTGTTTTAGTGGCATCAATGTAGGGTTATTAACAAATGGAAGGAAAGATAGCCTGAGAGCTGGAGGGGCTATAAGGCAGGGGTACCCACAGAACAGTGGTTCTCAGCCTATGGGCTGCGATCCCTTCAGGGATTGCATATCAGATATCCTGGATATCAGATATTCACATTACAATGCATAACAGTAGAAAAACTGCAGTTAAAAAGTATCAACAAGGTAATTTTCTGGTTGGGGGTTACCAGAACTTGGGGAACTGTCTTAAAGGGTCACAGCATTAGGAAGGTTGAGAACCATTTCAATATGGGCTCCTCAGTGCAGCCTTAAGCCAATGGTTTCCTCTTGGGGAAGCACAGCAAATTCAACCTAGGCCCTCATACATTTAAGGCAAGCAATTTTCAATGTAATTTTGATTTCTATGCTTTACGTCCTGATTGTAGCCCCCTTCCTCATCGCCTCCTGGTACCGCCCTCCTGCTCTATTTCTTCTTTTCCCACTTCACTTAGTCCTCAGAGACAGGTCCCTTCCATGCAGGGTCCTTGATTGGTTAAGGCAAACAATTTATTAGCGAACCAGAGTTGTGGTTTCTGAATTCTCACACTCAAGATTTTTGGCATAACATACCAATATTAGGGCTTCTATAAGTATAAGCCTCCTTTAGAACACTGAGATGGTACCACCAATGGATTCCTGCTTTACATGAGCATACTGTCATTCCTTTAAATAACATCTACTCACTAGATCAGAGTTTATTTAAAACATTATATATCCTTATCATATTTAATTTCAACAAAACTTCTCAAATATTTATCTTTTGAGACAATAAATATTTAACTTTTCAAATCCCTGCATATGAGGTTTCAAAAAAGGATGGATGTCAAAGAGAAAGATACTTTTTAATGAAACAGACTGAGGTGTGAGAATGCACACATTTTAACTACTGAAAATCTCAATCAACTCTTCTGTAAAATGAACTGGTAATATTTCCTGTGTCTTATCATTATAGCAAGTACAGAAAAATACATGACGTATGAAGACCATGAGGACATAGTGCTAAGTTTGTATCACAAGCTCAAAAGTTAGATGGCAACTCATTTTTCATTTAGGTTTTAATTTCCCTACCTAGGAAAGAATGAACCCAGAATTGGATCTGTTCACAATGAAAGAGTTTTCTGTTAGATGCTGCGAGAAAAAATTTTCAGAACTCCAGTGCACAATAAATTAAATGTACACTGTTCAGTTTATTGTATTTTGTGTCTCAGTCATTATTTTGTTAGTTTTCCTAACTTCTTTCTGACAATGTAGTTCTTTAGTTCAGTTACCTGGAGGAACGGGGGAAGAGAAAATAAGCTTATCATAAATGGTGTTCTGCTTTTCTTCACTGAAGGAAAGAACTGATAACAACAGGCCAAAGTTTTTCTGTGGTTAGCACATTTTGGGAATATGTTATAAATCATCCTTTCTTCATAAGTACATCTGTGTGTTTGTGAAGCCGGGAAGGGGCATCGGATCCTTTGGAGCTGGAGTTACATGAATGCTAAAGGCCAAACTCTGCTCCTGGAAGAACAATAAGCACTCATAAGCACTGTTCTATTTCTTCTCTGTCCAATTTTTAAAAAAATAATTTCTTTTTTTTTAAAAATAATTTACTTTTTGAGCTCATAGTATAAATACATCATTTCTACTTTCCCTCTGTTCCCTCTAAACTCTACCATACACCCCCATTTTGCTTTTTCAAATTCATGGGCTCTTTTTTCATTAATTGCTGTTATATTCATGTTGTTATGATATGTATATATATTATATCACATACACACACACACACACACACACACACACACACACACACACACACACATACATACATAGGCCTAAATACACTGGCAACCTTCTCACCCTGCGTAATCTTACTTGTGTTTGTGTTCTCAGGTTGGTCATTTGATATTGAATAACTACTTGGTATGTTCTTATGCAAGGAATACTATTTCTCCTTTCAGCATTCCTCTGCTGCCTGTAGTTCTTTGCATAGGGTTGAGGCCCCCTGTGGGCTTTCCTCAGTCCACTTTACCATGTCTAGTGCTCTTGTCTTTGTTCAGCTCTTCTTCAGGCAGTGATATTGGTGAAACTTTATGGATATAGATTTTGAAATTATTAGGAGATACAATCTCGTAGCACAGTTCTTTTTCCTCTGCCTCTTACAGTCTTTCTATCCTCACTTCTGCCATGGTCCATGAGTTTTAGGTGCAGGACATTTATGTAGATATATTCATTGGAACTGGGCTCCACTACTCTGCACTTTGATAGGTTGTGATTTTAGGTAATGGCCTCCATCTATTGCAAAGACATATTTTCTTGATGAGAGGTGAGGTGTATAATTATCTTAAGGATTCTATTAATTTAGTATTTATCTGACCAAAGAAATGGGAAAGAATGGAAAGAAGACTCTAAATAAGGAGTGTGAGGGAGATAAATATGTAAGGAGTAGGGGCAGGGTAAAATAATAGAAAAGGTGTAATGCTGAAAATTCATAATAAAATATACTATCTACCTAAAAATCATATAATGTGCACACACACACACACACACACACACACACACACACACATCTGGGCTGACAAAACTCCCTCAAAGAGCCAAAATCTAACAAAGTCCTGAAATAAACAATCAATCTACCTAATATCAGGTGTGACAAAAGCTTTGTTTCGAATTGCTGGTCAGGATTGTCCAAGGAACTCCAAAAACGTTATAGGCTATTGCTATTGTCTTTAATTGATAGATATAAAAGTTTATGCTTTATGTAACTATTCTCAGGCATCAAGGAAGTTGGATTTCAAAAGGTTCTTGATGGTTCTTACATTCATATGAAAGTGGATAGATGCACGCAATTATGCAATTAGTCTTTTGATTATATATATTAGATTCCTCTGAATTCTGGCTCAATGAGGCCTAACTTTGGACTTTCTTCTTTGTTTTCATAGAATTCACTGTAAACAAAAGTCTTTTAAGTTAACAACCTGTGTAGGTTATTTGATTCTATTGGTCTCCACATGAAGATCTTGTCCTATCCAGGTCCTTCTATTCTTTCCCCAACTTTTCCACAAGACTCCCTGAGCTATACCCAATGTTGAGCTGTGGATCTCAACATCTGTTTCGATCTGCTACTGGGCGGAGCCCTCTCAGAGGACAGTCTGAAAGCATAGAAGAGTATCATTAATAGTGTCAGGGGTTGGCTTTCTCTCCCATGGGGTCCATCTCAGGTTGCGGCAGTCATTGTTTGGCCATTCCCTCAATCTCTGCTCCACCTTTATTCCTGAACAACTTGTGGGCAGGGTAAATTCTGAGTAGAGGGTTTTGTGGGTGAGTTGGTATCCAACTCCCTCCACTGGACACCATTGCCTGACTTTGCGTCACTTTCCCCTAGCTGGGCTGCTTTGTCTGACTTCAGTGGAAGACGATGTGCTTAGTACTGATGTGACTTTATGTGCCAGGGTGGGCTGGGGGAACTTTTCTGAGGAGAAGGTTAGCAGGGGCCGGGTGTGAGTGTGTGTGTGTGTGTGTGTGTGTGTGTGTGTGTGTGTGTGTGTGTGTGATGATAGGGTAGGACCAGGAGAAGAGGAGGTAGAGCACTGCAGTTGGGATGTAAAGTGAAAAAAATAGCAACATTAAAAACAACAACCCCACAACCTGCCACTTTTGGTGTCCAGTGTTGGCCTCACCTCAGTACCTTATTGTTGTGTTCTGGAGGTGTTTGATTTGGTCATTTAGTCAGAATCAGTTTTGCCTTTTGTCTCCACTGTAGCTCATAGCTCAGCCCGCTGTGTGGCTAAAAACCTGTGTTGTCCTTCACACACCTGAAGTTAAGCTCAGCATCTCTACTGCCATGGCAAGTATCATATTCCTTCATATACTTAGACAATACACTCTCCTTGTGTCACTATTTTCTTAACAACTTCTCACTAACATTATGTGGGAAGGACTGTAAGCTTTGTCCCAGGTGAAAGCAATCTTGGGGGGGCTTTGCCCCTTGGAAACACCACGGAGAGACTGAATGGAGCCATCCTGGGTCTGAAATTCAGGAAGTGGTGGAGGCAGGGGGTGTGAGGAGGGGAGGGGTGACTCTAACTGGGCTATTGTGTTTCTAATCGAATATCAATAGGGGCAGGGATCCTGACCCAGACAGGCCATTGCATGTCCCAGCAAGATGCAGGCAGAGAAGAGAGGAGAAGGCTGCATTTTTTGGAGCTGGATTGCACGTGGATTTGGGGAGAGACCAGTTTATAGGCCAGACCAGTGTGCAGGCCAGAGATACCTGGGGATGCGTCCCATGGAACAGATACTGGAAGGTTTACTCTCGTTTCCCTTTAACCCTTTTTCCTTTTTGTATAGGATTATTGATTGTGTAATAAAGTCTAATTGTTAAGAAACAGCATTACCAGTGTTTTATTTTGCTTTGTTTTTCTTTCCTTTACCAGAGTAAATGAAATGTGAATGGAAGGTTATAACAGCAAAGTCCTGGAATGTTACCATTTAGCAAGTAGCAAACGTTATGTTTTCCCTACAAAGATTACAAGCCACTCTCTCAAAGACATTTACTGTTCAAGTAGATCCTTAAAGGAAGTTGAAGAATGAGTTTTATTTGGATTTAATTGGTGCTTTGATAAGCACCCCTAAGAAGTAAGAGAGAAAAGATCAATCAATTTGACTATGTAGTTCACAAGCAAACTTTAAAATAAAACCAGTGAATGTTTTAGAAGACTGCTTCAGCCTAAGTAAGTGTCAGATCTTCACTGGTCAATAATTTACTATTGATTGTTTCTGAGAACACTGGCAAGCGTGTTGCAAAATGTTCTCAAGGAGCCATGGAGCCACTCTCCTGAACACTTCAATCTTCTTCAGGGAGCTGAGAGCAACCTGATGACACAACACATAAAGGGACAACATCTTACAAAAGCTTTAGTGGTCATGAAATGGACATATTTACCACTAGGAGAATCTATGTCTGTGTGTTACCATAACAACCGGCTTCTTCACTGTAATTGTATAATTGTTAAGCTTGTTTAGTTACATTTAGTAACCATAAAATGAAATTACAATTAAGTTACAAATGCCACTTTTAGTTGATTTCAAATTATTGAGATTTACTCTACAGTTCTGAGATCTTAAATCACAACACAGCCCTTAAAACAATCAATATTTAATTAAGTTATAGTTACTCATATTAACGGCCTTTTAAATGAAAATTAAATGGTAGCATGTGGCATTTTAAGAGATTATCACTTTTCCTATTAGATCATTTTATATGTTTATTGCTCTAATTTATCTTTATTGCTGGCAAGAGTATTTATCATGTCAGAAGACATATTAATTTGTAGAACACTAAGAAAAATATGTGCCTAACAGCCATATTGTTTTATTTTCTAAAACTAGGTCTCTCAGTTTGTTTGATAAGTACTCTATTCATGAAGCTATCTCCATAGTCCATTTATCACGGGCTTTAAAATATGTTTATGATATTCCTTGGGTTGCACATGGGATGTACATACATGTGTGCAAACATATGTGAATGCATGTGTGTGTACATACTTGCATATACCCTCATTCTCGTGCCTGGAGAAGGGTAGATAAGTTTTGCTAAGATCTGTGATATAGCAGTTTTACCAACATAGCAAGAAATGTTAATATTTCTTTAATCCCCTCTTCTATTCCCCCATTTCTTTTTACAGTAGATTTTGGAGGTTATGTATTTTGGGTCTCATGTAGCCCAGGATGACCTAGAACTGATATAGGAGAAACATGAAGCAATATAAGTGATGATAAAAGGGCTTACTAGTAAGCTTGCTTAGGAAATATTACATCACATGAGTTAAAGTTTAGCTAAAGGAGAATGCCTCAAAAAGACTGGGAGATACGGAGTTAGAAATTATGGGAATGAAAATTGTATGGCATAATTAAGGTTTGGAGTTGAAGAGAGAGTTTTTTCTAATTATTGGTTACCAAGATTGACTTCCAAATAGGCTCCATTCCCATAACAAAAGGAAAAAGAAAGAAAGAAATGAAGGAAGGAAGGAAGGAAGGAAGCTTGACCAAAATAAGTAAAGATAAGACAAATCAAACAAAATCCAGCCATTAGGCCTATCCCATGTCAAAGAACTTTCTCTCATGGAGCAAAACATAGGGACAACCACCCTTTAGTCCTGGTCTGCCGTGAAGTTTCCTGCGTTCTCTCTTATCAGAAAAAGGAGCATAATTCTGACAACTGGGCAATGTGTTTGCTGTTTAAAATTAAGATCTGCCCTAGTAGCCAGACTTGCAGTCTCCTGCCTCTGCTTAAATTGTTTAAAGTATTCCGACTGGCTACCCACCTACCAAAATAATGACTCAGACTCAAAATGTATTTACAAATACCTAGGCTCATTTCCTGATTAGCTTATAACTTAATAACCTGTTTATTCTCATGGTAAGTTCTGCCATATGGCTGGTTACCCCCACTCAGATACCACGTGTCTTTTCTCTTTCATGTCCTCCTGGGCAAATCTCCCATGCTTTACTCTATCCTAGAATTCTTTCTGCCTAACAGACCTCTCACCTTCTATTCTGCCTTTCAATAGGCCATTGTTTGCTTATTGAGAAGTCTTGCATCTACATAATACACAAGATATTCTTTCTACAATTACCCCCTTTAGTCCAATAAAAGGCTCTTTTTCTTACAAAATAAACATATAAAATAATAACAATAACAAAACAATTATGAAAACAATAAGGCAAGGTTTACATTCACAATGTTCAGTCTATATGCACCTGGCAATTTTGGAGAAAGTATTATACTATCTGTCCTATCTTGGTGAGTTTAGAGTTATGTCCCCAAATCACTTTCTGTCATATGTTACATTACCAACCTAAAAACATCTTCTTAGAATTAAATCACCTTCTTAAATCCTAAACAACTTAAACTTTACTGTAAGACTATGACTACCTAGTCTTCCATGCCATCAGAAATTTGAGAAGGAACAAATATTATCTAAGTAATCAGGATGTGTAGGCAAGCAGCTTCCAAAAGTACAGAATTCACAGACAGCTGACAACTGGGACAGTCCCCAAAAATTTGTCTATTAGGTTAGTACATCACGGTAGGACCTGAAAGAACCTTAAGGATGACAGCATATGTAAAACACATAAGCCTAAAGTGTATGTAATTTAGTAAAATCTTCTGTTCATGGTCAGCTCCTCTTTAAGTATTAGCCAGAGTGTGGAGTAGATTCTCTCTGGAGGTGCAAAGGAAAACATACTTCCATATCAGAGCTACATATGTAGTCAAGGATGACCTTGACCTTCTGATCCTAGTGCTTTGATCTTCAAGTGTTTGGATTATGAAGTGCAACATAACACCTGGTTTACAAGTTAGCCACTGCTCGTAGGAACAAACTGCCTGTTTTCTGCTCCCACTTCCCATTGATTCAAAGGGATGCCATTCCTCATAAACCACCAACACACTGGTATTCTTTGGTGAACAGGTCTTCACCTGTCCAGATGCAACTGGTTAAGGCAAACCAGGAAAGATGTTGCTCTCTAGTTCATGCATCCAATTCTGGGGTAGCTACAAAACTTCGTGACGGCCTCAAGGTGATACCACAGAACAGCTGTTTCAATGCTCTGAGTGGAATATCTCTCTGAGCTAGACAGCATGATCAAGTATCTATAATGGCAGGACTCACAGGAAGAGACAGGCTGGTTTAGAAGATTAGAAAAGCATTCTAATCAGTTTATATCTTACTGTGAGAGATAGAAACCACTTTTAGGTCATTGATATCCTCCATATTGCCTGTCTCTGTTGCTGGCTAGTGAAATGCAATCATCTGTAACCCAATTTGCTACACAATGGGGAGTGATAGTAAAACCTTAAAGGAGAGTTGCTTAGATTCAGTATAAGACCACTTTAGCATCAGATCAAGTTCCACTTAAGAAAACTCAATTCTTGGACATGATTAATAGCATTTGCTACTCTTTGCAAAGACCATAATTCAGTTCCTAGTATCCACTCTGATACGGACCCCAACCACTTGTAACTACAGCTCTAGAGGATTTCATTCCCTCTTCTGGAATCTATACATACATGGCACACACACACACACACACACACACACACACACACACACACACACACACACATACACACACACACTTAAAATCAATATAAAATAAATGTGTAAAAGATAACAGAATTCAAAGATATCTATAAATATAGGAGATTCTGGGGATTTACTGTAGTTTGCAGTCAGGAGAACCAAGCCAGATTCACTAAGAACTGGACTCCAGTGAGACTCATAACTGACTGTTCAGGAGAGTGTCCATTTCTGGATCTTTCATGGCTGATACAGATGATACAAAAGCACTTGTAAACTATGTATTCTCCAGTGTGGCAGAAAAAATAAGGTAGAACTGGAGAGTATGATAACCATGAAGTATAAATCATATGGCAAGTAATTTGAATTAAAAATACATTTTTATGAACTAATGCTGTGCAAGGAATATGAAATAAATCCTGTATTCCACTTGCTTCATGAACTGCCAGATATCAGCCTGCATTCTGTCATGTCTAATGTATTACTTTTCTTCATTCCCCCCAAAGCTATGCAATAGATCTTCAGGTCCATCATCAGCATCCATCATTTTTCTGTACTGCTTCTAGGTCAAAGGGTATTTCATTCAGTATTTCCTTCTTATCCAAAAATCTAGGGAGAATTTGATCTAAAACCTATTCTTACAACCTCAAAGCCTAAGATAACTCCACATGACTCATACTTTCCAAGGATACCCTACTGTTTTTCCCACATATTGATCATTCATGTTATTCTGCTTACATAGAATTTTTTCCTGTTCCTATTTTCTTTTCTGGAAAAATTCTAACCGGTCTCCTGAACCCCCAGTCAGTGACTCCTCTGAATAAAAGTTTCCTTAAAACTAGCTTGTCACTTTTCTTTGTTCTCATAGCTTTATTAGTTCTTATTATATAAAATTATAAATGAGTATTTGTGTGTCTTCCTCTAAGGGACTGTGGATTCTTTAAGAGTATAATTATTTTTCATCTTTTCATTCTCAGGCCTAACAGAATGTCTGGATTTTATTGCTATTTTATGAATAAACAGATAAATCCAATATTAAGAACTTGATATTTTCTTGACAAAGAACAGATCTTATAAAATATGAACTATAATTTTATAATATACATGAGGTGTGTTTTTCTTCATGGATGAAATGAACTATGAGAAGGTTTATATCAACTAAGAGATAGCAGATGGGCTACATGAAATACATGCCAAGAGATGGACATTCCAGACATATGCTGAAACAATTTTGAAGCAGGGCTGAAGAGGAATGTGAAACAATCCTTGTTTTATGGCAGAATTAAAGGCCACAAGATAAATGCACATATAACATTTTAGAGAGGTTACAACATCCCATCGAAGAAAAAGAATGCTAGGTGGCATCCAGATCTTGATTAATGTGAACATCTACAGCCTGTAATGTAGTGGTAAAAATGTTTGTGAATTTTTTAAATGTATGGATACAATTTTAATTAGCCTTCCTATATGTTTCTCTTTATTAAAAATGTATAATATTGCTATAGCACTTTGGAAAATTTTATTATTTTTTAAGAGATGCTGACAGACAAAATACGAAAGATTATACAAAAGAATCGAATCATAATCATTGACTTTAGAAGCTAAAGGCCAGGGTAAGATACCCTAGGACTTTTAGCAGGATAGAAATTGGGATGTTAGTTGAAGGCTTAAAATTACAAGTCTTTAAGGGTTTTAACATTTCTTGTGTGGTGGTTTAAATAGAAATGGCCCTCAGTGACTCACATAGTTGAATATTTAGATCAAAGGGAGTGGTGCTATTAGGAGGTGTGGACTTATTGGAGTGGGGGAGTGGGCTTGGCCTTTTTGGAGGAAGTGTGTCTCTGTTTGGGCAAGGTTTGAGATCTCTTATGCTCAAGCTTGTCCCAGAGTGGCTCCCAGTCTTCTGCTGCTGCCTGTGGATCAAGATATAGAATTCCCAGCTTCTTCTACAGCACCATGCCTGCCTGGATACCACCATGTCCCACCATGGTGAATAATGGACTATACCTCTGAAACTGTAAGCCTGCCCCAATTAAATGTTTTACTTTACAAAAGTTGATGCATTGTGCCTCTTCATAGCAATAAGTCCTTAAATAAGACAGAAGTTGGAACTTAGGGGACTTAGGTAGTGCTGTGGTAGGCCAGACCATGCTTTTGTTTGGAGGAATGTAGACTTTTGGGAGTTTGGTTTAGAAAAGCAGTTGAATGGCTTAATGAGCTATCCTAGTAGGAACATGAAAGAAAATGGTTCTGAGGGTGATTTGAACTGTGTGGGTCTGGATGAAGAAGTTTCAGAGAAGAATTTTAGCATGGTACATAGAGACTGTTCTTGTGATGTTTTGGGGAAGAATGTGGTTGGTTTTTGCTCTTTTCTGAGAAGTATGTTTGAGACTAATGTGAAGAGTTTTGGATTAATTCTACTGGCAGAAGAAATTTCAAAATAGCATAGTATATACTCTGTAGTGTGGTTATTAGTGTTCACTCTTTTGCAAATTTATAGTGAAAAGAAGCCAGATGAGAAAAAAAACAAAACAAAACAGATGTAGAATTTGACTTCTCAAAAAAGGGGCACAAGAAAATGGAATGGAGCCAAATCTTGTGTTCCAGGAGATAAAAAGATTAAAGAAAAGTGGCATGTGAAATACAGTAAAGGGAGTGGTGCCCTCAGGTCAAGACCCCACCCAGCTAAGCTTCTAACTTGTGAAAAAGAATTAAACAAAAGTGAAAAGGAATTTGATGAAAGCATAAAGCCTGGTGCACACATTTTTTAACCTCAGCACTGGTATATCTCTGAATTTGAGACAAGTTTGGTCTACAGAGCAAATTCTCGAATATTCAAACTTATGCAATGAAGGCAAACAATGGAAAACAGAAAGCTAGTCAAGATGTCATAGAATGAGGAGACCATATTTCTGTCTCAGGAAACAGCAAAAATGACAAATATGGCCATGTGTTTATGGTTTAGAATTAAGGACAGAAGAAAGAGGTTATGGAATCTTTTCCCATGACATAGGAAAATTGATAAGGCCAGGCATATATCAGAGGTGTCCCTGTGTAGAGGCCCGGAGATGCCAAATGTATGATACTGTGAAGATGAAGCCTGGATTTCCTTGGAGATCCCAAGGAATGAGAAAAGGATATGTCATGATCGACTTCTCTGCATGAGGAAGGAACATGAATTTATACGATGAAATAATATTAGTCTCTATTTGAACAAGCTAATCTTCAAGTAAAGGAAAAGAGAAAGCATATCATTTTGAAAAAAAAGCATCAATATTCCTCATGTGCCATCTGTTACTTGTGTTGTTTTAACCTTGATGACTCCGTAAAGCAGATGGCTTTATACAGGTACTATCATAGGCATTTGTTTTAAGGTTAAAGACTATAACATTTATGATTAAACCATCAATCAATTTGTTCTTCAGTATCTATTTGACAAAAGTGTGTGGCAAGATAGTCCAGAGTGATGAGTTAAACCCAGAGTGGGATACTATATATTGAGGATAGCCACTTTCAGAGATTTACCTTGTCCAGTGCAGCAAGCACATAACTGACCTTCTTGTTGGTTGGCATAGACAACACTTAGACCCATATTTCCTAAGTTACCACAATGTTTCATCCTTAAATACAACTGGACACTTGTATTGGTAGACGTGGAAGCACTGGCCTTCTTGAAGCCTCACTACGTGGAAAAGACTCTTACGGCATAGGAGTGTGAATGCTGTGACAGCCTCTGTAAACCATGATTGCAGCAAAGGCATCACGTTGCTCCTTGCCACTGTTGTTGAGTATAAACATTCTACAGGCATGAGAAATATGGCCATTTTCCCCACACTTAGTATGATTTTTCTGAAGCTGAATATATTTCCGAAGACAAAATTTTTGAAAAAAAATTTCTAAAATATTCTAGAAGTTTAAATTAGAATAAGAATTTTTTAGAAATTATAAGGCTTTGGAAAATCACTGAAACAAGATATTCTTCCAGGATTGCTAATGACAGATTGGTCTTTACTCAGTCTTCATCTACATTTTCCTTGAACCTACACAGCCTTCAAATATTCTGTTATTTCAAGGGAAATGCTCAAGCCCCTCACCTTTGTAGCACTTCAGAAAGATTTGGCTACTAATCTCTAATTCAGTCATGGTATTTTTCTTTGGCATTGTTTCCTGCTTTTCTTTTTCTTTTTAATACTGTCTCTTTGTCAGAATAGCTTTCTCTGTCTATTTCTAGAATTTTTAAACCAAACCTTAAGCCAGCTCGTAACAAACAAATTCAGAATAGATGACAGAATTATTGAAGAAATAAGAAGACAGAGTAGTGGGAATATGAGGCTAAACAAACGTTAATAGTCCTGCTGTGCCTCAGAATGAAGATGGACATTTAAATCTATACTAACTTCTATGGAATTGGGGAACATTTTTATTGTACTTGGCTTTTGGTTTTCTATGTACACAATAAAGGTCTTTGATGTCATATTTAAATTGATTGGTTTCAGATAGATAGATAGATAGATAGATAGATAGATAGATAGATAGATAGATAATAGATAGATAGATAGATAGATAGATAGATATAGGAAGATAGATAGATAGATAGATAGATAGATAGATAGATAGATAATAGATAGATAGATAGATAGATGGATAGATATAGATAATAGAGAGATAGGTGATAGGAAGATAGATAATATATATAGATAGATAATAGCTAGATAGCTAGATAGATAATAGATAGATGATAGGAAGATAGATAAACAATACATAGAAAGATAGATAGATAATAGATAGATAGATAATAGATAGATAGATAGATACATAGATACATAGATAGATGAGACAGAGAACATAAAGTTGGGTGAATACGGAGGTGGGGAAGATTATGGAGGAACTGGAGGAGAGAAAAACATATTAAAATATTTTGCATGAAAAATTAATAAGAAAAGTATTGATTTCATCACAAAGATCTTGTTTAAACTGCCCAAGGCATGTGTAGGAAAAAAATTTCTGAACTGAGAACCATCCAGTCCTAGCCACAAAAACGCACAGATATGTTGAAGAACACAAATAGTAAACTCCTGGAAGGCTGAGACTTGTTTGTTTGTTTAGTAAGTCTTAGAATCTGGAATCTTCATGGATCCTGGTTGAAGCAGTTAACATGTATGCTTTTCATCAACAAGCCATGGACTGGGAGGACAGTGATCTTGCAGTCATCTGACAATCAAGATCTTTATTTCCACTTCCATCTACTTTTTTTTTTTTTGGAAAAGTACTTCATGTTCCACAATAATGCTCCTCAGTCTGTAGCCATTACCACTTCAAGACTGCAGCAGAAATGATGGTGGCACCACATGTAATGAATCCTGTTTTGTCCAAGGTCTATTACCTAACATGAAACAAGATTAACCTGGAATACTGAAGGTCCTATTTTTGAAGCCAATGACCTCAGACAAATAGATAGCAGTTCCTTTCCCACTAACACCAGGGGTTTGATTCATTTTTATTCAGTAGTTTTAAAGCTCTATTCTTCATGGTCTTTGAACTGATATCTATAGAAGGCTGAATAGGGTATTAGGTACTTTACCTTTTTATCAAGAAAAGTACTATTTTTTAAAAACTGCATAAGGTGCTTTAATTTCTAAGAACAGCTTACTGTTTCAAATTAATATAAGTGTAAACCTTGAATTTTCTACTAAAATATCTACATGTCTACATGTGAATAATAATAGCTATTAGTTATGGGTCTTTTTGCTAGGCTGAATTGTAGGAACTTTGTATGTGTTTGTTCACTAACTTCTCATAGTAATCCCACGGCTCATGCATTATTATTAGTCTCACTCTACAAAAACAGGCATTAAAAGATCAGAAAACTTACAAAATCTATCCACTACTAGTTACTGACAAAAGTAAGATGAAGAGAGGCACTCGTTAGTCCTTGAACCCATACTCCTAACCCACTTCATTATGAGACCTGGAAAGCATCAAAGATCAGCACATTCTTGCTAGCTTTAAAGGGGAGTTTGGCTTCTGGGCATGTTTCCAGAAACTATTCATGATTTTCCTTGGTGGATAGGACGTTTTTACCAAAAATGAGAACCATATGTTCTCAGACATGTCAGAACTTCATTTTGCTCCATTTCCCTTGGAATGAATCCCAAAGAATTCCTGCTCGGTCTAGGATTTGAGTATAGTTTCCCACACTTTAGACTTAACAGCTTAATCTACAATTTAGTCAAGATGAGGTAGAGCTTTCTCTGTACACCTAAATGGCACTGACCTTTTACAGAAAGCCAAATATTCATGGTCCTCACACTTGTCAGTGAATAGGAATGAGCTAGATATACCTATGGGGCTTGTGATAATGCTCCCAGGTCCTGGCTGTTTGTATCTCACCTGTTTGGTCTTAAAGTCCCGTCTTCATGCCACTGTAAACAATTGGCTCTAACTCTTCTATTCCATTTTGTGTCTGTACATTTTTTTTACATTGCCTCTTGGCTTTTCATAAGCCAATGGGCTCAGATTTGTCTTTTCTTGCTGCTCTCAGCCAGGTATTTTCCTAACTGAATTCAATTTTAGTCTCTCTACATTAGCACACATCAAGTGAGCTTTGTTATTCCTGCCTGAGCTCCTGTCCTTGCAGTGCTTTTTGATCTCCTCCTAATTTTAGTCCTAAATTAAGAATATGTGAGCTTATAGGAAGAGCTTTTGCCTCTACAAGTCGTTTATAGCAGGATTGGATCCTCCGCCTAGTGACAGTGAGACCCAGCCAGCTTTTTACAGACCGTAAAAAATGGCAAAAAACTTCCTAAAGGACCAAAGGAAACATTTGGATTACCTCATTTGTAACCTGAGGCAACTGCAGAGAGGCTTTTAAGACATGTTTGAAAACTGAGAATCAGACAGACAAAATTGAAACTAAATGTATGTGACCCATAAGCAATCTTGTCAGTGCACGCTGGGGCACATGAGGCAAGTCCCATGAATAAATTAAATAAATTAATCAATTTACTCACTTTACATCCCTATCATAGCCCCTCACTCCTCTTTTCCCAGTACCACCCTCCTTCTCTCTTCCTCATCCCTTTTTCCTTATTCTCAGAAAATAGATCCCTCTACCCATACACCCAAGCTTATCAAGTAGCATCAGGACTGAGCATGTCCTCTTTCGCTGTGACCCAGCAAGGCAGCCCCACCAAAGGGAAGTGACCACAATGCAGGTAACAGAGTCCATGTCCCAGATAGCCCCTGCTTCCCTTACTAGGAGACTCACATGAAGTCTGCGATGCCCATCTGCTACATCTGTGTAGGGGACCTAGGCCCAGTCTATGCATGGCCTTTGGTGGGTGCCTTAATCTCTGCAAGCCCCACTGGGCCTGGTTAGTTGGCTACGTCACTCTTCTTGAGGAGCTCCTGTCACCTCCAGGTCCTGCTATCCTTTCCCCCACTTTTTCACAAGACTCCCTAAGCTTTGCACAATGTTTGGCTTTGAGTCTCCACATCTGTTCTGATCCACTGATGAGTGGAGCCTCTCAGAGGACAGCTATGTTAGGTTCTTGTCTGCTGGCACAACAGAGTATCTATCACTAGTATTGTCAGGAGTTGGCTCTCTCCTGTGAGGTAGGTCTCAGGTTGAGGCTCCCTCAATATTAATAGTTGGTGTTTTTAAGTTCATGCTGTAGAGTTTTCCAAAGTAAATACTCTCTATCAGGAATAAACGTCTAGAAAACTATCAGACTTTATTTTTAGCACAGTTATAACTGCTGTCCCTAGTGACTACATTTAAAGAATAACAACCTATAATTTGTAGTTAGATTTTAGTAGTCAATAAATTTGAGCATTAACTTCTACAAATGCCTTTCCTAGTAATAATGATTTACTGTCTTTTCCATCTTTCCCTTCTTGTGTTTTTAGAAACTATTCATATTAACTTAAATACCTCTGATTCACCTGAAAACTAGTCATTCTCAGCTCTTTCGTTAGAAAAGGCAGACCATTCTAGAAAACACTTTACATGGATGTTGTTGTAATATGGAGTTCCAATAATGTGTAACTATTCTTTATCTGTCTGCTGGACAACTATTTACTCTAGACTTACTGGATTAATTAAGATGATTTTAAAAATAGAAACACCAATAATTAATAATCTTATATTCCAAAATTCTGAAAGTCAAATTCTTGAAGGTTAACAGTTCCAGATATTGATATTCTAGAAGCTAAAATTTTCCAAAACACAAAGTTCATAGAAGAAAATCTAGGCTGTTAGAAGTTGAATTTTGAAAAAAGAATGGGCTGCAAAATGTGTCAATGATGAAAACTTAAGTTTGAAAATATGTAGTCTTACTTCATTGGTATCCTTTCTACTTGATGAAATTTCCAGGATCACTTAATGAATTCATGACTTATTTGCCTGAAGAAGCCAACAAATTAACTATTTTAGAAATAATTGTGTATATTGTAGAGCAAGAATGTAATATACTATGGTGTTCCTGTTATGCAGGATTGTTGCTACGATTTTGTAGTCTGGGTATTAATCTGCATTCTCTGGAGAAGAAGAACTGACAGAATACACTATATATATTATAAAGAAGTTTTACCACATTTAATTGCATGATTGACATGGGATTAGTACAATAATGACCTTCTATACAACGGGGAACCAGAGAGCACAGTAGTTTCCTAGTCTATATTCTGGATGACTTCAGATATAGTATGGTGTACATCTGTTACATATGAGTAGTGACCTAAGTCTGTCCCACTTCAGTTCTCTGGTTGGTGGTTCAAGCTTTATGAGCACCTGTGGGCCCAGGTTAGTTGATTTTGTAGATTTTCTTATGGAGTCCTTGACCTCTCTGGTTCTTTCAATCCTTCCTCTCTCTCTTCCATATGATTTCCTGAGCTCCAGATAATGTTTGGCTGTGGCTGTTTCTGATTCTGTTGCTTGCCTCATGGATCCCTTTCCCCTAACTGAGCAGTCTTGTCTAACCTCAATAGAAGATGTTATGCCCAGTCCTACCACAATTTGATATGCCAAGAAGGGTTGATATCCATGCAAGGTCTCCCTTCTCTGAGAGGGAAGGCCTGGGATGAAAGGAGAAGGATTTCTGATTAGGATATAAATTAAATTAAATTAATTAATTAATTAAGATATGATGGATTTTCTTCTCTTTTTTTTTTTTTTACATTTTATTAACTTATTTATATTACATCTCAATGGTTATCCCCTCCCTTATATCCTCCCATTCCTCCCTCCCTCCCTTTTTCCCCTTATTCCCCTCCCCTATGTCTGTGACTGAGGAGGACTTCCTCTCCCTGTATGTGCTCATAGGGTATCGAGTCTCTTCTTGGTAGCCTGCTATCCTTCCTCTGAGTGCCACCAGGTCTACCCCTCCAGGGGACATGGTCAAACATGAGGCACCAGAGTATGTGTGAAAGTCAGACCCCACTCTCCACTCAACTGTGGAGAATGTCCTGTCCATTGGCTAGATCTGGGTAGGGGTTTGATCTGAAGTTTATGGCCTGTATTGTCCTTGGCTGGTGCCATAGTTTGAGCGGGACTCCTGGGCCCAATCTTTTCTTTTCCTTTTTTTATTTATTATATTTTATTCACACATTACATCCTGATGGTTATCCCCGCACTCTTATCTTCCCCTTCCCACTCTTCAACCCTCTTCTGCCCTATTTTTCTCCCCTAGACCTCTGATGGGAGGGTTGCCCTCCTACCTCACTGTCAGGCCACAGCTATCAGCATAGCCTGCATTCCCTTCCTCTGTGTGACCGAAATGCTGTCCTGCCATGGAGCAGGTTAAAGAGTGGGCACCTCAGTGCATATCAGAGGTTCAGTGGGCGTCCCCCCTACACATACATACTTGGAGTCTCAGCTGTCCATTAGCTATATCTGAACTGGGGAGTTCTACATACTCTGCATGCATTGACCTTCATTGGTGCATCAGTTTGTGCAGCTTCCTTGTGTCCAGATTCGCAGGCTTAATGGTCTCCCTTAACCCTTGACCCTTGACCCTTCCTGGTCCTTCCAACCCCCATGCTTCCCTACAACTCTCAGTGCTCTGCCTAGGGTATGGCTTAGAGTTCCAGTATCTGTCCTGGTTCCCGTCTAGGTGGAATCTCTCAGAAAACAACTATGTTGGACTAATATCCACTTATAAGTAAGTATATACTATGCATGTCTTTCTTGGTCTGGGTTACCTCACCAACAATGATCTTTTCTTGTTCCATCCATGTGCCTGCACATTTGAAGCTTTTCTTGTTTTTGATAGTGAATAATATTCCATTGTGTAAATGTACCACAGTTCCTTTATCCATTCTTCAGTTGGAGGATACCTAGGTTGTTTCCAGATTCTGGCTAGTATGAATAAAGTTGCTATGAACATAGTTGAACAAATGTGTTGTATAGTAGTGCGTCTTTTGGTATATGCACAGGTAGCACTATTTCCAATTTTCTGAAAAAGTGCCAGACTGATTTCCAAAATGGTTGTGTAAGTCTACATTCCAACCATCACTAGAGGAGTGTTCCTTTTTCTCCTTGCCAGCATGCACTGTCACTTGAGTTTTTGATGTTAGCCATTATGATATGTGTAAAATGGAATCTCAGCATCATTTTGATTTGCATTTCTCTGATGACTGAGTGTGTTCAGCATTTCTTTAAGTGCTTCTCAGCCATTTGCATGGTGGATTTAATAATAATGGCCCCCATAGGCTCATATATTTGAACGCTTAGTCAAAAGAAAGTAAAACAGCTTGAAAACATTAAAAGGATTATGAGGTGTAGCTTTGCTATAGTATATATAGCTTTGTTGGAAGAAATATATGCATGTGTACTTTAAAGTTTCAAAAGCTGATGACAGTTTCAGGCTCTCTTTCTCTGCCCTCAGCCACTTCTCTTGCATCATGGCCACCTGACACCATTCTCCCGGCTATGATGATAATGGGTTAAGTCTCTGAAATGATAAGCAAACTACCAGTTAAATGCTCTCTTTTGTAAGAGGTTCTTTGCTTATAGTGTCTCTTTATTGTAATAGATCAGTGACTAAGACACATGGGATCAATAATTTAATCCCAGTCTGAGGCTGAGAGTCCATACCCTAAAACTCACTAGAGCAAAATCATGAAGAAGCTAGTCTGCAGTGGTGATGAAAACATTGCCAGGGGCTGGCTGGGTAAATTTTTTTTTCCAGGTGTATTTCACTTAGACTCTCAAATTATTGTGTAGTGCTGCCTATATACAGGGTAGGTCTTTCCTCCACACCTACTGGGCTACATATCTGTTGTCACTGGAAATGCCTTCAAAGACACATGCCCAATGTATGTTGAACTACATTTTCATGTATCTTAGTCCAATCATATTGACAAGAGTAACCATCGTGGTTTGTGTATTAGTGCATGTGAAATAGAAGTCTATATGATCTAAGCAGCACAGAACTCAGCACAGAACTGAGAAAATTCAGTAATGAATGCTCATGAAATGCTGCTAAAATCATAAAAGAACTCCAAAATGAGAAAGAGTACATGGACTTTGTTGTGAACATATTCTGCAAGGACAATACATGTGCCCCTCTCAAAGCAATTATTCACCATGATTCAAATCTTTAAAATACAGTTCTCTATTAAGGAAGCTGGCCAGCTCATAGGGCGTATCTCTACAGTTTCATACATTCTAACCCTACAATGTGCTTTTTCACAGTCTTGTCTTTTTAGCTTGTTTCTTTTGCTTTTGTTTTGTTAAACTTTTATATTTAGGATTTGGGGTACTACTTCAGATTGTCAGTATTATTTTTCATAAATTTGTGTGCTAAATTTTTTTATGTTTACATCATTACCAACAAGAGATTTTAAAAATTGAGTTCTAATTTGTTAAATGTAGTTTCCCAAACTTGGCTGTGGTAAATGATATAATTTTAATATTAATTTTTTATTTCAGTATTCCTTACACATAAAAACAGAATAATTTTTCAATGAACAACAAGATTTTCTCATCACATATCTGCATTTGTGAAACAAAGTTTCTTTATATCTCAACTTTTTTTGAGTGATTGTCTATATGGTAATTGGATATGACAGCTTTGGATTAAAATCAAAAGTGTTAGACTATTGTCATGGTATTTCAATGAAGTTGTTTATGAAGCTGGGTGCATAGGCCATTAATGACAGTGATGTGTTGGTGGTTCTTATTATGTGACCTACTTTCACTTCCCTTACTATTTAAAACTATCTTACCCCATGACATTTTTTGACAGGGCTCAGTGTCATGTCTACAAAAAAAAAATGTGGGTTACTGCTAATTCTTTTGTATAAGGGCCTAACAAACCTATAGTGTAGATATTTATTTCTCAAATCTCTTTAAAATGTAAATAAATTAATTTAAAATCATTTTGAAGATTACATTTTCAATATTTATTCTTAGAGATTTTTCTCTTTTGAGATGTCAACAGTCAATAGTATGATGAATGTCTTGAAATATATCCTAGAGAATTATGGCTAAGCCCCTGACAAAAATTTCATAAAATGGTTTATTAAATAAAACTTCCATTAAATAAATAATACTGATATTTTAAAACAAGAAGACATGTACTATGGTTCTTCATCATTCCTGGGGTTTTTGCTGATGAGAACCAACAGAAATAACCTTCTGGGATTAGCTTCAGGGAGGCTGATCGATTTTATTTGGGGTGAATAAGTGTTATGTAGAACTTTGGAGGGGTGATAGGGATATCCAGGGTAGGCAAAGGTCATTGGCTGCAGAGCTAAGGAACTGAGATGCCTGATTTACATGCAGAGACAGTCCAGGAATGCCAGGTGTTGCTGAACAGGTTCTTATCAAGAAAAACGGAAGTTACACCTGTAATTTCCCTAAGGTGCATCTGACATTCTTAATGTAGAGGGTGTTGGGATCTGTGCTCCCTGTGGCAGAGAAGAGGAAGCTTTGCCAGCAAAAGAAGTCCTCCATATCCCCCAAGATCAGGTATTTCTCATAAAGGCAGACTGCAAACACAGCAGCAAGATTTCCTGACAATATTTAAGTGGTCAAAAAAGATACTTTTTTTTTTTCTTAGCAGGGAAGTCTTGAGGAAGATTTTCAAGCATATCTATGCCTAAGAATACATTCAGTGCCATCATGGCTTGGTCTCTGCCCATCTTGTAATCCAAAAGCTCTCTGTCCTTCATTATTAAACATTATGTTGTGCTGATTCCATATATGTAGCCATCTTTTCATAACTTCATTGATGAAAGCTTTTATCTTTCTCAGGCTATCGGCAAGTGTGGATATTACTTTATTGACCAGAATCAGGTTCACCATATCCTAAGCATTTGTGACTAGATGAATGTGACACAGATTTCCTTAGTCCTATGACATGAACCCATTGCAAAAGTTGGAATATAATTTAGTTCCACTTATCTATACAAACTAAAGCTATGGAATATCTGGGTTTATTAATAGGAAAACAGGTACTCTTCTCCAAAATATGAACATTTTCTGAGCATGTCCTGTTACCACAGGAATATATTACATAATAGAAAATGAAAGCCAAGAAATGTTCAGGCTAGGGCTCTTCATTTATCTCCCTATGGACTTGACACTTTGATCATTTACCGCTATAAATAAAGTCTTAACTCTTTTAAGCATTTACTAAGTTTTAGGTATTGTATTAAAGTTTATAGACATTTTATTTAACTTTCATAGTAATTCTAGTGATTAGTTATGATTCTTTAGTACTGTTTTGCAGTTTGAAAAAGCTAATATTTAAGAAAACTGACTTTACCAATGATACAAATATTAGAAAATATCACATCTAGAATTGCTTCTCAGAGATGTCCCAGAGTAAACTTTCCTAGACAAAGACCCAAGAAGATGGCATCTGCCTAGATAAAACAAATATCCACTAGAATTGACACTATGAAGATTCCTATGGGCTACAAAATCTGAAGTTTAAAAATCAATTACCACTTGTGCATGTGTGATCACATAACACTTGGAAGGCTGAAACAGAAAGTTTCATTAAATACAAAACTTTCCTGAGGTACATGGTGAGATCTATGTACCAGTCTGGGCTATGTAGAGAGATCTTATATTTCTCTATCCAATCAGTTACCATTTCAATAATTTTATTTATGTTAATTATACATTCCAAGTGCTTAGAAGGACTTAAAGTGGTTATAAAATTTGAATCACTTCATACTACTTCTTAATCCCAGGCTGGAATTGAGAATGTAGAAACTTCAGGGAAGGATGTCCTTCAGAAATTTCTTATTCTTTAGTACCTGTAGGAGTGCAAACTTCTAATATTTTATCAAGCATATAATAGTCCTAAACTATAATGTTATTTTTATCTACTTTTAATGCAAAAAGTACACTTTTAATAAGAACCTAAAATACACACATATATAACATTTGTAATATCTTATGAAATAATGCTCAAGAATGATGAAGCTTAAATCACGGGTAATATTTCTTTAACTTGTCTCAACTTTCCTGAAAACATTACTATCTCCTTAATTTCTCTTAAAAAAAAAACCACTGGCACTGTTACTCATAATATAAGGAGTTCATCCAGCAAAGGGAATTCCTAGTTTCCAAAAGGTTTATTGGATTTCAAAGAAGAAATTATAATGTTATATCATGGCACATTTTTGCTGCAAGCACAACTGTATGGTTATAAAAAGAGTCATAAAAACCTATAATTCTAGTCTTCACACAGTCTGTAGTTAAAGAAGGGTAATGCTAAACGCCAGATATGAGAAAGAAAGAAAAAAAATACTACCAATGTGAACTTCAGATGAACTATGATTTAACTTCAAGAACTTCATTATTCAGCAAAGAACAGCTTCCAAACATTTCATTCACAAGGCTCTGTGATAAACCTTGTAGAGGAAGGAAAGAATGATGATGTCTAGGATGATGAAAGGAAGCCTAGGCTGATAAGAAATTAAAGAATATACCATACCTAGGTTTTAAACGCCTAAAAGTACCTGAATCTTACCTTAGATTCCTAGTTAAGGTGATAGCTATAGTAGAATTACAAGAATATTTTTAAAAGGAAACAAGTTCAAACAAAACGAATATACTTCTTATGCAAATAGACATGGTGTGTATGTTGGGGGGAAGGTATGTTCTTGGGTAAACTTGGCTACAGAAACACACCTGCTGTTTTTGAGGTCTCCAGAAAGTAAAATTGTGCCAGATATGTGGACAAAGCACAAAGGGTATCGTTTGGTCAGGGTCCACTTAGAATGAAGAAATGGGAGTTAGCAGACACACTGTCTTAATTCTAGTGAGCAGAAAGGATACATGTTACTACTGATCACAGTCATTGAAAGCCATTTCAGTATGCAGCTCAACTATCCAACAATAATATACAAAATGTGGTCTTGTAATGGGCCTATGAGGAAGTGGACAACGGATTTTGATGTGGATTACAACATACTTATAGTAATAATTTCACATAATTTCTTTCATGGGATCACCATGGCAACCAAATGACATAGATATTTTTATGTCTGCTTCATATTTTACAGAACTAAGGATTAGAGAGGTTAGGCAACTAGTCTAAAGTCATTTAACTCACCAAGTAGCAGTCAAGAATTCAAACTTCAAATTTAGTTGTATGAGCCCCAGGACAAGGATATTAAATGATCCATTATATTCTTACTATTCTAAACATAATAATGGCTATGTTATATAGAATGTCAGAGAAAATTTTGGCATCATTTTAATATTAAAATGGATGTATATAAGCTGTTAAGATACCAAAAGAGGATTTCATGTTCCTCATACCTTATACAGAGACTCGTTTACTTTATATCTTGCTTCCTGCAAAAACTTTTATCTAATTTTCTATTAAAATTTTAATTAAATATAAGCAAATTATTTTTATTTCTTCTCTCCACTCTTCCATGACCCCTCTGTCAAACCCTTTCTACTTCTTTCTCACCTCTTCTCAAATTCATGCTTCTTTATTTATTATTGTTATTATTATTATTATTATTATTATTATTATTATTATTATTATTATTATTATATTGTTGTTTTTACACTATATTAATACTACACACACACATACACACACACACACACATAAGAATACACAAATGCAACCTGCTGAGTACGTTTAGTGTAGCTTATAGGTATATGATTTCTAACCATTCTGTATTGTTTAATGAATTAAGTGGCTCATCTCTTCAGAAGATTAATTCTCCTTCTCTCAGCAGCCATTGATGTCCTGTAGTTGTTTGTCAAAAGACAGGACCCATGAATTTTTTTCTTCTGTGTTAGCATATGTACTGATATTATCATTGTTTAGGTACTGTTTTGGCAGCCAAAATTTTAGAGTGCCACGAATATAACTTCCCTATCATTTCTAGAAGACACAATGTTAGAGCAGAGGTCCTAGTCCTTTGGCTCTTACAATCTTCCTATCCTTTCTTCCACTGTGTTTTCTGAGCATTAAAGGCAGAGTTGTAAAACATATTTATTTGTACGGTCTGGCTTCGCACAGTCTGTTGATCTCTGCACTATTGAAACTGGTCTGCAAAAAATTTAATAAACTTCTAGAGAGACATTTGTGTCTGTCAAACTATTAGGCTGTTGAGACAATTGACCTCAAAGAAAAGAGAATGTTCCCAGGAACCTCAGGATGGGAAAAGAATCAGGAACCAGCTCAAAAGGAGGTTGTCCCTTGGAAAGGGGTTTCACACAGTTCTAACAACTTTTCAACTCACTTTACCAGATAAGACAGAAGCCCAGATAGTCGTGGGTCAAATGGGGTGAGACCACACCTTGACCCCGACTCTTAGATATGACTATGCTTGCCCTTTCATTTCAGTTTCAGTTTTGATCTCATCTCAGAACCCCTGAGAAAGATGTGAAAGGTTTGGGGGATTTCTTTGTCTTCCTACCCAGTGTGGCCACATGGATAATCCTTTTTTTTTTTGCTTTCCACTATTAATTGGCTTATTGAGGATTGTTGGGCAGACCTGACCTAGAGCACAAGTTGCAACCTCTAAGCTAATAATTATGGCCTATTTTTTAAATGGTCTCCATTTACTGTAAGAGGAGCTGTTTTGATAAGGGTGATAGTTTGATAAGGTTACACTTATCTGTGTGTACACATTTTAGAATGCTGTTAGGAATTACAAAGGTCTAGCTGGTTCTCTTCTAAGATCCATGACCTCACTAGCCCTGGATAGTTAACTAGGTTTCCAAAAACAAGTGTGATTTCTCTCCTGTTAAATGGGCTTCATATTCAATTACATTACTGTTGGTTACTGTTAAGATATGAGTGCCACTATTGTACCTTTAGGGGCAGCTAACTATGCTGGTCATTGTTATAGTTCACAGGCATTACAGCTAGAGAGCACAGCTAGACTCCAAAGTAGTTTCTGGGTCTACAAAAGTTGGACTAGAAAGAGGCTTTAAGTTTAAGTACTGCCCCAATCTTCTAAGTTCTGTGCCTGAAGTGTGCCAAATCCAGAAACAGAAACTTGCCTTTAATATCTGAGAGACATCCAAGAGTAGATGTACATTGTGTGATTCACAGACTACAGGTTTCTCGTGCCTGGTACTGAGTTTTATTGTTATTGTTGTTGGTAGTTTCTTGTTCTTGTGGAAAGCGCTGTCAGCACTAGTGGCATAACTGATTTAAGCTATATATGTATTTATTTGTCCCTCCCTTCCTCTGTCTCTGTCTCTCTGTCTCTCTCTGTCTCTCTCTGTCTCTCTCTGTCTCTCTCTGTCTCTGTCTCTGTCTCTCTCTCTCTCTCTCTCTCTCTCTCTCTCTCTCTCTCTCTCTCCCTCCCTCTCTCTCTCTCTCTGTCTCTCTCTCTCTCTCTCTCTCTCTCTCTCTCTCTCTCTCATAGATAGAGTATCCTTCACCATTTTAAAGTTTTACTGAGTGTGAATGAAGTGATGCTATTATAATTCACAAGTTTCTAAGTTGACAGTGTTACTTGATCACCACAAGGCAGAACTGCAGTTAAGAAAAAACTGGCTGTCAGTACTGAATTGGAAACTGTCATTGATCCATGGATATTTAAAAAGATGAGGGAGTTGTTTTTATTGTCTTTTTATTTCACAAGCACAATTTGATTCCTACAATTTTTACTCACTATATTTCAAATGTCTGCTGCCATGTAACAAAGCCAACAAAATGTGTGCAGCCCTCAAGAGGAATCTTGGGCTGCCTTCTACTTAGCATTTGAATATAAGAGCCTTTTTGAGCCTGAAGGATACTGGACAATTTCTAAGGGTTGCACATTACAGTGGGACTGAAAGAAGGAAAAAAAGAAGAAGAAGAAATGCAGGCTCATAACATAGCAAATGTAGAAAAACCTGGCATATGATGGGAAGGGATTATTGTCAAAATAGACACTAAAGAATGGGAAGGACATTTTTGTATTTGTTGGTTTTCTTTTGGGTATTTAATATGAGACAAAATGCAGAATATTTATTTATTTATTTATTTATTTATTTATTTATTTATTTACTAAGCAACTCATGCTCTGGCTTGAGATTGAAGCTAGGCAGCTCGCCTTCGGGAATAGAAGCAATGCTTAGCTTGGCCTCACAGTGTTCACAGCCCTGCCCATGGCTGGCCAAATAGCTATCAGTGGAAGCAGAGCAGCACAGTAGCAGCAGCAGCCCTGTCACCTCAGAAGCATGGCAATGCCTAGCTGGTGATAGGAAGCTTGACACCTGGCCATTTATCATTTGAATAATTCCAATGAATAAAAGGAAATACCATAGATGTGAAATTTTAGAACTCTTTAGCTGAAATAAACCATCAGTTGTCTGTCTCAAAAATTTGTAAGATGCTTCCAGAACAGTGGTCAGAGGCTGCACTACAGTGATAGTTCCTGTGTCAGTGACATTGTTTTATTGTGTCCTAGTAGATAGGAGCATAATTTTGCACTTTCCTCTCCCTATCTCCTCCTGTAGCTACTACTCTATCTGAGAAACAGAAGCAACATTATTTACTAATTGACTCCTTTAAAGATCTCAAATGTCATAAGTGCAAAGAAATTCAGTGACTAATATAGATGAATGGCATGTCTATGTCTCTTCATTTCTTTACACCGAATATAAAAGAATTTCCCTATTTCTTACGCTGGACAGCAACATTTGCACCTGTGTCCTACTAAGTTCTGCACTCCACTTTCTGGGCATCTGTGTGTAGAAAAAAAAATCATATGCCATCAGTGACTGTGAGGACTTCACTAAAATCCAAGCAATTTTGATAATAATTTTATCCTTATTTCCTTCTCACACTTAATGCTTGTTCCTACCTCCAGGTAGACACCCTATCTCTGCTCCTGCAGCCAATATAGGTTGAAGTTTTTAGTTTAAACTTACTTCCCTGAAACAGTTCATCTTAAACAAATATTGGAAACACATAGACTTAAATAAAATTTAAATTTTCTGCCTAACGGCTACCCAGGAAGCCATGTTGGAGCCATTGTCAACTTGTGTCCCTGCCTGAGATTTGTCCTACATGAGCTGGGGGACACAATCATTAGAATTAAGGCTTTCTTTTGTTGTACAATTCTTTTTTCAAAAAGATGTGAGAGAATGTCTACTCATTCCAGCTAAAGAACCAAAGACAACCCAAAGTACTGATGCAATCATAACCCAACTTATAAAATCAATGAGGTTGATGGGGCTACTTATAGGAGTCTGTGAGGGTTATTTATAGGCTTTGGATAACTTGAAGCAGTATCACTGAAAATTCAAATCTGAGGAAAATTGTTGCATTTCCTTTCCTTCAAACCAACTGCACCATCCTCTCCCAGTATATATAAGAAACCACATTCCTATCACTTTTGGAAGGGAAGGACCTTCTCCAGCATTAAATATTTAAATTCAGAACTTCTTTTAAAAAGAGCTTTCACACAATATGGAGAGTTTCAATTCAGAATCTCCTGAGCCTTAATGTTCTCTCATCCAGATTTAATGTTTCAAGTCTGAAGTTGCCCTACCTCTTCTTCCAGCATTTACAATTTTTCCACTTCCTTTTTCTCAATGGTCCCCAAACTTAGAAGGCTGTTAGAAATACCCATCTATGGCTGATCATTGAGTTACTATGCCTTAAAAGTCACTTGTTTTTAGGAACTACACCAGTGGTTATCAGTTTCTGTGCTACAACCATGCATTGCAAAAAGGACGTTTCCTTCCATGACCAATTGCAGCTGACAGCAACAGTGATCTGTGAGCATAAATAAAAATGATTACAATGCAATTTGACAGGCACAAATAAAATTCTTCAGAAATAGGATCTTACTATCTCATTCTGTCATTCACTTAACAGCAGCAGTATTCTTTAGGTATTGGGCAGCCTCAGGGGCCTCCCTCAACAAAAGCTCCTATGGAGATACCAGAGTTTTCTTTTAATAACCTGTAGTCTTCATGAATGCCATTTTCTACTCATGCAAGGTTCTTTTTTAAGTTACTATTTTAATAACCCATTCCTTGTTTCAATTAACCCAGCCTGAATAGGGTAGCAGTAAAGTAAATGGAAGTACCACTGCAGCCTTCTGTCTTCAGACCAATTATGCAAATCAGTGTTTGCCAAATGACTACCACTGTCACTGTTAGTTCTTTAGGAGTTTCTGTGTGTGGTCCTTGATGATGCCTTCACTTGTTGCTCACTTGCATGCAAATGCTTTTAAGAGGTCTGTTCCAGTATCCACATAAGCAACAGCATATTCAAACCCTTACTGACATGCATAGACCTTTTATAGTCTATTTTCTTGTCGCTGTGGCACAAGTTGATTTATATACATGTTTTGGCATAATATTTGCTATGTTGTAACATAATAGCCTCATAATCCTGTGGCTACAATAGGACATAGCCATAATATGGCTGGGAAGCATATAAGACATTACAATGTTCTATAGGAATGTTGAATGAAGTATTAGGTATTTTTGAGCCTATATTAGCTCTCTTCTGATTTGAATTTATATCAACCATAGGCAACCTCTAGCATAAATGATGGGCAGACAGCCTAAATTCTGGCGTCTGTATAATAAAACTACTTTATAGAGGGCAGGCAGGATAACAAGAAAAGGTCCAAGCCCACTATCCTGTGACAAAAAGTGAGTTTGTCAAGGTAACTTTGGCAAAATACTCTGAATGTCCACCGTTGAGTATTTTAAGTGAAAGAAAGTTTTCTTCTGGATTTCAGCATTGATAAAGTCTAATGCAGTGTGCTATCACCTGTATCAGTTCAGCCTAAGGGTCATGTTGGGCACAGTGGCGTGGATACGGGGAACTAGCTTATTTAGCTGTTTATGATCCATGGACATTCTTCAGGAGTCATTTATACTGGGCTGTTAAAAGTGCTTTCAGCTAGGTAAATAATCTTTAACTTTTCTAACTTCCTGATGGTTTCTCTAATTTTTCAGAGCTCCTAGGCCATATATATTGTTTACTATTTGCCATTTCACTCAGTGTGGGCAACTTCACAAGTTTAAATTTCCCCTAAGTACATAAGACTCTCTTCACAGCTTCCATTCTTAGCAATACACTTTGTCTACATAAATGATACCACCATCACCACAATGTTCTCTTACAATAAAGTTGCATCTGTATACTCCATAAAGGATGGATAACCAGACAACCCTAGGATGACACGTGGTCCTTTTTACATTCACTGTCTTATCCTCATATCCATCCATGGCTGCTTGTTCCAGTGTTGCTTTGGGGGCTGCTGTGGAAATGGTACAGTCAGCTCCTGTATTCACTAAAGCCAAAGGTGTGTGTGTGTGTGTGTGTGTGTGTGTGTATGTGTGTGTGTGTGTGTGTATCAGACCATTGAATGGAAAATTCAAAGATAATCTTTGGGCCACATGTTTCACTTACAATCAATCTTTGCCACTCCATTGGTGAAGTGGCTTAGGTGTTTCCCACTACCTCCACAATGATGTATCCAGTGGGAACGGCTTATACCTACATCCCTGCCTTCCATTCTTCTACATCCTTTTGTGAACTGCTACTTAGGCTCCAACATTTCCCAAAAATTCTCAAGCACAGAATTTGATTTCTCAGTTTTTCCCCTACAAATTCCAGTTTGACATAAATTTTATTCCATTTATTTTAAAGTAACTTGGACAGGACTCATTATATTTTTCTCTTTGCTCGTCTCCTCCTGAATGAATTTTCAACCTACAAATGCAATTTATATGCTAGTCTAGATCATTAAGGTCTGCCAAAGCCTTTCTAACCTTGTAAAGTTCACATCCTGGTATAGGACTTAACAAAGCCACAGCCCCCTAAGCCAGCCCTGTGGTCCCTACTGAATCAACTTCTATAACTCCTCTGGGATCAGTTTATTAGCATAAGGAGCTGTTCATCAGAGAGCACTTCTCTTGTTCCAAGTTCCTCAGTCATTTTCATGCTTTCTCTGTTGCTTTCTATTACCTTATAATGTTGGAGACGCCAGACTAGGTGCTTCCAATGGCGCATGTAAGCTAGTCTACAAGAAACTTATTTTCCTCATATTACAAGCAATTCAGATTTGAAGTATTCCAGATTAATATAAATGGATGTTTTTGTTTGTTTCCTTTTGTAATTTTATTTTTGTTTTGAGACAGTGCCTCATTATGTCCTCTGTTGTCTATATAAGCCAGACTAGCCCCAGATATATTGAGACCTGCCTCTCTTCCTTCACTGCTTGGGTAATAGACCTCTTCTATTACGTAGTTTTCTATATTGGATCATATTTAAGATCTTTGCGTGTTGAATAAGGAGTTTCCCCTTCCTCTCTATTAAAGGTTGAATCTGACAGGTACCGTCTATCACTTTTACCATGTTCTTTTCCTGCTTACTCTGATTGTTCTCATGGGTTCCAAGTTTATGGTTCCCAGGAAGCAATCTTTAGCACAGATCTAACTTGCACTCTCTTGACCTTTCAGCTCTTCAATCATAAGAAGTGGCAAGGCAGCATCTCTATCTAATCCTATCCCATGTCTTTTTGTCATTGTAATTACTCATGTATATGGACAAGTTGCTTTGGGACAGTCGTCTTTGCTTCAGATGAATTTCTTACTTCACATAGAAGTGGCCAGGCAACCTCTACAGCAGCTTTTTGAGACAGTTTCCCCTTATATAGTACATTCTCATACTCTAAAGATTGTCCTAAACCCTTAACTTTTCTAAGGACATCTCTATAATAGTGGAGTGGATCCTACTCATTAAAGAAGTGTGCCACATCCTATCACACGGAAGATGAATAGCACCCAAGAATTACCACCACCCAACACTCTACATTAGTTACATGTTTTACTACATATCTGAAGGCTAATGCAACTGCTGCCATACCAAGAGGTGCACCATCAAATACCACATGGAAAAGTTTGGATCTGTTAGGATTTCTCCTACAGACACTCCATCCTCAGATGGCTCAGCCTTAGTCACATGTCTCAGGATCCATTGCAAGGGCCAACTAATAGATTTAGATTAATACTATATGAGAAAAATAAAAGATAAATAAATATTACATGAGATAAATAAGCTAATACCTCACATGAATTCTCTGAGACAAATTAAAAGCATTTTGTCTCATTTTGTGTATGTAAAATTAATCTGAATGTCCATATATATTAGACAATCCATTACAGGCCAAAATGATATAAAATGCCATGAGAAGTTCTTCATGAGGTTTCTCATTTCTATACATTATTTAAGTGAAGACAAGGCATCTTCTGTTTTAGACTAGCCTTCCAATGGCTGTATATTGAAGCCTTGGAACACAGAGATGATTTATGCGTTTGATGCAGACATCAGGTGTTTCTTATCAAGGTTTACACAGATCATGTTACTGTTGGGCAAAGACTGGGATAGTTTATCTTTAGGCTATTATAAGAGCTTCCATCTCACTAAGCCTAGAGTCACTCTGTACTAATATAAGTTATATGTTGCCTTAACCTCTATGAAATGCCACTATGGGACTTAAGATAGGGGAATAAAGCAAAAGGACACAGAAACCACGGGAAACTTGCAAGGCCATGAATAACACATTACTTAGTCATGTACCGAGCAGATAGATTAGTTAGGTTGCCTGTAGAGTGTGTTGTGTGACACTGTTCCTGGTAAAACATGATCAAATGTGTGCAGATAAGACACACCAGACCAAAGCAAGGATACCAACAAAGTTTGATCTGTGAACCAGTGAATTTTACAAAGGTTACTTACAGGAATATAGGTGAGTGATTGTTTAGTGGAAAAGAATAACTCAAAGACAACAGCATCACCAAAAGTACACTGTAACATGGTGGCATCCCATGAACGTGGAACCTGGAGCACACTGTATGAAGCTGAAAAGTTTGGAGACTGTCTTTTTCAGGCAGACAGGTGATCTGAGCCTCTTTCAGGCAAGTCTGAGCCTCATCCAGGTAGCTTACTGATCTCTGCTTCTTCCAGATGGTTCTATTGGTCTTCACTACTACTTGGAGGCTCAGGAGGTCAAATTTCTTTTAGGAAGCTCATGTTATCTTAAGATGTCTTGCATAGGTCCTCACTGAATTCATATGGTTGGAGAGATGAACCTAGTAAATCTGCTTTGGTTCAGGGAGTTTCTGAAATCTGTCAATTGTTAGGTCCTGAATAAAAGGAACTTCCCTGCAGGGTAGAATGGTCAACATTATTTTACAACATTCTGTGTCTTAAAGAACTTTCTTCCAAGGTGAATTGTTTCATCTGAAATGAAATAACTGCACAACAGATGCCTATTTTTCACAATCTTAACAGTCTCTTTGCTGTAATTTTTCTACTACTTTAATCTCATCTTTTCTTCAGAATATAATGTTTTCACCCATTCCTCATTTTCTGATCTTTATACAAAACTGACCTTATTACTTATTAAAACAATATTTTCTGATTGTCTTTTCTCTCTAAGCTTCCAATATCTGAAGCAAAGATCTATGCCTTACTAATCTTTGAAATATTGACTACTAGTATTAAATATATTAGTCATGGACAGATTGGATTAGGGTATTTTGTATAGCCAAACCAAGACCTTCAGGTAGTTGACTTTTGGGTATGGCAAATGCTCTATCAGCTTCTTATGAATAGATGAAACTGTAAAATATTTTCGTCTAAATATAACTTCAGCCATCATGACACTCTTTAGCATGATCTATCAATGATGTATTATTCCTTCTGGTGTTCTTTCTGCTACATCATAAGGTATGACCCAAAACTGATAGGTAGGGAGAGGTTAAGTTAATGAGCCTGGTTGTTGACACCTCAGCAAAACATCCTGCAATATTTCAGTATTTCTTCAAATGTCTATACGTATACTTTTGGGTAAAGACAGACATAAAATGAGCTGTTATTACAAAAATGCATCATATTTCACAAGGTTTAAATGTTTCTACCTAGAAAAGATGGAAGCATTATAGTTTCTAAGTTTAATTATGGTTTTCCTGAAAATTTCCAAAAAGCTTTTCTTTCTCTCATGATTCCTGGGTCCCTCAGCTCCCTCTTCTCCTAATTGCTTCTGTTGCTAATAGGTAGACTTAATGACAGATACATGATCATCCCATTGTGGTTGTCACCAGTAGAATATAGTGTGAATCTCTAGAGGGCTATTAAGTAAAAAAAAAAATTCTGTTAGAAAAGATATACAGATAGAACAAAATAGAAAACTCTTTTTATTTAATGTAAATAAAAATTTCTTATATGCAAGTGTAGATTGAGTATAACTATTGTATTTGGCACATGTTAAAAAGTCATTTTTTTTGAGATTCCAAGATGGCGCCGACCGATAAGCCACATATCTGCTCTACTCAGAGGAGACCAGTGACATAAATGGAGCAACAGATTGCTGGACGTTGAGAACTGTAGGTGAGTGGGGCCCCAAAGGCCGCAGACCAAACAAGGGGCCTACCCCCCTGGGACAAGCAACATCCCTGAGGTGCTAAATGCACTCCCCAAACTCTGGAATGGAATCCACATGCAAACTGCAGCCTGCATATAAAGCACAGACTCTCTGTTTGGGGAAGGGATTTTCCAGAATCCCCAGCCAGAGGAGTCTCAGTGAAGAGGGTGAATCTGCCCTAGGATTCCTCCTTCCACACCACCCCAAACTGAGGAGGTCACCTACCTAGGCTGAGTAGAAACACAGGCGGTGGGACCCAACAGAGACAGCTAAAGTGGGACTGCAGCTTGCTAGCCATCTGGGGCCCAACCTAACACTGATCACAGCAGACTGAGCCTGCAAACAGCAGCAGTGAGAAATCAGCTTGGATTGCATCCACAGTCCTATCAGGAGACGAGACGTGGGTCTTGCCTAGAGTGATAGCTGCGCATCAGAGCCTGGCGGGAAGATCTAGTTCCATGGGGCGACCCCTAGAGCTCTGCAAACCTATTGTGCCTACCTAGCCAAGCCGCAAGGCATTGGCCCTGCACTCCCTGAACGAGAGAGCCTACCTGGGGCTCCTGGTCTGAGAAAGGCAGGCACTTTCACATTATCGGGAGACGAGACGTGGGTGGGTCGTGTTTGCAGTGTCTAATTGCTGACCTAGAGCATTAGTGGAGCTTCATAGCCTGGCGGGGAGATCTGATTCCGCAGGCGACCCCCTGAGCTCTGCAACCCATCTGCAACCCTGTTGTTCCTACCCAGCCAAGCTGCAAGGCACTGGCCCTGTACTCCCTGAATGAGAGAGCCTAGCAGGGACTCCTGGCCCGAGAAAGGCAGGCACTCTCACATTATCAGGAGACAAAACATGGGTCTTGCTTGCAGTGTTTAATTGCTGACCAAGAGTAACGTTGGTCCCTCCAGCCATATAGTTATGGGAGAGGTTGAACACCTCTAAGGGTATAGAGACAGACCTAAAAGACAGCTACACCTCTAGAAGATCTGATTTACTTGGGGTCTTGACTACAAAGCCATAGGAAGGACAGGCAGCTGGGATCAACCTACAAAACCAGAACGTTTGTGTGCGGACCTTAGTCTAGGTCCCCAAACTGCTGATCTGAATCACAGTAGTAAAGTCCAAACAGAAATCTACTTTGGCTGACTCAGCCTGGAGCCCACGGTGCAGAGGAAAATCACTAGGAGGGAAACCGGATCACCTACCTGTTCCATGGAAATACTCCCTGATCCCCACAGGCAAGAGCACCTGACCTATAATCAGTCATCAATTAACCAGCAAAGGTCACTACAAAATATCTTCCAACATCAGAGCCATCAAAACGACAAGAGGACAGTGAAAGAATGCTAACAAAAACCAAAACAGTTTGGCATCTCCGGATCCCAGCATTCCCAATGAAAACAACCTAGAGAACCTAACAGCAATGGATAGTCAAGAAAATGACCTCAAATCCTTAGTAAAGAAGATGATAATGGAAGAAACAAATAAAATCTGTAAACAAATGCAGGAGGAGGCAAACACGAGGGCTGAAGAGTTAAAAGAGTCATATAAAGAGGCACTTGAAGAATTCAGAAAAATATAAATAACCAGATGAAGAAAATCATTAAAACAGTCCAAGACATGAAGATAAAAATGGAAGATATGATACAGGAATACACAGAAGAAAAAGGTGATCAAGAGGCATCAGAGAAGAAAGCAAGCTTCTCAGAGGTGGCCTTATCTAACAGATTGCAAGAAATGGAAGAACTAATATCGGGACTTGAAGATACAATCACAGAACTGGATACAACCATCCAGGAAAATGCTAAATCTGAAAAGTTCCTGACACAGAGCATTCATGAAATAAAAGACAACATGAAAAGATGAAACTTGAGAATAATAGGTATAGAGGAAAGAGAAGGCAACCAACTCCACAGTCCACAAAATATCTTTAATCGAATAATAAAAGAAAATTTCCCCAATTGGAAGAAGGAGATGCATACGAACATACAAGAGGCCTACAGAACACCAAATAGAATAGACTTGAAAAGAAAATCTTCCCACCACATAATAATAACAACACAAAATATACAGAACAAAGAAAACATTAAAAGTGGTAATAGAAAAAGGCCGAGTAACATATGAAGGCACACATAGAATTACTCCTGAGTTCTCAGCAGAGACCATGAAAGCCAGAAGGGCCTGGACAGGGGTTCTGCAAACCCTAAGAGAACACAGATACCAGGCAAGACTACTATATCCAGCAAAATTATCAATAACATTGACAGAGAAGACAAGATATTCCATGACAAAAACAAATTCAAACAGTACCTAGCCACAAATTCGGCTTTACAGAAGTTACTAGAAGGAAAACTCCACTCCAACTGGTCAAACTACAACCAAAACTGCATAGGAAATAGGTAACTATACCATTACAAAATCACAATCTCACAAAATCTTGACTGTTACAAATACCAAAAATGAAGGGACTTACCAATCACTGGTCATTAATATCTCTCAACGTCAATGGTCTCAATTCTCCAATAATAAGACACAGACTAATGGAGTGGATGCATAAACACGACCCAACATTCTTCTGCATTCAAGAAACAGATCTCAACCACAAGGACAGACATTGCCTCAGAGTAAAAGGTTGGGGTCAAAATATTCCAAGCAAATGGTCAAAAGAAACAAGTCGGAGTAGCCATTCTAATATCTAATAAAATAGACTTTCAACCAAAATTAATCAAAAGAGATGAAGATGGACACTTCGTACTTGTCAAAGGTAAAGTCAACCAAGAAGACATCATGATTTTGAACATCTATGCTCTGAATACAAGGGCTCCCATATTTGTAAAAGAGTTAGTAACAAAGCTTGCCCCACTCATCGATACCCATACATTAATAGTGGGAGACTTCAATACCCAACTTTCACTCAAGGATAGGTCTTTGATTCAAAAACTAAGCTGGGAAATAACCTCATTAACTAATGTCATGAATCAAATGGATCTAACAGATATCGACAGAACGCAAAGGAGTATATCTTTTTCTCAGCACCCCATGGAACGTTCTCTGTAATTGATCACATAGTTGGTCACGAAGCAAACCTTAACAGATACAAGAAGATTGAAATAATACCTTGTATCTTATCAGATCACCATGGTCTAAGGCTGGACTTCAACAACAACAGAAATAACAAAAAGCATACTAACACATGGAAACTAAACAACTTTCTACTTAATGACACATGGGTCACGGAAGAAATAAGGGAAGAAATAAAAGACTTCCTGAAATGCAATGAAAATGATGGAACAACATACCCAGATTTGTGGGACACATTGAAAGCAGTGCTAAGAGGAAAATTCATAGCACTAAGTGCCTTTAAAAAGAAAATGGAATCATCCCACATAAACAACTTAACAACACACCTGGAAGCTCAAGAAAAAAAAGAAGCAAAAACACCCAAGAGGAGTAGACGCCTAAAAATAATCAAACTCAGGGCTGAAAACAATAAATTAGAAACAAAGAGAACAATCCAAAGAATCAACAAAACCAAGAGCTGGTTCTTTGAGAAAATTAACAAGATAGACAAACTGTTAGCCAATCTAACTAAAAGACAGAGAAACACTATCCAAATTAACAAAATCAGAAATGAAATGGGAGATATAACAACAGACACTGAAGAAATACAAAGAATCATAAGAACCTACTTCAAAGGCATTTATGCCACAAAATTTGAAAATTTAAGGGAAATAGACAAATTTCTTGAACGATTCCATTTACCAAAATTGAACCAAGACCAGATAAACAAATTAAATAGCCCTATTTCGCCTATAGAAATAGAAGCAACCATTGATAGTCTCCCAATCAACAAAAGCCCAGGGCCCAGATGGTTTCAACGCAGAATTCTATCAGTCCTTCAAAGAGGAGCTAATACCGATACTATTCAAGCTATTCCAAAAGATAGAAATGGACAGAATATTACAAAATTCCTTCTATGAGGCCACAGTCACATTGATACCTAAACCTCACAAAGACCCAACAAAAAAAGGAAATTTCAGACCAATTTCTCTTATGAACATTGATGCAAAAATATTCAACAAAATACTCGCAAAGTGAATACAACAGCATATCAAAGACATCATTCACCATGACCAGGTAGGATTCATTCCAGGCATGCAGGGATGGTTTAACATACAGAAATCCATCAATGTAATCCATCATATAAACAAACTGAAAGAGAAAAACCATATGATCATCTCTTTAGATGCAGAAAAAGCACTTGACAAAATCCAACACCCATTTATGTTTAAAGTTTTGGAGAGATCGGGAATACAAGGCACTTTTCTAAACATAATAAAGGCTATATACAGCAAACCAACAGCCATTAAATTAAATGGAGAGATACTCAAGGAAATCCCTCTAAAATCGGGAACCAGACAAGGCTGACCTCTGTCCCTATATCTCTTCAATATAGTTCTTGAAGTTCTAGCCAGAGCAATAAGACATCAAAAGGAGATCAAGGGGATCAAAATGGGAAAGGAAGAAGTCAAATTATCCCTATTTGCAGATGATATGATAGTGTATATAAATGACCCCCAAAATTCCACCAGAGAACTCCTACAGCTGATAAACACCTTCAGCAAATTGGCAGGATACAAAATAAACTCAAAAAAGTCAGTTGCTTTCCTATATACAAGTGACAAACAGGCAGAGGAAGAAATTAGGAAAACTACTCTCTTCACGATAGCCACAAACAACATAAAATATCTAGGAGTAACTCTAGCCAAGCAAGTGAAAGACTTATTAAAAAAAAAAAACTTCAAACCACTGAAGAACGAGATTGAAGATGACATCAGAAGATGGAGGGATTTACCTTGTTCGTGGATCGGGAGAATCAACATAGTAAAAATGGCCATCTTACCAAAAGCAATTTACAGATTCAACGCAATTACTATCAAAATACCTAAAAAGTATTTTGAAGATATTGAAAGATCAATTCTCAAATTCATATGGAGAAAGAAAAAACCCAGAATAGCAAAAACAATCCTATACAATAAAAGATCCTCTGGAGGAATCTCCATACCTGATCTCAAGCTGTACTACAGAGCAACAGTAATTAAAACAGCATGGTACTGGCAAAGCAATAGGCTGATGGATCAATGGAATCAAATTGAAGACCCAGAGATGAATCCACACACATTTGCTCACTTGATTTTTGACAAAGAAGCCAAATCTATTCAATGGAAAAATGATAGCATCTTCAACAAATGGTGCTGGTCTAACTGGATGTCTACATGTAGAAAAATGCAATTAGACCCTTATTTGTCACCATGCACAAAACTCAAGTCCAAGTGGATTAAAGACCTCAACTTAAAAGCAGAGACATTAATTCAGTTAGAGGAAAAAGTGGGGAAGAGCCTGGGACACATAGGCACAGGAAACAACTTCCTGAACAGTACACCAACAGCCCAGGCCTTAATGTCAACAATTAATAAATGGGACCTCCTGAGCCTGAGAAGCTTCTGTAAGGCAGGAGACACTGTCAGTAGAACAAAGCGACAGCCTACAGACTGGGAAAAGATATTCACCAACCCTTCATCTGACAAAGGTTTAATATCCAAAATATATAAAGAACTCAAGAAATTAAACACCACAAAACCAAACAACCCAATTGTGAAATGGGGCTTGGAACTTAACAGAGAATTCTCAACAGAGGAATATCAAATGGCTGAGAAACACTTAAAGAAATGCTCGTCCTCATTAGTCATCAGAGAAATGCAAATCAAAGCGACACTGAGATTCCATCTTACACCCATCAGAATGGCTAAGATCAAAAACTCAAATGACACCACACGTTGGCGAGGATGTGGAAAGAGAGGAACACTCCTTCATTGCTGGTGGGAATGCAAACTAGTACAACCATTTTGGAAAGCTATCTGGCACTTTCTCAGGAAAATGGGAATAGGGCTTCCTCAAGACACAGCTATCCCAGTCCTTGGAATATACCCAGAAAATGCCCTACCATACAACTGGGACATATGCTCAGCCATGTTCATAGCTGCTTTATACATAATAGCCAGAACATGGAAATAGCCTAAGTGTCCCTCAGTAGAAGAATGGACTAAGAAACTGTGGTACATTTACGCTATGGAATACTACTCAGCTATTAAAAACAAGGAATTACTGAAATTTGTGGACAAATGAATTGATCTAGAAATTATCATAATGAGTGAGTTCACTCAGAAACAAAAAGAGACAAATGGTATATACTCACTTATTTCAAAACACTAGTCCAAGGGATACGTACCATGAAAAACTTTACTTACCAGGAAAGTGGGTCGGAGGAGAGGACATCCTATTGAGACTTTAGGCGAGAGTAGCATGGAAGAATGGGGAAATAGTAGGACCCATAGGGTCCTGGAAACCTACAAGAAGAACTTTATGATAGGCAGATCTGGGTCCTGAGGTCTTCCTCAAACTAAGGCACCAGCCAAGGAGAATAGAGGTAGTAAACTTCGAATCCCTACCAAGACCTAGCCAACGAACATGATATTCTCCACCGTTGAGTGGAGAGTGAGATCTGACTCTCACAGGAACTCTGGTGCCCCTTTTCTGACCACGTCCCCTGGATCGGGAGGCCTGACGGCACTCAGAGGAGGGATAGCAAGTTACCAAGAAGAGACTGGATATTCTAAGAGCATATATAGGGGGAGGAGGTCTCCCTCAATCACAGACATAGGGGAGGGGAGAAGGGGGGAAGTGGGAGGGAGGGAAGAATGGGAGGAAACAGGGGAAGGGCTAACAATCAAGATGTAATATGAATAAATTAATTTAAAAAAAGAAAAAAGTCATTTTTTTAAATCAAAATGAAGAAATATATTTGAAATCACCTCCCAATCTCACCCATATACACTAAAGAAAAACCAGAGGGTATATAAATTTCTGAAGATTCTACAGTCCCTTAAAGAGGCTCTGTGAATGGAGGAAACAGAGTTTTAAAAAGTATATTTTATTGAAAGGAAGTCAAAGCATTGTTACATTCTATAAAAATATTGAAAAGCACTGATGATGAAGGTGGCTATACACTATAAGGAATTGAGTCAGAGCCTCAGCATTCAAGCTTAGCCAAGACCAGTTTTGACATCAACTGAGGAAAATTGTGGTAGGATGTGACTCCTGTGGCTGGCTGGCTGGTGACCCTGTAGACATTCTCTGAGGGTAACCTTCCAGGCCAGAACTGATTTTTACCACAATAGCTTCCACGGATGGTGGCATGCTGGGGCTAGGGCTTATGGCTCTTAGGGGAGGGATCTTCCACTGATGGTGGCAACTGCCTAAAAAAAAAGGAAAGGAGAGAAAAGAAACACACACACACACACACACACACACACACACACACACACACACCACACACACACACAACACACTAACACTTGAAGATAAAGTAAGAGAGACTGGCAGGTTTCAACAAGCTTCTTCTTCTTTCTTTATTTTTTCTCTCACAGTTTATATGCCCCAACAAAATCTTTCAAGCAGTACAAAGATCACAATGTGTTTACATACATTTTTCTCTATAAATAAATGATTACAATGAACATATGTAAGAAAATCATGCTCCCAATATCTTCACATGATCAAATGTTTCATGCATTATGGGTGAGAACCAAACATGAATAACAAGTAATTTCCAAGAACCCACATACATCTGTCCCCAAGCAACTTGTTATATATTAACAGAGTATAAGCAAGCAAGGTAATTTCTCAGCCCGCTTTTCTTTACTGGCAGGCTACAATTTGCAGTTACAAAGAAAGAATCAATTATCTTAAGAAGTTATCTTATAAAGATCTTAAAAGAATCACAAATCTAAACTCCCGTATAAAAATAATCAGCCATTTCTACTTTAAGTCCTAAAGGTGATCATCAACTTATTAATATGTTTTATTAAATCATATCAGGAAGCTGAGGGCAGAAAAATAGAATAAGGAAATCGATTGTCATCTCGGTCACTAGGCCAGCTTGAAAGAGTGGTGTCAGGCAATGCTTCTATGGGCCATTGTTCTTGCTTTGCCAATCTCAAGAAGTCCCTAGCTTTACTAATAAGAGAGTACTTTCTCTCAACTTCAATTGTCCCCTAATATTTCCTGCATCAGGGCCAACAGCAAAAACATCTGTACCTCACTTTGCCAAACAATCAGAGCCACAAGTAAAAACATCTTTAGCTAACTTTGTTGAACAATCTATTTTCCAAATTCTTTCTAAGGCCAACAATCATTGTTAGCAATCTACATCTGTAGATTGTTTTCAGAGATGGTGGTTCAATCATTAATCTGCTCCAGCAGCAATGCCTGAAAGAGATCAAGCACTATTATTGCATATGCCAATGATACTGCACAGTGAGGTACTGAAAGCCCTTTAATAGTACTCACACAATTCACATATCAAGGGGATTATGAGGACCGACCACAAAGGTAACAAGCAGAGGTTTTCTGCATAACAGCATGAAGTCCTCATAACACATAGTTCTCTGGGTTATGCCTCGTTAAGACACACCCACTGAAGGTATACTAACCAGTTGGCTTCATTCCATGAGTTCTAGAACTGTTTTGCTGTTCCTTCTGCATGGCCCCCAACACAAGCTAACTCCATACAATCATCTGCAATGGAAATCATACTCCATGCTTACTTTATGACCTTCTCATATGACCTAGGATGATGAAAAGTCTTGATACACAGGCTGACCATAGGTGATGTTTCAAGCTGTGACAGCTGTTAAAGTAACTTTTACTTGCCTGCATTAAATGTCATCTTAGAAAATGTCAAATCAATCTGGTGCTTTCTCAGAAAGTCGGGAATAGTGCTACCTCAAGACTCAGCCATATCACTTCTGGGTATATATGTGAAAGATGCTCCACCATACAAATATACTCATAGCAGCTTTATATGTAACAGCCAGAATCAGGAAACAACCTAGATGTCTCTCAACCAAAGAATGGACAAAGAAACTGTAGTACATTTACACAATGGAATACTATTCAACTAGCAAATCAGGAAACCATGAAATCTGCAGACAAATGGGTGGAACTAGAAATGACCATCCTGAGTGAGGTAAACCAGACCCCGAAAGACACACATGATATATACTAGCTTATAAGTGGTATTATCCCAACATAGATGTCCTGTGAGAGACTCCACCCAGAGGGATCACGACAGACACTGGGACTTACTGCTGGATTCTGGGTGAAGAGCTACGGTGGTAAGGAAGAGTTGGGGGATGGAAGGATGGGGGGAGGGGAGAACATCAAGAGCTACACAAGGAGATTATCAGGGCTGACAGATTTTGACCCAGGGGCCTGTACAAACTGATTCACCAACCAAGGACATTGCAAGCAGAGGACCTGTTCAGATGTAGCCAATGGACAGCTAATTCTCCACATGGGGAAGGGGAGAGAGGGAGTGGGAGACTGTCTCTTTCAAGAACTCTAGCGTCTGTAATTTGATCACTGCCCCTTAGTGGAAAGCCCTTGTGGGGATACAGAGGAATGGGATGCAGCCTATCTAGATGAGACCTGATGATAGGCTGTGGTCAGAGGGTGGGGGAGGAGGACCTCATCTGTCAGATGTCTAGGGAAGGGAAATAGAGTGGAAAAAGGGCAGGGTGGGAACAGGAACATAACAGCAAGGGGATTACAATAGGGACATAACGTGAATACATTATAATAATAAAAAATACAGAATTCTAAAAAAAGTTGAAATTAAATAAATTAATCCCTGAAAGTCACCAGTGAATTAATTTGACACCACGAAAAGACAATGTTTGTTTTAGCCACATACCTGTATATGTTCTTTAGCAAAAATTAATTTTTTAAAAATTTTTTATTGCTTTGTTTTATTTTTTATATTGTTTTTAAACTAACAAAGGATGAAAAACCATTACCAGCTGTATAGTTTGCCCTGTCTTTTGATTCAGATCATACGTGATTGACTGCTCATTCTCACACTGCTTCCTTCCATGTTTGTTGTTTGTTTGTTGGTTTTCATTGCTCTTATTTTTGGCTTGATTTTGCTTGGTTCTATTTTTTGTGTACTTTCTTATGCTTTACATTTGGGTTTATAATCTTTGTGGATAAATTTTCACATATTATCCTTTGTTCACATTAAAAAAATTTGCAAATTAGTCTCAACAATGCAGCCTTGATAACCTCAATGATTAGTTCTCATAAGTTTTTTGTTGATTTTAGAAGTTCATGATAGACACTTGGGTTTTTGTTTCTTCCTTTAGATATCTGTTATTTATTATACATGATTGCATTGATTTAAAATTACATAGCATGGCTGGAATTGGTAATAGTGGGCATCTTTGTTTGTTGCTGAATTTTTTAATTCATTATTTTGTATTTTCTGTGTATGAGACTTTTCTCTAAGTGTATGTGTGTTCATCATTTGTGTGCTTAGGGTCTATTAAGCTCTGAAGACCCTATCTGCACTACTGGCACAAATGCCATTGTCACTTTTTATATTATATTAACTATTTTGATGTAGTTACATTTTTGGTATTTGCTTCTGAAACGTATTGACCTAAAACATACTTTCTTCTGTGTTTTTTGGGGGAATAACAGGAGGGAAGAACAGTAGTAATAGCATTAGGTATCAAAATAAAGGTGGCCTTATAGAGAGAGATAATAATTGCCTCCTCTTCCTACCTTTTCTGTAAAAGGTGGTACACAGAGACATAATTTCTTCACCATGAACTTGGAAAAGTTTTCCATTAAAGTCATATAAACTGGTGTAAGCTCCTGTGGTGACTTTAACAATGAATTATCCTTAACAGATTTGTGCTATCCATAAATTTACTTTCCACTTGAAGGAATTTTTGATAGCTTTGTTTTTCAGGAAAGTTCCAACTCAGACTTGTTTTTCCCCATTAATGAAGAAACCTCTCTGAAGACTTGTTTCTCTTCCATTAACACAGCACTCTGGCTTTTGGGAACAGTAACTATGCAGTTTCTTTTTGAGCATGGCGGATGTTTCCTCTAGTCTTGTTAAAGGGGTTGTTCATGTAACTTTCATTTATTTGCTCAAACATATATTCTGGAATCCAGCTAAAGGCTCTGCCTCAGTTAATTAAATCTTCTTGTCCCTGTAGTTTCCTGATGGGTGTTCTTTGTCCTGAAATCTTCTTCTCCATAGTGAGATTGAGAAACATAGAACTCACCTTGTTTCTCACCTCTCAAATTTATTTACTCCTTGAGATTCAAAGACTTGAAACCTTTATCTTTGGAATTTATATTTTTTGTAATTTTTCCACTTGAAAGAGGAATAGGATTCCTTCGGTTCATTCTAGTTAGCAGTACATGTTCGAGGCTGAATATATTTACGATAGAAGGGTGATGTGTATTCTTTTCAATAGAAAATTCTCTCTCATTTAACGCAAACTTCATTACTGAACTGAATTGGTCAACTTAAGAAAAACACTTATTTTAGCTCAATTTTGAGATGTGCAAATCCATAATTACCAATCTGGTGCTCTGGGACCTCTTGGAGAAAGAAAGTGGAGGGTGGAGGGCTTCATTGTCTCTTTAAAGGCATAAATGCTAATGACTGCAAGGCCTCCTACTTAATCCCACCTATGAAAGGTCCTACCATCCTCCAATAGTGGCCAATATGCTTTCAACATATGGACCTTTGGAGGCCAATTTAGAGCCAAACTACAAGGCACACCACTGTTAACACATTATACTGTTTACAGTTAAGAACATTTTCCTCTTTGGCTCACATCCTGGATAATTTTTAAATTAGCTGAAAAACCTTGTTGGAATTTACTCATTACTACTGATGACTTTTCATAATATCCGGTTCCCAGTCATACAATTGGGATAGTTTTATTTAAACTAGACACACACTATAGTCATTTGTGAAGCAAGAACCACAATTGAGGAAATACCTCCACGAGATTGGGCTGCAGTAAAACATTTAGAGTAATTTCTTAATTAGTGATGGACGGAGGAGAGGCCATTCTATTGTGGTTGGGGCCACTCTTGGGTTGGTGGTCCTGGGTTAAACAAGCAAGCAAGTTGAGAAAGCCACAAAGAGCAAGTCATATGCATCATTAATCCATAACTTCTGCATCAGCTACTGCCTCCAGGTTCCTTCCCTTTTTTAATGCCTTTCCTTACTTCATTGAAGAATGAATAGTGATGTGAAATTATAAGACAAATAAACCCTTTACCCCTCCCCAACATGGTGCTTTGGTCATTGTATTTCATTACAGCAATAATAACCCTAACTAAGACAGATGCCACCTGTAGATTAGGGAAGAGGTTGGATGAGAGGGAGAACAGGCATCAGCATTAATTAATTCTGCTTCTTTGCTAAACCCACATGCTGTTTAACTATCTAGGTTTTATATATTTATAAGGTAGGACATCATCTCCTTTCTTGACAGTCTCTGGTCTCTGTGTTGTTGCTGCTTAGATGGTAGCTCATCCTTTTCAAAGTCTGACCAAACAACCCCATGCTTGCTTGAATTGAAACATACTATTATTTTCAGAGAATTTTTAAGATCAGGCCACCAAACCCTTTTTTTCACTGGCTCCCCAACTGATTCTCTTCCTTGTTTGACAAAGTTTGAAACAATTATTCTGGAGGAACAATTTATACCCCTTACACATTTATTGAGAATCTTTGTGGATATTTTAAAGTCATTTTTCCTATTGTTTACCACATGTTTGAAATATTTCTATCATTATTGTCTTTTTCATATGTTAAGTCAAGTCACATTGTTGTAATCATTAACATAGAATTACGCTGTTTTATTATGAGACCAGATGTGCTTTACAGATTTCTGAGAACTCTTAGAAGTAGCTCACTTTTGTAAGTTATGTTGTCAAGTATTTATATGCACAACTTTTCCAAAATTCTAACCATACATCTTCAGAAGATAGGATTCACTGTAATTGGAACTAGACATCTAACTTAGAATTTATCTAACAGCATGATTTTTATATGTTCATCATTTTAACATTATTCCAAATTATATGCATGTTACTTCAGATATATATTCCCTCAGTCCAAATGAGAACTCTTTCAAAGTTTCTGGGGAGAGAATTGCATCAAACTTCAAATATGACATTAAAATTTTAACTTACATTGATAATATTGACATTGTCAATATTTTTATTCTTATCTTTAAAAATATTTCCAAAGGAAATCATGTAAAAGCATAGTATTTGAAAGTGTATTGAACATGTTTATTTCTATCTATAGTTAAAAGCATGGTGAAGTTTTAATTTCTTTAGTTTCTTACTTGTTCTTTTAAAGACACTATTGAATTAATAGTACTATTACTGTGCTCCCTATTAAAGAGGTAGCTTGATGAAAAGTCACTTTGCCTCCTTTATTGTTAGTATCCCAGTTCTTATTCAGAGTAGAACCTGGCAAGCATTGTGAGTCATTTTCTGAAAAAAAAAAAAAATCAAACGATTACTATCAAACTGAAATGGAGCAAGAATCCTCATATTTTATAATGAGATAGTCAACATTAACTTAGGAATGAAGACATAATGAAAGACTTTTGGTTAATATCTTAATTTTCAAAGATGTTACACTTGCACTGTTTGGTTGAAGATGTTTCTTCCAATTATATAGTGTTTTTTAATGTCTATGAGAGCATAAAGCACTGTGAAATATTCTAGCATTGCTTTGTTCAAGAATCATCAAATATAAAATGACAACACCACTGATCAGAGTATTTTGGCATTTTTAATATCACTGGTTTTAAGCAGTACTAACATGTTTCTATAATATATACAAGCTAATGTACTAAACATTGATGCAAAAAGTCAATCACTTATTCACTCATTAGGTAAATATGTTTTCATTTTTTAAAGCTTTCTGTTTAAGCATGTGTTCTGGCTTTTGGGTATGCAGTGTATTTGAAATGCAGAAGACAACTCTGTAGAGCCAGTTTTTCCCCTTCCAGCTTTATGTGGATTTCAGAGACCAAATTCAGACTATAAGGCTTCTTTGCAAGTTAACCACTGAGCCATCTTGCTCGCCCAACAAAAGTGTTTTAAGTGACTCTATATCCACACACAAGGTACTGGGATATTTAAATATATTTTTTTTATTTTTACTAGGATAATTTACCCACACTGTCTCAAAAAGTGACAACAGGGATCTTCATTATTTAAGTGAAATTCAACAAATGCTTTCTCTATGAAGCAGTCCTTGACCACTCTATTAGAAACAAGTACCTATTGATTCCGTATTTTATTAAATTAATTTTCACATCATCCTCTAGTTTGGTCCAAACTTTCTGAAGGATTGAGCCTCTGACTCCATTTTTTTTTCAATCAAAAGTTAAGACACTTGGCCAGGCATTATATGAACTGTAGAGAAAAGTAAGACACAACTACCATCAACATTTTGACTTTAGTGTAATGTGTAAAACACTATATGTAATTACCTTTACAAGCTACTTATATATCTTTATACATGTAGAAATATGTGAACTTGAGCAGAATGTTTTTGAAGCATTTCAGTACTGCTCTATTAAACCAAACATAATTTAACATGATGCCAAGAATGATGTAAGACCAAATAAATATTATTAAGTGAAAATTTTCACATTTCAATATTAGGCCTACTAAAAATTATCTTTCTCACACAGTCTTAGTTATTTCTTTTCAATATATAATAAAATATGTTGACAAAGGAAGTTTAAGGAAGAAAAACTATGACATCAGATAAAGAAGATGTGGTTCCAAGAGAGGAGGAAGACTGTTTACACTGCATTCACACACAGGGTGAAAAGCATGAATAGGAGGAAGTCCTGTTGGACTACACAACCTCAAGGACCATTCCCTTCAGTGAACCAGTTCCTCCAGCTAGACTCTTTCCATGTCCTTGCCAATCAGTATTACCAACTAGCCACCCACTGTTCAAGCAAGTGTGCCAGTGAGCTCATAGTTCACATTCCAAGTACAACGTCACAGCCTTTCATAATGCTGCCCCCTGAGTCTCTCCACTGCATTAGCATTTTCAGATCTTGGTGGTTCATAACTAGAAGAACGGACTGGAATCTTAGCACAGATGTCAGGCAGTGATGTGGACAGAGAGAATACAAAGTTTCCGGTCAGAGAATCTACTCTTGACTGCCTTCTCCAACTCCTAGAAGGAAGGACTAAGTAATTATTTGGTGAACTTTGTTTCTCAGCTTTATTTTCTATTTTAAAAAGGGGGGGAATAATAGCCCCACTTGTAGCAAGGCACAAATGAGTATACTTGATGTCCTTTGAGAACTTCAATGGCAGATATCAAGATGTAGCTCAGAGTTAGAGTGGTTGCATCACAGGCCCTGAGTACAATCTTCATCATTCACCAAAATATTAAATAAGTTAAAACAACAACAAAAGAACAAATTATGAAGCCTTTAAAATGATACTGTGAATTCACAAGGTCAGGAATAGGTTACCATGCTGGGTCCAACACAGTAAGAATGTTCTTTCATGTCTCACCTTGCCTATCAGTTACACTGGTAACTTATCTATTTAGAAAACTGACATTTTGTTACTGAACTCTAGTCTTTATAGCCATAAAGTTGGAATATACCTTTCTTTTCATATTGAAATGCATAGAGAATTTAACATTTTGAGCCTAAAATAGATGTAAAGTGTTCCAAAAATATTTGTAATGATAGGAATATAATACTAAACTACTGTCATTTGTAGCAGCTCACAATCATGGGATGTTATCATGGACAAATCAGTATACAGAGTGTGTTATGGAAATCATCTCAACATAATCAGTAGCCAGAACTCTCATACTGCTGGCTGAAGATGCCACTTTGAGCAGCACTGTACTACAATGAGGAGATCAAGAAGGCAGGTTCTGAAGTCTGGATGCAAACCAAGCTATAAACTTCTCATTTAAGTGATTTCTATTCCCTGAATCCTTATATGTTTATTTTTATAAAATTGTGCAAGTGTGCTTTTCTGCTTCATAATGTTGTCATGAGGTTTTAATTTGCTAATATGCAAAAAGCATATTCAGTTTCTGGCTGAATGGTAGATTGAGCTTTGGTGTTTTTATTTTTTTTAACTTTTATTTTGTTCTGTTTTAGTTTCTCCTTCTGCTAGCAAAAATTCTGGTCAAACTATCTATCCATTCTAGACCTTGACTTCCTAATTACAATGGGGATAATAATATCTGATACCATCCACTATTATATTAAATTAGATAATGTATAAACTGGAAGACATTTCAGGCATCTCATTCATATTGCCATCTCATTTTCTTTCACTTTCAGTCTATTTTTTACTCAAATCTCAGTAATTTACCAAGACATGCTCTGGAAGGAAATTCTGGAATAAATTACAATTCCAGGAAAACTGTGCATTTTTATCACTAAGCACAGCTATCTCCCTTGGGCTGTTTATGCTTTACATCAGCAGCTTCCCTGGAGTCATCAGACTTGACAGCACTGTGCTATGTGGATTAGTGTCAGCAATCTTTAAGGTGCAGTGGACTGCGAGACACCTGGGGCCCATCTTCTCATCCTCTGACTCACTAGACAGCATAGAGCAGCATTCCCAGATGTTCACCCATGCAATCCCCACCAGGCCTAAAAAGATTACAAAAGGGATCGATAGGAGCTCCGTTCTCGTGAAAGTTAATAAGGAGCAAGGGAATACAGAGTCATATCCTGTTGAGCATTATGGGAAGACCCAAAATAATTAAACTATTTTTATCTGAGAGCTCCTAAAGCCTGGTTTCACTAATATGCCTTTGAACAGTTTCTCTCTTATGCAACCTTTATATACCTTAGGTGTTCCTTAGTTTAAAAATATTCAAAGAAGTACAAAATATCATTTCTTGAAGATGACCTCAAAGTATTTATTCCACACAAGTTAAATATTGTGACCAAAGGGAATATGCTGCTTAAAATATGTATAGTCCATATAAAATGCCATAAACTTATCAATACAAGTTACTTGATTTCATAATGATATATTTTACTCAGAAACACATTAAATGATACTTTTAGTCTTTGGTTCTCATTGAAATGAGATACTACAAGGAGCTGAGATTTATACACCAAAGTATTGAGACTATTCAAAGGGTGCGAGCTATTTACATGACATAGCAATGCCAGACATACATAATGCAGCCATAAGTTAAGTGAGACTCAGCTGGCCGTAATTGTAAAAATTTTAAGTATATAAGAATTTTCAAAGGTTTTAGTTGCATAAATCACCAATTCACAGTAATATTGCTGCAAGAATATTGCATATAGAAGCTTTATGTAATTTAAAAACATTTAGCAGTGTCAGTTCATTATATCTCTTAACCTTGCCGTAGGGTAAGGGATTCAGTGTTATTTACATATTATTCAGTGTTTCACCCATTAATTTTCTTTTAAAACCCCAAATACACCTCTCAAATTCAACTCATTAGCTTCTATTCAACTAGGAATGATAACCCACTCAATTTTCTGTATTCTCTGAATGCTATTGCAACCATATTTATCCAGATATTGGATATGCTTATGCATATTCTGAGTTTCCTAGTAAGATATGAATGAGAATTCTTAAAAATAAGCTGTATTTGCAATGGGAGATACAAGTTATGTGTATAACACTGACTAGATGATTAGACTACTATTCAGCTATTAAAAACAATGAAATCTTGAAATTTGCAGGCAAATGGATGGAACTAGAAATAATCGTCCTTAGTGAGGTAACTCAGACTCAGAAAGATGTGCATAATACATACTCAACTTCCAAGTGCATATTAGCCCAACATAGATGTCTTCTTAGAGACTCTACCTAGCAGAGGAGAAGAACAGATACTGAGACTCTATGCTGGACTCTAGGCAAAGTGCTGAGAGTTGTAAGGAAGAGTGGGGTGATGAAAGGACCTGGAGGAGTCAGGAGCTCTGCAGGGAGACCATCAATGCCTTGCGGATCTGGACCCAGGGAAGCCTGCACAAATTAAGGCACCAACCAAGGACAATGCATGCAGAGAATGTAGACCCACAATTCAGATGTAGCCACTGGACAGCAGATTCTCCAATTTTGGGGATGTTACTGCTGTCAACCACCTAACATGAAAACTAGTGCTCACCCTTTGATCACTGCTTCTTGGCAGGACAGACTTGTGGGTACACAGAGGAAGAGGATGCACGCTGTCCTGATAAGACTTCATAGGCTGTGGACAGAGAGTGGGGTAGGAGCTCCCGCTCTGTCCCTTCAGAGGTCTAGAGAAGAGGAGTAGGGAAGAAGATGGAGGGAGGGTGGAAATGGGAAGATAAGAGTGAGAGAATAACAATAAGGATGTAAAATATGAATAAAATAAAATAAAATAAAAAACAATAGCAACAAAAGAATTTCAATGATATGGAGAGGATATATATGGTTGAAGAACAGGAGCCTAATTACACTTTATCTTTAGCCTAGCAGAGATAGCCATTCTTGGCCATCTTCTGTTTTGTGCCTGAGACTAGCAGATAACAAATTTTTTGAAATGCATTAACTTAAGAAGCCCAGGTTTAATAGGTCAGGCTCTAAGATCAACAAATAATAAATGGGAACTTATGAAACTGGAAAGTTTCTATAAGGTAAAAGATACTTTCCACAGAACAAAAAGAGAGCCTACAGGCTGGGAGAAGATCTTCACTAACCCTACATCTGACAAAGGGCTAATATCTAAAATATATAAAGAACTGAGGAAAATAAACACTACCAAACCAAGTAATGCAATTTAAAATATGGAGTACAAAGCTAAACAGAGAATTCTCAACAGAGGAACATCAAACTGCTGAGAAACACTTAGAGAAATGCTCAATGTCCTTAGTTATCAGGGAAATGCAAATCAAAACGACTCAGATTCCAGCTTACACCTACCAGATGGGAAAAGATCTTCACCAACCCTACATCTGACAAATGTCTAATATCCAAAATATATAAAGAACTCAAGAAATTAAACACCACCAAACCAAATAACCCAATTGAGAAATGGGGCTTGGAACTAAACAGAGAATTCTCAACAGAGGAATATCAAGTGGCTGAGAAACACGTAAAGAAGTGCTCAACCTCCTTAATCATCAGGGAAATGCAAATCAAAATGACACTGAGATTCCATCTTACACCCATCAAAATGGCTAAGTTCAAAAATTCAAGCGACACCACATGCTGGCGAGGATGTGGGGAGAGAGGAACACTCCTTCATTGCTGGTGGGAATGCAAACTAGTACAACCACTTTGGAAATCTATCTGGTGCTATCTCAGAAAAATGGGAATAGGGCTTCCTCAAGACCCAGCTATTCCACTCCTTGGAATATACCCAGAAGATTCTCCAGCACACAACAAGAAAATTTGCTCAACCATGTTCATAGCAGCCTTATTCATAATAGCCAGAACATGGAAACAGCCTAATTGTCCATCAGTAGAAGAATGGATAAAGAAACTGTGGTACATATACACTATGGAATATTATTCAGCTATTAAAAACAAGGAATTCCCGAAATTTGTAGATAAATGGATTGAGCTAGAAGTGATCATAATGAGTCAGTTAACCCAGAAGCAGAAAGACTCAAATGGTATATACTCACTTATATCTGCATATTAGCCCAAGGGGCATGTCCCACGAAAGCCTTCACTTACCAGGAAACTGAGACAGAGGGGAGGACATTCTAGTGGGACTCTAGATGAGAGAAGCATGGAAGAATGGCAAAGTAGAAGGATCCAGAGGGTCCTAGAAAACTATAAGTAGAACATTATGATAGGCAGATTTGGGCCCAGGGGTCCCGCTCAAACTAAGGCACCAGCCAAGGACAATACAGGCCCTAAAACTTTAAACTCCTACACAGATCTAGCCAATGGTCAGAACATTCTCCACAGTAGAGTGGAGAGTGGGATATGACTTTCTCACATACTCTGGTGCCTCACCTTTGACCATGTCCCCTGGAGGGGGAGACCTGGTGGCACTGAGTGGAAGGACAGCAGGTTACCCAGAAGAGACTTGATACCCTATGAACATATACAAGGGGAGGTAATCCTCCTCAGGAACAGTCATAGGGGAGGGGAATAAGGGGAAAATGGGAGGGAGGGAAGAATGGGAGGATACAAGGGATGGGATAACCATTGAGATGTAACAAGAATAAATTAATAAAAAAAAGGAAAAAAAAAGAAAAAAGAAAACTCAAGTGACAGCACATGCTGGAGAGGATGTGGAGAAAGGTGAATATTCCTCCATTGCTGGTGGAAGTGCACGCTTGTACAACAACTTTGTAAATCAATCTGGTACTTTTTCAGAAAATTAGGAGTAATTATATATCAAGACCCAGCTATACTACTCTTGGGCATATACTGAAAGATGCTGTACTGTACAACAAGGATATTTGCTCAACTACATTTATAGCAGCTTTATTATTAATATCCAGAATATGGAAACAACGTAGATGTTCCTCAACTAAAGAATGGATAAAGAAGCTGTGGTACATTTACATAGCAGAATACTACTCAGCTACTAAAAACAAGAAAATCTTGAAAATTTCAGGCAAATGGATGTAACTAGAAACAATCATCCTGAGTGAGGGAACCCAGACCCAGAAGGACACACATGGTATATACTCACTTATAAGTGGATATTAGCCCAAAGTAGAAGTCCTCTGAGAAATTCCACCCAACAGGGGAACAGGATAGTGGCCAGACACTGGGCGGAGTGCTGAGAGTTGTACGAAAGAGTGGGGAGATGGAAGGACCCAGAGAGTTTAGAAGCCCCACAAGAAGACCATCAAGGCTGGGGAATCTAGACCCATGGGAGCTTGCACAAATTATTGCACCAACCAAGGACAATGCATGCAAAGAACCTAGATCCCCTGTTCAGATATAGCTAATAGACAGGTCATTCTCCACAGCTATGAGTGGAGTGGGGACTGCCTCTGACATGAACTCTGGTACCTGCCCCCACCCTATCCTAATTTGATTACTTCCTCTTGGTGGGGAGGCCCAGCAGGCACACAGAGGAAGGGGAAGCAGGCTATCAGGATGAAACATGATAACACTGTGGTTATATGGTGGAGGAGGACTTCTCCTTCTGTCAGAGGTCTGAGGGAGGGGAATAGGGTGAAAGAGGGAGGAAGGATGGTAATGAGAAGATACAAGTGAGGGGATAACAATCGGGATGTGATCTGAATAAATTACAGTAAATTAAAATTTTTAAAAAATGACAAAAAGAAAGAAACCAACCAACCTTTATTTCTACCAACCAAAGAGCCATAGATACTATCAATTCACACAGAGACCTACAAATGAGGTGTCTCTGCATGGTTCTAACATTCTTTTCTTTTTTTTTTTTTTTTACCAATTCATTTGAAGAATATCATTATTTATGAGCTGTTTTTTTGTCAGATGATATAAAAGCTTCATGAAACTACTTTTACACTTGAACATGGAATTTTGAGGTAATCTAAATCTTTGTTCTCCGACCATAGTCAGTGATGTTTGACTCAATAATAATATTTTCCCCGTTGAGGTAGAAACTGTATTTGTGTATCAATAATGTTAGAGGTTTAGAAGGAAAACTCAATCCTGGATTGTGTAAAAGCCACCCTACTTCACACCTTCTCCTCCATTAGAGTTTGTATTTAATAAATTTTCCTGATTTTTCTTCTTCTTTTTTAATACTATTTATTGGTTATGTTGGTTGGAGTTTTTAACTGTAGTGTTATATTGTTTCTTACAGCAAGGTGACTGTGGTGTCTACCTACAACTCATTTTTTTAAAATATGGTTATTTACAACAACCTGATTCTGTGGCTTTCTCAAAGCTGAACAGGGGATTCCCTCCTGCAGTTTTCAGGGTGATCCTTTTTCTATGGGCTGTCTGTGGTAAGTGGCATGCAGTGTTTCTCCCTAGTGTGAAGGAAGTCAATAGACTGTATTTTACTGTGACAGCTCAGCCATTTGACTTGAGCCTTATTACACTTGATGGTTACCTTCAGGAATGCCATTTTCAATTGTTTATTTTTCAAGCATCCTGTCAGTTCAAACTACAGAAAAGGAAAGGAGAATGCTGAAATTACTAATGTGTACCAATAATATGAAAGCATTTCATCAAACATAAATTGATGAGGACTATGTATCAATAATGAAGTACATAGATATTTGCTGAGTGCTAATTGGGTAAAAAAAAATCATGCCAAATAGTATGAGCATGCTTCAAAATTAAATAAGTAAGCATACACTAATAGTATGGCATTATCTATAGGGAATAAGAAATACACAGGATAATTTTATGATTTGGTTTTTAAAGGGGACCGTAAAAGATACACACATTATAGGATATGGGTAAGGTTTAATGATCATCAGGCCTTTAGGAAAGACAATTCTGCTGAACTTGTCACGCATTTGTTGATTTTTTTCATCAGGGATACTCCTAATGATTTAAGCAAAGAGATCAGTATTGAGTAGATGTCTTGGCTACTTTTCTATTGATGTGCTAAGACATCATGACCAAGAAAATTTTTATAAGAGTTTATTGATGGATTAAAATTTCAGAGGGTGGTTCATGACTATGGCAGCAGACAGGCAGGCATGGCACAGGAGAAGTAGTTGAGAGTTCACATATTGAGACAGCAACAGCATGGCTAAGAGAAATGCCTAGCAATGGCATGGGTGTTTGAAACCTCGAATCTTACCCACAGATGAAAGACTTTGAACTTTAAAAAGAGATTTTTAGATTTTAAAAGAAGTTGGTTATTTTAAAAGGACTGGAATTTTTTTTTAATTTATTCTTGTTACAACTCAATGGTTATCCCATCCCTTGTATCTTCCCATTCTTCCCTCCCTCCCATTTTCCTCTTATTCCCCTTCCCTATGACTGTTCCTGAGGGGGATTTCCTCCCCCTGTATATGCTCATCTAGCCAATGGACAGAACATTCTCCACAGTTGAGTGGAGAGTGGCGTATGGCTTTCACACAAACTCTGGTGCCTCATATTTGACCATGTCCCCTAGAGGCGGAGACCTGGTGGCACTCAGGAAGGATAGCAGGTTACCAAGAAGAGACTTGATACCCTATGGGACTGGAATTTTAATATGCTCAAATTTGTAAAGACTATGGGATGTTTAAAGTTGTTTATGTTCTTAGAGTGAGATCTTGGAGATAAATAAGAAAGGAAGCAAGGGTTGTGTCTAAAGAGTGATGTGTTTGTGTGTCAAGTTGACAAGGGATTAGTTGTAGCAGCTGGTTTTGTTTGACAACTTGATACAAGCTAGAGTCATCAGATACATAGCAGCCTCAGCTGAGGTAATGCCTCCATGAGATGGAGCTGAAAGCCACTTTCTAAATTAGTGACCGATGGGAGAGGGCTGTGCATATTATGGGTGGTGCCATCCCTGTGAAGGTAGTCTTGGGTTCTATAAGAAAGCAGGCTGACAAGCCACGTGAAGCAAACCAGCAAGCAGCACCACTCCATGGCTTCTACGTCAGTTCCTGTTTTATTATAAAACTCAAAGAATCTTTGTATTGGTTATGCAAATAGTCTTAATTCTTTTGAGATCTATATATTACAAACCATTCTAATTAAAAATATATGTACATTCATTAAACTATTTGATATGAACACATTTTTACCCTAACAGAAAATTTCCTATTATATGAAAAAGATTATTAGCTTTTCTCTGCATTTCATCACTAGCTTAAATAATTTATTAAGGCACTTGTAAATTTACCATTTTTATTTACTCTACTTTTAATTTCTTACAAACCCAACAAGTTACTTTTTGCTCAAAACAATTCATGACTAGAAGAGATGATGGTTGACTTATTGGGTTGTAAGGAAGCAATAAAGTGGGCATTCTTCAAAAGGATATGATTTAGACAAGTATTTCTGAAGCAGAAGTATTAGTTTGTATTGAAAATGAATGTCTTTTTCTTGAGAAAACTGAACAAACACAGTTTAAACAGACATTACAAAACCACTCTGTATTTAGAGAGAATTATTTAGATATTCAAGCACAAAAATGTAATCCTTCACATTAGGAAATAAATTGGTCAGACCTTGGAATCTGCCATAACATCATTCTATATTAAAAAAATCTTGTCATAAAACAATATCTTACCAAATTAAAGTGCTGTCTTTAGCATTCACACTTTGTGGTCTCACCCTATGGTTACTGACTACAAAGCCTGAGACAACAGTTTAAGTACATGCAGTTATTTCAAGTGCTTTTTATAATGGTTTCCAACAACAACAAAAAAATAGATTTCCAAAATATAAATAAAGAAAAGTGCCAGAGTCACAACATTCTTTTACTTGCTGATGTAATAGGAAGTTTCTATGAAAACTTTTTAAAAGTAGATCATTATGAGGGAATTGAGGAGTTATAGAGTCCAGAAAAAGAAAAAATGCTATCAGTTTATTTGTGTGTGTGTTGAAGGAAAAGTACTGATCTCTCAAATAAACAAAGATAGAACAAAAAAGAAAACAATATTTTGGTGATTCGACCAGGATGTACTGATAGTCTTATATTATAATCCAGGGAAATAAAGACGCTGTTATACATAAATCATGATCAGTTAAGAAACCCTGTCTTGAAAAACCAAAAGTCAAAAGAGAAAATGAAAGTATATAGAATAGTTCAATGATGTCTTATTTTCAGGAACACCTCATTTAAAAAAAAAAACTTCTGAAATAATTATTTTAAAAAGACTAAAAAAATGCTATGGGATGACATAAAGGAAAATGTGCACAAAATAAAGTACATTTAATGTCTTTCGGTGATTCACTGTGATGAAGATGTCAGTTCTTAAAAGACAAACCTACACTTCTATACAAGTCTAATGAAACTACCAGCAAACTTTCAACAGAATACTCAAAGTGAATCAAAAGTTCTGTGGGAAAAATAACACAAGCATAGGCCAGAAAAGTCAGGACTATACTAGGGAGGAGCCTTTAGGCGCCCACGCATGACAGGAATTCCCTATCACACTAAGAGAGTGATATGCATACATGAAAAGTAGGCAGACATTGTAACTCAGTATAAGTTCCAGGAATAAATATAACTATATATGGCATTTTTTTTTAATTTGTAAAAAAGAGATATTTATTTTCTTTTTTAAAAATTTTATTAATTTATTCATATTACATCTCAATGGTTATCCCCTCCCTTGTATCCTCTCACTCCTCCCTCCCTCCCATTTTCCCCTTACTCCCCTCCCCTATGACTGTGACTGAGGGGGACTTCCTCCCCCTGTATATGCTCATAGGGTGTCAAGTCTCTTCTTGGCTATATGGCACTTTTTTTTTCCCGAGAGGTTTCATTGTGTAGCCTTGGCAGTCTTGAACTTGCTTTGTAGACCAGGCTGGCTTCGAATTTACAGCGATCCAACTGCCTCTGCCTCTGCTGGGATTAAAGGCGTGTGCCACCACACCTGGCTGGCATATTTTAACATTATAGAGAAAAGAAGTTTATTTTAAAAACTAGAAAGAGAATAGCTTATATGGCAGTAACAAAGAAATCACTAACCCAAAGGGGTTTGGATGGGTAAGGAAAAACGGGTCATTCAATAATGTTGGGAGACCTGAGTTACCTCTGAGGGGAAAAGAAAGTCTGATTCTATTCTGGACATATGAGAATGGGGTATATTCCAAATGCACTAGGGTTCCAAGTGCTTTGTAAACAGTCAATCATGAGAAACAACTGTACAAGGAAGAAGACCTTTTCAATTCTCATGAAACCAAGAAGCTATCTTGTGAAGGACTGTGGGTTAAAAAAAAAAATAGATGTGGTATTGCTGGGATGGACTTGAATAAGGCCCTGCATTTCATATGTGATATCTAAAATTAACAAATTAACAAATGTATTCAATTAAAAGAAAGCAAGCAAAGTCAAAAGACAATTATCAAATTGGGAGAAAACTATATGAACTTATGGCACAGTCAAAAGTCCATCCCTTTAGTGGGAGGACAGAATAGCAGGAAGGAAAAACAGGCTAAGGATACATAACCTTCATTAAAAAGAGATTCACAAAATTCACACACACACTCAAAAAAAAACATATATTAAGCAACTCAACCACAGAAAGGTTAAACTGGAACAATTCTATGTTTGGGAGAGCAGATATTCCTGGACTTGTTGCCCCAAATATAAATTGGTTGATACAACTCCTGTGAAAAGTCGTTTGGTAAAGTTTGCTGACATATAAATAACATACTTAGTATGCGTGTTTGTGATGTGATGCATGTTGTTATTTCTTGAGCACTACTGCCAACAGTAAAACCATAGAAGCATACTAAATGTGCATTAGTATCTACCCCTGTGGGGTCAGTTAAATGTAGGGCAGCACATCTTCATACTAGGACAGGCAAGACTGATACAAAATGTGAACTTACCGATTGATGAACAATGGCTTTTAGAATAAAGGAGAGTCTATATGTGTACAGCCAAAACAGCAGTGAAATGATTCACAAGACACTGACAACCCCACTTCTCAGGGAAAAGAGGATCTGGATAGCAAATGCACAAGTATGTAAAGGGTTCTCAAGACTAAGCATTTCTTAATATACTTTAACTTTTTACATTTATTACTAGGATAAGCTATGTGGCTCTGTGGTCCAGAAGCACCAAATGAAACACAGTGAACAAGCTTAACAAAATAAATGAATGGGAAATGAAGGGGAAACAAGGTAAAATCAGCCTTTCAATCACCTTTTCTTCTTTCTCAGTAAACACACTTCCCCTTAAACAACAGTACCACATGATTCCATCAGTCTCCGGACTTGTCCTCAATCCCTTGTGTTTTGTTCATCTCAAAAGATATCTCTACTCTCCAGATAATCCCAATTCAAGATGTGCTCTAGGCAATTTTAAGATATGGGTTCTATAGAAGCCACTGTTAAAATTTATAGCAGTATCAGATTAAAACAACCCAAACAAAACCTTTAAAGAAGACAAATATCTTTTGATAAGTGACTTAAACAAACAGACTAAATAATCTTTTCTGTAACTGGGAAATTTCAATCTATGTTACAGTCTATTTTTCACCATAGTAAGGATTATTTAGCATAATAGCAATTTGTCAGCAAATTAATAGGTCCAATGATTCCCTTGCTCATTTTTTCATAAAATTAAATGTATTTCTGAAAATTTTATACCTGTGAACATTAGTTACATAATTTTCCCTTTCTCTCCATCCTCCAATATCTTATCATGTCACCCACCTTGGTCCCACCCAAATTCATGGTCTTTTTATTGTTTTACACACACACACAGAGAGAGAGAGAGAGAGAGAGAGAGAGAGAGAGAGAGAGAGAGAGAGAGAGAGAGCACATTGGGTATTGGAGAATGGAGGAAGAGGCTCCCTTCACAAAATTAACTTGTTGATCGGTGTTACTGTCCAGGTCTTGTTTGGGCCATCCCTGTCATCTGTAGAAGACACAATCTTGCCGTAGACTTCTTTTTCCTCTGGCTCTTCCAATCTTTCTGCCCCCCTCTTCTGTGATGTTCCTTGAGCCTTAAGTGTATAGGGTGTTTTTGATGTATCATTTAGGGCACAACACAGTCAGTTTTTCTCTGTATTCTGGTCAATTGTGTCTTTATATAGTGCTTTTTTTTTTCTCTGCTGCATGAAAAGAAACCTATTTGACAGTATTATTTTAAACAAGGTGTGTTATCCAATGAGTGCAGTGCAAAAGCTAACCTTGAAGATAAAATATGAATAAAGTATTTTCAAGTTACACAGTATGCAAAGACCAATGTACTTTAATAATAAGATAGTGAAGTTCTGTTTCTATTATTCGCTTTATCCTTATAAGTTAGCATATTTATATAGAATTTATAAATAATGATCATACATAATGCTGGTATGCACATGTATCTTTACTTAAGAATTCATACTTTAAAGCATTAGTTAGCTGCTTGCCTGTAAAAAAGAAGAAATCACATGCAATATAGAAGACACAGTGAAAAGTGGCAGCATAAATCAATTCCTAAATAAAATTCTGCTGAATCATCTGGTAAGTTACATAGCAGGGTGTTAATAGAAGAGAGATTCCAAATTGTTGGATTTTTAAGTCAGGAAAGTTAGCACCTGGTTCCAAACTCATTTTTACATATGAAGAATTGTGTGAACTTAAGAAATAGTCCCTGTCATGTCTCCACATAAATATGTAGCACATAAGTATAAAACCAAAACTTTTTGAATATTTGTTTTTCTATGACATACTGCATGGAGACATATGAATAAATATATATGTAGATCTCTATAAAACATGCATTATATAATATATAAATATATACTAGAAGGAGTCCTTTAAATTAAACAGTAGGCCAGTTCAGTTTTCTTACAATTTTTTAAAAACCTATCATGTCGTTTTTCTTTTTCTCTTTTTGATCCTTTTCAAACATCACCTTTTATTTTAGAAAGTTAAATAGTAAATTCCTCTTCAACACATACATTTTCAATGCTAATGAGAATGAGAAAATCTTTTGGAACCTGTTGCTCTATTTTTTTTACTCATTTTCTATAAAATAAATTATCTGAACTCTAATATGCCTTTTCTCCTAGGATTTTTCTTGGGAAGACGCGAAAAACATGTATTCATCTCAGACAGGGCACTGATGGACAAACTCCTACCACTGCCATGATTCTAAGCTGATTCAGTGAAGCAGTGAATTTACCCAGTTGTTTCCAGAAATACGGGTGACTCAACGGCTATTAACTGTGTTGCTGAAAAGCTCACCCAGTAGGATCATTATTCATGAAAGCTGCATCTCTGGAGCTCTTTACTCAATTTGTAGCCCAACTCAGTGGGTAAGGGTCTCCTCTGCCCAAGTTTTGTTGTATATAAACCTTAGCATTGGCCTTGTGAATCCTGTTTCAGGAAATGATGAGTTTATTTCTTGATCTTTGTTTATTTTGTTGATATTACTAATTAAGATATTTTTTTAAAAACTCATAATTGTCTAAGAACAACCAGCGCAGGAAATAAACAGCTAACTGAAGGCAGAGAACGTGAAAAGTGAGCTGAGACTGGAGCGGTTGATACCTGTTGAATTGCAAAGATGCAGTCAGAATGAAACAATCATTAGTTTTGCATGTGTGTGATGTGTGTGTATGTGTGCAAATGTTTGGGTGCCTAGGTGCCTGGAGAGGCTGGGGATTAGAGTCTGGAGTCTCACTCGATTGCTTTCCACCTTATAGGTCGAGGCAAAGACTCAACTTAATCCAGAGCTCAAAGGTGCAGTTAATATAGCTAGACAGCTTCTTCTGGGGTTCCTCTCTGTCTTTTGATTGGTAGAATTATAGATGTGCTGCCAAACCCACCCAGCATTATGTGCACTTATCTTACATTTCCTGCCCGAAGAGCATTTTAAGCACAGCCATCTCCTCAGCTCTTTAAAGTTAACTAAACCGACTTTACACCAAAGAGAACTAAAATAAAATAAAAAATAAAAATAAAACATATACATATATGACATCTTCATAAAGAAGGAGAGATCAAAAGTATTTAGATAATTCAAACACATTTTTAATATCTTGATCATACTTGTATATTTCTTCCAATGTATGTACAGTGTGAAGACTTTGAGCCTGTATTGATCTAGAGATGCAAACAGAGCTGTAACATCATTCTTACCATATAGAAAACTATCACGTTGAAAAACAGCAGAATACACCGAACTGCAAAAGGAAAGCATTTGATTAAGAACATTTGATAAGCCAGGATCTTACTTTGTGTCAGTCGGGAAGCTTATAGATTTATACTTTATTTCTAAGGAGACTGAAATCTAGAGTTTCAGAAAATAGTCTAATCCCTGGGCTGAGCCTAAGATTTCTTTCTTTCTTTCTTTTTCTTTTTTTCTTTCTTTCTTTTTTTAACCTCTGGGTGACAGTCCCGGAAAACGTCTGAAGCAGCTGCAGCTCCGCCCTGCTCTGTCCTGCTCCGCCCTGCTAGTTAGCTGGCCGCAACTACATTTCCCAGAAGCGCGGCGGCTTCTGCGCCAGCGTGCTGCTTTCCGGCAGCATTTTACGACAGTTCAAAGTGAAGGCTTGGAAGGCTGTGCGCCCTTCTGAAATGGGGTCGTCGTGGTCTGGGAGCGCCGAGCTTCCTGCTGCCGCTCCAACAGCAGCTTCCACTAACCAACCTGCGAAAGACGCGGTGCCGGCCTCCCCCGCCCAGGACTCCGTGATTAAAAACTGCTGGAGCTGTCGCGTGCTTTCTGGGTCCGCGATCTTTGGTGCGGGCGCCTATGTCTACTTGGTGGCCAGGAGACCCATGAAGCAAGGAATCCCACCCGGCCCCGGCACCATAGCGCAGATGGTCATCGGCATCAGTGAGCGCCGCGGGCCGAGGGTGGGGCCCGCGCGGGGGCGCGGGGTGGGGCCCAGTTAGAGAGGTGGCGGCGCCTTTCACCTCACTGCCCTTTAAGAAAGGTGCCCGAGGGATCACTGTGAGTTCGAGGCCAGCCTGGTCTACAAAGCGAGTCTAGGACAGCCAAGGCTACACAGAGAAACTTTGTCTCAAAAAACAAAAAAAAAGGAGAAAAGAAAAGAAAGGTGCCCGAACGATCCATCCGTTCTTCGGCTATGCGAGGGTTAAATGAAATACCACATATGAAGCACTGGGTAAACTAAAATGCAATGTACAAAAGGCACTTTCTTCTTTTTTCTTTCAGGTATTGCCTGTTGGGGAGTAGTTGTCCTGACAGACCCCAAAGGGAAATCCTATCCAGTTGTTTGAAAGCACCAGCAGTTCTTTGTTGTCTCCTATTCCTGGCTGCGCGCCAGGCAGAACAAGCACTGGGTTGGTGGATATTCTTTGCAGACCCGGACAAGGATGCAGTTCACTCTAGGACATACCAAGAAGACCTTGAAAACATGAACTGTCATTCTTTGGTCATGGATGTTTACAGTTTTTACCCCATCAGGTTATAAAGGGACAAATAAATCCCTTGGAAGCAAACATGGTTCTGTGTCTTGTCCAAGGAGGTTAATATGTAGTTCAGTTTATACTGAAAGATAGCAGTTTTGGGAAAATATTAAAATGGAGTAAATGATAGGCCAATAGTGAAATAAGCTATTTTATTATAATAAGTAGTTCTTTTTAATTTTCCAATTGCATCAGCAGCTATTGCTAACCTAACCCTGGATAGGTATATGACACTAAATTGAAGCTTGTTCATGCCGTTCAAAGTGTCAAGTCCATCACTGAGTGAGAGCTGCGCCTTTGTTATTAATAGGTAAAGCTTGAGACCAAGCCATTGAGTTTGCTTTCCTAGCTTTGACTTTCACAGATGGCATAGTTCCAAAGAGGCAGAGTTCAAATGTCAACAATACATAATAAAAGATGTAAATGCAAAAATATTTGAGAAAAAAATTAAAATCTGATGGCTTTTCCCATAGGTATTATATGTTTTTTTAGGATGGAATTGAGATGACTTTGAGATGAGGGCTTAAAAACTTTATTAGAAGTTTTTAATGTGTGCTTACTCTCAGTGTTTATTTTTTTCTCTGAAATACTGAGACTTCTCTGCAAAGGTATGTTTGGTTGGTTCTTTAGAACAGAAAGGTACTATTATATTTAGTATCAATTAGTACGTTTTGAGAACTGTTTGAGCATTAATTTTTGACACTTTTATACATGTATGTGAAATATTTGATCATATCTCTTCTGTTATTTTTTTTATCTCTCCCACTAACTCTGATCCCCTTGTCTTTTTTTTTTAATGACCCTCAAGTTTAATTAGGATTTTTGCATAGGCATAGGTTTGAGTCTGAACTACAGTAATAAAGTAAATAAATTTGTTCTGAAAAACATATAGTAAACATCTAAAAATTATGTTTACTCTATAATAGCTGTGTAATGATGTCTTGGTTTATTTATTTATTGGTGTTTGTTTTGTTTTTGTCAGCCTGACACAAGCTAGCGTTATCTAGAAAGTATCTTAATTTTAAAATCATGCCCCTATCAAATTGTCTATGGGCAAATCTGTGGAACATTTTCTTGTCTAATGATTATGTTGGAGGACCCAGGCCATTGTTAATAGGCAGTACCTTTGGCAGGTAGTCTTAGAAAATATTTTTAAAAAGTAGGCTGAGCAAGCCAAAGGGAGCAAACCAGTGAACAGCACTCCTCCAAGGTCGCTGTTTCACTGCCTGCCTCCAGGTTCCTGCCCTGTGTTCCTAACTTGGCTTCCCTGGTGATGGACTGTAGCCTTTAAGCCATAAACTCATTGTTCCTCAAGTTGGTCTTGGTCATGATGTCTTTTCTCAGCAATAGAAACCCTATGTAAAACAAATAGTATATTTGAAAATAACATATATACCTTAGTTTAAATATTATTGATAAAAATGTTTATATTCATCGCAACCCTTAGCACATCATACATTTGGGGGATCTGTTTTTGATTTGTTTTCATGAGGAGAGCTTTGCCTTAGTGTTGATGGCTGTTAACTGCCTAAGGTGATCATTACTACAAGCTGGGTGACTAGCAATTTCTCAAAACGGATGTGAAGTTTACCACATTTAATGGTTCTTTGTATCAAATATTTCTCTTGCAATGCTGTTGGAGAGGATCATATCCAGAGGAGAACTTCAAGCCTGGGATTCACTCTCACAAACACTCCATTTGTCTCATCAACTAAGCTTATAAGAGACTCTCAGTGACTGACGTTTCAGTCAAATTCATACAGCTTTACCAGTAGTTTCCATCTTGAAGAACCTCTTTAAGAGGTCAACCATAAGTAGAGAGTTCTCATTCACTAGAAGTTTTATCATGAGATTAAAGCAATTGAGTCACATTTAAAAGTTCTACTTTTAATGTTACTTGATATTTACAACACGAGTCATTTATTCCAATTGAAATCTTGAACCCCTTAAAGTCGCCAAGGAGGGATGGAATCAATTTCCTCTACACTCATGTTAATATTAGTGTTTTGCCATCCTCTCATAAGTCACAAAAATTCTTCATGGTGTTTAGAAATCACAAATTATTTTCAAGGTACCTTGATGAGATATACCAGAGGTATGCCTGGGGCATCTATACCATTTGAAATGCATTTCTTAAATAAAACTTGAAAATCCAAGTAATTGTACATCTTTATCAGAGTTCATGGGCTACCAAGTGCATTGTCACTGAGTGGAATCTGGTTTTGTTCCTGTTTGTGAACTCCCTTTCAGTAGGCCTCAGTAATGGACTTAACATCAATAAAGTGTGTTGGAAACCACTGTGCTATTATCTAGGTTTATTCCATTTATAGAACAAGGAGTAGGTGTACCATGATTCTTAAATGTTCAGAATGGCAGTTGTATGTTGTTTTCACCTTCAAGATTCCAGCTTCACTAAACCCCAATGAGGATCAGCCTGTGTTTTAAAGCTTTCATGCCGTGAAAGTGGACATTGTCTTCTCTGCAGATATGAACATACTAGATAGTATCATTTTTTTTTTCAAAATAAGGTTATACATCAAATGTACTGTTTAATGCCGGTCCTTTCATCAGTTTCTATACTTAGATTGAAGGAGTCTGCTTCAGCTTCTACGTCAGCACTTGCTACGTCACCTTCACTTTTAATATTAGGGTTATGACTTTCACTAAACATCATGGAATGAGCTGTGCTGGCTTTGAATTTTCCTTCTGAAGCTTCCTTGTCCATCAGGGTTCATAGAATTGAAGAGAGGGCTAAGGCCTTGCTCTTGGCTTAGGTTTTGTCTTAGAGGAATGTGGCTGGCTGGATTTTCTATCCAAATGATAAAACTTCTTCATATCAGCAAGAAAGTCATTTCCCTAAGTTTGCAGTAATAGCACATTTCCTTTGCATTTACATTCTGGCTGGATCTTTGGTGTAAATTGGTGTAGTCTGACTGTTGTGCCTTTCTACATGCTTTCCTCATAAAGATTGGTCATGTCTAGTTTTTCATTACAGGACAAGCTGTGTGACTCTTGACTATTAAAGAATCTTAGGGTTATTGAACTAATTTCAACATTGCTTCTCAGAATAAACAGGCTGTGCTGTGGGGTGAGAAGAGATGTGCAGTGATTGATCGATAGAGGAATCTATATATCTTTCAGTGAAATTCAAGATGCCTCAAACAGCTGTATTAGTCATGATACTGATATCACAAATCATCATAAAATTGTGATAATGAAAACTTAAATTTTTTTTGTAATTGTAAAAAATTCTTTCACACATTAATCTCACCCACAGTTTTCCATCCCTCTACTCTTCCCAGATTCCCTCCTCTGCTCCCATCCCTAGATCTAATCCTCACCTTCCTTTCAGAAAAGAGGAGAATCTCCCCAGGATGTCAACCAAACAGGTTGCAATAAGACCAGGAACATATTGATGCTTGACAAGGCAACACAGTAAGAGGAAAAGGGTATCAAGAACAGGCAAAAGAGTCAGAGACTCATCCCATTTAGTGGCCTAGAAGAACTGTGTAGCCATTACATATATATGCAGAGGACCCAGCTCAGACCCATACACACTCCATGGTTGTTGCTTCAAATCTCTGTGAGGCCATATGAGCTCTGTTTAGTTGATGCTGTGAGCTATGTTCTGGTGTCTGTGACCACTCTGGGTCCTATAATCCTTCCCGCCTCTTCTGTGGGTTTCCTGAGCTCTGTCTAATGTTTGGCTGTGGGTCTCTGCATCTGTTCCCAGCAGTTGCTGGGGGCAACGCTCAATTGATAAAGCCTGCCATGCACCGAGGCTTGGGTACTGTCCCAAGAACCACATAAGCTGAATGTAGTATCTTACAACTGTAAGGTCAGCAGAGGTTCAAAGTCATCCGTGGGTATGTAGAGGTTTGCAGCCAACGTGGTAAACAGGCTTTCTCAAAAAAAGTATGGTTGAGGTATGAGAATCTCCAGATGTGATACAGACATGCAGAGGACCCAAGTTTGGTCCCAGCACCCACATCAGGTGTCATATCTACCTAAACTCTAGTTCCAAGATGAACTAAAGCAATGAGCTCTGTGTACTCCTACATATGTGCACATAGTCACGCACACAACTAAAAGTAACTCCTTTAATGCAGTATCTGCAAAATACATTGGAGAATAAAAGGAGGTGGGCCTGAGTCATTGTGGCATTTAGACAAGGTAAATGCCTTAGGAAATTTTAATCTGTGAATAAGCTTTCATAGTAAACCTTCCCATTTAACACACATATTTGATTCTGCCTTCTTTGTAGTTGGCTATGAACAAAGCACTGTCCTTATCAAGCCTATTAGAATAAGCAAAAGAAGTAAGAGGTCAGAATTTTTTGTTTGTTTGTTTTTGTTTTTTGAGAGGGTTTCTCTTCTAGTCCCGGCTGTCCTGAACTCTTTTTGTGGACCAGGCTATCCTCGAACTCACAGAGATCTGCCTGCCTCTGCCTCCCTGCAAACTGAGATTAAAGGCATGCACCACCACGCCTGGCTCCGAATTTGTATTTAAGAATTTCTTTAAAAAGAACACCTCAAAACTTGAAGTACTAAGTGTTACAGTTATTTTTTTTTTTATAAAAGTGTTTGTTTCCCTTAGCTTATTTCCTCACCCAGCTATCACACAAATAATTTAGACTCTTACAATGCATGACTTCAGAACACATTCTTGAGCAATTTAAGTGTGTTCTTAACCCTCTATGCTGTTTTGTCTTATCCCCAGCAACATCCCAGTGATATTTGCACTTTGTAGTTTTTCTCAGCTCCAGCTCCTTCCTGCTGATCTTCCTTGGACCTCCATCCTTCGCTGAATCCCCTGCCTCCTTTCCTAACTTCTCCCCTGGCTTGCAGGAAGTCCAGCCCTATTCTCTCCTCTGCTCATTGATTGTAAGCTGCTTTATTGACAGATCAGGGGGACAGTTGGGGAGCAGTGTTTATACAGCACTGAGACAGAAATCAGAATTTAAACCACACAATACCCTTATGCCTACAATTAAACCAGCAACTTCAGTTTGTCTTTAGAGTAATGCTCTGGCCTTTAAAGAAACATTTCAGGGAGAAAATAATCCTATAGTTCTCCCTGCCCCCCTCCCTAAACTCTCTAGCTCTCTCCCCCCTTTGCCTCTCTCCCTACTCCTCCCTCCCTCTCTTAGGTTTCTCTCTTCCTCACCTCCTTTTGGCTAATACTGGGTAAGCAAAAGAGGCTCCATAATGAATTCAGTAGTATTTAGTAGTTTAAGTGCTCCAGCATAATTATGATTTTTGAATCTTGTTTCAACATAGAAATGAGAATGTAGAAAAAAATTATAATTACGTTAGTAAGGGGAGATGAGAAAAATTTAAAAACTAGTAATTTGAAAGATACTTGGCTTTTTTCCTGTAACTTAATTACCAAAACATAAACGTATTAAAATGGAATGTATGCACATGCAAGAGAACATGCTTAGGTGTCTTCAGACATCATCCACTTTTCCCCCTTTCCTTCCTTCCTTCCTTCCTTCCTTTCTTTCTTTCTTTCTTTCTTTCTTTCTTTCTTTCTTTCTTTCTTTCTGATAAAGGGCCTCACACTGGCTAGAACTAACCAAGTAGGCTAGAGGCTAGACCTCCTGGAGAGCTCGTTCTAGGGATCCACCATTCTCTGCCTGCCAATCACTTAGACTGAGCCCCTATCTCTGGCTTTTAAAAAAAAATGGTTCCTGAGGCCTAAACTCAAGTCATCATTCTCGTAAGGCATGTTCTGCCCTTATGCAGTTACTTTAAAGTTTCAAGTCTTCTGTTAGTGAAACCTGCACACCCTGGGTATAAATTTTGATATTTTGAAGCAACACCATCCTTTTTCCTATTACAGATTGTGTTAAGTTGTTTGGAGTCTATGGTCAGATAGAATGTATATAAGCCTGTTAAAGGAGCCAAGTACAGAGAAACCCTCAAGAATCCTAATAACATACAGATGCTGTGTTAGATATTTACTTCTGTTTTCCACTAATTGCTGAGATAGATGATGGCAGCACCACTCAGGTCACCTGGATGAGCCACCTTGTAAGCACATCTATTTCTAGTAACTCTAGATGGGAGATGAGCATCTCAACCAAGTTTTATCCTCACCACCCCCCACCATTTAGTTTTCACCCTCTGCTCCTTTTTATTACCTGTATTTTTTAAGATCACTTACATCTGAAACAGGAGCCTCAGTAGCACTGCTAGTTGATGTGACAGCATACAAGATGCTGCTCTTAAATGTATTTTCAGGCTAATTCTCTTCACAAGTATCCATCAAACTAGGCTTGCTTCCAACTGATCTGTTGGTACCATTATATTAATCATGACACTGCTTCTCAAATTGATGGAATGAATGGTGAGCAACTGTGAGTTAGAAAGCTGGGATTCTCCTTTTAAAGTGACAGATAAAACTTTGCCTTGAATTAATGGGTCTGTACGTGACTAGGTCACAGAGTCAGAGGTGAGACCCATCATTAAACACCATCCTGAATTATTCTGCCATAAATATGTCACTCTTCTAAAAAGACATGTCTCTTAGCCTTATTCAACAATCCTTCATTCAGATGTAAATAAAATATAGAGGAAGAGCCAAGGAGACAGATGTTAAATGCAGCAGCATCAGTAAAAATGACTGGTCAGTCATGACAAGATTTGTATTGGCTCTTGATAGACAGGATTTCATGGTCACATGTTCCTACTCTCCTGGGACACCAATGTTCTCACAGTTAATTCAACCACGTACCAAAATAGGTTTACAAAGAAGGAATTTTTGCAGTCATAATAAAGTTGTGATCAGGTAACCTAAGCACACGTTTACCCAGATGAGCCAATTATAAAATCTCATTAAATCTTGGTTAGTGTTAGAGACAATGGAGTCAGAGATAAGAATGATGAGGATTATTCAATGTTCTACAAGTTCTTTAGTGGCCTTGATAAAAGCAAATATACTCCCCAACTCCCCGTGAAGATGCCCTATGGTGTAATGTAAGTCAATCTGAAGTGGATAAATATAATCTCTAGTTGACAGCTAGAAGTAAAGTAGTAGTATCAACACTACAACCACAAGAACTCAATTTCTGTCACCAATAATCAACTTGGAATAGGACCTTGTGAGAACCAAGAACCACAGCTCAGCCAAAATTCTTATCTAAGTCTGGTGAGACTCAGTAGAATCTTGGTGTAAAACTGAGACAATAAACTGTTTTTTAAATGTGATGGGTCTTTTGCTTGTGTATACATCTGTGTCCCATGTATGTCTTGTACCAACAGAGACCAAAAGAGGCAATAGGATCCTCAGGAACTGGAGTTTCAGGTAGTTGTGAGCCACCAGGTGGATAGTAGGAATCTTCAAAGAACACCCAATGGCTTTAATGACTGAGCCATCTCTCCAGCACCAATAGTTTGAATTTGCTAAGTTTGTTGTAATAGCAACAGAAAATGAATACAGGGAAGCAGAAGTGATTGTTGTATCATGAGTCATTGTGTTACATAGAGATCTCTAGTTTTCTCTCATCTTGACCAATAGTCCAAGTTCTTGTGTTAACAAAGAACACAAGCAGGATCCAGCAATAAATCAAACAGTCAGAAATAAAACTAGGACAAACAATAAAGCGAGAATACCTTTTAGAAATAGAGTGAACCAAGTAGAGAGCAGTAGCACCAATTGCTGCAGGCATGGAGGTTATATTCCTCCCTTCCTTTGTGCCTGTCCCATGATGTACACTTTCCAGGAAGAGACATAATGGTCTTGGAAGCCATTTTACCCAAAATTCAGTCATGAGTAGATGTATAAGGTGCAGGAATAAATGTAGGAATTAGAGTACTCTTTAGGGTGAAAAGTTGACTGCCTGAAAAAGTAATACTAGTTTTTTACATGTCTCACTGATGGTGCCATCCCTGAAACTGCTGATCAATTTAATTGACCTCAACCAATATTACCTTGTTACTCATATTTTATATTTTGAGTTGTTAGCTAGTCCAACTTTTCATGCTACTTTGAAGCTTTGAGAGAGCCTACCTACTGTTTTGTATGTTCTATTTTGAGATGCCTATTATACAGTCTCTCAGGAGCTACTGTCCTACTCACAAATAATGGGTGGAATGCTGGATCCAGCCCACTATCCATCCTAAGTATCAAGATGCAGTGACAGTGACAGCAGCTTGGACAGTATCATTTTTTCTTTTTTTTTTTTTTCTCTTTTTTTCTACTCATGTTTTTCTTGGCTGACACATATTTACTTATTGCATATTGTTGTTTTGAGACAAGTTCTCTCACTATGTATCCCAGGCTAGGTATGTACACCATGCCTGGCATTTAGATGACCGTTTCTTTTTCTTCTTTCTCTACCAGTTTTTATTCTATAAAAGACAAAATTAAAAATGCTAGTAGTCTTTCTTTTTGCAAAGAATTATACTAATGCTTTCCATGAGCTGATTCAATAGTTCCTCTTACCTACCCTGTTTACAGATGAGATCACTGAGCCCTGGTATATTAAACCCTCTGGCCAAGGAAGTTCTCAAGTGATAACTCCATGCTGACTTGCCTGAGACACTAAGTTAGAGTGTTCGACATGGTAATTTTCTTAACATCTACTACAATTTGGATCTCTTATGTCCCCAAAAGATCTGTGTGCTGCAGGATGGGTTGCCAATAGGGCCTTCTGGTGTTATTAAAGAGTGTTATCTCAAAAGAAACAAGATTTTTCCCCCTATCATCTTGTTTCTTGGATACGAGATAAATAGTCCTCTGCAGCTGCACTCTCACACCATGATATACTAAGCTGCCCCAGGTTGAGAACAACAAAGGCAATTAGATCACTTACAGAGGAGTTATTGGCAGTGGATAATTGCTGAAAGAGGGGTAATTGTTCTTTATTCAGTCTGTGACCACTGGTGGGCCTTTCATACTCTAGTGGATGGCCCCAAACTCGTACATTTATAGGCAATTTTAACTCTTCTTAGTGGATTATCAAAGAAAAACTATTTATGAACTTGGGAGGGGATGTGTTGTAAAGTAGATACATGAGAGTTGGAAAAGCAAAATGAGGCATAGATATCATATTTCATTATATGTATATATATGTATACATATATGTATATATATATGCAAAAAAACAGTATCTGGCAAAAACTGGCAGAGTCTGAAATTCCTTTCATTGGTGGACCCTGAATTTTTTTTTATCACAGGTGCTTCTGTTCCCTGACTTCTCTTTTAGATGCCTTATCTTCCTGTTACTCTTTCATAGCAAAGAAGAAACCCTGTGAATGCTTTTGCATGGGCTATTCATTTAGGATAGACTATCCCATTTTAGTTTCACTTGTCCTTCAACATCTCAGCTAAATTTCACCTCTGTCATGAAGCCTTCTGTAAAGAGTGCTCTCTCTTCCCCTTAGGAGCACCCTTACCCAACCATTAACTTTATATTGACCTTCACCATTGGATCGAAATGATTGCCTGGTAACTGCTTGATTATGCATCTGTTCTTCCCCATTTATCATGAAATCCTGAAAAAAGAGGACTGACTTAGAATTATCTTCATGTTTCCCATTCTCAGTGTGTAAGGAATTTAGTTTATGTTCACTAAATATTTGATGAGTGAGTAAATAGAGGACTGAACAAATGAGGGAGATCAATAATAAGTTGTTTGCTGCTTTTGGTAACTTTAGTATATGTGAGTGATTCTCAAGCTTGGATGTGACAGGGGCAGCACTGCCTCAGACAGAACTCATGGGAAATGCAAATTCTCAGGCTTGCCACATTTAGTACTAAATCAGAAGCCCTGAGAGTGAAACCCACATATCTGTAGTTCACTTAGCCTTCACCTGCAGCTGAACCTGACCTACTTTGAACAGCACACTCAGTATATTTTGAAAGGATCATTTGATTGAAGCCCCCAGACCATCCATCTTTAATATGCTCTTGGGAAAGTCATGTAAAATTTTAGAGCATAAATTTTATTCTATAAAAGTTAGGCAATCAGATGATGTGACTGTTTAATTTCCCTTTCAACACCGATTCTCCCTATAATCCTTGTTTTAAAAATGAGATCTACTCTTTGATTGGAGAGACAGGTGGAGCAATGAGAAACCAAGAGACAAAAAGCTCTCAAGTAGCACTCTGTTGTAATCATTGAAAACTGCCATAACAAATAACAAACTGTTTACATGCACACATGCTGTTACTCTGTGTCTTTTTATTGGAGAAATGAGTCCATTGATGTTGAGAGATATTAATGACCAGAGACTCTTAGTTCCTTTTATTTTGATGTTGGTTGTGGGGGTGTGTTTGTGTTCTTGTCTTCTTTAGGTTTTGCTATATGAAGTCATCTATATCCTGTGTGTTTTGGGTCATGTAGTTAACTTCCTTGGCTGGGAGTATTCCTTCTAGCATCTTCTGTGGGGAACAGTTGAGAAAAGGAAACAGGATGGAAACTTACCATAGTTGTCCTCTGAAATTTTTCACCCATCAGAGAATCAAAGCAGAAGCTGAGTCTCACAGTCAAAGTTTGGCAGAGTGCAGGGAGTTCTTTGGATGACTGGGGGGATAGAAGGTCCTGGAGGGGACTGGAGATCTACAAGAAGTCCAATAGAACCAACAAATCTGGGCCCAGGGAGGGTGGCAGTGACTGATGCATCAAACATGGACCATGCATGGAGAGGACCAAGGCCCAACCACTCAAGTATAGCTGATAGGCATCTCAGTCCATATGGGTCTCCTATTAAGGAGAGCAGGGGCTGTCCGTGTCAAAGACTCTGTTGCCTGCATTTGGATCGCTTCCTCCTGGTGAGGTGCCTTACTATGCCATAGAGAAAGAGAATACAAGCAGTCCTCATGATACTTGACAGGCTGGGGTTAGTAAGTAAGGCTCAGGCACTCAACAATCTGAGAAGCTGGAATTAGTGGTGGTGAGTGTATGTGTGTATTTGCATATCCATGTATGCATGTGTACAGGCTGGCCCTTCTATTTCCCAAGAACCCTTTCTTCAATGTCACACTGTATAACACCAGCTTAATTTAGTGAGGTAAATTAATCTAAACATTTTATGTTAAGTAGGTAATATATATAATAGCAGCAATCTTCAATAAAGGAAAATATGCTGTCAGTGTTTGGGCACAGAACATCTCAAAAAATGTACATTCTTCTTTGAACCTATAGTTACTTAATAATACATGCATATGTATTTTTAAAATAATGTGTGGTTGCATGTGAAGAACAACAGTGACTTTATCAGTCTGATGGCCCCTACTTACCAGGACACTTCCAAAAATTGGGAGAAATCCAACATCATTTACTTCAAGGCAACAACCATTCTCAGGTAAGAAAATACATTATATTACTATTTATCTCATTATATATTCATTAGGAACTGTTAAATCCCATTGCTCAAATACTTTGTTAGGCGACCATTTGGCTGAGAAAACATCAACATCTTTGGCTCACACATAAACTGAAATCTAAATCAGTGTAAATGTTCATAATCTAGGCAAGGAAACATGTCTAATTATCTAGTACCAACCAACCTCTGACTAAGATTTTTCATATTAATTGAACATTTTGTTTGTCTTGCTTTTCTGAGAAACTCATGAAGTGCACCCCACCTCTATACACACACTTTGGCACTTGGGTGGGGATCAAGCCATGAGTGGCTTACTGCCTGATTCATCATTTACTATTTGTAGAGATAAACTCCTTAAAAGTTTTCTGTGGTTGTAGTGCTGTTCTCAGTCTCTCTCTCTCTCTGCAGTGAATGGCAGTTGATGCAGAGATTCATGAACAAGTGGCTGTTGAGTGCTCAATCTTAAACAGTTCACCTGTATCATTCACCTCCCCCAAAGGTTTTCACACTGGGAAAGAAACAGAAGGAAACATTGTGAGAGCCATATAATTGGGAAGGATGTTTGTGAAATAATGGATAAAGGAACAGCATGGGCATGACATTCATGCATCCACAGCAACTACAGTTCCCCATATAGGGTCTACATAATATTGAACCAATAAAATGAGCCAGTCAGTGATGAAGCTACTGGCAGCTGAGGGCAGGTAGGGAAAAGAAGTCATTGTCCAAAGTAATGTAGCCACTGGTGAGTTACTCATGTTCCAGTGGATAGCTTAATACTTGTGCCCAAACTATGGCCCTGGTTAAAACCTGTGGTCACGGAGATAAAATATGAGCAAAACAAAAGTCATGAAAATAGAATGAAACTTAAAGGGAAAACTTGGTTTAAGAGGAAAAGAGAATAAAAAGAAAAAGAAGGAAGAAGTGGTGACAAGGATATATTATACCCATGTGTGAAATTGGCAAAGAATAAGCTAATTTATAGGATGTTTTATATGTCTAAATTTGCCTTTTAATAAAAGGTAATCCAGTGTATTGTAGCATCATTTGGTGGCTCTTGCAAGAGGTTAAAAATTTAGAAATATGGACTCTAAAGTAGAACAGTGATATAGATAGGATTGTTTATACATATGATTCCTGGGAACAAATAATATAGAATAATTTAGCCCTTAAATGGAAATTAAAAATTAAAAATGCCACTGATTTCACATCAAAGCCCACTTACCTGTGGACAAACTTTTGAACTCAGTGTCCACCCACTGGAAAGGTGAGTGAAAGGGACATGTGTTGAGAGGAAGAGCTACCAACATTCCGGGCATGCTATCAAATAGAGATTTAGAGATGGCATTCTCGGAGTTCTTGGGTTGCTTTAAGCAGCATACTGTGCAGCCATGCTTAGAAATATATGACAGAAAACTGCAAAATGCCTGTCAAAATCCTTGACAACTGAAAGACAGGCAAATTGGGAGGGAGAGACTCACTCCATTTTGCCAGCCTGCAAACACCTGTTACTGAGGGAACAAGCTGAGACACATCGGCACGTGTTGGCAGCAGCAGCGGGGTTCAGTTCCCTCATATGTTAGTGAAAGCACGATGCCCTGCAGCTTCTGCTCAGGAGTCCTGTTCTTCCTCTTTTCCTGGATTGTTTTTAGAAGTGAGAAGTCAAGGTAATGAAACTTTTTACAGAATTTACTCTGTGACTGAAATTTAGGGCTGCCAAATTTTGGGCAACAACCTTTTTTTTTAGATGGTAAAATGCATATCAACCAATTTTCTCCCTTCTTTATTTATGTGCTTTACCTTATACTACCCACATTTCAACACAGTTCTCATTTAACAGGTGAAGAGAGGAGAGTAGTTTCACACATCTCAGGGATGATGCAGCTAACAGCAGCTACAGAAGTGACAACATGAGCTAAAACACCTGCCACCCTGTGGCACGTTCTTCTTCACAATGGCTTTCAAAGAATTAAAGAGATGTGCCTGATCTAAATAGCATCCAGTTAAAGCTTTCTTTTCCTAAAGATAAATAAAATCCATCCCAAACAAACACACAAAATGAATTCTCAGGGAAGCAGGGAGCACATCATCTATTTCCAGGGGTGCAGAAGAACTAGAGCAACAAAGGCAAAGAGATGTGTGGATGGAATTTTCCAGCTCAGAGCCATCTCTCCCTAAGCAAACTACTGTCATTGAGTTATGACTTCCTCCTCTGTGAAATCTGCATAGATGTATCCATCGGACTGTACGGAGGACTAATGCATACTTAGTGACAGTGATATACAAGAAGATCAATAGTTTAATAAGGCACTATCTCTGCCCTCTGGTTGCTTGAAGATACAGCCTGACCACATGAGGAATGGTGGTCCAAATGTCTGTGAATTGAAGGGTTTGTAGTCATACCATGTATCACATGTGGATGCCTAAGTAGCAGAAGTTTGAAATTTTTAAATACTATAAGTTGTCCAAATCATGTTTTGTTAGCAGTTTTGCTCCTTTCAATTTTTTTCCACTTCATTACTTAGAAATCCAACTTCGAAATAAACAACAAGTGAAAAATTTAAAAAGAGAAATGAAAACTCTGTCTAGAAAAAAAGTTTTCTTTTGAGGGGGTTCAAGTTGGCACTGTGAAAGTGCCAGCTGCCAGTTTGTTTCATTATTACTTGGTTTAAATATACCCAAGGCTGAGGGGGAGGAGGGCGATTGACAGCAGCTTTGGCTTCCTGCGATGCTTGTGCTTATTTCTCTAAGTTGATCAGAGGACTGACATGCTTTGCCTTAGCATGAGCTCTAAATAAAACTCAGGTTCAGTGCTTTCTGAACCCTTCCCCATCGGAGAAAGAAGAGTGGTCTTCTCTTGCTTGTCTCACAGCTTTTATATGTAGATCAAATGAAAGGGGTGAATGGGGGGGGGTGTCTGCGAAACCATGCATAACACCATCCAGTATTGCCACCTCCTTTCATCTAGTTGCACCTTTTCAGAAGCATGCAATATAAGTTATAAAAACACAGCTACCTTCTAGAGGAGCCACTGTGCAATCCTGAGCCAAGATGTTCTGTGTATTTCTGGGCACTCTTCCTCCTTCACAAGCAAGTTACTGTTTCAAACATCACCACTATGACACTAACCCCCAAATAACCATAGAGACCTCTCAATGCTTTCTTTCTATTAAGTGATCATTTCAGCTTTGAATCTCTTGACTCATCTTAAAGGGTCAATTCTACCTTCCCATTCTTACAATTTCATATACTGTTCTGTGGTGGCTCTATGCCCATTTGTCCTCATCTTTGACTTGAAGCGCAGCAGCTCTTTTTATGAATAGTCTACCTTGAGCCCTTGCTGTGCAATGAAATAGCCTCCAGCCCTTTCTTATTACAATTGAAGTCATGTGGCATGCCCCAATTGGACATAGAAGAATATGAAATACTCTAGGGACAATTTGGTGACATTCTATTTACTCTGTAAATAGAGCCATTTTGTCATCTTGACACCAGTTGATGCTGACATCATTTCTGTAGCTCACACCTTTCCAAGTTGTGGAAAATGTAATAAAAATTGTGCTGTCAGCTATGAACATGGTTGAGCATATGCCACTGTTCTGTGGTAGAGCATTTTCTGGGTATATTCCAGGGAGTGGAATAGCTGGGTCTTGAGGAACCCCTATTCCTATTTTTCTGAGAAAGCACCAGATAGATTTCCAAAGTGGTTGTACTAGTTTGCATTCTCACCAGCAATGAAGGAGTGTTCTTCTCTCTCCACATCCTCGCCAACATGTGGTGGCATTTGAGTTTTTGATCTTAGCCATTCTGATGGGTGTAAGATGGAATCTCAGTGTCGTTTTGATTTGCATTTCTCTGGTGACTAACAAGGCTCATACAAACTCTGGTACCCCATTTTTGACCACGCCCCCTGGATTGGGAGGCCTGGTGGCACTCAGAGGAAGGATAATAGGTCATCAAGAAGAGACTCGATACCCTATGGGCATATACAGGGGGAGGAGGTCCCCTCAGTCACAGACACAGGGAAGGGGAGTAGGGGGGAAGTAGGAGGGAGGGAGGAATGGGAAGATACAAGGGATGGGCTAACAACTGAGATGTAATATGAATACATTAATAAAATATTTAAAAAAATGTGCTGTCTTTTTTTATTGAATAGTTAGCTAAGGCAGAATTTATTTAAATAAAAATTAAAGTTTCATCACTTCTTTAAACCAAAATACATGCTCAAGGTAATATCCTTTTTGGAACAGTTGCATTTTGCTTATCAGCTGTACTGTTTTGAATGTTGAGCTGATCTCTAAGGACACAAAGTGAGTCACATGACCCCCTTGAGTGAGGAATGAAAACCCATAGGTACTCCTAGTATGCTTGCCTGCTTGTTTTGATGTGTCTGGCTATTTACTCTTCCAGAGAAGTAAAACCTTTTCCTTGTTGAGACACTTTAGATTATCTGGTAACTTTATTGGGATACAAGACTCATTTCTAATTCAGAGTCAGGGTCTACAAGAAAACTATCACCAAAAATCTCTTTCTCTCTATTTAAACTTTAATTGGAACATCACAGCTAGTTGATGGATTTTTATTTTACAGGTAAAAAAAATTCTGCCAACTTTCAAGTTATTACAAGATGTCATATACTCAATTTCGAATGATTTGTTCTTTCACATGAACCAAAAGATTGGTGTTTTTAAGCATCTTACTTGTACCCAAGTGCTTATCAAACTGAAACACTTCTATACAATAAGCATCTGGGCAGTTTGAGGTAACATTTCACAGCTGTGACTTGCCCTTACTTCCCGTCTCTTAGTTAGTAGGATTCATACATATTCCTCTCTATAACTGTGGCCTTCGTGGCTCTTTTGCCTTTCTTTCTTTCTTTCTTTCTTTCTTTCTTTCTTTCTTTCTTTCTTTCTTTCTGTTTTTTTGTTTTTTTTGTTTTTTTTTTTGTTTTTTTGTTTTTTGTTTTGTTTTTCAAGACAGGATCTCTCTGTGTAGCGTCGGCTGCGCTGGATCTGCTTCGTAGACCAGTCTGTCCTCGAATTCACAGCAATCCGCCTGCCTCTGCCTCCCAAGTGCTGGGATTAAAGGCATGCGCCACCACGCCCGGCCAGTTTTTCTTTCTTTAGAAATTTCTTCACTTTCTCTACTCTCTAGCACAAGTCAACAGCTGTTTAGTAAATTGTGTTGTAGAGAAGACTGCACAGGGCGCTGCAATTGGAAGGTTACTGAGACAATGAAAGGCTTTTGGATTGAAAGAATAACCTCTTTGCCTAGCTAGAGTTTCGATGTCTTTGATCATTTGGGCAACAGTGCCAAATTTCTTCTTCGGCAATCTTAATTATAGACTTTATCTAATCCATGGAAAGGAATACAAATTGAAGAAAGATATGTTTACTTAAACACAATTAACAAAATAAGATGGAGAAAGACAGAGAAGTCTAGTTTGTGAGATAGTTTTCAGAGAAAAGTCAGGAGACTTTGATTAAAAACAAAACCTACTGTTTAGAATCCAGAATTCTCTGTCTCCTTTTTAGACTAATAAAACTTGTATAGATTTAAATTTTATACATTAGCTGAAAATTTCCCTAAGGGATACATGCAGCGAATAAAAAGCTCATATTAGCCCTTGACTGACATCTGCATGGCCTAAACTAAAGCTTAGTTCACACTTCATGTTTATGAGATGTGTTGTTACAAAATGAAAAGAAAAATTCAACAAGGTCAAATTGTGTATAACATTATGCCTGGCAAACCTATTATAGTCCCAAAGCATAATGTCAGGATGAATGAAGTCATAAACTCTGAAGTCCTTACAGAAAGGCTCATCACTAATTCTCATGTACCTCATTACCCTTTTTTTTTGTTGTTGTTATGGAAAGTCAAATTTTAATGTTTTACAAACTCAATTTAGTTCTTTTTTTTAAATACATTTTTATTAATTTATACATATTACATCTCAGTTGTTAGCCCATCCCATGTATCCTCCCATTCCTCCCTTCCTCCCACTTCCCCCCTACTCCCCTCCCCTCCCCTAAGTCTGTGTCTGAGGGAGACCTCCTCCCCCTGAATATGCTCATACGGTATCAATTCTCCACTGTTGAGTGGAGAAGGAGATCTAACTTTCACACAAACTCTGGTGCCCCATATTTGAACATGTCCCTTGGACGGAGATGCCTGGTGGCACTCAGAGGAAAGATAATAGGTCACCTCATTACCCTTTATCCAAACAATATGAAGCTGTGATGCCACCACGTGGGGACTTATTTATTTATTTATTTAAAATGTGGTTCTGAGCCTTGCCACTTCACCCAGAAAGAAAGGGAGGTAAAAACACTTAAATGATTTTAGTTGCTTTGACAGTTTCAATAAAATCCCAAGAATTATTTTAGGTATATATGAAAGATACTTTCAGAAAATAAAATGGAAGTTTTGGTATTTAATTCCTATATTTGTAATCATAAATATGTATCATAGTTTTCAGATACTTTTCAAATAAATTTGCATATATACATTCAAAAAATTCAGTTGAATATTTAAATAAATGGGAAATATATATTATTTCCTAATACCATTAGGAATTACAAATTTTACAAAAAAAAGAAAGAGAGTGCTTTTTATAGCAGAGTAATCAAATGGTCTTTACTAATTGAGAAGATCAACATGTAAAAGTGTATTTGGGCTGCCTTTTGACAGCACAGAATACAAATCCTGCTTAGGGAATGCTTTCTTGGACTGATGCCAAGTTACCAGGTCACTCAAGTCAATGTTATGAGCATTGTACATTTAAAGTTATTTACAATGCTCTTATCCTGCTGCAGTCTGCTCTCTCTCATACAGTGAAAAGCCCTTTCTCAGAAAACCAAAGCTCTGATTTCACTTCTGCTTCACATATGCTGCTCCAACTGTAGACTCCAGATAGGAAACCACGCCAAGGTTCACACAGGGTATTTGCCAGAAGTAAGCTTTAGGAAGGAAACCTTGAGAAAAATGTAAAATTTCTGCTTCTCACACTATTTTAGCCAACACTAATGATTAGCTGTTGTTCTCCCCCCATTCCTTTCCTTTCCTTTTCAATGTGGCTCTAATGTGTGGCTCTTGCTATAAGCACTATCAAAGTCTTAAATTGCTTGTAAATGCTAGGGGAGTCCTGATTAGCACACTGGAAATGTGCCCCAAATCCTCCAGAATATTAGACATGAAACACTCACTTAAATCTTGTTTCTTTTACTTTTTATTTTATTTATCTTGCCATGTTACAAAAATCCATTAAAAAGCTATTAAAAGTTATGGGTTTATGTAATTACTGATAAAACAAAGCATTAGAAGTTACAACTCAGTCAAGATATAGCCACACTAAATACAAAATTAAATCACTCCCCATGATTGAAAGCCAAATGTAGTGATGGAATTTTGATTATTTCAATTCTGGGAGAGGGATTTAGAGATTTTTATCCCTAAAGAAGAACTTTGATATTGACAAACCATTGTAAGAAAACATGATCAGACAGTTTCACTGAGCCTCTTTACAATGACCTCAATACTATCATGAAGTACATGATCCATCTCTGTGAATAAGAAGATGCTAGTAAATAAGAAAATGCTAGTCTGTGGCAAGGAAACAGGGTAAAGGGCGGCTCTGTTTAAAGCTTCAGATGGAGCCAATGTAGCTCTTGGTAACGAAAATATTTCTCAGTTCCATAGACTGGAACACACCTGTAATACCAGAACCCATAAAGTACAGCAGGAGAGAGAGAGAGACAGAGAGACAGATAGAGAGAGAGACAGAGAGGCAGAGAGGCAGAGAGAGACAGAGAGACAGAGAGACAGAGAGAAAGAGAATGTGTGTGTGTGTGTGTGTGTGTGTTGTGGAGGAGGGCAGAGGAGAAACAATCAGAGGCAGAGACACAGAAAGGCATACAGAGACTGAATTACTGTAGGAGATCTGTCAGTAACACACTTTTGGAAAATTGTGCTCTAAGGATTTTTTATTTAAGTATATATATATATATATATATATATATATATATATATATATATATATATAATGAAACATATGGCTTTTTCCTCCAAGAAAGCTTTGCTCTTCAGACACTGGCCCACTCCTGGGAATGGGGAGTCCCTGGGTAGTCTTCCTGTGACTAGCACATAGTCTGGTAGCACTGACGTAGAGACTCAATCTCTTTTGCACTACTTTCAGTTTTTCTTTTCTTTGTTTTTTATAACTAAATGTTTTATTATAGTTTATCAACATTACATCCCAATTGTTATCCACTTGCTCTTATCTTCCTGCTCCCCCTCCCTCTGTCTCCAGCACTATTTTCCTCCCCTAGACTCCTGACTATGGGTTGGGGAGGGGAGTAGGCTCCTTCCCCACCAATGACCACAGCTTATCATGTCTCATCCTGATAGCTTGCATCTCCATCCTCTGTGTGCCAAGGGGAAGTGATCAAATTGCAGGCACCAGAGTTAATGTCAGAGGCAATCCCTGCTACCTCCCTGCCACCCCACCATGAAGAGTGAGCTGTCCATCGGCTTTAATAAAAGCTCTTTAAACTAGTAAAAGGATTTTATTGTTTGTTTATGAAAGGACAGGGTAATGAGAAATATAGCAGGCAGGCTTCCCTTTGTATTTTCCTTCCACCTCAAACCTTAGAGGAAGTCTTCAGAAACGTATCATATTTGTGTTGGAGTACATCGTGTGAAGGTGTGTCTCCTATATTCAATTGTTGATTGCTAGATCTGCAGAGAGCTGAGTGCTATTCTACTTGCTGGATCTTGGAATTGTTATTTCTATGGATCTTAACTGGTTTTGTAGTTTGTAAATATTTGTCCCTCCTCACTTGCTTATTGCATGTAATTAAGAGCTGATGGACAATATCAGGGAAGGACGTGGTTGGTGGAATTTCCGGGAGAGAGAGAGTCTCTGGGAGAAGAAAGCAAAAGGGAACCTCACCAGGAAGACACTGATGTGAACAGCATCAGACAGGTACAGAGGGCATGGAGTGGGACACAGTGCCAGGTATCATTTGATTAAGCTAGAAAGATAGCTGGAAATCTGCCCAGCTAAAAGGTCTAAGCTTTAAAACCCTAAAAGTCTCTGTGCCACTATTTGTACTGCTAGTGAATCTGAAAGTCCCACTGTACCTTTGAGACTAAGAAACCAAATAGTAGTTTATGACTTTCTAAGAGCAGAAGATTCTATACATCTTTGAATTTACAATATGCATTTATGACAGTTTTACTCTCATTATCCTGGACTTTGTAGGCTCTTACTAAATGTTTTTCAAATGTTAACAGATTTTGGGCAGTTTATTTTCTGAACTTACATCACCCCCAAAAGAAGGAGTTGCATTCTAGATTCTTGGCTCTGAGAAAGTTAAGAATTTTTCCTTATTATTTATTTAAGCCATGATTGTGTATATTAGGCACCAAACAAATATTTGTCTAATAAATGTGTGAATATACATAAATATGCACATATCAAACATACAAATTACAATAATTTTCTTTGTATTTATTTTCTAAAATCGTCTTTTATTAAGAGAGATTTCACTTGACAGAGGAATAATGAAGGAGCCTTCTAGATAAGATAGATTAAATCAAAGTTAGGGGATCAGGGTGAAGATGCCTCCTTTCTCCTTGTCCACCATTCCTCTTGAGACAATTCCTCTAACATATTTTAAATCTATTGTTCTACCGGACCTTCACAGGGTCCTGGGAAACTAATATCTCGGGTTCTTATGAAAATTAATTTCTTGTAATTAATTTCAATCTCCTAGTAATAAGGAAAAATAGAGTTTTTCCACAAGTGACATCCATTTGAATTTTCCAGCTACAGAATGTACATGTCCTATCTTTTATAATGTCATAAGTAAAACACTGTATACATATAATTATGATGTATCATTATTCTAAGCAGTAAATATTGCTGTTAAATTTGCTTTGCAGAGTATTTTCGATTAAATCTTCTACTTATTTAAAGCAAACTGTGATGCCATTAATGTTTCTTCTCCCTACATATTTCTTTTCAAATTTCTTTGCTTCTCTGTGTGAGCTGGTGGGGTTAAGTCAAGTACACAGCAATCCCTATAAAGTCCACCATAATTCATGACTATTGTCATCTCAGTGGGCTTATCAACCAGTCTGCCTATTAGAAGTATTTACTACTCTAACCTCAGTGGTCTACAGTGACCATATGACTTGGGATTAATAGCTGAGGGATAAAAGGGAATGTGTGGGAATCTGGAGATTCTAATGACAGCGTTGCTTACAAAATAGGGGGTAACCTAAATGGATTTAAGTCAGAGGGAAATATTATGTCACGATATGTCAAAAGAAACTGAAAGATAAAAAGTTTTGTAGTGGAAGATTCTAATCTACTGCCTCTTGCCCTTTTATAAATCATTTCATTTTTGGCAGAAAGTCCTTTGGGCCTAATTATTCCCCCAAAACCATATGTGTTAATGCAAACGTAATAAGAACTATATTTCAACCTGAAATTTTGAAGCGACACATTCGCATTCTAGTATTTTATATTTTGATTATACATTTAACAAAAAGTTTCTGTGTTAAGAATTTGAAATCTTAGATAATCTAATAGGAGATGAGAAATGCACTGTCTAAGAGTATAAAAATCATAATCACTAAGAAGTAATATCTGATGATAATACTCAAATATAATTTCATAATTCTCCCCATCTTGTGAGCCTGATTAATGCATATCACCTGCTGTCTCCTTATTGGTCTTAAATACATATCCTATGCTGACTCCTGAGGGATAATCAAAGGGTGCATACATGCGTTCACACACACACACACACACACACACACACACACACACACACACACAGACACACACACACACACACACACAAACACACACGAAAAAAGAGAGAGAGAGAGAGAGAGATACAGAGACAGAGACAGAGACAGAGACAGAGACAGAGACAGAGACAGAGACAGAGACAGAATCCAAACAAACACTTTACGGCTTACTGTAAGCACAGTACATAGACACAATACAAAACAACATTTATATTTATTTTAAGTATGGCTATAAAAGTAAGATAATTACCATCAAAGTTACTACAGCTCACTTCGTGAAGGCTTTGTATTATGGGTTTAATAAGGTATTTTATAAAGCTGTCTCCATAACCCTTGTGATTTAGGATTATTATTATCACCACTTTGCAGTGTAGGAAGCAACAGCTTAGAGAAGTTAAGTATTGCTTGAGGAGCAATAGTTAATGGTGGCGCCAGAACTTAAACCAGGTTTTTAAGTTCCAATGTCCTCTAGCTGACAGTTTTAGTTTATTTTCTATTGCTGTGAACAGTTACCATGATCACGGCACCTTAAAAAGAAATCTTTTAATTGATGGTTTACTATTTCATAGAGTTAGTCCATGACCATATGGTGGGGAGCATGGTGGCAAGTAGGCATGCTGTTGGAGAAGTAGCCAAAAGGTTGCATGTGATCCACAAGCAAGAGGCACAGAACAAGAAAGCTGTGATGATGTGGCCTTTTGACTCCAATCCCACCTCTAGTGACACACCTTTTACAACAAGGCGGTATCTCCTAATCCTTCCTAAACAGTTCCACCAATTACAGAACAAGCATTCAAATATATGAGCCCTATGGAAGTCATTCTTATTCAAACCACCACACTGACCTAAGAGAGATATCATGGCTAATGGATGTTGCTATTAATTTGAGCTTGTTCTGTAATTTGAGTCAGGAAGCAATCTAAATGTAAGTTGGGGAATCCTACACAGAAAAATACCATGCTTCTTATTTCCAAAAGTAAGGGCTGACTCTGTAGTGCAGGTTGGCTACTATGCCAGTCATATTTAAATATTTTTGCCGTGACTCATATAAATAAATATATTATATCTATTTTTAATACACAGTGCTGCAGTATCAATGGCAAACGGAGACCTAGGTCTTGTGAAATGAATTCTTTGTGACAAAAGTCTTAATATTCCCTTTGGCTAAAATTTTAGGTTTCTTTCTCCTATAGATTCCAGTGAGCACTATTCTGCTATTTCCTTTTACCAACATAAATGTAATTACAATAGGCAACTAAAATCAAACTTAATAAAAATCACAATAAAACTTTTTTGAAAGAGCATCTCATTATGTAACCCAAATTGGCCTGGCACTTACAATCCTCCTGCCTCTGCCTCCTCATTTGTTGGCATTACAGGTTATGACACTGTCTTCATCATTGCTAAAAACTTTGTGACTAATTATGAAAGGAAAAAGATCAGCTATTTGGGGATAAAGTGTGTGAAATTTCCCATTTTCCTATTATACTAGGTAAATACATTTATACAAAAGATAGGAGTATAAAATGATGCAAAAAATCACCAGTGAAGTGATCATTTTACCACTTCTTTTTCTTACTCAAATGTAAAAATACACATATAAGTACACATATATGGAACTTGTATGTGTATGTAAATTAATTTTATCGTAGTATGTATAGCTTCTAAAAATCAGTTGTCAAATATTTATATTAAGTTAGAAGAGGAAGCTTGGGATTTCTAAAGTTTAGATTACTTGGGTAATGTAAAATTCAATGATCGGAAAAAGGAAACTAATACGAAATAAATTATCAGTTTTATTGAATCTTAAGACTTTTTCCTTGGTACTGACAGAGGTTCTACACTGAAATGTCATTATTGAAAGGGAAACCTAAGGTGAAATTAAAACCTGATGAGTGTGTGATGTATTTATTGAGCATTTCATTTAGGTTCTTCTCCTATAACTTAAATAGGGCTCCCTTTGTGGATAACTTAAGGTAAATTGTAGAGATGTGTCAGCCATATTGAACAATAAGGATGCCTCTAATATTCATGAAGCTGTTTTAAGAACTCCAGAAATACACAAGTTAGTACATGAACAATCAAGGAAGGCATGAGAGTTCAGGGATGAGCCATGAAAGGATCCTAAAGCCTTATTTTCCAGAAATAGCCTGATAACATTAAAAAAAGGAATGTTGACTGTATTTTTTATACTATATAGACTGTTTTGAAATTTTCTTTTCTACGTTTTTTTCTAGAATGGCAGAGGCTTCAGACTGAGTATGTGTGTGTGTGTGTGTGTGTGTGTGTGTGTGTGTGTGTGTGTGTATTTCATATTGATTTACTTACTTATTTGGGTGTAAGTGAACAATATATTCCCTTGCTTCTATCTCCTGAGTACTGGGCTGAAAGACATGCATCACCATGCCCATTTTATAAAGTGCTGAGATTAAACCCAGGACTCTGTGTACGCTAGAGAAATACTTTTCAAGTGGAGCTACAGTGCAAATCCTGTTATTTGTTTATGGTTTTTGTTTTAGATTTAAGATGATTTTGAGATTATAATACAATCACAGCATTTCTCCCTTCTCTTTTTTCCTTGCAGACCTTTCCATATACCCCTTACCACTCTTCTTTAATGAATGGCTTTTGTTCACTAATTGTTATTGTATGCATCTATGTATATGTACATACATATATATTTCTAAACATAACCTGTTCAGTCCATAAAACGTTACTTATATGCATGTTTTTAGGCATTACCATTTACCAATGAACAATACATTTGTGTCCTCTCTGGAGAAGACCACCTCTCCTGCTCCCAGTTTTTCACAGTTGCTTATAGTACTTTGAGTAGGTGTGAGGCCTTGTGGGCTTTTCTGCATCTACTTTGGCAACTTGATTGGTATTATCCTTCTTCTGTTCATGTTCTGGTAGTCATGTTGATGAGATTTTTGTGGGTGTAGATTCTGACATTAATAGGAATAATCTCATAGGACACCATCACATAACAACTTTTCCTGATACCCTGGCTCCTTACTGTCTTTCTCCCCTCTGTTCTACAATGTTCCCTAAATTTTGGATTAAGAAGAGCTTTGTAGATGCATTTTCTGGAACTGGGCTCTACAACCTGCATTTTGATTGGGCATGATTTTCTGTCCTGTTGCTGAAAAACTAGGTAACTCTCCAATGCTAGTCAAGTCAAGGTTATTGAAAGGGAATCATATACCACTAATTTACTAGGTCAGCATGTCTAACAACAAACTATAAACATTTTTGTCATAATAACCACAGATAACCGTTTATCAAGGAAACTGCTGTTTGCCACAGATGGAGACAAGTAGACTGCCTGTGATCCACCCCGGCTTCAGTCAGTTGGTTCTAACACTTCCGTGTATTCTTTCTTATTCTACATCTCTTCAACTTCTCCATCAATGCTGACATCATTTTTCTGCCTCCCCAGCACAACAATGATTCTGCCCTTGGAATATTAAAAGTCAGTTTATTACTTGGGGATCGTCTTTTGCTTTTTCTGCACAAACCTTTTTTTGTGAAGCAGCCAGAGTAGCCTTTACAGATTACAGACTTGATTGTGCATTTCTCTGAAATCAAAGCTATAAAAAGCTTTGCATTAACTTTATAATAAATGCCACATTCAGTACATGGACAATTAACCTATGCTTTTGTCCTTGATTTCCCATTCATGCCACTTTTGTTGCTCAGATTTTGTTTCTTAGCCGCAGTGGCTGGTATTCTTTGAGTTCCTATAGAATGTTCAGCTTTTTACATTCCTTTGCATGTGCTCATGACTTTGGTGTCCGTATCTTATTGTTTTACATAGCTGACTCCGATGAATTTTTTTTGTGTGATTTTAAAGTTAATGTGAACTCTACTGAGAGACCTTTACTAGCACCTCAAAGCATGCTCCTATATTCTCTATCTGTATAAGATTTTCTTTTCTGAGTTGGAAATATGTGTTTCTTCCTTTAGTAACATGTTTACTGCATTCACTGGCTACTGGCTTCATAAGAACCATAATATTGGAAGTCTAGATGTCTTCCAAACTTACACCACTTAGTCTTATGTTTTCCTCATGTTAGACATTCCCCAGTAATTTGCAGACTAAATAAAAGATAGTTTTTTCTTATTGTAGGGATGGTTGAGATGTCACCAAATCCAGTAGCCATTCTTATCAGTTTATGCTTGTTTGCATACCTACTTTTTTTTTGGCTTCCATGATTCTATTAGAAAATTTGTAGGTATCTTTTTATGGAATTTCTCAAAATTGGGAACGGTATTGCGCAATACTTATAATTGTCACAGTTTTGGTGATTTGCCTTCTATGTGGTCCTGCAGCCATGCATTACAGGTAGTTCCCTTAAACAAACACTGCTGAGAAAAAAATCAGCAAGAGCTGCAAACATGCTGTGTCCATCCAGACTTAGCTGTTTTCCCTGCTCTATTCAATTTTTGTTCTATGCCCACCTAATTCAACTAATCATTTTCCTGAGCGATTATAACAGTAGTTGGTATTAAATATGACAAACAAGCCTTTCCCCTATAAACAAACAGAATCTGAGTGTCTTAGTTGGAGTTTTACTCCCCTCTGGCTGCCTATTCTTAGTCTGGGAGTTAGAAACTAACACGATTGTCACAACTCTGACACGATAAGTCTAGAACTGTTGATTGCTTTGCTTAACCACATTTACCTACTTCAAGATTCTTCTTGAGAAAAGGGGACAGGTATTATTATTTAGAAAAGTAGCTCAACCATGTTCATAGCAGCCTTATTCATAATAGCCAGATCATGGAAACAGCCTAAGTGCCCTCAGCAGAAGAATGGATAAAGAAACTGTGGTACATTTACACTATGGAATACTATTCAGCTATTAAAAACAAGGAATTCCCAAAATTTGTGGACAAATGGATTGAACTAGAAATGATCATAATGAGTGAGTTCACCCAGAAGCAGAAAGAATCAAATGGTATATACTCACTTATATCTGCATACTAGCCCAAGGGGCATGTCCCATGAAAGTCTTCACTTACCAGGAAACTGGGACAAAGGGGAGGACATCCTATTGGGACTCTAGATGAGAGAAGCATGGGAGAATAGCAAAGTAGAAGGATCCAGAGGGTCCTAGAAAACTACAAGAAGAACATTATGACAGGCATATTTGAGCCCAAGGGTCCTGCTCAAACTATGGCACCAGCCAAGAACAATACAGGCAATAAAGCTCAAGCCCCTACCCAGATCTAGCCAATGGACAGGACATTCTCCACAGTTGAGTGGAGAATGGGGTCTGACTTTCCCACATACTCTGGTGCCTCATATTTCACCACGTCTCCTGGATGGAGAGACCTGGTGGCACTCAGAGGAAGGATAGCAGGCTATCAAGAAGAGACTTGATACCCTATGAGCATATACAATGGGAGGAAGTCCCCCTCAGTCACAGTCATAGGGGAGGGGAGTAAGGGGAAATTGGGAGGGAGGGAGGAATGGGAGGATACAAGGGATGGGATAACCATTGAGATGTAATATGAATAAATTAATAAAAGATAAAAAAGAAAAGTAGATAACTTTGTGTACCTGTTGGTCATAATACATTTGCTAAATATTTTACTCATGGATTCTTTCATCTCTCAAGGAAAGTATGTCAAAAGAATATGAGAATTTGCATTTTATTCTCATTTTGTTTTGAAAAAAAAACAGAGATTAATTCATTTGCCCCAAACTACTCCTCTGATAAAAATATTCTAGAATTTATGACCATGCCCCTTCTCTTCAGAAACTTGCCATCTCAAAGACCAAAGCATAAAAATTGAAATTCTTTCTAATTTTCTTACTAGAAAATTGAGTTCACACTAAACTGACTAGCCTGAATTGTATTTCTGGAGCATTTCATGAGTGGGAACCATCTCTGCTTTTCTGGGTTTGAGAATACAATGTAGATATATGCTAGTTTTCAAAAAGCAGGACGTATTTTTACCCATCTGGTTGGGACATCCTTTTCCTGTTGTCAGGCTGATTTGGTTCCAAAGCAGTATATGATAGGTGGTTGATCCAGGAGAAACAGGCCCACAGGTGGAAAAAATCAGCACAATGTAACAAAAGCATGGAGTTGAGACATAATTTTTAGACTTGGGACATGTATCACAACAAATCACAAAATCTCTGATGGATTCAAAAGTATGAAAAACACTTCTGTGCAATACTCAAGCATTTACCAAAAAATAAAACCCTGTTGCTAATTACATATTACTTCCCATTTTTATTAAAAATATTTTCTTGCATATCAGATATTTTCATCCCTCATCTCTGTTTCAACCCTTCCCACCTCTCCACTCAACAGCTGAGTAATACTCCATTGTGTAAATACACCACATTTCACTTATTTAGTCATCAGTTGTTGGATATATAGCTTGCTTCTGATTTCTGGGTATTATCAATAAAGTAACTGTGAACATGAAAGAACAAATGATTCTGTATTAGGTTATGAGGTTATGGAGTCCATTGGTCATATGCCCTAGAGTGGTACAGCAAGATGTCAGGTTATAGCAATATCTATTCCTAGATTCCTGAGAAACTGCCACATTGAGTTCCATAGTGACTGTACAAATTGGATTTCCCACCATCAATGGATAAACTTTCTCTTTACTCCACATCCTTGCCAGTATGAGCTGCCATTGTGTTATTGATCTTGGACATTCTGATTACCGTAAAATGATATCTCAAAGGAGTTATTATTTGGGGTTTTCTGATGGCAAATGTTTCACATCTTAAGTGTTTATCAGCCGTTTTGTTTCATCTTTTGAGAACTAGCTGATAAATTCTTACTATATTTTTTATTTGGGTTATTTGTTCTTGGTATCTAGTTTTGCTTTGTTTTTACTGCCTCTTATATTCTAGATATTAGCATTCTATGAGATACACAACTGGTAAAGATCTTTTCTCATTCTATAGGCTGCCAAGATGGTTTCCCTTGCCATATAAAAGCTTTTCTGTTTCATGAGTTCCCACTTATTAGTTGTTGGTCTTAGTGCCTATGTCATCAATGCCCTGTTCAGAAAGTCTTTTCTCATGACCATGTGTTTAAGACTATTCTCTATTTTCTCTTCTACCATATTTAGTATATTTGGCCTTATTTTTAGGTTCTTATCCATTTGGAGTTGAGTTTTGTACAGGGTAATAAGTATGGCTCTATTGGCATTCTTCTATAGCAACCATGCAGTTTGACTAGCACCATTTGTTGAAGATGCTACCTTTATTTGAATGTGTAATGTTCTTATAGCTGACCAGATTCCAAGTATCTGCTAACCTAAAACACAGGTAGAAGTGAACTTCCCACAAGAGAATATGGTGCCAAATACCAACTCCTGTAGATATTAAAGCAGAATATGAATGCTCAAAACAGATAAGATTTGGTTCTGGTCTACTTATTTCCACATATGATAAATTTAATATAATTTGTGTATTATTAAAAATGATAATGAAATTTGCTCCCCATTGTAAGATATCAAAGAGAAAGACTAGATTGGGCCTAGAAGTAATTAGATCAGAAGTTATTATCATTCTGCTTTTATAAATAGAATGGTCCATTATCAATCTCCATTAGATTGATTTACATTCAGAATTTTAGACACACCAAGATAGGAAAGATGTTTTCTTCAATGCTGTTAAATACAAATAGCCAAAACATTAAGTATGTAACATTTATATAATTGCTTATTGTATCATGGTTTTTCTTGTTTATATGTGTAATAATATAAATGAATATGTAAAAAATAAAAAAGGTTTGATAAAAAAGATAAAAATTAAATTAAAAAAATAAAAAATAGAATGATAATTCATTATCATATTAGTGGGATAATGAGTTATTGTGAGTATGTGTGCTATAAAAGGCTTTTTAGGTGTTTGCTGTCTCTTTCTATATAATGCCCTGTCACAATATACTTAACCCACTATCTCATTGCACTCTTTGCACCATGAATAAGATGACTACCATTGATACGCCCTTCATATGACTGACATTGGCTTTAGGGAACCCAGTTAAGTTCTTTTTAACTACTGCTTCCTATTGTCCAATCTGCTTATCATTTGACATATCCTAAATTGGTGATCTTTTTCTGTCAATTGTGGCTATCAATGATTTTGTAGATTCTTATTTTTCAAGCAGATTTTCTGAAATTACACTGTTCATATAAAAAATAATAATTATAACAGTGATTTGAATGAAGATAAACATATTTCTCTTGGGTTGATTCATACCCTTGAAAGTAGCATTTATTTTCATTTTTGTTTTTTTTTTATCTTTTTTATTATAATTCATTCACATTACATAACAATCGTTTTGGCCTCTATCTTATCTTCCTGTTCCCACCCGCCATCCCTCTTCTCCCCTATTCCCAACCCCTAGACCCCTGCTGGTGGAGGTTAGGCAGGATGTCCTCCTCCATTGTCTGACCACAGCCTGTCTGGATAGTCTGCACCCACTTCTTCTTTGTGCTCACAAGGTTGCCCCAGTGAGGGGAAGTGATCAGATACTGGACACCAGGGTGCTTGTTAGAAGTTCAGCATCAGCCCTAGTCTCCCTGTCTCCCTGTGGAACTCCTGACCCCTCCAGGTCTTTCCATCCCTCTCCCTCACTTCCATACAACTCTCAGTGCTCATCCCAGAGTACAGCTGAGAGTCCTGGTATCTGTCCTGATCCCTCGCTAGGTGGAGTCTATCAAAGGGCATCTATGTTGGCTTAATCTCTAGTTTTTCTTGTATTGTTTCTCAAATTTCACTGGGTTGAGCCACACTTTTTCTTAATACGCTTTGGGTTATGATTTGAGTGGTTTTTAGAATTCTTGTATTTAAACTTAATCCACTGTCTATTTTGTAAACAGAATTTGGATGTACCCTTTGGGGGGTAATTATTGTTCATGAGAGTGAAACACCTGTGAATATACTAAATATTTCATGAAAAAAAAAAAAAGAACAATAGCCCTAGACAAGGAAGCATGCTCTCTTTCATCAAACACTCTAGAGAGACCACTCCAAAATCATGTCTTTAACATATACAGGCCCTAAATTTTGGAATTCTAGAACCCTGAAAGAGTCAACCTTATTTTATTATAAACTAGTCTGTGGCATTCAGTTACATTAATAGAAGGCAGACCAGGATGTTGACATTCTTTTGAAAGAATTTTTCCACTGAAAACCTCTTATTAGAAAAGATATTTTAAGAGATAGAATGATGGAAGTGAGAAATGTCTCAGCAGTTAAGAACACATTTTATTCTTTTAGACAACCTGAATTCAGTTCCCCAGAACATATGATGACTTATAAACATTTATAACTGTAGTTCTAGGGCACTTGAGGCCCTCTTCTGCCTTCTACTGGCAACAGGCACACATGTGGTGCACACACCTACATCTAGCTAAAGAGTCATGTATATATGTGAAATCAAAGGAATAGAAAGGGTAATGAGAAAATTAATGACATGCTTCACAATGCAAGGGTTTGATTTTGAGCATCCAAGGTGACTACACTCATGTCATCTGTAATGATGGTCTCAATAGCATATCCTTATTTCACTTCCTGTCTCCCTTCTCTCATTTTTTGTTCATCTATCCTAATTTCTGAAATCTTCTTGCTGAACTCTTACTGTAGCCTCTTATTTTAGGCAGGTCCAAATTAGGACAAACATTAGACATCCTAACTGCTGTGGACTATAACAAATTAACATTACACTAAATAGCTTCCTGTGTTTTGACATATTTATTGTTAATTTTTTATAACATGATACAATGATTATATTTTAGTTCCCCATCTCCAAATTGAGGAAATTGAGGCTATTAATAATTCTGACCACACAAGACTTTCTAAGGATGTAAGTAAGGTTACATAGTATAAACTTTTCCAGATAGAAAGCTACTTAAAATGTTACTGATTGCTCCCTACTATAAACATTTTTAATATTAAATTAAGAACATAATCCTATCAACCTTGTTACTGAATGCAATGTTCTTTAGTCACATACCCATCTTTAGCACAAATGCTCCTTCCTATCTTGATCTTTAATCACCAAAACATACATATAGACAAAACATAGTAAAATGTGAAATTATATTATTTGTGTTAATATAATTTCTTTCATTTTCTTTCTCAACATTTTATTTGCACTTCCTTTTAAGGAAACTAAAAAGTAGATGGCTGAGTAATCTTTGTTAGTTCTGAATCAAAGGGTTCTACAAAACAAAATAATGTTGGGAAGTGATTTAAAGGAGAATCTGTACTAAGTAGGTGAAATACCAGAAAGAGTTCATATCAGCTTAGTAGATGGCAATCAAAGGAGAAACAAACAAGAGCTAGGTGAGAATATTACAGAACAAGGAACAGACAAAATGGAATAAAAGGGAGGAAATTAAATCATAAATACAGGAAATCAGAAGACTTGTAGGCGAATTGGAATGTCAGAGGCCTGAAATTGAGCCCACAGAGTCTGTTTCTTGGAGAAAAAAATGAGAAAGCAGTCATAATAAGATGACATACTGAAAAAGATTCTAAAGATAGTCTAGCCCAAGCATTCCATTTCCCAAAGAAAGAATCAGAGGCTGATGGTGGAGAAGCACATTACCTGCCCAAGGTCTCATTGGGTTGTTGTCCAATAATAGTAAAACTAGAGTCTCTTAGCAATTGGTTCTACTCTATTATTTCTGATAAAAGACCTCAATAAAAGGGAATGATTTAATATAACTAACAAATGAGGCATAAGATTAACAAATTAGATCATCTGAGCATTTAAAAAGATAATCATTAATATGTCTTATTTAAAAATAGTTACTCAAAATCATTTGTAATTACAGGAAATTGGAAACAATGTAATTATCCAGTCATGGTAGTGTGCCTATATGATCATGATGCAAATAGAAAATAACTTCTAAAATAAAGTTACTAAAAGATTAGCATAGCCTCAAATTTTTATTATGACATCAGTAGAGAAAATAGTAAATACCAAATTTTAGCATGTGTATAATATCAATTATGTAGAAAATGTGAATGAGAAACTGAGAATGAATACATCTGAGTTTGCTCTCTGTTCCTCATTCTGTTTTCTGATAATGAATATATATTTTTTCTTATAGCAAGCTTCTGTATAGGGCATATTGCTGTACTAGTTAGAAAAAATAATTGCCTTAGCCTTTTCACTTTGGAAATCCTACTTGAGAATTATGATACAACTTGACCTCCCATTTTGAAATGACATTCTGATCCTTCTTTTAGAATGAGGAAAGTATTATAATGTCATTTCAAAATACTTCAGACTTCCCTTCTTTAAAAAAAAAAGATTCCTTACTGTGTACTGTAAGCTTTGGATGTATTAATTGCTACAGAAAGTCATGTAAATCTTATGCTATGTACTTATAATATTGCACTATAAACACATTCAATTATTTAAGTAGTATTTACTAGAATAGATAATTCATTGCTGTGTCATTTATACCTTCAAGGGCCTCCTTTGCCCTTTGAGTGAAGAAGACAAGTAATGACAAATGTACAAATAAACTTAAAAATCATGGTGTGATATGATGGAAATAAAATAAATAGTGGTTTCATAAAAGGCATCACACAATAGTTTCCATGCAATGTGTTAATTTGTGGCCAAGGAGTTCATGTTCCCTAAACTTCTGAGATTTTAACAGCAATAGGCTATAGTCAAATTCCACTGGGATCTCTTCTCAATTACAGTATTCCATTCTCCCATCCATGGTCATTCTTTATCCAAAGCCTGATTGATATGTTACAAAGTGTAGGCCCTCTTGCTTCAATGTGGTAATTCTTATGGGCCAACTAAGCTCCAGAGCTTCCTGTGAGATAGGTTGAGAACTAAGTTATAAGTCTGTGCAGTTCAGCATTCTACCTATCCAGGTTTGTTTCCTTTATTTCTTTTCTTGTTGTTATCCTCAAGAGTATTGTCAAACCAGCTTTCTACAAACATATCACTATCAGAATATATTTCCCATGGACAATACCAAAGAAGAGAAATTCCTTGAAAAAAAAATGAGTTTGATTTTTAAAGGATAATACTTAAAATATTCAAAAATACTAAAGCATGAAGAAATTTGTAAATTTCAAAGGGAAGAAAGCAAACCAATGTGGACATCTTGGTCAAATTTGCACAGCCAGAGAACAAAGGAACAAGTATTCAAACATGGGTTTCCCTGACAATGAAGTCTATGTTTGTTTGCTTGTTTTTTTCAGAGAATTATAGGGCTTTGTTGTGTGAAGTGCAAGTATTCTATCTTAACAAGAAATCATGTAAATTTACCTATGCTAATATAAACACTGAGTTAAAATATTTTTGAATTGGTCCCTTAGGTATATATGAAGTTGTTCTAAAGTATCATAATTTCCAGTATCTTAGCAGTTTTAGGATATTCAATTAAGTGAAATTTTATATACTCATTGGTGTGTCTTAGGGGAAACACTCAGAAATCATGAAGACACAATTATTACTTGAATGTGTATATATGTAGATATATATTACTATATTTGGCCCTTGACCTGTTAATGTTATTAATCTAAAAATAGAAATTTTAACTTTTTATCCTATAAATACATTTCATGATAATTTTTATAATATACGGAACAAGTATTCAAAATTTCTCTTGGTATATTTCAAAATCCAAACTGCTAATATTTTGTATTAAAACAGTTTTTCCTGAAACATTTCTGAAGAGTTTATTAATTTGTTTTTCTCATTTTTCTAACATTTAATTTATGCTAAACAAGAATTTGGTGTGTTTCTCAGTACAGGTATTGTTCTGAATATTTTGAAGTACTACTATAAAATATCTTCCTAGGAATAGTGAAGGAAGGTTTAAATGGTGAGGATAATAAGGTGCAAGTGAAGGCTTTCGTGGGACATGCGCCTTGGGCTAATATGCAGATATAAGTAGAACATTATGATAGGCAGATTTGGGCTCAGGGGTCCTGCTCAAACTAAGGCACCAGCCAAGGACAATACAGGCGGTAAACCTTAAACACCTACCCAGATTTAGCCAATGGACAGAACACTCTCCACAGTAGAGTGGAGAGTGGGATATTACTTTCTCACATACTCTGTTGCCTCACCTTTGACCATGTCCCCTGGAGGGGGAGACCTGGTGGCACTCAGAGGAAGGACAGCAGGTTACCAAGAAGAGACTTAATACCCTATGAACATATACAGGGGGAGGAAATCCCCCTCAGGAACAGTCATAGGGGAGGGGAATAAGGGGAAAATGGGAGGGAGGGAAGAATGGGAGGATACAAGGGATGGGATAACCATTGAGATGTAACAAGAATAAATTAATAAAGGAGAAAAAAAATAAGGTGCAAGTGAAGAGAGAGTAGGTTGAGCGTTAGTTAATACTAAAGCTATTTGAAAAGGCCACATATCATCCTGCCAGAATAAGAGCTAGGCTGCTTATGGACCTTCCACAATTTCTATTTTATCACACACCCAATTCTTAGTGTTGCCCCTAGCAATACCACAGAACGTGAGCTACAGCTTCCCTTTCTCCATGTTCTTTGCTATATCCTCAGACCATTCACCTTCCTACTTTGCCACGGTGTCTCTGTGTCTGAGGCCCTAACTCAGGCTCCTGCTCAACTACAGGACACATCTGCCAGAACCACATAGGTTGTCTAGGAACTTTTTTCACTATCCCCCTTCTCCCTGATCCAATTTTCAGGATCTTCCATAAAGCTGCAACAGACTATCTCCCCGGCCGTCCTTTCTCTAGCCTTCAATCCCATTACACATTCTCACTGAACAACAAAGCAGGCCAGTAAAACAGACAAGCCACAGCCAAAACACTCACTAAACATCCAGCAAAGAAAGAGAAAACAAACAGTAAAGCATCCTCCCAACACAGACAAATCCAAAAACTTGAGCCTAGACCTAAAATCATCCCAAACCAATATGCCTAGAAACCAGCTTAAGAACAGGCAGGGCAGTATAACTCTTCCACCAGAGCCAGGCTATCCTACTACAGCAAGCCCTGAATATTCCAACATAGATCAAACACAACAAAAAGGCCTTAACAGCAACTATTTAAAGATGATAAAAAGTTGTTAAAGGATAAATAAATAAACTTCTTTTAAAATATAGGAAAATACTTAGAGTAATTGAATACGTCCCTTAAAGAAAGCCAGGAAAACAACAAAGAGCTGGAGGAAATGAATAATACTGGTTAAGACCTGAGATGGAATGTCAAAGCAATAGGGAAGATAGCAACAGTGGGAATTCTGGAAATAAAAGTTTAGGATTCTGAACAGGAACCACTGAGTCTAACTTTATCAACAAAATGCAATAGACGGAGGACAGAATTTCAGGCATTGAATATACCATAGAAGAAATGAATCCACTGGTCAAAGAAAATGTTAAATTTAAAACCTTTCAAACACAAAATAATTAGAAAATCTGGGATAGTATGAAAAGGCCCAAGAATAATAGGAATAGAAGAACAAAAAATAATAGCCGAGAAGCCAGGACATACTCTCAACAAAATCATAGAAAAAAAATTTCTAGCTTAAAGAAGGAGATGCCTATAAAGGTACAAGAGGCATACATAGCACCAAGTAGATTGGACCAGAAAATAAAGTCATCTTGCCACATAATAATAAACATATTTAACAGAGAATATTAGAAACTACAAAGAAAAAAGACCAAGTAACCAAGTAAACACTGACCTACAGAAAGTGGTAGAAGAAAAAATAAAAACTAAAGTCATTAACTATATACACAAAAACATAGGAAATAAATCATTTCATATCAACAAAACCAAAAAAGCAACACACACACACACACACACACACACACACACACACATACACACGCACACACATACCATTACCACCACCACTAACAACAACAACAGATTAATATCTGCCCTGTCCCTGGTTAACTAAGGCTATTGTAAAATATAACAGATGTCTGTTCCTTGATTGATTGCTATCAGATTAGAAAATACTGCTGTAATAACAATTATAAGCCTGATACTAAACAATATTATGTCTACTTACAAATTATACATAGCAGACAGATTGTATCTCAAGGTAAATTGTTGAAAAACATTCTAACAAAATAGACCTAAGAAACAAGCTCGTATGTTAATTTTAATATATAAAAAAATAGACTTCAAACTAAAATTAATCAAATGAGGTGGGGAAGGACATTACATACTACTCAAGGAAAAAAATATCCACCATGATGACTTTCAATTTTTAACATTTATGCCCCAAAGAAAAAGACACACAGTTTTGTAAAAGAAACACTATTACAGCTTGTATCACATAATGAACTTCAAATATTGTTAGTGGGAAAGTTCAATACCTCACTGTCACCAAAGAACATGTTATTAAGAAAACAAACTACACAGAGAACTGCTAGACCTGACATTATAAACCAAATAAACTGACAGATATTACAGAACATTCTATTTAACACAAAAGAATATAACTTCTTCTCAGTACCTCACAAGTCTTCCTTCACATCTGTATGTATTCAGACACAAAGAAATTCTCAAAAGATACAATAAGGTGGAAATAACTCCCTGCATCCTGGATACATACAAGACTAGCATGGACTTAAGCTGTAGATCAGCAACAGAAACAAGAGAAAGCTTACAAAGCACATGGAACTAAACAGCTCTCTACTGAATGATAACTGAGTCGAAACAGAAGGGAAGAAAGCAATTAAAGACTTCTTAGAATTCAATAAAAATGAGTACACAATATACCCAAACTTATGAGGCACAATGAAAGTGGTGCTAAAAAGAAAGCTCATGACACTAAATGCCTACATAAAAACCAAAATCAAAACCAAAACAAAACTGGAGAGTTAGAGATCTCATATTCATAACTTAATAGAACATCTGAAAGACCTAGTACAGAAGAATAATTTATATGCAGGAGGATTAGATGTCAGAAAATAATCAAACCAAGGGTTGAAATAAATAAAATAGAAGTAAAGTAAATAATATAAAGAATCAATGAAACAACAGTCGGTTCTTTGACACAATCAACAGGATAGGCAATCAATTATTCAAACTAACTAAAAGTTTGAAAAAATATCCAAATTAACAAAATAAAAAATTAAAGGGAGCATAACAGAAACCATGGAAATCCATAGAATCATAAGGACAAATTAGAAAATCTAAAAGAAATGGGTACTTTTCTGAATAGGTACCATTTACCAATGTTAAATCAAGAACAGATGAGCAATTTAAATAAACATATAACTTCTAGTGAAACAGAGGCATTTATTAAGTCTACCGACAGAGAAAATGAAAAACAAAGACAAAACAAAAATCTCATTCAATCAAACACAAAACAACCCAAGACCAGAAGTTTCAATCGTAGAATTCTACCAGACTTTCAAAGAAGAGCTCATGGTATTCTACCAGACTTTCAAAGAAGAGCTCATGGTATTCTCCCAGACTTTCAGAAAAGAGTTAATGCCAATGCTTTTCAATGTCATCTTGGTGGATTTTTCCTTTAATACATAATGTCCTTTCTCATCTCTTTTCATTAATTTTTGTTTGAAGTTTATTTTGTTATTTATTAAAATGGCCACAACAGCTTGCTTATTATGTCCATTTGCTTGAAATGTTGTTTTCACTCCTTTAACAAGAGGTAAGTTCTATCCTTGATATTGAGGTGTGTTTCTTGCACGAAGCAGAAGGATGGATTCTGATTTTGCATATTCCACAAAATAGAAACAGAAGGAACACTAACAATTTATTTTATGAAGCTACAATTACCTTGATAATCAAACCATATACAGAATCAACAAAGAAAGAGACTTACAGATCAATTTCCCTCATGAACATGCATGTAAAAATACTTAATAAAATATTTGCAAACTCAGTCTAAGAACACACCAAAAAGATTATCCACCATGATCAAATAGGCTTCATTCCAGAGAAGCAGGATTGAGACAATTTCTAAAATTAGATTACAACACAATCCACCATTGTTGATGGTTAATTTGATGCTCTGTATGCAAAAGTTAAGCATTTGGTTCCCTGAGGTCTGCTTGTTGTATTTTACATGCAGATACACTCATACCCCAAAATGACATTTGTATCCTTGCTTTAAAAATTATTCCTGGGTGGCTGTATAAGTAAAGTCCTACTCCTGAGCTGAGCGGTGAGGGGTGGAGCTAAGTTTCAAGTGCTTGGAGGACAGAAGGATCATGGGAGAGAGACAGGCACTGGAGGAGAAAGAGGGAGCAGAGTCACAATGCAATAGGTAAAGAACCACATGACCATCAGGATTGGACTCTGAGGATTCACATGGAGAAAAGTGTCCCAGATGGAAAGGATAAATGAGTATTTATGTAATTATGAATGAGAAGTAGCCCAGATAAGAATGATTAAAGAAGATGGCATAGTGTGGGAGCTGGGAGATAATTAGATAGTTTGGGCATTAATATCTGCCCAGCCTCAGTAAAATAAGGCAATTCTAAAATCTATCAGGTATTTATATCCTTTTTTTTCAAGACAGGAATTTCTCTGTGTAAAAGCCCTCTCTGTCTTATACTCCCTTTTGTAAACAAGGCTGGCCTGGAACTCACAAAGATCTGCCTGCCTCTGCTTCCCAAGTGCTGGGAATAAAAGTATGTGCCACTGTAACTGACAAGTGTCTGTATCTTTTATTGGTTATGATAGCTGGTTAGCTAACACCACATTAATAAGTATAGGCATTTAATAATAAACATTATTAGGCGTGCTTGTTTTCTACAACACACCACATACATAAACTGAAAAGAATCTCATTAGATGTTAAAAAAAGCATTTGACAAAATCCAACATCTCTTCATCATAAAAATCTTGAATAGATTAGAGATATAACTGATGTACTTAAAGATAATAAAGGTGACTTAGAACAAGCCCACCTCCCCTTGGTGGAGAGGCCTGATGACACTCAAAGAAAGAATAAGCCGGCTACCAAGATGAAACTTGATAGCCTATAACCATATAGTGGGAGAGGAGGTCCCCTCAGTCTTAGACCTAGGGGAGGGGAATAGAGTGAAAGCAGGAGGGAGGGAGGAACAGGAGGATACAAATGATAGGATAACAGTTGAATTGTAATCTGAATAAATTAATTAAATAAAAAAGAAGAAAAGAATGTAACATTTATATAATTCCTGATGTGTCATAGCTTTTATTGCTATAGGTAATTTATTGTATATATGTGTAAAAATATAAATGTATCTGTAATAAATTTTAAAAATTAATAAAATATTCTAATTAAAAAAAAGAAAAAATAAGCTTATAGCCAATATCAAATTAAATGGGGACAAATTTATAGAGATTCTACTAAAATCAAGAATAAGATGAGGTTATCTACATCTTTCCACATCTATTCAAGATAGTACTTGAAGTTTTCGCTAGAACAATAAAAAAGAATAAAGGCAAAGTATCACTATTCACAGATGATATGATAGTATACATCAGTACCTCAAAAATTCTACCAAGAAACACCTACAGCAAATAAACACCTTCAGTAAAGTGGATGGATACGAGATTAGCTCAAAATATCAGTAGCCCTCCTATACACAAATGACAAACAAACTGAGAAAGAAGTCAAGAAAAAAAGACCCTCCACAATAGCTTCAAATAATATAAAATATTTTGGGATAACTCTAACCAAGCAAAGGAAAGACATTATAAAAATTCAAGTCTTTGAAAAAAGAAATTAAAGAAGATATCAGAAGACGCATAGTTCTCTCATGCTCATGGATCAATATGATTAATATAGTAAAATTGGACATTCTACCAAAAGCAATATATACATTCCATGCTTTACAGACCTTTAAAGGACAATTTTCAACTTTATATGGAAACTCTGGATAGCTGAAACAATTCTGATCAACAAAAGAACTGCTGGAGTTAACACCATTCTGATTTCAAGTTGTACTACAGAGATGTAGTAATAAAAACACATGAAATTGGCATAAAGTAAGACAAGTTGATTGATGGAATGAATTGAAGACACAGATATCAATCCATATTAAAAACCTGAGTTTTGATAAAGAAGCCAGAAATATATATACACTGGAACTATCAAAGAGTCTTTAACACATGGAGCTTGTTAACCTGGATGTCTGATGTGGAAGAATGCAAACAGATCCATATCTATAACCCTGCACAAGAACTCAAGTCCATGAGGATCAAAGAGCTCAATGTAAAACCAGAAACAATGAGCCTGATAAAATAGAAAGTGTGGAACAGTCTTAAATGCACTGGCATAGGAGATAACTTCTGAACATGACACTTATAAAGCAAAAACTAAGACCAATGATTTTAAGTGGGATCGCATGAAATTGAAAAGCTCTGTAAGACAAACTATCTTTCAGACAGTGTGGTTTCCTACAGAAATAGGAAATATTTTTACAACCCATCATCCAATACAGGACTAACATACAGAACAATAAATAACTAAAGAAACTAGATTAAAAACAACAGCAAATAATCCAGTTTCAAAATGGGGTACATATCTAAACATAATTCTCAACAGTGGAATTGCAAATGATTGATAAAAACTTTAAGAAATGTTTAACATCCTAAACATCAAGGAAATGGAAATCAAAACTACTTTTCCATTCTGTCTTACACTATGAAAATCAATATGGCATTTCCTCATAAACTGGGATTTGATCTACCTTAAGAACCAACTGTACTACTCTTAGGCATATACTCAAAAGATATTTCATCACACCACAAAACACTTGTTCAGTTATGTTCATATGGCTTTATTCACAATAGCGTGAAACTATAAAGAACCTAGGTGTCCCTCAATTGAAGAATGAATAAAGAAAATGTGGTACGTTTATGAAATGGTACCTGTTTTTTTTTTAATGACATCATGAAATTTGCAGGCAAAAGGATGCAACTAGAAATAAATAATCATCCAATGTGTGGTAACTCAGACTCAGAAAGACAAATATGATAAATATTCACTTATAAGTGGATACTAGCTATTAAGTAAATGATAATCCAGCTATAATCCACAGACCCAGAGAGTTTAGGCAGAGAGAAGAGCTCGGGGAGGGGGGCACATGGATTTCACTGAGAATTGAAAATAGAATAAATCTTGCATGTAGACTGGGGACAGGATGGGACTGGAGTGGGAATACTCAAGTATGGCAGCAAAGGGATGGAGGGAAAGAGTAAGAGAAAAGATATCAAGAATTTGGAAACATTGGAAGGCATATGTGGAAATGCAGTGCATTGCACACTTCTTGGGATCTATGAGAGTGACTCTAATGAAGACTCCTTGTAATAAAGGATACAGAATCAGAACTGTCTGCCTTTTGTAGCTAGGTTAAGTTCTCAGTTGAGGGACTGGGCTGAATTTCTTTCAGTTGTTGTCTCAGAGGTTCCCATGGAGATCCCTAAACTAGTGTGGCTGATGCTAAGACAAAAGGTTGCTCTCTTAAAATGATGATGTAGCCCCATTGTTGAGGATAGCATTCATACAACTCAATGGATGTAGAGAGGTTCAACTATTACCTGAGTAGAGCCTTCACCTCTACAGTCTAGTCCCTTTGGTGTGAGAAGATACTCTGAAGTCTTTGGAAAGAGAAACCTGGCCACTAGTCCAGCCACAGAACACTTGACCTACAATCTGTTCTTCCTGAAAGATATTCTGGGGCAATGGTGGTGGAGAACTTGTGGTAATGGCCAATCAGTGTGTGATTTAACTTGAGATTCATGCCACAAGAGGTAGCCCATGCCCCACAGTGACCAGATGGTCAGGAATCAGATACTGGATAACTGAGACACATAAGGTAGAACCAAACATGACTGGCAAAAAAAAAAAGATGAAATGAGTACTAATGATATTCTGTTGTACTCATTGATTGGTGTCTTTCCTAGTCATCTAGTCATCATCTGAGAGGCTTATTTGGCATCAGATGAGAGCGCAGAGAACCACAGGCAGACATGAAAAAACGAGTCTAAATTAGAAGCCTCCATCAGGTCCCACCTCTCAGAAATCAGGGGACGACATGGAGGATGGTGAGGAAAGATTGAAGGAGTCAGAAGGCGTGCAGGAAGCCAAAATAACATGGCACATAGGATCAACTAATCAGGGCTCACATAAACGTATAGAGACTGAAGTGGCAAGCATGGGGCCTACATGCACCAACACCACATCTTCTGCATATATTTTATGGGTGTTAGCTTGGTGTTTTTGTAGGATTCCTAATAGTGGGAGTGGGTGTATCTTTTATTCTTTTGCCTGCTCTTAGGATTCTTGTTCTTCTTTTGGGCTGCCTTGTCAGCATCAATATGAGGACTTTTGTCTTGTCTCATTGTATCTTGTTTTGGTTTTCATCTCTTGGGTGCCTGCTCTTTTCTGAAGAGCAAGCAGACAGTGAGTAGATCTGGGAAGAGAGAAAGTGTATGGGGAACTGTTCTTGGGATATATTGTATGAGAGTAAAGGGATGGAAATCTGTTTGGGGATATATGATATGAGAGAAGAATATGTTTTCAATTAAAACAAAACAACATCAATAAAAACACAAATGAAAAATTTAAAAAGCCATATGTGAAACTATTATTTTATCAGCTTTATACATTTATAAAGATACATAGACATACACACCCTAAGTGTTTAAATTGAGTTACCAAACATTAGGAATAATGCTCCTCCAAGAGGCATTATAGGTTATCAAACAAACAAACAAACAAGAGCAAAACAAAAATAATGAGTACCAGATGTAGAACACTTACTCTCATGTTGTTGGTTGGAAGATGGTCTCAGAGATCTTCAAAACAGTATAGGCAATTGTGCTAGGTTGCTTACCAGAACTTGATGATAAGAAATGTTGATAGAGAGACCATTCACATTTTGTCACTGAGCATAGAGAAATAAAACAATTCCTGACTGTTTAGTGAAGCTCCATTTTTGCTGGCCAGATTATTTAGTTTAAGAGGATATAGGCTACTCAGGGAGAAAAATCCTCAAGATAGCTATAGGAGTAATTTGTATTGTGATTATATTTAAGGCTGACTATACAGGAGGAAATTCATGCTTAATATTATGAATCTGGGTAGAAATCCATTGCTGAAGAGCTCATAGTTCTTAGGAGAACTATTACTATCTTGCTAAATAGACATGCTTTTAAAATGCATATCTCTATACCCACAAGTTAATACTACTCTCCGTGCCAATCAAAGAAGTGTTTTTTAAAGTGTCAGAAGTTAAGAGAAATTCACTAGTGGTCAAGTGGCAGAGTGCTACTGCCTATTGAGTGCTCAGCCACAAATAGTATACCTATTTTATAGCATCCACCTTTCTACATGATTAGTGGAACATTGTGAAAGAGGTAGAAAATGTTGTAAGATCTAGAGATCAAGGAAGGCAGGGTGAGAACACTATCTTCTGAACATAAGAAGGCCAATGCAATTATGAATTTAAGGTAGCTATGGATGCCTTTATGACATCTGCATAAGATCAAGCCATTAAGTACTGCAGCATGGATAGGATAAGCCTAACAAGGTCTCATCTCAAACTGAGGATATATTGAAAGTTATTGACTGCTGGGGAGGGGATTGTTAGTTTTCTTTTGGAGTATGAGTCCTGGTACATTGACCACACTCCAGTGAATGGCTCCACAACCATGTGATATAGGCACCGCAAATTGGACTCAGTTGTCTAAAATACAAAAACAAACAAACAAACAAACCAAAACCAACAACAACAAAGAGGACATGAAAGGGAATGTGTGAAAAGTGGGATTGGAATATGAAGATGAGAAAAATATATTGTATCTATGTCTGAAATGAACTTTTAAAAACAGGGTCTCTCTATTAGCCCTGCCTATCCTGGAACTCACTATGTATACCCTGGTGGACTCAACCTCAAATACAACTACCTATCTCTGCCTCTCACATGATAATATTAATGGCATGCAGCAACATGCTGAGAATGTGAGAAATTATTAAAGAATAAATAGAAAATATTATATTTAAAATATGTATTTTAATGTATTACTTAAACCCAGAAAAATGTAAAATAAGCTGCTCAGAACATGGCTATATCATCTGATATGCAAAGGTACTTAACTTGGACCAGGAACAAGGGTAGTTGAGCTGGGATAGAGGTTATATGTATTATGTGTGTATTATATGTATAATCAGAGGGTTTTTTTTCCCAGAAAATAAAATGTAAGCTGACATCTTAAATCATGCAGATAAACAATCAGAAAAGTTCCTTTGGTTGGGAGAAATGTGAAAGCATCAAATATTTGGGGAAAAAACCAATTTCTTGAGTTTGAAGTAAGATGAAGTTACCTTCATCTTCTGGTAAGAAGATAGAGAGTTTGTAATTCACATTTGAAGTATTACTCTCAGAAATTGCTTGTTTCAACTGAGATAGGAGTAAAGACTAAGCAAGAAGCTAAATTTCTTTTGGAAAAACAAAGTTTGGGACACAAACAATACTGCTTTGTGTCCTATGTTAAGTTAGTATGAAATTGAATTGAGGAAAAAATATTTTTTACCACCACATGCTTTCCATTGCAGATCTCAGTAGTATCCTGAGAGCCTAGGAGTCTGACTGCTAGGCCAAAGGTAATAGCAGGAGAATATAAGAACACCACAATGGCAGATGGTGTGCAATTCTGGAAAATGCCTGCAACACAATTTGGTGAAGTCAGATAGTCCTGAGTGAACATGACTTTGCCCATTTCTCATATAAGTAATTTTCACTGACCTACTTTCCACAGTGGTAATGAAGAGTCTATGAATTATGGAGGAAGAAACATTGGACACTGAAAGAAGTAGAAGTAAAGAGAGTTGGGGAAGAAATTATGTGATTATATTTTAAATATTTTTTCTAAAATCAATCTTTTGATAAGGTTAAAAAAATGCCTCCCTACTGCCCCCACCAAATGTTCAAGGCCAAATGTATTTAGTGCAGAATTCTGCAAGGCCTTCAAAAAAAAGAAGAAGAAGAAGAAGAAGAAGAAGAAGAAGAAGAAGAAGAAGAAGAAGAAGAAGAAAGAAAGAAAGAAAAAAACTGTAGCACCGATACTCATCAAACTATTCCTCAAAATAAAAATAAAAATGAAAAGAAATGAATAAACTTTCCAAATTTCTTTGACAAAGCCAGTATTAACAATACAAACATAGACAAAAGTACAAAATGAAATAAATTCATAGACATGAAAATTCGAAATGAAATACTTACAAAGTGAATTCAAGATTATATAAAACTATCATTCATCATAATTAGCTCAATTTTATCCCTATGATGCAAGGATGGTTCAGTATACATAAATAAATACAATCCAACACTAAAATAGACTAAAGGACAAAAAAGATATGTATCTCATTAGATGTAGAAAAGGCCCCTGACAAAATTTAATGTTTATTCATGACAAAAGTCCTAGGAAGACTAGGAATAAGGAAAATAATATAATATACAGAAAACCCACATCATCCTAAAGGGAGAAAATCTTGCAGCATTTCCACTGAACAAAGAACCAAGACAAAGATGTCTAATCTCTCCATTTCTGTTAAATACAGTACTTGAAGCTTTGGTTACAGCAGTAATACAAGAAATGAAGATGAAGCGATTTACATAGAAATTCAAAAAGTAAAGTTACCCTTTTTTGCAGATGATGTCATTCTATATATAAGAGAATTTAACAGCTCCACCAGAAAATTTCTAAAATATACATTCATCATGGTTGCAGAATATAAAATTTACATAAAAATTAGTAGTACTCATAAGTAGAACTAATAAACATACTGAGAAAAAGCCAAAGAAACAATACAGTTCACAATTGTCCCGAAAAAAATTCCTGAAATAAATTTAACCAAATAAATGAAAGACATTATAGTGAAAACATGAACACACTGAAAAAGAAACTGAAGGAAGAAAATATCAAAGACTGAAAAACATCACATAGTCATAGATTAGCAGGATTACTGTTGTGTAAGTGCCCCTCTTACCAAATGCAATCTACAATTTCAACAGAATTGCCACTAAAGTTCTAATTGAATTCTTTACACACACAAAGAAAAACTCTTCATTCTATAGGAAATCACAAAGCACATGGGGTAGCCAAAATAATCCTCAAAAGAAATAAACATCAAACAACATATAAAACTTCTGATGGCATCACCACCCCAGATTTCTACTGATAGTACATTGCTATAATAATAAGGACAGCATAGTGCTGCTGTAAAACATAGATTCCTGAACCAATGAATTCAACTGAGGACTAACATATAAGCCAACTCTTCCACACTCACAGGAGTTTTGGCAAAGAAGACAACCTACAATGTTGAAATTAGAGCATTATACATAATTGGTGATGGTCAAATTGAACAGCTACATGTAGAAGAATGAAGCTCTTTCCACATCTTTCACCCAACACACATATTGATTAAAAATGAACCAAGAACCTCAGGATAAGACCTGGTACTCTGAATCTGATGGAGGAGAAGGTATGGAATGTGCCTGAACTTACTAGCAAAGAAAGGTTTTCTGAACACTACTCCAGTAGCAAAAATTAACACCACCACCAATTAACAAATGGAGCCACATGAAACCGAAAATATTGTCTACAGAAAAGGGCGCCATTATTCAAGGGAAATTGTTGACAGAATGGAAAAAAAACTTCATAAAATGTATATTTGAAAGAGGATTAGTATTATCAATAAATAAAGAAGCCCCCAAATTAAACATCAATAAAACAATCAAACTAATTTTAAAATAGAAGCAAACAGTTGCCAAAGTGACAGACCCTGTGCATTTTCAAAATGCTCCCAGCTCATCTGCCTACAATGGTGAACAAATAAAACAAACAAAAACAAACAAACAAAACCAGGAATTCAGGACAACTTGCTAAAATAGAAGTTGGAACTTGCCTCCTACTGGTCCCACTGGCTCCTGTCATTTCCTCCCTTTGTGCCACTTGGCCATTCATTCAAAGATGATGACATCATTCTCAATTTAAAAACATTTTCAACTTAAAATACATTGGAGAAAATGACAGGTATAATGCTTCTAAAATGATACAAATTTAAAAGCTTTAAAAATACTATAAAGCGCTCTCTGGCCTGGTCCATCTGTGACACAAGGAGCAAACCAGCAGAGGTCAGTTGGGTGCAGGCCACAATGCACATTAGCTGCCATCCCAGAAAGGAATGTGGGACTCCCAAGCACTTTTTTTTTGCTTGGATCTCTCTCCATTTGCTCTTTAGAAGTCTGGCCCACCTGGGACACAGAAACTCCATTGGAGCAGCCTCCAGGCCTGCTAACACCACATGGCTAGAGTCCAGTGGAAGAACACAAGCAACAAAACTCAGAGCCATATGATACCACTAGAAACCAGTGGCCCAACTACAGCAAACCCTGGAGATACTAACACTGCTGAAGGGCATGAAGAACATTTTAAACCTGAAGTGACAAAAATGATAGAAGCCTTGAAGAAGGAAGATAAGATAAATCTCATAAAGAAACAAAGGAAGATACATTCAAACAGATGGAGGAATTGAATAATGCCTATAAAGAATTATAGGAAAATACAATCAAATAGAAGAAAGAAATGAATAAAATTATTGAAGACCTAAAAGGGAAATTAGAAGCAATGAAAAAAAAAAAAACCAATATGAGTTAATCCTGGAGTTGGAAAACCTAGGGAAGAGAACAAGAACTGCAGACACAAGCCACACCAATAGAGTACAAGAGATGGAAGAGAGAATCTCAAGTGTATAAGTTATTATTGACGTTATCGACATATCAGTCAAAGAAAGTGTTAAAACTAAAATGTTCCTAACACAAAACATCCAAGAAAGCTGGCATAGTATAAAAAGACCAAACCTAAGAATAATAGGAATAGAAGAAAGAACTCTAAGCTCCATGGCCCAGAAAACATTTTTTTTCTTTCTTTTTTTTCCCAAGACACTGTTTCTCTGTGTAGCCTTGGCCATCCTAGCCTCGCTTTGTAGAAGAGGCTGGCCTTGAACTCAGAGATCCACCTGTCTCTGCCTCCCGAGTGCTGGGATTAAAGGCATACACCATCACCACCCAGCTAGATAACATTTTCCACAAAATTGGAAGAAAACTTCCCCAAACTAAGGAAAGAAATTCATATAAACATACAAGAAGCCTCCATAACTTCAGATATATTGAACCAGAAAAGAAAATCTTCCTGTGACATGATAATGAAAACGCTAAACAGTGAAAGAGAACAAGTTGGGCATAAGCACAAAATTTACAGTTTGAGAAGAAAAACAGCACTTTAAATTCATCACTGGAGACAGAGCTTGTGCTGAAAGAGATAAATAGGTGAAAAAGAGGCTGAGTCCTCAATGGAAAAAAGGAAAAGTTACCCTCAGGGCAAGAACAGGTCTTCTTAGGATTCTAACTTGTGAAAGGAACAGGTTTAACACATGCTCTGCTCCAAAAACAACAAATGAAAGCTGCCAAAAATCTTAATCACTTTCATCAGGCTCTATCCCAAGTAAGCAAACATGATACTGTCATCTGTAAAGTTTGGCTTTAGAGTCATGAAAGTACATGAGTGAAGGAGCAAAAGAATCTTCCTCTGCAGGGAAAGAGTGAAGGTGAGGGTGTGGTAAAGAAGTCTTTGAATGAAGGTCCTGAGAAAGCAGGAGGACCTTGCAGGACACTGTGAAAGTGAAAAGAGTATTGTACTGGAGACCTCAATATGATGGAAATGCCAGGTTTGTGAGATATCAAGAAATGCTGCATATAGGCAGTAGAATCAGTATATGAGAAACACATAGTATGAAGGTAGCAAAGTCAGGTGGTCAGGGCTAACTAAATCATTTCATATCAGATACAGAACTACAGGATATGGAGTATGCCCTGCTGAGTTTCAGTCTTGCTTTTGTCTAATATTTCCTCACTGTATCCCAATTCCTTCCTTCTGGAATGGTAGTGTATATTCTATGCCTTTTTATATTGGAAATATTTAATTTACCTTTTGCTTTTACAAGGTTACAATTAAGACATTGTCTTAAGTCTAGAAAGATGCTTTGAAGTTTTAAAGAATTCTGAGAACAAAAGACTTGAAATTATTGAACACAGACTAAATGTATTTTACATTATGATATGACCATAAACTCAAGAGTTCCTGGGAGCAAAATGTGATAGTTTGAATGAAATGTCTCCCATAGGCTCATATGTTTGAACAATTAATCTTTAGTTCATGCTACTGTTTAGAAAGGATTAGTAATTATGACCTTGATGGAGATTTGGCACTGTTGGTGAGCTTTGGGCAACATTCTCAGTAATTCATGAAAATAAGAGATATTTCTATCTTCTGATATCTTCTTCAATTTCAGTCTTCAGAGACTTAACATTTTTGTAATACAGTTCTTTCACTTGCCTGTTATCACTTATATAAAAGAGAGTTACTGATTTTTGAGTTAATTTTGTATCCAGTCATTTTGCTGAAGGTGTTTATCAGATGAAAGAGTTCTCTGGTAGAATTTTGAGTACCATTTATGTATAGAGATACTTTGACTTCTTGCTTTCCAGTTTGTATTCCCTTGGTCTCCTTTAGTTGTCTTATTTAACTAGCTCAAAATTCAAGTACTATGCTCAATAGATACAGAGAGAGAACAGCCTTGTCTTGTCCTGGGTTTTAGTGGGATTGCTTTAAGTCTCTCTCCATTTAAATTGATGTTGGCTATTGACTTACTGTATTTTGCTTTTATTATGTTTGTGTATGAGCCTTGTACCACTAATATCCCCAGGATCTTTATCATAAAGAAGTGTTGAATATTGTCAAAGGCTTTTCAACACCTACTGTGATGATCATGATCATGTTTTTTCCTTTCAGTTTGTTTATATGGTGGATTGCATAGATGGATTTTCACATGTTGAAACATCTCTGTATCCCTGGGATGGAGCCCACTTGGTCATGTTGGATGATGTATTTGATGTATTCCTGGATTCAGTTAGTGACTATTTTATTGAGTATTTTTGTATCAATGTTCATGAGGAACATTGGTCTGAATTTCTCTTTCTTGGTTGAAACTTTGTGTGGTTTAGGTATCAGGGTGATGGTGGCCTCATGGAATGCATTTAGCAATGGTTCCTTCAGTTTCACTTTTTTGGAATAGTCTGACTCAAGGATTGCTTGGATTTCTTTAGTGTCTGTTGTCATTTCCCTCATCTCATTTCTGATTTTTTAAATTTGGATTTTAAATCTCTGCCTTTTATGGGCCCAGCAAGCTTCCACTGCACTATTCCTCCTTTTAGTTATTTTGGCTAAGGGTTTGTCTAACTGTTGATTTTCTCAAAGAAATAGCTGTTGGTTTTGTTTCTTCTGTATATTGTTATTTTTCTTTCTAATTGGTTGATTTCAGCCATGAGTTTGATTATTTTCCTGTTGTCTACTCTTCCTTGCTGTGTTTGTTTCTCTTTGAGTAAGAGCTTTCAGATATGCTGTTAAGTTGCTAGTATGAGAGCTCTTTAAATTTTTAAATGAAAACACTTAGTGTATGAACTTACCTCTTTGCACCAATTTCATTGTGTTCCATAAGTGTGGGTATGGTTTGCCTTCATTTTCATTGAATTCTAAAAAGTTGTTAATTTCATTATTTCTTCCCTTACCCAATGGTCATTGAGTAGAGTTGTTCAGTTTCTATGAGTTTTCAGGATTTCTGTTGTTTCTCTTCTTATTCAGGTCCGGCTTTACTCCATGGTGGACTGATAAAATATAAGAGTTTTATTTTAATTTTTTGTACCTTTTGTGACTTGCTTTGTGATTGAGAATATCATTAAATTTAGTGAAGGTTTTTGTGGCACTGAGAAAAGAGTATATTCTTTTGTGTTTGGGTGAAAAGTTTTGTAGATATTGGTAAGGTCCCATTGATGGATAACATTTGATAGTTTAATTATTTTCTGTTTAGTTTCCATCTTGTTGACTCATCCTTTGCTGAGAATGGTGTGTTGAAGTCTTCCACTATTAATATATGGAGTTAATGTATAATGTAAGCTTTATTAATGTTTCTTTTATGAATGTTGGTGCCCTTGCGTTTGAGGTAAAGATGTTCAGAATTGGGATGTTGTCTTGGTGGATTTTTATTTTGATAAGTATGAAAAATCTTCATGTCCTTTGATTATTTTTGGCTGAAATTCTATTTTGTTACATATTAGAATCTCTAGTCCTGCTTATTTCCTGGGTTTGTTTTTTTGGAATACTTTTTTCCTCAGTTCTTTGCTCTGAGTTAATGTCTATCTTTGTTGCTGAGGTGTGTTCTTGTATGCGGCAGAATGATAAATCCTGTTTTAACATACACTTTGTTAGCCTGTGTCTCTTTTGGGGGGAATTGAGTTCATTGATATTGAGAGATATTAATGACCAATGATTGTTGATTCTTGTAATTTTGATGTTGAATGTGGTATTGTGTGTGTGCGCATGTGTGTGTGTGTGTGTGTGTGTGTGTGTGTGTGTGTGTGTGTGTGTTAGTTATTTCCTTCTTTTGGTTTTGCTTGTGTGAAATTGGTCATTTCCTGTGCTTTCTTGGATCTAGTTACCGTCCTTGTGTTAGAGTTTCCTTCTACTATCCTCTTTAGGACTAGGTTATTTGAATTATAGTGTTTAAATTTTGTTTTGTCATGGAATATCTTGGTTTCTCCATCCATGGTTATTGACAGTTTTGCTAGATATAGTAGTCTGGGCTGGCATCTGTGGTCTCTTAGTGTTTACAAAATATCTGCCTAGGTCCTTTTGGCATTTAAAGTCTCTGTTGAAAAGACTGGTGTAATTCTAACAGGTCTGGCTATATATGTTACCTGGTCCTTAACCCTTGAGTCTTTTAATATTTTCTTTGTTTTATACATTTAGTGTTTTGATTATTATGTGGTGGAAGGATTTGTTAAAATTTTGGTCCAATCTATTCGGTGTTCTGTAAACTTCTTGTATGTTTATATGCATCTCTTTCCTTAGGTTAAGGAAATTTTCATCTATGATTTTGCTGATGTTTTCTGGGCCTTTGATCTAGGAATCTTCTTCTATTCCTATTATTTTTAAGTTCCTTCTTTTCATAGTATCTCAATTACCCTGGATGTTTTGTGTTAGAATCTTTTGGGATTTAGTATTTTCTCTGCTGATGTATCAATTTCTCCCATCGTATTTTTTTATTTTTGAGATTCTATTTCCCACCTCTTGTATTCCATTGATGATGCTTTAGTCTGTAGTTCCTGTTCTTTTTCCTGGTTTTTCTATCTCCAGAATTGCCTCAATTTGTGGTTTGTTTATTCTTCCATTTTCATTGTCGTAGTTTGTACAGATTTATTAACTTTCTTCTCTTGTTTGCTTGTATATTCCTTTATTTTTTAAAGGAACTTATTCATTTCCTTTAACCCCTTCATTGTATTTTCTTCTATTTCTTTGAGGTATTTCTTCATTTCCTCTTTAAGGGCCTCTATCATCTCTATAATATTAAATTTAAGGTCATTTTCTTTCACTTCAGGTGTGTTAGGATATCCAGGACATATTGTATTAGGATTGCTAGGTTCTGGTGGTACCACATTGTCCTTAGTTTTGTTTAGTGTGTTCTTGTGCTGGCCTTTAACCATCTGATCGTCCCTGGTGTTGGCAGGCCTTGGTGATCCCTGTTGGCAGGAGGCCTCCAGGATTGCAGGTAGAACTGGTAGGCCATGATGGCTGCAAGTCTCTTGTAGTCTCTGCTGGCTTCTAGCCTCTGGGATGGTAGGTAGGGCTGAGGCCCAGGATCTGGTACACAGAAGGTATTGTTCAGAGCACAGTATTGCTTGGTTTGCCAAAAGGGAACAGGCAGGCAAGAAATTGGGGGAGGAGTCTTACCCGGTATTCTCTGATGGCCACCACCTTTGGCATGGCAGGTAGATCTGGGGCCTGGGAAATGGAGTGAAGAACATGGGGTAGACTTCACTACTTTCTCTCTCTCTCTCTCTCTCTCTCTCTCTCTCTCTCTCTCTCTCTGTCTCTCTCTCTCTCTCTCTCACACACACACACACACACACACACACACACACACACACAGACTCACACCTTCTGTAGCTCAAAGTTTGTGTCTGTACAATGATCCTGAACTTCTGAACCATTTGCTTTCATCTCCCAAGTGCTGAGATTATAGTCAGGAACTACCAAACTTGTTTTTATGTTATGCTAAACCAGGGCTTTATACATGCTAAGCAAGAACTCCACCAACTGAGCTGTGTCCCCAAGTCTCTATGAGTTTTTCTAGTCAAAGTAAGAAAAAAGGAAAAATTCTCTATGATCTTTAAGTTCAGTTAACCATAGTCATTGAGTATGTCAGACATGAACAGATTTCTGCTCTCTCATGGGGTCAGACTATGATGGCTTCAGACATTCATAAGGATGGGTCTTATCTGGATAAAAGAGCTTATTTTTAGCAGAGGATTGGTACTACGGAAAGAGAAGATTCTGGAGCCAAAGTGAATATAAATCTCCTTCTTTTATATAATTGTGTCTTCATTTTCTTAGTTATTAAATGCGCATGATGAATTGATGGTATAACAGAAAATTTTCTTATTCCAGTATATAGTAAATACATAATTTCTTGATCAATAGCTTGTATGATAATAATATGTAGTGCTACATTGATTAATAAGTTACTTTTTTATTCCTGTTGCTTTCTTAGATTCCTAGTTTCTCAAATTATTACTCTATTGTTTTCTGTCACCAATAGGTTAATTCTGGTTACCTTTAGGCTTGGTACAAAGACAGTAATAGAAAACAGAGGTCTCAATACACTAGTTATTCTATAGACAACATAAATTTTTTTCACTTTGCTTCAGAAAAAAAATTATGTGTAAAGTGTCTATAAACCATGAGGCATATTTTAAAAATTCACACATTAAATATCTTAATGACAAATCTATGACAATAGAAACACAGTTGTTTGACAGAAGACATGGATAGACAGTTACCAGTATGAAATGCATTTCAAACATCCATATTTGGTGGCTGAGAACTGTCTGTAACTGTACATTCATGAGATCCAATACTTCTGTCCTCTGAGGGAATTTGCTGTCTTGTGCATATACCCCTATAAAGATACACAGATACACAAGATTGAAAATGATAAAAAAAAAAAAAAAAGCTGGGCATGGCAGTACAGTACTTTAAATTTGAGCATTTGGGAGGCAGGTTCAGGTGGATCTTTGTGAGTTTGAGGCAAGAGTAGTATACAAAGTGAGTCCAGGACAGCCAGATCTATTGTACAGAGAAATCTTGTCTCAAAAAACAAAACAAAACAAAAACTCAAAAGAACAAAATAAACAAACAAAACAAATTAGAAAAGAAAAAGAAAATGATAAGATAGTCTTTAAAACAACACACGTTGGTTTTAGTCAATATGACTTGAAATCTCAACCATAGCTAAAAGTCTTTTCCAAAACATTATAATGTAAATGTTGTGTAGAATGGAGGTGTTTATCAGCTTCACATTGTTAAAGTTTCTTCCTCTTCATTCAAGAACTTTTGAGTGATTCTAAAACACTCTAGAAAATTCTGGAGACAGTGGACTGACACAGTGAAACCCTTGGTCGTCTTCATAAGCTCTGCTCCTGAGGGCAGAGCATGTATATCATTTACCCTTGTTCATCTAGGTGTCTTTCTGCCGATGCCACTCCTGTCCAGCAGGAAAGACACCAACACCGGGAACTCTTCTTGCAGCAGTTTTTATTCAGGATCCTGGAGTGACCCCGGGAAAAGCTCCCACAGAACCTTTATAGTGTGCCTGTCCTATCAGAAACTGCCACGTCATCACTCCTGGTTGGTGCATTTGGATCACACCACCTCACGCCATGCCTTGTCAGATCATACCACCTGACGCTATGACTTGTTTGAATCATGCCACCTTCAGGCATGCGCATAAGGGGCTTACTCGTTGTGCATGCGCAAAGGTTTACTCACTGCGCATGTGCAAAGGGGGGTGCATTGTGCCAGGGAAGCAGCAGGGGGCACTGCTATCTGTGGCTCTCCACAGTTCCCCCTTATTCATTAAATTTTGAGCAAGTAGCACGGAGAATGCCTGGTAGGTTGTCCCCCCTGCACTGGAGAAATAGGCTGACAAGATGGTTGACCATTGGCCTTATAGCCCGTCCCCAACTTCTTCTTCTCCTCCCTCGCTTTATTAGAAAAGGAGGTAGATGGATCCATCATATATAGGTGAGCTTGGGTCCCCGAAGGGAGCGGGCATTAACCAGAGGGGGGAAGCATTGACCTGATCCTCCTGGGGCCACATTGGCCTGTCAAGATGTCTTTTTGAGGAGGAGAGGGGGGTCCTGATCTGCTGTCTGTGGGCATCCCCAACATACATCGAACAAGACAGTTTCCGACATCAACCTCTATGCAATCGGGTTTACTTCTCGGGGGACTCAGAGTCAGACAATCGGGTCCTCCCCCTGCGGTACCTCGTCCTACACCCCTTGCAGGTGCCCATGCCTTACGGCAGGCAATATCTGAGTATATGCCATTCTCACCATGCCAAGGAAGGGGAAACGGAAGCACCTTAGTGTCATAGCCTTGGTCTTCCAAGTGCACGGAGGATCTATACCCGTCATTGACTACTTCTCTATCATGCCAAGCCACATTTGAGGAGATTTCCCAGCCTCCAGTGCAGCAAATGCTTGCATTATAGAGGCCTGCATGCGATGTTGGAGGGCGTGCATCCTGCATATGCACTAGAGTGCTAGGCAACTGACAAGGACCAGACACACTGTCAAAGCTGTTATTCCCGCCCATTCCTGCCGATGAGAGAAGGCGTTCTGGAAGCACTGCGACAGTCCAGAGACCATGGAGATGTTAGTTCATGTAGAATTGATGTGCACTAGGGAGAGTCACAGTTCCTGCAGGGGACTATCCAGGCTTCTGCTCCAGTTACCTGCAAGATACTGGGAGAGACTGCTAGACAAGTTAATAATCTGAAAACATAAGCTTCCTTTAAGGGGAAAGCCCATATTTTCTGTATCAGGTGAAATCTTTTGTTAACGAAACATTGGTGGTGAAGATTCTTGGGAAATTTGCGGTTGTTTGTTTTGGAAAACCCGACAAGATTCTCCACCTGTACTCAGCCTGTGTCATGGAGCCTGGAATGTTTCCCACCGTTATCATCCAGATTCCCATCTATGGGGTCAGACTCTGCCAGAGGCTTTGGAACATCATCATTTTTTCTTTTTGTAAGTCGAGTTAATCTTTCAGACACCCACACTGGTTGGTCTGCATCCTGTGGAAACACACAAACAGATCCTCTCGCCCAGACCAATATTGGGTCTGGACCCTTCCACTGCCCTGTAAGGACATCCTTCCACATGACTGTGCCTTTATAAGTAGAGTCTCGGCTCTCATGACGCTCGGCGGCCATCATGCTGGACTTATCTAATTGAAAAAAATTTATAGTTAACATAGCCAAAGCAAGGCACTCTCTAGGTGTTCTTTTATACCCTATTCCCCTTTTTTGTTTTTGAAGGCATTCCTTAAGGGTGCGATGTGCTCTTTCAATGATGCCTTGTCCCTTAGGATTATAAGGGAGGCCATGAAGTAATGTAACACCCATCTGAGCACAGAAAGAGGTAAAAGTAGCAGATGTATAAGCTGGACCATTATCAGTTTTATAAGTTTTTGGCATGCCCCAGGCACTCCATGCCACAAAGCAATGATCAATAACATGATGGGATTTTTCTCCTGTATGTGGGGATGCAAATATAATACCTGAGGCAGTGTCAATTGAAACATGCACATATTTTAGCTTCCCAAATTCTGGTATATGAGTGACATCCATCTGCCAGATATGCAAGGGACATAGGCCTCGAGGATTTACCCCCAGGGGTAGTTGAGGCCTAAAAGGAGCACATACTTGACATTCTTTCACCACAATTTGTGCCTCCTCTCATGTAATGGCAAAGCGGGAAGCTAAAGTTTTCACATTAACATGGAAATAAGAATGGAATTGACGGGCTCGATCCAGATTAGTCAAAGCAGTTAGGATTAAATGGGCTCATGTGGCTTTATCTACTATATCATTACCTTCTGATAAAGGCCCTGGGAGCCCGGTATGTGCTCGAATATGTTGAATAAAGAAAGGTTGAGTACGTTTCCAAATGAGGGTTTGTAATTGGGATATCAATTCTCCAATCACACTTTTCATATTAATTTTCCCTGTTATCTCTAACTCTTTGACTATATTAACCATGTACTTGGAGTCAGATAGAAGATTAAAAGATTGTGGGAATTCTTGAAAAACAGTGATGACAATTTGTAATTCAATTATTTGAGGTGAAGCAGAGGCAAATTTCTTTATTACTGGCTGGCCTCCATCAACTGAATATGCTCCATGCCCTGTTTTAGATCCATCAGTAAAAATAGTGGGGCAATTTTTTAATGGTTGCTTAGATGTGACCACAGGAAAAATAACAGGATGCTCTGAGACAAACTGGAGAATGGGATCTTTGGGGTAGTGATTATCAATATCTCTAGTGTAATACAGCGAAGTATTGTCCAATTATCCAGAGTATGAGAAAGTACTTCAAATTGTTGAGCTGTATAAGGTATAATAAGCTTCTCAGGCCATTGTCCAAAATATTGAAGGCTTTGATGTAAACCTACAAAGGCCAATTGTGCTACTGCATCAGGATAATGACTGAGTGTTTTTCCTGGGGAAATCTTTGGATGAGTCCATAATAAAGGTGCCGATTGCCATAACACACCCGTAGGTTGTCTATATGAGGGCAAGATTAATAATTGGAATGCTATATTGGGATTCCATCTAGTAAGACTTGCAGTAATTAATCCATCCTCAACAAGGGATAAGGCCGCTCTTGCCTCAGGGGTAAGAATTCTAGGGGAAGTTAAGGCAGGATCCCCAGGCAAAATATCATACAGTGGTTGTAATTGGGAATTAGTGAGTTTTAAATAGGGTCGCAGCCATTGTATATCCCCCAGCAATTTCTGGAAATCATTAAGTGTTTTCAAACTATCAGTTCTTAAAGTAATTTTTTGTGGGGTAACTCTATCTTGACATATTCTTGTTCCTAGATAATCAATCAATAATTGTAGTCTTCTGCACCTTCTTTGGAGCAATGAACAATCCTTTTACCTTTAAGCTCAGGACTAGCCGGGTGTAAGCTTGAACTAAAACCTCCTCATTCTTTGCACAAATCAAAATATCATCCATGTAATGAAAGCACTTAAGTTGAGGAAATTCTTTCCTAAATCCCTGAATGGCATCAGCGACATATAACTGACACATCGTAGGACTATTAGCCATCCCTTGTGGTAACACTACCCACTCAAATCTCTGATCAGGCTCTGTATGATTTATCGAGGATACTGTGAAAGCAAATCTCATTGTGTCTTTTGGAGACAGAGGAATGGAGAAGAAGCAATCCTTGATGTCTACCACAATAATATGCCAATGTTCAGGTAAAGTGGATGGCAACGGGAGGCCTCTTTGGACTGGCCCCATTGGCATCATCTGGTTATTAATAGCTCACAAGTCATGTAATAACCCCCATTTGCCTGATTTCTTTTTTATAACAAAGATGGGTGTATTCCATGGTGAAACTGAGGCCTGTAAATGACCTAGTTCCAGCTGTTCCTTAACTAACTCACGAATGGCTTGCAATTTTACTGAGGGCAGGGGCCACTGGGGAATCCATACAGGCTCCTCAGTTTTCCATGTAATGGGAATTGTATCCTCAGTGGCCCCTAGGAAAAACCCAGACCCTTACGGTCAAGCTTTGAAATGCCGGCAATAGGATCCGGACGTCCCCACAAATTTTTTCCAAGTCCTTTTCCTCCAATAGATCCCGTATTATTCCTCATCTCCTGGGACTGTCTGCTGTAGGACTCCTGATTAGTGATCTTATATCCCATTGCATTCAATAAATCTCTTCCCCACAAGGTTATGGGGACTTCTAATACATAGGGTTGGAAAACTCCTCCATGTCCCTCTTCATCTTTCCAATTTAGCATTCTGGCACTAATATTTGGGGTTTTCTCAAAACCCAGCCCTCTGAGTAAGTGACTAGAGGTTTGAACAGGCCATCTGGGGGACCAATCACCTTTTGCAATTATGCTAATGTCAGCTCCAGAATCCATAAGACCAGTGATTGCTTTTCCTTCTATTAAAAGTTTTAGAGTGGGGCGATTTTGTAAATTCATAGCCACGTAAACCGAAGCTCCTGAGGATCCAAACCCCTTCTCTCCACATGTTTGATCTTTTGCTGGGAATAAATTATGACAGCTAGGAAGAATGAGCAACTGTGCTAGACGGTCACCAGGCAAAATTGTGCTCACCCCACGCGGAGATGAGATCATAATTTTTACAGTGCCTGTATAATATGAATCAATTACACCGGGATGAATAATAAGGCCCTGCAATGTAGTAGAACTATGGCCAATTAGTAGTCCCACTGTGTCTTTTGGTCGAGGGCCAGTGAAATCAGTGGCTACCAACTGAGGCCCCATTTGTGGGGTCAGTACGAGTTTGGTGGTGGAACAGTGGTCAAGGCCTGTGCTCCCTCTAGTAGCTCTCTGGGGCGTTGCCATTCTACGGGAGAACGCAGACTCGGCCACTGTTCTGGAGCCCTGATCTCCTCCATTGCCCCATATATTTGAGGGCCCTGAGGACGAGGGACCAGTGTCCCATTTTTTGGCCGTGCTCCCCTAAATCCTGCTGCTAGTGGTTGACCATTAATGTCTTTTAATGACCGGCATTCATTAGCCCAATGATTTCCTTTCCTGCATTTGGGACAGAGGCCAGGTGTACGTGGAGGAGGATTTTGACTATTCTGATTAATCCCCTTGGGACACTGGTGTCTGAAATGTCCTTCTTTGCTGCACTTGAAGCAATTTTGAGGACCAGTAATTCTATTTCTATTCCTTCCTTGGGCTGCCTGCATCACAGCTGCAGCCAATCCTGCATTTGATAATGGTCCTCCTATCTCTCTGCAGATCTTTAACCACACATCTAAAGATTTATGTTTGTATGGATTTATAGCTTGTCTACACTCCTTGGTACATTGCTCAAAAATAAGTTGTTTTATCAAAGGCATTGCAGTATCTGGGTCGCCGAAGATCTTTCCATCAGCATCAACTAATCTGGCCACAAAGTCGGCAAATATTTCATTGCCTCCTTGAATAATTTTTGTGAGATTTCCAGATACTTCCCCTCGTTTAGGAAGGGCTTTCCATGCCCTTGTGCCAATAAAATTAATTTGCTCAAAAACTTGCACCAGATATCCTGTCTGTTGGTTAGCGAAACGTCCCTGCCCCATAAGCATATCCTGGTCCCATGCCGGTTGTCCGTTAGCTGCATTGGCAGTTGCCTGCTCAGCTGAGAACTCAATGTAATAAGCTTTCCAATCTAAATAGATACCAGGTAAAAGGCAGGCTCGTGCTAAATTTTGCCAATCTGAGGGTGTCATGCAATACCTCCCTAGGGATTCCAACTGCGCCATAACAAAGGCTGCGGTCATGCCATGAGCACGAATAGACTCAGCCAGTCTTTGGACAATTTTAAAATCCAAGGGTTCGTGATAACGATTCCCTTGTGCATTCTGAAAAACTGGGTAACAATGAGGGGCATTTTGCAAATGAAATTGTCTCCATACCTCAGGACAGGCAGACCTACCTCCCCCTGGTATATGGGGCGGGGGTCTTATTCAGCCTGGAGATTTAGGTGGTTCTAGTTCAGGAGCTGATGGCTGCATAATCTTGGTCTCCTTCTTTTTTGGTATAATAATGCTATCTAGCTGTTCAGCCAACTCCTCTAATTCTTCGTCCTCGGGGCCAGAATCGTCCCCTTCAAACTGTTCCTCTTTCACTTTCCTCAAAATATAATTCCCCATTTTGTCCGAGCCCCGGAACTTTATTGTCTCAAAGCCTGAGAACTTAACAATTATGTCCCACTGACCGGGAACTTACCAGCTAGCTGCCCTGGCTGCTGCAAGTTCTGAGATTCCCCGTATGGGCCACCAAAATGCCAATGCCGCTCCCGTCCAGCAGGAAAGACAGCAACACCGGGAACTCTTCTTGCAGCAGTTTTTATTCAGGATCCTGGAGTGACCCCGGGAAAAGCTCTCACAGAACCTTTATAGTGTGCCTGTCCTATCAGAAACTGCCACGTCATCACTCCTGGTTGGTGCATTTGGATCACACCACCTCACGCCATGCCTTGTCAGATCACACCACCTGACGCTATGGCTTGTTTGAATCACGCCACCTCACGCCATGCCTTCAGGCATGCGCATAAGGGGCTTACTCACTGCGCATGCGCAAAGGGGGGCGCATTGCGCTGGGGAAGCAGCAGGGGGCGCTGCTATCTGTGGCTCTCCACATCTTTCAGATACAAAAGAGATAATAAATCTATTTGGTAAATGAATGGATAACAAAATGGCTAAGTGTTGACGTAATTAGATCAACTTAGAAAAATGCACATGAAGCTCCATCCCAAATATGTTTATTCATAAACATTCACCAAAATATTTTATGAATTCTTAGTATAAAAGCAAAATTTAGGCCTCACAAGACCAGGATACACTCAGTGAATCATCTGGGTGTTTGGAGGCCAATCAAGATAATATTGCTTCTAATTGGTATTCCTAAAAGTTGTTAATTTTTCCCCCATGCTTGACTTGTAAGCACTCAGGTGTGAAATTTGTTCTTGTCTTTAAGAACATCTTAGTAATTAGTCCCCTTCTGAATCTTGGAACCAGAGTCTTCCACTGATAGTTAAAAATGAGGAGGAAGTGTTTCAGCACACATAGGCACCAGCTTGTCGCAATGAAGATTTATTATATCCAGCCAGCCAAGTGATCACTAGAAGCAAATATTCAAAAGAATGAATTTCCAGGGTTGCTTCAGCAAGTATTTCTTTTATTCAGTAAGCATATGCAACTCTGGTCTATTACAGAGCAAGGTCCAGGAGACTGGAGTCAGTGCATCTTGCTCAAGGATATTGACCTTGAAAACACTATGACTTTGGAGATCAATTTTTGTTTATAAGTGGCTTTAAACTTTGTGTTGCTTGGTTGAAATCTTTGGGATTTGCTTGGCTGCCAAGTGGAGCTGCTGTTTGAAAAGAGCAGCACCATATGCAGCACATACATATTCAGTGGTGTAGTTCTTCCTGTGGGAAGGGGGGTGCCAGGGCTCAAGGCTCACAATGTGAATTTGCATACCGCTTTGCATAAATTTGCATGCAGACTTCATAAGCCTCTAATTTCAAGTATGTAAAATGAAACGAATCAATGTAATCTACTGCAATTGTTTTCTAAGGCATTAATCACATGAAATACATCCCAGCTTTCCTTAACCAATTAATTTAATCACATCCAAGGTTAACAGAGAGACAGGAATGTAATGAATAAAGGCTGCTAAGTACATGCATAATGTTGGATATATGTGTGAGTGTGTGTGGGTTTGTGTATCTTCTGTACTTACCTAGTATGTCTTTCTACCAATCTTCACATCCCTGTAGAAGGTATATTAACATCTTCAAAACACTATTTTGTTCCACTGTCTTTTTCTGAAGATACATCCCTACTTTGTATAATTCAAAAGGGGCATATGACTATTCTGGCAAATGAATTGTGAACAAAAGTGGTATAGGTCCCATTGAAATTGAAACTTTAAGATCTAACACTAGGTCTAGTGTGTCATTTTCTTCTGTCACAATATATAAGCAAACTTCTGTATCAAGACTACAACGTTGCTTTGAATAGAGGGGAAGACAGAGAAAAGGAGAGTTACACGTACCTTGTGCAGCAGAAGAAAGAAATGCAGTCATTAAGCAGATGTTAGCATGTTCTTTACTACAGCATGGCGTGGGTAGTCCCTGGCGGGCTGTGAGGACTGTGGCTTTATCTGTCTGATTGTCCAGGCCTGGACCGCCCTGGTCCACAGACAGGTTCCTGCCCAGAACAGTCTAGAGAGAGGACCAGTCTAGATTGCTCACCCTTGGCGGCTCAGTCCCAAGGAGCAGTAGCCGCAACTCAAACTCCCTTCCAGACACCCAGGCAGTCCAGTTTCTCCCCCAAACATGTGAGTCCCTGCCAGGCTGTGGGGACTGTGGCTTTATCTGCCCAATTGTCCACGCCCAGTCTGCTGTGGCCCATGACAGGTTCCAGTCCATATCAGTCTGGATAGCAGACCAGCCTAGATTGTGCATCTTTGGTAGCTCAGTCCCACTGAGCGTTGGCTGCAATTCAGACCCCCTTCCAGACCCTCAGGGCAGTTGAGCTTCTCCCACGAACATGGGAGTCCCTGCTGGGCCATGGGGACTGCCCTGGCTGGGTTCTATCAGCCCAATTTTGAAGGCTCGGTCCGTTGAGGCTGGCTGCCTGGCTCCAGTCGGACCGCCCAGACCATGCACACTATTTCTGGGTACTGTGGGCTTCGCTGCGGCCTCCAGGGCTCCCCGTGGACTGGGGTGGGGTGGGTGGGGATGTCTGAGGACAGAATCACTTGTTTCTCTGAGACTTTCCCAGAACAGGGTCTCTGGTGTTCCACACTGAGCCTGGGCTATACAGGCCAGTTGCAGTCCGCCGGTGGGTTCTATTCCAAAGTCTGGAGAGTGCGTTCAGGTCCTCCGTGGGCTGTTGTTAGGACTGGGGCCAAGCCCACCAGTGGTCTGCACTGTGCAGGACCCCACTCAGCTAGTGTTCTCCAGTTCTTGAAGTCTGTGGCTCCCAGTCCGGTTCCTGTTCTCCGTACAGTAGATCAGATACAGTACATGATAGGTGCCGCCATCTTGGAACTCCTTTCGTAGAGTTCTTTCTTTTGTAGTCAAGGATATTCATTTTTTGTTTGTTGAGTTGTTGTTTTGTTTTCTTTTGTTTTTCATGACAGGGTTTCTCCCAGGGTTTCTCAGTGTAGCCCTGGCTGCCTGGGACTAACTCTGTAGACTAAGATGTCCTTGAACTTACAGAGATCCTCCTGTCTCTGCCTCTGAGTGCTGATATTAAACGTGCCCACCACCATGCCAAGCATCACATACATTATTAAAGACTTATTTTTCTGAAATTACTTTGAGTAGGATATTTGCACTAATTTCTTTCTTTGAGTGTATATCACTGGTATGTATAGCCATTGGTTAACTTTTATGTAGATTCTAAGGTTTTAATTGCAGCAGGACCAGGAATGTTGACAATCTTGAACTTTGAGTAAACACTATCTTCTTCATTCCTTAGGTATTTAGAATTTTTTCCTTTTCTTATGTCTTTCAAACTCCTTTTGTGGCTTTGAAGTCAAGCTGGTGGTAATTTTCTATTGGTTTCCAGAGAAGTTTTGGATATAAGCTATGATCTCAATGTCACTATAATTAAGCCACCTTAATATGCCTATTTTTTTGGAACACAAACTTTATTGCTATATTTATAAACAATGAGTATTATAAATACTGACTTTGAGGGTCAATACTCTGTACATTTTGTTGCAGATATCTAAAGTGAAGTCTCTAAAAATGTCTGGGACATTTAGGAACATGGAAATTGCAAAGCCATAAAAGTGACATTGTGGGGCCTATTAGGAACACAGTGAAACCATATTTAACCCTGATATTATATAGGTAGGAAAACCGTTGTCATATTTTTTCCTTGAGGCAAGAGAGCAGAGTGGATATACAAATCTGAGTTCCAGGGAGGCACAGTTCTTACATGGGAGCTGAGTAAAATCCATGGCATTTAAAAAAGGAATTACTTTGCTTTTATTTCTGTGAAACAAGTGAGATTACTATTGCCACTGGCAGAAGAAAACTAAGAGAAATGAAACAGAATATGCAAACAGAACTAACTTTGGTACTAATACTAGACAAAAAGGAATCCATCATGCTTGCTAAGAAAGGTTTTCAGCTGGTGTTAGACAATTTTCTTGAGAAAAGGAAATATTTGTGCTACAGTCATGCTGTTGAGAAGAAGCAAAGTTTTTAGTGAAGTAATTATTTGCATTAAAGGTGAGTATGTTGAAATTATTGGCATAAATTAGGTCTCAGAAATCAGGGGAAATGGAGAGTTGTTTCTCTTTCTATGCTTCATGGACGAATGAAATGCAGGTATGAACCCATGAGAGTCAGACCTACAGAAAAGGGAGAAGAAAAATATTCTCAACACCACAGCATAGAGCAATGAGAAAACAAGAAGAAAAATGTCCCCACCTTCTTTTTCTTCACACCCCAAAACTCTTGCATTTTGCTTTCTGAATCAGAAGCTGGATGGAGTGGGCTATGAATCAGGCATAGTATGGATCAGATGGAGGGAAGAGAGAAAGAAGGAAAAGCCAGCATATCAGCAGCATCCTTGTCTGCCATACTTTCTTTACTATCTTCAAAAGACATCAGTGAAGTATGTGGAGACAAAAGTACAATGGAAAATGTGACCCCATCCTTGCCAATAGAACTGGCACACACGTGTGTGTATAGATTTATTTAACATTGTCTAAATTTGTTAGATTTTCTTTTGCATGCTAATGTACTGCAGATTCCTATTTCTCATTTCATAATGTCTTTTATAACTTATGCTTGCTTATCCAAATTTATACTTTACATTTTTAAATGTACCAATGACCATATCAGGAGCTGTTTTTTGGAGTGCTTAATAGAAGCAGGCCATAGAACTTATGACCTTGGTTTGCAAACTCTCATATAGCTTTGAGGACTTGGCAAGATACTTATCTTGGTTAAAAAAGTTTATTATTAATTCTAGGTCAGGATGTGGAGCTTGATGAACTCTTTGACCAAAATTTGAAAGAAGACTAACCATATAGATAACTAAAATAATTGACAGCTTTTGTTTCTGTGCCAAGAATCCCCTGGTTTACATGCATGTACACTGTATAGATACTCTGAGAAAAATAAACTCAGAGCTACAGTATTTACTGTTAGTCCTCCTGAATACTTGTCTTTTTTCTTATCTCTTTTGCTATATTTTTTCTCTTTTTCTAAATCTTTTTATTTTCTCAGCTTCTCATGCCATATTCAGGTGCTGGTTTATATAGTCCAGAGCAGGCTCTGGCATGACAAATAACATTACTAATGCCCCCTAATTACCAGATATATCTTTAATGGCCACCCATTTTAAGTTCATATCAAGGAATGTCCAGCAAAACAATAAATCTTTACCAGTGATAAAGAGCTCATCAGGTTTAGGGCTATAGTATAGTGTTTATAAGCCGTATATTTGTTGACTACTTCTCATGGAATTTCTTTACCAAATATTTTGTTTCTAACAAATGTTACTTGTCTATGTGAAAAAAGATTGCAGGAGAAGATTTGAGTCAATAGGCCAGGCACCTACCACAGCACACAGCTATGTAACCTGACAGTGGCTATACCACATTTGTAGAAAGAGAATAGAGGGACCTTTAGAATAGCAAAGGGTGACTTATTCCAGACTTAATTTCCAATATCTTGTTAGAAGGACTATAAATAACAAAAATAGGGTCCTGGGTTCTAGAGCTTCTATAGCTGCCATGTGTCAGAAAGTATGTAGTGAGTATTTTACTTGTGACAAGCAAGAGAAAGATGTTTAATCTTGTATGAAGCATTCCAATTCTTCATGAGTTTGACAGATATGTAGGCTTCTCATAAGTGCTAGTTTCTCTCTCTCTCTCTCTCTCTCTCTCTCTCTCTCTCTCTCTCTCTCTCTCTCTCTCTCACTCTCTCTCTCTCTCTTCTTTTGGCTAGGCAACAATGTAAAAGTTATTTGAACCTTATTTTAAAAATCAGTATTCTCATTCAAAAAGTAGAAATAATAGCAACCATTTACAGATATGCCAAGTAATAAAATACCACACAGAAAATATTGAATATATAACCTATGTCCAGGACATAATGATCTCATACTTTTAAGTCTTGATCACAATTTATTTCTTAAGAGTGTAATTTATATATACTTAAAGAGTACCCAACTGCTGCCCTGTGTTTACAGAAGAAATTACAGTTATCATCTCTTTTCACATGTTTACCATTTCAAAGTTCCCTTTCATTTTTTTTTTATCAAACATGTGCTTTAAAACAATTAAGAGGAGAGATATTGCCAATTAAAAAAAAAAAGGAAAAAGTGACACTCACACTGCATGTCAGTAAAGGAGACACCTGATCAGAGATTTCAGTAGAAATAAAAAAAGAAATATAGAAAGGAAGGGGGAAAACAATATATATATCTATGAAGATTTCATCTTCTAAGCCAAAGTGAGGACAAGAGAAAGTGCTATTATGGCAATTTTCAGTCTGTTTGCTATTTTGATTGCTGTGAATATGCTGGGGAAGGGCAACTGCTTTTTGAAATAACATGCCTTTATGTACTGATAAATAAATCAGCCAACAAATCTTGGGAGCTTCAAAGTCAGCAGGTCTATGAGTAGTCACAGCAGAAGGTATGAGTCTTCATGCTGCCGCCTTCATTTCAAAAGCTGACTGTGGTCATCATCTGGTCACATCAGCTGTGTGCTTGCTCCCTACAGCACAGCTACTGAGACAAATGACCACTTGGAAGTTTAAAACAGGATGCATATCTCATATCTTTGCATAAGATGAGATTGGTTCTACTTTTTATTCCTGAAAAGAGTGACAAAATATACATGGGACTACAATTTGCTTTCTGGCATGCTTATTTTATTTACTTTGAATGACTATCTGACATTGGAATAGTGCATTATGTGGGAGGCCTGTTTCTAGGTTGCAATTGTTGCTCTTGTTTGTTCTGAGATCAGGTCTTATTGCATAATATGGCAAGAATTATAACATTCAGTCTACTGACATTGGCTTCTGAGTGCCAGGATTAAAACCGACACTCAGTTTATAATTTGAATTATAAATTGTAGGAAACAAGCAGTACAATCCTAATATCTGACAAAATAGACTTCAAACTAAAACTAACCAAAAGAGATGAAGAGACACATTTCATTATAAGCAAGGAAGCATAAACTAGGAAAACATTACTGTCCTAAATATGTACGTGCCAAACTCTGGTATACCTAATTTCATTAAAAAATACATAAAGGCACTATGGAATTAAAGACATATTAACAATAACACACTAAAGTAGATGATTTAAATATCACACTTTATCCAATATACAGGTCATCTGAAGGGAAAATATTTAAAATATCAGGGTTAATAACATATTTCAATGATCAGCATTACACAATAGCACTAATGGTGCAATAATTTCACATATACTTTGGTAATAAAAAAGTTAATATGGACTTACTGGACTTAAGGCCTGCTCAAAAATGAAAATAAAGTCTGGTCCTGGAATCCTAGGCAGCTACGTAGTAAGTCATGGGATATTATAGGAGAACATACAACTATCACTTTACTAAACAGCATAATCCCTAGCTACATTTCAAATATGCATAATAATACCCATTAACAAGTGTAGCTCTCATCTCTCAACAATATATAGAGACCATTATAGAAAACTAAAACCAATCAAATTGCAGAGGTGTGGTGTCCCCTCCCAAATCTACAATACAACTCGTGCACCTAAGACTCAGTGATCATAGCAGAAAAAGGAACAGAAAGAATGTTAGAGCCAAGGAAGTAATGATTGCTGTGATACTGTGTCTCCTAGAACTCTGAGAGAGGTTACACCTATGAAATAACAACAACATGGCTGCATAAACAAGAAGAGAATAAGCACAGAATGAATGGGTATGCAAACGTAGAAGGGGGAAAGCCCAGGAGGTCTCAACTCTAAAGAAAAAACTATAGGCACCTAAGGAATGTGGAAAGTAGGAGAAATAGCCTTCCTTCCCCAGGAAGGAGCACACCAACTGGTTCTCCAATACAAATAGTTAGCTTCGAAAACATATACATACAATGATATAGATTGAGCAGGTTGCATTTTAAAATTTAGAATATATTTATATTAAGTTAAGTCTACTTTTTAGATTATTTGCATATATACTATATTGCTTATATGTAAATATATACATATATAATTATTCATATATTTGAATATAAAAATAAAAAGAACCATGAATTTAGAAGAAAGTAATGCTCATGGTAAATGGTAGTGTATAGAAAGAGGAAAGGCACAGGAGAAATGATGATGCACTTATACTATAGTGTCAAAAAAATTAAGTTTCCAATCTATGAACATGGCAGTTTCCCTCTCTCTCTCTCTCTCTCTCTCTCTCTCTCTCTGTGTGTGTGTGTGTGTGTGTGAATGTATTTCATTTATTCTTTGTAATTTTTACTGCAGTGATCTTTTACTTGTTTAGCTGTACGTATTCTTGACACATTTTATAAGTATGAATAAATGATTTCCTGATTTTTCTCACTTAGTTTACTGTTGATGTTAATAATGATATTTATTTTTAATGCTGAGATTTTTCCTCAGACTTCCATGAGTGTGTTTACTTTTTTCTGATGCAATATAGAGAGGCAGGTACAATCATGAAGACATGGGAATGGAAAGGACCCCTTACTGTAGACTTTTCTTGAAGTCAGGTGAAAATCAATAGTTTCAACAAAATTAACATTTAGTGTGAAGGTTACCAACACATAGAAATATTTTTATTTTTAAACAGAAAATTTTAAAATAAAAATAGTAAAATGCAAGCAATGCTAAAATGAAGTGAACCATGTTTAAGTACTAAACGTACATTGCGTTCATATATATAAGGTGATATATCTTTCTAGTATATCTCCTAGAAATATCATAAAAAGAACAATTATCTTCTATTTACAGTGAAAGCATGCTAACATTTCCTGAAACTCTTGAGATACAGCTTGTGGTCTATCAGCTAAAATATTGTCGGATACACCTGAAACTCACAGCGTTTTAAAGATAATAATCTCAAAATACTCCAAAATTTTGTACATGTCTGGGTAAAACCTTTGAAGTAAGACTCCCTCTGAAAATTTTAATATCTAGCTCTGGGAGTGTCTTGCTCTTTTTCTGAGAGCCAGTGTATCTACTAACCCCTGAAATTACACTGATGGTAAAATATCTTTTAAAATCCTACGATCAACCTTTGCACTCAGCCAGGTCTAGTGTCTGGACAAGGGAGTCTGCCTGGCCCTCCTCAAACCTGACCCAGTCTGCTTTCTATATCTAGTGCCTTGGCCTAGTCTAGCAAACCTGGTCTGTACTGCAATCAATTCCTAGGCTTCTGCCAGGACCCACCCTATGTGCTCCCAATCCACAGGCACATGGATATCACATCCAAACTCTTTATCAATCCACATCCACCTCTATGATATAATCTTAGACTAAAACACACATTCTGCATACCAGCCCAGTCTACTCTGTCTATCTGACTTCACCCAGGAAAGTTCCAACCTAAAGGACCCAAACACCCACACATCATCTATTCTGACCCTATCTGCTCTGTCCATATCAGTCATAGAACTAGAATAACAAAAATTCACATACCTAGATTTTATCTCAAAAATACAAACAATAAGTAAGATCAAGCTAGTGTGTTGTCTCTATTCCTACAAGCTCAAGAAAAATATTTGACCATGATATAAAAGTAAATAAACCCCAGAACACAAAATTTAAGAGAACAATAATAAATTTCACCGAATAATTCAAATAGTTTAAAGAAAACACAAAGAAACTGCTCAATAAAGTTAAAGAGAAAGAATTCAAGGAGAAGATTTGTTTGGAAGATGCCCAAGAAAACAAACGTAAGGCTGATGGAAATGGGCAAGTCAATTCAGGGCTTGAAAACGCCTATCAATAAAGAGATAGATACATTGAAGAGGACTAACCTGGAATGAAGATGAAATTGAGAAACCCAATAACCCAATTAGAAAACTCAGAGGAAAGCCTTACACAGTCAAGCAGAAGATAGAATACGAGAAATTGAAGATAAAGTGAGAATCAAGATGAAACAGTCCAAAATATGAAATAAAAATAAAACTATAGGAAAGGAACATAAAAGAAATGTGTGACACCATGAAAAGACCAAACCTTTAAATTATAGGCATAAATAAGAGAAACAAGTAGAAATTGGTATCTTAATATCTGACAAATTAGACTTCAAATGAAAACCAGTCAATAAAGATAAAGAGGGACACTTCATTCTATGAAAAAATACATTCATTTTTATTAGATTTTATTCTAAAGAACACTGGCTGATACAGTAGGTAATTTCAATAAACAATTTTCTCCAATAGACAAGTTATCTGGATACAAATTCAAAAGAGATATATCAAATTATATGATATAATGTATCAAATTTACTTAACAATATCTAAAGAATGTTCCTTCCAAACAATAGGGAACAGACACTTGACACAGTAGTATATGACATTGACTAAAATAGGTCATATTTAGAAAGACAAAACAATTTTTTACAACTGCACAATACTTGGAATAAATCCATGTGTTTTATCTGATCAGATTGCAGTAAAACTTAAAACTGACAAAAGATAAATTTCCAATAAAGACACAAAATTGTGGAGGTAAAAGAACTGAATACTGTGAACTGGGAAAACAAAGAAATTTAAATGCCTAAAAATGGATGAAAACAAAAGTGCAACACAGTAAAACTTCTAGGGACAAATGTTAAGCACTCCTCTGAGGAAAATATATATCTTTAAGTACATAATTAAAAAGATTAGAGAAAATAGACATAGATGACATAATGATGCAACTCAAATTTTTATGAAAATTCTAGTAAAGCAAATCTAAACCTATTTGATGTCCAGAAATAATATGAACTAGAAATAAAGAAAGCATAAATTATCAACAAATTTAAGAATTGATTCTTTGACAGGAAAAAAAAAATGATTGAGCCTTGGACCAACTAACCAAAGAAAAAGAAAACACAAAACAAAACAAAACAAAAAACTCTAACAAAAGGAGAGAATGCAATGTAAAAAACCGTATGAGCATATTCAGGGGGAGAAGGTCCCCCTCAGACACAGACTTAGGGGAGGGGAGGGGAGTAGGGGGGAAGTGGGAGGAAGGGAGGAATGGGAGGATACATGGGATGGGCTAACAACTGAGATGTAATATGTATAAATTAATAAAAATGTATTTAAAAAAATAAATTAATTAATTAAAAAAAAAGTAAAAAAAATAGAAATGTACAACAAAAAAAAATTTAAGAGTTAGCAAAGAAATTCTGAATATTTAAAGGAAATGCACTAAAAACCTGTACTTTGTTAAGTTTGGAAGTTTCAAAACTGCATGAATTGCTAGATTAAGCATAACCACGAAAATTAAATCAAGGACACAGCACCCTAAACTGACAAGTAACAATTGAGGAGATTAAAATAATGATTAAAAGCTTTCCAAATAAAAAGTGTTCAGAGCCAGATGGATTCACAGCAGAATTTATCCAGACTTTTAAAGAAGCTCTGTAGTCAATCCTTTTTAAACTATTCAAAAATAATAAAAACAGAAACAGTATTCCTCCTAAAGTCCTTCTATGAAGCAAGTATCATACTTAAAGAAAAACTAGTTAAACAGCACACACACACACACACACACACACACACACACACACACACACACACACAAAATGACAGAGAAACGGTGGAGAGGGGAGCCACAGGTCAATAACCCTGATGAATGTAGATTCCAAAAAGCTTTATAATGCAGACAGGATGAAAACATACATTTTTTAAAAAGTAGAAATACCATGACTAAAGTGACTTAAACTCAGGAGTGCTTCAACATGTGGAACTAAATAAATAAAATAAACCATGTGAATGGACTAAAGACAAAAAATCACGTGACCATATGAATAGACATAGTAAAACCTTTGACAAACTCCAACAAGCCTTCTTCATAAATATCTTAGAAAATGTACAATGTGAAGGGTCATACCCCAGCATAATAAAAGCTGTATATGAGAAACACACAGCTAACATCATACTAAACGGGAAAAATCCTTGAAGCAATCCCACTGAAGTTTGGGATGGAACAGGGTTGTCCACTGTTTCCTTTATTTTTAAATATTGTACTCAGACCACTAAAAATGGTTAACAAATTTAAAAAACATAGAACATATAGGAACAACCTGTACAAATCAATTGCTTTTCTATATACCAACATTCAGAGAAAGAGAACATGGACACAAACCCACTCACAATAACCTCAAAAAAAACCCAAAATATCCAGGAATAAGCATAATCAAGAAAGTGAAAAAATCCTATACAATAAAGCATCAAGCCTCTGAGGAAAAATTAGAGAAAGATACTGAAAAATGGAGACATCCCATGCTAATGGAATGATAGAATTAGTTTTGTGAAAATGATTGTGTCTCCAAAAAATACCCATTTAATAAAATTTCTCATTCTTCCTAGAAATAGAAAAAATATAACCCCAAATTCTATTTGGAACCGAAAAAGATGTCAGATACCCCAAACAATCTGAGCAAGAAGAACATTGCTGGAGGAATTGAATTACCTTTCCAGATCTCAAGATGTATTACAGAGCCATAATAATTAAAGCAATATGGTCATGGTAGATAGCAGACACATGGAGCAATGGAATAAAATTGAAAATCTAAGTATGAATACATGTAACTTCTGACACTTAATATTTGACAGAGATGCCAAAAACCTTAACCTGAAGAAACAAAACATCTTCAAAAAATAGTACTGGGACAATTGGATATCCAAATGTAGAAGAATGAATTTAGATACCTCTAACTAATTGTGCACAAAACTAAGTCTAATTGGATCACAGATAACAATATAAAACCTAAAACACTGAAACTGCTTGAAGAAAACCTACAATCTATAAGAACAAGAAAGGATTTTCTGAATGGGACTACATTTGCCCAAGAACTACGGCCAACATGTGACAAGTAAGACTGCATAAAATGAGAAAGGTTCTGCACAGCTAAGGAAACAACAAATCAAGTCAAAAAGAAACTCACATAATGAGTGAGAGCTTGACAGCTATTCATCTCAATGTGGATTACTACCCAGATTATAAAAGACATCAGAAAACAATGCCAGAAACTGGATACAGCCTGGTATGAAGCTGAAGAATGGACAAAAAACTGTGGTACATTTACACAATGGAATATTATTCAGCTTTAAAAACAAGAAAATTATGAACCTTGGAGGTAAATGGATGAAACTAGAAAAGACCATCGTGAGTGCGCTAACCCAAACCCAGAAAGACACACTTGGTATGGTCTCACTCATAAGTGGATATTGGAAATATAGTACAGGACAATCATATTTCAATCCACAGACCCAAAGAAACAATGATGAGCCCAAAGAAAATGCTTGAATCTCACAACAGGGAATAAAATAGACATCTGAAGTAGATGGAGGGAGGGAACTGAGTGGGAAGGATAACGGGAGTGGGTATTAGGTGGGCAGACAGAGGAGAAGAGCAGAAAGGAGAAAAACTGGGAGAGAAAATAGAAATCAGTTTATGTGTGGGTGAGTTCCTGGGACAGGGGTGGCTCCTGGGACTCTATGAGGTTGACCCTAGCTGAGACTCTAAGCAATGGTGTTAAGCAGCATACATTAAGGACCTCCTGTAGCCAGGTGGGACTCCCAGTAGAGAGAAGGGGACACCATCCCACACATAAATGACCAAAAGTGTGTCTTGTCAACAAGAAGTAAAGGGGCAGAGATAGAACAGAGATTAAGAAAATGGCAAAGCAGTGACTAGCCCACCTTGAGACCCACCCATGGGAGACGGCTGACTACTGTCACTATTAATGATACTCTGTTATGCTTGCAGGCAAGAGTCTAGCATAAATGCCTTCTTGTGGGGAGCCATGCTCAATTCAGGCATGTTAGAAATTCTGTGCTCAGGCTGCATGCTGTGGCCTTCGAGTTGCATGCTGTTGGCCTTTGCTGAAGGAGGTCTTGTGTTCAGTCTATCTTTGGATTGTTTATCTTTGAAAATAAATAAGGAAGTTCTTACAGAGAGCTACCCAGAGGATTAAGGAACTTCTTACAGGGAACTACTCAGAGGATTGATTCTTGCCTGGGGGCTAGAGGAAGTGAAATTGTAATAGATCTTGTGGCATCCTTGCTACATAAACCATAATCACTTTTTAATAAAGTGGGCCTTATTTGGAATCCGCCTTGGCCTCATACCTCATGTGTCTTTGTCTCTTCCAATTTGCACCCACTCTTTCAGGTGACCTCTGGTTTGATATGTCCCATGGACCAGGAAACCTTCTGAGAGGTGATGTCCTGGCCTAGCACCTGATGGAGACAGACGCAGAGACCTATGGCCAAGCAATGGGTTGAGTTCGGGGAGTGCTGTGGAAGAGTTGCAGTAAGAATAGAAGGAGCCAGAGAGGTTTAGCACACCACAAGAAGACCTACAGAGTAATCTAGTCTGGGACCACAGGGGCTCACAGAGACTGAGCCACCATCCAAAGACCGTGCACGGACTGAACCTAGACCCCTTATACATATGTACCAAATGTACAGCTTGATCATCCTGTGGGTCCCCTAACAACAGGAGTAGGTGCTGTCTACGAATCTGTTACTTATCACTGGATCATTTTCCCCTAGCTGGACTGCCTTGTCACTCCCAAATAGGAGAGGATGTGTGTAGTCCTGCCATGTCTTGAGAAACAAGGATGTACTGGTAGAGTTGGGGGCCTCGCTTTCCCTGTGAGGAAGGAGAAGGGAGAATGGGAGGAAGGGGTGTGGGCATGGAACTGGGAGGAGAGCAGGGAGGGGACTGGAATCAGGTTTTAAAGTGATTAAATAAATAAATAAACAAGTAAATAAATGGGTAAAAAACAAAACCACAAACATACTATTCAAAAACAGGCCTGAGCCATAAATGAAAATTTCTTAAAAGAAGAAAAATAATGTCTGAGTAATATCTGAAAAAAAAATCATACCCAGCAATTATGGAAATGAAAATGAAAGTAATTTTTAGATTTTATTTTACTCTGTTAGAATGGCAAGGTTTAACAAAAGAATGAAGAACAAATGTAAGATAGGATACAGAGATAAAAGAGCCTTCATTCACAATTAGTGTGGTTGCAAACTTCTCAGGCCATTTTGAAAATCAGTATGGAAAATTCTGGAAAGCTAAAATTAAGTCTCCCAAATGAAGCAGCTGTACCACTCCCTCATATATTGTACAAAGACTTGGTATTCTACTCCACAGATACTTGTTTAGCCATGTCTAATGCTGTTTTATTCACAATATCTAGGACATGCAAAATTCTAAATGTCCTTCAGCTGAAGAATTAGGTAATGAAAATGTGGAACATCAACACAGTGGTATACTATGGAACTGTAAAAAAAATAAACTATAAGCTTTGCATATAAATGGGTAGAACTAAAAAAGTCATATTGAGTGAGAATAAAAATAAAAATTCACATGTTCTTTCTTACCTTTGGTACCTAGCTCTAGACCTTCAAATGTGAGTGCATATTTTTCAGTATCTGTGGAAATAAGGAAATTTAAAAAAGGGACCATTTCCAAGTCTGGAGGGCATGAGGAAATCAATAAGGGAAGGATATCACACTAAAGTGATTGATAAAGGAAGTGAAAAAATGATGGGATATGTAGTTAAGAAGAATGAGAGAGAGAGAAGAGAGAGAGAGAGAGAGAGAGAGAGAGAGAGAGAGAGAGAGAGAGAGAGAGAGAGAGAGGAATACAGAAGAATGGAGCATAGTGAAATAAGAGTTAAACATTCAGAAAATGTCATAAGAAATCACTTTATTAACTTGTCTGTCTCAAAAACCTATAATTTAAAAAAGTCTGTATATAAATGTCCATATAGTTTAGAGGAAAATTACCCAAATTACCCATCTGTACTGGCAATGATCACCCCAAAAGCCAAAGACCATTTAACAAAAGCCCCAACATAAAACATGAGAAAACCGTTTTTTCTTTTTTGGTCAGTGTTGTTCAAGAACTCCTCAAACATTAGAAGCTTTTAGGATTGGCCTTGGTTGCTTGCAGTGAAGTGGAAATTAGTCCCTGAACATAATAACATCTACTTCAGACACAGGGGCAGACTTTCCTGAGCTGCAACTGACCTCAAATCCTCCTCTCTGAGAACTAGCTTTCATGGTACCTGAAGGAGCCATGCAATCTTCATAAGGAGGGAGGAATCCAACATTCTTAGCAAGCTATGGTGTCTAGAAACCACAACAATCACCAGCATTCTCAATAACCTTAAGGGTAAGTTAATGGCACATATAACTTGGAAGTAACCAACAGTTCCATAATTGAATTTAAAACCAGCTCAATATATGGAAATTATGCCAGGAAAGGTAACAAACCATTCACAGCTAGTGACACCACTGATGTTAGAGTAGAACTTACAACTGTCATTTTAGTAAACCAGTATAATCTCTATCTGTACATTAAATAGTCATTCTTACACCTACAGATAAGTATCGTCCTCATTCCCCACCAAAAACACTTTTCATTTGAGTAATTTAATTCTTTGAATTACTTTGAAAACAATTGGTTTATGTTTGGTAAAATTTCAAAATTAAACTATCCAGATCTGGAATTTTTTTTTGGGAACACATTACTATTATTTTATTCTTGTTACTTGTTATTGGTTCATTTATATTTTAGAAAACTCACAACCAATCAAAGTACAGAGTTGTGAAGTCTAATCCCAATGGATTATATCTACAATATAACTCTTTAAACTGTTTCTAAGGGATCCGTAGTAGGAATTCTGGAATTTCAGTTTCCTTAAGAGACATAGAAATAAGAATATGTTTTCATTTTCATCCTAGGTGTAGGGATATGAGGCTGCTTTGCAGAAGCTGACTATGATTTACCTCATGCTCTAGAATAAACGTGGCTTTGCCAGCTGTGCATAGCTTCTGTGATTATTTGCAATTGGAATTCTGGGAATTTTTCAGAGGGCATATAAATACTAGATTCCAGAAGGTGAGGTTGGTATTTTCAGGCTGTTGTTGGTTGTGGTTTGTTAAGTAGTCTTGCACAAAGAATAAAACAAGAAGAAATTAGGTATCCTGATGGTGAGTCCAAGCTTGCCCCAAGAACTTGACATCCCTCATTAGCAGGAAGTAGTCTAACAATAATGTTGCCCCTTTTTGATCACTGACTTTATTTTGAAATCTCTTTCCTTTCCTTTATATTCTTTTTGGTCTCTCTTACCAAGTATTAGAGAGGTAAAAGGGTGGAAGAAAAGGGTTGAAGAAGGGTGGAAGAAAAGAGAGCCCATAAAGTATCAAACACCCATGGGCTACAGGGATCCTTATGGAAGAAATGGTAGAAAAATACTAAGAACCAGAGGAGTAGATATTTTCTGTGAGATTATTTTCTCTTAAGGAGTGGGAAGCGACAAGTAAAAAAAATATCACCATGAGCTGTCCAAGGATAACAGCAGAAATGCTAAAGTAGATGAGAGAAATTCCAGGAAGCCTCAACCCTAGATAAAGAACTACAGGCAAGTAAGGAATACCCAGAGCAAAAGAAATGATCTTCCTAGTGAATTTGTTATCTAAATGGACAGCACTAAAAACACATATACAAATACTATTGCCCAGATTGGACCAGTTGTATTTATATATTGGGAATATATAACATGGACAACTATTAATGGAAACAAGTCCATGAATTAGAAAAAGGGCCAATGGGCCTATATAGAAGAACTTAGAGTAAGAAAAGGGATAAATTATATAAATGTATTAAAATATTTTTTAAAAAATAAAGCAATCTTTTAATGCATTCCAACTATCTTGTTGGAATCCTTTCTTTTTAAAAAGTAAAATGCATGCCTTTTTCTGCACAGAGTCTTCATGTAGAGTTTGGGGTCAAAATGGAGTGTTTCTAATCTGTGCTGCTACTGATAGTTTCATAACTTTTTGGTATAATTTTCCAGGTATATATCCATATTATTTACAAGCTGAGTTATCACTTTCCTATCTGTATGCATTTTATTTTCTTCTTTTGACTAAGTGCTATCTATTTTTGATATGACAAATAAAAAGGGAAGGGGATACTTGCTTTGTTTAAGAAGGTTTCAGAAATTATAGAAAATGTTTTAATTTTTATTTTTCTTCATGATGGCCATTATATATTTGTTACATGTAGCTCTTATTATTTTGAGATGTAACCTTCTACAGCTAATTTGTTCAGGGTTTATAATAAGGCAATAGTAAATTTTTATCAAATTCATTTGCTGTAGTTTCAATGATCATATAGGTCTTTTTAATTAAATTATTTTATTGCACTGTGTAATTTGAATCCATGTTGAATCCATAATTAATCTGATTACATAAATTATCCATTGACATATTTTACCTTTGTTTTGTTAGTAGTTCTTTGAGAATTTTGGATTTATATCCATCTGAGATATTTGTCAATAATGCTCCCTCCTGTGTGTGTGTATATGTGTGTGCATTTGTGTGCATGTGTGTGTGTGTGTTCCCTGTCTACTTTGAGTAACAGATCATTATTAATCTCATAATATGTTTTTGGAAGGTATCTCTTCATTTTTAAAATTATTTTGAAAAGAACGTGTTTAGGTTTGGTAAAATTCCACAATTAAACTATTCAGAACTGTATTTGATTTTGTTGTTGTTTTAAGACATTTTATTAGTAATTAATTCTTGCCACCAATAATTCTTGTTATTGGTACATTAATACTTTTAATATTCTCATACTTTAATTTAGTTTGTTATATGCATCTGAAAATTAGTTGTTTTATTTATGTTTCCAATTTATTAGATTGTAGCTGTTCACAATAGCCTCTCATGACTTTTTGCCTTTCCTGTGGTATGAGTTGTATTGTCTACTTTTCTGTCTCTGATTTTATATATTTGGGTCTTCCATCTTTTTTATTATATCTACAAAAAGTCGTCAACTACTCTTTTCATCTTAAAAAATAACTCTTCCTTTCATTCACTTTTATATTTTTTCATACTCATGTTATATATATATATTCTGATCTTTATATTTCTTTTATTGATTTGGGGTTTCTATTGTTTTATTTTCCATGACATTAAAAGCATGATTAGGATTTATTTGAAATCTTCAGCAGAATTAAGTACATCAATGGGTCAAATAATGGGAAGTTGACCAAGAGAGCTCTTGCCATGTTCCTCATTGATAAGTGGAAAGGTATATGGAAAGTTATGTAAGTCTCATATTTGCTTTACACACATAGCAGTCATTATGCTAGTACTTCTCAATGAAGCATCTTTTTTGTTTACAAGTCCTTTCTAAAAAGATCTACAGAGAAGGAAGTGCACAGAGAGGTAGGGGATTTTACAAGCTGTAAAAATGAGTAAGGATTATCACAGACTTAATCCAGGAGCCTGGATTCTTGTAAAAGAGATAGGTACATCTGCCATGAGAGGGTATGCAGGTTCCATTTCTTTTTAAAATTCATTTCACTGTTTTTATTTAATGTGTCTGAGTGTTTTTCCTTCATGTATATTGTGCACCACATGCTTTTCTGGTGCCCACAGAGGCCAGAAGAGAAAATTAGACCCTGAAGGACTAGAGCCACTAATGGTTTTGAGCCACCATGTGGGTGCTGATAATCAAATCGAGGTGTTCTTGAAGAACAGCCTATGACCAAAAACTGCCATTTCCCTAGCCGCTAAATTCCATTTCCAATGGTCTCTGTTTCTTGTTAGTTTTGCTTGTCACTAGCAGGTTCTGGAAAACACCCAAAGAATTACCTTTGTTATAAGAGTCTTTCAGGTTCTTTGAGATGGAGATATCTGCTTATTACTTAACTTGAAGGATTTCCAGGAAAACCTCCAAAGGTTCCACTGAGAAACTAGACCTGGCTCTTTTATTTAGTTGAGGAAATTTTTGGAGAAACGATACTGATGGCTCGGAGGTAAGTGCATGTAAATCTGTGTCTGGCTGCTGGGCTCATTACTAGCTCCATTGCAGCTCTACAAAGAGATAATGTTAATATCCTTTTAATCATATTAATATTATCCTGATCATAGTTGTTAGTCTATTGAAATCAACTGTCTCATCGATTATTATTCTGTGACACCAGGCCTGGATAACTACATCTGCTACCTCTGTCCATGCACTGTCTCTATGTTTTGCTTGGATCTCTTGCTCTAGAGGTCAATAACATGGGATGTTTCTATGATGATAATCATATTCATGGAAAATTAAAAAGATACTAAAGAAATCAACATATTTCATGATCTCTGTCTATAGATGAACATAGATAAACAGTTGTAGTCCAAAGTAATGTAGATACTGCCAGAACTTGCAAAAATACAGCCCTGAGTTTTGTGGGTTTGTCAGTCTTTTGTTCAGGTTACTTGTCCTGTCTATGTCCAATATTAACAGTCAGTTGGAATATCTAGGGTGATTTCAGTCCAGTGACTTTAATGATCTGTCATTCAGATCATTCATGTCAACATTATATTTATTCAAGATAATATGAAGAAAAAGGAGCTTCTTTTGTAGGGGAAAAACCCACAGCCATAACAAAATATTTTCATTTTTTTTTTGCGTATAGATTTCTAGTTGTCTCCTTGACAGAGAATGCCATCAGACTTGAGAGCTCATGGCCTACAGCAGCAATTCCCAAACTATGGGCTTGAAGTCCATAATGTATATGTTGAAGGCACAGAGAGTGTTGAGGAGTTCGTTCTCTACTTCTACCATTATGCTGTATATTAACTACTTTTCCATTGCTGTGATGGAATCTCCTAAAAAATCATAGAAGAGAAAGTAAATACTTTTGGTTTGCAGTTTCTACGAGGAAATCGTCCACCATGCCAGAGGAAGTATGACATCAGGAGCATAAGGCTATCTGAGCAAACAGGAATCAGAACAATTGTATTTTATTTGCATGGTAGTGGTAGAGGCAAGGGATGAATGGAAAAGGAGAGGAAGCAGGTTGAGGATGGCAGAGGTAGGTAGGAACAGAAGAAATAGAGAGTAAAATAAGGCTATGAAGAGCCTGAAAATGTGTCTCCAGTGATATACTTCCTCAATCAAGGTTCCAACTCCTAAAGATTCCATATAATTCCCACATAGCATCACCAACTGGAGACCAAGTTTCTAAACATAAGTCCATTAAGAAATTTCATGTTTAACTTACAGCATTCTTCATCTGATTCCCAGTGGTTTATGGACACCCTATGATGAAAACTGCATTTAACCTAAGTACAAAAGTCCCCGCAGTCTTTCACAGTCAAAACATTATAAAAAAAATTCAAAATCCAAAGTCACTTTGGAGACTCAAGGCAAGCTATATACTGTGACCTCTTATAAAATACAAATCTAATTCCATACTTCTAAGGTAAAATATAAGAATATATAGTCCCATTACAAAAGAGAAATGAAAGCATAGTGAGGAAAATTGAATGAAAACAAGACCAAATCCTAGCAGAAGGAACATCAAGCACTGTTTCTGCAGCTTTAGCTTCTGAGGCTTAAGTTTCAAAGAGCCTAGATCCTGAAGTGTCTCTAGCCTTTAAACTTTGCTTCCTTTAATATACATCTTTATCTTGGATGGTTCCACTGGCTCCTTTCACAAATTAGAGGTTTTTGCCCTTGGCAATTTACCCTTGGATTATCTCCCCCCCCCCACACACCCCCACAGTGTTTCTGTACATAACAAGAAACTTCTTTTTAAGGAATTTAATCACTTCATCCTTGGTAGGAACCTTACAGGTCCTAATGCTCTTTTCTTCTCCAAAACACACATATTTAAATTTCATTCTGGACCATTTGTTCTTCATTTTACAGCTTCAGTAAAGTGATCAATAATATTGTATCCTGAAATTTCCTTCAACAAATAAATAAGTCCTTTTTAATTCGGAAATTCTCAGGACACAAGCAGAATGTAGATTGGTCCTTTGCAATAGTGTAACCCAAGTGACCTCCAGCCCATTTCACAGAGAGTCCATAATGCTCTCTGAAACTTCAGGATTCAGGTGTCAGCTGTCATTTTTACCAACCATCTAATCTCCCAATAGTGACCATTAAGCCCTGTGTACAATATTTAAGGGCTTGTCTAGACTAAAGTTCCAAACTCATCTATCATTGTCCCACAAACCAGTGTCAAAATGGTGGCACACGCCTTTACTACCAGCACTCAGGAGGCAGAGGCAGGCGGATCAATGTGAGTTCGAGGCCAGTCTGGTCTACAGAGTGAGTCCAGGACAGCTAAGGCTACACAGGGAGATCTTGTCTCAAAAAAATCACACACACACACACACACACACACACACACACACACACACACACACAAACACACACACAAAGCTATGGATCACCTGGTCAGCTTTAGTACAACAATGACCCCACTCCACACACCAATTTTTATTTAGTTACTTTTATTTTGCTACAATAAAATATCACAAAAAAAAGCAGTTTGGAGAAAAAGAGGTGTATTTTGACTGAAAGGTGCTTATGAATAAATTCCATCATAGTGAGAATATGAGGCCAGCCTGCCATTCACAAAGCAGTAAGGGAGCAGGAACTGAGGATGGCCTACAAAATCTCAAACTCTATCCCCAGTAGTATATATCCTCCAGCAAGGCCCCACCTCATAAAGGTTCCATAACCCTCTCAAACATGCTACTAGTTTGAGGCCAAGTGCACATGATCCTATCGAGACCATTTCTTATTCAAACCACACTTTGGGTACAGGGATCAAACTCAGATACTAAGTTTTTATTTTATTTTTTTTAGGCACTGAAGATAGTTTTTATTTGCTCTCCTTAGCCATTATGCTTTCCAAGAAGCAGTATTTTCAAAGGTAGATCTGACCTTGGCCCTAGAAATAATCGGTTTTCATATTTCTAGTTATAATGTAACACTGAAAAATAATTTTATTAGTATAACACATACACAGTTCTTTATAACATAGTTATGTAGTCTCATACAAAATAAGAGGTGTATGTGGATAACTTAGCAAAAAAATTGCTAATTTCTTTTATTACAGGCTTGCTGAGCATCAAGCAGTGCTGGCAAGTACACTATGTAGTTTAGAACTTTAAAGGAATGGAAAAAACTCATCTCTTAATTTTGAAGTAATTAAAATACAAAAATATAGTACTCAAGCTCTGTACAGCATAGAAATAAAGCAGCCCATAAACAACAGATTGTGAACAAAAGCTTTAACACATTTCACACTTCGCCTGCTAGCTATCAACTGCCCCAGCAGGGTACTATTGAAAAGTTGCTAGTTGACAGACTAAAACAAATAATATATAATAGCATGGTAATTCAATACTTAATATACTAAATGTGGAAAGAGCATATGAACGGAGTAGAAAGATAACAGAAATCTTACACAAACTTAGAAAATTAAGTTATTTAACTGCCAAAGGGGAAAAAAATCACTCATGGAGCCATCATCCATGGCAGGAGAAGACCTAGTTGCAATGCCAAATACATAAGTTGAGAAAGTCTTCAGAAGTGAGATACCCAGCTGTTGTATCAGATCCTACCTCCCAGGCTTAAACGCAAGGCACAAAGCTTTCTTTCTCTGAACCAACACTGGTTGATCCTTTGCTGCCAATTTGATCCTGGTAAAGATGTGTGAAGAACAAATTAGGATGTTTACTTCCCCTCAAATTCCCAGAAATATGATTACATAGAGATTTTGAGTTGTTCCTGATTCCTTATTGAGATAATTGCATTGTGTTAATTATAAGGAGAAAATGAAAGGATCCCAAATGAACCAAAAGTCTACTTTGTATTTTCATTGGAAAACTGTGTGTTGCTTAGAGCTTATTTACCAAGGTTGTCTGACTTTGTTGTGCCTTTCATAGGCTTGGGATATTGTAAAGTTCCAAAGAGATAAAATTTAACTGGTAAAAAAGGTATAGAAATAATTCCCATTTATGAGGGTACAAATAAATTTTATTTAGTTGAGTATCAGATCACTTTCTTCCTATTTAGAAGAAGCTACTTACATTGATTAAATATATTTCTGTCAGAAGTCATGATGATCTTATGTATGTTTTCACCTTTGTACTCTATTTATAAAGGCTTATAAGTTTTTTTAAAATTTCCTCATTAATTTATGAGTTAAATAAAAATCCTTGACACATGTTTCTCTTACATGTAAGAGTAGCTATTAAACTTTTAAGATACAATTATCCTTTAATGATGTATTTTATAAACAATATATTTTGTAACTATATGTGCCTTCTTAATTCTGGATAATAAACCAAAGCATATTAAGTACAACTATAATTATTTTCCCTTTTACCTTTTATAGGTTCTGAGGTTATCATGTGGCCACATGCTTGTCAATGAGAAACAAAGGAGTAGTTCTGAGAGACATTTACTTCTCTCATAAGGAAGTAAGGAATCCTCAGGGCGAAGTTGGAAAATTCTCTTCATTCTAAACTTTAGATATAGTCAGGTGAGAACAAGGAGTTGGAAATGTTCAGGAACCAAGCAAGAGGACCAAGGAAGATCTTAGCGTAGCTATCTTTGAGTACTGACATTACATATAGAGTTTTGGAATCAATCAATCTATCAACCAGCTAAACATCTCAAGGACTACTCTCAGAGAGTCATTATATTAGGTAATAGTTCCTAAGTGTGAAGCTGTGCTAGTTGATTGTTCTACAGATTTTGTAAACAGTATAACAAATACCCCAGCCTGAAAATAAAAACAGATCTTGGACATATGACAGGCTCTGAGAGGTTCTTTAAGTTATGAACAAGGTAGAGGTGGGGTTTTGGTCTATTATGAAATACTGTTTTTTTTTCTACTTTTTTCCTCTATTCCCTGCATTTATAGTTTTTCCGGTTATCTTATTTTGATCTGATTTCTAATGAATTGGGATGTTAAAAAAAATCCATATCCTCATATCTCTGTGAAGTCTCACTTCCTTCCATTGCATTGTATTTTTCATAAATAAGAAGTAATTGTGTATCTTCCTGTGACAAAGTATAAGTTTTATAGCATCTAACCAACCCTATCCACTGGTTCATCAAACTCTTATCTGCCACAGAGCCATTTAGGCTTGAAAAGCTAAATGTTATAGGTCACAAATTTCCTCAATTACATCTAACACATTTCAAAGTAGAATGTAGAACATCAATTCATCTAAGAAGGAAGAAGATATAAATTCTTTAATTCATTGATGTATTTTCTATTTTAAGGAGAAATGAATTTAAGGTGGAGTGTGGACAGTGGAAACTGGGTTTTTGTTTTTGTTTTGCTTTTCTTGTTTTCCTGAAGTGCTACATAGTCAACATAGACCCTAACAGAGCCTTGGCAATACTGTGCCACTGAACTATATTCAGGCTTTATTTCACTTTGTAATAATTTAAATTCTAAATTCCATAGGATGGCCTCGAATTCAGTCTACAGTTCATGGTGGCCTTGAACTTACAATGTTTTTCTCTGTAGCTAGAATTACCATGCCTACTCTGGGGGGTTAGTTTTTCACATCGATGTCTAAGTTTTCCATGGTTTAAAAGTTAAACAAGAAGAAAATAGGCACAGTTGAGTATGCTTGTAATCTTAGTACTTGAAAGTGAAGTAGGAGTATCAAGAGTTCTAGGTCACCCTCTGCTACAAAATAAGTGAAGCCACCCTAGGCTAAATAATACTTTGTCTCAAACAGACAGTAAACACACACACACACACATACACAAAGACACACACACATACACAAAGACACACACACACACACACACACACACACACACACAAATAAAAAAGTATCAGAAGGATAGAAGAGTGCTCACAGCAAATTCAGAGCACTTTTTCCTCTTACAAAGAACCTAGGTTTATTTTCCTGTGTACACATGGTGGCTCACAACTATCCAGAACTCCAAGCGTCCACATAGTGCATATACATACATACATATTGACAGAATGTTCATATACTGTATAGATACAATAAATATTATATATACACAATTATATATATAATGTATACATAACACATTATATGTATATCACACATAAATATAGTGTATTAGATGTATTAATTTTATTTCATATACATAATATATATAATATATAATAAAATTCTATACATAAAGCAGGAGTCAAGCTCTAAAATGAAATCTGGCAGGGCTGTCATGGTTTAGGAGACAGTTATCCTATCTGCAGGGCTACAGCCTGCAAAATTATTTGGTAATTAGAAAGTCATTGAAAATGGGTGATTAGGAAATAGTTTCATGATTGTTGGAAACATCACAGACCTTTAGCCAAACCATTTACATCTAGGAAAGGAAAGGGGGCTGTACATATTACTTAAGGATTATATTTAATGTGTTATCTATCAAGGTAAGTAGGATCTCTGAAGTTATTCTTTCCTTTGTCCAGAAAAGGAAGTATTATCCTTTTTCTTTTATCATTCTTTCTTTGCTTCTACACTACCTCTGCTTTATTTAATGGAAATCAGTCCAAAGAACTGTGATGAAGCAGGCACTGCACTGGAAGTGGCATCATTAGACCTGATTGTAATTCCACTTCTGTTCCTTAATTAATAGCTCTGTGACCTTGGCTGATGGTTCCATCTCTTTGGACTTAGTAACCCAAGATGTCAGGTTTGCTGCTTTGTCAAGAATGCTGTAGATCTCGTTTTTTATTCTCTGATTTTTTAGTTCAAAGTCTTTTCTACCCTAATTTGCATTTGTTAATGTCTGTCTGTCACAAGTGCAGGCCAGACAAATGTCCAACTAAGACCACTGGTCTCCAATGTTCTTCATCTGGTAAAGGAAGGTGGCTTAGAAATATGGTATCAATGAAGACTTATTGCTTTAAATGACATAAATTGAGATGAAATAGTCAGAGCTTTTATATGGTCCGTCTGCTTCTTAGTGAGTGGAAGACTCAAAGTGCCTAGAGGATGGCTGGTCAAAGTTTACTAAATGTACTAACACTTGAAGTTAATACTTCTCTGTGATACTCAGAGATGATTAACTGTCTATTATCTTCAGTAGGTATGTCTTAGACCAGCTGGATTTTGTGTTTATATGTGTAAGAAAAACATATTTATGGTAAGGGTGGTATTAAGATAGTTAACTGAAGTTGGCTGCTAATCATTACCAATACAAGCTTGACCAGATCAAAAATCCTCTTTATTCTCTGTGGACCATGGTGAAACCTCAGCACTGAATACTCAGATATGATTTTGGATTTTTTTCTACTTAAATGTTAACCAGGTTACAGAGAACGCTATGTAATCATGGATGACCATTTTATTAATTTTTCCAGGGTTTAGAGATGTCAATCATGTATGTAGCATAAACAACACATTATTCCCTAACAAGTTATCAATCATGAATGCTTCAGTGGGCTTAAGGAGTGCACCAACTAAAAAATCTCCAGAAGTACGTATTTTGGGGACACTCCGGGTTAGCCTGTCTAATGACAATATAGTAAATGTAGCTTCGCAATAAAGATTTAATAATTTTCATCTTGACTGTGAATGACTTTATTACACGAAAGGGTGAGATATGGTGAACAGAACACATAAAACAGGTGCTCGGTGCTCATTTTTTTTTTTAGATGTGATGTGCAAACAAGTTTTGATACACAGGAAAACAGTAGGCAATACAATCCATTCTCTGTATCCAAGAGACTATGCTTAGGCAATAATATATCAACATTTACACTTACACAAGGACACAAACTGAAGAGGACATTCACATAAATGATCAAGAGCAGAAATAGTGATAAAATATAAAAGTATTATAGTGGAGAGCAGCACGACCAGTGGACAGAAAACAAGAATTTTTGGAGCAAATTTGGAGAATCATCAGAAGATTTTCTAAGAGTGCACAGTCTGACCCAATAGTTCTTGAATAAGCTAAGGACCTATGTACTTCCTTAAGAAGCTTCCAGATGATATCTTGTCAAAGAGCCCTTTCTTATGTAGGAAGGAAGATCCTAGAGTCTTTTCACACAATTACAATGAAGATGACCTATGAGCTAACTGCTGGCAAAACTTTTGTATTTAGTAGTTGTTTTCATTTATAAAAATAGCATGATTTTATTCCTATGACATTTATAGTATTTTATTTCTATTTAACTCTATATAATTAGAGTTACTGTCTTGTTTTCAAAGAATTTTTAAAATATTAAAAAGATTTTTAAATGCCATATTCTGTAGGTCTCTGAGGCTTTGAAGACATTATCTATCAGTTTTACCTTATCTATCTATAGGATCATATCTAAGTTTGATTCCTTCTCATGTCTCTGATGGGGTTGAAGACCAGATAGTTTACTTTTAGAATTAGCCTTAGTTGTTTAGGGGGTTAGAATGTTTTTAGGTCTATATAGATGTTTTCAGTTGACAGAGATAAGATATGATAAATATTGAATCTCATTCAGAATTTTAGAATCACCAAGACAGGAAAGATGTTCTTTACAAGGTTGCTAAACACAATTAGCCAAAACACCATGAATTTAACATTCGTATAATCCCCGATTGTATCATGGTTATTCTTGCAATATGTAATTTTTTTATTTATGTGCAATAATATAAATGTATATGCCAAAATAAAATAAAATAAAAATCTCTTTAAAAAGTCATGACTAAGCCAGACAGGGGTGGTACACACCTTTAATCTCAGCAATTGGGAGGCAGAAATAGGTGGATCCCTGAGTTCGAGGATAGCCTGGTCTCCAAAGTTGCCTGTTGGCTCTGTTCTGAGAACCTACCAATGGAAATCTCAGTTCACGTTTCTCTAAGTGGCAATGTTGGTGAATTGGGCTAGGCCACTTCTGAGGGCAGAATCTCCTCTAATCTCCCTTTCTCCATTGCTTATGCTTGCATATTCACATCCAGAAATACCACCAGAGTCATTGTCGTCGTCATTGTCATCAACAGGAGCACTTTATAAAATCCTCCTTGCAATCTACTCACCCTGGAGTTTGCTCATGTTTTCAGTCAGAGAGACTCTTTCTTCCTCCAGATCAACTTGTCGTTTTCCTTTAAGACTTGCTTATCTCACTACAGTCACATTATTCTCGCCAGAGAAACCCAGGATCCTCTCTCTTCAGACTGTACTTTTGAATGTCCCTCTGAATACCTGTCCAGATACCCTATGAATAGATTCCATCACATCACTTGAGCTCTTCCTCAAATCTGACCATAAGGAAAGATTTGTCTTCTTACATGAGATTCCATTCCGTTTGCCTCCTGACTCTCAAATTCTTAATGATTTGCCTACATAGTATGTTTTACTGCTGATATTGTGTGTGTGTGTGTGTGTGTGTGTGTGTGTGTGTGTGTGTGTGTGTGTGTGTGTTCATGGACATTTTATTTATTTTCTGTGGTAACTCAGCTTTACATGTTATATAAAACAACAACTAGCGAGTAATATATTAAAGAAATGGTGAAAGATACCTCAATTGGAGATTCTGGTCTTTGTCACTTATCAACGTCATCAAGGTCAGTAGTTTTTGATCCTAGACATCCATAAAAAAACAAAACAAAACAAAACAAAATCACCCTAATATAAAACTCAATTTGATTTTACCACTACTGAAGCAAAATGTCTGAGAGAAGAGTGTCCAGGATCCTGTAATTTCAATAAGGACATGGAGTTTCTAATGTGCAGGCAGAGCTATTGGTCTACCCCATTAATTCAAAAATACGGAAAAAAATATGGGTTAATAGCACATAGTTAGTGATATAATCTTAGCTTTGATTATTAACTTTATGTCATTGTTTGATTTCTGTTTCTGTAATAATCACAGTAACCACAAGCAACTTTTGGAAGAAAGTGTTTATTGCATCAATTTTCTAGGAAAATCAAAGCAAGGATTCAAGAAGGAATCATGAAGCAGGAGTTAAAGTAGAGGCCATGCAGCACATATGGTATAGTGAGTTACAGAATGTTTACATGTCATAGATTACCCTGACTTAAGAGATATAACAGTATCATATGAAGAAAGAAATGTCAGGTTACTTGGACATTAGGTTTTGTCAATTTGATATATTCATTTAAAAAGAGAGAAATGAGAAGATGCCTCCATAGCTTGTCCTATAGGCAATTCCGTTGGACACTCTGTTAGTTACTGATTGATGTGGTAGGACCCAGTGTCCTTCTGTGTGGTACAAATCCTAGGCAGCTGCTTATTGGTTTTATGAAAAGCAAGCAGAGCAAGCCATAGAAAGAAAGCCAGTAAGCAGACTCATTACATGCTGACTGCCTCTGCTCCTGTTTGAGTTTCTGCCCTGACTTTCCTCAACTGCAGACTGAGAGCATGGTTCCAAGTTGCTTTTGTTAATGGTGTTCATCCCAGCAATAGAAAACAAATTGGAGCAGCATACTCAGCAACAGTGCACACACACACACACACACATACATATTTCCTTACTTATTGATATAGTCACTAGGGATCCTAAAATATTGTAGGATCAAAATCACAAATGTAGACCTTTAGAGTCAGCACAACAAATGCAAATCCTCAAGCAGCAGCCTAAGGCTGGGGCATAGAGCATACCTATACTCTTATTAAATAGCATGAGAATTATAATATAATGACCAGATAGATCTCCATTGACAGGAGGAGAGGCCACTTCAGAAAATAGCACTATTTGTGAACTGAGGGCTAATCTTCATAATGTAACTGTACAGACCACTTGTCCATATTAAATGCTCAGCTATGGAAGAAAATTGTGTGACACATTTGCCACAGTTGTTACCTGAACTGGCATATAATGTAGAAAATGAGTATTTGTTCATGCTTAAGTCACGATCCAGAGCATTATCATTTTTTTTTGTCATTGGAGCCTTAGGAAGCATTTGACATCTTAGTCCTTCTCATCAAATGACTCTACAAAATCTCCCTAGAAGATTGTAAGAGGTATGAGCAACCTTGTTTTGTTAGAATGATAATAGTAATGGGCCGGATGTGGTGGCGCACGCCTTTAATCCCAGCACTTGGGAGTCAGAGGCAGGCGGATCGCTGTGAGTTCAAGGCCAGCCTGGTCTACAAAGTGAGTCCAGGACAACCAAGGCTACACAGAGAGACTCTGTCTCGAAAAACCAAAAAAAAAAAAAAAAAAAAAAAAAAAGAATGATAATAGTATTAACTGTAACTAAGGCATTTAGTATTAGCGAATATAAGTCCAGATTAATTCCACCATAGTCTCTTTCTATGAAAACCATTGTGGAGTTTATGGCCTGTATTGTCCTTGGCTGGTGCCATAGTTTGAGTGGGACCCCTGGGCCCAAATCTGCCTATCATAATTTTCTTCTTGTAGGTACTTCAAATCCCTACCCAGATCTAGCCAATGGACAGGACATTCTCCAAAGTTGAGTGGAGAGTGGGGTCTGGCACATGTACTCTGGTGCCTCATATTTGACCACGTCCCCTGAATGGGGAGACCTGGTGGCACTCAGAGGAAGGATAGCAGGCTACCAAGAAGAGACTTGATACCCTATGAGCATATACAGGGGGAGGAGGTCCCCCTCAGTCACAGACGTAGGGGAGGGGAGTAAGGGGAAAATGGGAGGGAGGGAGGAATGGGAGGATACAAGGGAGGGGACAACCATTGAGATGTAATATGAATAAATTAATAAAATAAAATAAAATAAAAATAAAAATGAAATATTGGTATATTTAAAAAAAAGAAAACCATAGTGGATTTCCATGCAATAAATCCTAGAACAGTCTCATGGGTATAATATATGTACATGGGTACATAATATATGTGTGTGTGATATGTGATGTTCTATTTATATATACATATACATATATGTGCATGTGTATATATTCATAAAATATATGTATACATATGTAGGTACTTAGTAAAAACATATATTTCTTTTTTCATTGTCAATAATATGTCACATTTGTGCAGCAAAAAAAAAATTGTAGTTGCCTGACTATATTAAGAAACTGAGATACAAATATCATTTGAGAAAGGGTGAGACGGTCTATCTTGTTATCCATAAAGCAAACATCACTGATCCACCCATTATATGGCAGTTATTTTACAAATTTAGTAATTGTCCTACATGGTTTGTCTTTTCTCCACTTCAGTAGAACTTAGTTCCCCAGACAGTATTTTAAGTTATAGTCTGACATATTTTTAAAAAAAGTGTTTCTAGTTGAAAAATTACGAGACATAAAAAGAACACATTTTCAGTGACCCAATTTGAGATCAGCAATTAATTAACTATACATAGAAATGTCAGTTCCAGAAAATCCTTTGTCAATATTCTCAAATTTCTTTCATAGATTTGTTATTAACTTCTAATTATAGACTAATTACCCTCTTCATTATCACAGAGGAGCTTGTATTTTGATGCCAAGGAGACAAGTGTGGATGTAATGCACTCCTGTACTGCCTAATGCATTTGCATCTCTATGTCAGTAGAGGAAAAAAGGGACAAAGACAGCTCCTGTGCTACCTCGACAGCAAAGCTGGCACCTGGAGAATCTTGGTATTAAAATTCAGTGGCAGAGTTCTTGGGTCTTGGGAAAACAAGGGCAATAGAAGTCTTCATTTTGCTACATGGAGAAGCTTACATTGATTGAGAATGAGGAAAATTGTTTGTTTTTCCCCTTCCCACATGCCTTCAAAAGAGGAGGAAGAGAGTCACAGAAATAGGGGCACAGAGAAACAAAGAGAGACAGTGCCCATATTTGCTTTAAAGTTAGCCAGTGAAAGAAATAAAATATATTTTTTAAAGAAGTACAAGTTTCTCTGGAGCAGAAGGCCATGATTTTACTGTAGAGAGAGGACTAGGTAAGTGTATTTATTAAGAAACAGATTTCTGGTGCTGTTTATACTATCTTGATAGATTTTATCACCCTGGTCTACAAATGTGGTTCTCTATCCATTTAAAAATCTATGTTGTGGAATAATGAAAGTCATTTCTTTACTCATTAAGGTTAACAAGAAAGAAAAATCATCAACCACATTATGCCTGATAAAAAACTTGGCAAAATATTTTTAGTTTTCTTGTATCTCACAGCACTCTATTGGAAATATCTAAGGAAAGTTAGACAACCATTTATTGAAGGAGAGAACATTAAAGTCGGTCATCCATCTATCAGAATATACACCTGTAGGATTTTTCAAAGCCTTACTTATGTCTGTTGTGGTAGCTGAATGCCCAGCACAATATCTTGTTCTTATCAGATACTCAATAATCAGTTTTTGAATTAAGCATGTATATCTTTTTTATTAACTTACACTCTACAATGAAGCAATAAAAATTCTCTCTCTTACATACACAAGCACACACACACACACACACACAAACACACACACACACACACACACACACACACACAAACACACACACACACACACACCACTGCTAAATATTATATTTGAGGTTTTGTCAGAGGCCTAGAATCATTTAGGGCCTTTTGACAGAAGAAATTTTTTCCCATTTTTTCTCCTTTATTAATTTATTCTTGTTACATCTCAATGGTTATTCCATCCCTTGTATCCTCCCATTCTTCCCTCCCTCCCATTTTCCCCTTATTCCCCTCCCCTATGACTGTTCCTGACAGAAGAAATTTTTAAAAAGGAAATTCTTAAAAAGAATTACAGTTAAGCTCAGGGGTCCTGCTCAAACTAAGGCACCAGCCAAGGACAATACAGGTGGAAAACCTTAAACCCCTACCCAGATCTAGCCAATGGTCAGAACAGTCTCCACAGTTGAGTGGAGAGTGGGATATAACTTTCTCACGTACTCTGGTGCCTCACATTTGACCATGTCCCCTGGAGGGGGAGATCTGGTGGCACTCAGAGGAAGGACAGCAGGTTACCAAGAAGAGACTTGATACCCTATGAGCATATACAGGGGGAGGTAATCCCCCTCAGGAACAGTCATAGGGGAGGGGAATAAGGGGAAAATGGAAGGGAGGGAAGAATGAGAGGATACAAGGGATGGAATAACCATTGAGATGTAACAAGAATAAATTAATAAAAAAAGAAATAAAAAAAATTAATGGAAAAAAATATGAATTACAGATTGCTGAAAAGTTTCCAGACTGCCTAATTACGGATATTTATTTATTTATTTATTTATTTATTTATTTATTTATTGTGAATCTGGGGTCAACTAAACTTAGCCATCTTTTTAAAATGCTTTATAACATCTGGCCCTGATAATCTTGAAGGTATCCCTCACAGGAAGAAAAAAAAAAAAAAAAAAAAAAAAGGTTAGCTCTTTGGCAAGCATGAATTCTTTGGTGAGGAACATTTGAATAGGCATGGTTGAAATTTTTTGTGTCTCCCTTTAACTTTGCTTATGATGCATTAAAATTGTCATAGTATTTATATTCCCTCTTTTATTTTTGTTTTTGGTTTTAAGACAGATTCTCACTATATAACCCCGGCCCTCTTGGAACTCACTCTTAGAACAGGCTGGCCTTAAATTCTGAGATCTACCTTCCTCTGCCTGTTCCCAAATGCTGGGATTAAAGGTGTTCCCCATTATGTCCAGCTACATTCTTTCTCTAGGTATTTAACTTTATTTTTTTGTCTTTTTCTGAAAGTTTGGTTCATTTCATGCTGACTTTCCTTCTCCTGTCCTTTTTAGGGACATAAATGGCATTACATTCCATGTATCACAATATCCATCTAGTTTAATTCTCTTCTAACATACACAATAATCATGCAGATAGGAACATGAATAGACATGAGCTCCATCATATATTGATCTTGCCTTGAGATGTGTGATGTGCTTTTTGTTACCTTAACAGTTACCATAAACAACCCATACAAAAGTTTATTTTGACAAACTGCTTTAGAGAATTCAGTTAATAATTTCATTGCTTTGGGGCTTGTGGATGGTTGGAGACATGTGGCAGTACAGTACTCTTCCCCTTGTTGCTAGGACATAAAAGAAAGGAGGAGACCAGAGCTCCAAAACCATCTTCTAGGCGACAAACTCAGTAGCCTAAAGTCCTTCCAGTAGGCCTGTCCTGGAAAGTCTGTACCACCTTCCAAGCTGTGTCTGACTTCCCTAATACATGGGCATTTGGGAAACAATGAGATGTAGGTTATGGTAAACACTGTACACATTGCCATTTTCTAACCTACCCCCATAATTGCCATTTAGCTTTGCTTGAAGAATTCTGTGGCTTCTCCTGTCTGAAACTCCAGATTCTTCCACATTTCTCTCAGTAACAGGTTCCTAAGGACTTCATGGTCAGGTTTATCACATCAAGGGCCCCACTCCTTGATACCCATTTCCTTTATCAAACATTTTTCTTGGTGTTTAAAACAAATACCTAACTCTGGGTAGGGGTTTGAAGTTTATGGCCTGTATTGTCCTTGGCTGGTGCCATAGTTTGAGCAGGACCCCTGAGCTCAAATCTGCCTATCATAATATTCTTCTTGTAGGTTTCTAGGACCCTCTGGATCCTTCTACTTTGCCATTCTCCCATGCTACTCTCATCTAAAGTCCCAATAGGATGTCCTCCCATCTGTTCCAGTTTCCTGGTAAGTGAAGGCTTTCATGGCACAGCCCCTTGGGCTAGTATGCAGATATAAGTGAGTACATACCATTTGGCTCTTTCTGCTTCTGGGTTAACTCACTCATTATGATCATTTCTAGTTCAATCCATACAGGAGGAGAAAGTCCCCCTCTGTCACAGTCATAGGGGAGGGGAGTAAGGGGAAAATGGGAGGGAGGGAGGAATGGGAGGATACAAGGGAAAGGTTAACCATTGAGATGTAATATGAATAAATTAATAAAATAAAATTAAAAAAACAAATACCTAACAAGAAGCAATTTAAGGGACGAGTAAATTTTGGATCACTGTTTCTAGTACAGTTCATCACAGAGGGGAAAGATTGATGATACAAGCATGCTGCTCGTGATCACATTGTGTTCACAGTCAGGAAGTCGAAAATCAAATGCTGGTGTTCTTGCCTTTTCATCTTTGCTCATTCTCAGGTCCCATCCCATGGGCTGACCACATCCACATGCAAAGTGTGTCTTCCTTCCTTAGTAAAGGCTTTCTGTTATCACACTTATAGACACACATAGAAATTCTAAATCCAGTTGAGTTGACAGTGATAGTTAGTCCTCATGGTGCTCTTGTTCTGGCAGTGATCTCAGGAGAGCTCAGGCACGTGTGATGTCTCTATCCTCCGTGAATTAAACTTTTATATTCTCATGCTTCCTATTCCTTCTTTCTGACATCTCAAGAAGATCCAGGACATTTTATCTTGGGCTTTCTTCTTGCTTTATTCATGTTTTCTAAAGGTGTCACAAATTATTTTGGCGATCAAACAAACATAGTAGTGGCTTCTCATACTCACATCTCAGAAACAGGCTTGTACATAAATTGCATACTTGTTAGTCTATCTAGTTAATTCCAAGACATCCAAAACTTCAGTACATGAAATTTAACTACCAGTTCCTGTGCCAGATTTACTTACTTCTCATTTCTATGTTATATAATGTAATTAGAATGGCATCTTCCTCAAATCTAACATTCAAATGAGAGGGCCTTATGCCTAGTCCATTTGCGAACTTTTAAATTACATTCACAGTCTTTCTACCATCTTAGCCTAAGACTCCATCAGCCTTCACCTGTAATGCTGCTTATTAATCTTCTCATTTGCAATTGTGTCCTGTTTGACAGCCCCAAACCCTCAAGCATGTTCTACACATTCATGCATAAGCTTATATCACTTTCTACCCAGAGATTCTAGTTGTATTCCATCTCCTTGTCTCATCCACCAAGCCATCAAGCCAGAGTCCCTTCTTCCATAGAAATCCAGTAGTCACGCTGGCCAAGAAATCAGGTAGGCAATTTTCATTCTTTTCCCATTCTCCAATTTAAATTTCCCAGTCTTCTTCTCAGCTTTGAAACAAATCACTTGCTTACTCTCTCCCTCAATTCTTCAAAGACTAAGGAAATTTCTTTTACTGCTTTACTTTCTCACCCATTTCTTAGTCTCAGCCACCAACATCCAACGATCTCTCCCTCTGTCCCTCTCTCTCTCTCTCTCTCTCTCTCTCTCTCTCTCTCTCTCTCTCTCTCTCTTTCTCTCTCTCTCTCTCTGTATCTCCACCCTGCTTTCTCCCCCCTCTATATATGATTATTTCAGTACCATTTATTTACCTACAGGTGTTATTTTCTTAATAGTTGAAATATTGTGATGTATAAATATATTATATTTTCACTATTCATTAATCTACCAAAAGACACACAAGGCCTTTCTATTTTTTGCCTATAATGAGTAGAGTAGCAATGATTATGGAAGAACGACTATCTATATAGTGAGATATGGAGTCTAAGCATTTGTATATAAGATGAGTATACTTCCCCTTTGGCACAGCCTTTCTGTTATCTACTGTATATATATATATATATATATATATATATATATATATATATATATATATATATATATGCCATTTTCACTGTGGTTATATATCTCAGAGTAGTTTTAATTTTCATTTTCCTAATGGCTAAGAGTGCTAAATATTTTTAAAAGTTTCTCAGATGTTTATATTTCATCTTTTGAGAACTCTTTATTTAGCTCCACTTTGCATTTTAATTTTTCCTTGTGTGTGTGCTTAAATACTGCAGTTATTTACATATTCTAGATTCCAATGCTCTACCCAATGTATAGCTGGTAAAGATTTTCTAGATTTTCATTTCTGTAGATTTCTTCTTTAACCAAGTTATGCTATCTGCTGCTGTATAGACAGACACTTTTCACTTTTTCATATTGTCCACTTTGACAGTTGTTGGTATTAATTACTGCTTCAGGAGTCCTGTTTAGAAGATCCTTCCCTGTGTCACTGACTTCAAGTGTATGCTCTACAGTTTCTTCTATTAGGGTTCCAATTTTTATGTTGAGGTTCTTGTTCCATCTGGTGATGATTTTGTGTGTGAGATGTGCGTCTAGTTTTATCCTTCTAAATTCAGCTGTCCAGTTTGACCAGTACAAATTTCTAAAGATGGTATCTTTTTTCCATTAGGTATTTTTGGCATGTGTATAAAATGTCAGTTGGCCATAGTGTATGGATTTATGTCCTGTACCTTTATTCTATTAAATTGGTCAATGTGACTGCTTTTTATGTTATTGGCATATACAACTTTTATTACTATAGCTCTGTAATATAACTTAAAACTGTCAATGGTATTATCTTTAGAAATTCTTTTATTCTTCAGGATAGTTTTGGCAATCCTGAATTTTTTTGTTTTTTTCTAATTGAATTTTAAGATTTTTAAAATTTCTAACAAGGAATATATTGGAATTTAGATGAGGAGTGGGTTGAATTTGCAGATCTTTTTTGGTAGAGTGACAATTTTCACGATACCAATTCTAGCAATCGTTAAGTAATCCATAAGTCAATCTTCTGGAGTCTTTTCTGATTTCTTTATTCAGTCTCTAAAAGTTTTTTTAATAAAGGTTTTCACTTGCTTAGTTATATTTAGTACAATATTTTCAAGAGTAAGTAAGATTATTTTCTTAGTTTGATTTTTGTTATGTTTGTCATTGTATATAAGAGGACTACTGATTTTTTGGCAAATTTTGTATCCTCCTACTTTGCTGAATAAATAAATTCTAGAAGTTTTCTAGTATAGTTTTAAAGGTCTTTTACTTATAGGATTGTATTACTAACAAATAGAAATACTTCAACATTTCCTTTCCAATTTATATCCCTTTTAATTCCTTCATTTGTCTTTTTGTGCTAGCTAAGTCCTCAAATATTATAATAATCAGAAATAGAAGAGATAGAATTCCTTGTCTTTTTGTTTTTTTTTTTTTTGTTTTGTTTTAGTGGAGATGGTTTTAGGTTTCTCTCTCTTTAAGATAATGTTTATTACTGGTTTCCTTTCTGTTGTCTTTATTATATAGAGACATGTCCCTTGTATCTCTAGATTCTCCTGGACACAGCTCATGAATGGATTTTTGTCAATGACCTCTTCTTTATCAAATGAGATGATCATGTAGTTTCTGTCTTGATCACTCTATGTAATGGATTACTCCATTAACTTATGGTGAACTCTCCCAGTATCTATGGGATGAAGCTGAATTGATCATAGTAGCTAATATTTTTATCTACTTTTGAATTTGGTTTGTCAATACTTTATTGAGAATTTTTCTCTATATTCCTCAAAGAGATTGGCCAATATATTTTTTCTTCATTTTTAGTAGATATTTGTATTTTTAAAAATCATAGTCACATTGGCATCATGAAAAGAATTTGGAAGTGTTCCTTACATTCCTACTTTGAATGAATAAAAGTGTAGCTTTTCATTCTTCCTTGAATATCTGATGTAATTCTTTGCTATGTCTATCTGATAGTGAGGTAGAAATTTTTCTTATTTAAAGGAAATTTTTCAATTAGAAAACATTTTATTTTATATCTTTTTTCAAAGAGCACTTAAAGCTGTAAAACATTAGCATATTTTATCAACATATATAATGTAGATAGATATAGATACAGATATAGATATATGGTGGCCCTCCATTGCTTGATTTCCCTGTCTTAGCCTTGTGGTCACTTGAAAGTTCCTGCCTTTACTGTTCATGGTATTTGTTTTATATGCTTCCATTTCTCTTTTAGGTCTCTGTACGCATGTTTTAGACTCTTTATTTGAAAGAATAAATAAAGATGGGAGCTGTAAATCAAAAGAACAATTGTAGTAAATGAAATCTACAGTCTTGGTTGGTTCCCACTTTGAAAATGTGATGAGGTTTTTTAAAATATACATTTTATTTATTATAATTTATTCACATTACATCTTCATTGAACAAAAAAACCTCTCTCTTACCTTCCCATTCCCAAACTCTCTCTTCTGCCCTACTCTGTTTACCTAGAACTCTGATGGGGGGGCTCCTACTCCGCTAATATTTCACAGCCTATTAGGTCTCATCAGGTTAGCCTGCTTCCCCTTCCTCTGTGTCCCCTCAAAGTGGTCTTGCCAAGGGTCAGTGACCCTTGGGACCCTGGGAACTAGAATGTATGTCAGAGGTTTAGCAACAGGTCACATGGAGGGGCTTGATTCTCTGCATGCATTTTCCTTGGTTGGTGTACCAGTTTTTCAAGGCACCCCTGTGTCCAGATCCACAGTCCATGACTGTCTCCCTGAGTCCTCTCTGAGTCATGGACTCCTCCCTCCCATACCTTCCATACTCACATTCTTCCCTACAACTCTGGGCTTTCTGCCCAGTGTCCAGCTTCCAGTTCCCAAATCTGTCCTTATGCATTGTTGGATGGAGTCTATCAGAGGAGATTTAATTTGGGCTAATATCCACTTATAAGTGAGTATATGCCATACATGTCTTTCTGGGTCTGTGTTGCCTCACTCAGGATGATCATTTCTAGTTCCATACATTTGCCTGGACATTTCAAAGTTTCCTTATTTTTAATTGCTGAGTAGTATTCCATTGTGTAAATGTACCACAGTTTGCCCATTTTTTGGTTAATGAACAGCTAGGTTATTTACAGATTCTGGCTATTGTGAATAAAGCTGCTATGAACATAGTTGAGCAAATGTCCTTGCTGTATAGTGGAGCATCTTTCAGGTTTATTCCCAGGAGTGGTATAGCTGGGTCTTGTGATAGAAATATTCTCAATTTTTTGAGAAAATGCCAAATTTATTTCCAAAGTGGTTATAGATGTTTGCACTCCCACCAACCATGGAGGAGTATTTCCATTTCTCTACATCCTCACTAGCATACTGGTGAGTTTTCATTTGAGTTTTTTATCTCAGACATACTGATAGGTATAAGGTAGAATCTAAGAGTCATTTTGATTTTCATTTCCCTGATGACCAAAGGCATTGAACATTTCTTTAAGTGTTTCTTTACCATTTGATATCCCTCTCTTGAGAATTCTCTGATTAGCTCTGTATTCCACTTTTAATTGTATTATTTGGTTTTGTAGTGTCTAATTTTTTAGTTTTTTATATATTTTTGATATTATCCCTTTGTTGGATGTCGAGTTGGTGAAATCTTTTCCCAATTGGTAGGCTGTTGCTTTGTTCTGTTGAGAGTGGCCTTTGACTTACAGAAGCTTTTCAGTTTCATGAGGTCCCATTTATTAATTATTGATCTTAGAGCCTGAGTTGTTGGTGTTCTGTTCAGGGAGTTGTCTCCTGTGCCAATGTATTTAAGGCTCTTCCCTACCTTTTTTTTTCTCTCACAGATTTGATGTTCTTGTTTTATGTTTTATGCACGTTAGTTTTGTGCAGGGCAATAAATATGGATCTATTTGCCCTTTTATACACGTAGGCATCCAGTTATACCAGCACTATTTGTTGAAGATGCTATCTTTTTCTGTTGTATAATTTTGGCATCTTTGTCAAAAATCAAGTGTCTGTAGGTGTGTGGATTTATTTCTGGGTCTCGAATTTGATTCCATTGATCCACCATTCTATTTCTAGGCCAGTACCATGCTGTTTTTGTTACTCTTGCTCTATATCCCAGCCTGAGATCAGGCATGGAGATTTCTCTGGAAGATCTTTTATGGTACAGGATTGGTTTAGCTATTCTGTTTTTTTGTTTGTTTGCTTTTCAGTATGGAGTTGAAATTTGATCTTTCAATGTCTGTAAAAAATAGTGTAGGTATTTTGATAGGGCTTGCATTGAATCTACAGATTGCTTTTGGTAATATAAGTCTTTCTCTTGCTCCCTTAGAATTTCACCAAGATACTTTATGGTGTGTGTGTGTGTGTGTGTGTGTGTGTGTGTGTGTGTGTGTGTGTGTGTGTCTATTGTGAAGGATGTAGTTTCTGTGATTTCTTTCTCAGCCCATTTGTCATTTGTATACAGGAGGGCTACTTACTTTTTAGAGTTAATTTTGTATCCAGCGACTTTCCTGAAGGTGTTTATCAGCTATAGGAGTTCCCTGGTAGATTTTTTTTGTGGATCACTTACAAATACTATCATACCATTTGCAAATAGTACCAGTTTGACTTCTTCCAGGAATTAAACTTTCTTTTTTTTCTATTTTACATTATATATCTAAAGAATCATAACTATCTGTTAAACCTAGGATGTATATTCTTGTGATAAAAATAGACTAGTAATTAATAAGGTCATGATTTGGTCAACCAACAATTAACTTGTATTACTTAATTATCCTAAGCAGTCTGAAATACCACCTAAGGTATTGGAGGTAAACTTTATAATATAATTGAGTTGTTAGGATATGATACATCATATTAGAATAGAAATATATACAATGTGTGTGAATAATAATCTTAAATTTGAACTACATACCAATGTATCAGAAGTAAACTTATTTTGCATCAATATACAAAATTCTGTACCAATGAATTAAAAATAACCTTATTTGTGAGTAACAATTAAGGCCTTAAATTGAGGAGTAGATTCAATAATCCACTTCTTGTGCTATCATCCCTATATATTTCTATACGCTCCCTTGTTTCTTTTTGAGCCCTATCCCCATACCTACAAAAGAAAGATAAAGGAAAAGAGAGACATCACTGAGTCCAGAAGAAAAGAACCAGACTTCCAATACTTTGAAAGTGGCATTGAAGGCTGTTTAGGATAATTAAGTAATATGATTGTATAGATATATAAGGTAAAATAATCAGATAAAGTCTTCAAAAGCCTCTGAGACCTAAAGAACATGGCATTTAAAGATATTTTTATTATTTTAAAGATTCTTTGACCAAAAGACAGGTTAACTCTTGGCAACACCCAGCCTATCGCAAAGAAAATGATGAGCATCAAAGAACCTCCTTATGGATATGGCTTCAAATGTGGCAAAGAAGCCACTGGGCAAAATGTCTTCATTTCCGCCACAGACAGAATTCTCCCTAAAAATGCACAATCTTGGATACAGGCACAGTCAACGGCCAAACTTTGCCAAGTCAGGGTAAGTAAATCCTCAATAGTTCCTGTCTCACAAATATTTCTGACAGATATATGGGGCCCAAAGGCTGAAGATGATGCTTCACTGTTGTAGAGAGTGTTGGGTGACTGTTCAGGTAGCAAACTGTCTCTGCCATTTTTTCATCTTGGAAGCTGCTAACCTGCACTTCTAGCTTACTCAGGTAATTAACTTTTAGTCCTTCTCAAGTCTCTAATGGGGTTGAAGACAAGAGAGCTTAATCTTGCAATTAAGCTTAGTTGTTTAGAGGTTAAGATATTTTTAGGTCTAGATTGATGTTTTAGGTTGATAGAGATGAGATATGATAGAAACTGATTTTCATTCAAATTGTAGACTTGCCAAGATAGGAAAGATGTTTTATTCAAGGTTGCCAAATACACAGAGCTGAAACATTATAAATGTAACATTTATGTAATTCCTGACTGTTTCGTGGTTCTTCTTGCTGTGTGTAGTTTATTTTATTTATGTGTAATATATATATATATATTTGAAATATATATTTCATATATATATATATATATGAAAGAAGAAGGAGGAGGAGGAAGAGGAGGAGAAGGAGGAGGAGGATTGAGGAAGGCAGACATGGTGGTGCACACCTATAATTCTACCATTAGAGGAGGCAGAGACAGGTGGACCACTGTGAATTCAAGGCCAGCCTTGTCTACAAAGTGAGTACAGGGCAGTCAAGGCTACACAAAGAAAACCTGTCTCAAAAAACAAACAAACAAACAAACCAACAACAACAACAAAGAAAATGAACAAGAAAAATGAAAGAAAGAACATAAATGAAGAAGGAAAACAAGAAAAAATAAAAAACACTGAGAAAAACAGTCTATGAGACAAACAAAGGAATTAGAGATTTCTTTAGGGCTACATAATTGCTATTAAGGTTATATTATCATAGATTATTGATGCCCTACCTGAAATTAGAAGACGCAAATTGTTATTATTTAAGAATATCTTCTCTAAGCATTCAATGTGATATTAGGGTCTTAAACTTTAATGTTACAATCTTTAGTGCTAATGCCAGTTTTCAGAAGAATACCATGACTAAGTCACTGATAATTCATTGAACCTTTTGAGAATGAATGTCTCTAAATGAAATTTCTAATACCTTATCATCCTTTGTTGAACTTAAAACGAATCTCATGCAATTCTGAATATAAACAGTCTATACAAAGACAGAGAGAGATCATTGAAGTCACTATCAGAACAAAGACTTCTCTTTCCTCTTTTCTAATATTATATATTTGTAAGTTCTTAGGACTCTTAATTACTATGGCTCCTCTCAAATCTCTAGAAAATGAATGGGTTGTGCTAGGTAAATATTAACAATTCTTTAGGGTTTAATATATTAAAATGAATAGTCAATTTACTTAATATGGGTATTCATTAATGTGTTTATAAAACCCTCGTTTTGTAGGACATTAATAAAAATTATATGAACAAATGATTATGCTGTTCAAACAAATGGGGAAATGTAGAGTGAAGCAAACAAAGTTAATCATATGTTATAAAGCTGGATATTGCTGACCCAGAGTTATATAATTATGTCTCCTGCATATTTATTTCATTGACAGATATTGCATCAGACATTAGAGATATATTCTGTGACACAAAACTAGGCATGGTCTCTATGTACATGCACTTACAACATAAGAAAAAATGTAGGCTATAACAGCATGCTAATACTATGAAGCACAAAATTCTAATCATAAGACTTTGGAGATGCACACATTACTAACTGAATGCATAAAGACAGAGTGATATTTGATATTGGAATATCAAGGTGTCAAGTTGCCACCATGTCACTGAAAAAGACATAACATGTCATTGTGAACATGAAAATTGTTCTTAAATGTTTCTTTTATTATTTCCTGTGGAAATTTTATATTTTAGTAAGGAAAACAAATAAAAAACAAATCAAGACACAACAATAAAAATACTGTGGATTTATGCTCTCTGGAACCAAATTGGACTCTTTTCTCTAGAGTAATTCCATAAATGTTGATGCTATCCTAAGTCCTTCCCAGAAAGATTATTTTGTCTTACTGACATGCACATGCAGTAGATTAGAAAAAAAGGACACTTTTCATACCTTCACATCATCTCTTAGCTTTCTACTATTAAAAATAAAAAAAATCGTGGATATACATGGGGATAGGAGATAGGAGAAATTTGCTTAGGATACTGTGGGCATTGCTACTGAAAATTTCTACATGCTGTGCCTTTTTATGCATAGGGTGTTCTACATAAGAGATAGCAAAGAGAAAAAGCTTATTATGTAGCTTGGCTCACTTTCTTGCTTCATTTAGCCATGGAGGGCAAATCTCTTTTAGAGTAAATTATTATGAACAAACTTCATCAATTTGAATGAAAATTATTCTTATGCAGTGAATATTCTTTTTATATGAAACTATTTGTCATTATGATAGCCTAAGAGTTGTATACTGAATTGTTTATTCTTTATCTGATATTAGCCTTATGTAGAGGAGAGTTTGAGATTGAAAATACTATTAGCTTATAAACAACACAAGCAAAATCACCCACAGTGCTTAAAAATGATGCTCATGTTTCTCTAGACTCAAGAATAAAGATAGGCAACTATTAATTTTGGTACAGCAATAAACTTTTTGTAATTTTACCAAAAGAGAAGATAGAGGTGGATATTGGGTAGGTCAATAATAATGTTTTCTGTAGTTGGGGATTTAGGTGTAGGTTGTTGCTATTATTGATCTTTGTCCTTATTCTATACTGCTGTAAAATTGAGGCATGTTCTCAAGGTAAGGGAACTTTCTTCCAAGCACATTCAAAAGACAAAGCCAAACAACAACAATTAAATATCAATACTCTAAAAACAAATTTTCTCCCTATTGGGGGCTTATTAAAATGTACATTCCACAGTCTTCACTGACAGGAGTTAAGAATTTGTGTTTATCACAGAAACCTGCTTGGGTGATAATTTCTATTGATGTTCATGAAAAGATAATTTGATAAGCCTAGAAGATAGAAAGGGTTAAGGCTGAGGATTATGGGAAATAACCAGCACTTTAGCCCTTCTTTCTCCTTCAATCTCATCCATTCCCATTTAGAATTTTTTTTTCTGTTTAAGAAAACCATGTCAGAGCCTAGTGCATGCTGTCCTAAGGAAACAAAATGATCACCTTGGGTCAAAGGTTTGATAGAGGCAGGATAGAGAAGAAAATCCAGAACTAATAGAAAATACATATATGACAACAAGAAATGGAAGAATACAATCAAATGGCAATCTGATAGCTGATTAAAATGACACAAAGAGCCAAAATATATATGTAAAATTTGTATACCTTTCCTATGTATTATCAGCAAAACTCAAAGAGTGGTACTAGGGAAAAGACTATACTTGCAAGATTATATAGGTTAGGGACTTAAACTATTATTCATTGTGCACAATAGGCAAACTGAAAAATATGGAATTCTGAAATATAGTAATATTTACTGACTAAAAAGTAACAAAATAAAAATGAACAGTGGGTGAAACTTCCTTATAGTTGTTTTGAAAATAAAGATTACCTGTCTATCTATCATCTATCTATATATATATATATATAGATATGTAAATATAGAGACAGATAGAGATAGAGAGATACTTGTGTTATATGAGAGCATTTACATTCCCACATTTTTAGATTAATTTAATGATACTTTGATAGAAGACTTGATAAAGCAATGTATGAGAAAAAAGGTTTATTTTGCTTCATTATTTTTAGAACCTCAGGCTGCCGTATTGGGATAGGAATAGTGGAATAATTTTATGGTAGTTAGGAAATGTGGAAAGGCTCCTTAAATCAAGAAAGCAGGAACAGGTAGACCAAAAACAGGCTGGGTGATACCTTGAAAAGATCTCAAACATGCCAACTCAGAGTTTCAAATAAAAGTGATATGAGTGTAGTATATAGCTATTGTACCCACAACAAGCTAAGTTATACTGTTTATTTTTAAATTTTATTTATTTATTTTTTAATTTTTGTATATAATTTATTCAGATTTCAACTAATTTGTGATCCCATCACTTGTATCCTCCCATTCTTTCCACCCTCCCACTTTCACCCTATTCCCCTCCCTTAGCTCATTGACTAAGGGGGACCTCCTCCCCCTCTATACGGTCATAGGCTGTCAAGTCTCATCTTGGTAGCCTGCTTATTCTTTCTTTGAATACCATCAGGCCTCCCATCAGGAAATGATCAAATATGGGGCACCAGAGTTCATGTCAGAGTGGGTCCCTGCTCTCCACATAACTGTGGAGAATGTCTTGACCATTAGTTAAATCAGTGTAGGGGTTCGATGTTTACTACTTGTATTGTCCTTGGTTAGTGCAGTAGTTTGAGCAGAACCCCCTAGGCCCCAATCCGCCCATCACGATGTTCTTCCTGTAGGTTTCTAAGACCCTCTGGGTCCTTCTATTTCCCCATCTCCTACATTTGTCTTACCTAGAGTCCCAGTGGGATGTCCTCACATCTATCCCAATCTCCTGGTAAGTGAAGACTTTCATGGGACATGCCTTTTGGGCTATTGCCCACCTATAAGTGAGTATATACCATGTGAGTCTTTCTTCTTCTGGGTTAACTCACTCAGTATGATCAATTCTAGTTCCAGCCATTTGTCCACAAATTTCAGGAATTCCTTGTTTTTAATAGCTAAGTAGTACTCCACAGTGTAAATGTACCACTGTTTCTTGATGCATTCTTCAACTGAGGGACATTTAGGCTGTTTCCAGGTTCTGACTATTATGAATAGGGCTTCTATGAACATGGTTGAGCGTATGTCTCTGTTGTGTGGTAGAGCATTTTCTGGGTATATTACAAGGTTTTGAGGAAGTCCTATTTCCAGTTTTCTGAAAAGTGCCAGATAGACTTCCAAAGTGGTTGTACAAATTTGCATTCCTATCAGCAGTGAAGGAGTGTTTCTCTTTCTCCACATCCTCACCAGCATGTGGTGTCATTTGAATTTTTGATCTTAGCCATTCTGATGGGTGTAAGATGGAATCTCAGAGTTATTTTGATTTGCATTTCCCTGATGATTAAGGAGGTTGAGCATTTCTTTAAGTGTTTCTCAGCCACTTGGTATTCCTCTGTTGAAAATTCTCTGTTTAGTTCCAAGCCCCATTTCTCAATTGGGTTATTTGGTTTGGAGGTGTTTAATTTCTTGAGTTCTTTATATATTTTGGATATTAGACCTTTGTCAGATGTAGGGTTGCTGTGGATCTTTTCTCAGTTTGTAGGCTGGTGCTTTGTCCTGTTGACAGTGTCTCCTGTCTTACAGAAGCTTCTCAGCCTTATGAGGTCCCATTTATTAATTGTTGACCTTAAGGCCTGGGCTGTTGTTGTTCTGTTCAGGAAGTTGTCTCCTGTGCCAATGTGTTCCAGGCTCTTCTCCACTTTTTCTTCTAACTGATTTAGTGTTTCTGGTTTTATATTAAGGTCTTTAATCCACTTGGACTTGAGTTTTGTGCATGGTGACAAATATGGGTCTACTTGCATTTTTCTACATGTAGACATCCACTTAGACCAGCACCAATTGTTGAAGATGCCATCTTATTTCTATTGAATAGATTTGGCTTCTTTGTCAAAAATACAAATGACAATCATGCAGAGGAAGAAATTAGGAAAACTATACCCTTAAAGATAGCCACAAGCAATATAAAATATCTAGGAGTAACTCTTACCAAGCAAGTGAAGGACTTGTCTGAAAAAAAAAAACTTTCAATTGCTGAAGAAAGAGACCAAAGATGACATCATAGATGGAAGGATCTCCCTTGTTCATGCATTGGGAGAATTAACATAGTAAAATTGGCCATCTTACCAAATGCAATTTACAAATTCAATGCAATCCTTATCAAAATACCTACACAATTTTTTAAAAGACATTGAAAGATCAATTCTCAACTTCATATGAAAAAAAAAAACAGAATAGCTAAAACAATCCTATAAATAAAAGATCTTCAGGAGGAGTCTCCATACCCAATCTCAAGCTGTACTATAGAGCAATTAAAGCTGCATGGTACTGGCAGGGCAATAATAGGCTGGTTATTGGATAGAATTGAATTGAAGATACAGAAATGAATCTACCCACATATGGTCATTTGATTTTTGACAAAGAAGCCAAATCTACATTATATGTTTTAACAAATAATTATATACCGTTAGGATTTAATAAAGATACTTATATTGATCTTACTGTGAACATTGTAGCCTGGTAGTGGTTTCTTATCCATCCCAATCTCACTTGAGATTAACATCTTGAATGTGTAGGTTGATGAAAGACAGAAAGGGAACTAGTTCTTGTGTTTTAATTTTAGTTCTAGTTACACTTTATTGGCCAAGAGAATCAAAGGATTTCAACTAACTTCAGTGGTGTGGGAAGTGCCAACCATCACCTGTATCACAAAGAAGAGAGAAAAGTAAGTAAATGAAAAATAATAAAAATATAAATGTCTACAATAAAAGATTTATTGGTAACTACATTAAATTGGTTAAATGTAACACAAACTGAATATTATTTAAGAATTAGTGTGTGTGTATACACATATGTGTGTAGCACTAATTAAAATATAGAACCTTAATGTAAACTTTATAAGAGAAAATTCCATAATGTACTGATGACAAAAACATTCTTGATGACACCGAACCCACTGGCTTTTCTTTAATGCTCCTTTCATGCAGAAGTTAAGGTGAGAGCATACAGACTAATAAAAATGTAAACTCTGTCTCTTTTTTAATTAATTAATTTCAGTAAAGTATTCTACCTTTTTGTACCAAGCTTACTGTGAATCACAACAATAGTGATACATTTTTTATAAATGGACATGAGTGGTTCAGTGTTGATCAGGAAGGATGAAAATGAGACTATTGGTATCATACTACTAGATAATTTTGGAAATGTGCCATTTTATTCCTTATGTCTACTTCAAAAAAAATTAAAACTATCTTTTTTAAAAAAGAAAAATATACAATCTCCTATTCTATTCTCCTACTCAGTTATAGGTTTTGGAATTAATTAATTTAAATAATATTTTCATTGTTAATGAAGGATATCTAACATTTCAAAGTTTATGAACTATATATTTATAATAATCTTTTGATGAATTCATAATATGGTGAACTATTGGTGGTGAGATGTAACTAAAAGACATAGGTCATTGTGGTATGCCCCTGTCCTTTCCAGTTCTTCTTCTTACTTCATAGCTGCCATGGGGTCAGCAGTTGTGTTTCACTATGGCCTCTTTTCCATGATGCTTTGCTTTGCTAGACATGTGGAACTGGAATAACTGAAGCCATAAGGCAACTATTTTACCTTTTTAAACTTGTTACAGCGACAAGAAAATTGATTAACCTTTCAGAACAAAATTTCTCCCAATGTTTAAGCCTGCCTTTCTATATAGTTTCAGAAATATAGACACACAGTGCCAAGAACAGAAAAGTATATTGCAATTGTCACAATTCTTCATGCAAACTTTTAATAAATCCCATTTTTGGCCTTACACCTAATGCCATCCTTGGTTTCTGATATTTCATTGAGAGCATTTCCATTGTTCTGGTTCCCTTCCTTTTATTCCCTAATCTGTCCTTCTAGTTGCTACTTTGTCTTCCTTCTCAGGATAGACATACTTGATTCTCATTTCAAAACTCTACTAACATCTTTTGGTGTTATTGTCCCCACTGTCCTAATGTCTTTTTGGTTTTGATTTTATATTTGTTATAATCAATTTTAAAGACTTCCAAAATAAAACAAGGATAAATATCTGTGTTCATTCTTCCTAGCTGGAACACTGAAAAAAACTTTCTTCTATTTTCAGAATTTCTTTTGGTAAAGACATTTAACATTAATGCCAATAGAACAAAGCATCTACATTTTAAATTCTTAGCCCATCTCATTTAATTTTTGCATATTTTATTATATGAATATTAAAGATCTCTACAACTCTCTATCACCCATTTTCTAATGTCTTTTATTATTTCTGCAAAGGTTTAAAATTTTTATTGTACAGATCCTTAATTTTCTTGATTGTGTTTATTCTGAAACATTTTATTTTCTTTGAGACTATTGTGAATGGGAGTGTGCCCATTATGTCCTTTTCTATATATTTACTGCTGGTATATAGAAAAGCTATTGATGTGCTAGTTGATTCTGCATCCTGTTCCACTGTTGAATTTGTTTATTACTATTCCTACAATTTTTCTTATACAGCTTTAACTGTGTAGAAGTATTTTTTCTCCACCCTTACATTACCTTGGACTTTTATTGTAAAGACATATTGCATTTTTTCCAAGGATTTTACTGTTGTATGTTGAGATGAGCATGTTATTTGTGTCTTTAAGGCCACATATTTGGTTTATTACATTTATTGACTTGTTTGTATTGAATTATGCCTGCATTTCACGGATAAATCCAACTTGTTCATGGTGTATAAACTTTTTGATGTATATCTTGCTACGAATATTAAGTAACATTGAGTTTTTGTGTGCCAGCTCAATGACAATCTTATAACTGATGCTGTATATATTACATTACTGAATTCTTAATCACACTTTCTCTTACCAGTGGGAAATTATCATAAGCTCGCAAAGATATCTAAAGTACAGGTTGCCCCCTGACTGCATGGATGAAAGGCATCAGATAAAAACAAAGCAATTTCCATAAAGCAACTTTGAGTTAGAGCTCATTGTATTCAGAACATTAATAAGAAAAACAAGTGAGCTGATGCTAGTTTTCATTTTAAATATGTGAGAGGAAGAGAAGAGAAGCAATCAAGAAACAAAGCAGTTTGTGAGGCTTTTTAATCTGTGTGAACTTTTTACTGTCCAGCTAGGCCTGGGCCAATTAAAGTGTGGCATTGTCTTAGCCAATAATTATATTCAATGGGTAGAGAATTTCCAATGACAGGATGCCATTCTGTTGTTAGAAGTTGAAGGTTCAAAGTAATAGAAGCAAATTTTCAGTTCTGTTGAGTTTCAGTTTGCTATAGTGAGAGCAACAAAGATTAGGCAAAATGTATATCCTCAGTTTGACAATTCCAAAGTTTAAATATTCAAATTGTATTCTCATACACATATATATATATATATATATATATATATATATATATATATATATATATATATATATACATATATATACATATTCGTACATATATAGAGACAGTATATGTATATTTGTACTTATATGTATATATATGCGTGTGTATATATATATTTGCTTAAGGAAATATGGACATGGTGACTGTGACCACATGTATAAAGGTGTGCATATGTGTGATGAGTTTGAAGAGATTAGGTATATAGTGAAATTAGGAGAACATATTTGCTAATTTATTTTAGCTAAGATGAAAAGCACATGTTTATAGACATCTGCATGCACATGCACATAAACACACACAGAAATAGATAGTTAGATAGATAGGTAGATGATAGATAAATAGATAGATAGATAGATAGATAGATAGATAGATAGATAGATAGAATCTTTGTTCATCTCAGGACAATAAAAGAAGACTGGCTTGTTTTTCTTCCCAGAAATGGGAGAAAACATCTATTAGTACACTATCTAAATTGGGTAGGTAAAGCAGCCTGAAGAACAAATGACAGTGAAAAAAAAACTGAGCAATTGGCTCACAAATAAGTTGTTTCTAATCTGTTCCTTCAGCCTCATTCATCCAAAAATGTATATTAAGCATTAAATTGTAACACAATAGACTTTAACATAGTACTTGCTTTTCAAAGCCATGATGGTCTAACACAGCTTCTTAAACTGTGAGTCACAGTTTAATGTTGGAATCAAGGAAAATTAGAAAGCACCAAAAAGGTTTAGAATGTATAACAAACAAATCCTAATTCAAAATCAGTTATAATGAAAGCCAGGTGTTCCTCCCTAAACAACACAGAGCAGGTAGGTTTCAAATGTGAAGCTCCTCTTCATCCAATTTCAGCACACACTGCTTACCTTCTGAATTTCTGTGAACTGCAGGCTTTTACAGCAGTACAATGTTTACTGCTCTTACAAAAACATAATGGTTTAATTATGAAAAACAAAGCCTTAATAGTTTCCCATTGTGATTGGATATACAAGGGTTTGTCATGGACATTTGAGAATATTATGGAAGTTTTTCTTCTCAGGCATGAAAAAAAAAGAGAGAGAGAGAGAGAAACTGTTATAAGAAATAGTATTTGTTCCTGAAAGTTTTCTCTTCAGAAATTATTATGAGAAAGTATATGTTATAAACATTGCCACATCAAAGTACTAGAAGTATAAGCCACTTCTCATGGTTGGGTCTAGTGGTTGGTAAATCCAAGATGGCACAGCACCTGGGCAAAGCCTATTTTCTGAGTGATGGTGCTTCATAAGATGTCCTCATATGGGGCTTTCTAAAAATAGCAATCCTATTTATGAGGCCTTATCATTTTCCAAAATAGATGCATGTCCTATTGCCATCACCATCCTAATGCATTTGTGATGCTGAAACAAAATACTGAAGAATGGGTAATTTATATAGAACAAAAATTAATTGCCTTAGTTATCAAGGCCAGGTAGTTTATGATCAATGTACTGACATCTGTCCTCATAAGGGCACTTGGGTTGCTTACTTACATTTTGGAATGTAGAAACCCAAGGAAGCCAAATGCTAGGAGAAGCCTTTGGTATAAGTCTCTGTACTTTTTAAAGATGAGTAGCCTTGGTGATATCATGGCAGCAGAAGGACTTGAAAGGTAGCATAGTCATATCATACCACCCATCTTGATGACTGGATCACACAAAAGAATTTTGGAAGCATTATAGTTTCAGAACCCAGGGCTGTTAGTTCAGCAAGATCCTTGAACTTGTGTTTCTTTACTCGTAGATCGAGGATTCTCATGACAGCCAGGGTTTGTGGACTGAATTAAAGTGACCATGTAGGAAAGACATTTGACATATTTCCTGGAATGCAATAGGTACTGAATAAATTCCAGCTATATCATTTCTTTTTTTGAAGCATTGATGTTTTATAGGTCTAATATAAAACCAATAGTGTTAAAACGTTTTTGTAATCACATGAATTGATTCTTTGTGTTTAAATATGCAGACTACCTGCCATTTCTCTCAGTTTTCTCCTCAAAAGTCTCAAATTCTGGAATACTTCATTTATGTGTGAAAGATGTTATTCAAGAAACATGAATCCAAAGTTGAAGAAAGTCATGCTATAGTAGAAATAAAAATTAATCTGTTAAATTTGTTCTTCACAAACCTAATCTGCCAAGGAGATGGTCATTAGCTGAGGCAGTCTCAGGCAGCTTTGGCTCAGGTGTGGGGCAATAAAGCAGACCCTGCTGTTTGAATGAGCAAGGTGAGGATTTGTTGCCTATACAGCATACACCGTTTTCTTGTGGAAGACACATAAAAATTTGAAATACAAAATTATTCAATACAGAATGTATGCTATTCTGTTTGATTATATAACACACACAAAAATCCACGCACATCATTTGGGTCTTATAAAAAAGACAAGTGTGTGATAGGGCTATGATAATATACATAAGTGACTCCAAAAATTCCACCAGAAAACTCCTACAGCTGATAAATGCCTTCAGAAAAGTGGCTGAGTAAAAAATTCAAATTAAAAAATCAGTAATCTTCCTATATACAAAACACAAATGGGCTAAGAAAGAAATAAGGGGAAATAAACCCTTCATAATATTCACAAATAATATGAAGTAGTATGATGTAATTCTAACCAAGCAAGTCAAAGATCTGTATGATAAGAACTTCAAGTCTCTGAAGAAACTGAAGAAGATATCAGAAGACAGAAAAATGTCCTATGCTCAAGGATTGGTGGGAATAACAGGGAAAATGGACATCTAACCAAAAGAATCTACAAATTCAATAGGCTCTCCACCAAAATTCCAACACAATTCTCTACAGACATTGAAAGAACAATTCTAAACTTTATATGGGAAAAAAAAAAAACAAGAATAGCTAAAGTGATCCTATATAATAAAATAACCTCTGGAAGTATCTCCATCTTTGACTTCAAGCTATACTACACTTTTACCGTAAGAAAAACTGCATAGTGCTGACATAGAAATAGACTGGTTGATCAATTAAATTGAATCAAAGACCCAGAAACAAACTGACACATTTACACACATATGTTTTTTTGACAAAGGTGCCAAAGCTGTACAATGATAAAAGGAAAGCATGCTCAACAAATGGTGGTGGTCTAACTGGATTTATACATGTAGAAAAATGTAAATAAATCCATACTTATTCCCATGCACAAAACTCAAGTCCAAGAGGATTATAACACAAAACACACTAAATCTATTAGAAGAGAAAGTGGGAAAGAGAGTTGCACTCATTGGCATAAGAGACAATTTCCTGAACAGAAAACCAACAACTTAGGCTTTAAGATCAACAGTTAATAAAAGGAACCTCTGGAAACTGAAAATCTTCTGTAATTCTGAGGACACTGTCAATAAAACAAAAAATTACAGACTGGGAAAATATCTTCACAAATCCTACATCTGACAAAGGGCTAATACCCAAAATATATATAAAGAACTCAAAACATTAAACACCAACAAACAAAGATCAACAGAGAAATCTCAACTGGATAAGAAGAACTTAAAGAAATGCTCAACTTCCTTAGTAATCAGGGAAATGCAAATCAAAATGACTCTGAGATTCCATCCTATACCTGTCAGAATGGCTAAGATCAAAACCTCAAGTGATAACACATGCTGGAAAGGATGTGGAGAAAGGGGAAGATTCCTCCATTGATGGGGGGAGTTCAGACCTGTACAACCACTCTGGAAATCAATCTGGCTCTTTCCCAGAGAATGGGGAACAGTTCTACCTCAAGACCTAGCTATAGCACTACTTGATATAGACTCAGAAGATGCTCCACTATTCCACAGTGACACTTGCTCAACTATGTTCATAGAAGCTTTATTCATAATAGAAAGAATCTGGAAGCAATCAAGATGTAAATCAACTGATGAATGGATATAGTATTATTCCATATCCACAATGGGGTACTACTCAGCTATTAAAACCAAAGAAATCATGAAATTTGCATGCAAATGGATGGAAATAGAAAAGACCATCCAGAATGAGGTAACCCAGAATGACACACATAGTATGCACCACTTATAAGTGCATTTTAGCCGTATCACACAGGTAAACATATTAAAATGCACAGACCCAAAGAAGACAAGAAGAAAGATCCAAGGGAGGATGCTCAAATATCACCTAGTAGGGGAAATAGAAAAAACAGAAGTAGTGTTTGAAGAAAGGGAACAAAGTAGGAGAAGGAGCAGAGAGAAATATGAGGGTAGAGATCTGACATGGGTAAAAGAGGGGCTGGAGGATGGAAGGCCTTCGGAGGAAAGAGAAACTTTAGGTGGGACTTCTCTGTGACAATATGGAGACATGAGTCAGGGTAAGCTCCTGGGAGAATATGAGGAGGACTCCAGGAGAGACTCTTAGAAGCAGGGGCCATAGTGACTGAAGAAGACATCAACTAACTAAACAAGACTCTTAGAAGAAGGAGGGCAGCATCAACCCAAACACAAAAAAATTCCACCCAAAATTTACCCTTTCTTTAAAATGTGCAGGGATAAAGACAGATCAGAGATTGGGGGAGCCAACCCCTGAGACTTTTAAGAATACTCTGCCATGCTTTCAGAAATAAGCCTATCAGAGTTCTTCTCCAAGAGACTCACCCAGACTTGAAACAGATGCTGAGACTCTCAGCCAAACATTTGTGATGCATTGAGAGTCTTATGGAAAATTGTGGGCAAGGATAAAAGGACCTAGAGGTGACAGGAGCTCTACAGAATGAACTAGCTAGGGCCCAGATGGGCTTGATGAGACTGAAGCACCAACAAAGCACTGGTCATGAACTGGACCTAGGCCCCATACATAGATGCAGGCAATGGGCAGCTCAGGCTTCATGTGGATCCTCTAGTAAGGGGGGTACATGGGATGTCTCTGATATGGACTCTGATGCCAGCATTTTGATCACTTCCCTCTGTCATGACTGCCATTCCAGGCCACAGAGGAAGAGCACACATAAAGTCCTGATGTGACTTGATGAGTTGTAAGTGGATGGGAAGGGGTGCTCCCCATTTTTAAGGTATGGGGAAGGGCAGGTGGTACTGGGAGAAAAGCAGGGATGGGGGTATGATCAACATGTAAAGTTAATAAAAATAAAATTAATTTTAAAAAGACAGAGTGAACACACACACAGAGAGAGAGAGAGAGAGAGAGAGAGAGAGAGAGAGAGAGAGAGAGAGAGATTAGGGCCTTATTAAAAAGAGACCATTTTAAAAAAAAAAGGTTTAAGTATGGTGGTGCATGCTTTTAATCCTAGAACTTGGGAGGCAGAGGCAGGCAGATCTCTTTGAGTTCAAGGGCAGCCTGGTGTACAAAGCAAGTCCAGGACAGCCAGAACTACAAGAGAAACCCCATCTTGAAAAACATAAAACAAAAAGAAGTTAAGCTTTCTTAGGACAAATATAGGCTGTTAGTGGTGTCCAGGGAGAAATGTATGTCTGATTCCATTCTGAAAGTATTCTCTATGGAGTGCCTTTGGTAAGACCCATCCAACACAATGCAGGGAGAAAATCTGCTGAAATTGTATTAATTTCACTAAAAAAATTGTATTAATAATTTTAATGATGAAGTTCCTACACTTTAAGTAAGTTTCCTCTTCTTAGGCAGGGTTAATAAAAGAAAAATAAAATATGACATTCTCATGTGTCTTTTGTTGAAAGTGAGTTAGATGTTCCAGTAGGTTCTCTTAGACCTCTTCAGGCATTCTGCCCCTGACACATGGTGGCATGCCTCAATTTCTCCACATGAGCCCTTCGATCCTGGGCCTTCTATTGAAACTTATGTTTGTCTCACCAAGGGCTTATATTGGCCTTTCTTTAGGGTCTTCAGCCATGAAAATTTGTAGAGACGAAGGTCTATTTAATTTTGCAACTTATAGTCAACTTCTAGGGAATTCTGGGCCAAAGTGTGAAGGCCAGAGCCAATGCAGAAGCCATGCAGGGTTGCTGATTATTGGCTTGTTCTGCATGCCTTGCTCAGCTTACTTTCTTAGAGTACCACTGCCACCAGCCTAAGCTTAGCACTGCTCACAGTAAGCTCTACCCTCCTACATCAATTTTCAGTCTAGAAAATGCACCATAGGCTTGTCCACAGGTCAGGTTCAGGGAAGCATTTTCTCAATTCTTCTCAAATGACTATGACTTGTGTCAAGTTCACAATAAATCAGTAAGGACGCTTACCATTCCTGATGCTTCTGCAGCTAAGACAGTGTGATCCATCCAAGTCATGGACAATAACCCAAAAGGCTTTTAGGAGTGATATTCTAGAGGTTATTTATTTTCATCCAGAGACCATATTGGCATTTGGCTTAAGCTGTCACCTGATGGTTCTTGATTTACAGCCTCAGTCTGAAGAGTTTTCCTCTTTCCACAAGATATGTTTCACAAAGTTACAGATACACAATACATTTTAGAATTAACCTAGGCTATTTCCTTAAAATGAAATATAATTGTAAGTTTAAGATTAGACTTATTCTATATTACATATTTATATTATATTATATGTTATATTATATATCAACTTAGCAGTCGCATTAAACATTTTTATTTAAAGTATAATCATGAGAAATGGTACCAAAAGTGACTCAGAGTAAATTTCTAAAAATACTAGAACCAGTAGTTATTCATTATTAAATCATTTTCTATAAATTTAGAAGATACTACATTTCTTTCCCATTTTTCAAAGTACTTGTAGGGACTCAGTAGATAGTGATGTGAAAATGTTTATATTCTGTGAAGACATACCTGCTAACTGCCATTGACTCTATTTCTGTGATTATCCATAGAGGATGTCAGGGTTCTGAGAGACACCTCTTATGAGCAAGTGTTCGCTTATTGATCACTGGGTTATGAAATAGTACATATAAACATATGCAGCTTACATACTATTGGGCATAAAAAAGGAACATTGGTGCACTTTATGCTTCAAGAAAAAGTAAAAATGAGACTATCTGATGCTGTATATCCACAGGAAGTCATAAATATCACAATATTCATATTTCTTCCCAGATAAAGAATACACACTAGTTGGTGAGCTAATTAAAATGCACAATAAGAAAAGAAGTTTCAGCAAAGGTATCCTGCATATGTGAAAAAAGCCTCTTTCAGAAGACATGTGATCTAATGAAAATCTCAGTGCCATATATTTTTATGTGTTCTATGTGATATTAATTAGGAAGCTTACAAAGCCACCACAAAATCACCAGCTACTATCATTGTTTTGATTTTTTTCCCAAACCAGATGGTAATATCCTATTGATGTTTAATTCTTCTGTCTGTTTGTCAGTATAATATCATATTGTTTTGTTTTTGTTTTTCAGTGAAGAAAGAGATGTAGATTTTGAGCATGGACAATATTTCCATTTTCTTCTATATTTCTCTAACTCTTTCTGCAGATGTTTTAAGTTTTCACTGTAGAAATATCTCACTTGCTTAATTAGTAAAACACAGCATTTTATTTTTGGCTATTGTGAATAGGACTGTGTCCATGGTCTCTTTATTTGTGTACCTATTGTTGGGAAATAGAAAAGCTATTGATTTAAGCAAGTACTGGAAACTTAGTTGACTTCCCCAGTGCTAGTGCTGTTATGGATCTTAGAAGAGAATCTACAACTGTCACTTCATTGAACTAGAATTATTCCCAGGTACATTCTGAATATTTATCCTTGTACTCACACATCAAGTATAGTTTTCATCCCTCATCAATGAAAGTTTTCTCTACAACAGATGGATACCATTATAGAAAACAATAAGTGGTAAAAAAAAAATACAGATAACAAGGATTGTGTGGTGCCCAGTCCCACTCAACACATCTACAATACAACCCATGCATCTATGGCTTAGGGATTACTGCAAGAGATGGGGTAAGAGGCTTCTAAAAGTCAAAGGAACAGAAAGTCTGCTGTGGCATTGTGTCTTCTAGACATTTAAGAGGGTTTTACCCATCTGTTCTCATCAATATCACTGAATAAACACTATCTGAACAATGATAATGACAACAATTGACATGTTAAGACAGAAAAAAGAAAACTTGTTGGGCCTTAACCCCAGATAAAGAACTAGGGGCAACTGGAGAAGCCTAGGAGTAGAAGAAATGATCTTTTTCCAGTGAAAACTGTCCCAATAAGTTATCCAATAATCAGTAATCAGCCTTGGGATCATGTTATTACAAGTAATATTATATGGACTAAACAAACTGTTTTTATATGTATTTAAGAGTATAATTGAGGGGTGTTGTTTGTTTGTTTTGTGTGTGTGTGTGTGTGTGTGTGTGTGTGTGTGTGTTCATGTTCCTTTCCAAATAAACAAAACTCAGTAGTTACATATAAAACAAGAGTACATGTACACAGTGTTCATAGGCTGTAGAAGAGAATCTACTATTATTGTTTTGCTAAATAGACTTGTCAAACATCCACCTAAATACTTGTGTTTATACCCATAGATTATTGTTCTCAATTCTTGGCCAGAGACATTTATTTCCATGTTGAGCAGCAGTTAATCCAGATATTCATAAGTGTTTGAGGTACAGAGAATAAATGACTATTGAGAGCTCAGACCCAAATGGAACAGTTATAGCATCACTTCCCAAAGTTTAGAGAACATGATAAAAGAGAAAGTACAAAGAACACTAAGAATACTAGGATTGGGGGGAGGGAGTGCTGTGAAAATTTGTCTTCTGGACGTAACAAGGCCTTTATACTTATTAACTGACAGCATCAATGCTTATATGTGTAATAATAACATAATATCAAGTCAACCAAATTGGTGAATGTTCCATCTGATAGTACAATTTTGACTTAGTAAGTTAGAAAATAAAAACGAGAAGACATGAAGGTAAGCAAAGGCATACTAGTGAGTACCTAAGGGGAGCATAAGGAGATAATTGGGATAGGTAGTATCAAGATACATGAATGAAACTGTCAAATAATAAATGTAATATATTACAAAAACTAAAGAGTTTTGAATTTGGACTTTAATCATAAAGTGATAGTTTCTTTAAAGAGAACATTAGTATGTGATCTTTTTATTTGAAAGTTCCTTAAAATAAAATTTTAATAAGAAAAATCAAAAAAGGAATTTAAGTCACCTCATACGTAACCACTGAAAGTTGGATAAGGATATATGGTTGGTCATGGAGATTAGATTATGAAGGAAGCAATGTTGATCTCCTCAGTCAAAAGTGTAGGAGGGCTATTGCCTTCTACTGCATTTATGAAGTTAACAACAAAGGATGGCTTGGCACTACACTAGAAACAACTAGAACACAGAACTGAATATGTGAAACAATAGTTTTCTCACATAGTCTGACATACAGCCTAACATTGTGATCTCTGGAAGACTGAACAACTATGAGCTCTAAAAGTGAAAAGAAGTTCTACCTGAGAGAAATGGGTAGACTTGGACATCCAAGAGACAGACTAAGCACAGAACAACTATCTACTTATATGACTCCTAAATTTCTCACCAGAAATCCTGGTTTTGAACTCTATAATTCATTCCTTATTCCTAACTTGCAGTTACTAATGTCTGTAATATAGAGGTCTAACTCTACAATATTGTGTTAGAAAATTCAAATACCACTGAAGGAATAACATAACATGAACATTTTGTTTTTAATAACTTTATGAAGTTTAATTGCACACAGTAAGCAATACAATCAAAGTACATAGTTTGGCCAGTTTCCATACATATATGAATCTGTGAGCACAGCAAAATTAAGAGATGTCAGTCAACTTGAGCTGCTACAAAAAAAATTTTACAATAGCTGTGGGCCTCAGACAGCAGACAGTTCTGCCAGGACATCTTGACAATGTCACCTCACAATTCTTTGTTCCCTACTCCATAGGATCAATACATTTCCAAGATGTCCAGAAGAAAAATATATGCCAATCTCTTCTAATTGATACGCATTACATTTGGCTTTTTTTTTTTTTTTTACTTCTCAATTTCACTTCCATCAAATTGTGGGATGGAGAGTAAAGAACTTTATTTCTTCCCTTCCCTTTCTTTTTCATAAAACAATTTCTGTAACTCATTGAATCCCCTATTTAATATTTTTCACTGTCAAAATTGTCAAAATAGTTCCACTCCACTCACACCAGGAATTATCAGAGTTTAGAGAAGAAGATGAATTATTTATTTTAATCTCAGAGGACTTACACTGTCCTGTATTTTGTACCTTTACTATAACTTCTGCACCCCTCAGTAATAAAAATCTTTGTATGTCTTATGCCTTTATAGCATCCCAATTTGGCATACTTCTTAGATTCCTGCCTTGCATCCTTAAGTGAATATGTGACTTAATTGATTACAGAAGAACATATATGAAGCCTAATCTTTAAATCTAATCATGTTCTTGGTGTCTTTCTACTAATAAATTATGTTTTAAAAATAGGTTTCTTTTGCCATGAAAAGGAGCTTGGAGGCCTAAATGAGCAAATGCAAATATGTTATTCATATTTGATGAGCAATCTCAATACAATCCAAAAAATGACTACTTATGAGTACTGATCTTGTCCTATATACTTTTCTGGGTGCATGCAAGATACAAGTTGGCTCACTGTGGATAGGGAGCCCAAGACTAAATTATAGATACCACCAAAGTAGAAACCTAGCACAAAGACTAGGAATGGCACAAATGATTAGACTTCTTTCAAGGTGACTCAGTTGCCTTGAGCCTCTTCCAGGTTGCACAGCTTGTTTTTATTTACAGTAGGCACTTTGGCTTCTATTTCTTTCTTCCAGGATTTCCATTTCCTTCATGCAGTGTTGAACTCTTCTCTGTTGTTTCCAGGTGGCTGGGCTTCTCTGAGAGTCTTCTTTGTAGCAGGCCTAGTCTGAGAATGACTCTCTGTAGTCATTACTGCTTATATATTCTTGGGGAGGGTGCGTCCTAATGAAACGGAACATTTTCAGGGGTTTTCTAAAGGAACTTTGTGTTGTAACTCTCTGTTGTACGGCATTTCCCTGTAATTTTTCATCTCCCATTAAAATATACTGATGTTTTACTTCCCTTTAAGAAGTGTCCTTCCAAGATGGAAGGTTTTTATGTTTGAGGAAATTGCTATGCAACTGATGACTAAAACACAGTTGTTCGTGTAATTAAAACAAACAAACCAAAAACCTTCAAAAAATAAAAGAGTCCTTCAGCTCACATGTAATTATGAAACAAGTTATTTTACTTAGCATCTCTCACTTCTTTCTGTGTATCCATGTATTTACAAGCTTCTGGTAGAATAAGTGGGTCTTATGATTATCCAAGAGGTTTTTATTAAAAAGCCTTTGAAATCATTGCTATATAACTGCAATGTACTGATACTCAGTAAATAGTTCAAAATATTTTTGGAGACTTCTTAGGAAAATAAATATAAACCTTCTGTTTTATACTGAGAGAATATTTCAAACAAAGGTGACGTGAACAAAAGTCTATTCAAAAATGTCTTTTGGGAAATAGATTTGAATGGTAACACTTAAGCATCTGTCTCTTGACCCTGGGCCCAAATCTTAATGGGGTGAATTGGTAGAAAATAAGCTGGATGATCATGTATCTCTAATGACTAAAGGGGAAAGAGGACCTGGGTGAATATCAGAGTGTTGAGTTAATATAATTATTCTTGATTTTGTAGGGCCTTGTTGCTTTAAATACAACATTGTAATAATTTTATTTCAGGTAGAATATAAATGACTATTTATAGTCATTTTAAAACTAAGAAAGAAAAATCTCTTTTCCTTATGAACTTGAAACTCTTGCAAGTACCACAATGAAATAAGGTGACAAAAACACAAGAAGGAATAAGAGTTCTTTTAGCCCACTCTCATTTAAACAATTAGAGCCACTCTCAGTCCAGAAGCCCTCCTGTCTTCACATCTAAAGTGTAACTGCTAAAGCGTTACCATTTTCTATGTGCAACTCCTAGGTAGCTGTTGGTGTCAAATGATAGTCTGCACAATATCCACCTACGCATATGTAAGAATATGTAATTATCTTCCAAAGATAGTAGAAAAGAAGCATCTGGAAGAGGCGAACATTGTTTATCTGAAGAGATAGACTCTATTCTATAGATAAAACTGCTGTTCTGTGGTGATGGCAGACTTCCCAGGGGCCTTCCACACTATATATTACTCAAAGTTTCATGTCAACACTCCATCCAAGTGTTGGAATAAGTGAGGAAATATCTCTAGTGTAAGCAATCAACATTCCTCTCCAAAGCTATATACATCTGAACAAAGCAACTTTACCACCTGGTAGTTTCACACAGTACTCCAGAAGATCTTTGCACATTTTTGTGACTGGCCAGAATTTGACATTTTGACAACTTACTTCATATTTCCCAATTCTCTGACATCATTCTTTATACATTTATTTTATTACACATGTACAAAATAAACCATATACAGCAGAGGGAACTATGTGGCAATCATGAGAATAATGAGTTCTATACATGTTACATTCGTAGTAAATTGGCCATCAGCCTTCATCCAGTTTGAAGTAAGTGTCTTTCCTGTCTTGTTGGGTTTAAATTTTCTAATGAGATTCAATATCTATCCTATCTCAACTCTAATAGCTTCTTTATCTTGATCTAAAATGATCTTGTCCCCCTACCCAAGAAAACTTGTTTGTAAAACTATACTATCTTGTTTTCAATGCCCCTCAGAGACTTGAGAAGGAATAAAACTTAAATTCCTGAGTGAATATGTACCACAGTTTCTTTATCCATTCTTCTATTGAGGGACACTTAGGCTGTTTCCATGTTCTGGCTATTATGAATAAGGCTGCTATGAACATGGTTGAGCAAATTTTCTTGCTGTGTGCTGGTACATATACACTATGGAATACTATTCAGCTTTTAAAAACAAGGAATTCCCGAAATTTGTGGATAAATGGATTGAGCTAGAAATGATCATAATGAGTGAGTTAACCCAGAAGCAGAAAGACTCAAATGGTATATACTCACTTATATCTGCATATTAGCCCAAGGGGCATGTCCCACGAAAGCCTTCACTTACCAGGAAACTGAGACAGAGGAGAGGACATTCTAGTGGGACTCTAGATGAGAGAATCATGGGAGAAAGGCAAAGTAGAAGGACCCAGAGGGTCCTAGAAGCCTACAAGTAGAACATTATGATACGCAGATTTGGGCCCAGGGGTCCCGCTCAAACTAAGGCACCAGCCAAGGACAATACAGGCGGTAAACCTTAAGCCCCTACCCAGATCTAGCCAATGGACAGAACACCCCCCACAGTAGAGTGGAGAGTGGGATATGACTTTCTCACATACTCTGGTGCCTCACCTTTGACCATGTCCCCTGGACGGGGAGACCTGGTGGCAATCAGAGGAAGGACAGCAAGTTACCAAGAAGAGACTTGATACCCTATGATCATATAGAGGGGGAGGTAATCCCCCTCAGGAACAGTCATAGGGGAGAGGAATAAGGGGAAATTGGGAGGGAGGGAAGAATGGGAGGATACAAGGGAAAAAGAAAAAAAAGAAAAAAAAGGAAAAAAAAATAAAAACAATAAAAACAGAAATTTAATGAAAATAAATAAATAAATAAATAAATTCCTGAGTGAACCATCAGTGTGGGACAGCAGCTTCCAAAATGTACAAATTGACTTAAGACAGTTTACTGCCTGGCCAGTTACCCAATACACTTTATAATGTTGTAGCCTCATCTTCAGCTTTCTGGCCTACTATCTCTGCCAGACTTGTTCGCAGGGCAAGAACTATTGAGGACTTGCTTACCCTGACTAGGCAGAGTGCAGCCGTTGACTCTACCTGCATCTAAGTTGTTCATTTTTAGGCAGATTTTGTTTGGGGCAGGAATGAGGACATTTTTCCTAGTGTCTGGTTTGCCTCCTTTGAAGCCATCTCCATAAGGTTCTTTGATGATCATCATCTTTGAGGTCCACTGGATGTTGTCAGAAGTTAACTTGTCTTATTGTCGAAGAAATTTAGGACTGTCAGAACAACTTTAAATGCCATATTCTGTGTGTCTCTGGGGCTTTTGAAGAACTTATTCAACTATTTTACCACATATATCAATAGAGTTATATCTATCTGTTAGACCCAGGATATATATTCTTGTGTTAAAATCTGCCAAGTATTTGACATGCCCATGTTTTGTATCAATATACTAAATTCTATAGCAATGACTTAGACATAACCTTTATTATAAGTAACAATTAAGGCCTTGAGTTAAAGAGTAGGTTCAATCATCTAACTTTTGTTCTATCTTCCCTCTATGTTCCTAAATCTCCCTTTCTTTCCTTTCACCTCCCCTCTCCTTGCCTACATATGCAAGACAAAGGCAAAGAGAGATGTTCCTGCATTTCCCCTAATTTTTTCTCTGTATAAGACCAATAATGACTTATGACCACCTCCCAATGAGAATAAGCATTTGTAGATCAAGCGAGCAAACAGCAACCTATACAACCCCTCCCACCCCCTTAGAGGGAATGGGGCATTGTTCTCTTAAGGTTTCTTCAGGTTGAATTGGGGCAAATAATACCTTGGAACCGGCTCCCCAAAGTTGGAGAGAATGGTTAAGCAATCTAGTGGTTGCATTTGTGGTTTAATTTCTAAATGTTGAAAGATTCCAGGCCTAGTAGGAGATTGAAATGGTGGTCCAAATTGGGATCAGAAGTTTTCTACAATGCTGTCCAGGAAGCTGTCCAAATCTGATGGGAAATAGCAACAGAATCATCTGGGTCTGGAAGTAGGAGAATGCAGGATGTCAGTGTCCATCATGCTGGGAGGAATGATTTCTGTCAGGTCTGTTCCAGCTGGTTATTTTGTGCTGAAAACATAATTTCTCACAAGCATTATACAGTTCTAACATTATAATTATATGAGGTGTGTGGGATGCACAGAACAATTAAAGCTAGTTTTCTGGTCACTGTATGGGTTGACATAAGGTATTTGCAAATCTTCCTTCATGCCTTACTAGTAATGGCCTCTAATACTAAGTCACAGAGAATCTGTGGTCAACATGAGGCCTTTCTATACCTTTACATTCATATCTCTGCCAGTCTCAGAATTATTCCCTTGTAGTGGGATTAGGACGATAAATTACCTGCTTGTTCTGTAGTTGGAGTTCTTTACATCTCAATTGTAGCCCCCTCTCTCATCCCCCTACCAATCCCACACCTCCCTCATCTACCCTTGATCCCATCCTCTCTCTCATCCCCTTTCCCTCCCTCTTCTAGTCCTTTGATAGGGGAGCTCTCCTCCCCTAACATCTGACCTTAGTTTATCTAGTATCCCCTGTACTACATATGACCTCTTCCTCTGTGGCCTAACGGGGCCACCCTACACTCTCGGGACTCTGCCCAGTGTCCAGCTTTAAGTCTCTGTAACTGTCCCTATACCCTGCTGGATAGAGTCTCTCCTAGGATGTCCATGTTGGGTTAAAATCCACATATGAGTGAGGATATACCATGTGTGTCTTTTTGGGTCTGGGTTATCTCTCTTAGGATGATCATTTCCAATTCCATCCATTTGCCAGCAAAACTCAAGATTTCCTTGTTCTTAATAGCTGAATAGTATTCCATTGTGTAGATGTACCACAATTTTTCTTAATCCACTCTTCAATCGAGGGACATCTCGGTGGTTTTCATGTTCTGACTATTGTGAATAAGGCTGCTATGAACATAGTTGCACAAATGTTTTTGTTGCATGATGGGGCATCTTTCAGGTATATGCCCAGTAGTGTTATAGCTGGGTCTTGGGGTAGAGCTATTTCCAAATGACTGAGAAAGCACCATATTCCTTTCCAGAGTGGTTGAACAAGTTTGCACTCCCACCAGCAGTGGAGAAGTATTCCCCTTTTGCCACATCCTCACCAGCATGTGTTGTCATTCGAGTTATTGATCTTTGCTAATCAGATAGGTATAAGATGGAATTTGAAGGCTGTTTAATTTGCATTTCCCTGATGAGTAGGGATGTTGAGCATTTCTCTAAGTGTTTCTCAGCCATTCAATATTCCTCTTTTGAGAACGCTCTGTTTAGTTCTATACCCCATTTTTTAATGGGGTTATTTGGTTTGCTGGTGTTTTACATCTTGATTTCTTTATATATTTCAGATATCAGCCCTTTGTCAGATGTAGGGTTGGTAAAGATTTTTTTTCAATCTGTGGGCTGTTGCTTTGATCTGCTGACAATGTTTTCTGCCTTGCAGAAATTTCTCTGCCTCATAAGGTCCCATTTATTAATTGTCGATCTTAGAGCCTGAGCTGTTGGTGTTTTGTCCAGGAATTTGTCTCCTGTGCCAATGAGTTCTAGGGTCTTACCCACTTATTCTTCTAACAGATTTAGTGTGTCTAGTTTTATCTTGAGGTCTTTAATCCACTTGGACTTTAGTTTCATACAGGGTGATAAATACATATCTATTTGCAATTTTTACATATAGACATCCAGTTGGACCCGCACCATTTGTTGAAGGTGCTTTCTTTTTTCCATTGTATCATTTTGGCTTCTTTGTCAAAAATCAAATGGCTATATGTGTGTAGATTTATATCTGATCCTCAGTTCAATTCCATTGGTCAACTGGTATATATATATATATATATATATATATATATATATATATATATATATATATATATACATACATATATACATGCCATTTTATATAATGGTAAAGTTGTATCTTATCATCTATTCCAGATGCATTTTAGGAAAATGGAATTTCTGGATAAAGGAAATGGCTCAGAAGACAAAGGTCCTTGTTATCAAGCTTAATGGCCCAATGTCTATCTCAGGATCCACATGGCAGAAGGAGAGAAATGATTACCATAAGTTTTTCTCTGATCTATATATTGGTCAGTGTCATGAGTTGGCCTATTTATACACATATAAATGAGTAAATAATAAATATAATAGTGTTAAAAATAAAGAGTTATAAAAAAGAAAGTAGAGTTTCCTACCTACTTATTTATTTTTTGATTTTTACTTTTGACTATGTGCTGATGGAGAAATCTTATAATAACAATGGTTACAGTAATGAAAAGTGTTCATCAGTATCTAAAGAAAGATTTGTGTATAGTGAAAGAGGCAAACATACTCAATAGGATATGTGAATTCGAGGGCTCAAATTATTTTACATAATATATATACATACATATATATCCCGTAAGAGTCTGTACTAGGATGTTTATCAATTGGAAAAGACACCATGCCCCCACAGTAGGTTGTTCCTCTTCCAGTGGACAAGCATCACCTGTTCCGTTTTTTTTTTCTTTTTCAATTTATTTTTATTTTTTATTTTGCTTTTACATATACATTTATATTATTACACATATATGCAGTAAACTACATACAGCAAAAAGGACCACAAAACAATTAGAAATTATATTAATGTGACATTCATAATTTTTTGCCTATTTGTATTTGACAACCTTGGAGATACATCTTTCCTTTCTTGGTGAGTCTACAATTCTGAATGTAAATAAAATTTCTTGGAATTTTTAAAATATTCTTTTTAAAATTAATTTCTTCAAATTACAACTCAATTGTTATCCCATCACTTGTATCCTCACATTCCTCCCCTCCCTCACCCCCACCTTTTCCCCTCTTGTAGGTCATGACCAAGGGGGATCTCCTCCTCCACTTTATGGTCACAGGCTACCAAGTCTCATCTTGGTAATCTGCCTATTCTTTCTTTGAGTGCCATCAGGGCTCCCCACCAAGGGGAGATCATCAAATATGGGGCACCAGGGTTCATGTCAGAGTTAGTCCCTGCTCTCCACATAACTGTGGAGAATATCCAGTCCATTGGCTAGATCAGAGTTGGGGTTCAATGTTTACTACTTGCATTGTCCTTGGTTAGTGCAATAATTTGAGCAGATACCCCTGGACCCTGATTCACCTGTTACTATGTTCTTCCTGTAAGTTTCTAAGATCATCTGGATACTTCTCTTTCCCCATATCCTATATTTCTCTTACCTAGAGTCCCAGTAGGATGTCCTCACATCTATCCCAATCTCCTGGTAAGGGAAGACTTTCATGGGACATGCCTTTTGGGCTAGTTCCCAATTATAAGTGAGTATATACCATGTGAGTCTTTCTGCTTCTGGGTTAACTCACTCAGTATGATCATTTATAGTTCCATCTATTTGTGCACAAATTTTGGGATTTCATATATATATATATATATCTGAGTAGTATTCCATAGAGTAAAAGTACCACAGTTTCTTTATCCCATTTAGGCTATTTCCAAGTTCTGGCTATTATGAATAAGGCTGCTATGAACATGGTTGAGCATATGTCTCTGTTGTGTGGTGGAACACTTTCTGGGTATATTCCAAGGACACTTGTTCTCTTATAAGTATGTTTTCAGTGAAAAAAACCATCATACACCCTCACACAAGTTTCCTTCACGTCCCACACTTGGGATCAAAACAAAACTATGTTTACATCCACTACACTTGGGGACTTTCATAAATTAAATGTTTTTTATCTTATTCATTCTCTGCCTCAACTCTTCCAAGAGCCATCCCCCATCTTTTCCTACTCAGCTTTATGATCTTTATTTTCACAGTATGCACAATTTGAGCTATCTAAATATTTTGGATGTATGGCTGTTGACTCATCAGAGGCTCTTCCTTCTTAGCTCCTTCAGATTGGATATGGCTTGGGAATGGGCAGTTCTGCACAAGCTGTCACAACTGGTGTGATTCCCTATGCATTATTAACCTGCTATGTCCAAGAGACATTGTTTCCTTGCATTATCATCCCTTTTTTCCTCTTAACAATTTGCATGCCCCACTTCCACAATGATTCCTGAGAATTTAGTTGAGGACAAGTGGTATATATGTTCCATTTGGAGATGAATATTTTATAGTCTCATATTTTTCATACTTTATCCTCATGTAGGTATCTTTGATCATAATCGTCTGGAAATAGAATTTCTCTGATCAGGATAGAGAGATGTCTTAATCTATGGGTATAAGATTTGGCATTAAGAGTTAGCAGAATAATAATATATTCTCCTTGGGGCTATGATTTAGCTATACACAGGTTACTGTCCAATAATGTTTCCAGATAGTGGTTTATATTTGTAGATCTGGCTTTAAAATCAATCGCCAGGGTTTGATTATTCCCATTTGTGACACTATTGTACCTGTAAGCATAACTTGCAAGGACAGTTAGTATTGACACTCACGGGAATCATAGCTGGGTAATATTGATGATTACTTTTCTACTCATAGTATTACTAGAACCTTCCAGTGCTATGAGAGTTAGACAGCAGAGATAATGCTTTCAGGTTAGTAGCAGCTTGATTTCTCCACATTTAATAAACTTTAGAATGTAGTATCTATATCAATAGTGTCTTATTGTTAAGTTCTAGAGGGTAACCAGTGGTAATTGGAATAGCCAATCATATTTGAGCCTTTGTAACTTCATTGGACAACCATCCCAAAGAAATAACCCATTTATGTTAGTGTCTGATGTCTAGTAAGAGTGTCATTGACTGGTTACAGGAAAATTACACATAAGCACCCTTTAAAAAGATTTATTTATTATTTGTACAGTATTCTACCCACATGTGTGCCTGCCCACCACAAGACGGCACCAGATCTCATTACAGGTCGTTGTATGCCACCATGTAGTTGCTGGGAATTGAACTCTGGACCTTTGGAAGAGCAGACAGTGCTCTTAAACCTCTGAGCCTTCTCTCCAGCCCAAGCACTTTTTATCTATGTGTATAAACATATTTCAGGAGGCTTCTACAATATTAGGTTTTCATATGACTGTTTGAAATATCTTTAGTGCTATACCTTGCCACTTTTTTCTCAATAATTTATCATTTCTTATCCATAACTACCTTTTATTCCTTTACTCCCGTGCATTCTCTTTTCTTGAAAGGGTCTATCACTGGGTCCTTAGTAAATTTCTGAATTTATGTGGATTCCTTATGAACCGCACATAGCAAATGACTCAAAATTAACAACCACAACTCAAGAAAATGTTATTCTTTCTAGGCCTGGGCTACCCCACTGATAATATGTTTTCCACTCCATCTAGTTACTGCAAATTTTATAATTTTGTTTTCTTAATACATAAGTATTATTTTTACTAGACTTTGTTGTAGATAGAGTTTCATCATTTTAAGGAACCTTCACAGAGATTCCCATACAGTTGTCAGCAATATGTACTCCTACTAGCACTGGACGGTTCTTTCCATCTTTCCCAGCATGTTGACTTTTCTAGGTTTAGAGATGAGGGTGGATTTACTTTCTTTTAAAATAACCATTTGTTAAAAATTATTTCTTTTCTCCAATGTGTATTGTCTGCTTCTTTGTCTAAATTGGGTGGCTATAGTAGTTCAGTGCATAGGTGTATCTGCAATTCCATTTCACTGATCAATAAGTATGTATAATGACAGTATCTTTCTGTTTTCATTACTGTAGCTCTGTAATATAACATGAAATCCTGGATGGAAATGTTCTGCAGATGTTTTTACTTCAGGATAGTTTTGGCTTTCCTCAATTTTTTCGTATGCAGTTTAGGATATTTTTTCAAATTTTATGAGGAATTATATTGGAATTTTGTTATTATGGGACTACCAATTCATGTGTATAGGTGCTCTTTTCATATTTTGGTTTCTTCATCAGTTCATTTCTTTCACATCTTAAAGTTTCATATTACAAGCCATTAATTTTCATGTTGCTTAGACATAGACATATCCCATTTTTTTTTTGTTTCTTTCTTTGTTTTATGGTGACACTATTTTGAGTGGTTTTCTTTATTTTATTATTGTCCTGGTATGTTTCATTTGTACAGAAAGCTACTGATTTTTTCTTTTTTTCTGATTTATGGTAAGATGCTAATTTATTCAGATTACATCCTGATTGTTATCCACTCTCTTGATTCTTCCTGTTCATAGCCTTGCTCCCTCTTGCACCCTATTCCTCTCTCCTAGACCTATAACTGAAAGGAACCTCCTCCACTACAATATGACCACAGCATACCAGGTCTCTTCAGCTTGCATCCCCTTCCTCTGTGTGCCCTCCAGAATTCCCTACCAAGGGAAAGTGATGAAAACGGGGGCCACCAGAGTTCATGTCAGAGGCAGTCCCACCCAGCTCTGCCCTCAACCTTACAGAATGACCTGTTCATTATCTATATCTGCATTGTCCTTTGTTGGTGCAACAGTATGTGCAGGACACCCTAGACCCAGATCTGCCATCCTCTATGGTATCCTTGTGGAGCTCCTGAACCCTCTGGGTCCTTCCATCTCCCCGTTTTTCCCTAACACTGCAGTCAGAATCCAGCAGCAAGACCCAGCATCTGTCCCAATTCTATCCTGGGTGGAGTCTCTCAGAGGACATCTAATGTTGAGCTAACATCCACATATAAGTGAGTATATACCATGAATATCTTTCTGAGTCTGGGTTATCTCACTCAGGATGATCTTTTCTAGACTCATTCATTTGCCTACAAATTTAAAGATTTTCTTGTTTTTAATAGCTGAGTAGTATTTCATAGTGTAAATGTACTACAGTTTCTTTATCCATTATTTGATTGAGGGAAATTTATATTGTTTCCAGATTCTGATTATTATGAATAAAGCTGCTATGGACATATCTGAGCAAATATCCTTGTACAGTGGGACATCTTTTGGGTATATGTCCAGGAGTGGTATGGCTGAGTCTTGAGGTAGAATTATTCCTGATTTTCTGAGAAAGCACCAGATTGATTTCCAAAGTGGTTGTACAAGTTTGCACCTCCAGTAGCAATGGAGGAGAGTTCTCCTTTCTCCACATCCTTGCCTGCATATGCTGTCAATTGAGTTTTTGATCTTAGCCATTCTGGTAGGTATATGATGGAATCTCAGAGTCATTTTGATTTGCATTTCCCAGATAACTAAGGACCTTCAGATTTTATTTAGGTGTCTCTTGGCCATTTGATGTTTCTCTGTGGAGAATTCTCTGTTTAGCTCTATCCCCCATTTTTTAATTGGATTACTTGGTTTGGTAGTGTTTAATTTCCTGAGTTCCATATATATTTTTCATTATTAGCCCTTTGACAGATGTAGGGTTGGTGAATATCTTTTCCCAACCTGTAGGCTGTTGCTTTATTCTGTTGACAGTGTCCTTTGCCTTACAGAAGTTTTTAGTTACACAAGGACCCACTTATTAATTATTGAGCTTGGAGCCTGAACTATTTGTATTCTATTTAGGAAGTAGGTCCTATACTAATGAGTTCAAGGCTCTTCCCCACTTTTTCTCCTAACAGATTTAGTTAGTGTGTCTGGTTTATATTGGAGTCTTTAACCGAGTTGGACTTTAATTTTGTACAGAGTGATGAATATTGATCTATTTGCATTTTTCTGCATGTGGACATCCAGTTTTCCCAGCATCATTTGTTGAAGATGCTATCTTTTTTCCATTGTATAGATTTGTTTTCTTTGTCAAAAATAAAAGTCTATAACTGTGTAGATTTATTTCTGGGTCTTTGATTTGATTTCATTAATCAAACAGTGTATTCTTTTCTTTCTTTTTTTAAAAAGGTTTGTTTTATTTTTTGTTTTGTTTTATTAAGATTTTATTTATTTGTTTTATGTATGAGTGCTGCATTTGCATGTACACCTACCTGGCAGAAGAGGGCATAAGATCACATTATAGATGGTTGTGAGCTCCCATGTGATTGCTGGGAATTGAAATCAGGACCTCTAGAAGAACATACAATTCTCTTAGCTGTTGAGCCTATTTCTATGAAGTGTCATGCCATTTTATTACTGTTGCCCTATAGTACAGCATGAGTTCAGGGATGGAGAATCCTCCAGAAGATGTTTTATTCTTTAGGGATGTATTAACTCTTCCAGAATTTTTGTTTTTTCATATGAAGTTAAGAATTAATCTTTCAAGCTTTGTAAATAATTGTGTAGGTATTTTGATAAAGATTGAATTTAATCTGTAGAAGGCTTTGGGTAAGATGGCCACTTTTACTATTTTGACTCTCCCAATCCATGAGCCTGGGAGATCTTTTCATCTTCTGAAATTTTCTTTAATTCTCTCTTGAGAGATTTCAATTTTTTTTCCATACAAGTATTTCATTTTCTTGGTTAGAGGTACACCAAGGTACTTTATGTTATTTTTGGCTATTGTGTAGGGTCCAGTTCCCCTAACTTCTTTCTCTGCCTGACTGTCATTGTATACAGGAGGGGTACTGATTTTGTTAATTGATTTTGTAATTCAGTCACTTTGCTGAAGGTCTTTTTCAGCTGTAAGCATTCCTTAATATAATTTTTGGGTCACTTCTGTAAGCTATCATATCATCTATGAATAGTAAGTTTGAATTCTTCCTTTCCAATTTGTATCCAATTGATCTCCTTTAGTTGCCTTGTTGCTCTTACTAGGTCTTCAAGTACTATATTGAAGAGATGTATATAGAGTGGACAGCTATATCTTGTCCCTGACTTCAATGATTAAACTTGTCTCATTATTTACTTTCATGTTTGCTAAAGGCTTATTGTATATTGCTTTTATTATGATTAGGTATGTACCTTGTATGCCTGAACTCTCCAGGACTTTTAACATGAATGGGTGTTAGATTTCATCAAACACCTTCTTGGCGTATAAGAAGATGACATGTGGTTTTTGCTTTCAGTTTGTTTATATGATAAATTACATTGGTAGATTTCTGTATATTAAACCACACCTGCATACATAGGCTAAAGCCTACTTGGTCATGGTGAATGATAGTTTTGGAGTGTTCTTGAATTTGGTTTGCGAATATTTTATTTAGTATTTTTACATCAAGGTTCATCAGAGAAATTGATGTGAAATTCTTTGTTAATTCTTTCTTGTGGTTTAGGTATCAAGGTGACTGTGGCCTCATAGAATGAGTATGGTAATGTCCCTTCTGATTCTATTTTGCAGAATAGTTTGAAGAGAATTGCTATTAGCTCTTCTCTGAATGTCCAGTAGAATTCCACACCAAATCCATCTGGCCCTGGGCTTTTTTTGGTTGGGAGACTTTTGATTACTGCCTCTATTTTCTTAGGTGTTATAGGATTATTTAATTTGTTTACTTGATCTTGATTTAATTTTGACAACATGTAGCTAATCAAGAAAACTGTCCATTTCATTTGGGTTTTCAATTTTTGTGGCAAATAGGCTTTTGAAGTAAAACCTGATGATTCTTTGCATTTCCTTGGTGTCTGTCATTATATCTCCCTTTTCATTTGAATATTCTTCCTCTGCCTTTTAGTTAGTTTGGCTAAGGATTTGCCCATCTTGTTAATTTTCTCAAAGAACCAGCTCTTAGTTTCATTGACTCATTGAACTGGTTTCTTTGTTTCTAATTTATTGATTTCAGCCATCTAATCTCCTTGGCTGTGTCTGCTTCTTTTTGTTCTAGAGATTTCATGTGTGCTACTGAGTTGCTAGTTTTGGTGTCTCTCCAGTTTCTTTATAAAGGCACTTAGTGCTATGAACTTTCCTCTTGGCACTGCTTTCATTATGTACCATAAGTTTGGGTATGGTGTTCCTTCAGTTTCATTGAATTCTAGGAAGTTTTTAATTTCTCTTTTTATTTTGTACCTTACTCAGATGTCATTGAGTAGGAAGTTGTTTCTGTGAGTTTGTTTACTTTCTTTTGTTCCTTTTGTTGTTGAGTTCCAGTTTTAATCCATGGTAGTCTGATAAGATGCAAGGCATTATTTTGATTTTATTTTGTCTGTTGAAGTTTGCTTTGTAACCAAGTATTTGGTTAATTTTGGAGTAGGTTCAGTGAAGTGCTGAATAGAAGATGTATTCTTTTGTGTTTGGGGAAATGTTCTGTATATATCAGGTAGGTCCATTTGCTTCATGATGTCTATTAGTTTCACTGTTTCTCAATTTAGTTTCTGTCTTGATGATTTTTCTACTAGGGACAGTGGGATGTTAAAGTCTCACACTAATAATATGTGGGGTTTTATGTGAGATAAGCTTTAGTAATATTCCTTTTATGAATATGGGTGCTCCTGCATTTCAGGCATAGATGTTCAGAATTGAAACATCATCTTGGCATATTTTTTTCTTTTTTGAGGATGTAGTGACCTTCCCCATCTCTTTTGATTAGTTTTGGTTGAAAGTCTGTTTTGTCAGATACTAGAATGGCTACTCCAGCTTGCTTCTTAGGTCTGTTTGCTTGGAACACAGTTTTCTAACACTTTACTCTCAGGTAATGTCTATCTTTATTGCTGAAGTGTGTTTCTGGTATGCAGCAGAATGATGGATCCTGTTTTCACACCCATTCTGTCAGCCTTTGTCTTTTTAAGGGGAGTTGAGGCCATTGATGTTGAGAGATATTACTGACCAGTGGTTGTTAGTTTTTTTTATTTTGATTTAGATTTTGGTCAAGGGTGTGTTTCCTTTCTTTTGGATTTTTTGATGTGGAGTTAGTTATCATCTATTGTGTTTTCCTTGCTGTAGTTAGCCTCCTTTAGCTGGAGTGTTTTTTCCTAGTACTTTCTGTAGGGCTGGATTTGTGGCTAGGTACTGATTAAACCTGGTTTTGTCATTGACTATCTTATTTTCTTCATCCATGGTGAACAAAAGTTTTTCTGGGTATAGTAGTCTGGGTTGGTATTTGTGGTCTCTTAATGTTTGCATGACATCTGTTCTGGCTGTTCTAACTTTCATGGACTCTGTTCAGAAGTCAGGTGTAATTCTGATGGGTTTGCCTTTATATGTGACTTGATCTTTTTCTTTTGTAGCTTTTAATATTCTTTCTTTGTTCTGCACATGTAATGTTTTGATTATTATGTGGCAGAAGGATTTTCTTTTCTGGTTGAATCTATTTGGAGTTCTATATGCTTCTTGTATGTTAATGGACATTTCTTTCTTTGTGTTGGTGAAATTTTCTTCCACAATTCTGTTGAAAATGTTTTCCAGGCATTGGAGCTGGCAGTCTTCTCCTTCTTCTACTTCTATTATTCTTAGATTTGGTCTTTTTATAATGTCCCATTTATCTTTGGTGTTTTGTGTCAGGAACTTTTTAGTCTTAACATTTTTTTGGTGGATGTACAGATAACTTTGATCATATCTTCCACATGTGAGATTCTCTCTTCCATCTCTTGTATTCTGTTAGTATTGCTTGTGCTATGGTTCCTGTTCTCTTCCCTATGTTTTCCAACTCTAAGACTGCCTTTAGCTTGTATTTTCTTTGTTTCTTCTAATTCCCTCCTTAGGTCTTGAAGAGTTTTATTCATTTCTTTCTCCCAATTGATTGAATTTTCCTGTACTTCTTTATAGGATTTATTTAATTCTTTCATCTGTTTGCCTGCATTTTCCTGAATTTCTTTGAGTGACTTATTTTCACCTTTCAAGGCTTCTATTATTTTCATCAACTCAGTTTTTAATTAAGTCAGCTTTTTGTGCTTCTTGTGTGTTCATATCTCCAGGGCTTGTTGTAGGATCACTGGTTTCCTGTGGTGTTATTTGGCTCTGAGTTTTGTTGCTAGTACTTTTGTGCTGGCCTCAAGGCATCTGATTTTCTCTGTTATCAGGCCAAGAGGTTCCTCCAATGAGGTCCCACCTGCTCAGGCAGGTTGTGAGCAAACAACATGAGATCCAAAGCAAAGTTTGTTTCCTAGGGTTCCCCAGAGGGCTCCTTAGGATAGTGGACAGTGGGAGGTGGATACTGCATCCTACTCAGCTCAGCTAGGTTTCTTGTCTGTATCCCAGTTGGTTGAGTCAGGAGAGGAGTGGGTTGATAGAATTCCAAACCCAAAGCTGATCACCTGACCTACAGTCATTTTTGAGATGGCAGAGCTTTGTCTGTCTACTCTGTGTTCCAGATGGGGTAGGTCAGTAAGAAGCTGGAGGCCTGTGAGAGATCCAAAGTCAAAACTGCTTGGGTGCACCACAGACCTTGAGATGGCAGCAAATGTGAGTTGTGTCCCATACTAGGCTCAGCTCTGCCTATCTGCTCTGTGTCCCAGATGGGACAGGCTGGTAAGCAGCTGAGAGTCTGAGGGGACATTAGCCCAAAGCTGCTGGGATGATCCATAGGTCTTCTCAAGATGACAAGGCTCTGTGTATCTTCTGTGTGTCCCAGATGTGCTAGACTGGTAAGCAGCTGGTGGGTGGAGAGAGATCTCACCCTAAAGATGCTTGAGAAATGCCAAGTAATATGGAGTGTGGCCCATGCAGGTGTCTGTTCTGCCTATCTGCTCTGTTACCTAGATGGGTGAGGCTAATAAGCTGCAGGTGGGCAGAGAAGGACCCAAGCCTAAAGCTGCTCATGGGGTAGCAGCTAATGTGGATTGTATCCTGTGCAGGTTTCTTATCAACCCATCTGCTCTGTGTCTTAGCTGTGTCAGGCCAATAAGCTTCAGGTGGGCAAAGAGAGATATGAGCCCAAATTGCTAACAGGGTGTCAGCTAATGAAGATTGTGGCCCATGCAAGCCTCTTCTCAGCCTATCTTCTCTGTGTCCTAAATGGGCTAGACCAATAAGCTTCAGGTGGACAGAGAGAGATCTGAAACTGAAACTGCTCATAGGATGTCAGCTAATGTGGATGGTGGCCAGTGTCTGGAATCAGTTCTGCCTGTATGTTCTGTGTTACAGATGTGCCAGGCTGCTAAGTGGCTGGGGGCCAAGAGAGATTGGAGCCCAAAGCTGTTCTGGTGCTTTCCAGGCCGTTTTGAGATGGCAGAGGTCTGCCTATCTTCTCTGTGACCCAGATGGGCTAGGCCCATAAGGAACTGGTGGGCAGAGAGAAATCAGATCCCAAGCTGCTCACAGGATGGCAACTAATGGGGATTGTTGCTGGTGCAGGAACTCAGCTCTGCCTGTCTGCTCTACATCCCAGATCAGGTAATCAGCAGACAGGTGGAGAGAGCCCAAAGCTGCACAGGTGTCTCACAGTCTTTCTCAAGATGTCGGCTAATAGGGGTTGTCTCCTGGGAGTTTTCTGTGGATTATCTGGGTGGCCAGGGGTTATAACCACCCATGCTTCACAAAATGTAGATTCCTCTCACCTGGGAATCAGGAGCACTAGGGTTTTGTAACTCTCAGTTTGGTCTTTAGGCTGCTGTGCAGTCCTAGTTGTCCTGCTGACCAGAAGCAGTGTGTGATCAGCACCATCATCTTGGATTTCCTCAAGTTCTTTATATATTTTGGATATTAGCCCTTTGACAGATGTAGTTTTGGTGAAGATTTTTCCCAGTCTGTAGGCTGTTGTTTTGTTCTGTTTACAGTGCCTTTTGCCTTATAAAAGCTTTTCAGTTTCATGAGGTACCATTTATTAATTGTTGACTTTAGAGCCTGAGCTGTTGGTGTTCTGTTGAGGAAGTTGTCTCCCATGCCAATAAGTTTATGGCTCTTCTCTACTTTTTCTTCTAACAGAGTTAGTGTGTCTGGTTTTTGTTTGGGGCTGTTTGTTTGTTTGTTTGTTTGTTTTTTGCGACAGAGTTTCTCTGTGTAGCCTTGGCTGTCCTGGGTTCACTTTGTAGACCAGGCTGGCCCCAAGCTCAGAGTGATCCACCTGCCTCTGCCTCCTGAGTGCTCAGATTATAGGTGTATGCCCAGCTATGTGTCTCATTTTAGGTTGAGGTTTTTAATCCATTTACACATGAGTTTTGTGCTTGGTGATAAACATGGATCTACTTGCATTTTTCTATATGTAGGCATCCAGTTAGACCAGCACCATTTGTTGAAAATGCTTTCTTTTTTCCATGGTATGGTTTTGGCTTCTTTGTCAAAAATCAAGTGTCCATACATATGTGGGATAATTTCCATGTCTTCTATTCAATTACACTGATCAACAGCCTATTTCTATGCCAATACCATGCTGTTTTTATTACTGTTGCTGTAGAGTACAGCTTGAGATCTGGGATGGAGATTCCTCCAGAAGATCTTTTATTGTACATGATTGTTTCAGCTATTCAGGGTTTTGTTTTGTTTTGTTTTTCCATTTGAAGTTGAGAATTGATCTTTCAAAGTCTGTAAATCAGATTGGCAAAGAAGAAAAACTCAAGTGACAGCACACACTGGTGAAGATGTTGAGAAAGAGAAATATTCCTCCATTGCTGGTGGGAGTACAAACTTATACAACAGCTTTGGAAATAAATCTGGTACTTTCTCAGAAAATTAGGAATAGTGCTACCTCAGGATGCAGATATACCACTCCCGGGCATACACCCAAAAGATGATCCACCATAAAACAAGGACATTTGTTCAAATATATTCACAGCAGCTGAGTGAGGTAACCCAGACCCAGAAAGACACACATGGTAATACTCATTTATACTTACAAATAGATATTAGCCCAACATAGATGTACCCTGAGAGACTGTACTAAGCAGGGGATTCGGACAGATATTAGGACACACAGCCAGACCCTGGGGGAAGCTCTGTGAGTTGTATGAAAGAGATGGAGGATGAAAGGATCCAGAGGGCTCATGAGCCCCACATGGAGACCATCAAGGCTTGTGGATCTAGGCCCAGAGGAGCCTGCACAAACTGGTATACCAAAGACATTTCAGGAAGAGGAGCTAGACCCTCTGTTCAGATGTAGCAAATGGACAGCTCATTCTCCAAGGGAGGAAATTGGAAGAGAAGGAAGTGCCTCTGAAAAAAACTCTGGTGTCCAGGATTTGATCAATGAGCTTTGTGGGGAAGCCTTGTGGAATGCAGGCTATCCTGATGAGACCTCGTAGGCTGTGGTCCAAAGGTGGAGGAAATAGCATCACCCATCAGAGTTCTAGGGGAAAGAAATAGGGTGGAAGAGGGTGGTAGGGTGGCAATAGGAAGATGAGAGCGAGGGGATAACTACTCGAGTGTAATGTAAATAAATTATAATTTCAAAAAAGACTAAGAAGAATGTGAGTTTTTAAACTTAGATCTCAGATATGCATCTTTTGTTACTTATTATGAAGCTAGTGATCTAACTAATATATTTTCCTATGTTAATTAAGACCACTAGAAGCCATTTACTTTCAGTTGGCAGCCAGTGATACATTGTTCTTCTCAGGTATATAATTTATCCCATATTATAATTTCTCAGATATAATTTATCCCCCATATGATAGTTGCTCCTACACTGCCTTGTGTCCCTATCACAAAGGACATTGGTTAAGCATGGTTTTGTTTTTAAGCTTTCTATAATTAGGAAAAATAAAATGTAATTACAACATTTTTCTTTCCCTCTCTTTCCTTCAACTGCTTCTAAACTGCTTCTAATACTGTCTCCCTCCCTCTCAAATTCATAGACACTTTTTTTTACTATTGTTATCTATACACATATAAATGAGTAACTATATGAATATAATTTTCTATGTCTATTTATTGTGCTTGTTTACATATGACTTCAGGGCTGAGAACATGGTATTGGGTAACCATAGTTGTATAATTCTCTCTCTCTCTCTCTCTCTCTCTCTCTCTCTCTCTCTCTCTCTCTGTCTTTCTCTGTGTCTCTGTCTCTGTCTCTCTCTGCCTCTCTCTCTCTCTCTCTCTCTCTCTCTCTCTCTCTCTCTCATACTCTTTAGTTGTCCATACTTCTTTGTCTTTGGGTGGGGTCCTCTGAGATTTTTTTTATACATTAGTATGTCCTTTTGTGTTGACATTGTTCATGTTTTATTTAAGAAGCCATATTGTTGAGTTCTCATGGGTGTGATTTTCTTGTAATTTCTAGAGAGAAAAACTCACAGCAGGCATCCCAGTTCTCTGGCTCTTACAATATTTCTGCAGCCTCTTTTATGATGTTCCCTGAGACTTAAGCATATTGTGGTTGTATTGTGGATGTTCAAGTTGGGACTGGCTACCTCACAATCAGTTTCTCTCTGTATTTTGATGAGCTATGACTTTCTGTAATGGTCTCTATCTGCTTAAATAGAAGTTTCTTTGATATGAAATGAGAGTTAACCTTGTGTGCCCTAAAAGATAAGTATTTAAAATGCAGTTAGGATTTATACTGGTTTCATAGAGTGGTAATAATAGGTTCTTCTCTAGGTCCCCTGACCTCATTAAACCTGCATAGTTGATTATGTTTTAATGACCAGGCATGGTTCCCTTCCAGTTAAGCAAACTCTGACTAAATTAAATATCTGTTGTTACTGCCAAAATTAAAATACTACTATTGTACCTTTGTAAATATCTTGCCACACTGATGATTTGTAATACATCTGTGTTGTAGTTAAGGTTATGAGGGAAGGAAAGCACTTATTTGGCTTAAACTTCCACATCATAGCCCATATTTGAGGCATGTCAGAGCAGAAACTCAAACAAACAGGACAGGAACTTGAAGATAGGAGCTGATGCAGAGTAAATGAAGGGAAACTTATTGCTGGATTGCAAATCATATCTTGTTCAGCTTCCTTATAGAACACAGAGTCACTATTAGAACCATCCATAATGGGCTGGGTCCTCAACCCTCAATCACAAATTAAGAATATGCTCTACACCTGGACTTTATAGAATCTCAATTGAGATTCCTTCCTTTCAGATAAATGTAGATTGTGTCCAGTTGACCTAAAGCTAGCCAGCACAATCAAAAAATATGTGGGGATTGAAGAAAAAATCAATGCCAACACTAACCTCCACAAAGAACTAGCATAGGTTAAGAAGTCTGCTTTTTCAAAGAAACATAAGGAAGACAACTCATCCAATCACAAAAGTAGGACATAAAATAGGAAACATTGCATGAATAACATAATGACTACTGTATCTATGTAGTTTCATCTCTGTTCTTTGATACTCAACAATTGAGCAGTGTGCCTTGGATTATCATTAATCACCAGAACCCATAGGTAGAAGAAAGAAGCTGATAGTTGAAGAAAACAAGAATGCCTAGAATCTGCCAGACAATTTTGGACAATTTTGACCCTATATTTATTCAGAGAATAAGGAACCTGCTTTGGCTCTACCTCTCAAGATTTATTCAGTTTCTTCAGCACACTCTAATCTGGAACCATAGTGAGAAAATGATGCTGGAAGTAAGAGTACAACACTTAATCAAATTCTATATAGAACAGTTTAGTGTTAAAATCTGTGGCACAAAGGTAACAAAATATTGTACAGAATATAAAGGAGAGTCATGGCAAATGTCCTTCACATCATTGATTGTGTTTATTGTTTGCTTTTGTTTATTGTGAAGTAGTTATAAATGAGATTGTTTCCACATTTTTTAGCATTTTTGTTATTTTTTATTCCTCTCTCATTTATTACATTCCATCCACAGTTTGCCTTTCTCCCCTCCCCTAAGCCTTTCCTCTTCACTCCACACCACTGCAGAATATATGAATAATAATAACAATTTTATGAAAGAGAGGAGGACTTACAGTGTGTTAAGCAAGTTTATTTCCAACCTAAACAAGCAAAGACAAATAAGAGAAGTGTTATCAAGTTTCCAAATATGTGTGCTGGGATTCTAGTAAACTATGTATTGGATTAATATCACCTGGGCTCTATTTTTACCTCTCTTAAGATTTTACTTTTATCTTTTCCTTTCAGTGGCCTCTTTCTAGTATTCTGAGTGTTTTATGGACTTCAAATTAAGCAAAGCACACAACATAAAGCTTCAAAACTAAGACTGACATATGTGTGAGAACATGATATCTTTGACTTTCTGTGTCTGGCTTACCTAACTCAGCAAAATTATCCACAGACTCATCCATCTACCTGAAAATTTTATAGTTTCACTTTTCTTTACAGATGAAAAATCCATTGTTGATCAGTTTTTAGACATCTAGGCTGGTCCTATGTCCCAGCTATTGTGAATAGAACATCTGTGAACATATATGAGCATTTAGCTATGTTTTAGGACCTGCAACTCTTATGGTATATGCTCAGGAGTAGTATAGCTGAGTTACATTGAAGCTATATTTTTAGATTCCTGAGGAGCTGTCAGTGATTTTTCTCAATGAATGAACTAATTAATACTACCAACAAAAGTACTTGAGTGTTTCCCATTGCCACACAAAGGATATTAAAAAAAGTTGTATGCAAATAGTTTTATTCATGTTATATGTATACACATATAGACATATTAATATAAGTGATTTAATTTGAAATTACCATGCACAGTGGATAATTATTCCAATTAAAAAGCCCAAGTGCTACATTTGAGATACAACTCACCCAGTGGTTGGTCAACGGTGTCTTACAGACCCCCCCAAACAATAAAAAATATTACCACTATTCTTGATTGCCAAAAAGAACTTGATCCTGTGACCCTATTGCTGAATAATTCACACATATTGGTTACCAAATGTAGAAAAACAATACAGTACTGACCAGTAAACTTCTTCTATGCAATCTAGCATTTATGATTCCAGACAGTATTATGAAGACTGCTTTGGCAAGGAAAGTGATCAACAATCCTACCCAGTTGTTAATCCTGCAAGCTATACTAGTGATCAGTATGGCAAGATATACCCATGGATAAAATAACAGCACTTTTTGCTTATTTTAAATCCCATGCCAAAGAAGAAGACACATGTATGGTACTACAAGATTATCCTATGGGTACAATTATAGCATTAATATAATGGTGATGATTAACTTTTTTTATTATTATTTTTAAGTCCCACTCTAAAAAAGAAGGTGCAAATCTGGCCAAGACTCTATGGTTGAGAAATTCATTGGACACAGGGATAAACCTATTACTATTATCTTAGTGTCTTAGTTAGGATTTCTATTACTGTGAAGAGACACCATGTTCACGACAACTCTTAAAAAAGGAAACTATTTAATTGAGATTCTCACAGATTCGGAGGTGTAGTCCATTACAATCATGGCGGGAAGCAGTGTAGTGTGTAGGCAGACATGGTGCTGGATAAGGAGCCAAGAGTTCAACATCAGGATGAGCAGGCAGCAGAGAAAGAATGAGCCACTGGGCCTGGTTTGATCATTTGAAGCCTCAAAGGCCAAACTAGTGACACATTTTCTCAAACAACTTCACACTTTCTAATACTGCAACTCCCTAATGATCAAGCATTCAAATGTATGAGTCTTAGGGGGACATTCCTATTCTAAACATCACACTTATACAGAGATATAGTAACAAACTGCCCATTAAATTTGCATCTCTTTCCTCATATCTTACTGTAACTGTCAGATCTCTCTGGAGAAGTTTCTTTGTTCTGTGGCTGCTAATTATTATAGAAACTTCCAACTAGTAAAAGAAAAGAGAATAAGTGACTTTGCAATCTTCAGGACCAAATGGAATATCTATATCATTACATATTCTTCTGTTTTCATTTTATTTCAAAATTAATTTCTAAGCGTTCACACAATATATTTTGATCATATTCTTTCATCTCCCTGAATTGCTCTAAGACCCTTCTTACCTCCCTAGCCATTCAACATCATATTCTTCATCTTCTCTCCCCTTTCTCTCTCTCTCTCTCTCTCTCTCTCTCTCTCTCTCTCTCTCTCTCTCTCTGCCTCTCTCTCAAACAAACAAACAACAACAAAAATGAAAACAAAACTGTATTTAAAAAACTACCAAACCATAACAACAAAAATCAGACAAAAATACATAGACTCTATTCTGTGATGACTAAATACTTCTGAGGATGAGATGTGCTCTGGAGTGTGGTTGATGTACCAACTGCCATTTTAGTGTAGAAAACTGATATCCCTACTAATAGCATTTTCTTTCTAGCACCATGAGTACTCATTGGTAGGAATGACTATTGTAGTTGTGCATTTGTTTGATTTCTCCATGTTCCATACTGTAAGTGGTGCTTTCAACAATATGTCCATACAGTCGTATAGTGGGGATTAACTTATAAAATTTGCAGTAGCCTCTATTATTTTGGAGGAGTCAAGAAGGTATAATCCATTTCTGTTCCTGGGGGTTTTACTTGGCAGTTTATAATGTCTACTTTTGTTTTAAGAGGGAGAAGGAACATGAAATTGGGTGAGTAGGAAGGGTGGAATAAGCTGTGGGCAGTGGGGGAGGTGAAATAATATGAAAAACTATATTATATGGAGTTCTCATGTAATAAATAAAACCACCTAAATATTAGTAATACAAAAACTTTAAATAATAAAACATTTTAAAAATATTTCCTTATACTACCATCAGAAAGATCAATTGATAAGTATGCCAGTTTTTTTAAAACAAAGTGATACTTTACTAATTATGTGAAAATCAGAGTATGTGTGCTTTGAAAAAAAGTAAGTTGTAATCTGTATCAGTGGAACCTGTTCCCTCTGTCCAAGATCTTTGCTATAGCAAAGATAGCCAGGATTATTTAGCCCCAGAGTCTATCTCAAATGAATAAAACTGAAAGTTGTAAAACACATACTAACATTTTCTCTGACTTAAGTTAAAGCTGGTAAAGCTATTAGATGTCAGAAATCTCAGGGAATTGCTCTGAAATATGTAAATAATTAATCAAAAAATCTTGGTATTATTTTGACAGATGTGGTCAGTAATGTCACCTGGGTTAAAGTCAGCAGGAATGAGACATGTAAACTGGAAAGGAGAAAAAGCCTACCCCAAGAATGGTAATGACTTTTTTAAAAAAGTGTATACCATGGAAGGTAGCCAAGATTCTGATAAGTAAAGGAATCTGTAGCATCTTCCCATAACGCTTCATTACCATAGTACCTGGAAATGCTATAAAACACTAGGAAACTATTTTCATTCATTTTTGGATCATGAGAAAAGTGAAGTAATAATATAAACATGTGTAAGCTGACATATGATTTATGAATACAAGCACACCACATAAAATGTCTAACATATATGTACAAGTAAAGTATTGAATGATTTAAACATTCTAAATCCAGAATAACCAACCACAAACCAAGAAAATTTTCTTTGTATGATGTTGGTGTCTCACCTTCTCTAATTGCAAACAGGTAAATCCGCCATAAAAATATCACTGTGGAGAGTTGTCATAGAAAGTAAAAACATCTATTGTGTGGCCAAAATATGTTATTCTTTAGCATATGCCCAAAGTACATTACATCCTACTTCCCTAATACTTGCTCATCCATGTTTATTGCCAGTCTCTTCAGAATAGCTAAAAATTGAAACAACCTAAGTGTTCTAATGATTAATAAATATTGAAAGTATGACACATATACACAGTAAAATTATATTCACCTAAAGAAAAAGAAAATCATGAAACTTTTAGACAACTGAGTAGAACTGGAATATATAATACAGTGTGAGGAAACACAGACCCAGGAGGATAAATACTATGGCTTCTGTCTTATTTAGGGTTGTTAGAGCTCAATCTTCAGACATGAGTCTATAACCTGTAGTAGGCACAGGTTATACATACAAATAACATACAAAATAAATACAAAAAAATAAGGCATAGAAACTCTATGGAAGAGAGTAGCATAACATTACATGGATGCTATGATGAGGGATGGGAATAACTAGAAGGTTTGAACTTCAGAGGAAAGGGTAAAAGCTACAGAAGGAGGGAGATGTTGGAAGAAAAATAAATAAACAGAACTAGCATTATTTGAAAAGTCATGGAGAATTCATATTATTTCATATTTTCCTAAGTTACATTATATATATATATATATATATATATATATATATATATACACATATATGCATATAGATAGATATACATATAAATATAATAAATCTAAGATATTTGAAGTGACAACACTCCCTCCAGGAGCCATAAACTAACAAAAAATTGTAGGAAATCCATATTATTTCATATTTTTCTAAATTACATAAGACGGGTTCTTGTGCTTGGTGTTTTTGTTAGTCTGTGCTTCGTATGGTGAAGCATTGTCCACCCAAGTGGTTTAAGTTCCTTGAAGATGGTGTGTGTGTGTGTGTGTGTGTGTGTGTGTGAGAGAGAGAGAGAGAGAGAGAGAGAGAGAGAGAGAGAGAGAGAGAGAGAGACTCATTATGTGTATATTTTAAGTAAATGTAGAGTAATGAGATTTCTTAAGATTTTTATAAAACAATATTGTTATTGTTCTCTTATCCCTCCTTCACCTTCTGAATTGATATCTCCCCCCCTTGACTCCATCTCCCACTCCTTATCATTTGTATCCTGTTGCTCGCTTCCCATATTGCTAACCACACCAAGGATTTCTTTATACTTTGTACTCTCTGTGGTTATTCCATGTTGTATACTCACATTTGAGGAATTGGATGTAAGAAATGCAGATGAGAGAGAACATGGAATTTTGTCTCTCTGGATTTGGCTTATCTCACCAATTTTATCTTTCTAGTTCCATTCATTATGTGACATTTTCACAGTTTTATTTTTCTTTACAGATGAATAATATAATATTTTGTATATGTACCACATTTTCATCATCATTTAATCTGTTGAAGGGCATTTAGGGTGCTTCCATTTCTTGGCTATTGTGAAAAGAACAACAATAATCATTACTGAAAAAATATGTCTAGTCATTTAAACTTATGCCAAGTAGTGGTACAGGTGAGCCATATGATAAATTTATTTTAGTTTTTGAAGATTCTCTATACTGATTTCCAGAGTGATTGCTCCACTTTGCATTCCTACAAACAGTGAATGAGGTTTCCTTTTCTCCACAACCTCACCAGCAGTTGCTGTCCTTTGTTTTTTGACCTTAACCATTTTGACTGAAGTGAGAGGAAATCTCTTAGTTGTTTTAGTTTAGATTTCCTTAATTGCTAAGGAAGATGAACAGCTCTTGAGAGATTTCTTAGCCATTTAATTTTTTTCTATTGATAACCCTTTATTTGCATTCCTAGCCCATGCGTCAAAATTTCTATTTATTGAACTAAGTTTTGAAATCTTGCATTATTTTCATTATTTAATTTAAGTGTGTATTTGTATTTTCTTCAGTATCAATGAAACATTTTTTGTTAACGTCTTGGATTTGTATTCATTTCTTCTTTAAATTCTTCGAATTCTTTGATAAAGTTTTTTGAGCTTTCTTCTAAATCCTGTGTCCTGAAGTTCATTTAAATAGTTCTTATTAGAGAGAAAATATTTATAGCACTCCTGAGCTTGATGGGAGACTTTTTGTTTGGGCCATTGTTTTTCTGGTTTGAGCTGCTCATGTGGACTTATTTCTTTGGTTGTGTGAATGATGTAATAATTAGGCTTTCCTTAGATTGAATCAGTTCAGGAGAGGAATGACCTCATATAAGCCAGGTAAGGCTTGTAGGTGAGCTGCTTAAAAGACCAAGCAAGTATGACTTTCAAACTAGAGGTCTGAAACCAGGTTTGTGGGTTGGTAGAAGACAGCCCATGGAGAAAGGGGAGGTAAAGGCAAGAAACACCTTTCACAGGAAATATGGCTCACACACAAGTTTATGGGTCTGGAACTCAGCTTGTGGGCTTTCACATGACAGTGTGTTGGTGTAATGGTGGGAAAAGAGAGGAGACTCTCTAAGGAAAGTGGCATGTACACACACAGATAGGCTTCACAGGCTATGGTTCTAGATGCAGGCTTGTGGGTTTGCAGGTTTGCAGGAAGGGGAGAAGGAGAAAAGGCACCTTACCTAGGAAAGATGGTGCATATGTAAAGTAGGTTCATGGGACACATGTTAGTAATTTTGATGAACCTAGAAGTGTACACACTATTCAGTTTTTATTATTGAATAGAACACAGGTTTTTAAAGTATTCCATAATAATATTCTGAATTTCCTTACTGTCTGTTGTACTGTTTCTTTGTTCATTTGTGATTACTATTCATTGGTGACATCTCATTAGGCCAAAGATCTGACATTTTTATTAATCTATTCAATGTATCAGCTCTCATATATACATACATATATTTTAGTCTTTGTAGCATTGACTTTGAATCTGGTTAAATAGTTTCTCCTATTATTGTTTTGATTTCTTCACATTTACCAGTTGGGAGTTTGGTTTATTTTTCCATTTATTGTTATTATTATTATTATTATTATTAATTTATTCCATTTACATCCTGATTGCAGCCCCCCTCTCTTCTCTCCTCCCAGTCCCATTCTTCCTCACTCTTCCCCATTTTTGAGTTGCATCATGAAGTTTTAAAAAAAGACACAGCTCAGAAATATAATTTTCTCTCTAATGGATGCTTTTGATGTGTATCAGACATTTTGTTGTATTTTGTTTTCATTTTCATTTTATTCCAGGATTTAAAAAACATTCTTTTCTTGATTCCTCCTTTTTCTACTCAGCATTTTGTAGTGCAATCTTTAACCTCCCTGATTTTGTGTAATTATTACATATTCATTTGCTGTTGATTTTAAGTGTTATGGCATTATGGTCAGATAAGATAGATGAATTTAGTTTAGTTTTAAAAAATTTACTAAGATGGATTTTGATCCCCAATATGTGATGTTTTTTTCACGATTTTGAATGCAAGATTGAATAAGCTGATCTAGTTACACAATTGAAAAAACAAAAAGCTTCAAAAAGAAAGAGGTATTTTATCAACTAGTCAAAATAAATAAAAGATAAGTCAGGTCAGTGACTTATAAGAAGTATTCACATTCAGCCAGAAATTTTTATTTCTTTTCCAAAAATTACATATTTACTCTGCTGTGAACACTATTAGATATTTATTGGTTCCCTCTGGCAAGTCACTTTTCATCACTATTTTTCAATTTGGTCCTATCTCTCCCCGTTGTTAAAGAAATTCATTAGTAAATATATCTATGGTAACCCCTTTCAACAAAGCATAACAATGGTGTTTCACAATGTTCATTTATAATTATTAATATGTAATGCCAAAGGACTGTGTCATTACTTCTCAGAAACCCAGCCTTTCTTCAACACGTTGTTTCTCTCTGTTACAATAAACATGCACTTTTGCACACATTGAGCAGAACACTTCACACATTTTCTAGTTCACCTCTCTGTGATCTGTTAGCTATAAGCTGCAATATATATATATTATTCTATATCTTTATTAATTGAATAAAAATTTTGTATATGTTTACAATGTATTTTGATAATATTCACATCCATATCCACCTACTAATTCAGCCCAGCTCTCCCCACTCTTTTGCTCATTTCTATCTATTGTCTCTTATTATAGTAACTTACCATGTTGAATTTGAGCTATCCATATGCTGATTGGTGTGGGCCATTCACTTGAATGTGGTTGGCATACCAGTTACCACTCCTTTAATGATTTACTCTTCCTCCCCAAGTAGCCAGCAACTGTCAAAGTTCCTCAGTTGAGGTCATGCCTTACAAGCTCCTCATACATCCATATTGGAATATTAACTAGCTTGATCTTGTGAAGGCAATCACACATCCCTAAATATTCAAAAGATACAGTTTTCCTCTTGTCTTTCTGGGACCTCTTGCTTTTACAATCTCTTTGCTCCTCCAAGCCTCTGCCAACTTCTGCAATGGTCCCTGAACTTTAGGGAAAGAGAAGTGATACAGATGTCACTTTTGTGGACCAGCACGCCACTATATTTTGTGCATTTTGATAAGATGTAAGTTTCTGCATTAACCACAATACATCCATGGGTCAAAGGAAATTCTCTAGTAAGGTTTGGGAGCTACAGTAATTTGTGAGTATAAAGAACATATAAATTTTGAGGGCAATATAATACTATGTCCTTTTAGCCAAATAATCGTAGTGGATCCATCTTTTAGGTTTATGGGCTTCCCATCAGTGGGTACTGAGCCACAGTATATGGTTATATGGTTTTGTTTTTGTTTATTTCTTTGTTTTGTTTTGTTTTTGTTTGCCTATTTGTGTGTATGTGTGTGGGGGGCAGGGGGGCTTACATTTAATGAGAAATCAGATGGTTACCATACAACACTCGTGGACCCATGGGTCTTTTTTTTTCCTTCCTAAGTAATCACCAGAAAGCCTTCTTGTATCATGAAAGTTAGACACTAGAAAGTAAGCTTCCTAGTCAGTATCAAATTTTATCCATGTCTTGTGATAATTATGTGTTGTGTCTTAAGTAATAGGACCTTACCACCAAGTTCTGGTGGACAGTCCAGAACAATGGCAATAGCATTATTAATCTGGATGCCTCAGAGACATCCTTCAAATATAGCTCTTTTTATTTGGCAACCTATGGCTCTAGGAAATAACATTTTCCCCCAGGTACCAGGATAACTTCAATAAATCTCCAGATCCAGAGATACACATTAAAGGGATGGGGAAGAGAGTGGGATTAGTATGCATATCATGAAATTCACAGATTACATAAAATTTTATTAAAAAGTGTACACATATACATATATATGAATTGCATGCAGGTATGTGATAGTATGCTTCCATATATCATTTTTAAAGCTCTTAAGTGTTATTCTTCTCACAACTTCAACTCCACACAATCATTCTTCACTCTCCCAAGCCAACTCTCTATTTCTTTTATTCTCTTTCCCCCCTTCATATCATCTCTGTGTTAATAGATCTCCCTCCGTTATGATTTTTCTCTTTCTCCACTGATACTTACTTTATAGTTTCTTAGGATGTACTAGTATTTCAAGCCACTGTCTGTTATTGAGACTAAATAAGTCAATGTTCCATATCTAAGATCCCTATGATAGCAATTAGCCAGTCTGGGTTTGCAGAAATTTTTCTCTTTTTTAAATGGATACACCATTTAAATTGTCTCTCTGAAAGATTGTGTTCATCTCTCTACTTCATAGATGAAAATGCATTTCTAAAGGGGCACAAGCAGTGTTTATAAGATCCCAAGACTTCTAGAATTGTAGCGAGACAGTGTTTGCCAGTTCCATGGGTTTTGTTCATTTGTTTGCTTGTTTTTGTTCTTGTTGTTTTAAAATATTATTTCTATTGCTTGTTTAAACGCTGAGGCTCCTGGATATCATTGTGCTGTGCCCACAGTATTTCAGTGTGTGGACAATGTAAAAGTAATTAAGTAAAATGTCTACAATAGTAACAGACATCTCTTCATGTACTAGATAACTCATTTAAGACAGGAAGAGTTTGATTACAGAGAAATAAATTTGTAACCCTGATCTACATCAAGAAAAACATAACCATGTGTTCTGAAAGCTTGAGGGAAAGACACTCATTACATTTTCCTCCTAGATTCTCCTTAATAAAAATATTACTTTTAATTTAATAATACAAGATAGATTTGTGTGAGGCCCATCTGAAATAGTAAGTCAGGCAACTAGTTCTGAAGACATAATTTTAATGAAAGCAAAATGGAGAGATATGAGTCATCTGCCTGAGAAACGGGCTGTGCAAGTGTAGCTTCTACTCTTTTTATATGCTCCAGGAAAGGAATAAAAGTCTGATGAAAAAATTACAAGTCTGTCTTATGTCTACCTTCAGGGAATCCAGAAAGAATATTTGTTTCCTTTGGGGATTTTTGTGTAAATTTCATTTTGATACTTAGAATGCTATAAATAAGTGGCCAGAACAAGGCATATGAAGTCATGAAAGAAGAACTAACTTTAAGGGATGAGAACATTTATGTTATGAAGGCATATATTTGCTTCAAATTTACTTATTTTATATTTTTAAAGGTATTTATTACAAATCCATGATTACTACAAGCCATGTCATTATTTTTCTGTACTAAACTGCTTATTTTATTCTATACTAAAAATTTCACACACACACACACACACACACACACACACACACACACACACACACACCACAAGAACACATGTGTTTAATACTTCATAATGTGATCCATTCTAGAATGTTTTAACTCCCATTTGACTAGAGCATATGCTCCAAGTATCCTTCAGTAAAAGAACTTCCTACTTTCTCAGAATGACAGGTCTTTCACACTTCCAAACCCACCCTTCACAAACATATATAGCCAGCCTGAGTAGACAAACTATGAATGTTTATACACTTGCATTTCCATCCTATACAACTGTACAAGTACTCTGCATAGTTTAGAATTCTGCAGAGCAAAAGCTTGTATCCTAACACAGTCTCATTTATGTATTTTTAAATAATGAGTTGCAAGTCTTTCAAATAGACTTGCTGACTGATAGCTAAACTGATTGATATGATCAACTAAATACATTTACATATGTCCCTAATTATTAAATAAAAAATATTAAATGTGTCCAATATTCTGCCTGAATCGAGGTACTTTAGAATACTACTTGTCAGATTCTGCCTACAATTATAATAAATGAAATCAAAATAAATGTACTCCAATTTAAAGCTTTCTATTTTAAGTTTGACATCTGTGGAGAGGCATTTTATTTCTCTCCTTAGATCTGTTTCCCATTGTTTTCTGCCAGATTCTAAACTTTCAAAACTATTGCTCTGTGCTGGCCATAATCTACATTAACTGCCATAGCAGCTTTTGGCTTCAATCTCTCTCCACCCAGCTGACGCTTACTGGCCTAATGCAGCTAGGACACAGAGCAGACAGACTGAACAGAGACATGCATCAACCACACTCTACATTAGCTGCCAACATATAAGCAATTTCTGGCTTGCATCTCTCTTTGCCTGCCTGAAGATTACTGGCCAGATGCAGCTAGAACACAGAGCAGATAGTCAGAACTGAATCCTGCACGGGCCTCAATCCACATTAGCCTTTAACCAAAACTAATCAAAGAGACAAGGAAAGACACTTCATCCTCATCAAAGGAAAAATACACCAAGATAATATCTCAATTCTGAACATCTAGGCCCCAAATGCAGGAACACCCACATTCATTAAAGAAACATTACTAATGCATAAATCAGCCATTTAACCACACGCATTAATAGTGGAAGACTTCAACACCCCACTGTCCCCAATAGACAGATCATCAAGATAGAAAGTAAATGGAAAAACAAGGCAACTAATAGACATCCTGAAGCAAATGGACCCAACTGATATCTACAGAAAATTTCAACCAAACACAAAAGAATACACTTTCTTTTCAGTATCTCACAGAACCTTCTCCAAAATTGACCATATCCTGATCTTAAACTATTCTGTAGAGCAAAAGTAATAAAAAATAGCATAATACTGGCATGGAAATAGGATAATTGACCAATGAAATCAAATAAAAGACCCATAAGTAAACCCACATACCTCTGGACACTTGACTTCTGACAAAGATGCCAATGGAAAAATTTCAACAAATGGCACTGCTCTACATGGAAGTCTACATGCAAATAGATCCATACTTATCACCCTGCACAAAACTAATGTCCAAGGGGATTAAAGACCTCAGCATAAAACAAGACACACTCAAGGAAGAGCCTTGAGCTAGTTGGCACAAGAGATAACTTCCTGAACAGAATACCAAGAGCTCACACTCTAAGACCAACAATTATTAGTGGGACCTTATGAAACTAAAAAGCATATGTAAGGCAAAGGACACTGTCAACAGAACAAAATGACAGCTTACAGACTGGGAGAAGATCTTCACCAACTCTGTATGTGACACAGGGTTAATATGCAAAATTAAAATTGGGTTAGAGCACTAAACAGAATTCTAAATAGAGGAATATTGAGTGGCTAAGAAACACTTAAAGGAATGCTCACCATCCCTTGTTATCAGGGAAATGCAACTTAAAACTCTGCGATTCCATCTTACACCTTTCCAAATGGCTACAATAAAAAACTCAAGTGACAGCACATGCTGGAGAGGATGTGGAGAAGGGGGAAAATCCTCCTTTGCTGGTAGGAGTGCAAACTTGTACAACTACTTTGACAATCAATTTGGTGCTATCTCAGGAAATTGGCAATAGTTATACCTGAAGAGCCAGACATACCACTCATTGGAATATACTCAAAAGATGCTCCACCATACATCAAGGACATTTGATCAATTATGTTCATAGCACCATTATTTTTAATAAGCTGAATCTGGAAACAACCTAGATGTTCCTCAATTGAATGTTTAAAAGTGATGATAGCTTCATGATGTAACTAATTTCTTCTGCCTTTTAAACATCATTTCATACTCTTGGTGTTGCATAGGTTTTTCCATTGAATTGTCTTCAGTTAACCTTTCGAGTCTCCTGTATGTTTTTCTTCCAGAAGGCTCAATCTATATTACACACAAAAATATACTCTTTGGGTTTCTGTTAAAGATCAGCCATGAACGCATTAAGTGAGGATAATCTTCAGCCAAGTAAGAATGAAGAACTATGTAAATAGGAATATTTTTGCCTATCAAGACTTCTGTGTATATTTATGTGGGTAAACACTTGAAATGTGTATTCATATTTGGGAATATAAAGAGCTGGTTTACTCAAAAAATGAATTTTTTTCCACTATTTAAAAAGTATTTACAGACTCTTCAATTCTTTATCTACAACCCGTAAAAGAAAAACATGAATATCTGCTGACAAACCAAGTAACTCTCCACATCTCTTTAGCTCAAAACCATTGATCCATGCCTACAATTTAATGGAAAATATACCCATATTATAAGTTTCTCTGTTCTGTGACTTGGATACATTATTTAATATCTCTAGGCCTATTTCCTGAAATGTGGATGATAGAGTGCAGAATGTTGTTGACAAATTGAATAGGTTTTGCAGAGTCTCTTATACTTAGTAATTCCAATAAATTATTGATCAGCATTAAGTATTCCACATTCTTCAAGGTCAAGATAGCATCCTTAACTCCAGAAATCATTTGTTTATTTTCTCAGACTTATAAGACTTCCATTAACATTAAATTCTTAAATTTTTTTTAATTAATAAGAAACATATAACTTTTGTTCACAGTGGTGATCATAGAGTAGGATTCATGACTTTTGCCTTTTGCTTCTAAGCCTAACCTATTGGCGGGTAAAAAATAAATAGAAAACACTTGCCAATTTCTGTTTTTCCAACATGGACTGCTGTTAGGAAAGGTATAATTCATCAGTCTTTTTTCTAGTTTTTATTGGATTCATGTGTCATCTTGACATCATCAAAGATAATAGCAGAATTATATATCTCTTTCCTCTTGTAAATGTACAAGGTTATCTTGCAGTTTCCCAAGCTATAAAAGATATTCTTACTTGTAAATGCTCTGTTCTAATCCTAAACCTTGTGAAAAGATATCGTCTATAAATTTGACTTCAGGAAAGATAGTATCTTCTGTAGTTAATCAAAATAGCATAGATTATGCTGAAGGAATAAACTTGTTCAAATTTCATCAACTTAACAACTGGTATAATATGACAATTTTTATCATCCTTAGAGAAAATACTGCTGCAAGTTCAAATGCCTCCCTACTGCAAAACTCCTTCATACTTTTCCTCCTCAATCAGTGCTGATGCAGCATTTTTTAACTCCCATCTGCATTGTCTTGAATACATTACATTTTAGGGTATAACATGGTAGGAAAATATCCAAGTCCTCCACTTAATCCCTTAAGTCTAAAGTTGAAACATAGCTCTTCCATTTATATCCCATTAGTTACATCCAGAATCACATAGTCCTGCCTAAGAGTAAAAGGCTTGAGAAATTATAATCCATTCATATGTTTGTTAGAGAGAAAACTGAGGATAAGGGCTTTACTCTCTAACTCACTTGTCTGGTCTGACTCTGCTTGATATTATAACATGACTTTCACTAGACCCCAAATATCATGAGGGAGGAGATTTAAACAACTTGTTCCCTAATACCATTCTGTAATGCTTCTGAAGCATATCTACTACAATATACAAGAACATTAACTTTACTCTTTTTATTTTTCTAATAGTTATTGAGCATTTGCCATGTAGCAGATTGTTCTAGGTCATGGCACAAAGACCATAAACTAAATATGCACATATATCTAACCTCATGCAACCTTAATTTTATTGTTAAAGAAAACAAATCAAAATTAGATGAAATATATAATAAAATATTTATGAATTGGAAGTATAGACAAAAGACAGCAAAAAAAAAAAAGAGGGATTATGATAGGAGTATGGACAAATACAAGTTCTCTCGATACCAGAGCAGGGAATCCTGGGATTCTAATGTTAATATACGTGATACAACAAGAAAATAGCAACGGTGAGACCATGAGCATTAGCCATCATCAGAAGCTACTAAGAGTTCCCTGTCATTCCTAAAGACACTGATATGAAGGCCTTGAAATAATCAGTTTCTGATTTTCCTTTCAACTTACATCAGAGGAAAGAGTACATTTTAACCAGAGATGATAGACAGGTTTAACTAGTTGTCTCTGTCATACACTTTCAGGCATGTTTTTAATGTTTTGTGTCCCTTTTTCATTCGAATAAGAATTACAGTACCATGTGTAGAGCCCAATCAAATATCCTTTCTTTTTTTTTTAATTAATTTATTCTTGTTACATCTCATTGGTTATCCCATCCCTTGTATCCTCCCATTCTTCCCTCCCTCCCATTTTCCCCTTATTCCCCTCCCCTATGACAGTTCCTGAGGGGGATTACCTCCCCCTCTATATGATCATAGGGTATCAAGTCTCTTCTTGGTAACCTGCTGACCTTCCTCTGAGTGCCATCAGGTCTCCCCGTCCAGGGGATATGGTCAGAGGTGAGGCACCAGAGTGTGTGAGAAAGTAATATCCCACTCTCCACTCTACTGTGGAGAGTGTTCTGTCCATTGTCTAGATCTGGGTAGGGGTTTAAGGTTTACCGCCTGTATTGTCCTTGTCTGGTGCCTAGTTTGAGTGGGACCCCTGGGCCCAAATCTGCCTATCATAATGTTCTATTTGTAGGCTTCTAGGACCCTCTGGGTCCTTCTACTTTGCCTTTCTCCCATGAATCTCACATCTAGAGTCACACTAGTATGTCCTCTCTTCTGTCTCTGTTTCCTGGTAAGTGAAGGCTTTTGTGGGACATGCCCGTTGGGCTAATATGCAGATATAAGTGAGTATATACCATTTGAGTCTTTCTGCTTCTGAGTTAACTCACTCATTATGATCATTTCTAGCTCAATCCATTTATCCACAAATTTTGGGAATTCCTTGTTTTTAATAGCTGAATAGTATTCCATAGTGTATATGTACCACAGTTTCTTTATCCATTCTGCTATTGAGGGACACTTAGGCTGTTTCCATGTTCTGGCTATTATGAATAAGGCTGCTATGAACATGGTTGAGCAAATTTTCTTGTTGTGTGCTGGAGCATCTTCTGGGTATATTCCAAGGAGTGGAATAGCTGGGTCTTGAGGAAGCCCTATTCCCATTTTTCTGAGATAGCACCAGATAGATTTCCAAAGTGGTTGTACTAGTTTGCATTCCCACCAGCAATGAAGGAGTGTTGCTCTCTCCCCACATCCTCGCCAGCATGTGGTGTCGCTTGAATTTTTTATCTTAGCCATTCTGATAGGTGTAAGATGGAATCTCAGCGTTGTTTTGACTTGCATTTCCCTGATGATTAAGGAGGTTGAGCATTTCTTTAAGTGTTTCTCAGCCATTTGATATTCCTCCATTGATAATTCTCTGTTTAGTTCCATGCCCCATTTCTCGATTGGGTTATTTGGTTTGGTGGTATTTAATTTCTTGAGTTCTTTATATATTTTGGATATTAGACCTTTGTCAGATGTGGGGTTGGTGAAGATCTTTTCCCAGTCTGTAGGCTGTCGCTTTGTTCTCTTTACCGTGTCACCTGCCTTACAGAAGCTTCTCAGCCTCATGAGGTCCCATTTATTAATTGTTGACATTAATGCCTGGGCTGTTGGTGTTCTGTTCAGGAAGTTGTCTCCTGTGCCAATATGTTCCAGGCTCTTTCCCATTTTTTCTTCTAAGTGATTTAGTGTCTCTGGTTTTATGTTGAGGTCTTTAATCCACTTGGATTTGAGTTTTGTACAAGGTGACAAATATGGGTCCAGATGCATTTTTTTACACATAGACATCCAGTTAGACCAGCACCATTTGTTGAAGATGCTATCCCTTTTCCATCGAATGGATTTGGCTTCTTTGTCGAAGATCAAATGACCATATGTGTGAGGATTCATATCTGGGTCTTCAATTCGATTCCACTGATCAACCAGCCTGTTGCTGTGCCAGTACCATGCTGTTTTAATTACTATTGCTTTATAGTACAGTTTGAGATCAGGTATGGAGACTCCTCCAGAGCACCTTTTATTGTACAAGATTGTTTTAGCTATTCTGGGTTTTTTGTTTTTCCATATGAAGTTCAGAATTGAACTTTCAATGTCTTTAAAAAATTGTGTAGGTATTTTGATAGGGATTGCATTGAATCTGTAGATTGCTTTTGGTAGGATGGCCATTTTTATTATGTTAATTCTCCCTATCCATGAGCAAGGTAGATCCTTCCATCTTCTCATGTCATCTTCAATCTCTTTCTTTAGGGTTTTAAAATTTTTTTCAAACAGGTCCTTCACTTGTTTAGTAAGAGTAACTCCTAAGTACTTTATATTACTTGTGGCTAATGAGAAGGGTGTAGTTTTCCTAATTTCTTCCTCTGCAAGCTTGTCATTTGTGTATAGGAAGGCTACAGACTTTTTTGAGTTAATTTTGTATCCAGCCAATTTGCTAAAGTTGTTTATCAGCTGTAGGAGTTCTCTGGTGGAATTTTGAGGGTCACTTATGTAGACTATCATATCATCTGCAAATAGGGATAATTTGACTTCCTCCTTTCCCATTTGAATACCCTTGATCTCCTTATGTTGTCTTATTGCTCTGGCTAGAACTTCGAGTACTATATTGAAGAGATATGGAGAGAGTGGGCAGCCTTGCCTTGTTCCTGATTTTAGAGGAATTTCCTTGAGTATCTCACCATTTACTTTGATTTTGGCTATTGGCTTCCTATATATAGCCTTTATTATGTTGAGGAAAGTGCCTTGTATTCCCGATCTCTCTAAAACTTTAAACATGAATGGGTGTTGGATTTTATCAAATGCTTCCTCTGCATCCAAAGAGATGATCATGTGGTTTTTTGATTTCAGTTTGTTTATGTGGTGGATTACATTGATGAATTTCCGTATTTTAAACCATCCCTGCATGCCTGGAATGAAGCCTACTTGGTCATGATGAATGATATCTCTGATGTGCTCTTGTATTCGTTTTGCAAGTATTTTATTTAGTATTTTTGCATCGATGTTCATCAGAGAAATTGGTCTGAAATTCTCTTTCTTTGTTGAGTCTTTGTGAGGTTTAGGTATCATTGAGACTATGGCCTCATAGAATGAGTTTGGTAATGTTCCATCCCTTTCTATCTTTTGGAGTAGCTTGAAGAGTATCGGTATTAACTCGCCCTTGAAGGTCTGGTAGAATTCAGCACTGAAGCCATCTGGCCCTGGGCTTTTTTTGGTTGGGAGACTATCAATGATTACTTCAATTTCTGTAGGGGAAATGGGACTATTTAGCTTGTTTATCTGTTCTTCACTCAACTTAGGCAAGTGAAATTGATCAAGAAAATCGTCCATTTCCCTTAGATTTTCAAATTTTGTGGCATATATGCCTTCAAAGTAGGATCTTATGATTCTTTGTATTTCTTCAGTGTCTGTTGTTATGTCTCCCTTTTCACTCCTGATTTTGTTGATTACAATACTGTCTCTCTGCCTTTTAGTTAGTTTGGCTAATGGTCTGTCTATCTTGTTGACTTTCTCAAAGAACCAGCTCTTGGTTTTGTTGATTCTTTGGACTGTTTTTTTAGTTTCTAATTTGTTAATTTCACCCCTGAGTTTGATTATTTCCAGGCGTCTACTCCTTTTGGGTGTTTCTGCTTCTTTTTTTTCTAGGGCTTCCAGTTGTGTCGTTACGGTGTTTATGTGCGATGCTTCCACTTTCTTTTTAAAGGCACTTAGTGCTATGAATTTTCCTCTTAGCACTGCTTTCAGTGTATCCCACAAATTTGGGTATGTTGTTCCTTCATTTTCATTGAATTTCAGAAACTCCTTGATTTCTTTCTTTATTTCTTCCCTGACCCAGGTGTCATTTAGCAGAGAGTTGTTTAGTTTCCACATACGTGTAGGCTTTTTGTTATTTCTGTTGTTGTTGAATTGCAGCCTAAGCCCATGATGATCTGAGAGGATACAAGGTATGATTTCAATCCTCTTGTATCTGTTGAGGCTTTCTTTGTGAACTACGATGTGATCAATTTTGGAGAAGGTTCCATGGGGTGCAGAGAAGAAGGTATATTCTTTCTTGTTTGGATGCAAGGTTCTATAGATATCTGTTAGGTCCATTTGACCCATGGCATTGGTTAATGATGTTATTTCTCGGCTTAGTTTCTGTTTCGATGACTTGTCCTTCAGTGAGAGTGGGGTGTTGAAGTCTCCCACTATTATTGTGTGGGGCTTGATGTGTGGTTTAAGCCTTTTTAACAGATCTTTTACAAATGTGGGTGCCCTTGTATTGGGAGCATAGATGTTCAGAATTGTGATGTCATCTTGGTTGACTTTACCTTTGATGAGTAAGTGTCCATTCTCATCCCTTTTGATTAATCTTGGTTGAAAATCTATTTTGTTCGATATTAAAATGGCTACGCCTGCTTGCTTTTTGTGTCCATTTGCTTGGAATATTTTTTCCAACCTTTTATCCTGAGGTAATGCCTATCATTATGGGTGAGATGTGTTTCTTGGATGCATAAGAATGTTGGATCCTGTTTATGCACCCATTCAGTTAGTCTGTGTCTTTTTATTGGAGAATTCAGACCATTGATGTTGAGTGATATTAACGACCAGTTACTATTAAGAGTCTTAATTTTGATGTTGGTTTCAGTTGAGCGTTTGTGTAGTTGTGGTTTCACATGGTATAGTTATCTATTTCCTGAGTAGTTTTGGTTGTAGCTTGACCCTTTGGGATGGAGTTTTCCTTCTAGTACCTTCTGTAAAGCTGGGTTTGTGGATAGGTACTGTTTGAATTTGGTTTTGTCATGGAATATTTTGTTTTCTCCATCAATGGTTATTGATAGTTTTGCTGGGTAAAGTAGTCTGGCCTGGCATCTGTGGTCTCTTAGGTTTTGCAGGATCTCTGTCCAGGCCCTTCTGGCTTTGATGGTCTCTGCTGAGAAGTCGGGTGTAATTCTGATAGGTTTGCCATTAAATGTTATTTGTCCCTTTTCCCTTGCAGCTTTTAATATTTTTTCTTTGTTCTGTATGTTTTGTGTTTTGATTATTATGTGACGGGCAGTTTTTCTTTTCTGGTCAATTCTATTTGGTGTTCTGTATGCCTCTTGTATGTTTATAGGCATCTCTTTCTTTAGATTGGGGAAATTTTCTTCTATGATTTTGCTGAGAAGAGTTTCTGGGCCTTGGAGTCTGATATCTTCTCTTTCTTCAATGCCTATTATCCTCAGATTTCTTCTTTTCATGGTGTCCTTAATTTCTTGGATGTTTTGTGTCAGGAGTTTTCCAGATTTGGCATTTTCTTTATTGGTTGCTTCAAGATCTGTGATTGTATCTTCTAGACTTGAGATTCGCTCTTCCATCTCTTGGATTCTGTTAGAGAAGCTCAGCACTGAGTCATTCACCTTCTTCTCTGAGGCCCCACGTTCTCGTTTTTCTTCTGTCTGTGTGTTTATCATTGAATCCATTTTCATCTTCATATCTTGAACAGATTTTTTAATTTCTTTCATCTGGTTGCTTATGTTTTCCTGAAAATTTTCCAGTTCTACTCTATGTGCTTCTTTTATGTCTCGCACCTGCTTCGCTGCTTCTTCCTGCATCTGATTTCTAATTTTATTTGTTTCCTTCAATACCATCCTCATTACCAAGGCTTTGAGGTCATTTTCTTGTGTTTCCATTGTATGTGAGTTCTCCGGGTTGTTTTCTTTGGGATAGCTGGGAGCTGGAGACGCCATGTTGTTTTGGGGTTTTTTGCGAATGCTTTTACGCTGTCCCTTAGACATCTTGCCATCTCTGTTTTTGTTGGGTAACTTCCAGAGTTGAGTGGATGGAGTCTGATGATAGATTCACTTGTTTTCTCACGATTTCCGTAGGCTGGAAGCCCTGATACTTCACTGGTGTGGATGGCAGGAGGTTAGCCCTGTAGTTTTGGGCTCTCACCGCCAGTGATCCTCAGTTCCTCTTTGCTGTGGATCCTGCAATCTTTCTGGGTCTCTGAATGTTCGTTGGGTCAGGCCAAGGTAACCACAACCTTTTGGGTCCCTTGCCAAGTCCCGCCAGAGATACTGGGCCCGAGCCACGTGGTGAGCTCAGCTAGTTTCTCAGGGCCTGAACCATCTGTCACAGCAGGAGAACTGCGATTGCACTGAGCAATCACCCCGGGTGGAAGTGAGTGCTCCGCCCGACCCGTGTCACCGCAGGAAAACCAAGGCTGCTTGAGCAAGCACCCAGGGTATAACTGAGCGCCCCGCCCAGCCCGCGTCACAGCAGGAAAACTGTGGCAGTGCTGCGCAAGCACCTAGGGTAGAAGTGAGCGCTTCTCCAGGCTTGTGTCACAGCAGGGAAACTGAGACCGCACTGAGCAAGCACCCAGGGTAGAAGGGAGCGCTCCGCCCAGCTTGCGTGGTAGCAGAAAAACCAATGCTACGCTGGGCAAGCACCCAGAGTATTACTGAGTGCTCCGCCCCGCTCGTGTCACAGCAGGAAAACTAAGTCTGCGCTGAGCCGGAGCCCAGGGTGGAAGCCGGCTCACCGCCCAGCTTGCATCACAGCAGAAAAACCAAGGCTGCTTGAGCAAGCACCCAGGGTATAACTGAGCACTCCGCCCTGCTCGCGTCACAGCAGGAAAACCACGTCTGCGCTGAGCCGGAGCTCAGGGTGGAAGCCGGCTCTCCGCCCAGCCTGCGTCACAGCAGGGGAGCTGCACCTCGGGCAGAATTGCCCGCTGAGCCGAGCCGAGCCAGCCTCTCCACAGCACAGCTCACTGAGCAAACCCAGGACTCTGGGGCCAAACCATTCGCTGAGTCCAGCCTGGGTCTCAAGGCACCACGCGACCCAAATCCTGTCCAGGGTCCCCTCTCCCACAGCAACTCCCACTGTTCACCGCACTAATCGCCTCCACTGGAAGGCTCTGAGCTGCAAACCTCAGCCACCGCCTCTGGCACTGCCGGAGCCGCTGTGGGCGCTGCTGTTCTCGCCGCCGCCGCTCTGATCCGAGAAAGTCCTCGCTCTTCCTGTGTGCAGGGGCAGGCAGGTCCTCCGCACCCTGGTCCCTCCGAACCGTGGAGCACTTCTGCTGCCGTGGTGTGGGGACCTTCCAAATATTCTTTCTTAAGGCTCTTAGGTACATCATCATTTGTTCCCTTATCCAGTGTGGAATTTCTACCTTATAAACTACTGGAGAAGAGACATTTAAAAGTCCAGTTCAAAAGCTCCTGTGAAGGATGTTCTTGAAGAGTTGATTTACCTTTAATTTCTCTTTTACATCACACCTAGATGATCTTCATAACTATATTGCTCATCGAATCTGCATTGATATTTATTTATGACTTGTAGGTGATCTTTGCTCAGTTCTAATAGCTATAAAATTTTTATTAAAAGAACAGACATGCAGAATGTCCAGTCATTTTTATTATTAGCTGTACTACTTGAATATTCCTTAAAATGAGTGAGATAGAGCACAGCAGAAGTTGACATAAGTCCTGTCTTGGAGCTCTAGTTATTGAATGAAGTTCAGTGCATCTTCTTGAACTTGCTTTCTTCTTCTGAAAGTTAAGCTCAGTAATTTTATTGATAGTTAATTTTTAATGGAAATAGATGTTTATACAATAGATTCTGATTATTGTTCCTCTTCCCCCAATTCTTTCCAGGTACTCCCACCTTTCAACCCAAATCCTCATTTTTTTTTTTTTGTTTTCTTTCATTAGAAAACTAAGCAAAATCTTTTTTAAAACATAAAGAAAAAAGAAGATGAAATAAAAAAACAAACAAATCTGAAGGGTACAAAACAAAGAAATGAATAGAAAAACAAAGAGGCATATAAAAAGAGCACACAAAAATATAGATACAGGGACACATATATTGGAAAACACAGAAACCCGATAAAACTCAAACTAAAAAAACCATAGTATATAAGCAAAAGAGCCACAGTGTAGGGGGAAAAGTCCAAATGTCCAGACAAAGGATTATGATACAAAAATAAATAAGTAATTTTTTAAAACCTGCCAAAAATATTATTAAGTTCATTCATGTTGGCTAATAGTAGTTACAGTATCTGACCTTAAGAATAGTTTGTATAATTAGTAATTTTATTCTGTAATAGTTCTGTAGTAATAACATTTTATTCTTAATTTATATTAGGCATTTGACATGTCATTTAAATTGGTATTAAAAGTATAGACTCTAACATTTGCAACTTTAAATATTTCAAGTGTATAATATACTGATATTAACTACAAGTACATTATAATGCAGTTATCTACTCTTTCTTCTTTCAGCTTTTAATCTGTTGAACAAGAAATTCAAATTTCCCCTGCCTTATGCTTCTGTAAACAACCATTATACTTTATGCTTCTGAAACTGTCATTATTTTAAGTACCTCATACTTTCACATTAGTGATGTTCAACCTGCATATTCAGAAGAGATATATCTGAATTATGGGATAATTTTATTTTTAATCTATAAATTGTATTATTTTTCTAGTTGATACACAATTTTCTACTACATATATTACCTATATTACCCAAGGATTTCAATATTTTTACATTCATACAAATATATCTTATCTTTTGTTACATTGATAGTATTCTGACATATATGTACCAAATTCTGGTACATAAAACTCCATAAAGCTGTCTTTTCAGATTTAAAGATACAAATTAACATCAACTGATTACTAGTAAGTGGTTTCGTCTGCAGAAACAAGGAAAGTAAATTGTGACCCTTGTTGTAGTTGAGGTATGGGGGAGCAATAGAGAGTAGGAAGGTACAGGTGACTTGGTGGGTAAAATGGAAAAATAAGGTAGGGGTTCTCTTTAGGAGGGGGGAAGAAAGATAAATAAGTGGAGAGACAGTAAATAATAGTATGAATCAGACCAGGAAAAGAGGAAGGAAAGGCCAAGAATCCTCTACACTACACAGAGAACTACAAGCAGCTAAGAAATGCCAAGAGAGGGAGAAAGAAATGTCCTCAGGAGAAAGCATATTAACTGGCTGTCTTCAGCAAAATAGTCAAAGCTATATGCATACAAGTAATATTATACAAACTGAGCAGGTTGTATTTATTTATTTAGAAATATAAGTACACATATATCAATAATTACTGAAAACACACCAATGATTTTTATTTTTATTTTTTAGCAATAAACATAAACTTTATTAAACACTGATCTGTGTCTCTCTCCTAAGCATTTAAATGTAACCCATCATTAACTTTCTTTATCAGTCCTATGAGGTAGAAAGCTTGACCATCCCCATAGGTGAGATGAAAGGCCCAGAGAAGTCAAGACACTTACCTGAAGTCACAAAGGAAGGAAAAAGTAAAATTGGAAGAGTCCTACATATGTGACAAATAGCCCTCCTGTGTGTGTATGCAAATATATGTGTAAGTATATGTACACACCTGTTTGTGCAGAAGTCAGAGGACAACTCCAGGTATTCTTCCCGAGGCACTGTTCTGCCTCTTTGGGTTTTTGTTGTTGTTGTTTGGTTTTTTGTTGTTGTTGCTTGTTTTTTGAGACAGGGTTTCCCTGTGTGTCCTTGGCCATCCTGAAATTCACTTGTAGATCAGGATGACCTCACACTCACAGAGATCCACCTGCCTCTGCATCCTGAGTGCTGGAATTACAGGTGTGCACCACCATAGCCTGGCTTGCTTTTTATTTTAAAGAGATAAAGGACATTATATGTCACATTTTAAAAGAGAGGAACATAAAGAAAAACATGATGTAAATATGTTATATTCTCAACAAATTAAAATAAAATTTAAAAGAATTAATTTTCATAAGGAGTCACGGACATGCCGAAGGTCTATAGAATTTAAGATTATGTTACTTCATAATGAAAATGATGCAAAAATCATACTTTACTTTTTCTGTAAGTAATAGACACTACATTTTTTCTGTAAGTGATAGACACTATAAAATGTCATTGCAAAATTTTCCAAATACAGAATCAGACAATTTCCTAGAGTTTTATCTTGAAAGCATCAAGTGATGCCCAGAATGTCTTCTCATTTTACTTATATATTTCTATATATCTTTACAATTACTTCTATAAGAATCCTCTCAGATTCTAAGAAAAATTGTACCTCTATACTGTGCAAAATAGAGAATAAGGCTATATTAAAGAGAGATAGAAAAACTATTGGTGAAAATTCAGATGACCATTCTCTTTCCAAAGTTCCCATGAAGTAATTACTATATCATTCATCTAATTACTCTACTCAACAAGTGAACTTAGTACTTACTCCTTGAGAATGCTTTTTAACCTATTTGACTTTATTGTTTTTCTTGGCCAAAACCTGACAGACTATACAGGTGCAATAAATACATTATGATTTCATGAATTAAGTCATGAGTCATTAATTTTAATTGGCACATAATTTCCAAATATTCTAGAAGCTTTAAGTAAAATGGCATATACCAGATGCGATCAGTTAGAACCCAGCTTGGACAGCTCCCACAGTGCCGGCAGGATCTCCTACACTCTCGGGAGAGGCAGGACACCAATGAAGTGTCTATATGATGGCCTAAAATGTGACAACAGCTCAGAGGGTCTGACTCAGCTGGAGTCTTGACTACAGGGCCATGGGAAGTGCAGGCAACTGGGAGCAACTTGCCCAGTCAGAACTTGCCACTCATGGTCTGAATCCCAAAACACCTGGTCTGAATCACTGCAATAATGTAAAAAGGACCAGGCAGAAGTCTACCTCTGCTGACCTAGCCTGGAGCCTAAGGTGTAGAGCAAAGTCTCCAGGGGTAGAAACCAGGTAACCTGTCTGTTCCAAGGAAGAGCTTCCTGATCCCCACAGGCATGAGCATGCAACCTATAAGGACACGAGAAGCTATATAACATCAGCAGAAACAGCAAAATGACTAAAGGACAATGTAAGAATGCAAACAACAAAGACCAAAACAGTTAGGCATCTCCAGATTGCAGCTATCCTAAATAAAGCAACCCAGAGAACCCAAACACAATTGAAATACAAGAAAATAACCTCAAGTCCTTAGTAAGGAAGATGATAATGGAAGAAATTAATAAAATCTGTAAACAAGAGAAAAAGAATGAAACCAAACATGTTGAAGACTTAAAAGAGACTTATAGAGAGGCACTGGAAGAATTTCAGGAAAATACAAACAAGCAAAAGAAGGAAATCAATAAAACAGTTCAAGATCTGAAGATGAAAATGGAATGTGTGATAAAGGAACACACAGAAGAAAAACATGATCTAGACACATTAGAGAAGAAAGCAAGCAACACAGAGCTGACCTTCTCCAACAGAATCCAATAAATGGAGAAACAAATCTCAGGACCTGAAGATACAATTGTAGAACTTGAAACAACCATCAAAGAAAATGCTAAATCTGAAAAGTTCCTGACACAGAACATCCAAGAGGTGAAGGACAACATGCAAAGATGAAACCTGAGAATAATAAGCATAGAGGAAAGAGAAGATGCCTGACTCCAAGGCCCAGAAATTATCTTCAACAAAATCACAAAAGAAAATTTCCCCATTCTGAAGAACAAGATACATGTGAACATAAAAGGCCTACAGAACACCACATAGAATAGAACCGAAAAGAAAATCTTCCCACTACATAATAAGAAAAACATAAAATATACAGAACAAAGAAAAATATTAAGACCAGCAAGAGGAAAAGGCAGAGTAATATACGATGGCAAAGCTCTCAAAATTACACCCAAATTCTCAGCAAAGACCATGAAAGCCAGAAGGGCCTGGACAGAGATCATTAATAGCTCTCAACACCAATGGTCTCAATTCTCCAATAAAAAGACACAGAATAACTGAGTGGATGCGTAAACATGACCCAACATTCTTCTGCATTCAAGAAACACACCTCACCCACAAAGACAGACATTATCTCAGAGTAAAATGCTGAGGAAAATATTCCAAACAAATGGTCACAAGAAGCAATATGTTGTATCCATTCTAATATCTAATAAAATAGACTTTCAACCAAAATTAATCAAAATGGACAAGGAAGGACACTTCATACTCTTCCAAGGTAAAATCAACCAAGATGACATCACAATTCTAAACATCTATGCTCCAAATACAAGGGCATCCACATTTGTAAAAGAACTATTAACAAAACTTAAACCACTCATCGATTCCCACACATTAATAGTGGAAGACTTCAACACCCCACTTTCACTGAAGTATAGGTCACTAAAACAGAAACTAAGCCAAGAAAAAGCATCATTAACAAATGTCATGAATCAATTGGATCTAACAGATTTTTACAGAACTTTTCACCCAAACACAAAGGATTGCAACTTCTTCTGAGTACCCCATGGAACCTTCTCCAAAATTGGTCACATAGTAGGTAACAAAGCAAGCCTCAACAGATACAAGAAGATTGAAATTATACTTTGTATCCTATCAGATCACCATGGACTAAGGCTGGACTTCAACAACAGCAGAAATTACAAATGCCTACTCACACATAGAAACTAAAGAACTCTCTGCTTAATGACTTGGGTCAGGGAAGAAATAAAGGACTTCCTGAAACTCAATGAAAATGAAGGAACAATATACCCAAATATGTGGGACACACTGAAAGCAGTGCTAAGAGGAAAATTTATAGCACTAAGTGCCTTTATAAAGAAACTGGAAACATCCCACGTAAGCAACTTAACAACACATCTGGAAGACCAAAAGAAAAGGAGCAGGAATACAACACACAAGAGGAGTAGATATCCCGAAATAATCAAACTCAGGGCTAAAATCAATAATTTAGACACAAAGACAACAATTCAAAGAATCAACAAAACCAGGAGTTGGTTCTTCGAGAAATTCAACAAGATAGACAAACCATTAGCTAAACTAACTAAAAGACAGAGAGATACTAACCAAATCAACAAAATCAGAAATGAAAAGGGAGATATAACAACAGACACTGAAGAAATACAAAGAATCATAAGATCCTATTTTAAAGGCATTTATGCCACAAAATTTGAAAATCTAAGGGAAATGGACAATTTTCTTGATTGATTCCACTTGCCAAAATTGAATCACGTTCAGATAAACAAATCAAATAGCCCGATTTCTCCTATAGAAATAGAAGCAATCATTGGTAGTCTCATAACCAAAAAAAGCCCATGGCTAGATGGTTTCAGCGCAGAATTCTAGCAGACCTTCAAAGAGGAGCTAATACCAACACTGTTCAAGCTAATCCAAAAGATAGAAATGCATGGAACATTACCACATTCTTTCTATGAGGCCACAGTCATCCTAATACATAAGCCCCACAAGGACCTAACAAAAAAAAGAGAATTTCAGAACAATTTCTCTTATGAACATAGACACAAAAATACTCAATAAAATACTCACAAAATGAATACAAGAACATATCAATGATATCATTCACCATTACCAGGTAGGCTTTATTCCAGGCATGCAGGGATGATTTAATATATGGAAATCCATCAATGTAATCTACCATATAAACAAGCTGAAAGATAAAAAACACATAATCATCTCCTTAGATGCAGAAAAAGCATTTGACAAAATCCAACACCCATTCATGTTTAAAGTGTTGGAGAGAGCAGGGATACAGGGCACATACCTAAACATAATAATGGCTATATTCAGCAAGCCAATAGCCAACATCAAATTAAATGAAGAGATACTCAAGGAAATTCCTCTAAAATCAGGCACAAGAAAAGGCTACCCACTATCTCCATATATCCATATATCTTCAGTATGTTCTTGAAGTTCTAGCCTGAGCAACAAGATAACACAAGGAGATCAATGGGGATCCAAATGGGAAAAGAGGAAGTCAAATTATCCCAATTTTCAGATGATATGGTAGTGTACATAAGTGACTCCCAAAATTCCACGAGAACTCCTACAGCTGATAAACACCTTCAGCAAATTGGTGGATACAAAATTAAATCAAAAAAGTCAGTAGCCTTCCTATAAACAAATGACAATCATGCAGAGGAAGAAATTAGGAAAACTATACCCTTTATGTTAGCCACAAGCAATATAAAATATCTAGGAGTTACTCTAACCAAGCAAGTGAAGGCTTATTTAAAAAAAAACCTTTAAATCCCTGAAGAAAGAGATTGAAGATGACATGAGAATATGGAAGGATCTCCCTTGTTCATGAATTAAGAGAATTAACATAGTAAAAATGCCCATGTTACCAAAAGCAATTTACAGATTCAATGTAATTCCTCTCAAAATACCTATACAATTTTTTAAAGACATTGAAAGGTCAACTACAAACTTCATGTGGAAAAATGAAAAACCCAGAATAGCTAAAAGAATCCTATACAATAAAAGATCCTTCAGAGCAATCTCCATTCCTGATCTCAAGCAGTACTACAAAGCAACAGTAATTAAAACAGCATGGTAGTGGCACAAAAATAGGCTGGTTGATCAATGGAATCAAATCAAAAACCCAGAAATGAATCCACACACATATGGTCACTTGATTTTTGACAAAGAAGACAAATCTACTCAATGGAGAAAGGATAGCATCTTCAACAAATGGTGTTGGTCTAACTGAATCTCTACATGTACAAAAATGCAATTAGACCCATATTTGTCACCATGCACAAAACTCAAGTCCAAGTGGATTAAAGACTACAACATAAATCCAGAAACACTAAATAGGTTAGAAGAAAAAGTGGGGAAGAGCCTGGAACATATTGGCACAGGAGACAATTTGCTGAACAGAATACCAACAGCCCAGGCCTTAAGGTCAACAATTTACAAATGGGACCTCATGAGGCTGAAAAGCTTCTGTAAGGAAGGAGACATTGCCAAAACAACAAAGCCACAGCCTACAGGCTGAGAAAGATCTTCACTAACCCTACATCTGACAAAGGTCTACTATCCAAAAAATATAAAGAACTCAAGAAATTAAACACCACCAAATCAAATAACCCAGTTAAAAAATGGGGCTCAAAACTAAACAGAGAATTCTCAACAGAGAAATATCAAATGGCAGAGAAACACTTAAAGAAATGCTCAACATCTTTAATCACAAAGAAATGCAAATCAAAACAACTCAGAGATTCCAACTTACACCCATCAGAATGGCTAAGATCAGAAATTTAAGTGACACCACATGCTGGAGAGGATGCAGAGAAAGAGGAACACTCCTTCATTGCTGGTGGGAATGCAACCTTGTAGAACCACTTTGAAAATCTATCTGATGCTTTCTCAAAAAACTGGGAATACGGCTTCCTCAAGACCCAGCTATTCCAGTCCTTGAAATATACCCAGAAAATGCTCCACCACTCAACAGGGACATATGCTCAACCATATTCATAGAAGCCTTATTCATAATAGCCAGAACCTGGAAACAAGCTAAATACAATTTTCCCTCAGTTGAAGAATGGATAAAGAAATTGTGGTATATTTACAGTATGCAATACTACTCAGCCTTAAAAAGTGAGGGAATCCAGAAATTTATAGAAAAATGCATGGAATTAGTAACGATAACACTGAGTGAGTTAACCCAGAAGCAGAAAGACTCACATGGTATATACTCACTTATAATTGGACAGTAGCCCAAAAGGCATGTCCCATGAAAGTCTTCACTTACTAAGACTGGGATAGATGTGAGAACATCCTAATGGCATTCTAGGTAAGACATATATAGGAGATGGAGGAAATAGAAGGATAGAAGGATCCAGAGGATCTTAGAAACTTACAAGAAGAACAACATAATAAGTGGATCAGGGCCCAGAGGTGTCTGCTCAAACTATTCCACTAGCCAAGGACAATACAAGTATAAACACCTACTCTGATCTAGCCAATGAGCAGGACATTCTCTGCAGTTATGGGGGGAGCAGGGACTAATGCTGACATGAACTCTGGTGCCCCATATTTGACTCAATCTCCTTGGTGGGGAGCCCTGGAGTTAGTCAAAGAAAGAATAGGCAGGCTATCAAGATGAGACTTGAAAGCCTGTGACCATAAAGTGGAGGAGGAGATCCTCTTCAATCATGGACCTATGGGAGAGCAATAGGGTGAGTATGGGATGGAGGGAGGAATGAGAGGATACAAGTCATTAGAGAACAATTGAGTTGTAATCTGAATAAATTAACAAAATTTAAAAAAGAAAAATGGCATATACATATATGTATATGCATACATATACATTTATATTCCTATATATAATCTGCTCAGCTTGTGAACTATTACTTGTATGTATATTTTCAAGGCAGGAAATCTATAACTGGGAAACCAGTTGTTGTGCTGTTCCCTTTGGAAGACCATTTCTTCATCTTCCTACTTTCCTCTGTTTCCTATAGTTCTTTTTGATTTGCATTTCCCTGTTGACTAAGGACATTGAGCATTTATTTAATTGATTATTGGCCAATTGACATTCCTAAGTTGAGTTCTCTGTTTAGCTATGTATCCCATTTTTAAATTGGGTTATTCTGTTTGTTGATTTTTAATGTATTGAGTTCTTTATATATTTTGTATATTAGCCTCCTGTCAAATGTATGATTAATCTTTTCCCAGTCTATAGGCTGTCATGTTGTTCTGTTGAGAGTGTCATTTGCATTACAGAAGTTTTTAAGTTTCATTAGGTCCCATTTCTTAATTGTTGATCTTAGAGCCTGAGCTGTTGGTGCAATGTTCAGGAAGTTGCCTTCTGTGCAAATGAGTTCAAGAATCTTTCCTTCAATTTCTATTCTAATAGATGTAGTGTATTGGGTGTTATATTGATGTCTTTGATACGCTTTGACTTGAGTTTTGTTCAGTGTGATAAATATCGGTCTATTTGATTTTTTCTACTTGTAGAATCCAGTTAGAATTGCACCATTTATTTAAGATGCTGTGTTTTTTTTTCATTATATGGTTTTAGCTCTTTTGTCAAAAATCAAGTGTCCAGAGGTATGGAGGCTTATTTCTGTGTCTTCATTTGATTCTATTGATCTATTTCTACATCAGTACCATCCTGTTTTTATTATTATTGTTCTGTAGTATAGCTTGAAGTCAGGGATGGACACACCGCCAGAAGTTCTTTTATTGTACAGGATTGTTTTAACTCATCTGGGTATTTTTTCCCTATAAAGTTAAGAATTGTTTTTTCAATGTCAGTAAATAATTGTGCTAGTATTTTCATTAGGATTGAATTGACTCTTTAGAGTGCTTTGGTAAGATGGCAGTTTTTACTTTGTTAATCCTAACAATTCAAGAGCATTTGACATCTTTCCATGTTTGGATATTTTCTTCAATATCCTTTTTTAGAGACTTGAAGTTTTGTCATACAGGTCTTTGACTTGCTTGGTTAAAGTTCCACAAAAAATACTTTATTTTTAATTTTTTGGCTAGTTTGAAAGGTGTAGTTTTCCTAATTTTACTCTCAGCAAGGTTCTCATTTGTAAACAGGAGGGTTACTCATTTTTTAAAAATCAATCTTGTATCCAGCCATTTTGCTGAAGGTATTTATCAGCTGCAGCAGTTCTATGGTGGAATGTGGGGGGTCATTTTGTATATTATCGTATCATCTGAGAATACTGATACCTAGAACTTTAAATACTATATTGCAGAGATATAGAAAGAGTGGGCAGTCTTGTCTTGTCCTTGATTTTAGTGGAATTTCTTTGAGTTTCTCGTCACTTAATTGAATGTTCCCTACTGGCTTGCTACATGTAGCCTTTATTATATTTAGATATGGGACTTGTATCTCTAATCTTGCCAAGACTTGTATTATGAAGTGATATTGTATTTTGTCAAATGCTTTTTCTGCATATAATTAAAAGATCCTATGGGGTTTTTTTTTTCAGTTTATGTATATAGTGGATTATACTGATGGATTTTTCAATAAGGGCTTTTGATCTAAGACCTAATGATGTTTTGGATTTGTTCAGTGTCTGTTGTTATGTCCCTCTTTTCACTTCTGATTGCATTAATTTGGATACTCTCCCTCTGCCTTTTAGTAGTGTGTATAAGAGTTTGTCTATATTGTTGATTTTCTCAAGAACCAGCTCTTGGCTTCATTGATTTTTTGTATTGTTCTCTTTCTTTCCAATTTATTGATTTCTGCCTGGAGTTTGATGATTTCCTGTCATCTATTCCTCTTTGGTGTGTTTGCTTCCTTTTGTTTTAGAGCTTTCAGGTGTGCTTTCAAGATGCTAGTATGGGATTACACCTATTTCTTTGTGAAGGCACTTAGTACTATGAACTTTCCTCTTGGCACTGCTTCAATATGTCTCTTAAGTTTGGGTATATTGTGCTATCGACTTCATTGAATTATACGTGGTCTTTAATTTCTTCCCTGACCCAGTGGTCATTGATAGGGTTTCTTTTTAACTTCCATGAATTGGAAAATTTCTATTGCTTCTGTTGTTGTTGACTTCCAGCTTAATTCCATGTTCATGTGATAAGATGCAATGGGTTATTTAAATTTTCTTGTACCTGTTGAATATTGCTTTGTGACCAAGTTTATATCCAGTTTGGGACAAGGTTTTGTGAGGTCCTGAGAAAAATGCATATTCTTTTGTTTGAATGAAATATTCTATAGATATCTGTTCTATTTCATTCACAACATCTATTAGCTTCATTATTTCTCTATTTAGTTTTAGTTCCTGTCTTGATGATCTGTCCATTGGTGAGAGTGTGGTGTTGAGGTCTCCCACTACTAATGTGTGGGGTTCTATGTGTGATCTAAGCTTTATTGTTTTTTTTATACAAATGTTAGTGCCCTTGTATTTGGGGCATAAATTCTCAGAATTGATACATCATCTTGGTGTATCACTTTGATGAGTATAAAGTGTCCTTCCTTGTGACTTTTGATTAGTTTGATTGAAAGTCTATTTCATCAGATATGAGAATGGCTTCTCCAGATTGCTTCTTGGATCCTATTTGTTCGAATACCCTTTTCTATCCCTTTACTCTGAAGTAATGTCTATCTTTGTTCCTGAGGTGTGTTCCTTTTATGCAACAGAATGATGCATCTTATTTTCTAACCCATTCTGTTAGGCTATATCTTCTTATTGGAAAGTGGATGCCATTAATATTGAGAGATATTAATGACCAGTTTTTGTTAATTCTTGTAATTTTTCATGTTGTTGTTAGTAGAGAGTGTGTGTAGATGCTACATTTCTTTTTGGTTTTGCAGATGTGGGTTATTTATTTCCTCTTGTCCTTGTTGTGGTTTGCCTCCTTGGGTTCAAGTTTTCTTCTAGTATCTTCAGAAAGGTTGTATTTGTGGTTAGATATTGTTTAAACTTGGTTTTGTTTGTGGACCATTTTGTTTTCTTTGTGGTGACTGAAAATTCTGCTGGGTGTAGTCATCTGGCCTGACATTTGTTTTCTCTTAATGTCTGCATGAAATCTGTCCAGGTCCTTCTGGTTTTAATAGTCTCTGTTGAGAAGTCAAGCATAATTTAAATAGGTGTGCCCCTGGATGTGATTTGGTCTTTTTATATTGTATGTTTTAATATTTTTTCTTTGTTCTGTACATTTTGTGTTTTGATTACTATGTGATAGGGGGATTTTCTTTTCTGGTCCAATTTATTTGCAGTTATGTAAGCTTCCTGTAATTTTCAGAATCCAGCTCTTTAGATTGGGGAAGTTTTCTTTTATGATTTTGTTGAAAATATTTTCTGGGCCTTAGAGCTGATGGTATTCTATTTCTTTTAGTCATAGTCTTCTAAGGTTTGGTCTTTTTATAGTGTCTAAGTTTTCTTGGATGTTTTGTATCAGGAAATCTTTAGTTATAACATTTTTTGACTGATGAATTGATTGCTTCAACCATATTTTCCACACTTTAGATTTTTTCTTCCATCTCTTGTATAGTGTTGGTGATGCTTGTGTCTGCAGTTCTTGTTCTCTTCTCTAGGTTTTCCATCTCTAAGATTGCCTCAGGTTGTATTTTATTTATGGTTTCTAATTCAATTTTTAGGTCTTGTACAGTTTTATTCAATTATATCTCTAGTTTGACTATATTTTCCTGTAATTCTTTAAAGGGTTTATTAAATTTCTTCATCTGTTCAAATGTATTTCTCTTTATTTTTTCAGGGATTTATTTTCCTCTTTTAAGGCATCTATTATATCCATGACCTCCAATTTAAGATAATTTTCTTGCACTTCAGGCATGTTAGTATCTCTAGGGATTGCTGTGGTAGGATAGCTGGTTTTGAGTGGTAACATATGGCCCTGAGTTTTCTTGGTTGTATGCTTACACTGACCTCTAGTCATCTCGTGATAGCAGGCCTTGTGGTCCCTGATGTCCAGGCAGTTAGGAAAAGTGTGGAGAATGCTCTAAGTGAATGTTACTCAGTCCTACACAGGCCTCCTTTTGTTGGCAGATGTCAGTCAGAACCTTAGTACTCATCTCTGCTGGCCTTATCCAGAGTCATACAGGCAAGTCTGGAGTCAATGGGGAAAGGCCTCTAAGCTGAATGTTGGCTAGGTGCACCCCACTGGCTTCCTCAGAATAGCAGACAATGGGGGTTGTGCCCCACCTACAACTCATCTCTCTTTTGGCAATGTCCTAGGAGAGACAAGTAGAGCAGGGAGATCAGGAGAAGGCTTCAGTGTTAGGAGGTCAACTGGGCAGTGAACAGGCTCTGGCGTTATGGAATCAGGTTTAGCTATGCTGTGGTTTGGTTGCTTAGCTTGTGCTGTGCTCCAGGCACTCAGATTTGACTGAGCTTGGTCATGTTGAATGCAAGCCTTCAATGCTCTTATTGTCCAGCTTGTCTCAGCAGGGGGACTAGTAGAGCCATGGACCGGTGTTGGGATGGCTACCCCTGATATCTAGGGTCTGCCTTCTGAGAAGTGGGTGGGATTTGCGGTCTGATTGCTGGGACTGAGATTATCTGGAAGTAGGGACCAACATTTGTAAAAGCAGAATGCCCCAGGCACAAGAAACTAGGTGTGTGTGTGTGTGTGTGTGTGTGTGTGTGTGTGTGTGTCCAATTTTTAAAATTAATTTAGTCAGATTACAACTCAGTTGTTATCCCATCACTTGACATCAACTCTGGTGTCCCATATTTGGTGACCTCCCCTTGATGGGGAGCCATGGTAGCACTCAACAAAAGAATAAGCAGGCTACCAAGATACTAGGTCTTTGTATGAGACTAGTATTCTGCATGACTACTGGACCCTGTACTATCCTCAGGGAGGCATGAGGAATCAGAGGTTTGGCTGCTGGAATGGAGTGCTCATGGGACTGGGAATGCATGCTCCATATAGACAGATTGCAGTAGGCACCCTGAGATCTTGTAGGACTCCTGGACCATGGAGACAGATGTGGGGGAAACTGCATCCTCAGCTCCTGGGATTTTGCCTTCCATCCAGGAAATACCAATGTCAGTGTTATGTGGCCAGCTGTTAGATTGCTAACTGTAACCTCAGTCTGCGGTCTTCATTGGCTCAGATACAGTATACTCTGACCCTCAGGTGTCAGTTTTAGAGGCACTAATGTTTGATGCCTCCTAGCTATGGCAAGGTCATTGCACTCATGTAGTCACACCAAGCTGACTGTTTTCTACAAAACAAATGCCAATCCTTTGAAGACAAACATTTAACAAACTGCTTTCAACTTCACTTGTAAAGCAATTTCTGCCTTGCTAGTGGTCTTCACATAGAACGTTGTCTCTCTTCAGCCTAGCAACCCACTCAATAAATGGACTTGACACACTCTATAATCATTATATAGAATAATATAGTATTCACTATAAAAATGATCCAATATTATATCTTTTAAAGACTGAAAATATATTTTTGTAATAAATATGTTTCTCTTTCATATAATAATATAAAATGCATTTTATAAGTCATAAATAAAACAAAATAAACATATACTATATTGGCATGCATAAACATTATGTATTGTGATTTATTGCATGTTATATATAATGTATATAGTTTAGTATAACTGTAAATATAAATACATATGTATATAATATCTACTGGTTTGATTCTCTGGAGAAACCCAGTACATTTATTAAAAGATTATTTGTAGATTGAAAATAATTGAAAAGGTCAGTGTGTTGATACTCCTCTAATGCCCCCTTTTAAAACCATTTAGGGATCTTTCTATTTTACTCCCATAATATCGCAACAGTTGGTCATTATTGCTTGGTAGATTTCAGAGCATGCCTAGTACAGTGTTAAGACTATGTAATACACATATTGAACTGGCATCCAATGGCAGTTAAAAAAATGAAATCCCAGCCTCTTCCTTACTTAATGTCAAAAACCACGGAGAACTATATGACTACTCTGGGTCTTACTTTTATTAGATAAAGGAGGTACTTTGAATGAAGGATTTAAAATCTCCTCATAAATTTTTATTTCAATGGCAGTGATTACAACCATTGATGTCAGATTATGTGATGGATACATTGAACTGCCTTTCATTTGGCTGATTACTCAATGCAGCTTTAGTCCCATTTCCCTATCATAATGTTAGCAAGAGTACCTACCCTGTTTAGGGAACTTATTGAAAAGACATGTTTCCTTTGTGATTTATTTCAATTAACAGTCACCATAAACTTTAAGACTTATTTTCTCAATGTTGAGATATGGTAAACAATTTACAAGTTGGATGCTGTTTTACAGCTTAGGTAATTTATTTGGGGCATCAGGAAGCTTTGGTCATATTCACCACTGATGATTCTTCATATTTTGACATTCGTTATTTTATACTCTCTAGTGAAAAGAAAAGTATTTCTCCTTGATGATTAATAACACTTAGGAAGAAGATGTTATATTAACATTTGGAAGTATTTGATGAAGCTCGGAAGGACAGGAGCAATTTGAGTAATCATTCCTAAGGAAGTGGCTTATTTGTAAATATTATTATGAACATTTGATTAAAATAAATGCCTATGTCAAGAGATAAATGGATACAAGGTAAAAAGAAGAGCAAACAAATAAATAGTGCAAACAAAATTAATATAGATGAAATAACACTGACAATTAAACTAAACTGGACCACTGCGCATCTTCACTCTTCCAACTTATCCCACAGGGATTGATCTTGATAACTGACTGGGTCAGATTTCCTGTTGACTTTAACAGCTTCTGTTCAGTTCAGAATGCAAGCACTCACAGCTGAACAATTTGAGAGAGCTCATTCAGAGGTATCTACTTTTCTCTAGATATAATAGATATAAGCAGAAAATGCCATAGGAGAGAGAAATGAGGGTTGTGTCAGCACTGACTGTTCTTTCAGAGGTCATGAGTTTAATTCCCAGGAACCACATGGTGGCTCACAACCATCTATAATGTGATTTGATGCCCTCATCTGGCTGCAGGTGTACATGAAGGCAGAGCACTGTATACATAATAATAAATAAATAAATCTTTAAAAAAATAAAACGGAAAATCTGAGTCAGTTCTATCTATTAAAAAAAAACTGTTCCTGTTATCAAATTTACAACATCAAATGTGAGTGCATCCTACACCAACCAGTTCTCTAATTCTCAGCAGACACCATCTGGGTGACCTATTATTTAACTGAAATTGGACACTAACTAATGAGAGTTAGTTCATATCTCACTTTAAATTTTTTCATTTCTTACTTTCTTTATTTAATCACTTTACAGCCTGATCCCAGTCCATTCCCTTCTGTCCTTCCAGTCTTATTTTCATGATCTCCTCCCTATTCTCCCTTCTCCATCTCAGAGAAAGGGACACTTAGCCAAGGAGATAGCTTTCCACTTCAGACAATGAAAGTAGTGAGTCACTAGGCCATACAAGTCTCTTTGAATTGGCTATAAATGGGCAGCTAGCTCCCTTGACTTTCTCTTCAGGTTCAGTAATTTTTTTATAATGGGTCATAATACTCAAAGAAATACAACTTAGTATCACCAGTATATTACATGGGAATTTTTGGTCGGTAATTTCACTTTAAAAATATTACAATTTATTCATATTACATCCCTTGTATTACATTCTCTTCATTTGTGTCTTCCTGTTCCCACTCTCCCTCCATCTTACATCTTAGTCACCTACCCTAGACCTCTGATAGAAGTGGCCCTCCTCCCCCACCAGATGACCACAGCATATCAGGTCTCATCCAGATAGCCTGCATCACCTTCCTCTGTGGGCACATATGAAGAACCAGATGATGAAATTCATAAAATAGGTCCAAAAGGATCTTGAGTACAAGAACTTCTGTTCCTATAGAGAACTGTTTTTTCCTTGCACTTCTATTATTTCAACATCAAAAAAGCTCTCAGAACCCTATAGTTTAGGGATTTGCAGAGGATCAAGCACATAATAATGATTTATTAAATCATTGACCATTTGTCCTTAACTTAATCTTCAATTTTCTTCTTCCTCAGAGTTTACCATTTACATTTACAGTAACAACCCTTTAGTCACATTCATGACTCCACTGGCAGCCAATTCCATCCTAAATCAACCTAAGAGCTACCATAAGTCGCCTTTTTAGGGTAAGTGCACATATTTCTGAAAACAATTTAAAATGCATAGGAACAGGTAGTCTTTGTAACACTATTACTGAGAAAATTCCAAGTTATAAAAAGGTGTGAATCTTAAGTCAATGATCAAATATTAGAGCAAAAACCATTGTTAGAATCCCTTTCACAACCTGTTTAGCTACTTGTGTCAGTAAGCAGGAGCATAGACAAATCTATTTTTCTGACAATATTATAAGCTGCTGTAACTGAACAGCATATAGACTGCATGGTAGACATGTATTTCTCATAATTCAGGAGATTTAGAGTTCAAGATCAAAGTGACATTGAAGGAAAGTTTAGGTATAAGCTCTATGTTTGGGTAATACATTCCTATTGTTTCTCTCTCTTCTTCCTGGTGGAGACAACATGCTTAATTATATTTTATTCACAGTCTTTTAAATTATTATTTTTACATATACATTAATATTATTACACATATATAAAAAACAACATACAGCAAGAAGAACGACAGAACAGTCAGGAATTATATTGATATTACATTCATCGTGTTTGGTTATTTGTATTTGGCAACCTTAAAGAAAACATTTTCCTCTCTTGGTGCACCTAAAATTTTGAATGTAACTCAACATCTATCCAATCTCATCTCTATAACTCAAAATATCCATCAAGACCTAAAAACATCTTAACCCCTAAACAACTAAGCTTAATTGTGAAGACTAAACTATTTGGTCTTCAACCCCATCAGAGACTTGAGAAGGAATAAAATTAATTACCTGAGTAAACAGGAAGTGCAGGTTAGCAGCTTCCAAATAAAACAAAAACAAAAACAAAAACAAAAACACAGAGACAGTTTGCTGCCTAAACAGTCACTCATAACTCTCAAAACATTGGAGCATCATCTTCAGCCTTCTGGCCCATTATAAGTAACTGACATATTTATAAGGCAGGAACTATTGAGGATATGCTTTCCCTGTCTTGGCAGAGTTTGGCTGTCAATTCTGCCTACATCCAACCTTGCAAAACTTTAGGCGCAATTCTGTCAATGGTCAAAATGAGGTCATTTTGCCCATTGGCTGGTTTGTCACATTTGAAGTCATCTCCATAAGGAGGTTCATTGATGCTCATCATCATCCTTAAGGTAGGCTTCGTATTGCCAGGAGTTAACCTGTTTTGTTGTCAAAGAATCTGTAAAACAATATAAACATTTTTAAATACCATATCCTGTAGGACTCTGAGGTTTTTGAAGACCTTATCTAACTAATTTACCTTATCTGTCTATAAAATCAAACCTATCTGTTATATCTAGGATGTATATTCTTGTGATACAAATAGACCAGTAATTTAAATGTTCATGATTTGATCAGTTGAAAATTAGCATCTTCTGGGTATATTCCAAGGAGTGGAATGGCTGGGTCTTGAGGAAGCCCTATTCCCAGTTTTCCGAGATAGCGCCAGATAGATTTCCAAAGTGGCTGCACTAGTCTGCATTCCCACCAGAAATGAAGGAGTGCTTCTGTTTCTCCACATCCTTACCAGCATGTGCTGTCACTTGAATTTTTGATCTTAGCCATTCTGATGGGTGTAAGATGGAATCTCAGAGTTGTTTTGATTTGCATTTCTCTGATGACTAAAGAGTTGAGCATTTCTTTAAGTGTGTCTCAGCCATTTCATATTCCTCTTTTGAGATTTCTCTGTTTAATTCTGAGCTCCATTTCTCAATTGGATTATTTGGTTTGGTGGTGTTTAATTTCTTGAGTTCTTTATAAAGTTTGGATATTAGACCTTTGTCATATGCAAGGTTGGTGAAGATCTTTTCCCAGTCTGTAGGCTGTCACTTTGTTCTTTTGACAGTGTCTCCTGCCTTACAGAAGCTTCTCAGCCTCGTGAGGACTCATTTATTAATTGTTGACCTTAAGGCCTGGGCTGTTGGTGGTCTATTCAGGAAGTTGTCTCCTGTGCCAATGTGTTCCATGCTCTTCCCCAATTTTTCTTCCAACTGATTTAGTGCCTCTGGTTTTATATTGAGGTCTTTAATTCACTTGGACTTGAGGTTTGTGCATGGTAACAAGTGTGGGTCCAACTGCATTTTTCTTCATGTAGAAATCCAGCTAGACCAGCACCGTTTGTTGAAGATGCTATCCTTTTTCCATTGAATAGATTTGGCTTCTTTGTCAAAAATCAGGTGACTATATGTGTGTGAATTCATATCTGGGTCTTCAAGTCTATTCCATTGATCAACCAGCCTATTGCTGTGCCAGGACCATGCTGTTTTAATTACTATTGCTCTATAGTACAGCTTGAGGTCAGGTATGGAGATTCCTCCTGAGGATCTTTTATTGTATAAGATTGTTTTAGCTATTCTGGTTTTTTTCTTTCCATATAAAGTTGAGAATTGACCTTGCAATGTCTTTTAAAAATTGTGTAGGTATTTTGATAGGAATTGCATTGAATCTGTTCATTGCTTTTGGTAAGATGGCCATTTTTACTATGTTCATTTCCAGATCCATGAACAAGGGAGATACCTCCATCTTCTCAAGTCACCTTCAATAGTTTTCTTCAGAGATTTAAAGTTTTTTTTTTTCAAACAAGTCCTTCACTTGCTTGGTTAGTTACTCCTAGGTATTTTAAATTGCTTGTTCTTCTTTCTGTTAGGCATCTGCTTAGAGGGTTTGAGATTTATAAACTGGAAGCCAAAGGGGTGAGTACTTTTGGAAGTTGGTAGTTCAGATTTACATAAAGGCAGATGAAGTATCTGGGTTATAGTTAGCATCATAAGAAAGTAATAATAAAAACTCTATATTTCATTTATCTCGTCCAATGTCATTAGACACCTCATAATAAGAAGCCAGTAAAAAAAAAAAACCAATGGGGCTCTCTTTAGCAAGATTCAAATTGAATAAAGATTAGGGACTAGAGATTAGGACACGAAGATTAATGTTAAACAAACTAGTTTGCAGAAAAGACTGTAATATTTTTCTGCTTGAATATTGCTTTGTTCTTTGATCATAGAACACCATGTTGTCCTGTATGAACTAACTTTTCTAAGAAAAGGGAAGCCTTAATAGTTTATCCATGTATCATTTATCTGCATTATTCTTTGTCCATCACTAGTAGGAAGAGGCTATTAATTTGATCTGCTGCCAACGTCTTTAACCCCCAAATCTTGCTTACTTTTAATGTTTACATTGTTTTTATTGTCTTGTTTCTGAGTAAGTGTAGAGGCAGATGGTCCAAGGATATCTTGGATTCATAGACTCATAAGACAATCTCTGGAATCTTTACATGAGGCACAACCTACAGAGCATAAAGAAGACATTCAAGGAGGGCCATATAAGGATATCTCACTAACAGGAGGAGTTATAATATGCTCAGGACTTCCCTAGGGGAAACTAGAAGCAGTACTCTTGGGAGAGGGCATAAATGATTCATAAGAAAATTCCCATCAATCCAGTAACCCCAAGGTATACAAATAATAAAAGCCCACCAAGCATGCAACATGTGGAGATCAAGGCCAAAAAGTGGGAGATCACACAACAGTGATTGCATCACTTCAATCAGCTTTGCTGGATCTTGGTCAGGCACCTGTGCTGGTTTTATAACTTTCACTCTTCCCATTAGATATGACTGTGGCAATTACCAAATTTAATTAACTTAAGTAAGAGGCACAGAAACATGTCCAAATTAACAAAATTAGAGAGGAAAATGGAGACAAAACAACAGACACTGAGGAAACCCCAAGAATCACAAGGACATACTTTAAAAACCTATAATCTACCAAACTGGAAACTCTAAAAGAAATGGATAATTTTCTTTATATATAAGATCTACCAAAGATAAATCAAGATCAGATAAGCAATTTAAACAGACCCATAACTTCTAGTGAAATAAAAGCTGTACATGTAAAATTTCTAACCAAAAATAAATGGCTGGAGACAGATGGTTTCAACAAAAAATTTTACCAGACTTTCAGAAAATAATTGATAACAATACTTCTTAAATTATTCCAGAAAATAGTAACAGAAGGAACATTTCCCAATTTTTTTAAGGATGCAACAGTTACTCTGGTATGTAATCCACACAAAGAACCCAGCAAAGAGACATAATTACACATCAGCCTTCCTTATAAAGATAAATGAAAAATTATCAATATATTACATGCAAAGATAATCCAAGAACACATCCAAAAGATCATCTGTCATGATCAAGTAGATTTTGTCCAAGACAGGCAGGAGTGGTTCAACATATCAAAATTGATAAATGTAATCCACCACACTAACAATTAAAATACAGAAATCAAAAAATCATCTCATTAGATATGGAAAAGTCCTTTTACATAATACAACACTCCTTCATGATAGAAGTTCTGAGAGAATTACACATCTCTCTCCCTTTTTCTTCTTCATGTTCCTCCTCTCTCAAGCTCACCAACCTTCCCTTCACCACCTCTCTTCTTCTCAGCCAGGGTCAGCAGTTTATTGGCCAGTCAGGGATAATTTAAGGGGTTAGGTTACATGAACATCATTTTGGTTATGTGAAGGATTGCTCATAGAATAGTAAGAAGTTCCAGGAGCAAGAAATTAACATCTAAATACATGGTGGCACTAGATCAACTCTTAGAGTTTGTAACTTATATTGATATTATTGCCCCATTTTCTATTCAAAATCAGGCTGCAGAAAAACTGATAAACTTACTTGTGATTTCTTCTGCTATGTGTACCACAGTTTAGATGAAGCTGTTTACTCATAAAATTCAATTGCCTTGAACACATCAAGGAAAAAAAAACTCAAAAAAATGCTAAATTGTCCCAATATTGAGAAATAGAGTAGAGCACAGAAGGCAGAATTACAGGAAAGTTCTGACAAATTAATCACTTTGGGTTTAGCTAACTTCCCAGTGGCTTAAGAGAACTTCTTAAAGACCAGTTCAAGAAGGCTTATGGGAAAAGTCTCTGTGAGTCCTCTAGAACCTAGACAGAATGATATTTGATATATAAGTTAGAATTTATAATTTATGGGAATATGATTTTATGTCAGTTATTTTATTTCATATGTTGGATGCAGGTAGGATACAAACGGTGAGTTATATTAAACACCCTGATGATTGTAAAATATATACCCAAGGAGCATGAATTTCCAAGAATAAATTTTGCCTAGATGAACTATTCAGTTGTGGAAATGGAGTGTCAGTAAGTAAGTACTGCTCAGTCCTTTCTTCCCTGTCCTGTGCCCAGGATGCAGGTATAGAAACTAGTGGTTGAGGATTTGAAAGAAACAGAATTTGCTTCTTGGAAATTTTATTAAGAATCTGGCTCAGAAAGTATATTATAAAGTTTTGAGAGGAGTTTTTCATAATATAAATATGAGTTCTGCTTCACACTAAGATTATTCCATGCTTCTAGGAAAGCCAAATTCATAAGTAGCCAATGTGGAAAACACAAAGCTTGAGGAATTTCCCAGTGTGGCAATTATAACTTTTTGAGACTAAACTTTCAAGTTACCTAGGTGATAGAATGCCTACCTCTAGGTACCACAATCTCACTGGCAAGCTAGATAAATACCAGAAGTTTTATGGATAAGCTTGTTCTGAAAGAAAGATATTGAGGTATAGTGTTTAGTAGTTTAATTTTTGTAATGAAACAAAGGCCCTGGATAGGGAAGATAGACCACCAGCAATATGGTCTTCATTATTCTATCATTTTCTATTCTCTCACCCACTTATTTCTTTTCATTATCTTTCCTTGTGTTCTTTTCTTCACTGACATATTTATTAATAAGAGATGCCTTCCAAAATCATAGATATTTTACATAATATTTTAAGTTTTATTTTATTTTATGATTTATGGGTAGGAGTACTTTCTTGTATGTATGTATGTATGTATGTATGTATGTATGTATGTATGTATGTATGCAAACCACATGCCTGAGGTAAGAAGGTACCAGATGCATTGAAACAGTTTTGAGCCATGTAAGAGAGGAATGTTGGATCCCCTGGAAAGGTAGTTATGGATAGTCATGAGCCTTCCTATGGCTGGTGCAAATGGAAGAGAGACCTTCCTTAGAAAAGCAAATGTACTTAATCATGAGGTATTTCCCAAATCCTCCATAAGAAATTTACAAATCTCCAACAGTGTCAATGGGTTTATGACAAAAACTCCCATTGAAGTGACTATGAAACTACAGAGAATCAAAGTCATGCCATATTATCAATGCATATTTATTTTCCTAGAAAAATCATATATGGCTTTTAATCAATCTATTACATATTTTGATATCTAAATAATGATTTTTAAAAAATATTCCTTAAATACTGTTTCAGGGGACAGGAGAGATGGTTCTGTGGTGAAGACCATTAGCTGCTCCTGGAAAGGGCACAGGCTCAATATCCAGTATGTACACAGTAGCTCACAACTGTCTCTAATCCCAGTTCCAGGAGATTCAATACCCTTCCTCAGGCATATATTCAATACGTATGAAATAAAAATAAGTTAAAAATACATTATTTCAAGAATATGGTTTCTATGCCTGTATGGGTAGGATAATTGTTTTTTGTTGTTGTTTTGTTTTGTCTATTCTAAACCATTCTGTGGTGTTTAGGCCTTTTTCTTTTACAGTATATCTTTATTACTTTGATAAAATGAAAAAAATTAAATGCTATTTTTATCTTAATTCAATAAAGCCAGGACTCAGATGATACTGAACAAATTACAGTATTTAGTTCCATCATCAATTTTTACATAAGTAAGTGGAGGAGGTCATTTGTTTTATATTTTGTTGATTTACATTTCCCATGTGCCCATTTAAAAAATTAACTTCAACTTCACTTCAATTGTCCTTAAGTTTCATACACTCATTTAAAGATTTCCCCATGACTAACAAGTTATGAGCATGGAAGTACATCTATCAGAACTGCCTTGTCATATTCTTTTGCCACCTAGTGGTCAAATTCAGACAGTCATGAAAGTCAAAAGATACTGCTCTCTTTCAAATTTATAAGCCGCTTTATCTCTAATTTCAGTGTGTGTGTCTCTGTGTGTGTGTTTGTTTGTTTGTGTGTGTTTGTATTCCTAAGTACATGAACATAGACATACTCTCTACAATGCTACACATTCATTAGGGTTTTCAGAGCTGACCATTTAGTATTGGACAACCTATTGGTGCTTCTTCCTTGGTGATGACTATTCTCCATCCTCTTGGCATTTATTAGTTACCTACAATTCTTTGTCTACATTTGAGACCTCTTCATGTTTCCTGGTTCCATATCAATATGCATAATGATGTGTTCATTTTTCATGTTATATTCAGTCATAGTCCTGAGACTTAGTGAGAGTAGCTTCTCTTCCATTTCCATGAAACAACATCTTATTTAAAATTTGTTTTTTTTTCACTTAATATCCTGACCACAGTCCACCCCCTCCTCCTTTCCTCTCAGTCTTACCCTTTACTCATCCCTTCCTCCCAATTTTCCCCTCTCCTCATCAGAGAAGGGAAAGGTCGCCCATGTGTACAAACCCACCATGGCACATTATTTTATTTCATTTATTTATTCATATTACATTTCAATTGTTATCCCCTCACTTGTATCCTTCCATTCCTTTTTTTTAACCCTATTCCCCTCTACTATGTCTGTGACACAATGGGATCCCCTCCCCCACCATATGGTCACAACCTATCAAGTCTCATCCTAGTAGCCTGCTTATCCTTTCTTTGAGTGCCACAAAGCTTCCTCACCAAAGGGAAGTGGTCAAATATGGAGCACCAGAGTTCATGTCAGAGTCAATCCCTGCTATCCATACAACTATGGTGAATATCCTGTCCATTGGCTAGATCTGAATAGGGGTTCAATGCTTACTGCATGTATTGTCTTTGTTTGGTCCAGTAGGTTGAGCAGACCACCCTGGGTCCAGATCCACCCTTAATGATCTTCATGTATGTTTCTAGTACCCTCTGGATCCTTCTATTTCCCTATTCTCCCATACTTCCTTCCCCTAGAATCCCAATAGGAAATGTCTGCATCAATAGCAATCTCCTGGTAAATGAAGACTTTCAGGGGACATCCCTGTTGGGCTACTGTCAATTATAAGTGAGTATATATCATGTGTGACTTTCTGGGTCTGGTTTAATGAACTCTGGATGATCACTTCTTGTTCTATCCATTTGGCAACAAATTTCTGAATTTCCTTGTTTTTAATAGCCGAGTAGTATTCCATAGTGTAAATGTACCACAGTTTCTTTATAAATTCTTTGACTGAGGAACATTTGGGTTGTTTCCAGGTTCTGGTTATTACAAATAATGCTGCAATGAACATGGTTGAGCATATGTCCTTGTTGTGTGGCGGAGCATTTTCTGGGTATACTCCAGGGAATGGAAAAACTGGGGTTTGAGGTAGCCCTATTCCCAGTTTTCTGAGAAAGCACCAGATTGATTTCCAAAGTGGTTGGAATAGTTTGCACTCCCACCAGCAATGAAGAAGTGTTCCCTTTTCTCCACATCCTCAACAATACTCAACAGTATTGAATTTTTGATCTTGGCCATTCTGATGGGTGTAAGATGGAATCTCAGAGTCATTTTGATTTGCATTTTTCTGATGACTAAGGATATCGAGCATTTCTATAAGTGTTTCTCAGCCATTCAATATTCTTTTATTGAGAATTCTCTGTTTAATTCTGTTTTCTTAATTGGGTTATTTGGTTTGATGGTGTTTAATTTATTGAGCCATTTATATATTTTGTATATTAGACCTTTGTCAGATGTAAAGTTAGTGAAGAACTTTTCCCAGTCTACAGGCTGTCTCATTGTTCTGTTGACAGTGTCTGCTGCCTTATAGAAGCTTCTCAGCCTCATGAGGTCCCATTTATTAATTGTTGACTTTAGAGCCTGGACTGTTGGAATTCTGTTCAGGAAGCTGCCTCCTGTGTCAATGAGTTCCAGGCTCTTCCCCACTTTTTCTTCTAACAGATTTAGTGGTATGGTTTTATGTTGAGGTCTTCAATCCACTTGGACTTGAGTTTTGTGCATGGTGATGAACATGGATGTATTTGCATCTTTTACATGTAGAAATCCAGTTAGACCAGCACTCATTGTTGAAGATGCTATCCTTTTTCCATTGAATAGATTTGGCTTCTTTCTTAAAAATCAAATGTTCATATGTGTCTGGATTTATTTCTGGGTCTTCAATTCAATTTCATTGGTCAACCAGCCTGTTGCTTTGCCAGTACCATGCTGTTTTAATTACTGTTGTTCTATAGTACAGCTTGAGATCAAGAATGGAAATTCCTCTGGAAAATCTTTTATTGTACAGGATTCTTTAGTTATTCTGGGTTTTTGTTTTACCATATGAAATTGAGAATTGCTCTTTCAATGTCTTTAAAAATTGTATAGGTATTTTGACAGAGATTGCATTGAATTTGTAATTTGCTTTTGGTAAGATGGACATTTTTACTATGTTAATTCTCCCAATCCATGAACAAGGGACATCCTTCTATCTTATCATGCCATCTTCAAGCTCTTTCTTCAGGGATTTAAATTTTTTTAACAAGGCCTTCATTTGCTTGGTTTGAGTAACTCCTAGATATTTTATATTGTTTGTGACTAACATAAAGGGTATAGTTTCCTAATTTCTTCCTCTGCATGATTGTCATTTGTTTATAGGAAGGCTACTGACTTTTTTGAGTTAATGTTGTATCCAGCGATTTTAGTGAAGGTGTTTATCAGCTGTAAGAGTTCTCTGGTGGAATATTTTGGGGTCAATTATGTACACTATCATATCATCTGTGAATACAGATAATTTGATTTCCTCCTTTCCCATTTGGATATCCTTGATCTCCATTTGTTGTCTTATAGCTCTGGCTAGAACTTCAAGAACTATATTGAAGAGCTATGGAGAGAGTGGGCAGCCTTGTCTGGTCCCTGATTTTAGATGAATTTCCTTGAGTTTCTCTCCACTTAATTTGATGTTGCTATTGGCTTGATATATATACCCTTTATTATATTTAGCTATGTGCCTTATATCCCTGATCATTCCCAAAATTTAAACATGAACGGGTGTTAGATTTTGTAGGATGCTTTTTCTGTATCTTAAAAGATAATCATGTGGTTTTTTTTCTTTCAGTTTGTTTATACGGTGGATTACATTGATGGATTTCCATATGTTGAACCATTCCTGTATGCCTGGAATGAAGCCTACTTGGTTGTGATGAATGATATCTTTGATGAGTTCTTGAATTCAGTTTGCAAGTATTTTATTGAGTATTTTCACGTCAATGTTCATAGGAGAACTTTATCTGAATTTTTTTCTTGGTTAGTGCAATAGTGTGAGAAGACCCACCTGCCCCTGACCACCCATCACAATATTCTTCTTGTAGGTTTCTAGGACCCTCTGGGTCCTACTATTTCCACATCTCCTATATTTATCTTACCTAGAGTCTCAGTAAGATGTCCTCACATCTATCTCAATCTCCTGGTAAGTGAAGACTCTTTGTGGCCCATGCCTTCTGCGCTAGTGCCTAATTATAAGAGAGTATATGCCATGTAAGTTTTACTGCTTCTGGGTTAACTCACTCATTGTAATCACTTCTAGTCCCATTCATTTGTCCACAACTTTTGGGATTTCCTTAAGGGCAATACAAGTAGTAAACACCAAACCTCTACTCTGATCTACCCAATGGACATGACATTCTCCACAGTTATGTGGAGAGTGGAGACTGACTCTGACATAAATTCTGGTGCCCCATATTTGACCACCTTGAAGGGGAAGCCTGATGGCACTCAAAGAAAGAATAAGGAGGTTACCAAGATGAGACTTGATAGCATATGACTATATAGTAGGTGGAGGAGGTCCCCCTTGGTCTTAGACCTAGGAGATGGGAATGGGGTGAAATAGTGAGAGAGGGAGGAATGGGAGGATACAAGTGATGGGATAACAATTTAGTTGCTGGGTCTTTGTGAGGTTTAGGAATCAAGGTGACTGTGGCCTCATAGTAGGAGTTTGATAGTGTTCCATCCATTTCTATTTTGTGGAGTAACTTGAAGAGTACCAATATTAGCTCTTCTTTGAAGGTCTGATAGAATTCTACACTGATAACATCTGGCCCTGAGCTTTTTTTGGTTAGGAGACTATTAATAAACTCTTCTTTTTCTGTAGGAGAAATAGAACTATTTAATTTTATCTGATCTTGATTCAACTTTGACAAGTGGAAAGTATCAAGAATATTGTCCATTTCCCTTAGATTTTCAAATTTTGTGGCATATAAGCCTTTGAAGTAGGATCGTATGATTCTTTGTATTTCTTCAGTGTCTGTTATGTCTCCCTTTTCATTTCTGATTTTGTTGACTTGGGTAGTGTCTCTCTACCTTTTAGCTGTTTGGCTAATGGATTATCTATCTTCTTGACTTTCTCAAAGAACCAGCTCCTGGTTTTGTTGATATTTTTAATTGTTCTCTTTGTTTCTAATTTATTTATTTCAGCCCTGAGTTTGGTTATTTCTGGCCATCTACTCCTTTTGGGTGTTTCTGCTTCTTTTTTTTTCTTCCAGATGTGTCACTAAGTTGCCTATTAGATGTTTACAATTTCTTTATGAAGGCACTTAGTGCTATGAATTTTCCTCTTAGCACTGCTCAATGTGTCCCACAAATTTGGGTTTGTTGTTCCTTCATTATCATTGAATTTTATAAAGTCCTTAATCTTTCTTTATCTCTTCCCTGACCCAGGTGGTGCTACTAAGTAGAGAGATGTTTACTTTCTGTGTGTGTGTAGGCTTTTTGTTATTTCTGTTGTTGTTGATGTCCAGCTTTCTTCCACGGTGCAGTGATCTGAGTGGATACAAGGTATTATTTCTATCTTCTTGTATCTTCTGAAGCTTGTTTTGTGACTTACTATAAGATCAATTTTGGAGAAGGTTCTGTGAGGTGCTGAGAAGAAGGTATAATCTTTCATATTTGGGTGAAATTTTCTGTAGGTATCTGTTAGATCCATTTCTTTCCTGACATTGGTTAATGTCTCAATTTAATTTCTGTGTCAATGACCTATCCTTTGGTGAAAATGGGGTGTTGAGTTCTCCCACTATCAATGTGTGGGGGTTGATGTGTTGAGTAAGCTTTGTTAATATTTGTTTTACAAATCCGGGTGGCCTTGTATTGGGAGCATAGGTGTTCAGAATTGGGATGTCATCTTGATTGACTTTAACTTTTATGAATATGAAGAGTCCTTCCTCATCTCTTTCGATTAATTCTGGCTACACCAGCTTGCTTCCTGTGTCCATTTGTTTGGAATATCTTCTTTCAGCCTTTTTTCCTGAGGTAATGTTTATCCTTGTGGCTGAGATGTGTTTCTTGAATGCAGAAGAATGTTGGGTCTTGTTTATGCACCTATCCAGTTATTCTGTGTCTTTTTATTAGAGAATTGATGCCATTGATGTTGTAAGATATTAATAACCAGTGACTGTTAAGTCCCTTGATTTTGATGTTAGATTCAGTAGAGTGTTTTTGTGGTTATTTCTGCAATGGTGTAGTTTTCTATTTCCGATGTAAGTTTGGTTGTAGTTTGTCAAAGAGGGCACAGTGGAGGCAAGCACACTCTGTGCTGGGCTTTGGTTTTGTGCCTGGTCACCTGCTCCTGGGGCTTTCTCAGGATTTGAGGGTCAGTCTGAGAACAGAATCACACAATTTCCTGTGTTTTCCCTGGCCTGGAGCTCCAGGCTGGAGTCACACCACCTACAGTTCAGTCTCAGATACCAAGCTGCCAGTTATCACTGGTGTGAACGAGTCCAGACACTGGGAACTGTGCACCCTTCCTCAGTGTTCTTAGATCTGTCAGCCCAAGTGTGCAGCTTTAGAGCTGTGGCTGGAGGGTGTTTCCAGAATGCCTAGGCCCCTTGTGGGCCCTGGGTTCCTTGGTGGACTGGTTGGCCCTGATCCTCCTTCTTTGGTTCCCCTGGCCCAGTGGGCCCAGATCTGTTAGGGAGGGAGACAGCCAGCACAGGAGAGGCAAGCATGCTCTGGCTCTGCACTCTGGTTTTGTGCCCCATGTGGTCGCCCACACCTGGGCCTTTCTCAGGACTTGTGGGTCAGTCTGAGGTCAAAACCAGCAGTTTTCTGCATTTTCCCAGGCCTGCAGCTCCAGCCTGGGGCTCACTGTCCACAATTCAGAGCAACTGGTTATGGCCTCTGGGAGCTGAGAACCCTTCCTTGGTGGGCCAGTTGAGTGTCCCGGGGTGGGACCCATCTCTGTGCTGCATTTTGTGGATCAGTTGATGTAGCTCCCAGCTTGGTCCTTAGTGTCCTTACTATAGATCAGATATCCTGTGTGTTCAGCTCCATCTTGCTGCAACTCCCCTAGATGAGAATTTTAAATCAATTAGTCTCAGCAATGCGATGACCAGGACAAAAGCCCCATCATGACACATTAAGACACTGAAGGACTAGGTGCATCCTTTCCAACTGAGGACAGATAAAACATCCCAGTTAAGGGAAGAAGATCCAAAGGCAGGCCTCTGAGTCAGAGAGATTGCCTGCTCTAGTTGCTGGGGGACCCACATAAAGACCAAGCTGAGCATCTGCTACATATGTGCAAGGATCCTATGACTAGACTATGTACGCTATTTGGTTGGTGGTTCAGTCTTTGTGAGACCCCATGGGCCCAGATTAGTTGAATCCATAGGTCTTTTTGTGGAGTCCTTTATTCTTACAGCTCCATCAATAATTCTCTCAACTCTCATATGACTCCATGAGCACTGTCTAATATTTGCCTGTGTGTCTCTCCATCTGCTTTTGTCAGCTGCTGGGTGAAGCCTCTCAGAGGAGTTGTGTTAGGCTCCTGCCTACAAGAACAGCAGAGGAACAATAATAAGTGTCAAGTAGGGCCAGTCTTTTGTTGGCCATTCCTCCAATCTTTTGCTGTGTCGTTGTTCCTGCACATCTTGTAGGCAGGACAAATTATGGATCAAAGTTTTTGTGGCTGTCTTCATCCCACTTCAGGAAGTCATGCCTGGCTACAGGAGGTGGAAGCTTCAGACTCCATATCCTCTCCTGCTAGGATTCTCAGCTAAGGTGACCCTATAGACTTCCTGGGGCCTTCCCTGTACCAGGTTTCTGGCACATCCCAGCAATGCACCCCATTTCTGATTTCTATTCTTTCAGTGGGCCCACTACTAATCTGACTCTTGCTCCTCTCTTTATTCCCTATCCTAAAGAGGTTCCTCTATCCATCTACCTCAAATGACTATTTTAGTTCCCTTTCTGGGTGAGATTCAAGCATTCTACCTTGGACCATCCTGGTTATTTAACTTCTTTGAGTTTGTGCATTGTAGAATTGTTCTCCTGTACTTTATGGCTAATGCCCAATTATTAGTGAGTATATACAATAATGTCTATTTGGGATTGGGTTACCTCACACAGGATGATGTTTTTCTAGCTCCATCCACCTTTATGAACATTCCAAGATTTGCTTGTTTTAATAGCTGAGTAGTATTCCAATGTGTAAATGTAGTATACCTTCTTTATCCATTCTTCAGTTGAGGAACACCTAGGTTGTTTATAGTTTCTGGGTATTACAAGGAAAGCTGCTATGAACATAGTTTAGCTAATGTCCTTTTAGTATAGTGGAACATCTTTTGGGTATATGCCCAGGAGTAGTATACAGAATCTTGAAGTAAATCTACTTCCAATTTTTCTGAGAAATCTCTAGATGCATTTCCACGGTGGTAATACAAATTTGCACTCCCATCAGCAGTGGAGGAGTGTTCTCCTTGCCCTACATACTCTCCACAATGTGCTGTAACTTGCATTTTTTAATCTTAGCCATTTTGATGGGCGTAAGATGGATTCACAGAGTTGTTTTGATTTCCATTTCCCTTATGACTGAGGACATTAAACATTTATTTAATTGCTTCTCAACAATTAGAGATTCACCTCTTGAGAATTCTCTATTTAACTCTGGACTCCATTTTTTAACTGTGGTTTGGGTCATTGGTGTTTAATCTCTTGTGTTCCTTATATATTTTGTCTATTAATGCTCTGTTAGATATAGTATTGGTGAACATTTTCTCTGTCATAGACATAGGGATAAGTCATAGAGGCTTTGTTTGACAAAGTCCAAAGATCTCTGGTTGTCCATCACTACCCTTAAAAATTATGTATGGGCTACGTATGATTTTTGTTTAGAAATCTATTATTTTTTAAAGTATATTTTATTAATTTATTAATATTTCATCTCAATTGTTATCTCATTCCTCCCTCCCTCCCATTTTCCCCTCACTCTCCTCCCCTATGACTCTGACTGAGGGGGACCTCCTCCCCCTGTATATGCACAGAGGGTATCAAATATCTTCTTGGTAGCCTTTTATCCTTCCTCTGAGTGCCACCAGGCCTCCTCATCCAGGGGACTTGGTCAAATATGGGGCACCAGAGTTCATGTGAAAGTCAGACCTCACTCTCCACTCAATTGACAAGAATGTCCTGTCCATTGGCTAGATGTGGGTGGAGGTTCGAAGTTTACTGCACCTATTATCCCTGACTGGTGCCATAGTTTGAACAGGACCCCTGGGCCCAGGTTCACCCATCATAATGTTCTAGAAATCTGTTATTTTTTAAACTGGTTTTTTTTCCTAAGAAAATTTATATAGGAAAAACTTTTCCACAGAGAATTTTGAAAAAGGGCATCTGGCCAAAGGCTTGAGACAATGATAAAGGTTTTATGTTGTTGTTGTTGTTGTTGTTGTTGTTTTCCTAACTGTGAGCACCTAAGCAGAAACTATATGAAAAAACGTTAACACCATGACATAATAGTTTTTCTAGTGCTGCTTGTAGAAACATTTCCTTAGAATCTGCTTTGAGAGCAACAGAAGGTGGGCTTGGGATGCCATGCTTTACAGATAGTGTATAATAGAGGACTGATTGTTCCTTAGCGTAGGCTTAGACAATACATCTGTTGGTTTGGGACTGGAAGTAGGTCAAGTTTTGTTTTGTTTTAATTAGAGAACAATTAGGTTAAGTTATGTTACTATGACAATCATGTAAGCACAATGGCTTTAGCCTGGGGGAATTCAGGATTAAACTTTCCTGAGTATTGTTTTAAAAAAATTATAAGGGGGCAGGGGTCCAAGATAGCAGCATATAGTATGGACCTTGTCTAGAAGGCAGAGTAACTGAGGCTGGGAAACAGATTGATTTGTTAATCAGGAGCACCAAGCCCACCCCACCCTGACCCCTCATTGCAGCTGGACAACCCCACCCCTCATTTTGGAAGGCACAAACATCAAACATCCTGCACTCCTCCAAATGTGGAAAGAGCATGGACCTCTGGGAAACAGAGGGTCCACTGTGGTGCCTTCAGTGGAGGGTGGCAGTGAGCAGTAGTGAGCAATGTGTCCTATCTGCTCAGATCAGCAAAGCAGGTAAGCAAAGGAACGAACAGGCCACTATCAAAAACATAGATTTGAGGACTCCTTAGTCTAAAAAGTGGAGAGGATAAAAAGAAGGCCCCACCTCCACTGTGGATGGACTCTCCCCACCCCAGGGGGGCCTTGTGAGCCACAAGCTAAAAGTGCACTACACTCCTTTGAGTACTAGAGCAGAGTAGGCCCCCTGTGGACAAAGCATCAACACAGTGGAAGCCAAACAGCATCTGGCATCCAAGCCACAGTTCTACTTTGTGGCTGATTCTTGAGGAGAACAAGTAGCCAGAAGAAGCATATAAAATCACAGATCCTTGGTGACAGAGCTTGGACAAATATAGATACAGGAAGACAATGTCTGCCAAGCCAATATATGAAGCAGCTGCCTTCCAAAGGTACTCACCCCTGTGACTCCCAATTAGAAGTCCTAAGCCCTCTCAGTAGATCCCTAAAGGAAAGGGTAAGAAGAGAAATAACAAAGACAAGGACAATATGTCTCCACCAGAAAGTTCAGACTTCAACAGATACCCTAATACAGTTGAATCTCAGGAGAAGGACCTTGAAACTATGTTTATACAATTATGTGAGAATTGTAAAGAGGAAATGAATAGATCCTTCGAAAACTTTCTGGAAAATACAAACAAATGAATAGTGACCTTCCAGGAGAAACAAGAAACTACAATCAAACAGGGGAAGGAAATTAGCAAAATGGTTCAAGACATAAAAACATAATTAGACAGCATTAAAAAATCATCTAGGAATCTATGAGAGTAACCCTAGCTAAGATTCTTAGTAATAGGAAATATGGAACCTGAAATGGATACCTCCTGCAACCATGCAAGACTTCCAGTGAAGGGATGGGGATACCAACCTACTCACAAAAGCTTTGACCCAAAATTTGTCCTGCCTATAAGAGGTTCAGAGATGGAGTGGAAATTGAAAGAATAGCCAACCAATTACTGGCCCAACTTGCATCCCATCCATGAAAGAAAGCTAACCTCTGACACTACTAATCATATTCTCCTATACCTGTATACAGAAGTGTAGGTTCTATTTCTTAGCAATTAAACTTTATTATACAACCCAACTAGCTTACACACGAGGGAAAAAAGGTTAAAGGGGAAAAAAAGAGTGAACCTTCCAGTATCCGTTTCATGGGACAGGTCCCTAGGTGTCTCTGGCCTGCATGCTAGTCCAGCCTATTCACTGATCCATGTGCACTCAAGCCTGGTCTGAACCTGCTGCTGCTCTCTCCTCTCTGCCTGTCTGTGTAACATGAGAAGGGCAGTCTCCATCTCCCATTGAGGGTTGATTAGAAAAACAATAGTCCAGGTGGAGTCCCCAGATCTACTTCCTGAATTCCAGGCCCAGGATGGCTTCACCTAGTCTATCTCAGGGTATTCATGGGGTGTCCAAGGGTAAAGTCCGTCAAGACTGCTTTCATCTATGACAAAGCTTACAGTCTTTCCCACTCAGGAGCCTAGCATAACTGTCCTCTGAGAGGCTTCACTCAGCAGCTGATGCAAACAGACATAGAGATGAACAGCCAATCTTTAGATATAGCTCAAGAAACCTTGTGAAAAGAAGGAGAATAAGGATTGAAGGAGCAAGGAGAGTCAAGAACACCACAAGAAAATTTACAGAATCCATTGTGACTCACAGAGACTGAACCACCAGCAAAAAAGCATACATAGGAAGGGAAGAGCATAAGAACCCTACAAATTTGTAACAGATATGCATCTTGTTTTCTTTGTGTACCCTAACAACTAGATCAGGGGATGTCTATAATCTGTTGCCTGCCTTTGGGTCCCTTTCCTCTAATTGGGATGACTTGCCTAGCCTCAATAGGAGAAGATGTACCTAGTCCTACTGCACCTTGATATGCCATCATGGTTTGATGTCCATGGGAGGCCTTCCCTTCTCTGAGGAGAAAAAGGGGATAGATTGGGCAAGGGAAGTATAACTGGGAAGAGAGAAAGGAGGATAAGATGTAATCAGGATGTAAATAAATAAAATAATTAATTAATGAAAGAAAAATTAATAAATGTGGTATGCCATTGGAATTTGCTTTGCTGCTTAAGTTTTTGGTGTTCTGTGTTTTTTTATATCTATGTGGGTATGCCTTTTTTTAGTTGGGCAAAGTGGCTTTCTATAATCTTGTTGAAAATACAATTGAAGTAACTGACCAGGGATATTTCTACCTCATCTATTTCTATAAATTGAAGATTTTGTCATTTCATAGAATCTCAGATTTTTGCTTGTTATTTTCCCGTGGTTTTTTATATATTTTTTTCTTATTTTATCCAGATAATCTTTTTTTTTATCAAACAGAGAGAAACTTAAATCAATTCCACTAAAATCAGGGACAAGACAAGGCTGTCCACTCTTCATGTATCTCTTCAATAAAGTACTTGAAGTCTTAGAAAGAAAAATAAGACAATTAAAAGAGATCAAAGGAATACAAATTGGAAAGGGAGAAGTCAAAGTATTACTATTCGCTGATGATATGATAGTATACATAAGTAACACGAAAAACTCTACTGAGGAACCCCTACAACTGATAAACACCCTTAGCAAAGTGGCTTGATAGAAAATCAATTCCAAAAAATCAGTATCCCTCCAATATAAAAATGGCAAATGTGCTGAGAAAGAAATTAGGAAAACTACACACTTCACAATAACAATCAAACAAACAAAAAACATAAAATATGTTGGTATAACTCTAACCAAGCAAGTTAAAGACTATTATGAAAAAATAAAACTGCAAGTCTCTAAAGAAAGAAATTGAAGAAGATACCAGAAGATGGAAAGATCTTCCATACTGGTGGATCAGGAGAATCAACATAGTAAATATTGCCAACTTACCAAAAGCAATATACAGATTAAATGAAATATCTATCAAAATACCTACACAATTCTTGACAGACCTTGAAAGATCGATTCTCCATTTCATATGGAAAACCAAAAAACCCAGAATACCTAAAACAATCCTATACAATAAAAAATCCCCTGGAGGAATCTCCACCCCTGATCTCAAGCTTTACTATAGAGAAAAGTAGTAAAAATGGCATGATACTGTGAGAGAAATTGGCTGGTTGACCAATGGAATCAAATTGAAGATCCAGAAATAAACCCACATATTTACCTATGGATACTTGATTTTTGAAAAAGAATCCAAATTCATACAATGGAAAAAATAGTGTCTTCAACACATGGTGTTGGAATAACTGGACGTCTATATATAGTAAAATGCAAATATATCCATATTTATTACCTTGCAGAAAACTAAAATCCAAGTTTAGTTTAAAAATCTTAACATAAAACCAGATACACTAAATCTGTTAGGAAAAAAAGCGAAGAAGGGGCTTGAACTCATTGGCATAGGGGACAACTTTCGGAACAGTATACCAGTAGCTCAGGTTCTAAGGTCAACAATTAATAAAAAATGAGAGCTCATGAAACTGAGAAGCTTCTGTAAGGCAAATGACACTGTCAATAGAACAAAATGACAGCCTACAGACTGGGAAAGGATCTTCACCAGCCCTAGAGGCAACAAAGGTTAATATCCAAAATATATAAAGAACTCAAGAAATTAAACACCACCAAACCAAATAATCCAATTAAAAATGAAGTAGAGAGCTAAGCAGAGAATTCCCAACAGAGGAACATCAAATAGCTGAGAAACAATTAAAGAAAAGCTCAACTTCCTTAGTCATCTGAGAAATGAAAATCAAACAAATCTGAGGTTCCACTTTACACCTATCAAAATGGCTAAGATCAAAAACTAAATTGACAGCACATGCTGGAGACAATGTTGAGAAAGAGGAATATTCTTCCAGTGCTGGTGGGAGTGCAAAACTTGTACAATCACTTTGGAAATCAATCTGGTGCTTTCTCAGAAAAATTGGAATAGTGCTCAGCTATACCACTCCTGAGCACATACCTGAATGATGCTCTAGCATTCAACAAGGACCTTTGCTCAGCTATATTCATAGCAGCTTTATTCATAAAAGTCAGAACCTGGAATCAACTTAGATGTTCCTCAACTGATGAACTGTGTTTAAGGAGAGGGGAGACAGAGGGCTTCCTCTGACATGAACTCTGGTGCCTGTGATTTGATCACTGCCCTTTGGTGGCGCACACAGAGGAAAGGGATACAAAGTATCTTGATAAGACCTGATAGACTGTGATTGGGTGCTGTGGGAGGCTCCTAGCTTCCCAATCAGGAGTCTAAGAAAGAATAAGGTGGAAGACAAAGGGAGGATGGGAATAGGAACAAGGGGATAATAATCAGGATGTAATGTAAATAAGTTATAATAAATAAAAATGTAAAACTGGGATGGGTGTAGATGAGGGAGGGGTGGGATAAGGAGAGGATGAGAGAGTGGGCTACAGTTGAGATGTAAAGAACTCCAACTACAGAACAAGCAGGTAATTTATAGTCCTAATCTCACTACATAAGAATAGTTCTGAGACTGGCAGAGATGTAAATGTAAAGGCTAAAGAGGCCTCATGTTGACCACAGATACTCTGTGACTTAGTATTAGAGGCCACTACTAGTAAGGCATGAAGGAAGATTTGCAAATGCCTTACATTGACCCATACAGTGACCAGAAAACTAAGTTTAATTGTTCTGTGAATCCCACATACCTCATACAATTATAATGCTAGAACTGTATAAAGCTTGTGAGAAATTATGTTTTCAGAACAAAATAAGCAGCTGGATCACACCTGACAGGAATCATTTCTCCCAGCACGATGGACACTGACATCCTGCATTCTCCTACTTCCAGCCCCAGATGATTCTGTTGCTTTTACCCATCAGATTTGAAGAGCTTCCTGGACAACATTGTAGAAAACTTCTGATCCAATTTGGACCACCATTTCAATCTCCTACTAAGCCTGGAATCTCTCAACATTTAGAAATTAAGCCACAAATGCAATCACTAGGTTCCTTAACCATTCTCTCTAATTTTGGGGGCCCATTCCAAGGTATTATTTGCCCCAGTTCAACCTGAAGAAACTTTAAGAGAACAATGCCCCATTCCCTCAAAGGACAGGGTGGTTATATAGGTTGCTATTTGCTCGCTTGATCTACAAATGTTTATTCTCATCAGGAGGTGGTCATAAGTCATTATTGGTCTTATACAGAAAAAAAATAGTGGAAACACAAGATTGCCTTTATCTTGCATATGTAGGCAAGGAGATGGGAGCTGAAAGAAAAAAGAGGGAGATTTAGGAACATAGAGGGAGGATAGAACAAAAACTAGATGATTGAACCTACTCTTTTACTCAAGACCTTAATTGTTAGTTATAATGAAGGTTATGTCTAAGTTATTTCTATAGAATTTAGTATATTGATACAAAACATGGGCATGTCAAATACTTGGCAGATTTTAGCACAGAAATATATATCCTAGGTCTAACAGATAGATATGACTCTATTGATATATGTGGTAAATTAGTTGAATAAGGTCTTCAAAAGCCTCAAAGACACACAGAATATGGCATTTAAATTTGTTCTTACAAGCCTAAATTTCTTTGACTACAAAACAAGTTAACTTCTGACAACACCCAGCGGACCTCAAAGAAGATGAGGAGCATCAAAGAACCTCCTTATGAAGATGGCTTCTAAGGTGGCAAACCAGCCACTGGGCAAAATGTTCTCGTTTCTACCACAAACAGAATCTGCCTAAAACTGGGCAACTTAGATGTAGGCAGAGTCAACGGTCGTACTCTGCCAAGTCAGGGTAAGCAAGTCCTCAATAGTTCCTGCCCTGCAAATAAGTCTGGCAGAGATATTAGGCCAGAAAGCTGAAGATGAGGCTCCAACATTATAAAATGCATTGGGTGACTGGTCAAGCAGTAACCTGTCTTAAGTCAATTTTTACATTTTGGAAGCTTCTAACCCATACTGCTGTTTCACTCAGGAATTTAAGTTTTATTCCTTCTCAAGTCTCTGAGGGGCAATGCAGACACAGTTGTTTAGGGGACAGGATCAATTTAGATCAAGATAAAGAAGTTAAGCTATTAAAGTAGAGATAGGATAGTATTGAATCATATTCAGAAATTTAGCCCCAACAAATCAGTTAAGACACATACCTCAAACAGGACAAATGCAGGTGGCCAATTCACTATGAATGTAACATGTGTAGAACTCATTATTCTCATGGTTGTCACATGGCTCTCCCTGATGTGTGTAGTTTGTTATATACACATGTAATAAAATAAAAGTATAAAAAATAAAATAGAATAAACTGAGGAAAAACTGAAACAATTATAATAGTACTTCTGAAAGTCTTTTGTATTTCTGAACAACTGCTAAATTTGAACCATGACGAGAATTAATATTTAAAAAAACTTCTTTAGAATTTTTATTCTCTTTTGCTGTACTTGGAAATCCTGCCTGAAACTATAGTGGCATCCTTCTTATCCATCTACCTATTAGGGTGATATTCTTAGAGCAATGGGTGAATTAAGGGTTTATGGTCCTGTTATGACCAGACAGGTGTTAAGTTCACAAACCTGTCCTTAATATGAGTAATACTAAAGGAATATTCACTAGCATCTCCTCTCCTCTTAAGAATTAGCAGTGACATTTGCAGGTAGGACCTACTGAAGTTGTGAAAAGAATCTCAACTCACAAAGAAAAGTGACTGACAGTAAGCAGAATATCTTTACAAGGAAATAAATAAATCACTGCATGTGAAATTTGGAGGAATGGAAAAGACTAGTATGACTGGACCCAACATAATGCAAGACAATATGAAAAGACAGGAGATATCATCAACAACCCTAGTTTTCTTTGTTGTCAAATGATTACTTTGCAATAGTCTCAGGAATAGATTGTAATCAAAGTGGTAATTGGTTCTTTGCAAATAGGATTCCCTAAACAAGACATGCCTTACCAAAAAATATCCATCACTACCACTAAGAACACAAGTGCTTTTAACAGAAAATAACAAATAATCATATGAAGGTATATACAATTTTATAAATACTTTGATTGCCCCAAATGTATATAAGTAATGATATTTAATTTTTGGTTTAAATTTTCTATTCCCTTTTGTATGTTTAAGTGAGGGAAGGAATTCCTTCATCTGTTGGCACTCTAAGCATGTCTATGTGTTGAAGAACTCATTGTTAAACAGAGTTCATGTTAAAAGTATTGGCTGCATGGATTAAGAGGGTGGCCATGAGCTAATTGAAAAATAAATAGATAGAGCCTAATTATTTATTGCTAATGACAATTAGCAAAGAAGTCAGAGGTGATTCCTGAAGCTATTGGGCAACCAGGTAAATAATGCTATTTGCTAGACATATAACTAGAAGACTATGCTTAAGAAGGACATTTAATGATAGTTTGATTCAGAGTCAGTAAATGGTAGCACCAAGTACTTCTCTTACTCAATTAGGCACTGTCAACCACTGTATTGATACTTTTTTGCTGAGATCCTGAGTTAGTACTTCAGAAAAGGCCAATTTGCCACCTGAGATAAACTATAGACCCTTCACAATAGTATCTTCACAAAAGTACAGAAGCTAAGAGCCAGTTTGAAAATGAAGCCCATAGGTAAGGACATTTGAATAAAAGCATCATTTTATAATGATCTCTTAGTTAAATCTTAAATCAAACATTTATAGACATCTGCATATCTATGGTATATTTATATCTATAACTTAAGACACCTATTTATTGTCAGAACATGTGCAAACTAGTAGAAATCTGAACAATAAGTCAATATTAAATTTAAATATAGCTTCTGGTAATAAATATACTTTAAAAATATAAGTTGATTGAAAGTTTTAATGTATACTAATAATTGCAGCATAAAGGAGACTGAGGTAGGAAGAGCAAACATTATTGTCCAATCTGGCTGCATAGTGAGAGCCTGTCTCAAAAACAAAACAAAACAAAAAACCCTATAAAGATATAAAAAAAACCTACCATCTAAAGACAATAACAGATTACATGGTAAAAAATACAATTAGGGGATGTGTATCTAATGAGGTTATGTATTGAGTATGGGAAGAAAATGAAATGTCATTTAGTACATTATATTGAAAATAAAAATGTTTAGGTCCATGCTCAGAGTCATAATACTTGTGTGACAGATATTTGGCCAGATCCATTGCCTCCAGATTCTCAGATCATCATCATACAATGACCACATGTACACAAATATTCACATCCTGGAACCCTATGTGAAAGCTTTATATGAAAAACAGAGGTCAACCTATTGTGTTGAAATAATTACTGCAAATCGTGTTCTTAGTTTTGTATATAATACAGTTTTAACAAATCCCTTCCTTATTTTCCATATTATCAGTACTTTCAGTCTACACTTGACAGTCTAACAATATCCTTACAATGTGGGAAGTTTGTAAGATGGTTGAAATTAAATTATCAGTAAAGACTTCATTTAAGATAATTCAATATTCATGTAGCCTAACTCACGAAGTGACAAATTAGGGGATATGATAGCACACTTCCCTATAGTTCTACTTTAAATAGCATGCTTCATTAGAACTTTCTAAATATTTATAGACCACTAAATATTTGACATGAAGACTGGAGGTGGAAGGAGAGAGACTTAAAATTAGAGTGTTAAAATATTCAACTGATTGATGGAGAAGAAATTTTTAAAATAAAGGCTACTTAAATTACACTGTAAAACAGACCCAAGTGCAGTCTTAGGCATCAAAAATAATCTCTTGAATTGGGAAATGTAGCTTCCCAGGAGGAAGAGAAATGGAAAACTGATGGACTGATTCTTGTATTATGTCCATCTCTAAGTCAGTAGGCACGTGTGAATAAATGCATTGGAAAATCCCCGAGACACACATTCTAGCAATGAACTGAAATGACCACATGCTTTCCTTGGAGACATTTAGATTTTTCTCTTTACTGTTGCAAAATTAGAACATAAAAATTCAAATACAGTTATATTTGACACAGAGATGTGCTGATTTGATGATTTATTAAAATTCCTTCTGATGTGTTACATGTATTCACTCTCAGAATCTCACACTCTGAAATACTCCTACTCAGTAACATACTTGGTCTCAAAAAATGCACTCCTCTGCTTTGGCTTTGCGGGTCTTATACAACTTTTGGGCTAAAGCATCCACATTTGACGTAGACTAGCTGAGAAAGTTTTTAGTGGAAAGGGGAGGAGAAATTAAAACTAACTTTGCCTTCTCTATGTGTATTTCATCTGATAGTTTTTAAATCCTTGAAGGAACAGAATAAAGCCACTCAAAGAAACAAACTGGCTGGAAAAATAGCTCTGTAATATTTAAGAATACTTCATTTCCTTTTCAAGGTAACTAATAATTATTACAAGACAAAAAGTAAAATTCTTTAGTGATATAGACTATAGGAAGTCCAAATTGCCCAGTAGCAAATATAAAGTGTGGCAGCCCTGTGCCTTATATAGTTCTTCAGTGTACCCTGGAAAAGAGAGATGGAACAAATAACCCAACAGAAGTGAAAATGAACACAAACAGAAGAAAGGCAGAAAGGACAGACAGGGAAAGGGAGAGAGAGAGAGAGAAGAGAGAGAGAGAGGAGAGAGAGAGAGAAGAGAGAGAGAGAGAAGAGAGAAAGAAAGAATGAGATTGTGGATGACTAAATATAGAGAGACAATTAGGGAAACTGATAAAATTGAATTTTGACTTTACATTAAAGCATTAGTCTGTCTAAAAGGCAAATTCTTGAACTTGACAATCACATAGCAGAAAGAAATGTCGTGATTTTTCATCATACTTATTAGCATATCCAAGATCAGCTAGGACTGAAAGTGCACACTTGTAATCCCAGAACTAAGAGATACAGGTCAAGTAGGCTTCATTGAGATCACAAACGTCTGTATTATTTAGATACACTCTATCTCAAAAAAGAAAGATTAGCAGGAGCAATGAAAAGCATATTTATTTTTAATTTAGAATAATGACATAAACAACACTAAAATTAATAAATAATATCTTAAATATAAACAATTGGATTATTCTTAGAACTTTTTAATGTTGTTTAATTTATTCAAAATGAATTTATTGAAAAAGCTTATGCAGAGAGGTTTTTGAAGTGGTAAGGAACACTTTTACTTAAATGGAAAGAAAATATTTTACTGTTCGGTACTACATACGTATACTGAAGAGGTTAAGGAGCACTTTTACTGTAGTGGAAAGAAAATCACAACAAACAATATTGGTCCTCTTCAAATATATAGGATGACATACATACACACTCACACAAACACACACACAAATATATATATATATATATAAATATATATATATATATAATAAATAGAGAGAGAGAGAGAGAGAGAGAGAGAGAGAGAGAGAGAGAGACAGAGTTAAAGAAGAACAGAGAGACAGAAAATAACAGGAAAAGCAATGCACTCACCATTAATTAATCTTGGCTGACACTGACTATATCTTCAATCAAGTAAAACACAATCTGCTGGGCACTTCTGCAAGGGATTTTATTGATAAGATAAATTTGAAGCAAGACAAGCTATCCTAAATGTGGGCAGCTATTTCTGTAGTAGCTTAGATACATTGAAGGTAAAGTTTGCCTTTTGCCTGCTTGTTTTCTTAGACTGGCAATTCATTCATTTGGTATAGTATTCCCTTGCCAATATTAGAAGCAACTTCTTCAGGATTCCAAAGCAGGACAAAACACCAACAATTCTCAAGCAATCTTCTAGACCTTCAATGTGAGATAAGGTGGTATAGTGTACTTAACCTCCTGAATTAACAACTGTAGAATTTTAAATCCTGTCCAGTGTAAGACAGCCCTCATCAACTGACTGAATTCTGTAAAGCTCGTGTGTGTGTGTGTGTGTGTGTGTGTGTGTGTGTGTGTGTGTGTGTGTGTGTATTCATTGATTTGTTCTTTTCTTTCAGAGACCCTTGGCTCACACAGTTGCATAGATTCAGTTGCAAATAATGGTATAGAATTAAGACTCAGAGTTATAACTATGGCTCTGTCATTACTAACTGGATGATCTTGTGGAAAGTATTAAACTATTTCATGACTTACCTCCATATCTCTAAAATGTGAATAATAAACTGTTATCATCAGAAAATCTTGCTGAATTAATCCCTAAGGATGGAAAAATGTAAAACCTTATTACAAATGACTCAGAAGAAGCACCAAATGAACTTTAAATACCTCTTTAAAAACATAAAATAGGATTAACATTTATATCTAAAAAGTTCTAAGTAAAGGTAGATAACCAATTTAAAGATAAAAAAGACTAAATGACTAAACAACTAGAATTTACTTGTGTGAGCTCTGTTTTAAATTTAAATTGTACATCTTGAAAGTCAATGTGCAAAGAGAATATAGACAGTTAATAATGATAATAATAATAAAGATATTCATGCTTGTTTTTGAAGAGATAGAAAATTTTTCTTATCATTAGATTCTAAAATAATATTCTTGAAGAAATAGTGTCCAAGATTGCTATCAAATATATTGTTACATATTTCTCAATTTTCTGGAAAAAAACCCTATGGAAATGCTATCTTAAAAACCTCAATTGAAGTAGCAATTCCCAATATAACCAAAGTAAAGAGCAGTTGAGCTCTTGAAAACAGACTTCATCCAAGAACACAGCCCCTGGTATGTACATAGTTCCACTGAACTTCAAAAACCACTTCTCTTAGAAGGACTTAGAGAAAATCACAAACCAGAGCAATAAAAGCCCTACTGTGCATTCAATGACCTGAAATGGAAATGTGTTTTATTGATTCTTGAAGCTAGATTTTTTTTTGAAAGGTCAGCAGACTATTGCTTCTAGATGTGGGGCTCAGGAGCTCTTGGTGAGGTGGTATGTTTACTCTTTACCACCACAGGCTTTGATTTTTCAAGATGGCACAGGCCCTGTGGAGGTCCGCCATTCGCAGATCAGGGAGGTACTTGTTCTTTTGGATCATGTGCCTGATGCTGCTGAGAGTGACAGGAACGTTCTTGTTGATGGTGGTCCTCATGTAAGAAGTAGCGTTTTGTTGTTGTTGTTGTTTTGTTTTGTTTTTGCTGACTTCTGCATCATTTATGACCACCACGACCCCTTTGCCATTGGCTGTGGTCTCCACTCCCACAGTCTTACTGTGAATCAGCACTTTGTAGAAGAAGAAGTTGAGAGCCTTTAGATGATTGAGGTTGGTGTTACATGTCGGCTTGTTCCTCTTGATCAGGAAACTGGAGCAATCAATGCTCCGTGGAGATGGCTGATGCAGAAGAGGGGACATGTCAGCAGCTGCAAAGAAATGGAGCATGTAAGGAGTGTCATGTAAAGAAGCAGGGCAAAGCTCAGTACCTAAGTAAACAGGAGCAGCACCTTCAAGGACAAGAACAAGAGCTCGACCAGGCTGGAAGGAGTGACCAAATGAGGCAGGCTGAGCTAAGGCTGCCAAGACTGAGGTGGGGCAGGGAAGCTATTGCTCCACTTCTGGCAGTGGAGATGAGGGCTACAAACGGCTCTTGGGCACAAGGAGAAAAAAATAGGCTAAAGACCCAGGTGATGGGCACAAGACGTTGGCCACATGGGTTGGACAAAAGCTAGATCTGAACACAGGAGAAATGCTTATGCTTGAACAACTTTCAATAACTATCACCTTAAAGGTTTTGCCTTGGGTACCTATGCATCCTTCGTATTGGCTCAATTTTATTTGATCAGAGTAAGTAATTCAAGAATCAGAACTGTAATCCAGACTCAGTAGCACATCTTCATTCATGCCAAATGAAGAATAGCATCTAATAATCAATTACAAGGATTCTTTAATCAACAAGAAACACTGTTTCGGCCTAGATAATCATGTCTCAGCCAGTCTCAGAGCTATTCCCACATAGTGGGAATAGCAATATAAGTTACCTGTTTGTTTTGCAGTTTGAATTCTTCACATGCCAATTGTGACCCCCTCCCTCATTGCTTCCCTGTCTACCCTCCTCCCCTCCCTTAGTCCTCAGAAAGGGGAGTCCTCCTCCCCTAACATCTGACCTCAGCCTATCAAGTCTCATCTGTAATACCTGTATCCATTTCTTCTGAGTCCTGGCAAGCTTCTGTCCTGTATTGTAGTGTGGTTATCCTGTTTTATGTAACTAATATCTGCTTGAGTGTCATTCTGGATCTGGGATTATCTTTTCTAGTTCTATCCATTTGCCTGCAAATTTCTAGATTTACTTGTTTTTGATAAGTGAGTAGTATTCCATTGTGTAAATATACCACTGTTCATCCATTCTTCGCTTGAGGGACACCTAGCTTGTTACCAGATTCTGGCCATTACAAATAAAGCTGATATAACATAGTTGAGCAAATTTCCTTGTTTTGTAATGGGACATCTCTCAGGTATATGCCCAGGAGTGGTAAGGTTGGGTCTTGAGGTATAATTATTCCCAATTTCCTGAGAACGTACCAGATTGATTTCCAAAGTGATTGTACAAGTTTGCACTCCCACCAGCAATGGAGGAGTGTTCTCCTTTCTTTATATCTGTGCCAGTATGTTCTGTCACTTGAATTTTTGATTTATACCATTGTGATGGGTATGAGATGGCATCTCGGAGTTGTTTTGATTTGCATTTCACTGATACTTATGGTCATTGACCATTTCTTTTAAGTATTTGTCAGCCATTTGATATTCCTCTGTAGAGAACTGTCTGTTTAGTTCTCTACCCCATTTCTTAATTGGGTTATTTGGTTTGTTGGTGTTCAATTTCTTGAGTTCTTTATATATTTTGAATATTAGCCCTTTGGCAGATGTTGGGTTGGTGAAGATCTTTCCCTAGTCTGTGGGCTGTCATTTTCTTCTAGACAGTGTCCCTTGCTTACAGAAGCTTTTCTGTTTCAAGAGATCCCTTTTAGTAATTGTTGACCTTAGAGCCTGAGATGTTGTTGTTCTCTTTGGGAAGTTGTCTCCTGTGCCAGTGAGTTCAAGCCTGTTCCCCACTTTTTTCTAATAGATTTGATGAATCTCGTTTTATGTTGAGGTCTTTAATTCACTTGGATGTGAGTTTTATACATGGTGATAAATATGGATCTACTTGTATTTTTCTACATGTAGAAATCCAGTTAGACTACCACCATTTGTTGAAGATGCTGTCTTTTTTCCATTGTACAGATTTGGCTTCTTTGTCAGAAATCAATTGGCCATAGGTGTAAGGACTTATTTATGGGTCTTTGATAAAATCCATTGATCAACTAGCCTATTTCTATGCTGTTTTAATTACTGTTGCTCTATAGTACAGCTTGAGGTCAAGGATGAAGATTCCTCTGGAGGGTCTTTTATTGTGTACAATTGTTTTAGATGTTCTGGTTTTTGTTTTTCTATCTGAAGTTAAGAATTGATTTCTGAAGGTCTTTAAAAATTGTGTAGGTATTTTGATAGGGGTTGCATTCAATCTGTAAATCACTTTTGGTAAGATGGACATTTTTTACTGTGTTCATTCTCCCGATCCAGGAACATGGGAGACATTTCCATCTTCTTATATTTTCAATTTCTTTCTTCAGAGAATTGAAGTTTTTTTTTTCATACAAATCTTTCACTTGCTTGGCTAGAGTTATAACAAGATACTTTATATTATTTGTGTCTATTATGAAGAGTGAATTTTCCTAACTTCTTTCTCATCACTTTTGGCACTTGTATATTGGAGGTCTACTGACTTTTCTGAATTGATTTGTTTCCAACCATGTTGCTGAAGGTATTTATCAGCTGTAGTTCTCTGGTGGAATTTTTGGGGTCACTTATGTACACTATCATATCATCTGGGAATATGGATAATTTGACTACTTCCTTTCCAACGTGGATCCCCTTGATATCCTTTTGTTGTCTGATTGCTCTAGCTAGGCCTTCAAGTACTATATTGAAGAGATAAGGAGAGAGTGTGGAGCTTTGTCTAGACTCTGATTTCAGTGGAACTTCTTTGAGTTTTTTTCTATTTAATTTGATGCTTGCTATTGTCTTGCTGTATATAGCCTTTATTATATTTAGGTATGTGCCTTATATCCCTGATCTCCCTAAGACTTTAAACAGGAATGGCTGTTAGATTTTGTCAAAAGCTTTTTCAGCATTTAAGGAGATGATCATGTGTTGTTGTTTTTATTTTCTCAGTTTGTTTACATGGTGGATTACATTGATGGATTTCTGTATATTGAACCATCCCTGAATGTCTGGGATGAAGCCTACTTGGTCATGGTGGATGATACCTTTGATGTGCTCTTAGATTCAGTTTGCAAGTATTTTATTGAGTGTTTTTTGCATCAATGTCCATAAGAGAAACTGGTTTGAAGTTCTCTTTCTTTGTTGGGTTTTTGTGAGGTTTAAGTATCAAGGTGACTGCAGCCTCATAGAGTGGGTTAAATAATGTTCCTTCCATTTCTATTTCATGGAGTAGTTTGAAGAGTATCAGTATTAGTTCTTCTTTGAAGGTCAGGTAGAATTCTGTGCTGAAACCATCTGGATCTGTAATTTTTTTTGGTTAGGAGACTTTTGATGATTGCTTCTATTTCTGTGGGAGAAATATGTATATTTAATTTGTTTACCTGATCTTGGTTCAACTTTGCCAAGTGGAATCTATCAAGAAAATTGTCCATTTTCAATTTTATTGGTGCATAGGCTTTTGTAATAAGACCTAATGATTCTTTTTATTTCTTCAGTGTCCGGTGTCTCCCTTTTCATTTCTGATTTTGTTGATTTGGATAGTGTCTCTCTGCTTTTGAGGTAGTTTGGCTAATGGTTTGTCTATTTTGTTGATTTTCTCAAAGAATCAGTTCTTGGTTTTGTTGATTCTTTATATTGTTCTCTTTGTATCTAATTTATTGATTTTTAACCATAAGTTTGATTATTTACAGCCATCTACTCCTTTGGGTGTTTCTCCTTTTTTTTTTCTCTTGGGCTTCCAGATGTGTCATTTAGTTGTCTATATGAGATGTTTCCAATATCTTTATGAAGGCACTTAGTGCTATGAACTTTCCCCTTATCACTGCTTTCAATGTGTCCCATAAATTTGGGTATATTGTACGTTCATTTTCACTGAATTTTAGAAAGTCTCTAGTTCCTTTCTTTCTTCCCTGACCCAGTTGTCATTGCATAGAGAGTTGTTCAGTTTACATGTTTATGTAGACTTTTTTGTTGTTTCTGTTGTTGTTGATGTCCAGCTTTAGTCCATGGTGGTTGAAAAGGATAAGAGGTATTATTTAAATCTTCCTCTATCTGTTGAGGCTTGCTTTGTGATATAGTCAATTTAGGAGAAGGTTTTGTAGGTGCTGAGAAGAAGATATAATATTTTGTGTTTGAGTGAAAAGTTTGCTAGATATCTGTTAGGTCCATTTGATTTATGACATTAGCTGGTATCATTATTTCTCAGTTTAGCTTCTGTTTTGTTGACCTGTCCTTTGCTGAAAGTGGGTGTTAAAGTCTCCTAATATTAATATGTGGGGATCAATGTGTGATTTAAGCTTTATCAATGTTTCATTTCAAATGTTGGTGCCCTTATATTTGGTGCATACATATTCAAAATTGTGATGTCACCTTGGTTGAATTTTCTTTTGATGTGTATGAAGTGTCTTTCCTGATCTCTTTTGATAATCTTGGGTTGAGGGTCTATTTTATTAGCTATTAGAATAGCTTTACCAGCTTGATTCTTGTGCCCATTTGCTTGGAAGATCATATATGTAGCTCACAGGCAGGTATGCATCCAGACTCCTAGGACTGAGCGTCTGCCCACAGGGAACCCTCTGTAGACCCATTGGATGGCTCCAGAACTGATAAACCTGTGATCCACACAATGTGCACTCCTCTCAACCAAGGCTCTCCAGGTTTTGTGGTCTGTAGCTCCCAGCCTATTCCCTAGGCTCAGTCCTGCCAATGAGACATAGTGTATGGTCAACTCAGACATCTTGCATCTTAGAATCAAGGAATCTCATTAAGAAAAGGATCTGAACAAAGAGTTCTCAGTAGTGGAAAAAACTCATAAATATCTAATAAATATTTGATAAAGTAGTCATCATCCCTAGCAATTTGGAAAATGAAAATTAGAACAACTTTAAACTTTTGTTTCATCTCATTTGTAATGTCTAATATCAACAAAACAACTGACAATAAATGCTGGTGAGAATATGTAGAGAGAACTATCTCTTAAAGTTGGTAGGATTGCAAATTGGCTTGGCCATTCTGGAAATTACTGTGGATAAGTTCCCCAAAACTAAAAGTGTATCTTTCATATGACCCAGCTAAAATACTCCTTGGGATGTGTCCAAAAGTATCAGTCTCCTGCTCCATGATACTTATTCAGGGATGTTTATTACTGAATAGATAGAACATTGGGAATGATACTAAGGCCCTTCAAATAACTAATTAGTAGATAATAAAAATGTAGTACAAACACACTATGGGATACTATTCAGCGGTAAAGAAAAAGGAACCAAGAATTTTAGAAGTAATAGATGGAACAAGGAAATACTTACTTGTAACCCAGACCAAGAAAGACAAAAGTCTCATGTTCTTTTTCATCTGGAGTCCCCATCTCTAAATCTTAAGATAGGAGTATATTACCAAGAGTAAATGCAGAAACCAGTAAAGGAAAGTGACACTGAGGGGTAAGGCTTTATAGGCCAGTAGCAAGGTATATGATTAAAGGGAGAATATGGAGAAAAGGACTCTGCTTTCTGAGGGGAGAAAACACAGGAGAAGGACAGAAAAAAGATGAAGAACACTAATGAAATTAAATCTATTTTAACACATATTTTTATACATGGCCTACATTTTTTATTCAGGGACAACATAGACACAGTGCTAGATTATATCATCTCTACAGTAAACCAGATGTTCAGAAGTTATTTAGAGGTATGTAAATATTCAGATCTATCTCCACTTTCATAAAATCTAACTTGCTGAAACTATTGTTAAAGAAATACTTATTCAAATATTAAATGGTAATGAAAATTTACTCAAGGCTGTTTAAATAAGAAAGAGAGATTAAATTCAGTCCATAATGTATACCAAAGAAAATAAAGGTTAAGGTACATTATAGCTAAGAAACAGAATAAGCTCACTATAAAATTAGAAACTACCTATATAAGACATCAAAAGTAAGGTAGTTCTGGATAAAACAATCTAACAAGATTCAATATAGAAGATGATTATATATATTAAAATTTGCCCAAACTGAATTATCATGATTATTGCTACAAATGGGTAAGGAAAAACCAAGACATCCAAAGGCAAGATGTAATTGAGAGGAAGGTTCAGAGAAGCCTGCCTAATTTTGATCAAAGGCAGCCAGAAGCAAAGCCTGTTTCTTGGTTTTGTGACTCCAATAAAATAAAGTAAAAATAAAAACTCAAAAAAGAAATCCAGTTCCATTACAGAAAGCAATTAATTTTTTACAACTTTGTAAGACAATAGACTTTGTAAAAATTGAGTAACTTAAGACTACAGTGTTCTTAGTAAAATTGATACCTTTAAATCTCATGTTAACTTCAAATGCTATTAGAGAGAATTTTAATGATGCCAAAAAATACACAATGATTTACTGTCCTGTGCACATTCTAGATTGTACTATGAAGTCACTGAATTGATAGCGTTAAAACTAGAAAGTGTGTATGTGTGAGTATGTGGGGGGGCAGAGAGAGAGAGAGAGAGAGAGAGAGAGAGAGAGAGAGAGAGAGAGAGAGAGAACATGTGCTTGTTTGCTTTCTGTTATTCAGATCGTTTTTAAATGTGGCCATATGGTAACTGAGTTGTAATGTCTCAGCCTTTTTGAAAGGAAGATGAAATATGGAACAAGTCTCCAAATAGTTCAACTGAGCCAATGTGGGACATAAAGGGGAGGGAAATAGTCTATTCACCATCTTTCTCCTTGGAAAAATGCCATTTCCAGGAAGGTCAGAATCCTATACTCCTGTGCCAGTCGGAATTAGAACAATCTATTCAATTGTCCTTTATGAGTCCAAACAACTGTTAGATTTCTGTAGAAGTTGTGTGGATCAGCAAGTATTTGGAGGAAGCAGCTGTGTTTAGTGGTTGCTCAGCTCTGTTAACATGGCTAATGACTCAAATGTGGACACTAGAGAAAGAAGCACTCTGTTCTGCATTGGAAAGGACCCTCATCCCTCATCCTTGGTAGTTTTTTCTTCATGTGGATTTGGCATATATTTGGGTATATGTGCTTTGTATATACATGTGTGCTTTGGACATACAGATTACCTTGAAGTGTTCACAATTGAGGTAGTTATGTAGGTTTCTTCTCTGAATCTTATTAATCCTGGGAAAACTGAAGAGTATTTTTGATGCTTTTTCTTTAGAAGAAAAAAAAAGGACAAACTGAGCATACATCATTTAAAGTTTTGCTTGTTTTCTAGTATATTTCTTACATTTCCCACTGAAGACACTGATCTTTCTCAAAGTTAATTTAATTCAAAAAGTCTAGTCAGCTTAAACCAAAACACAAGCCTCCTTGGTTGTCCTAAAATAATAACCACAAAGAAATAGCAAGGTTAATAATGCAAGACCAGTAGCTGGAAGCAAAAGATGAGAAGAGAGGCTTGAATAGAACAAAGCTGAAGCTAGGGAAGATTTTGAAAGTAGAACCCTTGCATCTATACCAATCATTCTGGGTGATAAACTACTATCTGCAATAAAAGGCATTGCTTAGTAGCCTCTGAATACTAATGAGCCCCTGCTCCACACTCTCTCAGGACAAAAATGTGTAGAACTGGCTGACAAATATTGCATCTGGAAGATCAGCTTTAGTTGCTAATTGACAGTAGATTTCTTAATGTGATTTCCAGAAACAAATAGGAATATTTCTATTTGTTTAATCAGGAACTTAACTTGCTTTGATTAGACAAGTTGGGGTATCTAACTCACAGCTATGCCCAAAACTTCTTACTTTTATCTTCCTATGGCTTTCAACAAGTCTCATTGAAGTACGACTGTGTGGCAAATGTGTCCTCAGATTACCAATTACAAGGGTGCAAAAATAAATAAATAAAATCATTAACCCCCTCTAATAGAAGTTATCTATCAAGGTATATGTGCATATCACACCAAAGAAAACACAACTGACTTGTAAAATCAGCAACAAAAAGAGTCACCCTCCTCCTCTTTCACCAAACTAATATTTAGTAATAGTCACTATCTGCCCACTCACAGGCAAGAACATTAACCTTGAGATCTATGGCAACTTCCAGTTTTCCTCTTGAAAGTAAAGGGAAGCATGTTTGGAAGAGTGTCTGGCCCAGGGCCCACTTTCTGTTGTATTTGCTTTTCATCTATCATCTTTTACACACCTAGTAACTAAGAGTACTGATTTTGAAATATTCTCATGTCAAAGAATTTTAATTGGAAGGACTTAACTAACAATTAACTAATGAGGAGTCACCCACTGCATCTACTGTAGCATTTTTGTTTTGTTTTTTGCTTTTGTTTTTAGTGAACAGACAAGAAATTATCATAATGTTCAAAAGTACAAAAAAAATACACCAAGAAAGGTTGGTCATATCTATAATCTTAACAAACCAGGAATGCCCAATCCACTTCCTTCAAATCTAAGGCAACCTACACCTTCTCAGCTGACAGAGTCATAAACCTGCTTGTTGCACGTGTATGGCAAGACCACTGAGATAGACCACTCCAAAAATAAACAAACAAGAAAACAAAATACAGTTTATTGGTAAACAACCTGTCAAACTGTCTCTCAAGAACAGAAAGCAGCAGTGCTCAGGAGGAAAGCAAGCAAATATTATATTACAAAGTTCCATAGACACTTGAACAGAACTTTTTTTTTTTCAAAATTTTTAGGGGTTAGCACTTGAGCTAAACATGTCATCAGAGTAAGGTTCTTCTGAAGCATCTCTCCTTGGTTTGTATTCATCTTTGGTCCTTGACATGCATATGGAGCATAATGTCCCTTTTGTATAAAGCCCCCAGTTATATTGGATAAGGATTCATGTAATGACCTCATTTAATCTCAAATATACCTTGACAGACTTCTTCTCAAATGCTGCCATATTCTGGAGTTTTCATTGTTGTTTCTGTGGGATTAGGACTTTGACATGTCTGGAATATCCAACTTAGAATGATCATTTCTAGTTCCATCCATTTGCCTGCAAATTTCAAGATTTCCTTGTTTTTAATAGCTGAGTAGGATTCCATTGTGTAAATATGTACCACAGTTTCTTTATCCATTCTTTGATTGAGGGACATCTAGGTTATTTCCTGAATCTGGCTTTTAAGAATAAATCTGAGATAAGCCAGACCCAGAAAGACATGAATTGTATATATACACTTGTAAGTGGCTATTAGCCCAACATAGATGTCCTTTGAGAGTCTCCACTCAGCAGGGGATCTGGAAAGAAGCTGGGACTTGCTGCTTGATTCCAGGTGAGAATGGTATGGAAGATTGGGAGGATAGAATTACCCAAAGGATCCTGGAGCCTTACAAGGAGACCCTCAAGGCTGGCAGATCTGGACCCAGGGGGCCTGCACAAACTGCTATACAAACCAAGGACAATACATGCAGTAAATCTAACGCTCTGTTCAGATCTACCCAATGGACAGCTCATTATCCACAGTTGTTGGGAGAGCAAGGACTGCCTCTCACCTGAATTCTAGTGTCCCCAATTTGATCACTTCCCCTTGGTGGGGAGGCCCTGCAGCACACAGAGGAAGGGGAAGCAGGCTATCTAGAAGGGACCAAATATGCTATGACCATATGGTGGAGGAGGAGGTACCATACTGTCAGAGGTCTAGGAGAGGGGAATAGGGTGAAAGAGTGACAGAGGGTGGGAACAGGAACACACAAGTGAGGGGAAAACAATCAGGATATAATTTGAATAAACTATAATAATAATAAAAATGTCACTTTGGGAAGTGTAAGAAAGTCATGTCAACATAGAGTAAAGCCATTCCCTTACCTTACCTTTTTGTGTCCTCATTTCTTGATAAAAATTTCTAAGAATCAGAACCGGCACCAGTACTGAACTGTCATAAACACTCAAACTCCATAGAGATTGAGTCAAGCTTAAAGGAATTAGATTGTTGCCAGACAAGGCTTGTAATTGACCTTTCAGTTTTCTCTCACAGACTGCTTATTCATAGGTTTTTATTTTGTGGTTTCACTGTAGCCACACAGTGCTCCGCTTTTAATTCAAATGTCTCCTAAGAACAAAATTGAATTTTTATAAATTATGAGTATTATTAGTCCTTTTCAAATAATTTTTTTCTATCCAATATCTTTGGACTCTCCAACTTTCATCCCTATCAATGTTCAAATTTAGCATAAAGCCAGATTCATGTTGGCTCTATTTCTTTCTCCCTGGTAATGGTGTTCGGGAAGCAGATTATCATTGTGGTATATTACTGAATTATGCACTGAAATATACACAACAGGTTGTATGTACCTCATTCTAGAAGCCCTGAAAGACATTTTTCTTTCCATTTCCAAACTAGACAAACAAACTCAAGTTTTAGTTATACCCCAGCTAATCTCTCAGCCTTTTTAGGGGCTCTGTGAATTTATCCTTAGTGTTTTACGATATCTACAATATCTTTCTTTATTCCTCTCTCTCTCTCTCTCTCTCTCTCTCTCTCTCTCTCTCTCTCTCTCTCTCTGTGTGTGTGTGTGTGTGTGTGTGTGTGTGTGTATGTGTGTGTGCCTATGTGCATATATTTGTGTGTGTGTGTGTGTGTGTGTGTGTGTGTGTGTGTGTGTGTGTGTGCACGCATGTCTGTGTATAAAATAGATTTAGTGAGTAGTGGTCTTGCTTTTCAAAGCAAGAAAGAACTAATCACTGATCCAATACAATTAGTTCTGCACCATGATTCTAGGGACAATCTTGAAAATATCAAAAACATTTGCAAAACTTTCTAATTTAGTTTATATACTCCAGAATGGAAAATATTTTTTTCAGAAACAAAATATTCAACAAAAGAGATATCCTTTTGGAGTATGATAACTAGTTGGCTACTAATAGGTCATTTAACATGAGGGAATAAGTTAACATTTCCCCAAACCAAATAACCCAATTGAGAAATGGGGCTCAGAATTAAACAGAGAATTCTCAACAGAGGAATATCAAATGGCTGAGACACACTTAAAGAAATGCTCAACATCTCTAGTCGTCAGAGAAATGCAAATCAAAACAACTCTGAGATTCCTCTTACACCCATCAGAATGGCTAAAATCAAACATTCAAGTGACAACACATGCTGGCGAGGATGTGGAGAGAGAGGAACACTCCTTCATTGCTGGTAGGAATGCAAAATAGTACAGCCACTTTGGAAATCTATCTGGTGCTAGCTTAGAAAAATGGGAATAGGGCTTCCTCAAGACCCAGCTATTCCACTCCTAGGAGTATACCCAGAAGATGCTCCAGCACACAACAAGAAAATTTGCTCAACCATGTTCATAGCAGCCTTATTCATTTTTTTTATTAATTTATTCTTGTTACATCTCAATGGTTATCCCCTCCCTTGTATCGTCCCGTTCTTCCCTCCCTCCCATTTTCCCCTTACTCCCCTCCCCTATGACTGTTCCTGAGGGGGATTACCTCCCCCTCTATATGTTCATAGGGTATCAAGTCTCCTCTTGGTAACCTGCTGTCCTTCCTCTGAGTGCCACCAGGTCTCCCCCTCCAGGGGACATGGAGAGGACATTCTAGTGGGATTCTAGATGAGAGAATCATGGGAGAAAGGCAAAGTAGAAGGACCCAGAGGGTCCTAGAAGCCTACAAGTAGAACATTATGATAGGCAGATTTGGGCATAGGGGTCCCGCTCAAACTAAGGCACCAGCCAAGGACAATACAGGCGGTAAACCTTAAACCCCTACCCAGATCTAGCCAATGGACGGAACACTCTCCACAGTAGAGTGGAGAGTGGGATATTACTTTCTCAGCAGCCTTATTCATAATCGCCAGAACATGGAAACAGCCTAAGTGTCCCTCAGTAGAAGAATGGATAAAGAAACTGTGGTACATATACACTATGGAATACTACTCAGCTATTAAAAACAAGGATTTTCCAAAATTTGTGGACAAATGGATTGAACTAGAAATGATCATAATGAGTGAGCTAACCCAGAAGCAGAAAGAGTCAAATGGTATATACTCACTTATTACTGGAAACTAGCCCAAGGGACAGGTCCCATGAAAGTCTGAACCTACCAGGAAACGGGGATAGAGGTGAGGACATCCTATTGAGACTCTAGATGAGCAAAATATAGAGGATAGGCAAGTAGGGGGACCCAGAGGGTCCTAGAAACCTACAAGAAGAACATTATGATGGCTAGATCTGAGCCCAGGGGTTCTGCTTGATCTAAGGCACCAACCATGAACAAAACGGGCAGCCATCGTCAAACCCCTACCCAGATCTAGCCAAGGAACAGAACATTCTCCACAGCTAAGTGGAGACTGGGACTGACTTTCACAGGATCTCTGGTGCCTCATATTTGGCCATGTCCCTTTGTTGGGGAGGCCCAATGGCACTCGGAGGAAGGATAGCGGACTACCAAGAAAAGACTTGATACCCTAGCACCATATTCAGGGGGAGGAGGTCCCCCACAGCCACAGTCATAGGGAAGGGGGATTGGGGTGAAAGTGGGAGGGAGGGAGGAATGGGAGGATGCATGGGATGGGATAGAAAATGAGATGTAATAGGAATTATTTTTAATTTTCAATAAAAATGTGTTATTAAAATAAAATAAAATAAAAAAAGAGACAAAAGCAAAAAAAAAAATAATAAAACATTTCCCTGTACATGGTGACAAATAAATATCATGGCATCAAGGAGTCATGTTAGGAGTAGAATAATTTGCTGAGTCAATGAATAAATGTTTCCTCATTTACTTTTTGTTTCCATATAATTTTATGATTTATGATGATGCAGAAAGCATATAATCATTGGTATAATACGGGTGCTAATTAAGAACAGTTGACTTCACACATGCATGTGCATGCACACACATACACACAAACACACACACACACACACACACACACACACACACACACACACACACAAACACCTAAATATCACAATCTGGTCATCCAGGAGCATATTGATTATAATTGGCAAAGAAGTTTTAAGTAAAAAAAAAAAGAGATCTCAGAAGCTCTACCAGGTCAGTACTCAAATAAAAGTTGTTTTATAAGTATTTAATGTGGGTTCAATGGCAAGAAACAAACACTTTACAGTAAGCCCCATAAAATGGTATTTAATATTGGATGCCAGGTAATAGGAAAATTTTATTTTCTGAGGACAAGATTTTGGTCCTAGGTTGAACACTGGAGAAATTTTTAATAAATGAACAGATGAAAGAGCCACTTTCTCTGCAACTATCTGAAATGTTGGCACATGTGATAGCTACATCGAGAACTATGTTCAGGAGGATCTCTTCCTCCTAACGGTAATTTGAGATCACACACACACACACACACACACACACACACACACACACACACACACACACCACAGCCTTCACTACTGAGTATACTAGAACCCCTGAAGCTTGAAATAAAATGAAGAAACACCACCTAACTTTGCAAAATTTCTTGGGAGCAAATAACCAAGGCAGCAGAAAACTACCTGTGTCTCAGTTCTCAATCTGGTGAACCCATTTTAAAGAAATATTTTATGTCTAGTAAAGTAGCAAATATAGTTTAGGAAGTAAGTTTTTAAGCCTCAAGTCTTTATCATTTGGGAAAGAAAAGAAAACTAAAGTGCCCTCTGCCACATACTCTGGGGGGGGACATGTCAGCCACAATCTCAAGATGATGAAAATCATGATTCTCCCAAGGAGGAAAACATTATATACATAAAAATGTTTATGTACATTTTATAGTACAGATAGATCTCATGAAAGACATGGTATGTCATAGTAACTATATCAGGGCAGAGTTTCTAAACCTTGGAAAATCGAAGTTTGGGGCTGGATACCTTCTTGCCCTGCAGAAGCAGCATCCTTTGCTTCCATCCACTAAATGTCACAGGTATTTATCCTTTTCACTTTAGGCATGACAGTCAAAACTCTTTTGCAAACATGTTAAAATGTGCCCTTGAAGGGAAACAAAGCAAAATTAAAGAAACATTAAATAACACAGCTGAATCATGTTTTACATTAAAAGACTAATATCAACACAAAACGTTGTGAGGAAAGTGCTTTGAGCAATAGTCATACAGAGAAGCATAATATATATGAAGAAATGGCACTTTTCTACATGAATATATATTATATATATTATCTCATATGTATGATATATATATATATATAATTGCAGGAATGTAAAGCAAAGGCCAATAATAACATCATGAAAGATAATTCTGTGTAAGAAACTTCAAGTAGAGATGTGGTTCAGACTCAGAAGGACTTTCCAATAGTTAATTTTATGTGTCATCAAGACCAGGCCATGATAATAACCAAATAGCATTTGTAGTGCACTTGGAATGATATTTACAGTAACACTTGCATTAACATATTGGGTAAAGTGAGTTGCCTTCCTTGGTGTGTGCAGGCCTCAACCAGTCAATTAAAGACATAACAGAGCTAAATATGAAGGCGCCCTTATTGCCTGGCTGTTGAACACTGCACTTCTGAGATTTTGGACTACTTCTTGAATCAACAGCTCCTCTAGATCTCGAGCCTTCAGACAGACTAGAGTTAAACATTGGCTTTCTTGTCACTAGCTTGCAAATTGTAAGTTGACAATTGTCATTGACCTTGATCATTTGAGCCCATTTCTCATACTAAACATCTACATGCATATATTATATTTTCCTGTTTCTCTAACATTAATCCACTTGAGTATAAATGTTAATATATGAATTTGAACAAGTCAGTTCATCTCTCCAAGCCTCAGTTTTCATGACTGTAAAAGTGAGGTTTATGAATACTCCAGTGTCCTAAGAGTACCGCAGGGCTGAAATGGTACATATGGCAACCATTTGCATATAATATATTAAGACTGGCTGTATTTTAAAACACGTCTTTTTTGGGATTAGGTGGAGAGGAGGCACATAGCCAGCATGGATGGAGGGTTTGGCCCAGATGAAAAGTATTAGCAAGTATTTATGCTTAAGGATGGGAGGTAGCTCAATAGAAATTATTAGAAGCAGACGACATGAGATTGTGTCAGGGTATGGAATAGCTGCCCTAATATGGGAGGTAGTTTAGGGGATTAATATCTGTACTGCCCCAGGTTAAACAAAGCTATTAAAACAAGCAAACAAACATGTCTTTTTCACCAGCTCATCCACTGTGGATCACAGGTGAAAGCATCTACAATCATTTCTGTTTTCCTACTTTAAAGACCTTCTACTTTGCCATTCTCTCATGCTTCTCTCATCTAGAGTCCCACTAGAATGTTGACCATGTCCCCTTCACTTACCAGGAAACTGAGACAGAGGGGAGGACATTCTAGTGGGACTCTAGATGAGAGAATCATGGGAGAATGGCAAAGTAGAAGGATCCAGAGGGTCCTAGAAACCTACAAGTAGAACATTATGATAGGCAGATTTGGGCTCAGGGGTCCTGCTCAAACTAAGGCACCAGCCAAGGACAATACAGGTGGTAAACCTTAAACCCCGACCCAGATCTAGACAATGTACAGAACACTCTCCACAGTAGAGTGGAGAGTGGGATATGACTTTCTCACATACTTTGGTGCCTCACCTTTGACCATGTCCCCTGGAGGGGGAGACCTGGTGGCACTCAGAGGAAGGACAGCAGGTTACCAAGAAGAGACTTGATACCCTATGAACATATACAGGGGGAGGTAATCCCCCTCAGGAACAGTCATAGGGGAGGGGAATAAGGGGAAAATGGGAGGGAGGGAAGAATGGGAGGATACAAGGGATGGGATAACCATTGAGATGTAACAAGAATAAATTAATAAAGGAGAAAAAAAAACAAAGACCGAGTCAGTTATACTGTGTTCCATCTGATGAAAGTTCTTCCCTATCACCCACTGGAAGCAATGTGATGATTATTTATAGTTGGTATCATTCATAAAGATGTAGAGTTAAATACTCAAATTTCAACAGGTGTTTTTTATCTTTATAAACATTAATTTTTTAATTTGGAGACATTAAAGAAAACCTTAATTGTTGTTACATAAACATATGCATATGTGTACACACATATAGTTAAATATATAAGTACAACTGTTTCAATCTACATCGTGTTTCTTCTAAGTATATTTTCAGAGCTGGTCATTTGGTACTAGATAAACTATCCGTATTCTCTTCCCTGGAAAAAATTATTTCTCCTGCTCTTAACATTCCTTAGATGAATGTAGTATTTGGTGCCTCCTGCTTACCAATATCCATCCACTTTAGTATATCTATTGCTATTGTCCTTCACCACGTATTTAGGCAATCCTGTTGGTGAGACTTTAAGAGTATTACTTCTGGTATTCTGAAGACACACAGTCTCACAGCAAAATTCCCTCTTCTTTTGGCTCCTACAGTCATTCAGGCCCTTGTTCTGCAGTGCTCTCTGAGCCTTTGGAATGGAGAATTAAAGATGTATCTATTGTAACTAGGATCCAATTCTGAATTTTGATTGATTATGCTTATCTTTAATGGTCTCTCTTTATGGCAAACAGAAGTTTCAATAATGAGGGCTGAGGACTAGATTTATATCTGAATTGGAGCTAGGGGCCTCAGGTCAGAGAGAATATGCAATGATTGTATTCCAGTGTCTGGATTACTGCATTCAAAAATGATCTTTTCTAATTACTTTCATTTATTTGTCAAGTTTGTGATTTCATTTTTATTAGCAGCTGTATAGTATTCATAGTGTACATGAACCATATTTTCATTATCCAGTTGTCAAGTTGAAAGACTTTTAGATCATCTACATCATTTAGGTATTGTGAATAAGGCAGCAACAAACATAGTTGAGAATGTGCGGAATAGTGTGTTCATTCCCTTGGGTATATGCAAACAATGTATACTTAGGCCATGTGGTAGGCCTATTTTAAAATTAAAAATAAATTTGCCACATTGATTTCCATAGTGCTTGAAAGAGTTTGCAATCTCACCAACAGTGAAGAAGGTTTCCTTTTCTCCAACATCCCTTCCATCATTTGCTGCCTGTTCTTATGTTGATCTTTGCCATTATGACTAGGGAAAGACAAAAATTGCTAGGATGTTTTGGATGGAAAATTTCTAATTTCTAGAAATATGGACTGCTTTTTCAGATATTTCTTACCCATTTTTTGGAGGGGATCTTTTGAGAACACTCTGTTCAGGTCATGGGTTCATTTTTGTGAATGGATCATTTTGTTTTTGACTGGTTTTGGATATTTTTATATATTATGGACATTAATTCTCTGCTAGATGTAAATCTGTCAAAGATTCTCTACTATTCTGTGGGTTATGCCTCACACGATTGAATATTTATTTAGCTATGAAAACTTTTATTTTCATGCTGTCTTATTTGTCAATTATTTCCAATTTTTCTTGAGTAAATGGAGTCCTATTCAGAAAGCCCTTTCTCATTGCTATATGAGGTAGAATACTGCATATGTTTCTATGAGAAATTTAAGTGTTTCTGTTTTCACATTTAGAAATTCAGTGTATTTCGAGTTGTTTTTTCTTTTGCAAGGATATTTATACAGTTTAATTTTACTGTCCATATGTGGATACCCAGGTTTCCAAGCACTATTTGTTGAAGATGCAGTCCTTTATCCAGTGTTTTTTTTGCCATATTTGTTGAATATTAAATGGCTGGAGTTATATGTACTCATGCTTGGGTCTTGGAATTTTTCCTTTGTTTGTATGTCAGTCCTTGTTCCAGTGCAGTGTTATTTTTATTACTATGGCTCTACTATATATCTTGATATCTGGAATAGTAATCCTTTCATCTTTAATGTTTGTGCTCAGGATAGTTTAAGCTATGTGGATGCATTTGTAATCCCATAGAATTTTACATTATATATGTTTTCTAATTTTTTTTTTTTTTTGAAGAATGAGATGGGGATTGCCAGTGTTGAACCATTGCTGAATTTCAGGGCTAGAGCCAACTTGGTAATGGTGGAAATCTTTTAAGGTATGTATGTTTGTATTTTATCTGAAAGTACATTCTCAAACATTTAAAAAAAATATATGTCCATCAGCAATATTGACCTGTGGTGTTCTCTATCTTCCTTCCTTCCTTCCTTCCTTCCTTCTCTCTCTCTCTCTCTCTCTCTCTCTCTCTCTCTCTCTCTCTCTCTCTCTCTCTTTCTTTCTTTCTACCTGTCTTTCTTTCTTTCTATCTTTTGTTGTTGGTGGTGTTGGTGGTGTTGGTGGTGGTGATGGTGTATGTGTGTGTGTATCATTGTATGGTTATGGTATTAGAATGATATCAACTTTCTCAGTACTGGAGAGAATTCTATACCCTTCCTTCTTTCTTCCCTCCCTTCTTCCCTCTCTCTTTCTTTCCCTCCCTCCCTTGCTCCCTCCCTTTTCCTTCTCTCCATCTATTTCCTTCTTTCCTTCTTTCTTTTTTCCTTCTACCTTTGTTCTCTCTGTGTGTGTGTGTGTGTGTGTGTGTGTGTGTGTGTGTGTGTGTACCATTATATGGTTATGGTATTAGAATGATATTGACTTTCTCAGTACTGGAGAGAATTCTATTCCATTCCTTCCTTCCTTCGTTCTTCCTTCCCTCCCTCCTTTCCTCTGTCCCTCCCTCCTTCCTTCCCTCCCTCTATTTCCTTCCTTTCTTTCTCCCTTCCTTCTTTATTTATTTCTTATTTCTTTATTTATTCATTTATTTTGAATAGTTTAAGAAGTTCGAGCTGTATGTTGTGAAAAAAATCTGACCCTGGTTGTTTTTTATTTGCAGTACTCTTTTTTTATTACTATCTCAATCCTTTTTTTTCTGAATCTGTTTATGTTTCTGACTTCTTCTTATTTAATTTTGTGGATTTGGCTGAAAATACAAATTCATTCATTTCTTTTAGGCTTTACAACTTGATAGAGTATAAGTTTTTAAAGTATTGTTGCTTATAATATACTGAATTCCTTTAGTGTATGCTTTAGTGTTTCCCTGTTCATTTCTGATTCTGTTAATTTAGCTTTTTTCATTTTTAAATATTCATTTAGGGCAAGAATATTTCAATCCTATTTATTGTCTCACAGAACCAGCTCTTAGATCATTGTTTTTTTCTCTAGTTCTTTTTTTATATTTCATCAGTCTCTGGTATGATTAGTTTATTTTATGCCATTAAATGGGTTTGGATTTGATTTGTTCATTTTTCAACATTTCTTTATTTGTATCATTAAGTCATTTATTTATACTGATTCTCATTTTGTAAAGGTAGTCACTTAGAGCTGTAAGCTCCCTTATAAGACTTGTTTCAATGTGTTCCAAATGTTTTATTGTGTTGAGTATTCATTTTCAATTAGTTACAGAATATTTTCATGTTTTTTAATTTCTTCTTTGACCTGTTTATCATTCATTAATGAGTTGTTAAATCTCCATAAGTTTGTGTATCTTCATAGGAATTTATTTATTGTCAAATTTAAGTTTTATTGTGTTGTGGCCAGATAGGATATACAATTATTTCAATCTTTTTCAGTTTTTATGGATTTGTGATATGTTCAACAACATGCTCTATTTTAGGACAGATTTGCTGAACAGAATATGGATTTTTTGGTGTTTTCACATAATATTCTCTAGATAACTGCTTAGTCCATTTATTGAACCATGTCATTTATTTCTAATGTTTCTCTTTTTATTTCTTTCCATATGACCTACCAATTGGAGAATGTGGGGTGTTAAAATTATCTATAATTAATTGTTAATTGTAACCTGTATTTTTAAATATAGTAGTACTTTTTGAAAAATAAAGTTAGACTCACTAAAGTTGGATGCTTATATATTTATGGTTATACTGTCTTCTTGTTAATTGTTCTCTTGACTAAAATGATGTATCTCTTTTTATCTATTTTGATTAGTTTTAGTTTGAGGTCTATTTTATTAGATATTGGGTATTAGGATAGAGGTACCTGCTTGCTTTCTGGTCCTGTTTGAATATTTTTCTCCATCTTTTCATTCTAAAATAATACTTTAATGCACAATGTATTTCTTATAGGCGACAGATAAATGAATTTTGCCTCTTCATGCCTCAGATGAAAAGCCTCTGCCTTTTGTTTAAATAATTGAGCAAGTCCTCAATAGTTCTGCCTCACAAATATGTCTGTCAGATATATTGGGCCAGAAGGCTGAAGAAGATGCTCCAACATAATAGAGAGTTTTTGGTGACTATTCAAGTAGAAAATTGTCTCTATCATCTTCTCATTTAGAAAGCTACTAAACTGTACTCCTGACATACTCAGGTAATCAAGTTTATGCCCTCTCAAGTTTCTGATGGAGTTGAAGACCAAGTAGCTTAGTTTTATAATGAAGCTTAGCTGTTTAGGAGTTAAGATATTTTTAGGTCGAGATAGATGTTTTAAGTTGATAATGACAAGATGTGAAGGAGATTGATTTACATTCAGAATTTTAGATGCAACAAGATAGAAAAGCTGTTTTCTTCAAGGCTGCCAAATACAAATCGCCAAAACACTAAGAATGTAACATTTATAAAATTCCTGATTGTGTCATGGTTGTTCTTGCTATAGGTAGTTTATTGTATATACATGTAATATTATAAATGCATATGTAAAAAATAAAAATATTAATTAATTTTAAAAGTATTAAAAACAATGAGGCTATTGATATTTAAAGCTATTATCATAGGTTTGTGTCAATAGTGATCACCATGTTTTTAGTGTTACTTCTGGTTTCAGTGGTACCTCCTATTTTAGTAATTAGGGTTTTTTTTTTATTTATTTCTACCTTCTATTGGCTATACACATTCCACTCTTCAGTCTGAAATATTCTTTCTTGTATTTTCTTTAGGGTTGGTTTGTTGCATATATGTTTTTAAAGTTGTTCATATTTTGGAAATATTCATTCAACTGTTGTAGATAACATTGCAGGATATATTAGTTTACATTACCTGTCATGGTATTTTCAGACGTGGCATGCATTTCTCCAGTCTTTTTCTAACTTTCAATTTATTCATTGAGAAATAAGCTGTTATTATGATGTTTTTTCTTTTATGTGTGACTTTTTAATCCTGTAGCTTTCAATATACTTTCTTAGTTCGCTTTTGTATACCTAATGTTTTAACTATGATATGTGATAGAGATATTTTTTTATGATTTTGGCTATTTGGCATTTTCGTTCTTTTTTTATTGGACCAGACCCTATAGAAAGACGTGAAGTATCAGGCTGGGTAGAGAGTTTGTATGTTGTATTGTTATTCTTAAATAAACATAATTTGTCCTGTGTCTTTTCAAACACATTTATATTTCTTCTCCTTTCCTTTCCATCTCTATTGACATCTTTCCATTTCTTTCTTCCTCCTTGCTTTTCAGTATTGGGTTAGTGAACAAAATAGTTCCCAGCATCCTGTCATCCTAGCAGTTTTGCATTTTTATGTATCTTTCATTTTTGTCTAGAATATTAAGGAGCAGTTTCTTTTCTACTAGTAAGTATAGTTGGTTCAGAAGAATGTGTTATACCCTTGCTCCTGGATTTGAGGTCACCAAGTATTAGAAATTTTCTATAGCCCAGCAGGTGATACACTGAGACTCAGTATGGTACAAGATCACAGCTCTTCTTTGTCTTTCTCTATTCACTAGTTCTGATATTTTGTAATAGAGGCTGAGTGATTGATTTTAGTTATTAGGCAGGGAATTAATATAACAACTATTTTTAAGCTTCTTCATCTATTACAAAATATGAATGCTCACATAATGTGTGTATCATCAATTGCACCTTATTGAGACTACCATTACATTCATTTTAAAGGAGAACACTGAGGATGACTTACTTGGTAACTTGTAATAGCTGAGGATTAAAATCCAGTTCTAATTCTAATAAATCATTCTCTATTCTCTTTGAAATTTTCCAACTCACGTGTATGCTTGTCAAAACTTTTCCTCCACCGCTACTTTTTGTTTTTACACCCATTTCAATCATTCAAAATAGTAATATTATAAAACTTATCTTTTAAGTTTCTTTTTAATAAAAATACACATGTTCTAAATATTTTTAATGACAGCAAAATCATTTTTATCAGTATCTGCTAAAATGATAGTAATGTCACACCAGGAGCTCTGAAAAGCTGGTTTATTATTATAGAGAAAAACTGTTCACACTGTAAACTCATGCTGTGGTACTGTTCAGAACTGCTTTTTAATCTGCTATCCTGGAGTTATGAATGACAACCTATCAAAGTTCTTAGAAAGTAACAACTGGGTGGAGAGGGCTCCAAATAGGCTGATTTTTAGTGTTACTGTAATTATCAGCATGAACAAAAGCAACTTGGGGGGAAAGGGGGTTTATTTCATTTCACTGCTCTCAAGTCACATGCCATCACTGGGAAAAGTGAGGCCAGGAACTCCAGGCAGGAACCAGAGGCAGGAAAGAGAGCAGAGGAAGTAGAGAAATGCTGTGTATTGACTTGCGCATTTTGATTTCCTATATATCCCAGGATCATTTGCCCGGGAACGTTAATGCTTACAAATGGCTGAACATTTGTTCATCAATCAGAAATCAGGAAAATGACCCAGGCTTGTATATGGGGCAATCTTATGGAATCATTTTTTCATTTGAGGTTCCTGTTTCTTTCTTTATAAAATGTTTTATATATACATTTATATTATTATACATATATACAATGAATTACCTACAGCAAGAAGAACCATGACACAATAGGGAATTATATAATGTTACATTCTTACTGTTTTCTCGATTTGTATTTAGCATCCTTGAAGAAAATATCTTTTGTACTTTGGTACGTCTAAAATTCTGAATGTAAATCAATATCTATCAACTTAAAGCATCTACCTAGACCTAAAAACATCTTAACCCCTAAACACATAAGCTTCATTGTAAAGCTAAACTATCTGGTATTCAACACCATCAGAGACTTGGGAAGGAATAAAATTGATTGCCTGAGTATACCAGGAACACAAGTTAGCAGCTTTCCAAATGAGAAGATGACAGAGACAGTTTGCTACCTGAATAGTCACCCAAAACTCTCTGTGACATTGGCACATCATCTTCAGCTTTCAGATATATTTGTTATGCAGAAAGTATTGAGGACTTGTTTACCTTGTCTTGGCAGGTTTGGCTAACCACTCTGCCTGCATCCAAGCTTGCCTTTTTAAATGCAGAATTCTGTCTGTTGTAGAAACAAAGACATTTTGTCCAGTGTCTTGTTTGCCACATTTGAAGCCATTTCCATAAGGAGGTTCTCTGATGCTCATCATCCTCTTTGAAGTAGGCTGGGTGTTGCCAGGAGTTAACATGCCTCATTTTCAATGAATCTTTAAAATAATAAAAAACATTTTAAATGCTATATTCTGTATATCTCTGAGGTTTTTGAAGACTTTATCTAACTATTTTACCTTATCTTTCTATAGATCCTATCTATCATTTGCACCTAAGATGTATATTCTTATGATAAAAATAGACTAGTAATTGATATGATCATGATCTGATCAACTAACAATTAACTTGTTTAACTTACTTATTCTAAACATCCTGCAATAGCAATTTCAAAGTATTGGAAGTAAACCTTGTATTATAATTGAGTTATATGGGTATTATACCTCATATTAGATAAGAAATATACATAATGTGTGTGAATAATCCCCAATAATCTTACATTTGAATTCTATACCACGGTATCTAAAATGTATGTAAGAAATTATATGTTTTCAGAACAAAAGAACCAGACTCTGACATTGGATCAGACCTGAGAGGATTAATTCCTCTCAGCAGGCTGAACACTGACATCCTGTATCCTTCATGTTCCAGCACCAAGTGTTATAACTGTTGTTCCTAATCAGAACAAGACAGCTCCCAGGACACCTTCAAAGAAAGCTTCCAATCCCAATTGGTCCATAATTTCAGACCATCCCACACAGGACTCTAAGTCAGCCTGGAATTTCTCAACATTTAGAAACTGGACAACAAAGGCTATTCCTAGCTTGTTTAACCATTTCCCCAATTTTATTTTGGCCCCTACAAAGGTATTATTCATCTCAAATCAGCCAGAAAAAAACTTAAGGGAATGAAGCATCATTTCCTTTAAGAGTGGTTGGGTAGGTTTTTGGTTGCTTTCTTGAGCTATAGAGGGTTCTTTTCAATGGGAGTTGAATACTTTATTATTAGTCTTATTTAGAAAGAAAATAAAGTTGGACTCAGGGATGTCTCTCTTTTCCTCTATCTTTCATCCTTAGGTTTGGAGATAGAGGTTGAAAAGAAAGAAGGGAGAATATAGAAATATAATGGGAAGACAGAACAAAAAGTAAATCAGTGAATCTACTCCTCAACTTAATGCCTTAATTGTTATTCAATTGATATTAAATAAAAATGCCTTTATTTTTAATTCACTGGTATAGAATTTTGTATATAGTTGAAAAATAAGTTTAATTTTAGATACAGTGACATAGCAGTTTCCTGTTTTCAGCCGATCATAGCTGTCAAATTGACAAAAGCAAAACAAAGAAAACAAATTAAAATTAGAGATGAGCATTTATTTATTCGCTCTATATTTAATGTGTATTCTATTTAGACTCCATACTACACACTAGAAGTGAAATAATTTGCAGTCTCTGCTGCCATATAACATGGTATCTAGTGTGTACAAAAACAAAAACCACCAGTAATTATAATATAATACTCTGAGTACCATGATCAGTTAGTTCAGGATGTTATAGAAAAGGGAAAAAAAGTCTCATATATAAGATTGATTCGAGCCAGTGTCACAAATCTTAGGATATATTCTATGACTTGAATCTAAAATCTCTTCCACTTTTGCTGGTGGCACTATATTTGAAGGTTGTAGAATCCGTAGTAGGTAGGGTGGCTGGTGGAGACAGGTGATTTGGGAGCAGTCATTTGGGTGTTATCGAGCTTCTCTGCTTCTGGCCCAGTTCTTTACTTCCCACCTACCACAGTGAGAGTGTAGCTTCTTCAAGCTCCCACTGCTGCCACCGCTATTATGTGTTTTTTATCAGGATGTTCCCATCATGATAGACTACAGATAAATTGAAACTGTGAGAAAAAAACCAAATATTTTAGTCCTCTAAGTTGTTCCTATCAGATATTTTTCCATGAACAATAAAGGTAACTAATACAATATAGTTAAATAAAACTATGAAGGGCAAAGTCACATTATCAGGCACACTGGATGTTTTTTTATTTATTTCTTGCCCTGGGTTTTCATTTACTGAGTATCAAGTTATATTTTGCTTCACCAAGTAAAACAATAATTAATTAACTGTGCTCAAAAATATGCAACTTAATGGATGTACTGGTAAGTGCTGATATTTGTTCTCTGTAGAGTGTATCGCACAAGGTTATGACTACTTCACAAGGAAAAAAATCATAGTTATGGAAATGCTCAACCTATGATGAGATCAGGAGATTTCTGTCTCTTCAAGTGGGATTCTATGTTTTGTGTGAGAGCAGAACTCCCAATTCAAGTACATGTAAAATGTATTACAGGTAGAAGTTTATTGCCTTTCATGGTCTCTAATGTGAGATTCCTTCATAAGAGATAAAAAAACATACATTAAACATTTAAGAACAAATCTAAGGGAAAAGCAAAAGAAATCAGGACATTGCCTGCATAAAGAAGGAAAAACGGTGTGAGAAAATGTAAAGAATCAACAGAGTTCATAGGACAAAAGGATTCAAATACTTTATAAAGAAATTCAATGTCAGATAAAATGGAAAAAATATTTGCTATGTAAGGGAAAGCATCACACACTTCAAAGGTAACTTCAATTCAAACAAATTTTATCAGAACAAATTAGACTTTGGAAATACATGGATTTTTGTAAAGGTAACTTCAAAAATTTTAACTATGCAAATGATTTCCTATTAAGAGAGTCATAGGGGAAGGGAGTAAGGGGAAAATGGGAGGGATGGGGGAATGGGAGGATACAGGGGATGGGATAACAATTGAGATGTAATATGGATAAATCAATAAAATATATTTTTTTAAAAAAAAGAGTGTATGCTATGTAATGAAGAATACATCCAGCCGCTGTTATTTGGAGTTTCTCTGATTAAGATAGTTTCTAGATCTATTATACCTCACAGAGTAGTCATATATGGAAAGTGAAAGGTAGCCAAGATACCAGTGAAATTAAATATATATTTGGACCTAATTTAAATTGAAATAGCCACATAACCAAAAGCTGTGACACTAACCTGGTATGTCAATGTGTACATAACCATACACAAAAGACCTCGCTATGGTCATGTATGGTGTTTCTCATACTATTACTTTCCTTTTAACCTCTCACATGTAGCATCAACTCCTTTTCTCTGCCGACTTTCAACTTAAAAAGTTAGCAGAATATTTCATAAAGTATGTCAGTATCGCAGAGCTTAGGGAATAATTAGGTCAAGGCTTCTCATCTCAGAAATGTATAAAGGTCACTTGAAAGGATCAAGAGGGTTTAAATTCCCTTGAAAACTAAACATATATATGATTTTTGAGTTTCTTTCTTTCTTTGTTTAAGCTCACCTTCCACTTGGGGCTATAATGAAATCTACAGCTCATATCAAAAGCTCACTGCAAGCACAGAGTGGCCTCTCACTAAAGCTTCTACTTTGATAGTAACTGGTCATGGCTGGTAGCTCTACGACTGTGGTCTCCACTCCTCCAGTCCCATGAGTCAGAAGAAATTGAAGCTGCCCTTCTCAAAACTTAGCACCCAAAACTTTGGCACATTTGTCATTTTCTCTGAGAATAAAAATTCTTTACACCCATATGCTCAAGAATGTATATTTTCTCTACTAAAAATAAGTGAGCAGCAGGTGCTATACCAAATAAGTTGTAAATGACTTAATCTGCAGTTGGGAAGACTCCATGATATAACACATTCAAGTTACTGCTCAATTGGCGCTCGAGGAGATATTTTTTTTTTATCTAGCCACATGAATTTAAGAGCACATCTATTGGATAGATATAATTTCTGTCTTTTAAAGTTGATCTATATCCCATTTGATGCAGTAAGCATTCTTACACACACACACACACACACACACACACACACACACACACACACGCACACACACACACACATATGCACATACATATGTACATGCAAACACATTGCCATCAGAGGTCAGCATCAGTTGATGGTGCTAAAGATAGGTGCTATCCAACACTTAAGGATTACATCTATTTTTTTTTACAATTTTTCTTATGTTATTTAATATTCTGGGTCTATTTTATCGCTCTAATATTGCCACAGGTAATTGTCATGGTATGGGCAAGGGAATGTATATGGATTATGTTATAGTTATAAAACATATTATGTATTTGTTTCAAGAGGCACAGTGAAATTCTTTCTGTGCTTCCAGAAAGGTCAGATCTGGCTATTTTACCTGAATGTGGCCACTATAACCTTACAAAAAGTCCCAAGTTATCCTGCAGATAAATATCATTGCAACTGAAATATATGAAATCTTCAAAAAAAAGGAATTTTAATAGAATCAGTGGTCAAAATTAGAACAAATTTAAAATTTCCCTTGAAAAAAGATCAGCATTTGTATTTATCAAGTATATCAAGTATGTATACCTACATGAATATGAAACACCAGCAAAAAGCCAAAACAAAACAAAACAAGCAAAAAAAAAAAAAAAAAAAAAAAAAAAAAAACCAACCGAACAAAAATAAAATACAGGCTGGCAAGAAAACTAGAGGCTTTACCAAGAATAATGTAGAATCAAGTCAGTTCAGATTGGGTGCTGAAAACCATTAAAAATAGACTTTACCCATTATCTTGAGTAAAACCTGCAATTCTCACAGGCATAGAACAAGTTCCGCATGAAGCAGAGATCCAACAGGTTCTGTTAATGAATGCCCTATGTGTGCTCACAGAGAACAAAAGACAAGGGATAGAGACCTGAGAATCCTTGTGGAGACAAGACCCCCATGGAATGCTTCTGTTTGGTCTCTAAATCTGAAACAGCTGATATCAAAGCAGAATATTTTCAAGTTCCAATTTGCTCCCATATAATTTCCTGTCAACATGTTTTTCTCTTTGCTCACATTTAAAGTGGCAAACTCCATAAATACTTGATATGAATATTTCAATCTGAAATAGAGTCAAAGTAATTGTGCAATTTAGCATAAAATATTTAAAAATCCCTACAGTTATATGTTATGCAAACAGAAAAGAAAGAAGTTTTATCATTCTTTTCTTCCAAAATAAGAGCAGTGCCCAATACTTCAAAATGTAGGTTCACAACAGTACTATGTATACTAGCAACAAGTAGCTGAGCTGGGATGAGAATGCCACACAGCATTCCCTTTTAACTGTATTAGTATTAGTTTCATTAAATTTATTAAAATGTGAAACAGAGTTAGGGTGGCTTGTTTTATGTCAACTTTACACAGGCTGGATTCAATAGAGAGGACAGCACCTTAATTGAGAAAATGCCTGCAGAGGATAGGCCTATATCCATGCCTGTGGGGTACTTTCTTAGTGACTGATAATGGAGGTGCCAGCTCACTGTGGTGGTGGTTTTCCTGGGCTAGTAGTGGTCCTCTATAAAAAGAAGGCTGAGAAAGTCCTGAGAACTAAGGCAGCAAGAAGTCATCCTGAATGGCATCTGCAGAAGAAAGGACAAAGGGAAGCTGTTCAAGAGTAGAAGTGACAAGGCTGGTGTGGGGCTGTACTAGTGCTTAGGGAGTTAAGAGTGTGGCTTCTGGGTACCCAGTTCTTACCTTTGAGTTGTGGTTACAAGTCCTTAGGCAGCTGTGTCTGAGATATTCTCGGGTATGTTTGTCAACATTGTATGATTTAGCTCACTCTTGACTTTGGCCACACCTTCACCCTTGAAAATAATATATATAATGCTGTCCTTGTTAATAAACTTGTTTGGCATAAGACAATGTTTGTGAAAGACCTCTTAATCCCAGATTTTAATCTATATCCCCTATCTTTTGCATCCCTTCGCACCTCTCCTTTATGATCTTGTCACTGAAGAACAACCTGTTAGTCCAAGTCAACCTAACCGTAAAGTAATTTGATAGATCTCTGATTGGGATTATATTGAATCCCTATAGGTTATTTTGGAAAAACCATCATGAAACTGTTAGATAAGTTTTCTACCCATCCACATGGAAAAAAAATCTATCCAAGAAATTGCTAACTTGTTTTTTTATCTTTCACCATTGTTTACAGATTTCTTCACATTGCTTTTACAATTATATTGTTAAATTTATATCTCTTAGTCTATTTTTGGTGCTAGTATACATAGTCCTATTGGTAAACTGCACTTTGGAGTTCTAGGCACCATTGGAAGAAGACAAAATGAAACTTAATACTCTCTTGTTTTATAATGTATAAAAGCAGAAACTTAAAGTGTTTACATTGTACTAAATTACTACACTATTTTGAGTAAGTTATTTGATACATATATACATTTTATTGTTAGTTTAGATGTATTGCCTAATAAATGTTTATTACTAGGCTTATAATTATTATAAAGATACAGAGAGCTGATGTATTTTAGAATAGCCTATTTTTACCTGGAGCAAGAGAGTTATTACATACTAAGCTATCTTCATTTATATCCAAGCCTTTACACTATGTCATCTGCTTCTAATAACTTCTATTTGATTTAGCTGCCATTCATAATCCCAAAATACTTGCTAAGGTTGTTCATTTGGGCTATTTCTTTCATGTGTAATTTCAGTGTTTCTCCTCTACACCCACATGGCTCTTTCCTATCCCATGGCCATTCTCCTCTTCCTTCCACCTTTGTCCTGTCTGCTTCTCTTTCCCAAGATTCATTCTGCTCATAGTCCATGGACCTTCCCTCGACTCCTTCCCTCTGCCTTGCCCAGGTGTAGGCCTTTTATTCAGCAAATCAGGGAGGCAAGGTTCAGGACAGAAACTAGATCTTGCGAGGCAATAATTAGTGTCAAAATACATAGCATCAGACCGACTGCCAACATACATTTTATATATAATATATGCACATACATATGTATATGCATAATTTATATATAAATATAAATTATATATAAATTGTGTTGTGTGTGTATACTGTCTACTTTATCCATTTAGTGATGTGTAAATGTATCATTTTGTCGAGCTGACCAGTTTGGATTGGATAGTCTCTCAAGGGGTATGCTCCTGCAGAAAAGTGATTTTCCTTCTCTTAATAGCCATCCATTGCCTTTATCTCTGCATCAGGGTACGGCACTTGTGAGACAGCCCACACTACTGTTTTCATGTCACTTCTTTCTTTTTTCTTTCTTTTATTTATCTTTTGATACATTTCATGATGACAGAGTTGGCCACAGAGCTCCTGGCTGATTGAAGACCTGGATGAATTAATGTCATTAAAAATAGAGTGGGATCTGACTTTTACATGAACTCTGGTGCCCCATATTTGACCACGTTCCCTGTATGGGGAGGCCTGGTGGCACTCAGAGGAAGCATAGCAGGCTACTAAGGAGAGACTTGATACCCTATGAGCATATACAGGGGGAAGAGATTCCCCTCAATCACAGTCATAGGGGAAGGGAGTAAGGGGAAAATGGGAGGGAGGGAGGAATGGGAGGATACAAGGGATGGGATAACAATTGAGATGTAATATGTAATAAACAATTGAGATGTAATAAATTAATAAAATATATTAAAAATAAAATAAAATAAATAACCCAAAATTTGTTCAACAGCATTTCAATCCAATGAAATGAAAGCCAATATTCAGTTGTACAGAATTATATTCTTTCACCGATTTTTCATTTTTCCTAGAATCCATGTCATCTATTATGTGATTTCCTAATAGTTACAAACACCAAGACTTTGACTTGGGGTTGAGGCATGCAAATTATTTTGTTGAGCAAAATGAAGCAGAAATAAGAGAATGTGGCAGATCCAAGATGGCAACACCAATCACAAACCTCATCTGATCAGCAGAACAACCAGGACTACACAGTGACCTAAAGACCAAACTGAGAGTTACAAAACAATAGTGCTTCTGATTCCTAGGTGAGAGAGATCCACATCATGTGGAGCGCAATTGGGTCCAACCCCTGGCCACCCACTTAATCCACAGAAAAGTCTCAGGTGACAACCCTCAGGAGCAGCCATCTTAAGAAAGATTGTGAGACACCTGTCAAGTTTTGGGCTCTCTTTGTGCATCTGCTGCTTACCTGATCTGGGACACAGAGCAGACAGGCAGAGCTTAGTCTGCCTGCCTACCACAATCCAGATTAGCTGCCACCCTGAGAAATACTGTGGGGCACCCAAGCAGTTTAGGAAATGGATCTCTCTGCTCACCAGCTGCTTATAGGCCTAGCCCGTCTGGGTCACAGAGCAGATAGGCAGAGTCCTGCTGTCTTTGAAAGGCCTGTGGAGCACCAGAGCAGCTTTAGGCTCTGATCTCTCTCAGTAATCACCCTTCCCCCCAGCCGCTTACCAGCCTGGCCCATCTGTGACACAGAGAATACAGACAGAGCTGCCTCCAGGTGCTGGCCACACTCCACATTAGCTGCCATCCTGTGAACAGCTCTAGGCTCACATCTCTCTCCACCCACCTGCAGCTTATTGGCCTGGCCCGTCTAGGACACAGAGCAGACAGGCAGAGCGGAGACATTCCCTGGCCACACTCCACGTAAGATGTCATCCCATGAACAGCTTCTGTCTCCGATCTCTCTCTGACTAGCAGCTGCTTACCGGTCTAACCCATCTGGGACGCAGAGCAGATAAGCCGTGCTCTGCCAATCTTGAAAAGATTGTAGGGCACCTGAGCAGCTTAGTCCTTGGAACTCTATTAGCTTGCTCCTCTCCTGTTTGACCCAACTGGGAACCAGACAAGGATCCCAGCTGACTTGAACTGGGTGCAGGCTCCAACACCCACTGTCCACCATCTTAAGGAGGCCTCTGGGAAGCTCTAGCAAACAGCCTTCGGCTTGGAGCCCTTATTGCTTGTTCCCAACCTGCTGGGCCCACATGGGAAACAGACAATGATATATAGAGACGCAAAAGAGATTTAATTTTTGATACATTGGTATAGAATTCAAATTTAAGATATTCTTCACAAACTTTATATATTATGTTATATATAGTTATATATAAAGTTTTTATTACAAGTTTATATATAATTTATATATATTTATATATTATATAGGTATATAGTTCTACTCTAATATGAATTATGTACACATTCAACTCGATTATAATAAAAGATTTTTTTCCAGTACTTTGAAAATGCTATTGTAGGCTTTTCAGGATAAGTGAGTTATACAAGTTAATTGTTAGATGATCAAATCATGGCCATATCAATTACTAGTCAAATTTTATCACAAAAAATATACATTGTAGTATATCTAGTTGTAACAGATAGATACAATTCTATAGAAAGATAAGGTAAAATAATTAGATAATGTCTTTAAAAACCTTAGAGAAACACAGAGGAAGGCATTTAAAGATGTTTTTATTATTTTAAAGGTACATTTATAGTGAGACAGGTTAACTCCTGGCCATACCTAGCCTACATCAAAGAAGATGATGAGCATCAAAGAACCTCCTTATGAAGATGGCATCAAATGTGGCAAGCAAGCCACTGGGCAAAATGTCCTCATTTCTACAACAAACAAAATTTTACTTAAAAACAGGCAAACTTGGATGCAAGCATATTTGATGGCTGAACTCTGCCAAGACAGGATAATAGTTCCTGGTTCACAGATATGTCTGTCAGATATATTGTGCCAGAAGGCTGAAGAGGATGCTCCAGCATTATAGAGAGTTGTGGATGACTGTCTAGGCACCAAACTGTCTCTGTCATCTTCTCATTTTGGTAGCTGCTAACCTGTATACTCAGGTAATTAATTTTATTCCTTCTGAAATCTCTGATGGAGTTGAAGAATGGATAGTTTAGTTTTACAATTAAGCTTAGTTGTTTAGGGGTTCAGATGTCTTTAGGTCTAGATAGATGTTTTAGGTTGATAATGATGAGATATGACAGATATTGATTTGCTTTCAGAATTTTAGATGTTCCAAGATAGGAAAGATGTGGCCTTCGAGGCTGCCAAATACAAATAGCCAAAACACTATTAATGTAACATCCATATAATTCATTTTTCTTCTCATTGTAGGTAGTTTATTGTATGTATGTGTAATAATACAATATAAATATGTAAAAATACAAAAATTCAAAAAAGAACAGAATTCCAATCTTTAACACACACTTTAAAAAGCTTTCTCTGTTTTCACTTGTCCTCCCTATGATTCTCAACTAGCATTTTAAAATGTCTGTTTTTCTTACTCTGGGTCATGAGCATGAAAAGTCATTTATACCAGACATTTAGCAGTCATTTCTACTGAAACCAAGTCTTTGTGCAAGTCTGGAACAGGCCATTCATCCCCAACTTGAGCACAGACTATACCATTGCAAACTTGTAACCACTTAGTGGATAGGAACAGTTCTACATGGAGGATATATTAAGTTCTTGTAAGTTGCTGTTGTCTGTTATGCAGCATTGATACAGCAATACAAAACAAAATTTAGCCTCCACAAGATTAGATAAAAAACAAAACAGACATGTAAAACAAAACAAAATAAAACTGGTTTTCACAATTTTCAACAGTGTTTGTCCCTTATCCTCCATGGTATCCTAGGTGAAGTGATTCATCTCATTCCTGACAGTTGTAACTTTGCCTTTCCATAATCCATACTGCAACTCAAGATTTCTTTATTAACTACATTTTTGTCTTCAGTATTTGGTACATTAACTACAGATCTCTATTTCTTATTTGTTTTGGGCTACAAAATGAATTCATTGATGTTAAATTGAGCAATGCAATGTGTACAAAGAACCCAAAAGTAGAAGCACAGAAACATAGTAAGAACTCAAAATCAATAACCACTGTCTTCATTACCTGGAATATCAGTTTTCTAATGATCATCTCTGACATCCAGAGATAAGAACAAATTTTCATCTTAAAAATCCTATTAAAGACTAAAAGAAAAGTTAACTGACAGCCCATTTCAATGTTTAAAGAAGCAACAGTGATTTGAAAATACTATTGCAGATATGGAATGGTACCCTACTCCTGAAAGGATGAGAGAAATAAAATTTTACCTGAGTGACGCAGGAGAAAGCTGTGTGGGTAGCTGCATCTGACAGGCACTGGGATTTGACAGGAATTCACCCAGGAGAAGGGCAAAGGACTGTATTGGTATAATCTGAATGTGTCATCCTGCCAGAACAGAGAGCAAGATGGAGAGAGGATTTCAGAGGGCAAAAGAGGTCACAAGTTTTGATCAAAAGCAAGATAGACATGTAAAAAATCAAGGATATTTTCTTAGGCTATTGGTGGGGATGGGTTGGGAGGGTTCCAGTCATCCAAGTCAGTGAAAATTTACCACATTTGGACTTTGGCCAGGATTTGGAATTTGATTTACATAGGAATAGTCCTTTGAAGACTCCTCTACAAATCCAAAAGGAATTGAAAAGAAGATTTAGTAAGATTATAGTATTTTTTAAGTTAAATTACAAATGGGGATTTTTACAAAATTCAAATGCTTTATCTCCAGGATGTCTGGGTGGACACACAGGTAATGATGCTCCAGTTATATCCTTTCTAGCCACATTTATTTATAGTCAGAAGAGGTTCAGCCAAAACACCCTGAAGAGACAGAAAATAGAAATGATAATGAGAGTCTTTCATAACTCAGCTGCAAGATCATACATCCAGTTGGACCATCTTCTTGCTGTTAAGAAAGTTTACACGTGTGTGTTTTTCCATGACCACACTATATTAAAACTTCCTGTGGTTAAAAAAGTGAAATCTTATGCTTTCAATAGGACTCTATGCTTCCAGCCAACATAATCTTGAAAGGTGATACCACCTATAAATAGTAACCATCACTTTCCATGTTATGAAATATTTACTTGAGTTCAACAGAGCTCTGATTAAAAAGTGATATTTTGGCATTTTCATTTTTTGCTTAAGAAATGCATTAACCTATATTTATATTTATATGACCTTCCAATTCAAAATGATGTATTTGTTTTGAATTCCAAAGGGACTTTTATTCTTTCCAAAAAAATCCAAATGATTTCATTGTCATTATTTTCTTAACATTTTGAATGGATGATAATGCGAACAAATTTTCAAGTCTTCCCTGCATCTCTGGTTCTCCAAAGGTTATATTTGTAGTAGTAAAAGGGATTGATTGTACTACAAATTAAACAACATTAAGCTTATGTAGGAATATATTCAATTTCTCATTTCTAATTTACACAAAGTCTCAATAAACAAATATTAATTTCTATAATCTTCAACACATGCTTTAGGATATATTCTCTTTCCTAATATTGCAAGATGACTGCAAATAGTAACACAGGTTTCAAATTGACATAGTAGGTTCTTTATCTCCATCTCCTGTAAAAGTCCATGCATAAGTCATTGTTTTCCCATAACCAAATAGAATGTGTTTTGAAATTTCAACTCCACTTCTTCCGTTTTTTATCTGAATCATCCTATCAACAATGTTGACAGCATCTGGTTCCTCGTAGAATAGATATGAATCTCACCTATGCTATTTGCATTACACAATATTTATTGGGTGCTTTCCTTATGGTCACATTTTTAAAGCAGTTATTTTTATACTGTCCAACAGAGTTTCTTGACTTTCTGGAATTCTCTTTTACGTGTGTTTCAGTCTAGACTTTACTTCCAATCAGTTGCCTCATTTTCCTCAGATTTCTACTTTTCCTTCAGGTCACACATTTTGTGACAATCCTTCCCATCGCCAACTAACTGTGTTCATCTCTTTCTCTGATGATTCTATGAGTACTTCTTCAGTCTTCGCATACTGTCTTATATTATGGACATTTCAACCCTTGCCCTAACTGTGAACACCATGAAATCATAGTTGGGACTATGTTTATTCTTGCAGGTATCGTATAGATGTCCAAAGATTTGCTGGAGAGTGAGTGAATAAATGAATGAACTGAGGTCTTTAATCCACTTGGATTTGAGTTTTGTGCAAGGTGACAAATATGGATCCAGTTGCATTTTTTTTACACATAGTCATCCAGTTAGTCCAGCACTATTTGTTGAAGATGCTATCCTTTTTTCATTGAATGGATTTGGCTTCTTTGTTGAAAATCAAGTGACCATATGTGTGTGGATTCATATCTGGGTCTTCGATTCCATTCCACTGATCAACCAGCTTGTTGCTGTGCCAGTACCATGCTGTTTTAATTACTATATACCCTATGCGCATATAACAGGGGGAGGAAATCTCCCTCAGGAACTGTCATAGGGGAGGGGAATAAGGGGAAAATGGGAGGGAGGGAAGAATGGGAGGATACAAGAGATGGGATAACCATTGAGATGTAACAAGAACAAATTAATAAAATAATATATATCTTGGAAAAAAATGAATGAACTGAAACAAGTTCTAAGTAAAACCCCAAGAGAAAATTCTCACCACAATAACAAATCACTCATTGGGAATTAAAGTCATTATGAGGCTGTTATTTTCTTGGAAGTAGTTTAGCAGCTATTGGGAGACATATAGGACAGAAATGCTGAAGATTACAAAGCCTGACACTCACATTCCTTATTCTGTGCCATCCTTGTCCTCTGTACAGCCAAAAATAGTGACCTCATACCAGGAAACTCTTACACGGCAGCACCAACCTATGGTCAGGAAACTATGTCACAAGAGCCAGGACTTATGGCTACTTGCATATACCCTGAGTGTGCAAAAATAGGCCATTATTTTTCCAAATGAGCTGTAATCCATTCAAGAAACAGATAAAGTTGACTTCTTTGCTTTTTTTTTTTTACCCTGAGCCTCTTGTGAGAGGTAGGAATAAACATGAGAAAATGCTTACAGGAGGAATGACACACAGAAAAATGTTAGATGACTTATATTATTAAAGAACACCATCTCTATAGCAAACATATAGGTAAAATGGTCTTGGTGTAGATATGTTTTGCCTCCCACTTCAGTAGCAACCCAAATCAGGCGTATTTCTTTGTTTTCTTCCATGTGGTGGTTTAGAGGCCTTGATCCATCTTGTAGCACCATACAACATTTTTATCCGGTTCAAGAGAAAGAAAAGAGAAACAAACCTCTGCCCTTTTTTTGAAGACTAGGGAATTATTTTTGTGTTATTCTGTCTCTTAGTAACATCAGAAGCTACATACATAAAGTCTCACCACATGGCTATCCAAGTGTGAGCTAAGAAGAATGGTGCCAATGGACAGGCAATCTGGACAGGAAAAAGTCCATGAGGCCTGAACCCTATACAAAGAACTCTAAGCTATTGCCAGACTGTCTCAACCTGACAGCAGCTCAAGAAATGACACAGAGACCTTTTACTAATATGAAAGCTTGGCCTTAGATTGGGATTGTTCCCACACTAGCTCATATAATTTAAGTTACCTTGTTTGTACTAATCTACATTCTGCCAAGTGGCTCATTACATTCAGTCCTGGCACCTGTGTCTTTCTCTGTGTCTGGCTGCTAAATGTCTGAACCCATGTCTTTCCTAGAGTTCATATTTTTCTCAGAAGCTTCACTTATCCTATCCTGCTTTGCTTTAGGCTGTTCAGCTCTTTATTAAAGCGATCAGAAGGTGATAGATAAGATGGTTTACAAAACACTGAGATAGGTGATGCCTCATAAAAATACCAAGACCAAAGTTCAGCCTACGCTCAGATCTCTCCTGGCACAGAAGCAGACATTTGAATAATAGGATGAAAACCTTTCAACAGTGCACAAGAAATTATCCCATCAATAAGCAGCTGAGAAAAGATATAAGTGGCCTTCCACTGGGAAAAGCATAATGATTAGTTGTCCAGTGCAAAACAGCCTTGATACTATATATATTACACAATAAGAGATTATATTTCATAATATATATGAATTTGCATAAACATATGTTCTCGCAATAATAATTAGTAAAAAGAGAAACCATCAACTCAAAGATTAGGAGTGAGCAGTATATGGGAAGGATTAAAAAGAAGAAAAAGGAAGGAAAAAATGTTATGATTATACTAAAATCTCAAAAAAAATGTAAAAGAAGAAAAGCCTTTTACTTTAAAATGTGAGTGCAGAATAATACATATAACTCCATATCTGTTCTAAAGATGTGAACTAGGCAATACTCTGTCCCCAAGGTCAATTGCTGGTCAAAGCTTGCCTGGTGGTCTTTTCTCCACAGCAGATGTGAGAAGCAGCATATTCACTATTCAGGATGTCTTTCTGCACCCAGGAATTCTTTCTTTAGAAAAATGGTAATGAGACAACATATCTATAACATGAATTCCATTTCCCCTAAAACAAATCCCCTATAAAACACATGTTTCTGTATTAATAACCATTTCTTCATTGCTTTGTTCTTCTATCACTACTGCTAAGTTTCAGTAGTCAAAGTAATAGTGTAATATTTTAGAGACCTTTTTCTTAGAGAGTGTTCTAGATAATATACAGCATTTTCTAAACTTCTCTGCCAAAACAATGGTATATTCACACTGAAATTGTACTGAACAACTAGATTTGGAAAATCCATAATAATACATTTCCTTCATAAAGATGCATATTGCGTATTATCACAAAGCAAAGTACCCCTCAAGTATACTTGCTCATAAACAACATCATGAATTCTAGAATGCTATGAAAAAGGAAAAATAATGAAAAATAGCAATTAGTACTTATTTAAACCTTTTGTGGGTCAGGCAGCATGCTAACTATTTAAATGATAGTAGTACACTATGCCATAAGCCTGTTTCTAACTCAAGAAAAGACAATTATTCTTGAAGTTAAGGAACAAAATTCTAACATTGAAATGTAATTTACCCAATAGCTTATATTAAAAGTCCATGTAAGAGAACAAATCAAGGCTTGTATACTTTGGTCCTTTCAGCAAGAGTTCAATGGAAACAATGCAATCACTATCCTCAGTTCAATGCCAGATTTTTTGGATGAACAGGATTCATCCCAATCTCTGCAAAGCTGGTTTCCCAGAACTCTCCACAAAACATGTTGTTCATTCTCTGACTGTGCTTATAGAATACTTAGCAACAAAAACAAAAGAAAATCAGAGATGTTCATGGCCCTAAACATGAGATGCCACACAGAAGTTTCTCCCTTTAGGACCAATAAATTTCTGTTTCCAAAAACAGATTATATAGAAACAAATTTTGATGCAAGCCTTCCTAGGGAAGGTCACACCTCATTGCATTTTATCAGATCACTCTTAAACTTGAAGCTGCTCACATGGAGGACACAGAGAGTGGACAGCTTGTTCCCATTTACCACCTGTTTAGCTCTCAGCTCTTAAGAAGGCATGATTATCCTGCAATTATGATTGTATCGTTTTCATCATTGCATTTGTTTTGTAAAAGAAGCAGGTGAAAGGTATATAAGCACTATTTGACCGGGAATTGACCCTTACATTACAAATTAAATTAGATTAACTATTATATTTTAATTGTAGGAGTAACTACTATTATTTCTATTTCTGCTCCTGTTATCATTTGCCAGATGTTATGGTAACAATTCTTCATTATCTAATTAGGATCTGGAGCAATTCCCTTTGAAGTGGACTTTTACCATCACTGTTTATTAAAAAGAAAGCTGAAGGCTACAGACATCAAATAATTTGTGCTTAGTCACATAGAACTTCATGATGCTGAATGCATGGATTCCAAGATCCATAGTCAGATGTACTGTACTGCCTCCTCCTTGGAACCCACATTTTTCTTTCCAGTATCTCACCCAAACTTTCTTCCTACAGAAATTTGTGATTTAGAAAAACAAATAAATTTTATTTACTTCTACCCAAGAATACTGTGACTTTAAACTGTGACATGTGAGATATTAACTATTAAAACCATCTACACATATTAACCATCCACATGAAGGAAAGTTTATGGTTCAATAAATTAAATTACATCAATATTATTTCTCAAAAATAAACTCTTATCCAAAGTGGTATCCAAAGCAGAAACAGTTCAGGCTTATTCTGCTGTATTGAAGCTTATATTAAAAGTCCATGTAAAGAACTTTTGCATTTTTATGTTAGTAATACTTATGGGTTTTTTGAGGGTATTCAACTGTATACATTTCATAAAATAAACCCCAGATACACTTAACACTCTCCAGTAGTTAGGAGCATGTGCCTATGTCCAGTCTACTAGATACAAACCCTGGTTTCACAATTAAACAGCTATGCTCTTCAGTGTGTTACTTAACCCCCTTGTGCCTCCTTTTTTCTCATATGAAGCATGGCTGTTATGATAGAAGATAGATCTAAACCCATGAAATGATAAATAACACAAACTTCAATAAGATTATTTATTTATTGTTGTAACAGAATATATATAAACTGGTATTGTATATAGTGAAAAAAATCAGTGAGCTGTGATGCTTTTGCTACTTTGCCTAGGAATGACATTGTCATTATGCGCCAGTCTTCATGTGAACAACCATTGTGTTCTCAGACCTTCTATGGAAATGTATTCTTATTCAAATTTCCTGAAATAAATTTATTATTGATTGATTTAGTTGCCTTCTGTAACCTAAATCTAGTTGCTGCTTCTTAGACAAGTGTTACTGTGGACGGCCTTACTATCCTACCAAATCCTTGTAGTAGCTCCTCAAAATTTTAATCATATAAATTAAAAGTCCTCTACCTGTCTCTATGGGTGGTGCATATATGTGATGTACAGCTACACACACACAGACACACACACACACATGCACATACATAAATATATAGGTAATATCTATACACATAAAATTAAAAAATGAAAAATGTTTTGTAAATGTAAAGTTTATGAGACATTTTTATTAATTTTAGAATATGTTTTATTTCAGATATTTAATTATATTAAAATATAACACAATATATTTTAATCATATTCTTCTTTCACGACTATGCCCTTCTCTTTGCAGACCTGCCCTTCTTTACCTTCTCACCACTTCATCCTAACTTCATATTTGCATTTTCTTGGAAGATATCACCTCACAACAGACACAGCAGATGCTCTGGTTAATGGGTCATCTTGCTTTTGCAATCTTTTATTTTCCATTCTAAGATCTGAAGAGACCTTAAGCCACCGGTCAAAATATGTCACTACTTAGCACTATTTCATTCAAACCAATAAACTACAAACAGCAAGATGAATGGTGAAACAACCAGGAATTATATAAAGGTTACATTCATAGTGTTTTGGCTATTTGTATTTGACAACCTTGAAGATAACATCTTTCTTAGGTTGGTGAGTTTAAAATTCTGAATATTAATCAGTATCTATCATATCTTGTAACTATCAACTTAAAGCATCTAGCTAGACCTAAAAACACCTAAACAACTAAGCATCATTGTAAATTTAAACTATCTGGTCTTCAACCCCATCAGAGACTTGAGAATAAATAAAGTTAAATGCCTGAGTATATAGGGAGTGCAGGTTAACAGCTTCCAAAATGAAAAAAAAAAAAAAAAAAAAAGACAGACAGTTTGCTGCATGTTCACCCAAAACTCTTTATAAAGTTGGAGCATCATCTTCAGCATTTTGGCCCAGTATATCTGACAGACATATTTGTGAGGCATGAACTATTGAGACTTGCTTACCCTGCCTTGACAGAGTTTGGCCGTCGACTCTGCCTGCATCTAAGCCTGCCAATTTTTAAGAAGAATTCTGTCTGACAGAAACAAGGACATTTTGCCCAGTGGGTTTTTTTGCCACATTTGAAGCCATCCCCATAAAGTGGTTCTTTGATGCTCATTACCTTCTTTGAGGTAGGCTGGGTATTGCCAAGAATTAACATATCTTATTGTCAAAGAATCTTTAAAATTATAAAAACAATTTTAAATGCCATATTCTGTATGTCTCTGAGGTGTTTGAAGAGATCTATTTTGCCTTATTTTCCATAGAATCATGTCTGTCTGTTATGCCTAGGATGTATATTCTTGTCATAAAAATTGACATGACCATGATTTGATCAACTAACAATTGACTTACTTAATTATCCCAAACAGCCTTGCAACATCACTTATAAAGTATTGGATGAAAACCTTGTATTATAATTGAGTTATGTGGGTACAATACCTCATATTAGAATAGAAATATATATAATGTGTGTGAAGTAAAAACTTAAACTTGAATTCTATACCAATGTATCATAATTAAACTTATTTTGCACCAATATACAAAATTCTATACCAATAAATTAAAAATAACCTTGTGAGTAACAAGGCCTTAAGTTGAGGTGTAGATTCAATAATTCACTTTTTGTCCTACCATCCCTATATATTTCTATATTTGCCCTTCTTTCTTTTCAATCATATCTCCAAATCTAAGAAAGGAAGATAAAGGTAAAGAGAGACATACCTGAGTCCAACCTCATTTTCTCTCTGCATAAGACCAACAATAACTTATATTCAAGTCCCAATGAAAATAAACATCTATAGCCCAAGAAAGCAACCAAAAACCTACCCAACCGCCCTTAAGGGAAATGAGGCATCGTTCTCTTAAGGTTCCTTCTGGCTGACTTGGGATGAATACCTTTGTAGGAGTCCAAATAAAGTTAAGGAAATGGTTAAGCAAGCTAGGGAGAGTATATGTGGTCCAGTTTCTAAAGTTTGAGACATTCCAGGCCCAATAGAAGTCTTGTGTGGGACAGTCTGAAATGCTGAACCTATTGGGATCAAAAGCTTTCTTCAAAACTGTCCTGGGAGCTGTCCTATTCTGATGAAGAACAGCAACTGAAGCACTTGGTACAGGAACATAAAGGATACAGGATGTCAGTGTCCAGCATGCTGAGAGGAATGAATCCTGTCAGGTCTGACCCAGTGTCAGTGTCGCATTATTTTGATCTGAAAACACATGATTTCTCACAAGCATTATACAGTCTTAAAATAATAAATGTATGAGGTGTTCAGGATACAGAGAAAAAAAGTCAAGGCTGGTTCTTTGCTTTTGGTATGAGCAGAAGAAAGACATCTGTATATCTTCATTGTTGCCATATGAAGAACAGCATCTTATAAGTCACAGGGATTCTGTAACCAACAAGAAGCATTGTCTATGCATAGACATTCATGTCTCAGCCAGTCTCAGAGCTATTCCCATGTAGTGGGATTAACAATATAAAATTACTTGCTTGTTGTGCGCTTTGAATTCTTTACATCCCAATTGTAGCTCCCTCCCTCGTCGTGTCCCAATATTCCAGTCTTCCTCCCTCATCCCTCTGCCTCCCTCCCCTACTCCTCAGAAAGGAGAGCCATCTTCCCTAACATCTGACTTCAGCCTATCAAGTCTGATCTTTACTACCTGTATCCTCTTCCTCTGTGGCTTGATAAGGCCTCCCTGCCAGGAGGAAGTGATCAATTTTTAGGTCCAGAGTCCCTGTCAGGATTCTTATTTTTCCTAAACCATTACTGGATGATAAGCTTTATTAGTTATCTTGACAGATTAAATAAGATGTTAGTGAGAATTTCAGCAGATATTTTTTAGGTGTTAGTAGAAAAAACATTGAGGACAACTAAATCAAACATAAATAATATATTAAGTTCTAATTTAAGAGAAAAATCACATATTTTCCTAAGAACCAATAATCAAAAAAAAAAAAAACCCAGTGTTTAGGTTAGGTGAAATAAATACATTCATAAAATTAAAATCCATAGATTAAGATGAAAGTATGTTTGTTACCACCAATAAGGAAGTCACAAAAAAAACTTTGATGTATAAAATATTTTAATTGTAGATAATGCTACCCATTAATTAAAATGCTAAGCAAAGACTGAAGTAATATGAGGAATTGGTTGTTATAGGGTATGGGATTATATATATAGAAATGACATTTGTAATTGCCATAGTGTCTGTGGTGATGGTGCTTTAGGTTTGTGTAGCACTTTATAATTTTAGAAGAACATAAATAAGCATGGTTTCTGTTAAACATCAAAGGAATTAAGTGAGCAGCAAATGAATCATAATCCTCATTTAAGTAGAGAAAAAATAGAAATCAAAGCAGGAAAACAGTTTCTACAAAGCCATTTAATTCATGAAGGTAATATCAGCATATGTTTTCTGATGTTGGTGGTGCTTTAAAGGCTTGTCATCATGGCCTCCATTTTAAATATTAGGACACTAAGTCTTGGAGGAGGGTGGCTTACTTTTCCTGGAAGAATATAGAAGCCACTGTCAAAGAAAGCACTTGAAACTTTAGATATCAAAATTTTCTTCATATTCTGTTGCCTCCCTCTCTGGTTATCGGACATGGCAGAAAAAGTCCAGAATTACTGTTAATATCAAATGAGTAAGAAAGAATTTAACTCAGACATTTGAAATAATAGTGACACTTCCAGTGGGATAAATGATGTAGTTTTGAGCACTTTAAATCAGAAAGATATATATGTATCACATAGCACAGGGACAACATGACACCAGCAATGTGATTAATGATATATTAAGAGAGTCTAGAAGATTAGAAGTGCTAAATATGTATGACTTGTCTAATGACTGAAGAAAGACAAGGAAGTCTATAAATATCTGAAGGGTAGAAAAGCTATATTTATAAATTGTATAAATATCTTAAAGGAAAGAAAAAAGCTAATAATATTATCATTAATGCTACCCAATAAAGACTGGAAAAATAAAAGTTGAATATACAAAAATAGTAAAATTTAAATGAATTACTTTTCAAATTAATTTTCTTGGATCAGGGACAGAGTCTATAACATGTGGCATATAAAAAATTGTAATGTAAATATATAATAATAATAATAACAAAGAAAGTTACATATCACAAGTCCTTGTAGCTCTTTTCCATATTTCATTTTCATAGACTAGAACCACACATTAATGTTTTGCTTTTCATTCATTATAAAGACTTGAAACTTTGCACTTGTATGTAGAAAAATCAGTGGGGTCTTAGAGTGTTGACCCACTGTTCAGTGAAAGTCACTATCACTAAATACAATGATATTATAAACTGGTTTTTGCATAAATGAGATAATTAAATAAAACAGTCTCATGGGAGACATAGATGTATATGGTTTATTGTTGCCCACCTACTTGTTCCCTGTTCTCATATGAAGAATGGGGTTGCTCTAGTTCTTACACTAGCAAGCAGTAAAAAAGAAATGTATTAGCAGTAAGGCTTAGCAACGTACCTATAATCCCTGAACTCTAAATGTTGTGGTAGGATTGCAAACAGATCTGTGCTACCTAAGAAAATTCTGCTTCTTTACAAAAAAAGGTTCATTGCTGAGGTAGAGGATCACTGCTAGTGTACAGTTTTCTGGTATTTTTACATATGTCATCAAAATTGTTAGTTTGGTTTTCAATTTTTGCCATACCTTCTAGCACTTGAGGTGGCAGGGTGACTTTGACTACCTTGCTTGGGTTCAATTCTCATGGCTTTCTGTGTCCTGTTTTCTTGGAGACTAACTATGCAGCTTTATTTTGACATGTTTTCATGTCCTGGGCATAAAAATTAAAATAATAACTCAGAATTGACAGTATACTTGCTAGAGAAAAAAAGGAATTTATTGGAGCTCCTACATATAACCATCTTCCAAAGCTCCTTTCTGATTTGTCCAAACTAGAATTCTGACTCCTGCTTATAAATGAGCACAGCGATTATCTCCCTCACAACCTGCATCTAAGGAGCATCTACCATAAATTTAGTGTTCAGCAATTATTTAATGAGCAAGTGAATCTCATTTATTGAACTCCATTAATGTGTCCATTTTAAATGTGAATAAATATTTAGTGGACATCAGCTTACTTGGTAAGTTGAGTCTCAGGCTCTGATAGTCTAAATCTTCAAATATCAGAGGATATATTTTAAGCTCCATATACTCACCATTGAAGAGGTCATTATTGAACTTGAACCTGGACTGTGGTTCTTTTTAAGCAGCATTGCTTCCAAGAAATTCTAGAGTAGATTGTCTAATTTACTATATTGGAAATATTTAAGTCTTGAATCTAGTCTTCATAAAACCTTTATTCTAGACAATGTAATTTCCTTGTGATTGGAAACCTCCTTTCCAAGGTTCTTTGTAGTTTACTACCACAGAGCTTATCCTTTTTCTTCTACTCCTTTCAACAATTCCTCCTAGGATGCCATCATATCTCCCATCGCAGGCCATTCTATTTTTATTTTTATCTTGCTTTTGAATATTGAGCCACTTTTTCTTTTTTCTCTTTCTCTGGAAGCACATTTGTTTCAGAAAAAAAAAAGACCAAAATGATATTTAGATTTTCACTGAGGACTATGGTTGTCATCACATTCATTAAAAATGTGTAGCATGGAAAACCACTGAAGATCATTACGGCTGTAGCCAGAAGACAGTGTACTAGGATAATGAAAACAATTCTGCAGTTTCCCCATGCTCTGTTAGTTGTGTTTGTCATAAATGAGTTGTGAGATTCAGAGTGAATGATCCATATCATATTGACTGTCCTTTTTTATCACTGACAATTGAAGGTGACTGAGAAGCAGAACTCATGGTAGACTGTATCTAATTGGAAACCTTCTATCATTAATGTCTAATGTTGGCTTGTATTACTTGATGAAATTAGAATCACAGTGGAATGAATTTTATTACACCAAATGAACTTGTTGAGCACTCTTCCATTTCAGTGTTTTTTTAAATCCTCCCTATACTCAGATGGAGCACAAGAGAGCAGAATTCTGAGTAAGGCAAGCCTGTTCACAAACAAAGAAAATTAGTAGCACAGTGAAGAAAATTGAAACCATATGGACTTTTCTGCCACATGTGTTAGACAATTTTCTAGGTGCTGCAGTAGAACCAGAGGGCTAGAGGGACTTCTGAGAGGTCACTTTTCCTCCAGGTCTCCAAGAGCTATCTATCCCTAAGCCAGGCCAGACAATTATAACCTTCTTTCTCTCCCTCCTTCCCTTCCTCTTTCCTTCTTTCTTGTCTTCCCTCCTTCTTTCCTTCTTACCTTTCTGTGTGTGTCTCTGTCTGTCTCTTCTCCCTTGACTCTGTGAGATAGAGAATAAAAAAAAAAGCTGATACTAACTCTCAAAGTTCTATAAGATACTTGAACATTCATAAATATAAAAATGTTTTCAAGAATAATATAAAAATTGAGAAGTTCAAAATTTTACTGTCCATATATAACAAACCAGTATACACAAATCTGTTTATTTTCACTAACCTTCTGAAGATTACCAAATGTTTAGAAACATGTTGGGTTTTTTTCAGAAATGGTAAGGATTAGCAAAGAAGAACTGGATTAAAAGCCCATTATTATTTTATTACTGAAATAAAGTTTTCTATTGAAAACTCTACCTTTTTTGTTTTTTCAATTTATTAAAATTTATTAAGTTTAAATCCCAGTTGTTATCCCCTCACTTGTATCTTCCCATTCCCACTCTCTCTCCCTCTTTTACCCTATTCCCCTATCCTAGACTCTGACAGAAGAGAACCTCTTGGCCCACCATGTGACCACAGCCTATCAGGTCTCATCCAGACAGCCTGCTTCCCCTTCCTCTTTGTGAACACCAGACCTCCCCACCAAGGGGAAGTGACTAAATTGAGGGCATGGGAGTTTATGTCAGAGGTAGTCCCTGCTGCACAACTGTGGAGAATGAGCTGTCCATTGGCTACATCTCAACAGGGGGGTCAAGGTTTACAGCATGCATTGTCCTTGGTTTGTGTAGTCCCCTCCTGGGTCCACTTCTCCCAGCCCTGATGGTCTCCTGAGCCCTTTGTGTCCTTCCATCCCTCTATTCTTCTGTATCACTCTTAGCACTCCATCCTGAGTCCAGCAGCTAGTCTCAGCACCCGTCTCAATACTCAGCTGTGTGGAATCTCTCAGAAGATATCTATGCTTGACAAACTAATACCCACTTATAAGTGAGTATATGAGATGTGTGTCTTTCTGCATCTCTGTTACCTCACTAACATAATTATCTCTCGTTCCACCTATTGTCCTGCAAATTTCAAGATTTCTTTGTTTTTAATAGCTGAGTACTATTCTATTGTGTAAATTCACCACAGTTTCTTTATATATTCTTTGGGTGAGGGATATCTAGGTTGTTTCCAGATTCTGGCTGTTATGAATAAGGCTGCTAAGAACATAGTTGAGCAAATGTCCTTGTTGTATGGCAGACCATATTTCTGGTATATGCCCAGGAGTGGTATAGCTGGGGTCTTTGGATAGCACTATTCCACATTTTCTGAGAAAACACCAGATTGATTTCCAAAGTGATTGTGCAAGTTTACACTCCCACCAACAATGGAGGAGTGTTCTTCTTTCTCCACATCCTCACCAGCATGTGCTGTCACTTGAATTTTTTATCTTAGCTATTCTGAAAGGTGTAAGATGGAATCTCAGAGTCCTTTTGATTTACATTTCCCTGGTAAGTAAGGAGTTTGGGCATTTGTTTAGGTGTTTCTTGGCCATTCAGTGTTCCTCTGCTGAAAATTCTGTTTAGCTTTAAGCTCATTTTTTAATTGGATAATTTGGTTTAGAGGTGTTTAATTTCTTGAATTCTTTATATGTTTTGGATATTAGCCCTTTGTTGAATGTAGGGTTGGAGAAGATCCTTTCCTAGTCTGTAGGCTGAAATTTTGTTCTATTGACAATGTCCTTTGCCTTATAGAAGCTTTTCAGTTTAATGAGGTCCCACTCATTAATTTTTGATCTTAGAGGCTGGGCTGTTGGTGTTCTGTTCAGGAGTTGTCCTCTGTGCCAATGAGTTCAAGGGCCTTCCCCACTTTTTCTTATAACAGATTTATTGTTTCTGGTTTTATGTTGAGGTCTATAATCCACTTGGGCTTTAGTTTTTTGTGTGGTGATAAATATAGATCTATTTGCATTATTCTACATGTAGACATCCAGTTAGATCAGCATCATTTGTTGAAGATGCATCTTTTTCCATTGTATGGATTTGGCTTTTTGTCAAAAATCAACTGTCTGTAAGTGTGTGAGTTTTTATGCTTTGTTTTGTTTGTTTATTTGTTTGTTTTTAGGGGAAGGTTTTTGATTTGATTACATTGATGAACCAGCCTATTTCTATTCCAATACCATGCTGTTTTTAATACTATTGCTCTACAGTAAAGCTTGAGATCAGGGATGGCGATTTCTCAAGAAGACCTTTTATTGTATGGGATTGCTTAGCTATTATGTGGGTTTTTGTGTTGGTGTTGTTTTTCCATATAAAGTTGAGAATTGGTCTTTTGCAGTCTGTAAAGAATTGTTTGGGTATTTTGATAGGGATTACATTGAATCTATAGATTGCTTTTGCCAAAATCCAGTAAAGACTATTTTAAAACTACAAGCGGACTATGAGATCTTCCAAGTATATATTGGCCGAGAGAAATAAACATTCATGTTCTGTCTCAGAAAATGAGTTTATTATTAATTGATACATTTAGATTCCTGGTGAACGCCTGAATTTTTCATACTCTCTCTCTGTTAACTCTGCAAAGTTATGATCAAGCAGACTATATGGTAAAGGGGCAGAGTGACAGAGAACCTGCTCTTTACAAAATAGTGATAGTGATAGAGGTAAATTTTCTCTCTAGGCTTTTCACCTTCTTTTTAACCTTTATCCATCTACTTACATCGTTTTACTATGGTAGAAGATAGCTATCCTTCCTTTGCATCTATTATCCTTCTTTTGATCTATTATCAAAACACATTTACATGTTTGTCATAGTAATAAATTAAACCACAGAATACAATTGGTAGTATTATATAATGCTTTGTCATCCTAACAACATTTGGAATTAAGTAAAACCAATAATTCATTATTCTTTCAGATACAGAATTTTATCTTCAGTGTTATTATTATATTTTATCTGTCATCCCTGGGTTTCAGCTAATCATAACCTGTTAGAGCTGTAAGGAACCTTGAAATTCTCTATTAAACTAATCATTTTTCATAAAGGAAATGGAAGCCTAGAGAATTATACTTATACCCAGATCACTTAGAGTCAATAAGTGTATCTAGTCTGGAATTCCAATTCTAACAGCAGATTTAACATTAGTTCCACTACTGCACATTACCAATTTCACAATGAACTGTGTAGTTCCCAAGGGCTTCACTCAGCTACAGAAAGAAGATTTAACTCAGACAAGGAATGACTTGTGTTAGGAAGAACAGGTTGAGAAGCCAACACGTTAACACAAAGCCTAAATTATCATGTCTTAAATTCAAAATGTCTAATGTTAATAAGTGGTAATGTGATAAGTACATGGTACTCCAAATAAAATCCTATGGAATAACAATTTGAAAATGTCTTATGCCTTGTCAAGGTATCAACATATCCTCTTGATGCTATATTTTTGTATTGATACAATTTCTGCTGACAGATATCCTGAGGTTGTCTTTAAAAACAGCAATTAAGCAATCAGAAACTATACAAATGTTACATTCTTAGTGTCTTGGCTATTTGTATTTGACAGCCTTGTTTATTGTGTATATGTGTAATGATATAAATGTATATGTAAAAATAAAAATAAAATACAAAATAAAAAAGCTTTTAGATCCTAATTTAATTCAATAAACATTGGAATAGGCTAGCTTGTTTTGGAAAGTCCTGTGTGAAGATCAGGACATAGTAATTGTACTTTTAATACTTAATCCAGTGATCAGATGATGTTGTACATGATTAAAATGTTTTTCAATTTCTATCATAGATATAAGTAGTTGCTAAGCTACTACTGTCTAGTAAATTCCACAAGTGGATCATCTCCACAATATAATAAATTGTTGGAAAGATAATGCATTTTGTTCAAATTATTTTAATGCACACATATATTTACAGAGTAAGAATTTTTAAAACATGTTCCCACATAAATTCAAAATAATGTTCTCCCTTTTTGAGAGGTGTGATGTGTTCCAATATGTAGTGACATTTATTACATTTTTATTACTAGGATGTCATCTATGTTAGAACATATAACATGCAGAAAGCTAAGTCATTAATATTGTATAGATCATTGATAATTATCTTACTCAATAACTGAGTTCCTGAAATGTCTATCTACTACAGAATAGTTTTCTTTATTCAGATGCATGTAATTATTTCTTTACCAAAATGTGTTCATGTTGCATCATTCTGCTTCTCTTTACTTGTCAATATATTAATATTTTCAAGAATCATTATATCATTCCTTTTCTATACCTTATTATAAATGTGTGTGTAATTACTTAATAAAGTTCCTACTTTTTCTGCTAAAAAGCCACCAGCAACTAAAAGATTAAAAATATTGTAAAACTTCTGTAGCCTGGGCTTTAGAGATGTCTCAGCCATTAAGGGCTAGACTCACAACCAAAAATAAAATATCTGGACATAGTTGTTTTAAAAAATGAACAAGCAAGAAAAGTAAATTGAATCCCACTTTAAACCTGAACAATTGGGGAAATCCCCCTCAGGAACAGTCATAGGGGAGGGGAATAACAGGAAAATGGGAGGGAGGGAAGGATGGGAGGATACAAAGGATGGGATAACCATTGAGATGTAACAAGAATAAATTAATAAAATTATTTTTAAAAACTGAACAATTTAATAGGATTCCAAGATGGCGCCGACCAGTAGGCACCATAGCTGATCTTCTCTGAGGAGACCAGGGACTTGAATGGAACCACAGACTGCTGGATTTTGAGAACTGTAGGTGAGTGGGGCCCCAAACTCCGCAGACCACCAGGGGGTCCAACCCCGGGACAAGCGACAGCCCCGAGGGCTAAACGCACTCCCCCAAACTCTGAAAAGGAATCCACAATCAAGCTGTAGCCAGCACAAAAAACCCAAATTCGCCATTTGGGGAGGAGATTTTCCGGAGCCCCAAGCCTGAGGAGTCTCAGCGAATAGGGTGAAACTACCATTGATCCTGTACATCCACACCGCGCCGAACTGCGGACGGCACCTGCCTAACCCAGGTGGAAACACAGGTGGCGAGTCTCACCAAAACCAACTAGATCTGGGGACCGCGTCCGTGTCCTGCGCTCAAGCTGAAGCCAGACACAAAGGTTTGACCCTGCAAACTGGGGCAGTTAGCAACCGGCGTGGTCTGCTCCCACAGCCCAGTGGGTCCGCCCACGTTATAGGGAGCCGAGGGTCACGCTTGCAGGGACTAACTACTGCCCTAAAGGGAACTGGCAGTACTCCGGCAGCAGATTCACGCCAGCAGTCTGAACTGCCTTTGGCGCCAGCTGCGTGGCCCGACTGCCGGCAATCCCCAAACAACTGAACTAACTGGGCCCATCTTTGTGGGCCCGCGACAGATCCACCCAGGTTATCGGGAGCTGTGGGTCTTACTGGCAGGGAATAACTGCTGCCCTAAGGCGACGCACTCTGCCTTTCTCTAGCAGAAAGGGAAAATACAGGAGATTTGTCGCCAGCCGAGGGGACGAGCTGCTGGCTCTGACTGGGCTCTACCTGAACAATAGACCTAGCAGGGGTCATTCTTGCGCGCCCTCCGTTAGGACCGCCCACTTTATCCGGAGCTGTGGGCCTTGCTGGCAGGGAATAACTGCTGCCTTAAAGCGTCTGGGAGCGGTCTAACCTGCTTTTGTCCCCAGCCACGGGGACGAACTGCTGGCTCTGACTGGGCTCTCCCTAGCTGTATCCCACAATATAGGGAGCTGAGGCTCATATGTGCAGGGTATAACCGCTAATTTATAGCAAGCTGGGAGTGGCCTGCCATACAGGGGCGTGGAAACTGCTACCTCCTCAGATACTGCCAGTGGCCTGAAACCATATGGTTACAGGCACAGATCCTGTAATCTCCAACAGGCAGATCCTAGCTGTGTCAGCTCCTGCAGACCCAGCAAGAACTCCCAAATTCATGGGAAAGGCTGAACGCTCCTAAGACAGCTACAACCCAGAAGATCTGATCCACCTGGGGTCTTGGCTACAAAGCAACAGGAAAGACAGACAGCTGGGATCAACCTACACAACCAGAGAGCTTGTGTGCTGACCTTACTCTAGATCCCAATACTGCTGACTTGAGATACAGCAGTAAGGGGAAAAGGCCCAAACAGAAACCTACTTCGCGGGACTCAGCCTGGAGCCTAAGGTGTTGAGAAAAATCTACAGGAGTAGAATCTGAATCACCAGCCTGGTCCAGGGAAGTACTCCCTGTTCCCCACAGGTAAGGGCACCCTACCTATAAGCAGACATCAACTATCCACTCCCAAACAGGGAAGGTCACTACAAACCACCTCCCAACATTAGATTCACCAAAATGACAAGGGGACAACGAAAGAATGCTAACAAAAACCAAAACAGGATGGCATCTCCAGATCCCAGCAATCCTAATGAAAACAACCTGGAGAACCCAACATCAATGGATATACATGAAAACCACCTCAAATCCTTAGTAAGTAAGATGATATTGGAAGAATCAAATAAATTTTGTAAACAAATGCAGGAGGAAGCAAACAAGAGGGCTGATGACTTAAAAGAGTCATATAAAGAGGCATTTGAAGAATTTCAGAAAAACACAAATAACCAGATGAAGGAAATTATTAAAACAGTTCAAGACCTGAAGATAAAAATGGAAGAAATCATAAAAGAACGCACGGAAGAAAAACGCGATCGAGAAGCATCAGAAAAGAAAGCAAACATCTCAGAGGTGGCCTTATCTAACAGATTGCAAGAAATGGAAGAACGAATATCAGGACTTGAAGATACAATCGCACAATTGGAAACAATCATCCAGGATAATGCTAAATCTGAAAAGTTCCTGACACAAAGCGTTCATGAAATAAAAGACAACATGAAAAGATGAAACTTGAGAATAATAGGGATAGAGGAAAGAGAAGGTAACCGACTCCACAGCCCAGAAAATATCTTTAACCGAATAATAGAAGAAAATTTCCCCAATTTGAAGAAGGAGATGCATACGAACATACAAGAGACCTACAGAACACCAAATAGAATAGACCCAAAAAGAAAATCTTCCCGCCACATAATAATAACAACACAAAATATACAGAACAAGGAAAAAATATTAAAAGCGGCAAGAGAAAAAGGACGAGTAACATATGAAGGCAAACCTATCAGAATCACTCCTGACTTCTCAGCAGAGACCATGAAAGCCAGAAGGGCCTGGACAGAGGTTCTGCAAACGCTAAGAGAACACAGATACCAGGCAAGACTACTATATCCAGCAAAATTATCAATAACCATTGGAGGTGAAGACAAGATATTCCATGACAAAAACAAATTCACACAATACCTAGCAACAAATCCGGCTTTACAGAAGTTACTAGAAGGAAAACTCCACCCCAACCGGTCAAACTACAACCAAAAATACATAAGAAATAAATAACTACACCATTGCAAAATCACAACTTCACAAAAACTCGATTGTTATAAATACCAAAAATGAAGGGACTTACCAATCACTGGTCATTAATATCTCTCAACATTAATGGTCTCAACTCTCCAATAAAAAGACACAGACTAACAGAGTGGATGCATAAACACGACCCAACATTCTTCTGCATTCAAGAAACACATCTCAACCACAAGGACAGACATTGCCTCAGAGTGAAAGGTTGGGGAAAAATATTCCAAGCAAATGGTCACAAGAAACAAGCTGGGGTAGCCATTCTAATATCTACTAAAATAGACTTTCAACCAAAATTAGTCAAAAGAGACAAGGATGGTCACTTCATACTTGTCAAAGGTAAAGTCAACCAGGAAAACATCACGATTTTGAACATCTATGCTCCGAATACAAGGGCTCCGACATTTGTAAAAGAGTTATTAACAAAGCTTGCCCCATTCATCGATACCCACACATTAATAGTGGGAGACTTCAACACCCCACTTTCACTCAAGGATAGGACTTTGATTTCAAAACTAAGCCGGGAAATAACTTCATTAACCAATGTCATGAATCAAATGGATCTAACAGATATCTACAGAACTTTCCACCCAAACGCAAAGGAGTATACCTTTTTCTCAGCACCCCATGGAACGTTCTCTAAAATTGATCACATAGTTGGTCACGAAGCAAACCTCAACAGATACAAGAAGATTGAAATAATACCTTGTATCTTATCAGATCACCATGGTCTAAGGCTGGACTTCAACAACAATAGAAATAACAAAAAGCATACCAACACGTGGAAACTAAACAACTTTCTACTTAATGACACATGGGTCACGGAAGAAATAAGGGAAGAAATAAAAGACTTCCTGAAATTCAATGAAAATGATGGAACAACATACCCAAATTTGTGGGACACATTGAAAGCAGTGCTAAGAGGAAAATTCATAGCACTAAGTGCCTTTAAAAAGAAAATGGAGTCATCCCACATAAACAACCTAACAACACATCTGGAAGCCCTAGAAAAAAAAGAAGCAGAAACACCCAAGAGGAGTAGACGCCTGGAAATAATCAAACTCAGGGCTGAAATCAATAAATTAGAAACAAAGACAACAATCCAAAGAATCAACAAAACCAAGAGCTGATTCTTTGAGAAAATTAACAAGATAGACAAACCGTTAGCCAATCTAACTAAAAGACAAAGAAAAGCTATCCAAATTAACAAAATCAGAAATGAAAAGGGAGACATAACAACAGACACCGAAGAAATACAAAGAATCGTAAGGACCTACTTCAAAGACATTTATGCCACAAAATTTGAAAATTTAAGGGAAATGGACAAATTTCTCGACCGATTCCATTTACCAAAATTGAACCAAGACCAGATAAACAAATTAAATAGCCCTATTTCGCCTATAGAAATAGAAGCAACCATTGATAGTCTTCCAACCAAAAAAAGCCCAGGGCCAGATGGTTTCAGCGCAGAATTCTACCAGTCCTTCAAAGAGGAGCTAATACCAATACTATTCAAGCTATTCCGAAAGATAGAAATGGATGGAATATTACCAAACTCCTTTTATGAGGCCACAGTCACATTGATACCTAAACCCCACAAAGACCCAACAAAAAAAGAGAATTTCAGACCAATTTCTCTTATGAACATTGATGCAAAAATACTCAACAAAATACTCGCAAAGCGAATACAACAGCATATCAAAGACATCATTCACCATGACCAGGTAGGCTTCATTCCAGGAATGCAGGGATGGTTTAACATATGGAAATCCATCAATGTAATCCACCATATAAACAAACTGAAAGAGAAAAACCATATGATCATCTCTTTAGATGCAGAAAAAGCATTTGACAAAATCCAACACCCATTTATGTTTAAAGTTCTGGAGAGATCGGGAATACAAGGCACTTTTCTAAACACAATAAAGGCTATATATAGCAAACCAATAGCCAACATTAAATTAAATGGAGAGATACTCAAGGAAATCCCTCTAAAATCAGGGACCAGACAAGGCTGCCCACTTTCCCCATACCTCTTTAATATAGTTCTTGAAGTTCTAGCCAGAGCAATAAGACATCAAAAGGAGATCAAGGGGATCCAAATGGGAAAGGAAGAAGTAAAATTATCCCTATTTGCAGATGATATGATAGTGTATATAAGTGACCCCCAAAATTCCACCAGAGAACTCCTACAGCTGATAAACACCTTCAGCAAATTGGCAGGATACAAAATAAACTCAAAAAAGTCAGTAGCTTTCCTATATACAAATGACAAACAGGCAGAGGAAGAAATTAGAAAAATTACTCCCTTCACGATAGCCACAAGCAATATAAAATATCTAGGAATAACCCTAACCAAGCAAGTGAAGGATTTATTTGAAAAAAACTTTAAACCTCTGAAGAAAGAGATTGAAAATGACATCAGAAGATGGCGGGATCTACCATGTTCGTGGATTGGAAGAATCAACATAGTAAAAATGGCCATCTTACCAAAAGCAATTTACAGATTCAATGCAATCCCTATCAGAATACCTACTAAATATTTTGAAGATATTGAAAGAGCAATTCTCAACTTCATATGGAGAAACAAAAAGCCCAGAATAGCAAAAACAATCCTTTACAATAAAAGATCCGCTGGAGGAATCTCCATACCTGATCTCAAGTTGTACTATAGAGCAACAGTAATTAAAACAGCATGGTACTGGCACAGCAATAGGCTAGTGGATCAATGGAATCGAACTGAAGACCCAGAGATGAATCCACACACATTTGCTCACCTGATTTTCGACAAAGAAGCCAAATCCATTCAATGGAAAAACAACAGCATCTTCAACAAATGGTGCTGGTCTAACTGGATGTCTACATGTAGAAAAATGCAATTAGACCCCTATTTGTCACCATGCACAAAACTCAAGTCCAAGTGGATTAAAGACCTCAACTTAAAACCACAGACATTAACCCAGTTAGAGGAAAAAGTGGGGAAGAGTCTGGAACTCATAGGCACAGGAGACAACTTCCTGAACAGAACACCAACAGCCCAGGCCTTAACATCAACAATTAATAAATGGGACCTCATGAGGCTGAGAAGCTTCTGTAAGGCTGGTGACACTGTCAAGAGAACAAAGCGACAGCCTACAGACTGGGAAAAGATCATCACCGACTCTTCATCTGACAAAGGTCTAATATCCAAAATATATAAAGAACTTAAGAAATTAAACACCACCAAACCAAATAACCCAATAGAGAAATGGGGCGCAGAGCTAAACAGAGAATTCTCAACAGAGGAATATCAAATGGCTGAGAAACACTTAAAGAAATGCTCGACCTCCTTAGTCATCAGAGAAATGCAAATCAAAACGACACTGAGATTCCATCTTACACCCATCAGAATGGCTAAGATCAATAACTCAACTGACACCTCATGCTGGCGAGGGTGTGGAGAAAGAGGAACACTCCTGCATTGCTGGTGGGAATGCAAACTAGTACAACCACTTTGGAAAGCTATCTGGTGCTTTCTCAGAAAAATGGGAATAGGGCTTCCTCAAGACCCAGCTATTCCACTCCTTGGAATATACCCAGAGGATGTACTACCACACAACAGGGACATATGCTCAACCATGTTCATAGCTGCCTTATTCATAATAGCCAGAACTTGGAAACAACCTACGTGTCCTTCAACAGAAGAATGGATAAAGAAACTGTGGTACATTTACACTATGGAATACTACTCAGCTATTAAAAACAAGGAATTTCCAAAATTTGTGGACAAATGGATTGAACTAGAAATTGTCATAATGAGTGAGTTCACACAGAAGCAAAAAGAGCTAAATGGTATATACTCACTTATATTGAGACACTAGCCCAAGGTGTACGTCCCCATGAAAAACTGTACCTACCAGAATAATGGGTAAGAGGGGAGGACATCCTATTGAAACTTTAGGTGTGAGAAGCCTGGGAGAAAGAGGAAATGGAAGGATCCAGTGGGTCCTGGAAAACTACAGGCGAGTCTGGGCCCTGGGGTCCTCCGCAAACTGTGGCAACAGCCAAGGAAAAAATAGGCAGTAAAAACCTTGAACCCCTACCCGGACTAGCCGATGGACATTCTCCACTGTTGAGTGGAGAAGAAGATCTAACTCTCACACAAACTCTGGTGCCCCATATTTGATCATGTCCCTTGGATGGAGATGCCTGGTGGCACTCAGAGGAAAGATAATAGGTCACCAAGGAGAGACTTGATACCGTATGAGCATATTCAGGGGGAGGAGATCCCCCTCAGACACAGACATAGGGGAGGGGAGTGGGGGGGGGAAGTGGGAGGAAGGGAGGGATGGGAGGATACATGGGATGGGCTAACAACTGAGATGTAATATGTATAAATTAATAAAAATGTATTAAAAAAGAAGTAAATAAAAATAAAAAGACATCTATAAAAAAAAAACTGAACAATTGTCTTGATATGAAGGAATTTATATTAACTATATATGTTGGGGCCTTAAGAGAATCTGTTCTTAAAGAATGTACTTGCATATGGTATTTTGTTGATACCAAGCATATGGCTGGAAAAAAATCATTCAACCCATCAAGCAGACGTTTAGGCTACTCACTGCCAAACATCTGGGCAACTTGTGAGATCATTTCCTTTTCACTGGGGAATTTGGCTACAGTGACCCAAGGTGTAATCACAGCTATGAGAACAGCATGAAATGATAAATGTCCTGATTCGTAATCATTTCTAGGATGAAACATTTTCTTCAGATCTGTGTAAGTCAGTTCAACATCATTTAAGTTTTAAATTTGTTGACTTCTGAGATAGACTAGTGCCAATGAATTTTTTAAATCCGTACTTCATGAAGAACAAAGAAACTAAACTAAAATGAACACCTTATTGACATTCTTGGATAGAAGAACATTGCTGTAAAGTTACAGTAGTTGCCTCCCATCTGTCATCAAGTGACCTCTGTAGTCTTTCAGTGTTATTGGGATGTTTTTTGGCACTAGCTTATGGATCTCTATAATAACAATATAACATGACTCCATTTTGAAATGTAATTCATCTGACAAAACGGCATTCCTTCAACTACAACAATTGGAAGAGAAAAGTTGAAGATTACAATAGAGTGCATATGAAGATCACTTAATGAGAATTATGTCTCTGACTCCGTATTTGCAAGTTGGAGGAGAAAATCAGTTTTATTTTTTGGTTTTTTTTTCCAGTTCTAATCAAAAGTTAGAAAGAAAAAACCAAAAGAGTGAGGACATGCAAAAGGAAGTAAAATAAAGGAGTTGTGTCTTCTCCCTTAGGAATGGGAAATCTATGTCATTTGCCATTTGTCATGAATTCACAGGAGTTTTTATAGGAGGGGAGAAAGAGGACTAACCCTAACTAGCTAACACACCATACTCAGGATATGGCTAGATCTCATGAGAGAAAGTGTCTTTCTAAAGAGCAAAGTATTTAGTGTCTATCATCTTTGCTTCCATTCAAAAGAATGGTAATACCTTATGGGCTATTAGAACTCTGGTTTTTGAAGTGCTTTTCTACAGTGTATTCTTTGGTCCTTCCTTTTTACTAGGTAGAATTTAAAGTAAATGGAAGATGAACATCAAACATTTACTCAATGCCTACTGCTGTCCAAATGTGCTGTTAAACAGTTTCTGTTGCTATTTTATTCATATACAGAAATGGGGTGTACAACATTTTAGTTCCCTTTTAACTCAGAAAGATATGATCCAGAGAGGTGAAATAATCTGCCCAGGCACCTACATTTGGTGTATTTGCATTGGGTTATCCTAGAGATAAGCCACTCTTGTATTACCATGGCTCTCAAATGACTTGGTAGACTACTGACAATCAGTTTGGCAAGATACTCACTCACTCAGTTACTGAAAAGCTGTAGAACCATTATAATTTAGGAATAAATAGTAAACTAAGAGAGAAAAATAACCTTCAAAACATCTGATTCAATTAACCAAACTACTGAGTTATCTCTGTACAACAGTATAGATTTGGTTTAATACTTGAATTTTACACATTGGTATATTATACACAGGATAATAGAAGATAAATGTTTTAATGGTTTATAATATAATAATTTTAATAGAAATTTTTGAAATGTGACAGAATAAAATGAGTTAGATTTGAAGAAGAATGAATTATCATTTTGAAGCTTTATCCAACCTGGAAGTTATGTGTCTACACACACAAATACATATATACAACATGAACACTACACACAAACACAAATACATATATACAACATGAGCATTACACATACATACGCACATCACACACAAACACATACACAAAACAAATATTACACATACACATCAAATATGTGCATGCACATACAAATTCACATGGCAAAAACACATGAAAAACAGCTATCACACATACCATACATCCACATACCACACATATTCAGATATAGCACATACATACCATACACATAACATACCTGAAAACACAATAAATACATGAAACTACACATGCATACATATACACACCATACACTATATACACACATAGTGAACATATATCATTTATCTCACAAACCATGCATACTTACACTCACCACACACAGAAAACACACATACATGCACAAACTACACATGCATAGAGAATACACACATGACACCATCATTTACACACTGGCACTTACACAGACACTACACAAGCATACACATAATCACATACACATGCTCTCAAACCACATACACACCACACACAAGCTCACAGACTACACACTTAACACACACACACACACACACACACACACACACACCTACTTATGCCAGAAAGAGAACCCACAAGAGACCAAAGTATGTAACTTAGTGAACCAATAAGTTTTTGTTCAGGTTCTTCAGATGAGTATGATGATGTTTTCTTATTTAAAAAAATGAAAAGCTGCAAACCTGGAGTTCTAAAGGTAGCTCACCATGTCAGAGAATCTCTTCCCCCAGCAATTGTATATTCCTATTCTAAACCTGGGCAGGGGTCTCTGAGAATCTTCAAAGTGGGAGATTCAAAGTCCCTAGGCATGTCTGTAGGACCTGTGAGTACCAATCACAGCAAACCTGTGAGCATTTCTCACTTTTCAGATGAGGAATCTGAAAGGAAGGTGGAATTCAAATCAAATATTCTAACTTTTAAAGTTCTGGGTCTTTGTTATAAGTGTAAAGAAACACATTTTTAAAGTGAAAGAGATATGCATTTTGTAAAACTTTAAGAAAATCTGGGAAATGAGTCTGGTAAGCATGTTTGCTTTCTGTCAGAGTCAGCTGAGTTTGAGTAAAGGTATACACTTTGGGGAAAATGCACTAGTTCTGTCACAGTGGATGCTAGAAAGCCTTAAAACAACAATGGGTTTGTTTTAGGAACTGGGAGCCATTGTTTTGTTCTAACAAGAATCTTATTTGATTGGGTTGATAATAGTCTGCAGAATAGATTAGAGCAAAATGGGATTAAATGAATTTAGGCTTTGTTTAAAATAATTGTAATTATGAACTTAATTAATACAGTAACAGTAGTTTGTTGTAGTTTGAAACTCCAAAGCTCCTTCTTTGAAAGCTCAGCTACCAACCCTGGTGTTTAAAGACTGGATTCTTAACAGGCGAACATCTGAAGGAAGCAATTTAGTTGAGTAGGTCTTTGCAGGTGATTTTTGCTCTTGATTTTATCTAGTCTCTGATGCCTAGGAAAGGAGGAGCCTCTGCTATATATGTCTTTCCCACTGGGTTAAACCTTAATTCCTATGAAACCATGAGCCAAAACAGATACGTCTTCTATTGCTTTTGTAAAGTATCTTCACAAGTCAAGAATAGAAAGCAGTGCATGAAGCAGATATGCATAGACCAGACTAAGCATCTCATTCACAGGTATGGCTTGACACAAGGCAGAAAGTAAGATTTAGACAATCGCCAATGAGAGGACTTGACTGACATCCTTTAGGTTAGATTTACTGACATATTTATTCCAGATATAATGTTATTCACCCACTTGGTGCATAGTTTTATTTATAGTTTGAATTTCTTCATATACTTATACAAAGTTTTGGAGTTCTAATTGATTTTCATTTGACTTTTTCTCTTAAAATCTAAATCTTAAGTAAAATTCTGTCCTTTATTAATGAGAAAACATATGTTCCAAGCACGAGTTAGCATTTGCGTTGACAAAGGAAGAAGTCACTCAAGCCAAATCTCCCTCTAAGTTTTTCTATTATTCTCTCATTCCCTTGCTGCACAGCGGAAAACAGCTATCTCTTGGGATTATGTTCTCTTCTTAACTAAAAGTACTCTCAACTCAACTTTTATCTGAACATAAGCATGAGTATCTTCTGCCCTTATCTGTTTACATGTATGGAACCCTGCATCCTTTAGTCATGCACTTCTGTGACAAAACCAATGCATGTGAGCTCTCAGATCTCTCTACACAACTAACACAGCCTAGCAAGCCTGTCTTTCACAACGCTTTCTCTCACCAACCCTAGCTACAGCCATGCGACTTTTACATTACAGATCCCCTGCATGTTTCTCCTCTCTTTCTGGCCTTTATTGGATTAGAACATCTAAGGCTTAGGTCCCTAATCCCCTCTGCTTTATCCACCGTAATATCCTAGGAGATTCATTTAGCCTCATGTTTCTATACACTGATAACTCCAAACTGCTTCCCTCTGTATATTGATACTAATATTGTACCAATGTCTTCCCACCAATGTCTTCACTTGAATGCCAAAGAGTTATGTCAAACACAACTTGTCTGAAACCATACTTTTACTAGCCCTTAGATATGCTCTTTGCATTTCACTTTGTCCATAGTATTACACCTCAAACCTCAAAGAAAATTTATCTCTTCCATCTCCCAACTGCTATGCTCACAATGTCAGAAAACACTGTGTTGCACACCTCCTAAGCAAGCTCAAGCCATTCTTGCTAAGTCTCAGGATATACTTCTTGGCCTGACATGGTCTCCCTCCTCATGTATTCATGCGTCCTTATCTCTCGTCTTTCATGTCTTTCCTCCACTATCACTTCTACAGAGAGTAGTCGTTTGACCATGTTCTGTTCCATAGTTTCGGCCAATGATTATTTTATCCCCACTTGTAATGCTGTTCAATGCCAGCTGTTGTTGAAGATGGGCTCTCCATGTCCTCTGACCTAATATGTTTCACTTTCCTAAGGTTGCCATGGATGCTTCACTTGTAATGGCTTCCTTCTTTTTCTCTCACTGAGGACATTGCCTTCTCTGATTGACAAAATATTTACATTGGGTGTTGAAATGCAGGACCGAAGGTCTGACAAGCTGGTACCATAAGAGGCAGTGATGAGGCTTTGTAGATAAATTCCCCAGCTTTTGGTGCTCCAGGAGAAAATGTCAAATAATCTTCTGCACTGGCTTGAAAGCTCCTAAGAGAAACTCAGATACAGTTGTCGACCTTGCTATCTCACTGAGAAATGCACTGTTTATGGATTTTCCTCCTGTGTCTGACATGTATGCTTCTTCTGTCATCTTGATTCTTGAAATTCACTACTCAATAAGCTGGGGTGGGTGGAGGTTCTTCATTTGACATAACTAAACATCAAAAAGAAAACTATCAACGTGCAGTAGTAGAGGTTAGTGAGGGCCATTGTGACTTTTCTGTACATTAGTACAGTGTGCACTCACTATCTCTACTCTCTTACCGCCTCTCACTTTCCTCTATCTGACATAATGTCATCCTCAGACCCTCATGATCTACTTACAGAACATCTTTTTCCATTTCCTTAAAAAAATAAGTTTCTACGTATACAAGATTATCTTTGTTTTCCTGTGTCTGGCTTATGTGTGCCATCTTCCATTTTTCAGTTCCATCTATTTTCCTCCAAGGGTCAGAATTTCAACCTTAATTGTAGATAAATAATATTCTGTTGTGCACACATAGCAAATTTTCTTTGTCCACTTTTCTTTCGACAAGACTAACTCCATATTTTGACTATTTTGAATAAGCATAGATACATAGAGGTATGTAGATACCTTGTCTTATGCTCACTTAATTCCCTACAGATGTATACACTGAATCATAAAGTAGCTCTATTTTCCTTTTAATAAATAACTCCCAAGCTGTATTTCACACAAGATATAATCATTTCTATTACCACTAAGAGGGTTTAAAGGTCATCTTTTCCCCACATCTTTAGCAATTTATTTTGTTGTATATAACTGAGGCAAAATGGAATCTCAGTATATGCTATGTTTATTAGCAATTACCCAAGAAATGGAAATATATATGTTTTTATTTATTCAAGGTTTTGGGGGAGTTTACATTATAATATGGGGAAAATATTTTGTCCCTCCCTCATTTTTCTCTAAAGCCTCCTATATACATCTATTTCCTCTCTTTAAATTTTTAATTATAATTAAAATTTTTTAAATTTAAAATTTTTCCTTAAATTATTATTGCATATACATATATACATACATATATATACAAGCACATATATATTAAATATAACATACTCTGTTTAATGTTACTTATATGTTTTCAAGACTGATAATTTGGTATTAAAGAACCAATTGGTCAGCTCTTCCCTGAAGAGTACTTCTCAAATGCTCAAAATTCCTTAATTTTCTGTAGTTCTTTGTATACTGCTCATGCCTTGTAGACTTTCCCCATTTCACTTTGTCATGTCTACTGGTGTCATCCTTGTTCAGATCATATCTTGGAAATCATGTATTTTGTGTGTCTCACCAAGATATGCTTGCCACTCCTGAAAACTTAGGTACATTGTACCATGCTGGTCACTGGTGTGTTTCATATGATTCATAGCTAGTTTGGACTTTTGATTGCAGCCCTCCCTTGGAAAATTTCATTGTGCCTTCTCATACCATGAGAGCTATTCCTCAGGGAGAAGTCATTCAGGACAGTTCCAGCTCAGGTGTTTCTGGACTATTTCTGAAAAGCAGTGTTTCTTTTACAATAGAAAATTACCTTCCATGCCTGATGTTGGGTATTTGGTCAGGTGGTCTATGGTTCATGAAAGGAGCACTGTCAGCCCAGATTTTAAAAAATCATTTAAACTATATGTTTATATTTATACATCATTAGAAATATTATAGGTTCTTTTTAAGGGATTTCTTTTGAATTTGTAAAGACATGTCTATCGTTATTTTATCCTCTTTCATCTCTTCTCCTGTATTTAACTTCCTCCCTTCTTCCTTCCTTTTTTTTCCCCCTTAAACCCTGCATTTGTATTTCCCTGATTAAATCACTTTTTTTATTTTATTATGTTTTTTATTCACCTAGAACCTTAGAAGTGGGGAGATGGAGTAGGGGAGTATGAGGGTGGGATTGGGAGGAGAAGAAGGAGGAGGCTGAGGTGAGCCTGTTAAGTGATTAAATAAATAAATACATACATACATACAAAATAAAAGAAATGTTCAAAATTCCTAGTCATCCACGAAATGAAAATCAAATGACTCTGAGATACCATCTTATACCCATCAAAATGGCTAAGATCAAAATCTCAAGTGAGCACATGTTGGGGAGAACACTCCTCCATTGCTGGTGGGAGTATAAAGTTGTACAACCACCATGCAAATCAGTCTGGCAATTTCTCAGAAAATTGGCAATAGTTATATCTCAAGTCCTGGATATACCATTCCTGGACATATACCCAAAAGATGCTCTACCATATCAAAAGGACATTTGCTCAATTATGTTCATAGTTGCTTTATTAGTACTAGCCAGAAACTAGATTAGATCACTTTTAACTAGTTCTTCCCTTCATTCTTGTTTGTTGACTCCTGTATCCTGGAAATCATCCTGTATTTCTTTATAGTTTCTGCAATTACCTCAGGCTATATACTCACATCTGAAGATTTGGAGCTAGGAGCCTCCAATGAGAGAGAATATATGATGTTTGTCTTTTGGAGTCTGTCCTATATCACTCAAATGCTGTTTTCTAGTTCCATCCATTTACCCCCAAATTAATTATTTCACTTTTATTTATAGCTGAATAGTATACCATAGAGTATATGTGGTATATTTTCATTTATCAGCTGAATGACAAAGTTGTTTCTGCTTATTAGCTATCCTGATAAAGTGGTAGTCAACATGTCTGTGAAAATATCTGTAGAATAGTATTTCAAGTCTCTTTTTGGCATGGTCCAAGGAGTGCTATAGTTGAGCAGTATGGTAGATTTCATTTTAGTTTTTTGAGGATTCTCCATCATGACATTGCAATCCCATGTACGGTGAAGAAGGATTTGCTTTCCTTTTCATTCTCTCCAGCATTTTTTAGAATTTTTTATGCTTTTCATTCATACTCAGAAAGATATAATATCAAACCTAATTTTATTTTTGTTTTTCTAATTGCAAAAAATAAATATTTTTGCAATTTTCCTTAGTATATCAGTCTTATTCATCGTTTTAATGAAGTGGTTTTTGAATGCTTTGATTCTTTGTCTTGTTTTCTTTATTTCTAATTCATTAATTTATGCTCTGATTTTTATTATTTCTTGCCACCAAATGATTTTGGATTCATTTTATTTTTTCCAATTTTCAGAGTTGCAACATGAAATTATTGTGCTCTTTCTACCTTTTTAATGTATTAAGTTAGAGCTGTACATATCTCTTCAAGGACTGTTTTCAGTGTGTTGAGATGTTTTGTTGTGTTGTGTTTTCACTTCATTTACAAATATTTTTTAAATTTCTATCTTGGTTTTGTCTTTTTCCCCATCATCACTCAGTAATGAACTGTCAAATCTCCACAAGTTTATTTATTTCTAGGTATTTATTTCCTGTCCATTTTAATTTTATTGCATTGTGATCATTGGATACAACTGGTGATTTCAAGCCTTTTGAATTTGTTTTGTGCCTCAGGATGTAGTCTATTTTAGAATTTGGGGTGCTGAGTAAAATATGAATTCTTTGGTGTTTGGATGAAATATTCTCTAGATATCTATTAAGTTCATTTAATGTATGATAGTAGTTAATTCTGAAGTTTATTTCTGTTCAAGAAGGCTGTCTATAGAAGTATTCAGGATATTAAAATCACCTACTATGGGATGGATTTTATTATGTACATGTAAATCCAATCTTGCATTGTCAATTAAACTGGGTGTCCCAGAGTTTGGTGCATATATGTTTCAAATGACGTTGTTGTTGTTGTTGTTGTTGTTGTTTACTTCTCTGGATTAGAATAAAGTGTCTCTTCAAATCTTATGATTATTTTCTATTCAAAGTCTATTTTGACAGATATTAGTATAGCAATGCCTGATTGTTTCCTGGTCCAATTTGATCTGAGTATTTCTGTCCATTCTTTTGTTCTTAAGCAGCAACTAAGATATGTTTCTTATACACAACAGATAGATGAATTTTTTTGGTATATTCAATTAGCCTGTGTCTGTTGAGTGGATAATTTGATTGGAAAAATGCACTGATATTTAAAATTATTATTAGAATGCTTCTGTTAATTTTTATCTTTGCATCATTGACTTTTGGTAATATTAATACATGTACTCTTGTTGGTATTTTGTATTTTAATAAGTATGGTTTTGTATTTCTTCCACAGTGTCTTTGCTGTGCTCATTCTTATCTTCAGCCTAAATTAATGCTTCCTATGTTTTCTTTAGTTTGATTTGTAGAATATAAAAATGTTAAGCTATTTTTGTTGAGGAAAGTATTTTTTCCTCCTTCAGTCATGGCAGATCTTCAGATAGATAGATAGATAGATAGATAGATAGATAGACAGATAGATAGATAGAGACATGTGTGTATGTATGGAGATATAGGTACAGACATGGGTGGTTTAGTAGATGGGGTGGCCCATCATAGTCTTATAGGACTTGAAATGCATTGCTCCAGGCTCTTCTAACTTTCAAAGTTTCAATAGAGAAATTTGTTGTTATTCTGATGGGTTTTCCTTTATATGTTACTTGCATTTTTCTCTTGAAACTTTCAATACACTTTCTTTTCTATATATCCTTAGTGTTTTAATAATGATATGCAGTGGGTATTTTATTTTATGGCATGCTCTATTCAGTGTTCTATGTGGTTCTTGTATCTATGTGGTTATACTCTTCCTTAGCTTGGGTAAATATTATTCTATGGTCTTGTTGAAGATCTGGTTTATTCAATTGATTTGTGATTTTTCTCCCTCATCTACATCTATAATTTGAAGTTATTGGTTTTTTTCATTGTGTTCTATATTTCCTGTCTGTTCCACTACTGAGATTTTATTTTTAAATTTTTTAATATTCTTTGTTTATTTGGTCTAGATTTTCTATTTTATGTCTCTTAGACTCATTCTACTTGTAAGACTTTTCTTTTAGTTTTATGGTTCAGTTATTGAGTTTTTTCAGTTTTACCTTCATTTTAGCGTGAGTCCTCTTCAATGTTTCAGTCTGCTTACTGAATTTCTTCTTACTTGGCTGGTCTTTATTATTCCCATCAGCCTTATGCTTGTGTTTTCTTGAACATCAATTAAGTCTTTCTCTTTTATTTTATTTTATTTAGCTGTTTCTTTATGTCTTCTTTGATATTCATACATTTTTTTCTGAAGTTTATGATTGTTCCTTTAAATTCTCTGTCCTTGGATTTTTATAATTCTTATTGACAAACATTTCTATAGGACTGGTAAGTTTTGTAGGGAAATGCAGATTTAACATTCCCTGTGTTATATTTACAATGAGCCCTGAGTATGTAAATGTCTTTTGTTAGTACAGAGTTTGCTATGCGCAAAGAGAGAATGTCCAAGTTGGGCCTAGTGATTGGAAATGAATTAGATTAAATGAAATCAGGTGTACAGAAGGGAGTGGTTGGTATCAATAATGTTCTTCCTTGTACAAGCTTTGATTTTAGAGGTAGATCTTGATGTCTAATTAAGTTTGAATATGGAGTAGGAGAGTCTAATGAGGGGATAGGGATAGAGAGTCCTAGCCAAACCTAAAGATTGTTTGTCATATATAGAGAGAAACTAGACTAAGCCATAACACCGTATGTGGAATCCTGACATGATACAGTGGCTTGGGGAGAGGACATGGATGGGTGGTCAAAGAGAATTACTGGGCTATATTCTGGAGGAGGATATGGGAACTATTGGTAGGTAAAATGGTTGGAAGTGGTGCAGAAGGGAGCTGTGTGTAGCTGCATTTTGGGCAAGTCCTGGTTCAACATATATAATATAAACTATACTTAACATCAATTTCTGCTTCTTAGAACTGTGAATTTGCATGCTTCTATTAGGATATTTGGATTTGTTGCTGAGTTTTCTGAGATGTTTTCCTAATGCTGTGTATGTGGATTCTTTATTCAATGCATAACTAGCAAATTCATGTCTTCATTTTGTCACTCGTCTTTTAACTCCAGTCAGCATCTTCTTTACTGTTCAGAGACTATTTTAATTATTCTAATCCCACTTGTCAATTCTTGCACTGTTTGCTGTTCTATTGGAGTCTGATCTTTGAAATCATTTTTTTTTAAATTCTTGAATATTTTCTCTTTCTTTTTGTTGAATGCCTGAAATGAATTTATGTTTATTTGTTTATCATCTGTATGTCTCATTACAATGACATCTCCATCAGAATAATTATGTTGTGTTATTTGCAGTTGCAAGCCCAGTATGTGCCCTGCTGGTACAAAAGGAACACTCAGTAACTTTTTTTAATTGAACATCCATGAATAAACCTAATCTAATTTTCCATTTGATTTTTCCTTTGGTGTTTTCTACTTTTATGGCCTGGAAAACATGCTGTAAACTCTACAGAGAAAAACACAGCAGAAGAAAAATAGTGAGATTCTGAATCTGGAAAACTAAAGGAAATGAAAAATTTGTTATTTTAGATTTGTCTTTCAAAGGTCATAAAATCAAGTAAACAGGCACACTACTCACAGTCCAGCAGTGACTCACAGCATCTGTCCTGCTTCCCTGCTGGATGAAGTCTCTCAGAGCACATCTAAGTTGGGCTGATATCCACTTATAAGTGAGTATATATCATGCATGTCATTTGGGATCTGTATTACCTCACTCGGGATGGTGGTCTCTAGTTCCATCCATTTGTCTGCAAATTTCAAATTCTCCTTGTTTTTAATAGCTGAGTAGTATTCCATTGTGTAAATGTACCACAGTTTCATGATTCATTCTTTGAAAGAGGGACAGAAGAATTGGGGAATGGAAGGACTCAGAGGTTTCAGGCGCTCCACAAGAATACCATCAAGGCCAGTGGGTCTGGAATCAGGGGAGCCTGCAGAAACCATGACACCAAACAAGGAAAATGCATCCAGTGAACCTAGACCTCCTATTCAAATATATCTAATAGACTGCTTAGTCTCCACAGTTGTTGGAGGATTGGTGACTGCCTATGACATAGACTCTGGTGTCCCAAATTTGATCACTTCCCCTTTGGGGAGTCCCAGGAACACAGAGGAAGGGGAAATGGGCTATCAGGATGAGACCTGATAGGCTGTGTAATAAGGTGGGGGAAAAGGTCCCATTCTGTCAGAGGTCTAGGGGAGAGCAGTAAGGTGGAAGAGGAAGGGAAGATGGGAACAGGAAGATACAAGCAAGGGTATAACAATCAGGAAGTAATGTGAGTAAATTATAAAAAAATTAAAGTTAAAAAAACTATCCTCCCAAAAAAGAGATATTCTAGAATTGGTCCTGGTGACAGATATGTCCACTACTTCACTGTTATCATAGGGCTTCTATGTCCAGTGATGTCTAGCTTTAGTTACCAAGGACCATGAAAAATATCAGGTGGGGAAAGACCTTAAGGTAAAAATTTTATATGCTCGCAGTGTTGATTTTTCCTCTTGTAATTTGTTTTTCATTAGATTCTGTAGCACAAAGGCTGCCTCCCATGAGTACTCTCATCTGCTCTTTGGTTTTTCACAGACAAGGTAAGAAATCAATGATTCCATTTGCTTGTGGCAATAATGGATATGCTAGTATCTATGATGATCCTGGTGCTCCAAGAACATAAGAAAGATACCAAACACAAGATGGAAACAAAAATTATGTTTATGAGATTTACCTAAATGACCTCCAGACACAGAAATTAAAAAGTTTAATCTCACAAACAAACAAATAATTAGCTATGTAAAAATAAAAATCTAGATGAGCAAGCCAGAGGGAGCCAGGCAACTATATGTCAGAAAACACTGTATGACCGAGTCTCTGGCTTTTATCAAAGAAGATAGCATTTTTTTTTATGTCTAGATTTTGGGAGACTAGAGAAGACCACATGTCCAGATTGGGGCATGAGTTTCAGTTCCAATGTGCCCAGGGTTTACTGAGAAACTGAGACATTGGTTCCAGTGGTCTCTAAGGTAATTAATGATGTAGGCTTCTAATTTCTGATGTCCCACAGGTAACTACAGAACCCAAAGTCTATACTTCTATAAACCTAGAAGTTACTTTAGATACTAACTTAATTTATCTTTATGGGATTCATCAGGTTCATAGAATTCAAGGTGGAAAATCAATGTTTTACTATGTCTGGTTACCTGGTGCTTAGTGTGTGGCCATATGCGTAGTCCTTTTGGCACATAACCACAACAGGATCAGTTCTACAACTCATTTGATAATCAATACCAAGTTTCCCCAGTCCCCATTGCTGAATGTTATCCAGATATTCCTCTATGGAAGTGTCACAGAAAGTATATATTCCAATAGGCTCAAAGGAAGAAGTAGAAGTCAAAATATACCCAGTTCAATAGATGCATAAAATGTGACAAAAAAAATACAAATGTCATCGTGCATGGAGGACAGAACCATCAGCCACATCCCATCATCAGTGAACTTTCTTCCCTATATTAAAATCCAAAATTACTTAGATAGCTAAAATGTCCAAGAAATAATTCAGTGTTACTATTTAAAAGGATTAATTATGATATAGAAAAGTCAAACAAACAGAGGTAGGAATTAAATACCATGACAAGTCAGGATCCAGTGTAAACATGATGGTAAGTTGAAGATAAAAACTGAAAATATGGAGTAAAGATTTAACAAGAAGTTTGAAACATTGAAACATAAACAGGTGCCAGATGTGGTAGCACAAGCTTTTAATTCCAGGACTGAGGAAAACAGAAGTATCCTGCCTCCTAAATCCAGGACAGACAAGGCTCCACAGAGAAACTCTGTCAAAAAGAAAGAAAGAAAGAAAGAAAGAAAGAAAGAAAGAAAGAAAGAAAGAAGAAAGAAAAGAGAAAAGCACTTAAAATGAAAGAGATGATCAATCTCATAAAAAACAGACACCATCTACCATTTGACTCTTTCTGCTTCTAGCCCAAGGGGCATGTCCCATGAAAGTCTTCACTAACCAGGAAACTGGGACAGAGGGGAAGACATCCTATAGGGACTCTAGATGAGAGAAGCATGGGAGAATGGTAAAGTTGAAGGATCCAGAGGATCCTAGAAACCTACAAGAAGAACATTATGATATGCAGATTTGGGCCCAGGGGTCCCGCTCAAACTATGGCACCAGCCAAGGACAATACAGGCTGTAAATTTCAAACCCCTACCCAGATCTAGCCAATGGACAGAACATTCTCCACAGTTGAGTAGAGAGTCGGGTCTGACTTTCACACGAACTTGGGTGCCTCATATTTGACCATGCCCCCTGAATGGGGAGACCTGGTGGCACTCAGAGGAAGGATAGCAGGCTATCAAGAAGAGACTTGATACCCTATGAGCATATACAGGGGGAGGAGGTCCCCCACAGTCACAGTCATAGGGGAGGGGAGTAAGGGGAAATGGGAGGGAGGGAGGAATGGGAGGATACAAATGATGGGATAACCATTGAGATGTAATATAAATAAATTAATAAAATAAAATAAAAACAGACACCATCATTAATAGACAAGAAGATGCAAAAGAGCAAAAGAACAAATATTTACAGAGAAAGAACAAATTCAAGAATACAATATAAACATATATATATGTATATATATATATATATATATATATATATATATATATATATATATACAAAGCAATTAAGGATCATGAAAATTATTTCTAAATAGGGATAAATTCAAAAGGCAAAACCTGAAAACTCATGATTTGAAAAAGGATCAAATTAAACAGAAAGACTAATGAAATTGTAGCAAAAAATTTTTCAAAATTTACACAAATAAGTAGGCATCAAAACAGCATAGAATTTCAACAAGATGTGATCAGAGAAGAAACTCTCCATGAACAAGTGAATCAATAATTGTATACATAACATGAGAAAAATGTCAACTCACCAAACAAGAAAAATTATTAGCATTATCTCCAGACTTTTAGCAGCAACAACAAAAGCCACAGGAGTGTGGAATAAATATTTCAGACTCCTAATGAAAACACCAAGAAACAAAAATGTTATGCCCTGTAAAGCTATCTTTCAAAATGGTTGGGAAGATAAGAGTATTTCAAAGCCCTCACAAGTTAAAGCAATTTTGAAAATTAAGCCACCAATGCAGAAAAGTTTTAGTGGAATAGTATAGAGGGAAGAAGATAATAAGTAGATTTCTCATGTAAATACATGAAATGATACAGTTTACAAAAATTACAGGTAAATAAGCTAGATTTGGGGAAGACACAACCATGTCTGACAAAACAACTCAGAAAATCCTCAACACTAATATATAAGAAACAAAAGACACAGCAATAATCCAGAAAATTAGAACATCACCTCACAAATTTATAGGCAATAGAAACGACTTTCTAAAATAACTTTACATGTAAATGCCTTCAACTCACCACTAAAAAGATACAGTATAACAAACTTTATTTATGAAAATTTTATATGTTATTCCAAGAAATATAGTTGGCTGTCAAAGATACCTCAAAATTTAGTATCTGAAAGGATGCAAAAGAAACTGCCATTCAAACAGGAAAAGGCAAACAAACAAAATAAAAATATATAGTTATCCTTATACCAGAAAAATGGAACTCAAAAATTAATCTAGTAATAAGATAAAGAGAACCTCTATATATTAATACAAAGAACAATTAGCCAGGAGGATATAACAATTGAAAATTCTTATATAACCTATATTGACACTTTTAATTTCATTAAAAAAAACCTAATAGACATAACAGACCATATAGGTATGGACACAAAAACTTTACTGCATTTTAATATATTAGATAACTCTTCCAAATTAAAAAAATTAAAGTCAGAGCTAAAATATAATATGTTTGAGTTGATTTAACATACATATACACATATACATACATATATAATGTTCCACCAAGTAGAGAGTGTAAATTTTTCTCATCAACACAACATTTTATCAATATCAATATTGTCAAGTATCAATAATGACAAAAATTTAGATAATTCACTATATCCTCTTTAAATCATAATTCAATATGACTAGAAATCAACAGTGTCTTAGGGTTACTACTGATAAAACACCATAACCAAAGAAATTTTTGGAAGAAAGAGTTTGTTCTGCTCTCACTTCCAAATCACAGTTCATCATCAAAGAAGTCAGGACAGCAGCATGGAGGTAGGAGCTCATACAGAAGCTATGGAGGAGTGTTGGTTACTAACTTGCTCCCTGAGGCTTGCTCAGCCTGCTTTATTTTAGAACTTGAGTCAGCCATTCTAGACTGGCATCACCCAAAATGGACTACATCTTCCACATCAATTACTAATTAAAAAATGCTCTGCGGTCTCGCCTACATCCCAATCTTAGAGAAGCATTTCCTTAAAAGTGACTCTATCTTCTCAGAGGACTTTAGTTTATGTCAAGTTGACATATGAGTAACAAATACAAACAGTAAGAGAAAAAATCAAGAATACAAAAATATGTTGAGACAAAGCAACACATTTTTAATAAACAGTTGATTATCAAAAATAGAGAATACATTTAAAAGTTACTATCTATAAGGGAATAAAAACACATCATAGAGAGTCTTTAGGATACAGCAATACAGTCCTATAAAACAAAAGTTTATAGTGATAAGTGCTCATATTACAAAATCGGATGGATATAGATTAAGGCTCTTGAAAAGCAGGAAGCAGCTAATCTCAAACAGACCATATGGCAAGAAATAACGCATATATGCATGCAATAACAATTAGTTAAAAAGAGAATCCATGAATTTGAAAGAGAGCAGGGAGGGTTATATAGGAGGAATTTGAGATAGGAAAGAGAAAGGAAGAATGTTGCAATTATAATCACAATAATAAAAACATGGGAGAAAAGGTGTAACTTAGTAAAATTATAGAACAAAAATTGAGTATTACAAGTGATTCCCGTAATATACAGAATACCATTAGACATTACAAGAAAATTCTATAATCTGAAAAAATAGACAATCTTAAAGAAATAGTAGAATTTCTAAATGCATATATCTTACCAAAACTAAGCCCTGGGCATACAAATAGCTTCAACAAACTCATGTCAAGCTATGAGACTGGCATTGTTATTAAAAGCCTTTCCTCAAAGAAAAGCCCTGGACCAAATGAATGTATTATCAAGTTGTATCAAATCATCAAAGAAAATCCTCATACCCATTCTTTTTAATGTGTTTCAAAAATAGAAAGTGGTAGAACACTACCAAATTGACTCTATGAAGCCAGAATTATCGTAATACCCAAACTAGTTGAAGATACAATAAAATGTAAAGAAAATCATAGAAAAATTTGTGATGAACAGAAATGTAAATTTAAAGTAAATTACAAAGTTAATTTAGAAACACATTAAGAAGATTATACATTGTTATCAAGAAGGTTTAATTTCAGAAAGGCAAGACTGGTTCAGCATATCCACAAGTATAAAATAGCATGTGAATAAGTTCAAGGATAGTAACAGCATCATTATTTTAATTAAATCTGAATAGGTATTTGACAAAATTAAAAATGCCCTTATGGAAAAAGTCCTGGAGACCTTATGAACAGATACAACATACCTCAACTGGCAAAGGCTATATATACAACAAAACTGTAGCCAATGCTATAATAACTGGAGATCAACTAAGAGCATTTTCTCTAGAACCAGGAAAGGATAAGGATATTCATGCTCTCCTCTCTTGCTATGCATTGTTCTCTAAATCCTAGATACAACAATTAGACAAGAAAAAGACATAAAAATGATTTAAATAGGAAAAGAAGAAATTCCTATTTAAAGATAAAATGTTTCTTTACTTAAAAGATATTACTAAGTGTCCTATGAAACCTTCAGACCTAATAAAAACTTATAGTAAACTTACAGAGTACAAGATCAATACGAAATAAAAACTAGTCTTCATTATTCCAATTTTAAACTGTCAGAATAGAAATTAGAAAAAATATTCCATTGAAAATAACTAGAAAATGGGAAGAGATTCTACACTCTTGGATTGGCAGAATTAATAGAATGAAAAATTGCCATACTACTAAAATTTATTTGTTAATTTAATTCAATGCCTGTCAAATTTTAATGTCATAGTTCACAGGATGAGGAAAAACAGTAAAATAATTCACATGGAAGCATAAAAGACCATTAATATCTTAAGAAACTCTAAAGAGTAATAATACCATTAGAAATTACACTAAAATAAAAAACAATGCAGTGATATCCACTCTTTCAATATCTAGTAAATGTAACATTTGAAGTCTTAGCTAGAAAAATGAGACAAAACAGACAAAATTAGGAAAGAAAGAAGAAAAAATATCTTTGCAGATGATATGTCCTTGTACATAAAAGACCCGAACAATTGCACCAGCAAAGTTTTACAGCAGCTAAACGCTTTCAGCAAAGTATCTGGATAAAAAAATAACACATAAAGTTTAGTGACCTTGCTATACACACAAATAACAGACTACAGAGTAAGAAACAAATCAAGGAGACAATACCTTTCACAATATCTTCCAAAAAATATACCTTGGGGTAATTCTAATGAAGCAAGTGATTAATGAAGCAAGTGAAAAATTACATAATAAAAATAAACAAAAACTGTGATATATTAAAGAAATTGAGAAGATATCAGGAAATTTCTCCTATGCACATGGATAAGAAGAACTAATATAGCATAAATGGTTTTCCTATCAAAAGAACCTCACAGATTTAACACAACCCATCAAATGTTGAATATCATTCTTCACAGAAATGGAAGGGATAATTTTTAGCCTCATATAACACACAAACACACACACACACACACACACACACACACACACACACACACACGATAGCTAATACAATCCTGGATAATAAAATAATTACTGGTGGCATTACCATTCCATATTTCAAGTTGTAACACAGAACTGTAGTAATAAGAACATCAAGTATTGGCATAAAAATAGAATGGAATCAAATTGAAGACCTAGCTGAGAAGGTAATGGGAAGGGAGAACATACATCCTTTGCCAGTCAGAGTTCAAACTTGTGCAGTCACTATGAAAAGCAGCATGATAGTTTCCCAGGAAACTGAGAATCAATTTGCCTTAAGATCCCGCTATACCACTGTTTAAAATATACCCAAAAGACTCTCCATTCTAATTCTTCATCCACCTACATTGCTGTTTAATTTATAAAAGGACAGCAGGTTACCGAGAAGAGACTTGATACCCTATGAGCATATACAGGGGGAGGTAATCCCCCTCGGGAATAGTCATAGGGGAGGGGAATAAGGGGAAAATGGAAGGGAAGGAGGAATGGGAGGATATAAGGGAGGGGATAACCATTGAGATGTAACAAGAATAAATTAATATATAAAAAAAAACCTTGCAACTACAAAAAAAGCAAAAAATGATGAATTAATAAAACTAATGTGGCAAATTTATACAATGGGATATTACTCAGTTGTTTAAAAATATGAAATCAGAATAATTTCCAGTAAATATATGGAACTAAAAAGAATCATCCTGAGTGAGGTAACCAAGACCCAAAGACACGAATAGGGTTTGTATTCACCTATATGTGGACATTGGTTAAGTCTTCCATAAGCAGGCTGTAATTCACAACCACAGAGGTTAGGTAACTGAGTAAAGGATGGATGGGTCTTCCAAGAAGGAAAAATAAATATCTGTACATCAACTATGTGTTATGGAAGACTGGGATGAGAGAAACAAATGGGGATGAAGAAGAAAAAATAGAGAGGGGAGGGAATACATGAAGGGACAGTTAAACTAGGGTCACTTCCTGGCTCAGGTAGCCAGGAACCTGAGACTAGATTAGCCAGGAACCTTGACAGAAGCAAAATACTCCTGATTTGCTAAAGCACCATAGCAATAAAATGACTCCTAATGACATTCTGCTGTGCTCATAGATCAATGTGTTGTTTAACTATCACCTGAAGAATTTCCTCCTGAAATAGATGGCAACAAATACAGATGCCTACAGCTGAACAGTTCAGAGACTTAAAACGCTCAGTATTAAATGTGATGTCTCCAACTCCCACACTTCATGACACAGATAATCTTGCAGAAGAGGATGCAGGAAGGATTGTAAGAGCCAAAGAGGATGAAATACACCAAAGTCACAAGGCCTTCTAAACACAGATGGGCTGACACACATGTAAGCTTACAGAGACTGTGAAAGCATGCACTTTGTCTCTGTGGGGTTGGACCAGATAGAGCATCATCAGTGAGAGAGCGAGAGCGAGAGCGAGAGCGAGAGAGAGAGAGAGAGAGAGAGAGAGAGAGAGAGAGAGAGAGACAGAGACAGAGACAGAGAGAGACAGAGACAGAGAGAGACAGAGAGAGACAGAGAGAGAGAAGACATAATTCCCCATCCTTAACCCACAATCTATCTGCAATTAATAGCCTCCCTCAAAAGGAAACTTAGTGGTCTCCAGTGCTGTCTCAATGGGGATACAAACCAATCTTAAAGACAGTCTCTATGCTCAGCAGTTTATGTTTAACACAAAATAAACTCAATGGCATTTGTGTAAGTTCTTTGGCTCATATTGTTCTGTAAGGAAATTTTGTTTTAAACTTACTTGGTTTTTTTGCATATATATTATAACTTGCATTTTATGTTTTCATGAGATTCTCAGTGTGTGAACATGTGTTTCTGTGTCTATATGTGTGTCTTTAGTTTTTCTTTTGCTCTTTTTCTCTTGTTTGCTTGTTTGTTTTGTCCTATTCTGGATAGATTTGTTTTATCTTATTTTATATCATTTAACTTTATTACCATTTTATATACACTTGTCTGCCTATTTGTTTTCTATCCAGAGATAAGAATAAAAGATGTGATTATATATGGAGATGGTGAAGATCCGGGAGCACTTTGGGAGAAAGAAAGCCACAATTAAAATATATTGTATGAAATAAAAAAAAAAAAAGAAATAGAGAAAAAAAAACAAGAAGGGCTAAATATTTGTGGATTCATGGATAATAGATATTATTTATAAAGTAAAAGATAAATCTAGTGGTTTTTCTAATTCTTTCATGGATGTTTGAGTTTGGTGGTGGATAAATGCATATAAACTTTATGTGATAATGAATGTATGAAATCTTATATGAAACTACCCAGCTACAGATGCCTCTTCTAATTGCATAGAAGTTCAGGGATGTGTATAAACTTTGATTCTGGTTAATTTCTGTGTGCCATGTCTTATTTACAAGGTTTTATTATAAGCTTAATTAAAATGAACACATAAACTTCTTCCCAGAATTCAAGGATTTAAAGATGGTATAGAAACAATACCCAAGAAAATGACACTAATAATAGAAAAGGCATGAATAATCACTCACAGAAAAAAACACAAATATATGGATGAAAGAAATGACTACAAAAATCCAAGATTTTAAAATAGAATTTAGTAAAATATAAATATTGAAAAGAAGTCAAACAGAAATAAAAATGCAATTTAAAAATTCAAAAAAATTAGAAAACTCAAGAAAGAGGTATATCATTAGACTAGACTAAGTGGAAGAAGGAAAATTAGGGCCTGAAAATAAATTAGAGGATTTAGACCAATAAGTAAAGAATATGAAGAAAATTAAAATACATGACTGGAATAGGAGGAACAATATAGGACACATTGGCGAGGACAAATATTTGAATTAAAGGCATAGCATGATTACTCCAGATCAATGGTATAGTCATAGAAGAAAACTTGCATAAATTGAGAAAAAACACACAAATATAGAAAAAAAGTTCACATAAAATAAAATAGACCAAAAATATATACCTATAACATATTATGTTCAAACAGTACATTTTCAAAACAAACAAAAAGTATTGAAAGCTGTAGTAGAAAAATATAAATTACATACAAAGGAAAATCCATAAGAATGACAACTGATTTATCAGAAGAAGCTTTAAAACCCAGATGAAACTGAAGTAATGTTTTCCAGGTTCTTAAAATCACAGCCTAGAGTGTATATAGCAAAAAAGTCTGTAGTAGTAGTAGAATTCCATGATACAAACAGGCTTGAAAAGAATTCATATTCATTAAACAAGACCCATAGAGGATAATATAAACAATACTTGGGCAAGTAGGATAATAACATTTAGGAAAATTACAGAGTGAACACACATGAAGGTATACTTACAAAAGCAAAAGTTAAACCACTACAAGAACACAACAAAATGTCTGCAATCAATAAGCGTCTTTTAATAATCACTTAATTATTAACAATCTCAACTCAATTGAAAGACATAGGTTAGGTAAATGGACTAATAAATAAAATCATTTCAATTTTCTACAACAAACTCAGCTTTAAGATAGGTGCCACCGTAAAGTAAAGATATGGGGGAAAGTATTACAAGAAAATAGGATTAAAAACAAGCCATTGCTTTCCTAATATCTGATCAAATAGACTATAAACTAAAGCTAATTATTGGAGAAAAAGAAGGACATTATATTCTAATCAAGGGAAGATTTAACCCAGAAGCCACTATAACCGTAGCACTTAGGCACCAAACTCTAGCACATCAACTTTCATAAAAAGCATACAGCTAGAATTGAAGACATGTACTAACTCTAAGTCAACAATAGGAGATCATCTGGATAAAAAATATAGAACTATCAGAATTTAGAGAAATGTTTCTAACGAGTACTTATAGAATATTACAATAAAACATTCTGTTCAACAATGTATGAAGGTTTGTTTCCCCAAGAACACATGCTGGGGCACAAAATGAATCATATTGAATTCAGAAAAAATGAATTAACATTGTGTATTTCTTACAACTATGATGCAATAAATCTTGAATTCAACACTCAAGAAGATTAAGTGATGCATGAGTCAAAGGAGAAAGAAATTAAAAAAAATCTTTTGGAAGTAAAAGAAAATAACAGCCAAATACAACAAACCATCTGGGAGACATTAAACAGTTGTAAGTATGACATTTTTAATGCTCTGGGCTCCAAAATATAAAAAATCAGAAAGAGCGCAAATAAATTACTTAATGATACAACTCAAGAATTTGGAAAAACAAGAACAAACCAAACCAACATGCAGAAACTGCAAAGAAGTAATTAAAAAATCAGATCAATTTTCATAAAAGGCAAACAAAAAATTCAAAGAATATAAATGCTAGCTCTTTGAGAAGAAAAAAAAATGTTCCTTGTCCCTTTGGCCCAATTAACAACAAAAAAAAAAGTGAATAAAAGAATGAAAAAAGGAGAGAGGAAGAAAAGGAGGGAGAGAAGAAGAGAGAAAGTGCGAGACAATGAGAGAGACAGATACAATTAAACAGGGGATTATTTGAACAGAATACACCAAAGAACTTTAAAATATTATAAGGGAATAATTCTAAAATGTATATTCCTTTAAGAAGAAATGGTTGGTTTCCTAGATTGATCCAAACCAGCAAACTTAGAGTAAGAAGATACCAGCAACCCGAAAATACACAGAACAAGTAGGATTGAAACAGTAATAAAAAGCCTTTCAACTAAAAACAGCCCACTCCCAGATGGATTCACAACAGAACGTACCAGCCTTCCGAAGACAACTTGCAACTAATACTTGTTAAGCTCCTTTTTAACAATAGAAACAGATTAACTTCTAATTCTTTGATGATGTCAATATTTTTCATATAATAAAAGCAAGTAAAAATACAGCAAATAAATGAAAATATAGACCATTATTCCATATATACAAAAATCCGAGATGAGATCAGGCAGGATCAGGGTGGTATGACATCAGATTCATCAAAATTTCTCAAAACAAAGTAAAACTTGCAAGCTGAATAACAGGCACAGATTTAAAAGAAAAAGTCATCAATCACTATTATGTTGTCTTATAGTAAGGAGAGAGATTTCAGAAATAGTTCAGCATACTTAAGTAAATAAATATAAAAAGTCACATAAATGAACTTAAAGACAAATTTTATAATTTCATCTTAATAGAGGAAGAAAAATTATTTGATATAATACAGTATGTCTCTATATATAAATTATAAAAACAGGACTTGAGGAAACATACCTCAAGTTAGTTAAAGGCCACATATGATAATTTTATCCGTTAAATGGAGAAAAGCTTGAAAGAAAAGCACAAAACTTGGAAAATTATAAATGAAGCAGGGCTGTCCTGTATCCCCTCTTTCCAATAATATAAAAGATATTAAAAAGCTATAAATAGGAAAATGAGAAGTAAAATTATTCTTATTAGCAGAATATATATTATATGTATCACCAAATTTCCATTAGAAATCTACTAGAAATGATGAGTACTTTTCTGAAAGGGTCAAGATACGAAAACAGCTTACAAACATCAGCGGCCTTTCTGTACATAAGCAACAAGCATTCTGAGGAGATGATTATGGACACACTCCCATTCATCATTCCACTAAAAATTAGTTGAAGCTCTATCTAGCCTAGCATTACTGATATTCTGAGTCTTGGAGATGCTGGTCTGAGCGTGACACATAGACAAGGCAGGATAATGGGAAGAAGGTGAGCAGAAGAGAAAGCAGCAGAACTTTAGGTGATTTCAGATGATGCTTGAATCAATACTGTGACTTAAGTCCTTTAGAAGACTCTGTTTCCCATTAGTCAAAGAATCAATGTGTTTTATAAATAAGCATTAGGTTATCATTGCAAAAGTGCTGGGCCCTCTGAACAGTAAAGTATAAAAAACAAACCTGTATCCCATTGTCTTTTACTGATACGCCAATGTAGAAACTAAGGTAATGTTAAAAAAAAAAAAAAAAAAAGATTGAAGACTGAAAGCCTTATAGTACTGAACTTTGTTGACTATGCTTCCTTGCTATGGTGCCTAAGGCCAACTTGATCTCTCTAGTAATGGATCCAGTTAGCTAACCTTGTTCTCTTCACACTACAACTAGCTGGTATAATTAGTCAGGCAATCTATAGGGCAGAGTAGCATGGTAGTTCCCTCAGCACAATGGCATTAAACCCAAACCAAGGTTATACATTGAGTAAATCTACACGACAGTTTGGAGAAGCCAAGAATGAAATTCAACCACCAATCAAGTAAACTCATTAGGCAAATATAAAAGCTAGGAAAATAAATTAAGAAATGGAGCTACCCTATTGTTTCCATATCTAGATGATACTAAAATCTAATTTGAAATTTTGGGTCACCTGAAGGAGGGGTCGTAAAATACATGATATGTCACATGTTTTTGGCTGCTCTCAGGTTTTATTCATCATTGGCACTCATAAAGGAATATTACAGAGGATGCAACAAGGAAGGAATGGCCACTATCACCTTTTTCTTCTTTCATCCCTGAAATGTTGTAGAAATGTTGTCAAATGAAATGAATATGATTTTACTGTCTTCCTTCTGCTTGTTCTCATATAATTATCTCTTATGAAGACTGTACTAGAGAGACAAGAACCCCAGAAACTACTTCAGTCCACAGGAGTGAATTCCTCAGGAATCTCAATATGTGGCCAAGGGCCTGATATACTCTTAGAAGATTAATTGGTCCACATGGGTACCAAAAACTGAACATCAAGGAACGATGTCAGGAAAAGTAGAGACAAACACACTGGCCAGCAAAAAGCAGGTAGAGAGCACTGTAGTTTTCTTTGTTTGTTTGTTTGTTGTTGTTTTTGTTTTTGTTTTCCTGGACCTTCTTACATCTGGTGCTCATACAGTTGCTGCCCACTCTAAGCAAGAGGCAGTCTCATCATTGACTCCAGATCCAATCAAAGTAGTAATCAAATACAACCAGTACAGTGTGATCTCAAATAGTAGTAGTTTAATTTACTATGGAAGGCTGGCCACACTGCAGTTGCTAGGTAATCAGACTTTTGATTTCCTTTTAATTATATCCAAAGGCCAGTAATCTCCTTTGGCTACATGATCTCCTTATCTCTCAGGACCTGCAGCATCTCTGATACTCTAGTCTAAGGAGAAAAGAAAAAGATCATGAATCAAGAGCTCAGTACCAGCATATTCTCAACCCAACTTGATCCCATGGCCTTCTATATCCACTGAGGGTCCAAAGAATTGAAAAAAGTCTGAGGAACCATGCTTTCATTCCATTTTGGAACTTTAATTAGCTCACCATCTACAATCAATGCTTCTAGAACACTTGCTCTGAAAGCAGGGATTTGTTTTAATAGGACTTATATATAAACTTGACTTTAATTTCTTATTTTCTTAAACAGAAATTTATCTGAGAAATATTGTAGAAAACTGCATCTAATTAAACATAACAGAAATGATTAAGACGTATCTACACAGAGACTCTTCAAATAGCATTCTGCTACCTGTAATGTAGTTCACTAAATTAATTATGGGATTTGACAATGCATTAACTGGTGTCATAAGATGCCATCCACGGCACTCAAAGAAAGAATAAGCAAGCTACCAAGATGAGACTTGATAGCCTATGACCATATAGTGCAGGAGGAGGTCCCTAGGTCTAAGACCTAGGGGAGGGGAATAGGGTGAAAACTGGAAGGAGGGGGAACAGGAGGATACAAGTGATGGGATAACAATTGAATTGTAATCTGAATAAAGTAAAAAAATTAAAATTAATTTTAAAAAATGCCATCCATTTCAGAAAGCATCAGTTTAGAATATTATAGGACCTTGAAGTTATAGTCCCCTATTAGGGTAAGTGGTAAAACTTCATTTCCTATTAATTTTCCTGGGTAACCACATAAGACTAGTGATTTGAGGAAACACATCACATTATAGAGTTGCCTACAAGGATATGTTCTTAGCACAGCAGAGAAAGCACCTCTAACAGGTCACTGGACCAAGGCAGCAATGCTTTCTTGGCTTTTATTTGGAAATTTGCATTTAAATTTTTTCCTATAAAGAAAAATCAATCAAAAATGGATAAAGTAGCTGGGCGTGGTGTCACGTGCCTTTGATTCTAGCACTCGGAAGGCAGAGGCAGGCAGATCACTGTCAGTTCGAGGCCAGCCTGGTCTACAAAGAGAATATAGTACAGCCAAGGTTACACAGAGAAACACTGTCTTGAAAAACCAAAGGGGGAAAAAAAAGAAGAAGAAGAAAGAAAGAAAAAAATGGAGAAAGTCCTATAATCCTACTCTCAGAATAAAACTTTAACAATTAACATGGAGATATTTTTACCTGTCACTGGCTTCAAGCATAAAGAATGACCAGGAAATGCTGACATATGCAACTTAAAAAGTATTATTGGTATTTCCAGATACAGAAAAGGAATATATAAGAGAGATGTTTTCACTTTCTAATCTTGAGTGAGCTGTTGATTCTGTATTAGTAAAATTGATCATGACTCATATCTACATTAAAATTAATATTAACTTAGTCCTGCAGTATTTCTCAGTTGTGTCTTGGACTCCCTTCCACAACCACCACCTGGCCCCAGCCCCTACCAACCTCCACATTAATGTGTCTGTTGTTGTTGTCAAATACTAAATATCCAGCCCTAAAAACATATCCATAAAAGTAATATTGTACAGGCTGAGCGGGTTATATTTATATATTAGGAATGTGTGTCTGTGTGTGTGTGTGTGTGTGTGTGTGTGTAAGTAACATTTAATGAGAAAAGAGGCTATGAATTTGAATGAAAACAAGGAGAGGTGTATGGAAGGGTTTGGAGAGAGAAGAGGATGGGATAAATAATGTAATTATATTACAAACAAAAATAAAATAAATATAAAAAGAAAACATGCTAACTGATCTTGAAGTATTGATAATTTTATTTACTGCTTAGAGTCATTAACTCTGTTGTCAGTTATATTATATAAAACCAGTGTTACTTGTTCTATGAATGGTACAGAAGCAGACATTAAATAAAGCTAAGAAAAAAAAATAGAAGTTAATAAGTTTATGTGGACCTATTTTTAGATATATTTATTTTACTTTATGTGTAAGAATGATTTGCCTGCAAGTATGCCACCCTCCCTATCTTTCTCCTCTATCCTCCCACTCTTACTCCTCAGAAAGTGGGAGCACTGCCCCCCACCAACCCTCCTGGCAGACCTAAATGGCAGACCTAAACAGAGAATTCTTAACAGCGGACTCCCCAGTGGCCAAGAAGCACTTAGAGAAATTCTTAACATTCTTAATTCTCATGTAAGTGTGAATCAAAACAATACTGAGATTCCATCTTACACCACCCATCACAATGGCTATGATAAAAACTCAAGTGACAGCACACGCTGGCAAGGATGTGGAAAAAGTGGTTCCTCCACTACTGATGGGAGTGCAAACCTATACAACCACTTTGGAAACCAATTTGTGCTTTCTCAGAATATTGGGAATAGTTCTACCTCAAAGTCTAACTATACCATTCCTGAGCATACACCCAAAAGATGCTCTACCACACAACAAAGACATGTGCTCAAATACATTTATAGTAGCTTTATTCATAGTAGCCAGAAACTGGAAACAACTCAGATGTCCCACAACCAAAGAATGGATAAAGAAAATGTGGCACATTTACACAAGGCAATCCTACCCAGCTATTAAAACAAGGAAATCATGAAATTGGGAGGGGAATAGATGGAACTAGAAAATATCATCTTGAGTGAGGTAACAGAGACGCAGAAATACACACATGCACACATGGTCTGTATTCCTTTATAGGCAGACATATATATATATATATATATATATATATATATATATATATATATATATATATATATATATATTCCACATTACCATTCACAGACCCCAAGAAGCTAAGTAACAAGCAGGCCCCAAGGGAAGTTGCTTGAATCTCACTCAGAAAGGAAAATAGACTAGACAACAGAAGTGGATGAAAAGAGGGAACATGGTGGAAGAGTGAGTATGAAGGAAGTGAGGGTGGTGCTCAGATGTATAAAGAGTATGGGCAGTAGATCAGAGGGCTTGGAGAGAGAACAGAAACCCAAGGTGGGGGCATTGCTAAGACATGCTGGAGACAGAGTAGGCTCCTGGAAAGATATGAGGGTGTCTCTAGCTAAGAAAGACATCTAGTAGCAGACGTCATGGAGAATGAAGAGGCCACCTTCTAGCCAGATAGAGGGAGAGGGACACCAAACTATTCACAAAAACTTCTACCCAAAATTCACCTAGCCTACAAGATGTGTAGGGATACAGTTAAAGCAGAGATTAAGGGAATGCTCATCCAATGCTTAGCTCAAACTAGAAGCCACTCCATGGGAGAGAGCCAACTCCTGATACTATTGACACTCTGCTGTGCTTGCCGATGGGATCCTCTCTAGCATAGCTGTCCTCTGAGAGGCTCCACCCAGCAGCTGATTGAAACAGATGCTGAGACTCACAGGCAAACATTAGCTGGAGCACAAGGAGCCTTTCAGAAAAGTGGGGGATGGGAGGATAGAAGGACATGGAAGGGACAAGACCTACACAAGAAGGCCAACAGAGTTAACTAACCAGGGCCCAGGGTGCATATGGAGTTTGAAGCACCAATCAAGGATCATGCATGGGTAGTCCTACATATATCTAACCAGTGTGTAGCTTTGTCCTCAAGTTGGTTCCCTAGTAAGGGGAGCAATAGCTGTTTCTGACATGGATCCTGTTGCCTGCCTTTCAGTCACTTCCTTCTGGTGGGGCTACTTTTCCTTGCTTCAGTGTAAGACAATGCGCTCAGTCCTGATATGACTGTGACTTGATCTACCCATTTGGATTTAAGACAGGGGATTCATGTCTACCATTGTAAATTTTGCCAATTATCATTAGCTTGTGAGACCATGGTACTTTCTCAAACCAGTATAATTTCTAACTGCTTTCTAAACACTTATCCTTTTAGCCACAATCAACACAGCTCTCATCTCTCATCAAATAGGCGCCTTTATTTTTGCAGCAAACAGAATTTGTTATAGAAAGCTACAACTGGTCAGAATGCAGAGATAAACTCATTGTGGGATGCCTTCCTCCATTTAAAATAATTACAACATATACCTAAGTCTCTGAGAACATTGCTGAAGAGGGTGCATAAGACTGTAAAAGATGGAGGATGAGGCTATCTGCTACAATAGTCTCTTTAAAAAAAGACACAAAGTGTGGAAGGTGGAGGGAGATTGGAAGGAAATGGATATAGATCTGTGAATTGGGCATGATTATGAATATGATACATTAAATGAAATTCTCTTAGAGTTAATAAAATATATTTCAATAAATACTAACTTGGATCTTAGTGTTGACTCTGAGGCTCTATACTCTAATCTCTCACTTCCAAGTCTTCTAACTCAAATTATGGCAAACCAACCTTTGCTTTATACTTTCTTGTTTATTAGATAAGCTTAAATTAAGCTAATATTTTATCATAAAAATCTTTGTGTTTGTAACATGAGAACTAAAGTTCACATCTCTATAAATTACTGTTATAGCATTACTTTCTGTTGTGTTTTTCCTCTTCTGAAGGAAGTTTCTGGAGAGAATTTATTGAAAACAATTATTGCTTTCAACAGTGCTGTTGTATAATATACTGCTGCTGATGTCATATTTTTTCTAGAGCTGCCTGAACATCTACAGAGCCTTGTAATTGTACAAGTGATTGTAAGATCTCCATGGGTGCCCAACGTGGTAAGAGGGCCAAATTTCTCCATCAAATGTATCATCATCCAAACGTTCCTCCTAATTTTCTTGCATATTTTGCTAATCTTCTTTTAATTTATATGATGTACTAGTATTGTTCCTCAGCTGAACTTCATACTAGTGCATTTGTTGTTCACATAGCTGGGACTCCATATGTAATACTGTTTTGTTTTGTTTTTTGAGTGAGTACCTGTTTAAATAACCTTTCAGCATCTATGTTAATTCTAGCTTCTTCCTCAGCCAGCAGAACGTATGCAGAAAATAGTTATGGTTTAACCATAAATCTTGATAAACTTTTAAAAAATTATTTAATTAGTTTATTCAGATTACATCTCAATTGTTATCCAATCCCTTATTCCCTCCTGTTCCTTCCTCCCTCCCGCGTTCACCTTATTCTCCTCACTTACCAGGAGATTGGGATAGATGTGAGGACTTACTATTGGTAACTATAGGTGAAAGAAGTATGGGAGAATGGGGAAATGGAAGGATCCAAAGGGTCCTAGAAACCTACAAGAAGGACTCATGATGGGCAGATATGGGCCCAGAGGTTCTGCTCAAACTACTGCACTAACCAAGGACAATACATGCAGTAAACATTGAACCCCTACTCAGATCTAGCTAATGGACAGGACTTTATCCACAGTTGAGTAGAGAGCAGGGACTGACTCTGATAAGCTGTTTTTATTGTATGTGAAGGTTTTTTTTCCTTCTATGCCATCTCTGTGTTTCTAGAGAACATGAAATGTCTATCACATGTGAAAACAGTTTGAAGATATTGTGTGCTAACTTTGTGTCAAAGTATGCTAGTGATATTGTGAATATCCTGTATTTTGTTCCTCTGAAAAGCTTTAAAGAATTTATCAACACTTTGCATCCTGTCTGAGGGTTTAACTTTCTGTGTTTAGAAGGAAACCTGGCACTGAAATGCTGGTTTTTTGTGCGCTCCAAAAGGTTGTCAGTAACTTGTAGCTATGTGCTTAATCAAAAATGTATCACCATGCACATATAACATTCATACAATTATCAAAGAAGATGTCCTTGTTAATGACACATGTAATTTGGGTATCAGGGAATTTAATACCCACCCCATCAATTTTGAGGATACTGTTTATTTATAGTAGGGAAGTCATGGCTACATATTTGAGGAGGCTGGTCTGGTCCCATAGTATTTTCAGTCAGGAAGCAGTGAAAGATTAATATTCATCTTGGTAATGTTGTTGTTTTTATTTCCATAGTAACCCAGAGAGATATGCGAAATATCACTTTGGCTGTTTGTCACAACTTGAGATCTTTCCCAGCATCTTCCTCTTCCATACCACTAATTGCCTAAGAGAAATACCCAATAGTACTTGCTGGCCAGCCTTTGTAATAGTTTCCACCCTCTTTTAAATATTGACTTTGTTTTATTTATGCGTAAGAGTTTGCTAACTGCATGTATCTCTGTGAAAAATGTCCTTTGTTGTGCCTCTGGAGGTGAGAAGAGGGAGTTGGGTATTCCAGAATTAGAGTTATAGGTGGTGTAAGCTGCTATGTGTGTGCTTGGAATTGAATGCAGGCCTTTTGGAAAAGTAGCCAGTGCTTGTAACGACTGAGTGAACTCTCAAGGTTGGCTTTCACCAATTTTTTTAGTACAATAAAGTAGCGGGAGTCAGAATGGCCCCTTTGACTATGCATTCTGAAGAGAAATTCTCACTGGTAACTCAAGATCTCATAAATAGGCACAGAAAGCATTTGTTAAAGTATACACATTCCAGTTGAATAGACACATTAAGAGGATAAATTACCCGCTTTGCTCCTTTGAAAGGTGTTTTATTTCTGATGAAGTTAGGGGCAATAGGGTACCTTAGAAGCCTTGATTGAGAGCTAATATAATCCAGACATCAATGGTGTTGATATTTTCGGTCTGTGTTCTCATGTGTCCATGTATGTGCTTGTGCCTATGTGGGTCTAGATCCAAGGCATGTACAATAAGCACAGAGTCGTATTGGGGAAGATTAACATCCTGATGATATGCTTGTCAGTTTATGACATATGTAAAATATTTTTAGATAAATGCATTCACTCTTTAATAATAGTAAGTTTATTAAATGTAAATTTTAAAAAAGTTAATAAAAATAAAGTAGCAGGGGACAAAAACACACCATCATGTCATTATAGCACTGGAAATTAAAACATAAAAAATAAATAATTTCCCTTCCCAAAACAAATGCAATAACCTCAAACTAAATCTTTTCATATTTTATTTCCTAGCCAGAAGTAGCTAACTTTCAAATTAAACAGGTGGGAGTTTCAACTCTAGGTAGCTCTATCTAGACAGATTCTAGCTAATCCAGCTACTGATTTATGTGAAAACCTATTTAATCATTCCTGAAAACCTGCAATGTTTATAATATACCTCTGTTTCTACAGTTTATTTCAAAACAATGTTTTTAAAAATCTTATTATAGAGGCATTTGGGCCTTTTAGTAAGAATATTCCATGTAAACAAAGGCCTTTACCTTAACTTCCTGATTTCTTTCTTGCTCTAAACTCTTCTGATCTTACACCACTTTGTTCAGGAAAAAATACAGAGCTTAGTACCATTAGCAGAACTCACTAGCTATCCTTAAATGTGGATTAGGGGGCTTTAGATCTAGCTATGTCTACGTTGGTGATAACTTGTTCTGTTGGGGCCTCTTAGTGTGAACACCACTGATATTTTGTATCAGGAGATGCTCTGATCTGCAGCACTGTCATGGGCATGACAGGAAGCATACAGGTATTATTTCCCTCCATGGGGTGGTCAGTGCTTTCTCCAGGCATTGCCAAAGATCTCCAGGTGAGAAACTATCTGATTAGATTCAAGTTAAACAGGAAGACCTGCAAGGAAAGGTGGAATGGACAGCTTTATATCCTTAGATCTTTACCTCATCTCTCTCCTTTTTCTGCCCTCTTTGAATAGTACTGTCTCTGGGGGAATGGAGTCAAGTACCTAGAGATATTAGCACATTTGTCCATAAGGGTCCAAAAACTTACCTTTAAAGGATCCTTCAGAAAGATGGCAATGAAATCTAGACTAGAAATAGATTGCCTCATAAACATGAAGAGTGAGGTTCAGATCCTCAGAATGCATGTAAAAGCTATATGTTTATGGTGACCTGCCCATAAACCCAGCACTAGATATAGGATATAGAAACAAGTGATACCCTCAAAAGCTGGCTACCTATACAATTTCAATGGGCAAGCTCCAGGTTCACTGGGAGCCCTTGTCCAAGTCACTAAATTGGATTAAGTTACATAAACCACTTGTCATCAACCTTTAATTCTATGGGCAGATGCCTATTCATTCATGTACATCTGTATACAATGCTCCTCCACATATCCAAACACACACACACACACACACACACACACACACACACACACACACAGGAAGAGAGAGAGAGAGAGAGAGAGAGAGAGAGAGAGAGAGAGAGAGAGAGAGAGAGAGAGAGAACATGAATATATGAATGAATGAATGTGAGTAATATAGTTCAAGAAAATTACCACAGAGAAACCTAGGCATATAGCTAGTGGGGAACTGTGTGTGTAGATGTCATGATTTAAGAGAGTCAAAGCGGAGTAAGTCAAAATAGGAGGCTTATGTGTTAGAAAGAGTGCTGTAGCAATAGCATGAAGATTAAGGAATGTGGAACACTTTCATATGGGTCAAATTATGGGTTTTATAATATATAAAATATAATAGTTCTATTGGAGAAAGATAGTAATTGCAAGAATTTCTGAGTAGGTAAAGAGTATTGATATTTAAGAAATAATATTCTTCTTGGTCTTGTCTGTTTAATTGGCTGCAAACACACTCTGGTACTAAACAGCATGGTTCATATTTACAGGATTTCAGGTGACTTGGGTTCCTTAAAGGACAGCTATGGAAGAGAGAACCACATGGGTGTTTTTCTTCCATAGGTGACAGTAAGCCAGAGTATGTAGAACATAGAGTAGAGAATATATGATGAGAAACAGGATGGGGGATATGAGCAGAGGCCAGCATGCATTTGACTTTGCATGTCTAATTTGGGGAGTTAGTTTCAGAAGAGGGAATAATATATCTTCCTTTTAGCCAGAATTTCAGATCCTTTGTCACCAAATAATAGCTGTTCCTGGGGAAAAAAATTAGTCTAATATGAGGCACCAGAGTACGTGTTAAAGTCATACCCCATTCTCCACTCAACTGTGGAGAATGTTCTGCCCATTGGCTAGATCTGGGTAGGGGTTTAAAGTTTACTGCCTGTATAGATATTTCATTTAAAATCCTTTATCTATTCTTTAATTTTCTGGTTTCAAATGCAATTCCCAGAATCACTTTCAAGGGCTTTACATGATTATGCCAAATATGTCAAATGTCTTTTGGGAAGGTTACAATTTTTCTCCTTTGTATCTTCATGATGAAGATTTGTTATTTCTGTGCCCCAAATCAGAGAGCCTGAGACAACTCTAAACTGTCCTCTTCCACTCTCACCTTATTCAATTTTTGCAGTTATTCTTTATAATGTTCTGTGTGAGGGTAGGACTGACAAATGAAAAATAAGATACATTGTGACATTTTAACTCAGGGACCTTTCTCTGGCTTTGGGAAAAACGAGCTGAACAGGCTTCCATTGTCACATAGTCAGAGAATGCAATACAGCCAAATGTCACTTCAGAGCATTTGTGGCTATGTTTTCAGTGTATATTTGATTAGTCTTCCTTTCCATTGTTTAAGGATAGGAACTCAAAGTCACCCCCAGCTCTGCCTTTCTTCTGCTGAAGTCTCCCTCCCTCTTTTTGTTAAAGTCAACTAACCTGCCAACCTTCCACACACAACTTTTCTCTACATTAAGTTGGAAAAATGCATTTGCACAGTCATCTTTACCTGATCAGGGTGTATTTCCAAAAGCGGGAACATATATCTTTCCCCAAAAGGAATTGAACAAAGTTGCCAGAGATTAAAAAAAAAACATTTGTTCATTTTTTAATTTTAATTTTTCTCCCAAGGTCATATGGAGGCAAAACTAAGGAAAACTGGAAGAAGCCTCTTGTCCTTCCATCTTAGCATGCTTGCTTTCCATGTTAGCATTATTGCTTCCATTAAGATTGAGTTTCCTTATTTGTTGAAATGTAATAGTAGTATTTTAATATGGACTAATATTGATGTCTAAAGAAAACTAACTCATTACTATTTATACGACCTTGTAACATAGCAAAAATGCTTATGTCCTAACCATAGGCTAGTGGAAAAAGTTTAATGGAAGCAGAGGTTTCCTTTGACAAAAAGAAAGTTCAGGAGAAAGTATAAGACTCAAAAGACATTTACAGAGGAATTCCAAACTAGTACTCTGAGGATAAATAGAACCAGCCAGCCTAATAAGTTTAATTTCTTATGGGGTACATAATCAACTGGACAGAAGCTGTGTTTCTGTTATGAAGGTGCTTAGGAGGGAGAGCAGTTCAAGGATTCACAATATACCATTTAGTGGATGTATTTTGTGGGCATCCTATTTAAGAGTCAGGACATCTATCAAACTGAGATGCTCAGAGAATAAAATGAGATAATATCTGACTTAGAGCAAAATTTAACAGTCTGACCACATATGTTCCAGGCACTATTCTAAACACTTTATATCTATTTATGTTTATAAAGTTGGAATTATTTGTATGCTAATTTTATGTATGAGACCAGGAAATATAAAGGAGCACAGTATATTAGATATTTTCTGATGTTGTAATAAAATGGCACTCTAAAAGGAACTTAAGGAAGAAAGGTTATTTGGCTTATGTTTTGAAAGTCTATGTACATGATGGTAGGGATGCCATGAAATAGGAGCAGGGACCAAAAGTAAGGTGATCATTTTAGCTATACACAGGACACATAGTGAAAATAGGAATGGGGAAAGCTATAAAACCTCAACACCTGACCCCAGGGACATACTTTCTCTAGCAAAGCTCTACATTTATAATTTTAGTAAGCTCTCCATACAGTGGCAATATCTTGGAAACAAGTGTTCAAATATAAGAGCCTTATGTGTGCCTTACACATTCAAACCACCATACTCAGAAATTAGAATTCAAACAGGCTCACTGGCTTCAGAACTGTGGCCTCAGTACCTGCTATACTGTCTACACCAGTATACAGAATGAAACTTGTGTCAGGCTCACCTGAAAGTCACAAATAATGAAACTTCTCTGGCTCAGTCAGTTTTTGTTGGCTAATTTCAGAATAAAAAGCTCTGGGAGTTGGAACCCATGTTTAGTTTTTAACAAGCCCTTCAGGGCATTCTGATAATCAACTTTGAGATCTACTTTTCCAGGTAAAGTTTTATAAAGCACAGTAACAATCTGTTTTAATAGAAAAGTTTTAATAGGAATATAGAGCTACACTGTTTTTTTGTTTGTTTGTTTTTTGTTTTTTTTTTTTTTTTTTTTTTTTGCATATGGGCTAAGGTTACTTTTGTGATGTAATGCCAGAGTTGACTTGACTGGTCAGAAAGAATCTTGGCAAAACCTAAAAAATTCACTACCAGACCATTAAGAAAATGTTCACAAGAGTGAAATCTAAGATGGCAGTGCCAATCTTGCATGGTATCTGAATAGCATGACAGCAGCGACTGTAGAAAACCTGGTAGGTCATGCTGTAGACACAAAAATACCACTGCTTGTGTTTCCCAGGTGACAGCAGAGACCACTGTGAGAGAAATTAGCAGGGTCCAACCTCATATCATCTGCTTAATCCTAGAAGTTCCAGGTTGGCCACAGCCTCTGGCCAGCCACTTACTCTCAACATTGCATACTTTCCAGGTATTTGCAGGTGCACAGTTCCAAGCTTGGGGCTCCTGACATTTGGGATCCATGGAGAGAACAACAACCACCACTCCAAAGTGCAGTTTGTCTTCCTAAGGAGATAGCCAGATCTCTGAGCCACAGGTTCTCCAAAATGGCTAAACCCAGAAAGGATAGTATCAGAGGATAGTTTCTGGAGAGCCAGAGCTTATTATTCTTGGAGAACGAAAGCCAACAGCAGGGCAGTTGACTCTGAGATTTCCCTCAGTGAGACGAGGGCCAATCAGTCTACAGGATCATAGATCTGAAGAGAGCCACAAGAAATTCCCTGAGAACCACCCACCAGTCCAGGACAATAGCTACCAATCTGAGGAGGCTTCCTAAAAGAACATTCAAGATCCTGCCCAGGGCTCTTTCTGTATTTTGGAGAAGTTCAGCTGCCACCAGGAACTAACAGCCAACGCCAGAGACAACCAGATGCCTAAATTCCAGTGTCAAAACACAATCAACAATAGCCAGAGAAATATGGCATCTTCAGAAACCAGCTATACAAAGACAATCAGGCCTCGATACTCCAAAACAACTGAAAGACAAGAAAGTTACTTTAAAATCTATGATTTCAAAGATGATAAAGGCCTTTAAAGAGTAAATGAATAAAAGCATTAAAGACATACAGGAAGATACAGTAAAAAAGATTGATGCATTTAGAGAAGAAATGAATAAATAATTCAAAGAAACACAGGACAGTACAAAGAGGTAAAGGAATTGAAAAAAACTCATTTAAAGAAATGCAGGAAAATACAAACAAACAGGTGAAAGAAATCAATAAAGCATCTCAAGATCTGTAGATGGAAATAGAAACAACAAAGAAAGTGCAAACTTAAGAAATCCTGCAGATGAAGAGTTTAGAGAAAAAAACAGCAACTACAGAGGTAAGCATCACTGACAGAATACAAGAGATGGAGGAAAGACTCTGAGGTGAAGAAGATACAATAAAAGAAAGCAAAGCATCGATCAAAGAAAATGTTAAATCTAAAAATTCCTGAAACAAACATCCATAATATCAAGGACACTATGAAAAGATGAAACCTAAGAATAATAGGAATGGAATAAAGAGAATATCCCGAGCTCTAAGGCCCAGAAAAGGGCCTGGGCAGTCATCTTGCAAACCCTAAGAGACCATAGATGTCAATCCAGACTACTATATCCAGCAAACCCTTCAATCACCACATATGGAGAAAATAAGATATTCCATGAAGGAACCAAATTTAAGCAATACCTATGCACAAACCCACCCTATAGAAGATAATAGGAAGAAACTGCCATAGAAGGAGGTTAACTGCACTACGCCCAAATAAGCATATACATAATTTCTCTACAGCAAAACCAAAAGAAGACAAACACACATACACTACTACTATCAACATCAAAATAACAGGTCATTGGTCATTAATATCTACCAACATCAATAGATTCAACTCTCCAATAAAAAGATAAACTAACAGAATGGATGTGTAAAGAGGAATTATCATTTTGCTGAATACAAGAAACACACTTCAGACACAAAGATAGATATTACCTGAGAGTAAAGAACTGGAAAAAAGATTTTCCAAAGAAAACTGAAGTAGCCATTTTAATATCTAGTAAAATAGACTTTCAATCTAAATTGATCAAAAGTGATAAAGAAGGGTACTTCATATTCAGAAATGGAAAATTCCACCAAGATGGCATCTCAATTTGGAAAATCTATGCCCCAAATACAAGGGCACTCATATTTGTAAAGGAAATATTAATAAAGTTTAAACAACACATCAATCCTCCACATTAATAATTGAAGATTTTAACACTCCACTCTCACCAAAGAGCTTCCTAATGAAACAGAAACTAAACAGAGAAATAATGACACTAACAAATGTCATGAATCAAATGGGCTTAAAAGATGTCTATAGTACTTTTCACCCAAATACAAAAGAATGTGCATTTTCCTCTGCATTTCTCAGTACCATCTCAAAAATTGATCACATATTCGTTCACAAAGCAAGCCTCAAAATATTTAAGAAGATTAAAATAATCCCTTGTATCTTATCAGACCAGCATGGATTAAAGCTGGATCTTAACAACAACAAAAATAACAAACCCTATGCACACACACACAGGGAACCTGGACAACTAGGCCAAGGAAGGGAGGAAAAAAGAAATAAAAGACTTCCTAAAACTCAATGAAAATGAAAGCACAACATACCCAAACTTATGGGACACAATGAATGCAGTGCTAATAGGAAAGTTCATAGCACCAAGTGCCCTAGAAACAAAAGAAACACAAACGCACATGAGGAGTAGATGGCTGGGAACATACTCAGGACTGAAATCAATAAATTAGGGACACAGAGAAGAATTTTAATAATTAATGAAACCAAGAGCTAGTTCTTTGAGAAAATCAACAAGATAGCCAAAACCTTAGCCAAACTAACCAAAAGGCAGAGAGACACCATCCAAATCAACAAAATTAGAAATTAAAAGAGAGGCACAACAACAGACACTGAGGAAATCGAAAGATTCTTTTGGTCTTCTAAAATCTATATACCACAAAATTTGAAATCTGTATGTAATAGACCATTTTCTGGATAGATTCTACTTACCAAAACTGAATAAAGATCAAGTATTCAGTTTAAACAATCCTGTATACCCTAAGGAAATAGAAGCAGTCACCAAAAGTCTGCCAACCCCTGCCCCCCGCCCAAAAAAAATTACTGGATGAGATGGTTTTTGTACAGAATTCTATCAGACCATCAAATAAGAGCTAATACCAATACTCTTCAACTATTCCACAAAATAGAAATAGAAGGAACATTATCAAACTCATTCTATGAGGAGATAGTCACCTTGAAATCTAAACCACAAAAATACCGAAGAAAAAGAATTTTAGGCCAATTTCCCTTATGAACATTGAAGGCAAAATATTCAATAAAATATACGCAAACTGAATCCAATAATACACCAAAAATAATCATCCATGAACAAATATTCTTCATTCCAGGCATGCTGGAGTGGTCCAATATATGAGATTCATGAATGTAATACACTATATAAACAAACTGAGAGAAAAAAAAGCCACACTATCATCTCCAGGAATGCTAGAGAAACATTTGACAAAAATGTAACACTTGTTCAATTTAAAATCTTGAAGAGATAAGAGATACAAGGCACATACTTAAACATAGTAAAGGCTAGATACATCAAGAATATAGCCAACATCAAATTAAATAGAGAAAAAAAGTAATTCTCTTGTAACCAGGCACATGACATGGTTGCCCACTCTCTCTGTGTCTCTTCAATATAGTATTTGAAGCCCTACCTAGAGCAATAAGACAACAAAAGGAGATCAAGGAGATACAATTTGGAAAAAAAAGCAAAAATAAAACTATTTGTGGATGATATGATAGTATATATAAGTGACCCCCAAAATTCTACCAGGGAAATTCTTTGGCTGATAAACACATTCACCAAGTTAGCTTGATACAAAATTAATTTTAAAATATCAAAATACAAAAAGCAAATGGGTTCAGAAAGAAATTAGGGGAAAGACACCATTCAGAATGGCCACAAAAGCATAAACAATCTTTGTGTAACTTTAACCAAGCAAGTGAAAGATTTGTATAAAAAACACTTTAAGTTTATGAAGAAAGAAATTAAGGAAGATATCAGAAAATGGAAAGGTCTCTGATGCTCCTGGATTGATAAGATTAATATAGTAAAAATGGATGTCTTTCTAAAAGCAATCTACAGATTCCATGAAATTCAGATAAAAATATCAACATAATTTTTTACAGATCTTGAAAGAAAAAATTTTATACTCATGTGAGAACAAAACAAGGAAAAACAACCAGAATAGCTAAAACAATCCTGTACAATAAAAGATCTTCTGGAGGTGTATCTATCCCTGACATCAAGCTGTACTGTATACCAGCAGTAATAACAACTGCATGATACTGTCATACAAACAGACTGGTGGACCAGTAGACTTGAATTGAAGACCCAGAAATAAACCATTCAACCTATAGATACTTGATTTTTGACAAAGAATTCAAAATCATACAATGGATAAATGATAGAATTATCAACAGATGGTGCTGGTACAACTGGATGTCAACATGTAGAAAAATGTGAACGATCTATGTTTATCATCCTGCACAAAACATAAATGAAAGTGGATCAAGGACCTTATCATAAAATCAGAAACACTAAATCAATTAGAAGATAACATAGGAAAGAATCCTGAACTCATTGTCGTAGGAGACATCTTCCTGAACAGAATGCACACAGCGTAGGCTCTTAGATCAACAATTAATAAATGGGACCTCCTGAAACTAAAAAGCTTCTATGAAGCAAAGAACACTGTCAATAGAGCAGAACAACAGCCTAGAGATTGGGAAAGGATCTTTACCAATCCTACATCTGACAGAGGGCTAATATCCAATATATATAAAGAACTCAAGAAATTAAACACCAACAAGCCAAATAATCCAATTAAAAATGAGGTACAAAACTAGAGAATTCCCAACAGAAGAATATAGAATGGCTGAAAAGTACTTAAAGAAATGCTCAATGTCATTGGTCATCAGAGAAATGCAAATCAAAATGACACTAAGATTCCATCTTACATTCATCAGAATGGCTAAGATAAAAACTCAAGTGACAACTTTCACTGGGAAGGATGTGGAGAAAGGGGAGCATTTATTCATTGTTGGTGGGAGTGTAAACTTGTACAACCACTTTGTAAATCAATAAGGCACTTTCCCAGAAAATCAGGAACAGCTCTATATATTAAGACCCAGGCTCACCACTTCTGAGCATATACCTGAAAGATGCTCTACTATACAACAAGGACATTTCCTGAACTATGTTCATGGCAGTATTATTTGTAATAGACAGAAACTGGAAACAACTCAGTTATATCTCAATGGAAGAATGGATAAAGAAACTATGGTAGTCTATTCAGCTATTAAAAATATGGATATCATGAAATTTGCAAACAAATTATCTTGAAAAGATCATCCTGAGTGATATAACCCAGAGCAAAATGGATACATGTGGTATATACTCACTTATAAGCAGATAATAGCCATATAGTGCAGGATAATCATACTACAATTCACAGAGCAAGGAAGACCTTAGGGAGTATGTCTAAGTCTAATTCCTAAATGCAAATAGAATAGGTCCTGAAATCACTTGAAGAGAGGCAGCAGGACAAGACCAGCCATAGAGGTCCTCTGAAGGACTCTTCTCAGCTGGGGACTTAAGCAGGTGCAGAGACTCACAGCCAAACTTTGGGCAGCGTTCAGGGTGTCTTATAGAAAGAAAGGTGTGGGGATATATGGACCAGGAGGGGACAGGAGATTCATAAGACCACCAGAACTAGCACATCTGGGCCCAGAGCGGCCTGTGGAGACTAATTTACAAAATAAGGACCATACATGTAGATGACTGGGGCCCTGTGTTTAGATCTATCCAATAGGCAGCTCAATTTCCATGTAGGTCCCCTAGTAATGGGAGCAGGGACTTTTCCATGACTCTGTTGCCTGCTCTTTGATTATATTCCTCTGGAAGGGTGGCATTTCCAGGCCACAGAAGAAGAGGATGCAGACAGTCCTAATGAGACTAAATAGGCTTGTGTCAGTTGGTAGGGGAGGAAGTCTAGGGGTGGGGTGTAGTTGGAAAAGGAAGGGAGGGTGGGACTAGGAGGAAATGAGGGAAATGGCTATGATTTGTGTATAAAGTAAGTAAATTTTTAAAAAAATTTAAATAAAAAAGAAAAGAAAAATGTACCCACACCCTTGATCTAAGGAACTCTGGAAGGTTCTCAAACTTCCAGCATTCTATAATTACTCAAAATGGTTATCATTATTATCATCATCATCATCATCATTATTATTATTATTATTGTGAGTAGTAGTAATATTAGTAGTAGTAGCAGCAACAGCAGCAAGTAAATATATAAGTAAATCTTGGTAATTTACATCACCATGGGGAAGTCAGGAAAGATCATTGCAGGACTTGGAATAATAGAACATAGCTCCTTACATGAGCCAGGTACAACTGAGCAGTTTGGTCATGGACCTAGGTATTTTATATCACAATTGTAACCAGGAGACAGAATGCCTCACTCTTTGCTATTATCCTGTACAGGCCTAGAGTGGCTTTCATAGGCACAAAATCTGATATCTGGAGTCCTTGATATACAATACTCAACTTTCAATTTCCATCTGATTTCCACTTCCAACAGAAAGTTGATTTCCAAGGATTATAAGAAAGGAAGCCTGAAATATGAGAATTGCTTTTATTCCATTCACATTTTTACTTTGTTTTGGGTTTAACTGTATGAAGTTTTTCTGTAAGTCAAATTCACCTTTTTGTTTGTTTTATTTTGTTTTCAAACAGTTTTTATAATATATTAAGTCATATACTGTAGGAGGAATGAGACCTGCCTTTTGAAAGAACAAGGCCCACCTGGCAACAAGCATGCTCAGTAGGGGGCCTTCATGTAGAGTTGGCCTTAGATCTACCTGGGTATGTGGACACGCCCAGAGATTGACAGCCCTGAATATAATGACATCACAAGGGAAACCAATGAGGAGGAGGCACAGCAGCAGCTTGCAGTTTGGGAGTTAATGGCACAATAGGAGGGTAGTATAAGGCATGCTCTATTTCAGCAATAAAGGGGTCTGCCTCATGCCGGACTCCCAGAATCTGTGTCATTGACTCTGTGCCAACTCAACTCTGCCCCAAAGGGTCCTGGGCATGGGTTCCAGCAACAAAATACCAAAGATTAGCCCATGTTTATGGCCTTTTCATTAGACAACTCTTTTTTACATTGGGAAGCTAGTAGTGAGACTCTGTTAAAGAGTCCTGAGCACAAAGCAGAAGAAAGTAGACCAGTGGTGATTAACAATTTGCTATCTTCCTGTGATTCAAGACCTTTAGCCCACTCACTTCTACCTACATATCTAGGTGCTCATTTTTCTACCCTCTTTTGTTAACACCTCTCAGAAGCTGTCATTACAATATCACAAAGGTCATGCCCTCAAAGTAGAATTAACCAGAAGACCAATTTGTTCCTCTCAAAAATGCTTTTGACATTTATAGTACGAAACACAAAGCCAAAGAACACCATATATTCCCCTTCTCCCCAATTTATTGAAATCACAGTTTTTAAATGACTACTCTAAAATGAATTGCCTCCCCCTTGACAAATATATGTTAAAGCTCTAAACTGAAATGTTGTTATATTTAGAGATGGGGCTTGAAAAGACACTTAAATATAAAAGATGATATGCAAATATTAATGACATTAGGATAGAGCATTGATAGCATCATCAGAAGAGCTTTTTTTTTCTCCATTCTTATTGTTCCATGTTCCTCCTCCTCTCACTTCTCCCTTCATCTTCCAAATCTTCCTCTTTGTTCCCTTCCTGCCTCATCCATATGCATGCACCAAGAGAAGACTATGTGAAGACATAGAGGGAAGATCTCAAGTTAGGAAAGAGCCCTTGGCAGGCAATGTCTTGACGTAAAGTCTCAAAAACTGTAAGAAATGAATTTCTACTCATTAATATGCCTCATCTGTGGCATTTTACTATAGGTCAGTGAGTAAAGCAGTGAGGTTCTTGAACTCTAGCTATGGCAAGACTGTGGAAACATTGCTTTAAGCATGGATGCTTTTCTATGATATGTTTATGCTTTTCCCTTTCTCATGTTTCAGTGCAGAGTAAAAATGTTAGAGTTGTGCTGACTTGGATTTTTTTTTCTTCTTTTTCTGATAATTTAATTCTTCTGGCCCAACTAGGCCGTTCTTGCATTTCAGCACAAAGGTACCCTTAGACCACACCCAGAGAAGGTCTACATTCTTATAAATCATTGTCTATTAAAACAGTTTGTTAGTGTAGTTTACAGAACTCTACTCCAGAAAAGTAGATCTCAATGTTGATTCTCTATCAGAATATCCTGGAGGGCTTACTAAAACCTAGAACATTGGTTCCAATCTGATTCTAGGATGAGAAAAAAAAATAGAAGACTGACTGACTGAGCCAAAGATGTTCCATTTTTTGGTAATTTTCAGATGAACCTAATGCAAGTTCAAATCTGTGAGAACTACTGGTCTAGACAGTATAGCACACATTCAGTCACTGTTCTGAAGCCTGTTTATATCCTATTTTCTGAGTTTAGTAATTTGAATGGGAACTGTACTCTATAGGCTTTTAAGTTTGAATTTTCTCCCAAGAAGCTGGCACTGTATAGAGAATTTATTGAACTTTTAGGAGGTACAACTTTGTTGGGGGAATTACATCACTGGGAGAAGGTATGTTGCCTGAATGGAAAGTCTCTTTCTTGCTAATCAAAGTATTCCGCGTGACTATCTGACATTCACAAGTTGGCTGATGGCCTGTTTCCCCTGGATACTGCTTGGGATTCAGCTCTCTATTTCCCAGCTCTTTTCATGGAGACTGTTCTCAGCACTCTTTTCCTGTTTGACAGACAAATATGCTCCAGAGAAAACTGCAACTATATGTTATCTTCTCAAAACACATGGCCTCAGATATTTTCATGGCTGTGCAATGAGACTTGATGGCCTCTAGCTAGAATTTTCATTTGGGTTCCTTGCCTATTCACTTACCTCTTAAAATTAGTCACTCACCAAAGTCTTCAGTGAAACCTCTAGAGGAGATTTCCTCATGTCCAAAGCTGTGGTCTTTTGGATTTGCATGCTAAGTTTCAAGATCTCTTTTGGTTATCTAGTAATATTAGTTAACTGAGGACTTGGCTGCAGATGTCTAGCCACAGCCACAGGGAGAGGACAAAGACACCCTACATGTAAGGTTCAGAGAATTCATTACAGCAGCTGCATAGCCTGGTTGCTCCAGGTGCATTATTCATTTTGTATCATTTCTGACCTTTCTTTCTTCAGTCTCCATGGAGAATTTCAAGCCATTTTCCAGAGCACAGATGGATATCTGTAATGAACAAAAGCAAAAGAGTCTATCAACTTCAGCCTTACAATTCATCTTTGCAGTAGGGTGGGAGAAGAGAGAGCAAGCACTATATAGGAAAGCAGCTACAGCTCCCATCAGGATCTCAGAGCACCAAGAAGATTCAGATTTAGACAAAGAAAACCCACCCATGCAACAATAATGAATGACATCTTCATCTTTCTAACTTCAGGACAGAAAGAGACATCCAAAGGATTCCACCTTTCTAGCTGCATTTCAGTTTTGGGTTTAGTCACTTAATGCAAAGTCCATGACCTTCCAAGAGCTTCTCAAAAGAGCCATGATAACTGAGGCTTATAGGTCCTGATACTCCTGTTATAACGTTCCCTCATTTCCTCAGAGCTTCTTTGTAATCCTTAGTCTGACTTTGCTCATCCTCTGTCTATTGATAGTTCCTTCCATTGTCAGTCACACTATGGTATACTATTTTTTGCTTATACTTTATCTTCTTCTATTTCAAGGACAGGATGTGAATAACATCCTGTCTTAGTTCCTGTTCTATTGCTTCAAAGCATGAAGGATCATGACCAAGGCAACATAAAAAGAAGCACTTAATTAGCAAGTTGCTTATAAGCTTATGATTACCATGGCAGGGAATGTGGCAGCAGGTAGGCAGACATGATGCTAGAGCAGTAGCTGAAAGCTTGTATCTCATCTGTAAGTTGCAGGCTGAGAGAGAGAATGTGTGTGTGTGTGTGTGTGTGTGAGAGAGAGAGAGAGAGAGAGAGAGAGAGAGAGAGAGAGAGAGAGAGAGAGAGAGAGAGAGAGAGAACAATTGGTTTGGTAGGCTTACAATTCACCAGTAGGTCATGCCTACCCCAAATGAAGTCACATCTTCTTATCATTCCCCAAACAAGAATTCATTATATAAGCCCATGGGGGCCAGTTTCATTCAAACAACAATACATCCATTTTGTGTTTTTAGTGCCTGACACACAAGAGGTCTTCTGTACATACTTAGAAAACAAATAAGCACAAATGATTGGGAAAATAAATATAGAATAAATTTTTATATTAGATTCTTCACAGTAACATTGTATGAGTTTGGACTCTATGTGACTAACAAGATAATCAGTGTTTTAAGGAAAAAATTAATCTCTTAGACTGTATTACTGTAAAGTGAGGTATCTTTGGTTATGTTAAAAAACAATGTGGCAAACAACTGATTTCCTACTCAACTTCTGAGGTTTGCCTTTCCCATTTTCCTTCTTTAGCTCATAATACTGGGTTGGTTACAGTAGCTTCATCAGTGATTTTATACTAATTCTAGACGATAGTTTTCTTTTCCTAAGACGCTCCAAGAAAAGATTCATTGGTTTTTTTTTTTCTGGGTTGTATGATATTTTTTGTGACCAATGGCTAGCTCGTGTTAACACAATTTATCCCTATCCATTGATTGCTAATAACTTTTAACCCATTGTCAGAATGTAGGTAAAACTGTGAATTCCACAGATTAAGTCAAGGTACTATTTCTGTGGAAAGGGATAATGGATGCTGGCAGGGCAAGTAAATAATTTTCTCTACATATATTTAAATCTGCAGACTTACTGGCACACACAAGAAATAAGTACAGAAATGCCTTTTAAAAGTTTGAGAAGCATTTGATACAGTTTTATGAACTAACTCTAATTGTAAAATAAATGTACAGTCAAATACTGAACTCCAGAATTAAACTTCCTGGGGTAAAACCCATTGTAGAATTCACAAAGCTATATTTTTATTGTTAACTCTCTTATTTTTATTAAAGAAGACATCAAATAGATTATTCATCCCTATATTTTTCTTTTTTATTAATTATAATTTATTCACACAACATCCTAATTGTTATCCACAGGCTTTTATGTTTCTCTTTCTCTAGTTCATAATTTTCTAATTTGGGAAAGTATAGTAAGGTCACTGATTAAATATTGATAGGTTTTCAGACACAGATATCTCTTCCAAATTACTCACTTAAAAAAAAACTCTTTCAGACATATAACAACTAATATGCATACAAATTCTTCTCTAGTTTCTTAAATAAATAGAAGAGAAAAGAAATGTTTTAGGAAAGGCACTGTTGTCCTTATACCTTATTAATCCATAACAAAACTGTGGATTAAAGATCCAAAATAGAAAAAGCTAATGTCTTCTTGTTAAATGTACTTAATATAATATTTTGTCATTATAACTAAATCATTTTACCATTCCCTTTTTATTCTCTCCAAATACTTCCTCTGTTCTTCCCACAAATGAACAAACACACTGTCTCTTACACACACACATACATAGAAACAAAAAAACCACACTTTTACTCAGGTCATATGTTACTTTGTATATCTATATTTTCAGTGCTGACTAGTTTGGTATAAGATAACCAGTTGGTATGCTCTTTCCTGTGAACGTCTATTTGTTTTGCTCTCAGCATTCCTTAGTTGCTTGAGGTTATTTGTCTAGGCTTTAAGCATTCTCTTTTTTATGTTATTATGTCTATTGATGTCATGCTTATTGATGTCACATTTAGGCAGCCATGTGATTTAGACCTCATAGTTGTAGCTTCTGATATTTCTAGAAGACACAATTTCCCAGTTTTTTTTTTAAATCATCTGTTGTTGTAGGTGCTTTTACTTTTCTCCAGCCTTTATTTTTGGTATCTTTGTCTAATATTAGATGGCTAAAGTTATAGGTACTCATGTTTGCATGTATTGATCTATATGTATCTTTTTGTGCTAAGACCATATTACAAACAAATGACTTCAATAAGTGACTTGAAACACAAACTAAGCTCAGTGGATTATTGACTCTAGTAGAGTATTCTAAAAACTCCAGACAATTCAACTGCATTAATATCTGTAATGTTTTCACTCATCTACAGTGTAAATCATCTGCATATTTCAGAGAAGACTATCTTGAAGGTAAAAAAAAAAAAAAAGAAGGTAGGTAGACAATGACATACATTTTTAGCCATACCCAGTGATAGACTTTCATGTTGCACTGCCTAGGAAATACAAAAGAAATGAACTCCTATACTAATAGCTCATTTGTTTGCTTTATTTCCTTTTGTTGTCTTTGATGTCATAGAACAATTGTGCATAGATTTCTGTCTTAGAGAACACCTTTTAAAAAACAATTCTAACTAGTGAATGATGTTGTCTGCTGTTATCTCTGGATATAGAGACAGATCTTAAATCATAACACTTTGACCAGTCATGCCACTTCAAAAGATAATTTCAGAAGCCCAATTTGTGATCCTAAGAAATTTAATTTTTTTCCAAGTATAAACTTGATTCATTTTTGATTTCTGAGAAAAAGTTTTTTTGTGTGACACTGTTTTTTAACCACTAATATTACCAGTCTGTGATTTATGGCAGTCCTGCTTTTGTGAACCTCAAAAGGGCATTGCTGAAGAACTCTTGATCCTTCTGAAAATAAAGGACACAAACAAAAGAGCTGGATGACATTTTGAGAAATAGAAACATTTTCTATCATTGAGCAGTGATTGGAGTCTACGGGACAAGGAAGACCGTTCTTTTAAAAAAAGACCAAGGAGACTTTTATTACTTTGGTATTCTTTCTCTGTGTATTACATGCAGACACACACACACACACGTATGTTTATATGTATGTTGTTATGTGTTTAAGGCCCAACATAACATTTAAAATATAATAAATTGACCCCTATTTTTAACTTGAGTGATCTCAGAAAAAGAAATTCAAGACACTTTGAACACATTTGTGAGGTAGAGATTGTGGCTTCTGGGATGTCAGAGATTTCAAGGATGTTTCAAGAAGATCATCCATCATGACAAAGTTGCCTTTATCTTAGTAGTGCAGGATTACTGACCATACCTAAGGCAATAAGTACAATATACCATATAACTGGAATAAAGACTACAAAATATTCTGTTCCTCTCATCATATGGACAAAGCCTTTTTACCAAATCCAAATGTTTCATGATAAAAATCCTAGAAAATATAGTACTGGAGGGAATGAATATCAATATAATAATGGCTGCAAATGACAATATCAGAGCCAACATTATTTAAAATGAACAAAAACCCAAAGCAAACTCACTAACATCAGGAGTGAAATATAATTATACACTATCCACATTCATTTTTAGTAGCGTTCTGAAAGCACAGGACATAACAATTTGACAAGGGGAAGAAAATTAAAGAGTCACAAATAGGAAATGAAGTTAAATTATCTCTATTTGTAAATGATATAATATTATAAATGGTAGGCACCAAATATTCTATAAGAATACTTGTAGAAGCAATCAACAATTTTAGAAAGTGATCTCATAATCCCGCTTCTGTTTAATGAGTATTTCTTTTATAGTATGGTTAGATCTTTCCAGAACTAAGGTTTTAAGGTATACCAGTAACATATTTTATGTTATGATATTCAAATAATTGTTATACTTTCCTGGATGCATATGCCAGAGCATCATCAGCTTCAATCTGCAAAGGCTTCCTTAATATAATCATCACCTCTAATAAATGTGCAATCACAGAAACAACCTTTCCAGAAATCCAGGCAAAGCCCACTGAAATCCTGATTAGGTATTAATTTTATAATATATTAACACATGTACATACTTTAATTTTCCAAACTCTACAAAACGAAATACATAAGCTTAAAGGTGGCATCATCAAACAGAATCTGTCTTCTTAACTCAGCATACGCCATCTCTATGGGTTAGCATTCTTCAGTCTGGTGTCAAGGTGGTGATGCTCTTGTTATTAAAATGAGTAATCTCGGGATGTAAAGTGAATTTAAAAGAGTATTCTCAAATCCCTCATATTGTCAGCACACATTAACTGAATGTAAGTTTAAATTATGTTTCAGCAACTACTTGTTTCTCCTTTATTTTAAATAATTTTGTCTAAAATATTTATTTCAAAAATAAGTTTAAATAATATTTTAAATAAAAAATTTAATTGAGTAGATGTTTATTATATCCAGAATATATGTGCCGTTGTTGCATCTTTGATAATATCTTGCCGTGTTGGTCATTATTGTGTTTTATTTGGTATTCTAGCAGGATAGGACTATTGATTGGTTTTCTCCATTAGAAGTTCGCACTGCCCTTATAAAACTATGGTAGATTGTCTTCAGTGAGTAGGCTTATAAGTTTTACCCAAATGTATTCCTCTCAAATTCTGTGTCTGACGTGTGTTATGTCTCAGGAATAGGGCTGAGACATAACAAACAAGGGCAATAGAAACAACTTATATTGGTTTGGGGTCTCATTGACTCTGACTAACAACTCAAAATGTGGTTTCTCATACCTGGCACTTTGGTTTTTGTTAGTCTGTGTTTTTCATAGGGAACATTGTCAATTGCTTTAGCTTCAATTATACTCACTCCTGATATACAAAAATGTGTGTGTAGTGTATTGTTATATATAATAATTCCTTTTAAGATTATCTCTGTCTCTTATCCTTAGTGTTATTTATCCCTTCTCTTTCCCTCTTCCTTTCCCTCTGTCTTTTCATTCTTCTTCCCTTCTCGGGTAAATCTTCTTAGACCATTTTTCCCATTTCTTTCTTCTTGTCAGTGGTATCCTATTATTACCATCTTGTGTTTCTGTCCATGATAATTCACTGGGAGTTGGCATCAGACAGGTTGGGTATCATTACCCATAAAATAGTATCAAATTCTGTATTAAGAGAGTGTTATATAGTCTCCATTTAAGGGCTTAGAACATCTATAATGGACACCAGTAATTCTTTCTCAGCCAAGGATATCAATAAGGAGAGGTTTAGACTAGCCAGTTTTAAGTTCTAGCCTGTGACAGCTGGGAACTGCAAGTCAATATAGATAGACACCTAGTGGGTGGAATTGTAATATGATGCAAATAAGAGAAGCTGAATAGATATATCATACAATAGAGTCTTGGACAGTTTCATGAGAATTATAGGCATTTCTGGAAGGCCACACTAACCTATTATCCTACTGGCTGCTAATGATTAACAGGTGATAGGGTGCACTATCAGAAAAATAAATAAAACCATATCTGAAAAGCCAAAGCCAGATGCCTAGGACACACACCTCACACAGAGGATACGCTGGCTGAGTATGTTATTCATTTCACATATTTGGTACAGAGGAATACAGTCAGAACCATAGGGGATATTATAAAGAGCCCTAAATCTGTTGAGTGTTGATTGATTCTTATTATCTTCAACAAGAAGTTCAATAATAAAAAGGGGTTCTAGGAGTGAACCAATGTCTAGGAATAACAGAGCAGCTATAGTATCAAATACACGTAACAATTCTATAAGTTTCATGTTCAAACTCTGTCATACTGATGGGAAAAACATAAAGCTGGATGGATTCATCATTATTTTACTTTCCTTTTCATTTTATATATTGACATTAGCACAGTGCTTAGAAAATGAGCTGTTTATAATATATATATATATATATATATATATATATATATATATATATATATATATATATATATATATATCCTGTGGACTCATGGTCCACAGGACTGGACTTTTATTCCATTGGGTCTTTAGGTTTGATACTAGCTGATTAACAGCCATAAAAAGAAATAGCAAAAGAAAAATGATAAAAAAAAAAAACAAAGAACTACTGTTATGGGCATCACTATATTTTTATACACAATAACCTTAAGTAAAATTATATTAATTTACCAATTTTCAATGATTAAAAAACAAAGTATTCATAGTAGTCTGTGGTGCTGATAAACTGCACCATATGATGAAACCAGCAAAAATTAGATATTTACATCATTTTAAGACAGGTAAAAAGGGTATGAAGAGTTATAATATGGCCAATGGTGTTGCACCCTTGATCTCACAATTTTTACAATTTATTTTATTCATAGGTTAGTAAACTAATTAATTACATGTAAAATATTTGTCACTTTAATGCATCAATTTTGCATTTTGCTTTCATCTGATTCTGGGACCATCAACCTGATGTCCAGAGTTTTTAAACAAGTTTTAACACACTACTTGTTCCAGAGGACACTAAATAAATCACTAAGAAGTGGAAAAACTTTGAGGATGACACTGTGGAAAGAACATAGCCATAGAGATCACATATGTCAATGATACTGGCATTATCAATATTGGTAGAATGCATTTCATTAAAAATAGAAGTACAAAGATTAAGAATTTATTGTGGGGATTAAAATAATTTCATGCATGTGTTTAGCATGTAGTTCCGTAGTGCTCTACATCTAATACTAGAGAGCATAATTCATATCCTCTATTCTTCTGATGATTATAGGATTCATGTGTATAGACCTAGTAAAAAATAGTTTTAAAAAACTGAGAGTGCTGAAAGAATAGTTCCATGTCACCGAAGTTTCAAATACTATTTTCCTTTCCCTCTTCTTGGGGAGGAGGGCATCAGAATTTTACATATGGCCATGTTTCAGACTGATAGTTTTCAAATATAGAATAAAGACAACAAAAAGTTTTCCATAAGAGAAAACAAAGCTTTTAGGTTAGAAAATAAAAGACAATGATCTTGATTTTAAGCCCAAAGTTTGTTTAAATACTTTGTTATAGCTGTGTCACTTCATGAGAATCCAATTCTAGACTGTTCTTTTGATCACAAGCATGTGTAGTGACATGTTTCATGGAAATGAGAAAGGATAGAGTGTGATCTGAAAATAAATATTAATATCTACATTCTACTCGTGCCAAGTATTGATATAATTGCTGTGATTGTTAAAATATAGGAGGAATCTGGGAAGTCTGCCAACATTACCAATAGTTATTATCCTTAATGTACTAACAAAGGAAAACATATCAAGAAAGACCATAGTTCCTGCCTATAAAATCCATGCCAGTTATAGCTGAGACAATCTGGAAGGCTTTTTATTTATTCTTAATATTTCTTCCTACAAAAATACAAGCATGGACTTTTTAAAATACAATCCGGTAAAATAAGAGCTTGGATAAAATTTTCAGAATAGCTGCTTTGTGAAAACTTGGAACCTCCTTGTGTTTCATGCAGAGAACAACAGCTCCAACCCCGCTAGCTCAGTCGAATGGAGATACATTTCTCAAGATAATATCTGCCTTGAGAAAGTTATAACTTCTACATTTGCCTTTTCCATTTCCAGTATAATCTTATTTTTTCTTTTGGGGGGAAGAAATTAAATTATGTCTCTTTTCCTGATACATTAATTTTCTTGCATTTGTCAAGTGTATTTTCTTTAATTTGTAAAATATAAGTTAAATCTTTAAAGACCAATATAGAGCAACCCTTCAATGGACTTTTCTACACCACTTTCAATTAGACTATTTTATGACTCCAGTAGAACTCAGCAATAGACACATAGACCCCAATCCTTTACTGCTTCTGGCTCAGGCATCTGAAGTCTTACCAAATGCTTAGTGATAGCCTGCTCTATTCTTCTCCACATACTAGAACAAACTCCCAGGGCTAGAATTTTCTTTCTTCCCCTCATTTCACTCAAATAACACTTAGGCATAGCACAGGTTTATCTTAGCCATTGCTCTGAAAATCTTCCCAGCTTTCCCTCTCCACCAATGACCACAATTCCAAGCGTTAGTTTGTGTAGTAATTCTATGTGTTCCCACATCAGGAAGTATTTAGATGGCCTTTTAACAAATCTGTTTTCCTTCCAGTCATGAACTGTTTAGGATGAGATTGAATCTGCTTCACTGTTTTATTTGTAGTACTTTGCACATTGCACTTGCTAAATATTAGTTGGCTTAATGGGGTTGAGGAATGCTATCTTGAAAGCACTCACAACAAATACATTGACTCAAGTGTATAAAGCAATATGCTCACAGTCCAGCTAATTTCAATTACAGAGGCCATGAAACTGATAATTCGGACTTGAATTGTTTAACTTGCTTTAGATAAAATGTATCATTCATATCCTTATCATCACTTCTCTTCATGGGTAGATACTGCTCTGACATTAACGGTTTACGATTAGTTTATGATGAAAGCAGTGACAACAAAGATATAAGAGCAGGAATGTGTTGGCTTTGTCGTTAACATTGGTGGCTTGGGAGATGTTCCCTGAGCATCAGAATTTTCTGTCACTGTCAGTCCTGCCCTACCTTTTCCTGGAAGAAAAATGAATGGAACAATGGTAAAGCCCAGATGAGTCAATGAATACATACATTGTTTGTTGCAGGAAATAATAAAAGTAATTTTCCAGTTAAATACTGTAGGTTTTCACCATCATGATCCTTTCATGGTTTCCCTCCTATTGCTTCAGTTAAATATTCATAGAAGCTTCCCTTATTTTTTGTGGGCCTGAAATTCAGCCCAGTGCTCTACTTGGCTTTTATAGCTCCATTTCTAAACTCTTACTAACCAAACTTTGACTTCAGCTATTTTGCAGCCAGACCAACAAAAGAACCTAACTACTATAGAATGTTCCCCAAAAAGAATCACATGAGGTTTCTTTAGAAGGGGAAAACAATGACAAAAATGTATTTTTAGACTTAAAGGTTTAGTTCACAAAAGCTTTCAGCCCCTTGGAGGACCCTTTTCTTCATCCTTGGTTGCCTAGTCTTGCTTAAATATAAAGGGAAGTGCCTAGGTTACTGCAACTTGATATTCCATGTTTGATAGGCACCCACGGAAAGCAAATGCTTTTCAGGATAGAAACAGAGGAAGAGTGGAAGGAGGCACAGAGAGCAGGTAGTAGAGAGGAACTGGGAAGAGAGGTGAGAGAAGAAATTGCAACTGCAGTTGGGAGGTAAAAAAAAATCTGACTGAGGTAACCCAGACCCAGAAAGATGCATTTAGTTTGTACTCATTTATAAGTGGATATTGACCATCTAGTACAGAATAACCATACTACAATCCACAGATCTAGAGAGGCTAAGGAAAGCCCAAGGGTAGATGCTTGAATCTCACTTAGAACAAGAAATATAATAGACATCTGAAGGAGACAGAGGGAGAAAAATGGGTGGGAGATGGAGTGGGGAGGATATCGGGAGTGGGGTTCAGGTGGGTGGATGAGGAGGAAGAGGGTGAGGAGAAATACTAGAAGAGAGAATAGAATTCAGTGTGAGGAAGGCCATCTCTAGGACAGGGGAGAGATCCAGGGTGACCACAGCTGAGACTCCAAGCAATGGGTGTTAAGGAGTATAAAGTCACCACCTCCTGTAGCCCGGTGGTACTCGCAGTGGAGGGAGGGGGACACCAACACACATAAAACCTTTGACCTAAAATAGTCTACACGAAGTATAGGAGAAAAAATGGAACAGAGATCGAGAGAATGGCAAACCTGTGACTAGCCCAGCTTGAGACCCACCATGTGGGAGTGGGTCAACCACTGTCACTATTAACGATACTCTGCTATGTTTGCAGACAGGAGTCTAGCATAATTGTCTTCTGAAAGGCTTAGTCCAGCAGGTGATGGAGACAGATGCAGAGAACCATGGCCAAGAAATAGGCAGAGCTTGGGGAGTGCTATGGAAGAGTAGGAAGAAAAATATAGGGAGCCAGTGGGGTCAAGGACACCATAAGAAGAACTACAGAATAACCTAACCTGGGGCAACAGGGACTCACAGAAATTGAACCATCAACCAAAGTATGTGCAAGGACTGAACCTAGACCTCATACGTGTGTGTGTGTGTGTGTGTGTGTGTGTGTGTGTGTGTGTGTGTGTGTGTGTAGCTTGGTCATCATGTATGTCCCCTCACAATCAGAGTAGGGGCTGTCTCTGAATATCTTTTTTTTTTTTCAGACAGGGTTGTTGTTGTTGTTTTTTTTTTTTTATTAATTTATTCTTGTTACATCTCAATGGTATCCTCCCTTGTATCCTCCCGTTCTTCCCTCCCTCCCATTTTCCCCTTACTCCCCTCCCCTATGACTGTTCCTGAGGGGGATTACCTCCCCCTCTATATGTTCATAGGGTATCAAGTCTCCTCTTGGTAACCTGCTGTCCTTCCTCTGAGTGCCATCAGGTCTCCCCCTCCAGGGGACATGGTCAAAGGTGAGGCACCAGAGTATGTGAGAAAGTAATATCCCACTCTCCACTCTACTGTGGAGAGTGTTCCGTCCATTGGCTAGATCTGGGTAGGGGTTTAAGGTTTACCGCCTGTATTGTCCTTGGCTGGTGCCTTAGTTTGAGCGGGACCTCAAATCTGCCTATCATAATGTTCTACTTGTAGGCTTCTAGGACCCTCTGGGTCCTTCTACTTTGCCTTTCTCCCATGATTCTCTCATCTAGAATCCCACTAGAATGTCCTCTCCTCTGTCTCAGTTTCCTGGTAAGTGAAGGCTTTCGTGGGACATGCCCCTTGGGCTAATATGCAGATATAAGTGAGTATATACCATTTGAGTCTTTCTGCTTCTGGGTTAACTCACTCATTATGATCATTTCTAGCTCAATCCATTCCACACACATATGGTCATTTGATTTTTGACAAAGAAGCTAAATCCATTCGATGGAAAAGGGATAGCATCTTCAACAAATGGTGCTGGTCTAACTGGATGTCTATGTGTAAAAAAATGCAACTGGACCCATATTTGTCACCTTGTACAAAACTCAAATCCAAGTGGATTAAAGACCTCAACATAAAACCAGAGACACTAAGTCACTTAGAAGAAAAAATGGGAAAGAGCTTGGAACATATTGGCACAGGAGACAACTTCCTGAACAGAACACCAACAGCCCAGACATTAATGCCAACAATTAATAATTGGGACCTCATGAGGCTGAGAAGCTTCTGTAAGGCAGGAGACACTGTAAAGAGAACAAAGCGACAGTCTACAGACTGGGAAAAGATCTTCACCAACCCTACGTCTGACAAAGGTCTAATATCCAAAATATATAAGGAACTCAAGAAATTAAATACCACCAAACCAAATAACCCAATCGAGAAATGGGGCATGGAACTTAACAGAGAATTCTCAACAGAGGAATATCAAATGGCTGAGAAACACTTAAAGAAATGCTCAACCTCCTTAGTCATCAGGGAAATGCAAATCAAAACAACTCTGAGATTCCATCTTACATCTATCAGAATGGCTAAGATCAAAAATTCAAGCGACACCACATGCTGGCGAGGATGTGGGGAGAGAGGAACACTCCTTCATTGCTGGTGGGAATGCAAACTAGTACAACCACTTTGGAAATCTATCTGGTGCTATCTCAGAAAAATGGGAATAGGGCTTCCTCAAGACCCAGCTATTCCATTCCTTGGAATATATCCAGAAGATGCTCCAGCACACAACAAGAAAATTTGCTCAACCATGTTCATAGCAGCCTTATTCATAATGGCCAGAACATGGAAACAGCCGAAGTGTCCCTCAATAGAAGAATGGATAAAGAAACTGTGGTACATATACACTATGGAATACTATTCAGCTATTAAAAACAAGGACTTCCCGAAATTTGTGGATAAATGTCTCTGAATATCTTACCTACTGCTGGATTACTTTCCCCTAGCTGGGCAACAAGCAATCTTAGCTAGTATAGAGTGGGGGGATGGGACTGAGAGGATAGGAGAGAGGGGACTGCAATTGGGATGTAAATTGATTAAATAAATAAACCAACAGAGGGAAAAAGATATGAAGAACATTGAAAAAAGAAACTAGAAATAGGAATATAGATAGATAGATGATAGATAGATAGATAGATAGATAGATAGATAGATAGATAGATAGATAGATAATAGGTGATTGATAGATTAAAAGAGAAAGGAGGAGAGAGAGAGAGAGAGAGAGAGAGAGAGAGAGAGAGAGAGAGAGAGAGAGAGAGAGATTCATTTTGGTTACAAATGTGTGCCTTCTTTCAGAATGTGCTGTGAAGCATTTCTGTAGGCTCCACTGATTCCCCAAAGGTAGCCAGAGACAAGTAGAATGATTGTAACCTGGAAACCAGAACAAGTTGAAGATTCATTCTCACCTTGTAACATCTGCATTTTGGGAAAAGAGAAGGCTAAGGAATGAGCTCATTCATTTGAAATATAAGGGACTCAGCCTCACTACCAGCCCTTCTATTATCACCTGTCTTTTTTTTTTTTTTTAAGGCAATGTAACTGAGCTCTGTTTGAAAAGAACTCAGGTGTTAGTCATAAAAGCTAAATTCTCATCTTCATTGCCTAGATCTCCAGTGATACACATATGAGAGTCAGTTTCAGTCTCTCCCAAAGCATACAGGACACAAATGTAAAACCATTGGAATATTTTAATTGGGTTTATCCTAGTGGATTTTCATTATCTTTCTTTTGGTATCTGCTGAAAGACACTTTGAACATTGCAGAGGACACTTGACTGAAACTGAGCCAGGTAATTTCACTTGAGTTATCTCTTAGCATTTTCTTATTTTACATAAATATCTGGAGAACACAGGTGACACAAATATTTAGTGTATCCTATCAAATTCATGGAAAGCAAGTAAAATAGCTTCTACTTTATTTAAAATAAAAAAATCTATTTATTAATAGGAGAAAAATTGTAGAATTAATAATGCCTCCAGGTGGACACACTTTTGAATGCAGCTTATAGTCACTTCTTACAATGAAAACAGTACCAGTAAGGGGGCAATACTTTAAAAAAATATATTAAAGACCTATAAATATACTGAATAAGTAAGAGAAAATAGAATGTTCTCTATTATCTAATTCTTCCATTTCCTCAGGCCATCAGCTCAAAGTGGTATTCATTATGGTATTGGGATCAAGGAATAGATCATCAAGTCTTAATCTAAAAAGTAAAGAAATTTAGAGTAGAGTAGAGTAGTTCCTTTAGTAGTTCTCCTTTAAAGGAGAACTTCCCATTATGCCAGATCACTCTGACAAGCCTCATATAGAATATATATATATATATATATATATATATATATATATATGCTGAGCCACAAGGCAATGTTCACAATTTCCATGTTCATAATTCCCACAGAGAGTAAAAGCTTCTAGGCCAGTCTATTCTAGTGACAGATTTCATTAGCTATTTATTTCAAAGAACTGTAAGATTGTCCTGAATTTATTTACCTGTCACAATATAGTCTCTTCTGTATGTACTATCCAACTTCTCAAATTTATCTCCTTAAATTAAGGCCTTATTATTAACCACCGCAGTAAATAGAATTAACAAGCTTATATCCAAACTTAATAGGTCCTAGAGATATGTGGTGTGAAACGCGCTCTGTAATATATACAGCCCCAAATCAATTAGCCAAAAGTGAAAAAAGAAAAAAAATCAGGACAAAGACATACATAGATGTTAAAGATTTGAGTTTGAGCATTATCATTTATTTTGTTTTTTAGCAGAGGATTCCTACGTGTCCTAATATTTAGGCGAGTCTTTGGGAATTGAGAAAGCCACAATTAGTAAAAGAGCCCATTTTTCTACAAGGAGCTCATTGTCATCGAAACATAGCAGATCTCTTGCAGAAAAACAAAACAGGAAAATAATAAAAAACAAATGAAGGGGAAGATAACATGATGCAAAAGCTTGTATTTGACTTTTGAAGATCTCAGACAGACAGTTATCCTGACCTCTAACAGGTGAGTTGAAAAGCTTTGCTCGGTATGGAGGAGATTATCAGCCTGCAGACCTTCCAAACTGCTGTTTCCTTTGTTTCCTTTTGACTGAACCATCAGGAAGTTTAAAATGGCTATAGAAAAAAAATATGAAGCCAAAACAGTGTCAGTGTCAGTTTACAGCTTCTTAAGAAACAAAATATGAGAGCACTTTAGTCTCAGTTGAAGAATTATGTATGGAGGGAGGGAGGGTAGGATCTCCTATCATAAACCAGTGGAAGCTCATAAAACAAAGCAGTGAAGAGTAAAGGAAAGACAAATAGGTATCAAAGTAGAAACAGAGAGTTGAAAATTTACATATACAGCGAATGAATTTGGTAATCTCAGAAACTTGAATAGTGTTCAGATCTGTATTGACAATTGGTAGGTAATAGCCTTGTTGACTCATGAGGAATTGACAGGCTCTATTTTCTGATAGCTCCAAGTCACAAAGAATTGCTTATCCCCAGCCTGACGATTCCCCTCCATCTGCAAAAAGCAATGTCTAGTATCGAAAATAACTCACCTTTCTCCTCATCAAACCACAAAACAGCAATAACTCCTTGGTAAACAATAGATATATTGATATAGAGGTAGATAGATAGATAGATAGATAGATAGATAGATGATATATGGCAATAGAAAGATATATAGACTATGATAGATATATGCTAGATATAGATATATGTGAACACAGACACACACACACATATACACCACACACACACACATATACCATACACACACATACACCACACGTACACACACACAATATCCCTGGCACCTCTAAATACACAACCTCCATTCCTACAAAAATGTTGTTGTCCTTCACTTTTTTAAATAATATTTTTTACTTTTTTACATATACATTTATATTATTATACATACATAAAATAAACTATATAGAACAAGAAGAACCACAAAACAATCAGGAATTATATTCATGTTATATTCATAATGTTTTGGCTATTTGTATTTGACAACCTTAAAGAAAACATTTCCCTATCTTGGTGGGTCTAAAAGTCTGAATGTAAATCAATATCTATCATATCTCCTATCTATCAACTTAAAACATCTATCTAGACCTAAAAATGATGATGAACATCAAAAAACCTCCTTATAGAGATGGCTTCAAAGGTGAAAAACCAGCCACTGGGCAAAATGTACTCATTTAAACCGCTGACAGAATTCTGCCTAAAAATAGGCAAGCATGGAGGCAGGCAGAGTTGACTGCCAATCTCTGACAAGACAGGATAAGCAAAGTCCTCAATAGTTCCTGCCTCACAAATATATCCGTCAGATATATTGGGGTAGAAGGCTGAAGATGATGCTACAATACTATAGAGAGTTTTGGGTGACAATTTAAGCAGCAAATTGTCTCTGTCAGTTTTTTCAATTTGGAAGCTGCTAACCTGCATTTCCTGTTTACTTAGGTAATTAATTTTATTCCTTCTCAAATCTCTGATGAGGTTGAAGACCAAATAGTTTAGTTTGACAATTAAGCTTAGTTGCCCTTCACTTTTAATTAAAAGAAAATCACTTCTGTTGAGGTCAGTTTTATGCCCTATTTGCTTTGTACTTCATCTCAGTCCATTCCCAATCTAACAGTAGTATCCACTATAAACAAAAGGAAAAAGATTTAAAATATAAAATATTTCCAATATACTGCACCATTTACACATTTCATTGGGGAACTAGTATATATTTAATCATATTTCTAGGAAGACTATTTTTGCTCTCTTAAATTATTCATTATTATAATGCCTCATATACACATACTTTTCTATCTTTGATCATTGACAATCAAACACCTTGGACTTATATCCCTGATTTTTTTCTGAGATTATCTGGGTAAGCATGTTGTTATGGGAATACATACCCACAAAGAACCAAACAGGCAATGTGAGAAATTAATTCACATTACTGCTTTACTTTATAATTACCAAACTAATACTTACCAAAAATTCATCAGGTTTGCACAATTCATAATGGCACTGAAAAGTCAGATAACAGTGTAAGACTATCTGAAATTACTCTTTGAGTCTCCTGACTATGAAGAGAATTTCCTGTGTTCATTAGGCTTGTCAATTGGAATAAACATTTGCATATATCAGTTAAAACATTTCTTTCCTACAAACCTTACTTTCTTGAAATTATTTGGCTTCCAAAACTAAGACATGATTTTAACAAACAAACAGAACTCAGCACACTTAAGTAAAACTTTACTGTAGTTTCCAACAATTCTATAGTTTCTATAGGTAAAGATTTCTATTATATTGTCATAACATAGGGTAGTAACTTGATTTTGTTAGATACATATATAAAAGGAAGAAATACATAATTGTATCATCACTCCTCTTCAGTATGAACGTATTAAGATCTTTTATCTATCCAAATCAATGTTTTTTAGAAGTCTTGCACCAGGTCTCTCCAGTAATAAAATATGCTTTTTAATGTTCCTGAGTAGCACTGGTTATAACTTTCTACAGACCTTTTCCTAATTGATGTACATCTTCATGTAGTTTTTGTTTGTATTTCAGTTACATCTTTTTCTATCTTAATTTCCAGGAATAAAATTTTAATGGTGGAGAATAAGAATTTATTTCCATCTTGAATGTGTTGAGGGAAGGGAAAGTTGAGAAGGAAGGAGTGAGGAAAGAAATACATGGTCTTATTGCTTAAGGACTTACAGCTGTTTGTGCTTGACCTGTTTGTGCTTGTAAAACAAAACATCAAAAGAAAAAATATTTTGTGACTTATAAAAACACAAAGTGTAAATTTCAATGTGAAAAATAAGTTACCATAGAAACTATAATGGCAGGATATAAAGTTTAATTTTTAAAAGCTCAATGATAATGCTACATGTTAAAGAGTAGACAAAAATCTAAACTTTCTCCCTTAAAATACCTTTTACATTCTAGAGAAATTATTTAAGACATATTATTTTAAAATCAATAATGCATTTTATGCTTGTGGACATCTCTGCTCACAAAATCTTCTCCCAATAATTAACTTTCTTCTGTCACTGGAAGAAGTAGTTGATTTGAGGGCTGCCTTTGAATGCCTTCTTCAACAGGCTCAGTATTCCATTTGAATATAGGTCATGAGCTAAGCAGTATAGAGACTAGAAAAATACACACTACCCAAATAGAACTTGACACATGTGCCACTTTGAAGTTTAGCTCCCAGTTATTCCACCAAGAAATCACAGACCTTCACACTAGTGGGTGACCATTATGGTAGTTACTGTGGACTAGACTTATAGTTCACATTAAGTATGGCAAGTCAACCTCAACAGGCTTAGGAATGTTTTAAATTTACTGTGGGTTTTAATGTATGGATAGATGATGAAAGAGAAGAATAATGACTGTTGCCTTACCAGCATTGTGATCATCCTTTTGTCATCTGGTGTTGTGGTGTTGTGGATGTGTGATATTTATTAAGCTCTGGAGTTTAAGATCAAACACCAATTTAGCCAGGTGTGATGGTGCACATTTTTAGTCCCAGCACTCAGCAAGGCAGAGACAAGTGGATTGCTATGAGTTTGAGGATGGTCTGTCTTACAAATAGAGTCCAGGATAGCCAAGGCTATCCAAGCCAAGGCTACAGAGAAACCTTGTCTCAAAAACAAAAACAAAACAACAAACAAACCTACAAACAAAAGAATCAGAGACAAATTTACCAAATTCTAGCTTTGAAATCTTATAAAACTGATCCTATCTGTCAAAAACTCAATGACACTACTCAGAAAATGTGGATTTAATAAATTATTGCATCCAACACATATTTTTGTGAAGGTTAAGTTTTAAAAGGACTACAAATTCTATTGAGCTTCACATAAAGTACAAATTATTAGCATCCATTCATTCTAAATAATATCTAGTATATTCATATTCACAAGGATTTCACTAAATTTTTAAGAGCTTAACAAATTTGGCATTAATTGTATACAGTTGCTTTTTCTTTAGTTAAGAAGTCCAAAGACAAGTTACTTAAGCTGAGCTTCCTATTCTACCATCCCTAGAATTCTTTATTTTCACAAAAAATAAGATACTGACCCCCCCAAGCTTCAAGATATTCATGTGGCAAACCAATATCTGTATTCCATGTAAAGGAGATTGTTTGAAAGCCACATGTGGTAGAAACATACATCAGAATTCTAACGAAAGTCACACTTGGAATGAAACATCTAAACCAATTAAAATATGTTACCTTATTAATAAGTAACAGTGTAAAAGAAGGACTATTTCATTTAAAGAGGGAACAGCTGGATACAGGTGAAGACAGAATGAGCCAGTGAATGAGAAGGAGCCAAAAGATTAGAACATACTGCCAAAGTTAGTATGAGGCCAAACAAACAAACAAAAATATCAGAAGCCAAGAGAAGCCAATTTAAATCAGTCAGCTTAGAGAGGAGTTTTGAGCCAGAACTGCTGGGTTGAACCAGCCAGCCAGAGTTTAGATAGAAGAAGAAAGGGTGAGCTTATTCAACAGTAAGTCTCAGTGGCTGAAAGCATTCTAGGCCCACATAAGATTGTATGGAGGCTAGAAGCTTCCAGGACTATGCCTAGGTTAGTAGACAGGGGCAGTAAGCCTTCCAAGATGACAGTTACATCTGATGAATAAAAATTACTTTTACATGTCAAAATGAACGAACAGGTGGATAGATGAAACACAGGTCCAGACTCCTGGACAGAGTAAGCAGACAGCAGTAGACTAGGTTCCATAAGCAGTAGTGACTGAGATAAGCCAAAATCCCTGAGATAGCAAAGCATTCTGTGCCTGTCATGCCTCCACTCATCCACCATGTAATGAGATGATGTGTTGGGTCATTGCCATCACAGTGCTGGGTACCTACCCCTTTCTGGGGTACAGAAGATGGAACTATGCCTTTCCCCTGGATAGATTTAGAGAAATTAACTTTTCATCTTCATCTCCAATAATAGTCCAGGTATCAGTCTGTATGCATGGGAAGTGAAGGACTGATAGGATGATCAGGTGTTTCCTTAGATGCACAGTCACATCATCCTCCAGATATAGTTAAAGGATGCGTGTGAAATGGAGTCTTGACAGGATAAAAACAAAACAAAACAAACAAAAACCACTATTTTCCATAATATAGAGTGATACAGAATGATTTCAGCAGTGGAGAACACAAATTCAGGTTGCCAATTCTGTATGTCAAGATCAAGTCTGGATAGGGAAAAACTGTCATGCAAAAATGAGGAAACTCATCCAATTAATTATGTACAGATCAGAAGGTTTCTGTAGGTCAGTAGTCTCAGGTTGAGGTCATCCAGTTTTTTTTTTTCTTTTTGTTTTTATGTGTGGGTTGAATTTTCTTAAATATTTATAAATTTTATTTACTTATTCATTTTACACCCCTATCACAACCTCCTCCCTCCTCTCCTCCCAGCCCTATCCTCCCATCCTCTTCCACTCTTTCCCTTCCACTACCGCTCAGAAAAGGGGAGCACCTTCCCATTCAGCCCTACCCAGCACATCAAGTCACATCTGGACTAGAGGCACCTTTTTCCTGTGAGGCCCAACAAGGCAGCCCAGCTACGGGAAAGTGATCCAAATCAGACAACAGAGTGACATGACAGAAACAGGCCTTGCTCTGATCGCTAGGGGGCCCTCGTAAAGACCAAGCTAACATCAACTACATGTTTGTAGGGGACCTTGTTCCAGTCTTTGCATGCTCTTTGGTTGGTGGTTCAGTCTCTGAGGCCCCATGGTCCTCCTTTAGTCGACTCTGCTGTTTCTCGTGTGGAGTTCTTGTCCCCTCCTGGTCCCTCTATCCTTCCTCTGACTCTTCCACAAGGCTGTCTGCATTCTGCCTAATGTTTGGCTGTGGGTCTCTGCACGTGTTTTGACGCACTGCTGGGTGGAGCCTCTCAGAGGACAGTTATGTTATGCTCCTATCTGCAAGTATAGCAGAGTATCATTAATAGTGTCTGGAGTTGGCTCTCTCCTATGAGACAGACCTCAAATTGGGTCAGTCATTGGCCCTTCTATGAATTTCTGCTCCATTTAATCCTTGCACACCTTGTGGGTATGGTAAATTTAAGGTCAAAGGTTGTGTGGGTAGGTTGGTGCCTCCCTCCCTCCACTGGAAGTACTACCTGGCTATAGAAGATGACACTTCAGTCTCCATATCTCCTGCTGCTGTGAGTCTCAGATAGAGTCATCCCCGCTTTTTTCATACACTGTCAACATCTTCACAAGAACCAGGGGAAGGTTTTGCAATTCCCTAAGCCTGACCCAGGGAAGGTTATGCAGATTCCCATGGGTCTAAGGCATTGGGGTCCTAGTTACTAATACATTTACTCACAACTTTATCTCTTCCTTATACATTCATTCAGGACTTCTTCCAGTCCCACACTTCCAGGTCTCTGTGAATATAACCACCCTTACTGCTTGCCTTAATATTCTAAGATTCTAGCTATCCACAGCCCCTATGTATGCAAATGAGTTCCATCTTGACCCTCATGTATGTGGCAGACTGTCCGTTATACTTAAAAAAAGAAACTCAGGGGTTGATTCTTTAAGCTTTATTTTCTTCAGAGAACTCACATGTTAAAGATTTGTCTTACATCTTGTAATCATAGTAAATAGGGACTGGAAAAAAAAATGCAGTCTGTTCTTCCAAGTTCAATCTTGCCCCTGTGGTAAAGCAGTCCATCTTGTTTGGGGGTTTTATGATGTTGGTGCTTGTCTCCTTACCATCCCCTTTCTGCAGTGCTGCAGGGGCTTTACATATGAAGGATATGGAGTAAAGTCTGGCATTCCTCTTGAGCCCATAGTGGATGATATCTACATTAAAGGTTATGTCACAACAGACAAATGATTAGCAGTCTGTGAGTAGATATCTCTGCATAAAAAGGGCACACATGTCTTTACCATATACTTAAACATTCCTACCACAACTGTCAGAGAGATGGAACATCTGCTTGCATTTCTGGGAATGTTTGCTTCAGTGAGACTAACAGGATGTTTAAAAAGCAAGACTATGAGACACCAGTGAATAGTCAGGACAGCAACAAGCATAATGAAGGGAAGTTAATACTTTAGAGTTAGAACAACTGTTGCATGATCCTCTTGGACAACTGCTTTGGTTGGATAGCCAGCCCTGTGTTAATTTGCACTGCCTAGACTGAGACACACAAGTTATTTCAGGCTAGGCATTTAGGGACACAATTCATCACCTTACAGTGTCCTGTTTATAGGAACCCCAAGAAGAATATTCTCAAGGTTTAGACTGAATACCAAGCATTTGCAGCTATCCTGAGCAATTGCTTTATATTGCATTAATGAGTGCAGAATGAAATTGGTGACCTCTGTCTTAGGTATAGTTTATAGCAACACCTCTTTTTGTTCTACTCTATGTTCCCTTTTAATCTGATTTGCTCATATGTCTATTTCATTTTACCTTCGAAGTTAAACACACAAGTGAGATAGAAATCTCATCTAGTTTGCTTTTTAACCAATCATTTTGCTGAATTTTCTTTTTAAATTGCTTTGTCATTTTGATGACTATAGTATTATGGCTTTTTTTACAGTAGTATTACAAAGATGCCCATGGAAGCATCAGCTTGTCCAGGACTTCTCAGTTTGTAAACAAAAACATGGTAGGGAAAAATCAAATATGAGAAGCAGACGCAGCAGGCTTGATTCAGACACTCTTATCACACACCCTTCATTAAAAATCTCACTTGACTAATTTTACTTTCAAATACCATGAACACTGTCACAAATCACTTACGGTTTCCAGAACAAAGAATCTGTTCTGAGGAATATACAATAATGATTTGGACACCCTCCTGAATTTTTATTTCCTTGGTATAGGATTTCTGACAAGCTATGCTTAATGGAGGAAAGACTTTCTAATAAAGCTGAAGTGCAACAATTGACTGCAGTGCAAATAGAATTTTCTAGTATGACCTATTTCAACTACATTTATTTTTCTTTTTCTGAAGATTGTGTATTGGCTATTAGATTTAAATGTGTAACATGGCCTTTATTACCTTTTTTTTTTTTCAGCAGATGCTTTATAAATTCCCTACTTTCTCTCTGGTTCTTCTGACCAGCTCAGTCATCTGGATGATAAATGATATCAGGCTGGTGTTAAAGTTTAACTGACTAACTGACAAGGAATCTCACTTTACTGCAATATTTATGAAAGCTTTTAAATGTATTGTTAAGAGAAAGTCTTTGCATGCAGTGCAATCAATATTTCTTAACTGGATGTAGAGAAATGAAGTCTTCAGATTTTTCTTTCTTTTTTACTTATTGTTACTACCATTTTTGACTGAGAAATTTAGTCTTAGTAAACAGGAATACCTTTCATGTTAAAAATGTTCTCCATGGGTTTTTACTGTTGTTAAAGTTGTGATGTTTCATGTTTTGACTTCTTTCTCCAACACCTTCTTTATGATACAAGGAAATACCAACAAGGACATTCAGGTCCAGAAAACTGAGTCAGAACAATTACCATTTTAACAACATAGTGCTTTGCTTTTCTATTAAGCCTGTAGAGCAATTAGCAATGTTTTATGACAGCTGTGAGAATTTCTGCTTGACCTCATCTGATTACAGTTCTGACACTTCAAAGAACAAACTGGTAAACAGTCTTGGCTTCAGAGGCCTTTCCAACATGTGCAGAATTGGCCTTTGAAAATGAAGAATCTTTGACAGAAATGGGCTCAGAGGAGTCCCAGGTTAGAGAACAAATGACCCAAGAAAAAAACTGTCTTGTTAGCACACAAGGGCAGCTGGTCAACACTTGAAAAAAACTAAAGATCTACCTTCTTCAAAACTGAGAAAGTTGAACCTTCTTATTTCTAGAAATAAATTGAGAGAATAACTCCCAGAGAAGGCTGGTTGGACAATTCAATTCTTTTCATTTTTGATGGGCAAAACATTCAGCCTCTCCCATGAGCTCTTTAGTAATTGCCCATGTTACACTAGGGAAGTGGACTCTAACATTGGTCTGCTCCCATCTACACTAAGGTGGAGAAGTTACCAAAAGAAGTACTGTGACAACAAACTAGGCATGACAAGTTTTATTGAGAGAGTCCCATCTTAAAAGACCTGCCTTACATCTTATAAGCATATTGAGACGGCAAGCAAATTTAGTCTTTAGTAGGAATTGTTATGACCAGAAAAGGAAATATATTTACTAAAAGACTTTTAAAAATAAAGTTTATCAGTCTCTGGACTATATGGTTTGGAATCCTTATGGATAAAAAAATAATCTTGAGATGGGATAACAATTGAGATGTAATATGAATAAATTAATAAAATACATTTTAAAAATAATAATCTTAAAACCAAAATCTTTGGGGTGATTTTTTATCAGGTTCCACAAGGAACATTATAAAACATCAATATCCAATATCTAACTATCATGAGGCATGCTGCACTAATTTGTTTCATATAAGTAGTAGTCAAAACATTAGCATTTGTAAATAGTTTTCCTATGTTTTGAATTTCTGCAAGACCAAAATTATTGATGACATAGCTTTACTTCCATTTGCAGAATAAAGCAATTTTGAAGTGGATATGGTAACGCCCAGGTGTAATCTTAGCACTCTAATTCTGAGGCCAAGGTCAAATTATATGTTGGAGCTAACCTAAGTTACACAGGTCAGAATGATCTATATAGCAAGATTGTCTCAAAGTTGTGATGATAATGACAATGGTAAAAATTATACAATTTTAATGAAACCAAAGGAAGAAGGAGACTGACAGTCAATCTCCTAGGGACTACCTCATCCCCAGCTTTGCCCAGAGTATACAGAACTTGTCATCCCACATGAGTCTCAGAAACTACTTAAAATTATTTTTGCTGTAGCTAAGACAACGTCCAGATAAAGTCATATTAAATAATATAAAACTATATCATGTGTTGGCTCTCTTCCTAAACAATTACACTTTATTATACAATCCAACTATCCTATACAAGAGGGGGAAAGGGTTAAAGGGAAACAATAATAAACCTTCCAGTATCTGATCCACAGGACAGATCCCCCTGTGTCTCTGGCCTACACGCTGGTCTGGCCTGTAGGCTGGTCTTCCCAAATTCACATGCAATCCTGTTCCAAAAACAGCAACCTTCTCCTCTCTTCTTCGCCTGCATCTCTCAGAGACTCTCTTGGGCATGCAATGGCCAATCTGGGTCAGGATCCCTACCCCCCATCGATGTTTGGATACCCTATGAGCATATACAGGGGGAAGAGGTCCCCCTCAGTCCCAGTCATAGGGGAAGGGAGTAAGGGGAAAATGGGAGGGAGGGAGAAATGGGAGGATACAAGGGATGGGACAACAATTGAGATGTAATATGAATAAATTAATAAAATATATTTTTTAAAAAAGAAAGAAAAAACACAATAGCCCAGTCAGAGTCCTAGGTGTGCTTCTTGAATTTCAGACCCAAGATGGCTCAGTCGCTCACAATGTATCTGCGGTGTTTCCAAGGGGGAAAGCCCGCCAAGACTGCTTTCACCTGGGACAAAGCTTACAATCCTTCCCACCACTATCTCCCTTGACAGAAATCTTAAAATTGAGGTCAGAACACTGACTTTAAGATAAACCACACAAAGCCCTAAGTGGAACTTCTCAATTTTTCCATTCATCTTTACCTGTTTCTATGAGGCATGAGGATCTTTGCTTAATGCTCGATGCAGGGAAATGAACCATGCCAAAATGGAGCTTGTTCCTGTTCATATCTTTCTCTTTATTGAAAACATTACTTCTTACTACTTGGTTAAATGATTATTAAAAAATAAACATGCACATTAAAATACAAGAAGGCTTCCCTTTTTTATTATCTGGAACAGCCACACAGCTAACCTGAAATTGACACTAAAACAATGAAAGATGGCTGTTATTACCATGCTTAGCTAATCATAATTCATCTTGTGAAAGAAGACATACTGATCAGAGCTAAGAAAAGAAAGGAGGAAATGATTTTTTCATAAGGAGTTAAATAGTATCTATAGATAGAGTAGCCTGAGAAATGGTTTAAAGGGATTTCACCCAGAGGAAGTCTTAAAAACTTTAGAAAAATGCATTTCCTAGGAATTAATAAATTGTTTTAAGAGGTCATGAAACTCAAATCTAGACCAGTACTTGTTGAACTTTTTCCACTTGTCATTCTTTTTATCTAATATATTATTATGGGGCCTTTAGATCTTTAGATATAAAAGGAGGTATGTAACTCAGCCATTTAATAATAAATATTTTTTTAAACTACCTTGGGGTGCCTATGGCTGGGAATTAGAGTAAAGGAGTGTTTGGCTAGCATGTGAGAAGCTTTGTCTTTGACTGCTATCCCAACAATCAAAAAGGAAAAGAAACTTCCTAAAAAACAGTAACATAATTTTATCATTTATTAAAGGTGCAAGGAAATTTTAATTGTAACTTTGATAAAATGTGGTATTTACTTATAGTAAATGATTTTCACTTAAGGACTTATAACTTTTTGACTGAACCCTCTCCCTTCCAAGCTCCTGCCCACAAATTCAGCCTGAAAGCACCCCAACAGTGAAAAATTCCACCCCATTTCCCACCTGACAACTCTGTCTGATTTCCACAGAGGAAGCCCAGACCCAGGGATACCAAGTAGAGGCCTGCTCCCTCCAAGAACCTGCCCTCTACCTTCCTTGAAAGCACCTCCAACAGCATAAAGCTGGAACCCATATCCTGTGCTCCATTCCATTCCTCACAACTCTTCCTGTTTTTCTGAGGCCCTGCTCATGCCAGAAAAGACCCTACACCAAGCCTTTGCATGCCATATTTGACTAAAACACACCCTTCAGTTTTAACCTACGCCCCATACCAAGGACTACATTTTCTAGTCCAAAACCTAGTCTGCTTTCCTGGAGGCCCACAAACAGATGGTATCCAGGTCATACTGGTACTAAGGACCCCAGAGGTAAAGTTAGCATCCCAAGCCCATGAGGACACTCAGCATACAAAAACCCCAGGAGAGATATCCTACTGGACTTGAAGACTAGCAGTCACCAGTACTCCAAGCCACTCAAGCTAGTAGATAGAAAGTAAACAAAAACCAAGGGGAAAACATCCAAGAATACCCATCCAACAAAGATAAACTCAGATATTAGCATCTAAAACTATACAAACAAACAAAAAATTCAGATGGCTAGTGGCCAGCATAAAAACACAATCAGTGAATGCCAAGGCAATATGGCACCACCAGAGCCCAGCTATTCTACTAAGGAAGCCAAGATATCCTTACGCAACTGAAGCACAAGAAAATTCCCTTAAATCTAACGATATGAAGACGATAGAGGCCTTTAAAGAAGAAATGAATAAATACAGGAAAATACAATCCAACAGGAAAAGGAAATGCATAAAACCATCAAAGACCTGAAAATGGAAATAGAAGCAATGAAGAAAACACAAATAGAGGGAATCCTGGAGATAGAAAACCTAGATAAGAGAACAGAGCTAAAGACACAAGCATCATATACAGAATAAAAGAGATAGAAGACAGGCTAACAGAATGGATGAAAAATCAGAATCCATCATTCTGCTGCACACAAGAAATATTCCTCAGCATCAAAGACAGGCATTACCTCAGAGTAATATATTTTACAAACAAACAAACTCAAGAAGAAGGCTGGAGTAGTCATTCAAATATCTAATAAAATAGACTTTCAATCAAAATTAATCAAAAGAGATGGAGAAGGACACTTTATACTAACCAAAGGAAAAATCTACAAAGATGACATCTCAATTCTCAACATCTGTGACCCAAATGCAAGGTCATCCACATTTATAAAAGAAACATTACTAAAGCTTAAGTTACACATTGAAGCCACACATTAATCAGGACACTTCAACACCCTGCTCTCAACAATGGGGAGGTCATCAGGATAAAAACTAAAAAGAAATAGTGAAATTAAACAGTGCTATGAAGCAAATGGAACTAATAGATATATATAGAAAAATTTACCCAAACACAAAAGAATGTACCTACCTTCTTCTCAGTACTTCTTGAACCTCCTCCAATATTGGCCATATACTTATACACATATGTGTCTACAGAGATTGAACTACTAACCAGAAAGCATACATGGGATGGACCTAGACCCTCAACATATATGTAACAATTGTGCAGCTCAGTCTTAATGTGAAACTCATAATGGCAGAAGCAAGAACCATAGTTGACTCTGTTGCCCACCTTTGGATTTCTTTCCCCTGAATGGGGTGCACTGCCTAGCAACAATAGGAGAAGATGCACTTAGTCCTACTACAACTTGATATGCCAAGGTAGGTTGATATCCATAGGATGCCTCCATTTTTCTGAGCCTTGTCTATGGAGAATGGGAGGACCTAGAGGATGGGAGGATGGCAGGGAGAGTGAGGTTAGAGGAAGAGACTTAGGGTGCAAAATTAATTAATTAATTAATTTAAAATATTGTCTGAATATTTCACATTTTAGGGATAGGGTATCTTAAACATTTTTCAGAAATAATCAATATTTTGAATGCATCATCATCAAAGTTGAACATACAAGTTTTCACAGATGAATGTTATAAAATAGCAGACATATGTTTAGAACCATTTTACAAATTGTTAGAAATTCTGTCCTAATTCCCATATGAATATTATTTAATTTCTTTTTATAGAACCAAAATCCATGACACAAACACAATTTTAAAATCAAAGGTATTTTAATTTAATACTTATAGAGTAAGCATCAAATATATAGTATTTTTAAGCAAAGATTTACAGACATCAAAAACCCACATACAGACTCATAGCCATGGTATTGTTTATCTTAACATCAGTGCAAAAGAGTGATCAGAAAATGATAAAAGTCTTTGCTTTCCATAATTAAACATAGATTACATAAGAGTAGACAACTTTTTATATATACAGCATTTTCACTGGGATTTATAATATACTGAAGTTTTGAAGCTGAATGAGTTTCAGGCAGTGTGGTATACTACTATTGTTGTGTGATGGAAGATGTTCATAGCAGCTTTATTTGTAATAGCCAGAATCTGAAAACAACCTAAATGTTCTTCAACTAAAAGTGGATAAAGAAACCGAGGTACATTTACACAATGGAATCATACTCAGCTATTAAAAAAAAAAACTTGAGATTTTCAGGCAAATGGATGGAACTAGAAAAGATCATCCTGAGTGAGGTAATGCAGGCTCAGAAAGATACATAATATACTCACTTATAAGTGGATATTAGCCACATAATACAGGATAGTCATACTACAATCCACAGACCTAAAGAAGCTAAATAACAAGGAGGACTGTAGGGAAGATGTTTAATTCTCATTTAGAAGTACAAATAGAATAGACACAGGAAATGGTTGAAGAGAAGGAACAAGATGGGAGTCTACCATAGAGGCCCTCTGAAAGACTCCACTCAGCATGGGATCAAAGCTGATGCTCAGTAAGATTCACAGCCAAACTTTGGAGTGGAGCTCAGGGAGTCTTATGGAATAGTTTGGGGATAGAAGGACCTGGAGGGGTCAAGACCTCCACAAGAAGACCAACGGAGCCAACAAATTCAGGTGGTAGAGGGGGTTGCTGCAGAGAATGATGCACCAGGCAAGGACCGTGTATGGTGAGGACCTGGACACCTGGCTCAGAGGTAGTTGACAGGAAGAACAGTCTCCTTGCCAGTCCCATAATACAATGAGTAGGCACTACCTCTGACATGGATGCTGACCCCCTTTGTTGATCATTTCCCCCTGGCAAGGCAACTTTTTCAAGCCACAGAGGGAGAGGATGCAGGCAGTCCAGGTGAGACTTGATAGGCTAAGGTTAGATGATGAGGAGGAGGGCTCTCCTTTCTGAGGACTAGGTGACAGTGATAGGGAAACGGGGGATGAGGAAGGGAGGGTGGGACTGGGAGGACACAAGGGAGGGGACTAATTGAAAAAGTATAGACTTTATATTTTTTAAAGTGTATGCTAGAGCAGAGTCACAACACAATCACCTGTTTACAAAAAAACAGAAAATTCTTGGATTAAAGGTGTGTGCTAGGGCCACAACTAGAAACGAGGTTTTTTTCAGTACATTATATTTTTTCAAAACTTTTATCTCCTTTGTTAGATGGAACTATTGCTCTTGATTCTCTCCTTCACAGAAAGCCCTATTTGTTATTCATTTCTTCTTCAGAACACTGCAAGGGGAGATAATATGTATTTGGAAATTTAATAAATCTAGCTCATGTGATAGTGTTGTATGATCTAGATATGCTCCCTGGTTTATAAATACAAATAACACTTATCTGAAAATAATGTACTTAAGAAGTATATGTTAAACATATGAATTATGTGTCATCTACTTGGACTAAAATGTTTGCTGTTCTCCAGCTAATTTTGATCTATATCTATGAAACATAAGAAACACTTACTGAGTGTTTATGGCTTTCAATCATTATGCTAAATGCTTACTACTAATTTTACCATGCAATGTTCATTAGAATTTGGTGTGTAGGTATTACGAGCACCAAAGGGCCTATGTAACTAAATAATCTCACAATAAGGATTCTATAATAGATCTCTTGGTGTATAACTTCAGTATGTAGATCTCCATAGCAAAGACAAGCTGGGCAAAAGATTTTATCTTCTTTTGTTTTGTAGTATTTAAATTTCATCTCAATACATGCTGAACCATTTTCCTATCTCCTTTAGAAATGTAGACTTATTCATGATTCATTTCAGAGATTGCTGTTTTTTTCTCCAGTGTTAGGGATGGAACCTAGGAATTTCTGTATGTTAGGTAAGCTGATTACTTAATACTCAGATCCACCAAGAAGACAAGGCATCCTCCATATTCCCTTTCAATTTCTATCATCTAGAGCCAGAGAATGAACAGATAGATTGCAGAGAATGGCAAAACCAGTCCAGATCGCAAATTTTTCACGTGGAATAGAGCTCTTTTCTGACCTCCATGTTTAAGCTTCTGTAACACAGCAATTTATCATACTTCACTGAAGAAAATCATAATGACTTTGACTGTCAATATTCTTATAATTTCTGGCATCATTGTTGCATGCACAACAACACTATTAACCAGACAACTGTGTGTCTTTTACTATGTTTTCATTTTGAAAGCCTTTTTCTATGCTCTCCCTCCTTGGGCCATTTTTGCAGGTCCTTCTAGGATATAGTGGTCCAGTGTCTTGTCTTTTCTTCATGTAGTTTTTCCCCTATTAATTCAGTGTCACTCTCCTTTTTTCCCTTCTACTTGACTCCACCCCATTCATACCCCAAAACATCATCCCATTCCTTAATATAATTTATTTGTTCTCATTATATTATAAGACTCACATATACATGGCATGCATCTTCATGATAATGTACCCTTAATCCTGTTGTCTTTAGTACTCACAATTCCAGTGGGGAGAGAAAAATGTGAAAGAAAAGTAAATAAATAGCCCCAAATAATACAATAGCCAAAAGAGAAAAATCAACCATGCTTTACAAATTAACTTTCTACTCAAGAAGGAATGCAGTAAAGATTGTTAAAATACATGCCCAGAACCTTCTCAAAAAGAGAAAAAGACCTACTAAATAGGATATAGAGTTCATGAAATCCAAGTAGTAAAAAATAGAATTTCTAATCTCATATATACAGTTCACAGAACTAAAGACATATTAACAGTATGTGTACAGAATATTTCCAATAGAAAATAGTGATACATGCATATTATCTTGAGCTTTATCATGGGTGTCCATATTCTCTCATAGAGGAGGTACAACTCACTGGGTTTAGAGATCATCTTTACAGGAAGTTGCTTTGCCACCATAATTCAACACAAGTGCCTACCTCAGAGCAGCACAAACACATTGATCAGGTTTGTTCATTTAAGGTGAAAGAAATATGTTATTTTATTCTTTTTAATTTTTCTTTAAATAATATTTTATATTAATATAGTTAAAGTTTCTGGGAAAACTTGAAACCTGTGCTTTTACTCACTGTTTCAAACATTCTTGATGCACCTATTGAGTTCTGATACATGTGAGAATTCATGTTATAAATCCTATTATAATTTTATATGATTGAGTCTATTCAGTCTACTTCTGAAACTACATGTAGGTTATCTACGATTATATTGGTTAAAAACATGTGGATCTAATGGCATCTCCTCTCAATAAAAGACACACGAAGGGTAAAGGGCCATTTGGACACAGCCTAGAAAAAAATTAAATAAACTAGAAAGAGAAAAGAATGTCATGACATCCTAATAGCATCATCATCTTCCACTTTAGCAATTGGTAACATAAAGTATTGAGTAGTCAGCTTCCTTAGATTAGAATTCCACTCTCTTCCTGATACTTTAGCGTCATGGGCAGATTACTTCTCAGGGATGAGTTTCTTTGTTTGGGAAGCAGTGGTAATGGTAATGATGCACAGCCATAGTCTGTGGTGTGCAGGAGAAAGTTAAAAGCATGCAACAGCTAAAGAAGTACATGTAAATGATTGTTGCTCATATTCAATTGGACTTGGCCCTCTTTCAACTGAAAGTATTCCATCTGACCAGCCAAGGGATAACACTGTGTATGTGTGGCAATGCCACATTTTCTTGTCTAGTGATAGAAACATGTGTGAGTCACTAATGACGAAATAGTGAGGTTTTGGTCTCAAATGGTAGCATGTAGAAGAAAATGCCAGTCTTTTTTCACCTTGTTCCGGATTACTTTCCTTACTTGCCTTTAACAAGGCCGAATCATTCAATTTTTGCTTAGAGTCCAGGATAATCTTGATGTCTTTGATATAAATACAATTTTCCTGAATCAGAAATATGAGATTTCCATGCTTAGAAACAAAGGATATCAGTTGAAGCATCATGCTACTCTCTATGATGAAATAGCAATATTGACACAGAGGACTAATCTGGGATGACCACTATTTATCATCATCTACATCTCAACACAAGAAAAAGCAAACTAGTTTCTACCACTGTATGTTTTAAAGACAGTGGTGGTAGATCTCCTAATAGTAAACAAAGGATTGTATATGGACAAGTAACCACAAAGGGCAAAACTCTATCTCTTCCCAAGCAATGTTTGCAAAGCCTCATTGAATATGCTAATAGATGGTTTGTGCAAAAACAATTTGTAGAGTCACTAAAAAATGGTGCATCCTTGGTGAGAAGAGTCAACACTGAAGTAGTAACAAATGAGTTCTAGAATGGCTACAAGAAAATACAACTATTTCCATTTATGTAAACTAAAACAGATCATCTATGCTTGTTTATAATATTAAAGCACCATGGATTTAGAAACCAAACATAGATGCTATTATTTATATTCCTTAGAAATTCAATCCAAGAGGATACAAGAGCGAATACCTAGGGTTCAAGAGAACAAGTTAAGAATATACTAAAGCTGTGAGAAGTTTCAAACAAAATTTAAAATTCTGCTGGATTACCCACAAGAATTGGTAGGAAGGCTCTGTTGCTGAAGACAACACATACTTGTGTCACACAATATGGAGAAACAAAATTGGCACTGACTAGGAAGCTTCCTCCCTGTTGTTGGCTTTCACAGTACCAGAATGTGCTATGCAAGCTGCTGGGTGCCAACAGGAGTAACCGACAGTCTTGTATTAACTCTGATTTTTGTGAGTCATAATAGCATATTGCATGGCAGGGTATGCCCACAGACGCAAGAAGATGGAAAATTTTCAGTGTGAACCCTGATGTCAATACCTTCCCCTATGTCAACATCCTTAATGCGTTGTAGCAATCCCTTGTCCCTTTTTTTCTTACCATCCATTCCATCCTCCAGCAACATGTTGGGTTTTCATGAAACAAAAACTTTATTATCATTTTCAATGACTTTAAATCTTCTAATAAATTTCCCTTTTCTTCAGTATAAAGTCTCACAGTTTAAGTGATACTTGCTTAAATGCTGAAAAGTCTAAATCCAGGATAAAAATAGTTGGTTAGCAACCTAGAAGGGCTGACGGTGTCTGCTCTGGGTCAACTACAGTTATTAGGTGTTTGTTGTTGGGTTGTTTGTTTATTTGATGTTATTGTTGTCTAACTAATTGGCAAAACAGAGTCATCTGGGACAAATGAACCTCAACTCAGAAAATGCCTCCGGCAGATCACTATGGCTGTAATCTCTGGATCATAATATCACTGCCACAACACTAGCCATTCACAGCACCTGTGATACAAAGCCTTCTGCACCATGCTTGCCAGCAGGCACCATTAAAATTAGTAGGAAGAAGAGCTTCATTGCTCCCATACTTTCCAATTCTTTTAGGAGACCGTGCCTTGTGGATATTATTAAATATCTGAAAGAGTCAAAAGGGTTCAAGTTTCAGTTTTCAACTTGTAAAGGAAGGCTCAGTAAAAAGATATACGTATGTGTGTATATGTATGTATATATATTCAAGTTGCATATATATTCAAGTTACACACACACACACACACACACACACACACACACACACATATATATATGATATAAATATACACTCACACACAAGATATCAGCTACTTTTTCCAGGCTTCTCCACCATTTTTTTCTTTCTGTTTAGTCTGATTATGACTTGTATTTGTCCAAGTGATTGAGAGACTAGAGTTCCTCTACTTATGCTTACATTATCACTGAGAAACCCAATCCTTAGTTTCTAGTCTATAGAGCTTGAATTCTTTCTTAAAGATCCACTTCATGCACCACCTTCTCTGGAATCCCCAGTCAGAAGTAATCACTTCCCTCTTTCTATCTTGTTTAATCATTTATTGTATGCTACTGACAGTAATCCAATTCATCTTCTATTTTAGTGTTGGCAACTCCTACCCTGAAAATACGCTTAGATGTTCACAATGAAAACATTTTCTTGTTCCTTTCATATCTTTTTCTGTCTGACTCAGCTCTGACATATACAAGCATGGGCTGACAAAAATGAATCTGTTAAGCAGCACTAAAATTTTCCTTGTACAGAGTTGTTCATAAAGTAAGGTAGACCCATATGCATTAGTTTCTAAACAGGTTATAAATGTTCAAACCATCGCATAGAATGAAGTAATTACAGAGCAGACAAGACTGTTGGCATCTTATAAGGGGATATTGTAAAGCATAAAATCTTCCCCTTGTCTCCTTTCTTAGAGGAAGCTAGAATATGGAAATTTGTTGGATTTTTAATGTTTAGTTTGCTATTTATATATCTCCCTCTTGTGATAATTAGAGAGACTTCATTTTCTTTTACGAGACTCAGAATTTAATAGAAATAAAATCCACTTCACTTTTTAATAAAACCTACAACATTCATTTGATTTGAAGTATATTTCCCACCAAGATTTGGCTGTATCCCTTTAAGACATTAGTCATGAATATAGATAAAAGATATATATATATTTAAATTTCTGATGGTTTCTTTCACCTCAGTGGCATCTGTTTCTTGTCTTTTTCTTTCTTTATCAGTAAAAACAGATATTTTAATAAAGATGCAGGGCAGATGTCAAATATTTTAAGGCATGAAGATTCTTTCATAGAACAGTTTTTCTTGCAGAATATAAGATGCCTTAATTACTCCCTTTGAAAACTGCACTATCTAGGCTGACTAGGATATTGGATTTGCCTTTATTGATGGCTTTTGAAAATTATCACAGAGCAATATTTTGGCTTTTCCTTGAGGAAGGCTATTTCTTCTGCTCTCCTTATGTTTTTCATAGTCATGAATGATTGTACATTAACCTCTGCCAATCCAGGATCTCTTTTGCTCTGAATTTACCGACTGTATTTAAGGTTTATATATTTTTTTCTGATAAATGGAGGGACTTTTGAGTCCCAGAAATGAAATAAGCCAATATATTTGTCCTCAAATGACTTATAATCTAATATAGACTGTAAGTTTTGTGTGTAATAATTTCAATATTGAGAAAGAAATAGACAAAGGCAAATTTTAATGGTTCTTTATTGATTGTTTGTTTGTTTTTGTCTATAGGTATTTTTCCCTCCGTGTATGTCTGTATATCATATGTGTGCCTTTGTCCTCAGAGTTCAGACATTCCAGACTTCCTGATGGAAGCTACCATGTAGCTTCTCGGAATCGAACCATCATCCTTTAGAAGACTAGTTAGTGCTCTTAACTGCTAAATAATCTCTCCAGCTAAAAATTAGTGGATCTTACTATAAATAAAAAGAGATTATATAAAATTATTTTTATAATTTTTATCTTTTATGTTCTAAAGTATAAAATACAGAATATTTATTAAAATGATAACATTTTAAAGAAATACTAAACCAAATGAATTATATGTAACTATTTCCCCATCTTTTGTTAGTCTTTTTATACTTTTTCCAGAGATAATTATATTATCTCCCTTATTCATTTTTCTCTCACTGAATCTTCCTCTAAGACTTTGAAAAGAATTATTGTTACATATGCATATATATTCATAAATATCTAAATATAACTTTCTCAGTCCACACAAAATTACTTATATAAATGTATTCAGGGCTGACCACTTGTTGTGGTATAACCATTTGGGGAGCTCTTTCTTGAGAAAGACTTCAGATCTCAGTATTCTTTAGATGCTTGGAGTTCCTTATCCAGGGTTAAGCCATCCTGAGCTTTCAGCCTTACATGTTAGCATGTCTACTCGTGCTGTCTTTGATCTTCTCATGTTTAGGGAGTAGTGTTGCTCATACTTCATGGGAGTAGTTTCTCTGATATTCCCAGGAGACACAATCTTAACAGCAAGTTTCCTTTTCCCCTGGCAATTACACTCCTCCCTACCACTCTCCCACAGTGATCTCTGAGCCTTGGGTGTAGGAGTTGGGTTGCAGATGTATCAGTTATGGCAGAAACCAGCCATGGGATAGAGCTGACCACTGTCACTCTTAATGACACTCTGCTATGCTTGCAGACAGGAGACCAGAATAACTCTCTCCTAAGAGGCTCCATTGGGCAGTTGATGGAGACAAATGCAGAGACCCAAGGCCAAGCAATGGGAGTAATGTAGAAGAGTGGGAGGAATGAACAAGGGAGGCAGAGGGGTCAAGAACACCACAAGAAGATTTACAGAGAAAGCTAACCTGAACCTATGGGGGCTCACAGAGACTGAACCAAAGTGCTTACATGGACTGAACCATACCCCCTATACATATGTATCAAATGTGCAGCTTGGTTATCATGTAGGTCCCATCACAAGCAGAGTAGGGGCTGTGTCTGAATCTGTTACCTACCTCTGGGTCAATTTCTCCTAACTGGGCTACCTTGTTGCTCCCTGGTGGGAGATGATGTTCTTAGTCCTGGAGTAGCTTCAGATACCAGGGAGGATTGGTACCAACTTGGGGCCTCCCCTTCTCTGGGAGTAAGGAGAGGGGGAAATGCAATGAAGGAGGTGTGGGAGGGAGACTGAGTGGAGAAGGGGGAGTGGGATGAGACTGGGAAGTAAAATAACTAACTATATAAATGGAGGAAAAAAATTAAAAAGAAAGGGGAAAATTATAACACCATGGTGTGATGGCTAATCTTGACTTCCATAATTTCTATGGAAGCAAATGCCCAGACAGTTCTGTCTATATTAAGTTAGTTGAGGTGGGATGACCCACTTTAAATTTAGGTAGTACCATTCAGTGATTTACGGTTCTAGACTGACTGAAAAGGAGAAAGAGACCCAAAGAGATGCATTCATTCCTTTTTGTTTCCTCCCCAACTGCAGATGTCAAGTTATCAGCTGAGTTGAATCCATAATCCATATGCTCTTTATTTGTCTGGATGAAGGACTCTACCCATGAATTCAAACCTTGCTTTTGTCAGTCATTTTTTTCCCAGTAAAAAAGTTGCTAATACATACACTATTAAAACAGAGAGAGACTGAACTCAGTAACTCTGCATTTTTTGTAGTTTCCCTAATGATTTCTGTCAGTCACAAAAGGAGTTTCTTTGATGTGGCATGAGAACTATATGTATCTATGGGTATAAAAATAAATATTTAGAATGCAGTTAGGGGTTATACTTGTCTAGTAATGGAGTGGTGTGTAAGTTCTTTTCCAAGATTCAGCAGGCCCAAATTTGGACTAGGTTTCCAGGTACAGTTTCCCTCTTACTGAGTGCACCTTAAGTTCAAATAAAGAGCTTTGGTTACCACTAAGGTGTGTATACACACCAATACTTTACCTTTAAGTTTATCATAACACTCTAGTTGTTGTTGTTATACACAGACATCATAGATGTAGCCTATTTGTTGGTTCCCTGCTTGGGAAGCTTGTATGGCAAGTTCTGGTACCCTGAAAGCTAGCCCTCCAGAAGGGCACTCCCCATCAGATCCAGCTCAGGTCTGGTGTCCCAAGTGCATGGTATCTTGTGGAATAAGAGAGACAAAGACAACAATGATTATCTGTAATGTCTGAGAGTCTCTTGGACAATCCTGAACAACAACTCAAAGTAAGGCACTGAATGCGTGGTGTTGAGAATTTTGTTGGCTAGTTTGCAAAGATGGTTCTTGGTGGGACACTGGCAGCATTGTCAGGCCAGATGGGAAAAAGCCACTTAAACAATGTAAGAATATGCATACACAGACTTATATGTAATGTGAATTAATTGTTAGTGATTGAATCATGCTCATATCAATTGCTAGTCTACTTTTATCACAATAATATGCATCTTAGATGCAACAGTTAGTTAAATATGACTCTATAGAAAGATAAGGTAGGATAGTTAGATAAGGCCTTCAAAAAACCTCAGAGACATATAGAATATGGCATGTAAAATGTTTTTATTATTTTGAAGATTCACTGATAATAAGACAGGTTAACTCCTGGAAACACCCATACTACCTCAAAGAGGATGATAAGCATCAAAGAACCTCCTTATAGGGATGACTTCAAATGAGGCAAACAAGCCACTGGGCAAAATGTCCTCATTTCTACCACAGACAGAATACTGCATAAAAAAGAGCAACTTTGGATGCAGGCAGAGTCAGTGGCCAAACTCTGTAGCAAATCCTCAACAGTTCCTCTCATACAGATATGTCTGTCAGATATATTGGGTCAGAAGGTTGAAGAATACTCTCCAACGTTATAGAGAGTTTTCGGTGATTAATCAGGTAGCAAACTGTCTGTCATCCTCTCATTGGGAAAGCTACTAACCTGCACTCATGAGGTAATCAAATTTATTCTATCTCAAGTATTATAAGTACTATACAGTCTTGCTGTTATTTTGCCCTCGTCACTCTTCCTTCTGTATTTATTTCACTCTCCTAAAATATAAAGCCCCCATCTTTTCATTCCTCTCTAGATCACTTGTGTACCCTATACTTCCCTTGTTATTGCTCCTCTCTCCCCCTTACAATACTACTTTCTTATATTAATTTTTTGCAGCTACTCCAGGTTTTTTCTGATGAGATCTGGGCACATAGACTTCTTTTATTTGTTATGTGTGCAACACTGACAGAGCAGGTTGGGGCAGAAGACAAGATATGTGGATGAGTTTGCCCTAGAAAGAAAAGATTTCAGTCAAGTGAAGTTATGTGGACAGAGGATCCTGAGTGAGTGTGCAGGAAATGCATGCTGCTACAAACATGGGGTTTAGGAGTATACCTCAGAGCAGGAAGGATCATTTGGACTCACTCATCTAGACCTTGAAGAAAGATGTGTAGGATCTGGATGGGTGGAGAGATTAGATGTGATGTGGGAGGCACCTGTAGTCAATTGCAGACAAGTCAGGTTCTGGAAGAAGCCTAGAGGTTGGATGTGGCACAGACAGATGTAGTTAGACCAAGCCACAGCACTGGATCTGGGATCTGTGCTACATCTGCGGACTTGAAAAAGAAGCATAGAGGGAGGATCAGGAAGACTCACCCATCTAACCTCTGTAGAAATATCTTGCATTGCAAGATATCCTAAAACATTTTTTACTATTTTGAGATTCCATAAGAGTTTTTTTTTAAAGATCATTCAAAGTGCCTTAGGTCAAACCTTTAGTTAAAGATCTATAAATTCTCATCTAGAGTCCCATTAGCATGTCCTTCTTCCCTCTGTCCCAGTTTCCTGGTAATTGAAGGCTTTCGTGGGACATGCCCCTTGGGCTAATATGCAGACCCAGATCTAGCCAATGGTCAGAACATTCTCCACAGTTGAGTAGAGAGTGGAATATGACTTTCTCATATACTCTGGTGCCTCACATTTGACTATGTCCCATGGAGGGGGAGACCTGGTAGCACTCAGAAGAAGAACAGCAGGTTACCAAGAAGAGACTTGATACCCTATGAGCATATACAGGGGAAGGTAATCCCCCTCAGGAACAGTCATAGGAGAGGGGAATAAGGGGGAAATTGGAGGGAGGGAAGAATGGGAGGATACAAGGGATGGGATAGCCATTGAGATGTAACAAGAATAAATTAATTTTAAAAAGGATCTATAAATTAAGATTTCAAGTCCTTGTTTCTCCCACAGACAGAATTCTGCCTAAAAATGGGCGAGCTTAGATGCAGGCAGAGTTGATAGCCAAACTCTGCCAAGACAGGGTAAGCAAGTCCTCAATAGTTCCTACCTCATGAATAAATATGACAGAGATATTGGGCTAGAAGGCTGAAGATGAGTCTTCAATGTTGTAGAGAGTTCTGGGTGATTGTTCAGGCAGTAGACTGTCTCAGTCATTTTTTTTTCATTTTGGAAGCTGCCAACCTGTGCTACCATTTCACTCAGGCATTTAAGGTTTATTCCTTCTCAAGACTCTGGGGGTGGGGGTGTTGAAGATCAGATAGTTTAGTTTTACAATCAAGTTTTTAGTTGGTTATAGGATAAGATCTTTTTAGATCAAGAAAAAAGATTTCAGTTAATAGAGAAGATATATGATAGATATTGAATTTCATTCAGAAATTTAGACCCAAGAAAACAGGAAAGATGTTTACTTCAAGTTTGACAAATACAAATAGCCAAATCCCTATGAATGTAACATTTATATAACTCATGATTGTCTCATTGTTCTCCCTGCTGTATGAAGTTTGTTTTATTCATACATAATAAAATAAATGTATATGTTAAAAAAGGAAAAGGATAAAACTACCATTTTATAAGTGACAGAATAGAGATCAAGATGGCACTGCAAAGGGACCGACCAGTTGATTCATGAACAATTTCAGGAAATAGGACTGAATTCTCCAATACCTAGAATAGGTAATGTAAATTAATAATGCAATATAGGTTCAGCTGAAGATTGTATGTGAAAACCATGGTCATTCAGATAGGACTTGTTACATATATATCACTTCTCAGTTGCAGTGAATATACAGAAGAGCAAGACTGTCATTTCTCAAAGGTGTCATAAATTTCTATTTTTATTTTCAATGGGAATTAGTCAAAGATAATTTAAAGTACTATGCAAATACATAGAGCTGAAAAATCAAACATGGGTATCTGACATCTAGACTCTTTCAGGCTTTATATTTGGTACTGTAGCACACAAAATATTGTAAACATTTCTACAATTTCAACAAAGGTTATGTCAAAATTAGATGGTCCACTGTGACCCAACTCTTAAAATGCAATGAAAGCAGAAAGGATAGACATTTCTAAAGGATTGTACAAAGTTTCCAAGGGAAAGTAACATATGAGTCTGATGTGGAATCAATATGCATTTTCCAGGTATGTGAAGCGGGACAAGCAAATAGAAGAGAGTCTGTAAAGGGAAAAACATAACAGCGTCCCCAGAAAAACTAGAAACTACCAGTACAGGTGACTTCTTTGACTATGTTTAGTGAATTTTCTTCAAGATTGAACACAAAAGAGCCTTTTAAAATTATCTTTGACAAAGGTCTAATATCCAAACTATGTAAAGAATTCAAGAAATTAAACACCAGCAAACCAAATAATCCAATTGAGAAATGGGGCTCAGAACTAAACAGAGAATTCTAAACAGAGAAATATCAAATGGCTGAGAAACACTTAAAGAAATGCTCAAACGTCTTTAATCATCAGAGAAATGCAAATCAAAACAACTCTGAGATTCCATCTTACTCCCATCAGAATGGCCAAGATCAAAAATTCAAGCGACACCACATGCTGGTGAGTATGTGGAAAAAGAGGAACACTCATTCATTCCTGATGAGAATGCAGACTAGTGCAGCCACTTTGGAAATCTATCTGGTGCTATCTTACAAAACTGTGAATAGGGCTTCTTCAAGACTGAGCTATTCCACTCCTTGGAATATACCCAGAAGACGCGCCAGCATACAACAGCGACATATGCTCAACCATGTTCATAGCAGTCTTATTCATAATAGCCAGAACATGGAAACAGCCTAAATGTCCCTCCATAGAAGAATGGATAAAGAAACTGTGGTACATTCACACTGTGGAATACTACTCAGCTATGAAAACAAGGAATTTCTGAAATTTGTGGACAAATGGATTGAACTAGAAATGATCATAATGAGTGAGCTAACCCAGAAGCAGAGAGACTCAAATAGTATATACTCACTTATATCTGGACACTAGGCCAAGGGGCATGTCTCATGAAAGTCTTCACTTACCAGGAAAGTGGGATAGAGGTGAGGACATCCTAAGGTGAGAGAAATATAGGAGATAGGAAAATAGATGGATCTAGAGGGTCCTAGAAACCTACAAAAAGAACACTATGATGGGCAGATCTGGGCCCAGGGGTTCTGCTCGATCTATGGAACCAACCAAGGACAATATGTGCAGTCATCAACAAACCCCTACCCAGACCTAGCCAAATGACAGGATATTCTCCACAGTTAAGTGGAGACTGGAGACTGGCTTTCACACAAATTCTGGTACCCCATATTTGGCCATGTCCCCTTGACGGGGAGACACAATGGCGCTCGGAGGAAGGATAGCAGACTACCAAGAATAAACTTGATACCCTAGCATCATATTCAAGGGGAGGAGCCCCCCATCAGTCACAATCATAGGGAAGGGGAATAGGGTGAAAGCAGGAGGGAGGGAGGAATGGAAAGATGCATGGGATGGGATAGCAATTGAGATGTAATATGAATGATTTTATTTTTCAATTAAAAAATTATCTTTGACAAACTATGATGTACAAGGATATGGTATATATTAACATTAAATCATTATTTATCAGTAAGAAATATAACTTTTACAAAGTCTTGATTCACTTAGGCAGATCATGCTGTAGCAATACTCTTAGCTTAAGATGAAAATAAAATGAAATCCTCAGGAGAACTTTTGAAAGTCAAACATGGCTATATTAGATTTTGTTCATTTGTTTGTTTTTTGTTCATTTTTCTGTGATAAAAATCATAACCAAAAGAGTCTTAAGGAAGAAAGGCTTTGTTTCCACTAACATTTCCAATAACAAGTCACCACTGAGGGAAGTCATGGCACAACCATAGAGCAGAAATCAGAGAGAGAGAGAGAGAGAGAGAGAGAGAGAGAGAGAGAGAGAGAGAGAGAGAGAGAGAGAGAGAGAGATTGCTTCTTGCTTGACCACCAGCTCTTGCTCAGCTTAGTGACCTTACACAGTCTAAGTTCACCTTTTCATAGCTAGTGCGACCTACAGTGACCAGAATCATCTATATCGATAAATAACCAAGAAAATTACTCTAAGACATATCCAGAGACCAATCTGACCTTGGCAATTCTTCTATTTAGATTTTTCTCTACCCAGGTGACTGTAGGATTTGGTTATATTGGCAAGAAAAAACAATCAGCTCAGTATCTAAACTTCAACTATCTATGGGCAATGAATTCTAGTAATAAAAAATCATGTCTGTGTTATTCTTCTCCATTTATACGTTTGTTCTTTTTGTTTATGTTCTCTCACCCAATTGTCTCTATCAAAAAAGAAGTCATTAGAAAAGAACATGGCAACTGGTTGTCCAGAGTCAAATAGTCAGCTCCAAAGAAATAAATACAAGTTCCATTACACAGAACTGAACAGCATATATTTAGAAATACATATGTATATTCATATACTTATATACATGCAATAGGAGTGTAAAAGGACATCATGAATTTGAAGGAGGGCAGTGAGGGATATATTGAAGGTTTTAGAGAAAAGGAAGGGAAAGGTAAATGTAATTATATTATAATCTCATAAAAACTTATTTTAAATATCAGCACACACATCTATTTGGCCACACATTAGTAACATTTCGGTGCCTAACAGATCCTGTTATGAACAAACATTTCTGAAAACATAGATATTATATTTTATTTTACCAGTGTTGTGGATAGACTGGATAAGTAAAATATGTCAAATTCAAGAAGACTGATGCTTCAGACTGCTTTGCCTGTAGAGGGCATTGAATCATAACCCTGTTTTCATAAAGGCTAATATCTAACATAGAACACAAGTTTATTGATTTACACTCTTGACAATTGTTCTCTTCTCTCTTGAGCACTGTGACAACTAAACACCTTGTTAGAAATGATATAATTCCCAGTTTTCTGATATAGCGTCAGATAGATTTCCAAAGTGGTTGTTCTAGTTCGCATTCCCACAAGCAATGAAGGCATGTTCCTTTCTCTCCACATCCTTGCCAACATGTGGTGTCAATGAGTTTTTTATTTTAGCCATCCTGATGGGTGTAAGATGGAATCTCAGAGTTTTGATTTGCATTTCCCTGAAGATTAGAGACGTTGAGCATTTCGTTAAGTATTTCTCAGCCATTAGTAATTCCTTTGTTGCAAATTCTCTGTTTAGTTCTGAGCCCCATTTCTCAATTGGATTATTTGGTTTGTTGGTGTTTAATTTCTTGAGTTCTTTATATATTTTGGATATTAGACCTTTGGTGAAGATCTATCCCAGTCTATAGGCTGTCATTTTGTTCTCTTGACATTGTCTCCTGCCTTACAGAAGCTTTTCAGCCTCATGAGGTCCCACTTATTAATTGTTGACCTTAAGGCCTGGGCTGTTGGTGTTCTGTTCAGGATGTTGTCTCCTGTGCCAATGTGTTCCAGGCTCTTTGCCACTTTTTCTTCTAACCAGTTTAGTGTCTCTGATTTTATGTTGAGGTCTTTAATCCACTTGGACTTGAGTTTTGTGCATGGTGACAAATATCGGTCTCATTACACTTTTTACACATAGACATCCAGTTAGACCAGCACCATTTGTTGAAGATGCTATCCTTTTTCCATTGAATAGATTTGGCTTCTTTATCAAAATTCAAGTGACCATATGTGTGTGGGTTCATTTCTGGCTCTTCAATTTGATTCCACTGACCAACCATCCTATTGCTGCACCAGTACCATGCTGTTTTAATTACTGTTGCTTTATAGTACAGCTTGAGATCAGGTATGGAGATTCCTCTGGAGGATCTTTTATTGTACAAGATTGTCTTAGCTATTCTGGGCTTTTGTTTTTCCATATGAAGTTGATATTTGAACTTTCAATGTCCTCAAAATATTGTGTAGGTATTTTGATAGGGATTGCATAGAATCTGTAAATTGTTTGGTAAGATGGCCATTTTTACTATGTTAATTCTCCCAATCCACGAGCAAGGAAGATCATTCCACATTCTCCACAGTTGAGTGGAGAGTGGGGACTGATTTTCACACAAACCCTGGTGCCCCATATTTGACCACATCCCCTGGATAGGGAGGCCTGGCAGCACTCACAGGAAGGGTAGCAGGCTACCAAGAAGAGACTTGATACCCTATGAGCATATACAGGGGGAGGAGGTCCCCCTCAGTCACAGTCATAAGGGATAGGAGTAAGAGGAAAATGGCAGGGAGGGAGGAATGGGAGGATACAAGGAATGGGATAACAATTGAGATATAATATGAATAAATTAATAATATATTTTAAAAATGATATAATTTCAAACTGCTTGACTTCAAGTAATGGAGTTTAGAAATTCCTATTATTTTGTTTTATGAGAAAGAAATGGAAATGGAAAAATAAACTGACATGTAAAGTAGTACAGAGATACAATAAGAACTGCTACCAAGTGGTAAAATAATTTTTTCCTTTGGTTTTCAAAAGGCTTTATGTCTACCTGGGTTAGAAAAGGAATAGATTCTCTCTCTCTCTCTCTCTCTCTCTCTCTCTCTCTCTCTCTCTCTCTCTCTCTCTCTCTCTCTTTCTTTCTCTCTCTCTCTCTCTCTCTCTCTCTCTCTCTCTGTGTGTGTGTGTGCATTTGTGTAAGCCAAAAATTGATATCAGAATATCTTTCTGAATTGTTTCTCTACCTTAATTTTAGTTTTTGTTTGTTTGGTTTGGTTTCTTTGCTTGCTTTTTTTCACTGAGTCTCAGACTGAACCTGGAGCTTGCCATTTTTGGCTGGATTAGGTCAACTCTGAGGCCCCTAAGATCCTCCTATCTCTTCCCCAAGCACATCTGTGGTTAGAGGCAAATACTACTTTAAATAACATTCACATAAGGTCTGTTCACTTCAGCACAGCAAACACTTTACCCACTAACCATCATCACAGTTGCCCAGTTATTTATTTGGGATTTACAAATCTCATTTAGAATATTTACCACTTCTGTTCTTTCTCTAACCTCACATGTATATGATACTTTGAAATTTTCCTCATTGTCACTTACTAAATATGTAATGATGAACTCTTGCCCTAAAATGACTATTTCAATATACACCTTCATATATACTGGAATTTCTCAAATAAATCACCCTATTGGACTCCTTCCTTTGATGTATATAGTGGTGTGAAAGCACCATAAAAATTATAATGGCTGCAATTCTACTTTGACACATCAACATATTTAAAGTAGATCAGACTTAAGGTACAGAATGACTCATAACAGCAAAGCCAATCCCCTTTAGATTTGTTGAGTCTCTTGAACTACTTCATCAGTATATTTGTTAAAATATTAGTCTTCCCATACCTCAAAGAAAAAGCTATCTTTCGTGTAGTTTAAGAGGAAAATGAAGTCCATCTATTTCTGTCTTTTTTAAACTTGTACCATTACCCTGTTTAAGTATTCTTTGTCTCATAGCACAAATTCTAGAATTCTGAATAAATATAAATTGATGTGAAAGAAAAAAAAGCAAGAACAGCATGAAAGCATGTGTAATGGCTAGCTTTTCATGTCTGGGTCAAGGACATGTGGTGAAGCCAGCATCTTCCCTAGTACAGCTTGTGTGCCAAATCTAACCCATATGTGGCCTGAGAGCTAAGCATGTCTTTTGTAGTTTTAGAATAATAAATATTACACAAAGAATAATATATAAAAGTAAATGCATAAACAAAAATCCTAAAATATTTACTATTTGACTCATTGCTGAAAAGGTATGCTAACCCTTAATCTAAGAAAAGAAACCTTTATCTGGTTTTCATATCCTTATGAAAATTCTCATATACCACCCATCATTATATAGTAAATTATAGTAGAAATAGTTCACAAATTCTGATAAAGCTGTTCTCCATTTGACTTTGTGGTGCATTTTGTATATTATCTTAGCTTGAGTTTTTCCAGATGCAGCCAATGAGACAAAGACTGAAGTTCCAGAGGTTTTATCTGGAAGATAACTACAAGATATATGATTTTAAAGATGGGGGGAATATAAGCAGAGTGATAAGCAGCCTATAAATGATGCATTATCAAGTAAAATTCATAAGGTGAATGCATGCAGTTTAAATCTGAAGATGGAATTGAGTATAAGACAGATATTTCTTGGAATTTTAGAAGATAAATAACAAACAAGCATGGTCTACAAGAGTGCCAGGGAACAAACTAGAGGCAGTTATTAAAAAGCTATTAGAAGAAATGAATGATGCTGGGAATGTAAACTAATCTAGGAGAGAGAGAGAGAGAGAGAGAGAGAGAGAGAGAGAGAGAGAGAGAGAGAGAGAGAGAGAGAGAGAGAATAAACCAAAATACAATTTATATTTAACTCAGTTATACAATTCCTGCGTATTTACTCCTGAGTCAATATGTCATAGAGACACTTGCCTTTCATTAATGTTTATTGTAGCATGTTTTTTACAGTAACTATGGAAACAATTTATGTGTCCAGCATCAGAAAAGATGATATACATATATATATGTATGTATGTATATATATATATACACATACATACATATTCCACTGCCCCAACTACCAGCTGCTCTCATATCCACCCCACTCTATTCACTTAACTTTGGGTTTTTCTTCCTGTTTTTGTTCTCCTTTTATAAACACATTGAGTCCTGTTTGTATTAACCTGTATTAACCAACAATTCTTTAATGTGGAGCATATCCTGAAGTGTGATCAATATACCAAAAATCATACCACATGTATTTCTCACAGGCTATGAAACTTTAATATCTCTTTACTTAAGTGTATTACTATATGTCCCCCATCATACAATCAGCATGAGGTCATATGTACATCTGCTCTATTGTATTTAGAAACATTATATTTCTTTCAAATAAACCACCACCTCTTTCTCTTACTATTTTGTACTTCCACTTCTGAAAACAACCTTGATCCTGGGTATAGAAGATATTATATAAATGTCTCAGTTGGTGCTGAAAATTATGAATATTGTTTATACGTCTTGATTAGTTTTGAGTCTTTGTATTAAATCTTGTCTACAGCAAGAAGAATTTTCTTAGAAGGTTGAGAGATGTACTAATTTACAGAAATATCAAAATGCCACTGGAAGTCACTTTAATACTATGCTTACTTACAGAATACCTGTAGAAAATTTTTCTCTAGGGAGTATGACTTATGACCTACCTAGAAAAAAATTCTTGGCCAGACTAACAGTGTCAGATACATGTTGAATGTTATGGAGCAGGCCTTACTCCATTCAGAAAGTTGTTGCTTATATCTATAACACTTGTACCACTATTGCACTAGTGGGCATATCTTGTTACACAAGCCTCATAATTGTAAATGACAGACTTCACAGATTGGTGAGACCAATGATTAGCTTTCTCCTCTGATAGAGTGCCTAAGAACTTCCAGTACAGTGAAAATTATTCAGTAGAGATGAAACATCTAGAACAATATGCATTTTATTTCTCCAAGGTTATTACTCAAGTATGAGGTACTCATCAAAAGAGTCTTATAATAAATTTCTGGAGAATAAGCAAAAGCAATGGCCATATTATGTAACATTTGGGAGCCTATGATAACCCATTGCCCAACAAGTGAAAATGAGATACTCAGTTCCTGGCACTGGAGATTTTTATTTCGTAGGATATTTTACCAAGCTGGCCCCTCACTATAGGATAACACCATTTCAACTCTGTTTATATGTGTATATATTTTAGGAAGCTTTTACTATAATGGGTTTACAGATGACATTTTAAAAGGCTTTTAGTGTTAGTTATCTCTCTCAATTACAATGGAATTTTCTCAGCTGCAAAAAAGAATGATGTTGTTTCATCTTTAGAAAAATGAATGCAGCTGCTGATAATAATATTAAATGAATTAAGCCAGTCTCATTAAAACAAATATGCTTTGTTTTCCTGCATGCTTTGCTTACATATTTTACTGTTACATAAACCATATGAACAGACAAAAAGAGAAAAACATGCACACAAAGAATAAATAAAATAAATACTTGTTTATAAAATTCCTCTCTTCTCTCTCATGTCTTGACTCCATTCAAAATAAGGAGTCTACCAATTACAAAACAAATTAAGTAAAATGATTTCCCCCAATTTTTTATATTAGTGAATACGAAGAAAGAAATATATATTCAAATCCCTGAATTTTTTAAAGTGATAGTCCTGTATCAGGTTCCTGAATTTAGCACTATTTCCCTCCTGCTGAACAGACAGCAGGTTTCTTGCACTGAGAGCATTCTCCAGGTCCAAACAACCTGCATCCAATAACAAAACGCTTATGATTCTATAATATAAAAATACTAAAAATAATGCTGTTCAATTTACAAAATAAGTTTCCTTCATCATATTATTAAGGGATGATCCCAGTCCCCACATTAAATTCCTATGAAAATGTAAAGCCCCAAGTAATTAAAGTCTATGGTTATTTTTTATTGTGGCATTTTATGTTCTAAAAAATTAAACTCTAAATTTATTATTCCCAGTACAGTCTTTTTTTATTATTTTTACACATAAGGACAATACACTACATACAATAAGAAGAACCACAAACAATCAGGAATTATATGATTGGTACATTCATAGTGTTTGGTTATTTGCATTTGGCATCCTTGAAGAAAACAGTTTTCTTATCTTGGTGAGTCTAAAATTCTGACTGTAAATCAATCTCATCTCTATCATATCTCATCTCTATCCATTTAAAACATCTATCTAGACCTAAAAATAACTTTCCCCTTAAACAACTAAGCTTAATTATAAAACTAATCTATCTGGACTTCCATCCCATCAGAGAACTGAGAGACTTGAGAAGGAATAAAACTTAATTACCTGAGTAAACCAGAAGTGTAGGATAGCAGCTTCTGAAATGAAAAAACGACAGAGACAATTAGCTGGCTGATCAGTCACCCAAAATTCTCAAAAATGTTGGAGTATCACCTTTAGCCTTCTGGCCCAGTACATCTGACAGACATATTTGTGAGGTGCGAATTATTGAGGACTTGCTTAACCTATCTAGGCAAAAATTGGCCATCAACTTTTCCTCCACTCAAGCTTACCCATTTTAGGCAGAATTCTGTCTGTGGTAGAAATGAGGACATTTTGCCCAGTGGCTTATTTGCCACACTTGAAACAATCTCCATAAGGAGGTTCATTGATGCTCATCATCTTCTTTGAGGTAGGCTAGGAGTTGCCAGAAGTTAACATGTCTTATTGTCAAAGAATCGTTAAAATAATAGAAACATATTCAAATGTCAGATTCTGTAGGCCTCTGGGATTTGTAAAAACCCTATCTAAATATTTTACTTTATCTATCTATAGAATCATATCTATCTGATAAATCTAGGATGTATATTCTTGTGATAAAAATAGACAAGTAATTGACCTGACCATAATTTAATCAACTAAAAATTATCTTGTATTACTTAAATATCTTAAACCACCTGCAATAGCACTTTCAAGTTACTGGAAATAAACCTTGTATTTTAATTGAGTTGTATGGATACAATAGCTCATATTACAGTAGAAATATATGTAATATGTGTGAAGACTAATCTTAAAATTTAATTCTATACCAATGTATCAAAATTATACTTATTTACAATATACAAAATACGTTGCATCAATATACAAAAATCTATACCAAACCCAATCCTGTACAATAAAAGATCCTCTAGAGGAATCTCCATCCCAGATCTCAAGCTGAACTACAGAGCAACAGTAATAAAATCAGTATGGATGGCATAAAAATAGGATGGTTAATCAATGAAATCAAATAGAAGACCCAGAAATAAAATCACACACCTATGGGCACTTGATTTTTTACAAAGAAGCCAAATCCTCACAATGGGAAAAAAAGCAGCATTTTCAGTAAATGGTGCTGGTCTAACTCGATATCTACATGTAGAAAAATGCAAATAGACCTGTATTTATAACCATGCACAAAGCTCAAGTCCAAGTGGATTAAAGACCTCAACCTAAAACCATAGACATTAAGTCTGTTAGACAAAAAAGTGGAAAAGAGCCTGGAACTCATTGGCACAGAAGACAACTTCCTGAACAGAACACCAACAGCCCAGGCCTTAAGGTCAACAATTAATAAATGGGACCACATGAGGCTGAGAAACTTCTGTAAGGCAGGAGACACTGTCAACAGAACAAAGCAACAGCCTACAGACTGGGAAACGATCTTCACCAACCCTACATCTGACAAAGGTCTAATATCCAAAATATATAAATAACTCAAAAATTAAACACTATCAAGCCAAGTATTCCAATTAAAAAATGGGGTACAGAGCTAAACAGAGAACTCTCATAAGAGGAATATTGAGAGGCTGAGAAACACTTAAAAAAATGCTCAACATCCCTAGTCATCAGGTAAATGTAAGTCAAAACAACTCTGGCATTCCATTTTACACCTACTAGAATGGCTAAGATCAAAAACTCAAGCAACAGCACATGCTGGAAAAAGAGGAATACTACTCCATTGCTGGTGGGAGTTTAAACTTGTACAACTACTTTGGAAATTAATCTGGTGCTATTGCAAAAAATTGGGAATAAGCCCCCCTCAAGACACTGGGCATATACTTGAAAGATGCTCCACCATACATTTGCTCAACTAAATTCATAGCAGCCTTATTCATATAGCCAGAATCTGCAAAGAACCTAGATGACCCTCAACTGAAGAATGGATAAAGCGAACTATGTGCAGTTTACTCTTGTTCATTAAAATGGTGATTTCTCTACCCCACATAAAAGGTATCTCCATTTAAAATTGGCACAAGGGCACATAGCTAGCTAGTAAACTTCATCAAGATTCAAATCTTAGGCAGTGTACCTTGAGAGTCCACTGCTCCTAATAACCAGAAAATCTTTGCTCCTAAATCTTGTCAAGATGGTAGTTAAATTATACAAGGTGCCTGTACTATATAATCTATGGGAATCCACTCATGTGGTTAATTTTGGCGCTGAAATTTGGCATAATGTATTTCCTGTCTCTTAAGGAAAAAATATGTTGTTTTTTCCCTTGAAGACTATGTGGGTTTCTTCATAAAGTAGCAACTACTTTGACCAGATGCTATTTGAGAAAGCTGACATGATTTTTCTGTGTATTTAAAGTTCCATAATTTTCATTCCCTTCTTGATGTCACAGACTCTGCTACACTAGGATTGGATTGAGTATAGACTTCATACTGTGACAGGATCTGCATTCTTTGGTAAGCAGTTATTTCCAGTTTTCTAATACAGTGTTTGGTTTGAGTTTTTTTCTTTTCTAAAATCTGGCTCTGAATAACAATAATAATAATCTTTATGTGTAAAAAGAAAAATCACACTTAATATTTTTGTTCATTTTCAATGAGTTGCCCTGGAGTGACCCTGGGGGAATAAAGGTAGGTGATTACCCTTGAACCTAGATGCAAACTACCTGAGTTCAATGGTGTCATTCTCACGTTACCTTCCATAGCATTAAATTTAGAATCAAATTTGAGATAGCCATTCTATTCCTATATTTCTAGACATAAATACTAATGGTTAACATCCTAAGTCATTTTGCTGTTCTATAGAATATTCACAATAACAAAATAACAAAGTAGCCATGCAGTGGTGGCACATGTCTTCAATCCTAGCACTTGAGAGGCAGAGGCAGGTAGATCTCTGTGAGTTTTAGGCTAGCCTGGTCTACAAAGTGAATTCAGGACAACCAGAACTACACAGAAACACCCTGTTTCGAAAAAAAAATAAAACAAAAAAACAATGATAAAAGAGTATAAGATGCCTCAAAGTTTGGAGCTAAGATGCATATATAAGTATCACATATAAGTGACTGTCTATATGACCAGTCCGAAAATAACTGACAAAACCATCTCCTTTATAAGGGCAGCCACTAGGAGGTTCATAGTTCATAAATTCATCCCATCAGAAACTTCCCTCCTAGAGAGGAATATTCTGGTCTCTGAGAAACCAGTTTCTTCTTGTAATATTTATAGCCACACAAGTCATCTCTGCTCCATTCAACAAATGGTGAGGCAAAAGGTTAGCAGGAAGTGTGCAGTAAAGACATAAAAAATGAAGATTCATTCATATGGAATAAAATTTGTAGTTTAAAAATAAGTATTTCCTGTTAAAAATTATTAGGAACCCCCCCAAACATTATAGTATAAAACATGGTTTTGGTTTTGGATTGGTTTTATCTCATTACGTTTTATTTTGTTTTATCTTATTATTATCCCTTAGAAACCTAACGAGAAACAGACCGGGCATGGCTGTGGACTGTAAATGATGTGAGGAAGAACTGGGAGGAATAGAGGGAGCAAAACTATAATTAGGATATAAAATGTGAGAAAGTAATTTATTTTCAATAAAAGAAAAATAAAACATTTTGCTTTTTCTTAAAGATTTAAAAATCCAGCCTATGGAACGGCATTCCCATATTCAGTAAAGCAAGTAGACTAAGTCAGCATCTATGGGAAATAATGCCATCTCATTTTTCTAAATCACGTACACACACAAACACACATGCACATGCACACATGTAGAGTCATTCCTAACAGCTGCCAAATATTCAAGCAAAACTAAAAGCTAGACAAACAAAAGAAGAAGAAATAAAAGGAAAGTAATTGGATCTCCCTTCTGTATGAAACAAACCTACGAAAGCCAGAGCTAATGAGGAAAAAGCTTTTGTGCAAGTATCACACAATCACCCCCGCAATCAAACATTTCATTAGCATGTGAGAATCACCAGTTTCTCTTGCTTGCATGGTCCCTATACTGCATGAAATAATGAAGATATTAGTGTCTTTGAATCATAAAAACATGAATGAAACTCCAAATAAAACAAAGGCTTTACAAAATACACATTGAGCTTCACGTATTCACCAATGCCTTTCCAAATAAGGAAAGAAATGTTCTTTCTTCATCACTTATCTGGTTGGATATGCATTTTGTGACTTCAGCTTGTGTTTATTCATCTTTTTTAATTAAAAAAAGCCTCATTTTTCAAATTATCTAGATCCCCTTTCTATATTGCTGGCCTTTATCCACGTATATTCCCATCTGGAAACAAATATTTAGCAAAGGCTAGAACCCATGCATAGAGGAACATATGGTAGTTATCTTTTTAAGACTTGGTTATTTTACTTGATGTAATGTTTTCCTGTTCATCCCATTTTCTACAAATTCCATTATTTCATTTTTCTTTATGATTGAATAAGATTTCATTGAACACGTGTACTACTTTTTCATCATCCATTAGTCACTTGATGGATATCTACATTTACTCCATTCCCTTGCTGTTGTAAAAAGAGCAGGGATAAACATAGATATACAGTCATCTCAATGGAACAATACAGAACCCTTTGGCTGTGTTCCCAGGGTTAGTATAACTGAGTCATGTGGCAATTTCATTTTTGAAAAACTGCCAAACCTATTGTATATTGGCTGTCTTTATTTGCCCTGTGATAGATCAGTGTTTCTCTCTCCCCAGATCTTTACCAGTATGTGTTGTCACTTGTTTCCTTAATGGTGGACATTCTGCTTGGAGCGATTTATAATCTTGAATTTTTAATTTGCATGCTTTTGATAGTTAGAGATGTTGAATATCTTTTATGTGCTTATTGAACATTTCATAGAAAGCCTTTTAACCACCATTATTCTCTACAATAAACCTTGAATTAGAATTTTATAAGTTTGTGTGTGTGCATGTGTGTGTGTGTGTGTGTGTGTGTGTGTGTGTGTGTTCGTGTGGTGTTCTTATGAGTTAGTGTAGACACATACTTGCCACAGCATATGTGTGTAAGTGGTCAGAAGAAAACCCTGAATGTCACCCCTATAGTTTTTTTTAGCATGATACTTTCTGTGTTATTAAGTGATAGGATTCAGGGTTGTTGTTTTTTTTGCCCTAAAATGTGTTAGTGTTTTATTTGCTGAAGCAGTAGTAGCCCTTACATGTCTCCTCTAATGTAGACCCCTAATTGTGTGAGAGAACCTTTTCCTTCACCTACAAGAAAGATATGCCTTATCACTAGAGAAAAGACATGACACAGAAAAATCTGAACAAACAGATTGCTAATTTTTCCACTTTATTTCCATGATTTTTTTGTCCAATCATACTTCCACCTATCTGTCATCATCAAACTTAAAACAAGATTAAAGAGACTTTCCTTTTCAATTGATCTTCATTCTGAACACTTTCATGTCATCCAAAACCATTAAGTCTGATTTTGTCTTGTTCCTTTATATTTTATATTAAATACTTAAGTCATGAAAAAAAAGAAAATTATATATTTTTTAATTAATTTATTCTTGTTACATCTCAATGGTTATCCCATCCCTTGTATCCTCCCATTCTTCCCTCCCTCCCATTTTCCCCTTACCCAGATCTAGCCAATGGTTAGAACAGTCTCCACAGTAGAGTGGAGAGTGGGATATGACTTTCTCACTTACTCTGGTGCCTCACATTTGACCATGTCCCCTGGAGGGGGAGACCTGGTGGCACTCAGAGGAAAGACAGCCAAGTTACCAAGAAGAGACTTGATACCCTATGAGCATATACAGGGGGAGGTAATCCCCCTCAGTCACCCCTATACTTATACCTTGTTAAACAGGATATCCCAGAGCCCCACCTTTCTCTTCCTCCCTCCTTGTTGTTTTTCCCCACTGCATATATTAGCAAGCCAATTGTAACACACGCTGCTGAAGATTCTCCTATCTCTTCCTTCCATCCCAATATAGAAGTAATAGGATTATAGATTTACTTTTCTATTACAATTGTCTTTACATGTTTTCTGGGGATCCAAACTGTGGTGGCCAAACACCTTATTCACTGACCCAAATGTGTCCTGTATATATCTTTTTTAAATAGTATATATCTGAGGATTTTTATTGTAGCTGCATCATCACTAGTGCTAGATATTTTACTTCTGAATCTGACTGAATAACATCAGTCAGGTAAATATAAAGCCATAAAACTAATAGAAAAGATAATTATGTTTCACAAATTTATTAAATACTAGACATTGTGATACAGTTGAAAATTTTAAGGGAGATAGAACCCCTAGCATATAGAAGAAGAAAATATAACAACCTAGCAGTAGTTAGGGAACTGGTTATGGATGCATGTACATATACATCCACATTTAGCAAAGTGTATGTTAAGTCTGTGAATATCTTTCAATGAATCATTGGTAATTTTCTTATGGAGTGTTATGTATCCCATATTCTTACGGGCTCCTTAATTAAATCTGCATGATCCTTTTACCTATATATGTTTGTACTCATATTATAATCAGTCTATATCATAGAAATACTCTTGATGTTATGAAAGAAAATATGTTATTTTAAAAACTGGGTGCTATTTTATAAATCTGGGTACAATTTTAGCCAGTTGCTATAAGAAGGCAGCATAAGTCCTCACAAAGAAAAAAGTGTTCTTTTATTTCCAAAGCCATGTTTATAGAAATATATGGATATACCCTTATAATGAGAAAATAACTTATTGGCTTCCAAAAGGCAGCTGAGTTTGTCACTTGAAATAGGAACAAAGTTTTATCTTTCCTGTTTTTATCTGGCAGGTTGTGGCATATTTCATGGAGAACTGAAGAGGTAGGAATCGGGGTCCTCGCTGATGGTGATGTTGGGTCATAGTCACAGAAGTTGGCAACATGTAAGAAGATGCCCAAGAAGCACCTTCTTCTGGGTCAGAATTGATGATCTATGAAAATATATATTCATCAAAAATGTATCCAATTATATATAATAAGCACATTCTTTCCACAGTTTGTTCAGATAAAGATGTGTTATATATAACCAATATTGATTTTAGTCATATTTGAATAGGATAATAATGCTTCATATTTATGGTTTGGGAAAATAAGTGAATAGAATATAAAGTAGAAAGGAGACTTGGACAATATATCTAACACATGCTCATATATGAATAATGACAAATATAAAGACCTACCCATCTTCCCAGTACAACACCATTCAGAAGGTAAGAGATATCTCCATGCTTTCTACATTAAGTGGACTTAGATTATGATAATCATTTTGTATGAAAAAAACAATTGAAGTTGCAGATTGTTTTATGAGGACACCACTCATTAATAGAGAAGAAAAATGAGAGCTTAAATAATTAGTTGCCATGTCTAATAAATAACAGCCCCTTGATAGACTACATACACTTTCAGTATTCTTTATGATACATTATATTTTTTCTAATTATCCAAGAGTTAAATAATTATATATTCTATAAAACTATATCCAAATATACAAGCATTTTGTTGAAGTAATAGAAATAATTGTACAAACGCAACTACCCACAGCTAGTGAGGTTGTGTATCTTAAAGGATAACCCACAATCACCATTTTGCTAAGTCAGTATAACCTCAAGATATATTCTAAATATTTGTCTTTATACACAACACATGATAAGTTTAGTTTTCACCTGTCATCAAAAATTTCTCTTCACAAAAAACAAATACACAACCAATCAAAATACAGACTTGTACTCCTGGGTTCTAATAGCTATGTTAACAAAACAATTCTTGCACCTTCAGCTCAGGGATCAGGCAAAAGAGTAGGTGGAAAGATTATAAAAGCCAAAAGTTGGCCGTGAGATTTTTATCTTCTAAAAAATGCAGAAGCTACACACTTAAAGTCTAACCAATGTGACTGCCTAAACATAAATTTCACAAAGATAATGCAACAAACATGACAAAATGGATGAGTTTTGAAGGAACTTGGTGTGTGAATGAGTGAGGGTGGTGTATAAAACCCAGCTGTCCTCACCTCTAGAAAAAGAACTACAGACAATTAAAGAATGGTGAAAATAATGTTCTCCAAAGAAGAGAGCAATAATTGGTTATCCAATACCAGATAAACAGCGCTGAAAGCATACATTCAAGCAACTACATGCATACACACATACAGACTAAGCTGGTTGTATTTCTGCCTTTATTAACACACACACATATAATATACACATATATCAACAATTTTTTTCATTTTTTAATTTTTTTTCTCCTTTATTAATTTATTCTTGTTACATCTCAATGGTTATCCCATCCCTTGTATCCTCCCATACTTCCTTCCCTCCCATTTTCCCCTTATTCCCCTCCCCTATGACTGTTCCTGAGGGGGATTACCTCCCCCTGTATATGTTCATAGGGTATCAAGTCTCTTCTTGGTAACCTGCTGTCCTTCCTCTGAGTGCCACCAATTAATGAAAATAAAGTCAATAAATTTGAAAGAAAGCAAAGAAGGTTATATGGAAGGAGTTGGTCATAAGAATGGAAAGTGTATTTTGTCACCCGTGATTTATTGCCAATAATCACAACCATTTATAATTACCAATAGCCTCAATTGTGTCTCAAACACAGTATTTTTTTCATTAAATGTATCTTGATTATCTTTTCTTCCTCTTGCCAATTCATCTCAGCTAAGACTAGGAGCACTAAAGCCTCTCTCTACAACTCTGCTCAGTTGTGAGTCTCTGTTTTAATTCCAACTTATTGCAAGAAGAACACTCACTGATAAGGTTTAAACAACTGCCTGATCTACAGTTAAAGCAGGATGTTGTTAGTCGTTTTTATTGCTCTCTTTCTTTAGTAAAATAATAATATTAGGTTGTTCCCTGGGCAATATCCTGTTTTGTAGTCTTTGATCCCTTAAAAACCTACTTTATTTAAGGTTCTTTAATGCCTTTACCTCCGTTTCAATCCACCTACCATGAATAGGAGAGACAGACAGTTAATAGGGACAGTGGAAGGAGACTTTTTTAAAGACTCAATTCCACTCTTCATCATCAGGATTCCAGCAGACCCATTAAACAACAAACATGCAAATCAGCAAAAGCTAAGGCAGCAGCAGCATCTAGAACCTAGAAGCCTTCTCTGGAGTTTTTCTCTCTAAAAGAGAAAATGAAGCTGAGAAATGAACAGTCAAGTGACTAAAAGCAATGCAAAAGCAATTGCTTGTTATTTGGACTATCTATACTCTCCAATGGTCCATACAGGATGTTTTTCAGTGGGCATGGATCATGCATCCACAAGAGGCAGTTCCTTTTCTATTAGACAAACATCACGCACCCTCTCACAAGTCTGTTTCCAGTGGGAAAATATCACATGCTCTCAAACAAGCCAGCTTCACATCCCACACTTGGAGACAAAACAAAAACAAATATATATCTACTAAACTATCTAGTTCTAGATTCTTGATCACATTAGCAGTGTCAGATATTATGCTCTGTCTCATGGAATGAGTCTTAAAATAAACCCCAAAGTTATTGGTTATTGCTACAATATCTCTACCACTATTGTAGAAATATATCTCTGGCAATCAATATGGTGGTTTCTCAGGAAGTTGGGAATCAATTTACCTCAAGATCCAGTTATACCACTCTTATGTATACGTAGCTACTTGCTCATCCATGTTCATTTCTTATGTATTTATCATAGCTAGAAATTTGAAAGAGCTAGATGTCCATCAATTAATGGAGGGATAGTGAAAATGCACTAAATTTTACAATGGGACATCATTCAACTATTAAGAAATTTGAAGGTAATTGGATCTAGCTAGAAAATAGTCATCTTCAGTGGAATAACCCAGACTCCAAAAGAGGAATATTGTATGTTTCCTTTTATATGTGAATGTTATCTGTTAAGCTTTCAATATGTGTGCTACAACCCAAATAATCACAAAGCTTAGATACCAGATAAGAAGTTAGACAAGAGGAAAGAATAGCCCAAGGAAAGTGAAATATACTGTAGTCTTACAGAGAGACAAAGTAGAAACTAGAATAGCAGGATAAATTATGGAAAAAGATTGAAGAGAAAGGTAAAAAAAAGGAATATGGGGAAAAAACAACTTAACACTAATGGCCGTTTGAAAAAATATATCAAAGCCTTCCTTTGTAGAATTTTTCAAAAATACATACATATATGAACATAATCTAAATGGTGTCACTAAACAATAGTGTAGACAATGCTCCAATTAGACATCTTATACCAATAAACAAAACCTCAAGTGTCCGAAATGGCTCACATCTTGTTGAGTTGTTGGCAGAAGTGGTACCAAAAAAGAACCCCCTGTACAACAAAAGTTATTTCCAAGGCCATTGGTTAATACTCATAACTTGATGATATTGCTCTATAGATGAATAAGTCATCTAATGTGAAGAAGTAAAACTGGTACCTAATGAAAAGACTCACTCCTCTACTGACTAACAGTAATATTCAGGGAAGGTAATCTCTACTCTATCAGAGGAAAAAGGTAATCATTAATATCACCCATATACATACAAACACCTAGAACAGCAGCCTTTCTACAATGTAATTATACAAGAATCTCAAAAGTTAAAATACATAAAATATTCTTTAATCTTTGAGACTTTTTTACTTCTTTATACAAGTAAAAGGAAAATCTAGAAATGTTAGCATGACTTTCTCAAGGCACGCTTTCTTGTTCATGGTGGAAAATATCACCTTTGTCTCATTCATGCATCAAGAAATTTTATTTCTCATTTTCCCCACATGGATTTTATTTTGATCATGCTTTTCAGCTTTGAGGCATGACCTTCTGAACCTATTATTTTCTACTATTTGATTTTTTTTGTCTTGAGAAGTCAAGAACAAAGCCACTTTAATAAGATTTATGAAGAAAGATATAACTGTAAGACAACTCCAATAAAAGGGAGCTGAGAATATACATAGGAAATTGAACAAGGAATTTAAATAAGAATTTAATGACAAGTTTAGTGTATATCACAAAGTGTTGAGTACCAAACACACTCCATTAGTGTTGCAAAACTTCAGTGGTTAAGATTATACATTCCTCGTGCAGGAGATCTAAGTTCAGTTCCTAGAACTGATGTCAGGTTGCTGACAATCACCTGTAAGTCTGTAGCAAGGGGATGCAGTAACATCTTCTTGCCTCCACAGGTTCCTACACTCAAACACACTCACTCTCTCTCTTTCTCTCTCTCTCTCTCTCTCTCTCTCTCTCTCTCTCTCTCTCTCTCTCTCATTTACATATTATAAAAGGAGAAATAAACCAGCTTTTAAAAAGTAATTTGTCAATTCATTGAGTATTACTGAAAACTTTTGTAATGATAAAGTAACAATAAAAATTATTTTTAAAGGTTTAACTCCAAACCATTTTGAAATGTTTATGGTGGAAAGTGATCAGCTACCTACATATTAAATTATGTCACATTACATCTATTAAAGCTCTGAATATAATGAAAATATTAGGAAAAATAAGGTGTAATCAGATCACGAAGGAGTAGGGAAGTTTCGAGTGGCTGAATTGAAATAATAAAGTTGACATAACTAAAACTTTGAAAGCACCATTCTTAGCTGGCTAGAAGAACAGAGAAAATAAATTCAGCATCAGAATTCTATGGTGTTCTTGAAGGTAGTTAGAATTCAAGGGATTCTGAGTGAAGAGAAACAAGTTTCCTTAAAGATGGGACCCTAAACCTAAATGGTTAGCTATAACTACATCTATATATTTTACAGTATTAAGTGGGTTCAGTACGGTGTGTGTTGTGTGTGTGTGCGTGTGTGTGTGTGTGTGTGTGTGTGTGTGTGTGTTTGTGTGTGTGTGTATACAATTGTAATAGAACAGATCATGAATTCATGAGAGGCTTATGGAACAAGAGAAGAGATGGATAGGAGGAAGGGGATGCTAGAGATACAAATACACTGTATTTATGTGTGAAATTATCAAGTAAATTCAAGAATAATAGTTGGGAGAGTGGTGAAAATTAAATCAATGGGGGCTTGGCAGAGAGGGTGATAGATCAGGGGGAAACAAAACGAAGTCCAGCCCAAAACCTTGGGTAGCATCTACATGCTCTAAACTACTAAGTGCACAGGAATGTGATTATGTAGGCAGAGAGGTAGAAGGTTACCAAAGTGACAGGATATATCAGTGATGATTACAAGATGAAGATAGCTGATAATCAGATGGTATACTGCCCAAAGGTTAGCTGAAATAAAAAAAAAAAAAGCATGAATGAAGTGTTTTATTCAGTGATTGGAGGATGACATTTTAGAGAGATCAAGACCTTTCTTTTTGCTTAATAGCAGTTAGATTTATATTATAGCAAAAAGCATGGTCTCTTCTTTGGCCATTACTAAAGACTGAATTTATTTGTGGAAGTCCTAACCTTAATTTGACAGTATATGCAGTTATGTTGTTTGAGAGTTAGTTGAGGTTAAATAAAGTTATAACAGTTTGGCTGTAATTCAGTGAGATCATTGTCCTAACAAAGAAAAATCAAAGTATTGTGGGTTAATGTTCTTCACCCTCCACTAGGAATCTTGTCTTGTTAGAGGGAGTCTTCTTCAGTCTCCTTGGCCCCTCCTACTAGAAGTCTCAACTGGAGTCCCATTTATATCCTCCCAGAAGTCTATCATGACTTAGGTCTCCAGATTGTCATAGAGAGGCCCCTGCTCTCAGTTTCTCTTTTCTTTACAGGATGTCTGCATACAAGTTGTTCAGAGATAAAGATAGAGCAGATAGAGTAGCGATTAAGAGGATATCCAACCAATGCCTGGCCCAACCCAAGACCCAGCCAATGGGAGAGAAACAACTACTCACACTACTAACAATTCTCTGCTATGCTTACAGACAGGAGCCTAGCAGAGTTGTACTCTAAGGTCTTGAAACAGATGCTAGGACTCACAGCCAAGCATTGGTCCATAGTAGGGAATCTTGTGGAAAATTTGGGGAAAGGAGAAAAGGACTTGGAGGTGACAGGAGCTTCACAAGAAAGCCAAGATAGCCAATTAACTAGGGTCCCGAGAGGACTGTTGAGACTGAAGCACCAACCAAGGAACTTGCATGGACCTAAGCCCCTACAATGATGTAGCCAATGGGCATCTCTGGCTTCATGTGGGTCATCTACTTAGAAAAGCAGGGGCTGTCTCTGACATGGATGCTCTTGCCAGCTTTTCACTTACTCCCCCCCAGCAGAACTACCTTGCCAGGCCACAGGGGAAGAGGACATGCTCAGTCCGATATGACTTGATAAGCGGGGTGGATGGAAGAGTGGGCTCCCTTTGTTGAGGAATAGAAGAATAGAGGGAAGAAGGGAGAGGAGGACTGGGAGGTGATGAAGGGTGGGGCTATGACCAGGTTGTAAAGTCAATAAATAAATAAATAAATGAAAGTTTTAAAATAAATAAGTGAGAATGATCACAGTAGAGAGTTCTCCAAGCACTCATAAAAGAAAATCAGTAGAGTACCCAGATATTCCCAAACCATACATTTCCCAGTAAAGCAACTCATGGCACCTTGTTCTCAGACTTAAAATTGCTACGACCATAGGAAAAATAAATTTCCTTTTTTCATGCATCTAGACTGATATATTGTTATGACAATATATAATAATGTCATTATGTTTCATTTCCCAGCCCAGGAAACTGGGAATACTTGAATCTAGGCAATTTGTGTCTATAGCTATATCTTCTAACCATTGGCATTGGATTAATAACAACTTCTCTATGCTTAAGTCGCAGTGTTCAGAGACAACAGAAGCTGACCTATCTGTCATTAGGATTCTTCTTCACCCTCCTGTTCTGTGATTCAGAAAAAAGAATGTCAGTGTGAGAAGAATGATAATCACCCAGATGGAAATATCTTCATTACTAAGGACAACTTTTCAGGAAAATGGCCTAAAGAACTTTACAAGTTGTCTTCTATTGCATCAACTCTTTGTAAAGGTTTTTGGAAGTTTGAGAGGATGTAGTCAAGAAAAATTTACAGGAAAGAAGTGTGGTCATAGAACACTATTTTTTTTTCTCAAAAATATTTTCAGACATCCTTCCAAAGGTTCTAGCTTGATGACTGTAAGTTTCACCTCACATCAAGGAAACTTCTCTTTGCAGCAGATATAGACCATTATACAAAATGCAGGGCTGTGCTGCCCAGTCCCAACTGGCACACACCTATGACATAAATATTGTAAGAACCAGAGGAACAGAAACTTGGTTGTGAGACTGTGTCTCTTAGGAATGTCAAAAGCTATGCCCACAAAGTCCCACCAACATGGTTGACTGAATATGAGCTGAAAAGGTACAACAACAGAAATCTTGCTTAACATGGATAAAGAGTTGTGGTGAGAGTAGCCCAGGAGGCTTCAAGCCTACACCAAGACTATAGGAAACTAAGGAATACTGAAAACAAGAGAAGTCTATACTAATTTCTTATTCAATACCAAGTGGTCATCTCTGAACATACATACATATGCATACATACATACACACACACACATATATATGCAATGACTGACAACTTATGAAAAAAGATGCTATGAATTTGAAAAAGATAAGGAGACACATATGGAAGAGTTTGTGGAAGGAAAGAGAAAGAGAAATTTGTAATTATATTATAATATCAAAAAGTAAAAGAAATTATTCTTTTTATAACAGATGTATATTTTGCACTGTTTGGAATTATTTTGTGTGTGTCTGTGTGTGTGTGTGTTTGTGTATACATATATATATGACATTCTGCACTGTAGCGTAAGTTAAGTAAAACTTTTGTGAATCACAATGCTCACAATAAAGCTGCATATTCTGAGAAATAGTGAATGTATTCAAATGAAGTGAAAAGAAAAAATGAAGGTTTTGCCCAGGAAATCTGCTGGAAGTAAAACTTCTCACTTTGTACTTAGCTGACAGTCTAAGCACTGATATCTTGAGCAGCTATCAACCTTTTGCATCTGTTTTCTTCAGACACATTTTTTTCTTTCATTCAAGTGCTACAGACTTTAGAAGTCACGGTCTTATAAAAAGTTTACAGCAGGTGGCATGCAGCCAGTGAGGGCAAGTTCACAGTCAGTGGCATCTTCAAAAATGGACCAGCTCTCATATTTTATGAGACAAAGTATGATTTACCAAGGATTTTCAGAAGAGATGAATTTAAGCCAACACAAGGTAAGAACTAATAATCTGTAGGGCATATACTTGATTTATAACCATTCGCATTAAAAAATTCTTTTGAGCCATGTGTAGTGGTGCGAGCCCTTAATCTGAGCACATAGCAGGCAGACACAGGCAGATAGATCACTGTGAGTTTGAGGCCAGCCTGGTCTACAAAGTGAGTCCAGGACAGCCAAGGCTAACACAGAGAGACCTTGTCTTGAAAAACCAAACCAAACCAAACAAAACAAAACAAACAAAAAAATTTTTGGAAGAATCATTTTATACATCATAAACTTTTCTATTGTTTTTCTTGTTTGGGCTGTCTTTGTCATCACAACTCTTATGAAAGTAGTATTACTTAAAATTATAAATGAAACAATACTTTGAGAATACTAATCCATGACTTCCTTTGTAGGACTCAGTAAAGAAAAGTTAGAAAAATATTTAGTTTCACTAAATCATAAATTAAGGAGGAAAAAAGGTACAAAATAGAAATACATTGTTTGCCCATGATTTCAGGTAACTTATTCTTAAATCTTTGTGCACTTTGCTCTCATGAAGCACTTTATAGCTGGATATTGTTAACAAGCAAAGGAAGCATTGTTGCTGTATTTATTTTTATATATTTAGAGTGAACCTTGTGATTCGGGTAATGGATTTTTTTTTAATAAAAAAAAGTTGTATTTACTTAGAAACATTCAGAATGTCAACAAAACAACAGCAATTTTTTTCAATTACAGAGCGATATTCAGTTAACAGAACAACAATTATCTTCCTATAAGCTGCATCACAGACAACTGAAGATGGAAAAACATAAACACAAAAAAAAGAAAAAAACCAAAAAATAGGAAAAAAACCAAACCAAACCTACTGTCCCCATATACAACGCATTTGTGCTGTGCACCAACAAGAACCTGCTTTAAATTTCCATGCCAATTTACAACCCCCAGACTGTACCAGGCAAAGTCAGTGGCCATTGAAAATACCACCAGGACAGGGCTAGCTAAAGACACTTTCGGTAGTGTATTAACTTTGCAAAAAAAGAAGACAAATCTCTCACATCCTTACATTTCCATTTTTTTTCTTTAAAAGGAATGTGTTGTGTACAGGGAGTTTAAATGTTTTATAGACAAGAAAAAAACTGCGCTAGAACCAATTTATTCATCATCATCCTCTTCTTCTTCCTCACCCTCGTCTTCCTCTTTTTCATCCTCTTCCTCATCCTCTTCATTCTCCTCATCTTCCTCTTTCTTCTTTTTCGTGCTCTTTTCAACTTTAACCATCTCCTTTTTCACTGCACCAGGCTTTCCTTTAGCTCTGTAGGCAGCAATATCCTTTTCATACTTCTTCAGCTTGGCTGCCTTCTTCTCACAGGGCTGCTTGTCATCCGCAGCGGTGTTGTTCCTCATCTCTGCTAGTTTCTTCGCAGCATCACCAAACGGTAGGCCTGGGTGTTCTCCCTTGATTTGGGGGCCGTACTCAGAACAGAACAAGAAGAAGGCCAAAGAAGGCCTCTTGGGTGCATTAGGGTCCTTGAATTTCTTTTTGGTCTCCCCTTTGTGGAAGATGTAGGTTTTCATTTCTCTTTCATAATGAGCCTTGTCAGCCTTTGCCATGTCTTCAAACTTCCCCTTTTCTTTAGCAGACATGGTGGTCTTCTACCTCTCTTGAGCACTTCTTGAAGAACTCAGAGAAGTTGACAGAAGCATCCGGGTGCTTCTTCTTGTGCTCTTCCCAGCAAGTTTACACAAAGAATGTATATGAAGACATTTTGCCTCTCGTATTCTTAGGGTCTCCTTTGCTTATGTTTAGTTGATTTTCGACTGCTAGGCTAAGAGCCACCCAGTGCCCGTCAGGCTCGCGCTTGCTCCAGTGCTGTCTCTATGGAGCTCAAAGTACTGCAATATCTGTCTCAGTTAACAGATTAATGAGTTTTTTATACAAGGCAAAACACTTTCAATAATATATAAATGAAGTTAAACTTGAACTCTATTCTTTGAGACTTTTACTCGTGCACAATGAGAGATGATCATTTCTGTACTAGTTTGATTTTCTGTTGCTGTAATAAAACACGAACAAGAAGCAACCTATGGGAGGAAAGAGTTTATTTGGCTTACATGTTTCAATCAGTCATTGAGAGATTCCAAGGCAAGAACTTAAGCAGAGACTATAAAGGAACACTGTTCACGAGCTTGCTTCCCCTGGCTTATTTTTATTAAAGCCCAGGTACCTAAATTTGGATGGTACTTTCTATAGTGATACCATAAAGGGCCCTACATCAATTAACAGCCAAAAAGAAATATAGACATACAAACAAGTTAATCTGGTGGAATCAATTCCTTAGGTGAGGTTCCGTCTTCTAAGCAGTAAAGTTGAAAATCAAAGCTAAGTATGACAATATGCATCCTCCTTGCCCACATCCAACTCTTCAGATCCCATCTGAAATGAGTCCCTCCAAATTTTTTGTCAATGTTTGTTGTTTAACACACACACATACACAGAGAGAGAGAGAGAGAGAGAGAGAGAGAGAGAGAGAGAGAGACAGACAGACAGACAGACAGACAGACAGACAAACAGACAGACAAAGACAGAGACATAAAGACACACAGAGAGATACAGAGACAGACGGAAAGTCAGAGAGAGAGAGAGAGAACTATCACTGCTGCATGGGTGTGGGGCCATCTACTGAGCATGGGCTATCTACTACTGGCCATATCCCCAAAGGTTTCTATGTCCCCAGCATTTATCAGCATAACATAACTCTTCAGTTAGGGGCAGAACTTCATCAGCTCCTCTCTCACCCTTGCTGGGATTTTTGTTCATGCCTTGTGTAAGTAACCGCAGTCCCTGTGCTGTGAATTCATGAGTAAAAGAGCCCTATCTTCTCAAGAGTACTGTTCAAGCATTTTATAGTATACCTTCCTACCTTCCTGTTTTTCACTTGTTTCAAGTTCTTTTCCTAGGATGTTTCTTGAGCCTTGGAAAGCATGTTGACATAGATAATCCATTTAGGGCTAAGTATTCACAGTCTCTCATTTTCAGTATCTTACCTAGTAATGAGTATTTAACACTAACCATTGCATTCTGCAAAATGAAACTTCTTTTAACTAGGTGGCGAATAGAACAAATATATGAACAAATATATCTCGACAGCATGACCACTTAGAAAAATAACAATGGCAAGTTTCCATTAGGACTTATGGCCTTACTAGCCATGTACATTTGACCAGATTTACAGCACCAAGCATGGATTTACTCTTGTAAAGAAAGCCTCAAAACCAATCAGAAAGCAGCTGGTGGTTTCAAATCAGCCATGCCACTTTTATCTCTGCCATTCCTTCATACAGCATCCATTAAACAATCATAATTTAGAAGACATAAAAAGACTGCATACACGACATAAGGAAAAGGGTACATAAGCATTAGAAACAGGTCCCTAAATGACTCAGATTTGGAATAACAAGAAAAAAGGAAAAAGGGGTGTAGATATGCATGGGTAGGGAAGTGGAGAAGATACGGGAGAAGTTGAGGAAGGTGAACCTATAATCAGAATACATCATATGGAAAAAGCGTTGTGTAAAGAAGCACAAATAAGTTTAATTATTCATAGCAAACTTGAGTAGTTTAAATCCATTGGAAATGTTAAAAATTATAAAAGTATATAGGAATTCACAGAAAGGAACCAACATAAACTGACAAGAATGAGACCTCCCTGGATCCAACAGAAAGCAGAATCAGAATTTTAAAAAATACAACCAAAACCTGCAGATCTTACATGAGTTAATACAGATGTTATCCCCACTGTCTGGATTCAGAATGAAATGTGAGTCAAACACAGTAAGAGATTTAGACTTTCAGAAATGTTCACACTGGAGAGCCAACATCAGGAAAATGATTTCTGTTCTCGTAATGTGCCTGTTGACATGAAAAAGTAGTATGTCAATGGAAGATTTATGCAAAGCATGTTTTTAAATAATCAGCAGAATATCAAACTTTCTTAATAAGTGGATCTTGAGATGATTAGCTTCACGGCCTCCTGTTGTTTTGAATAAGCATAGGTTTACCCAGTGGCTGTCAAGATGCCCAGCTCAGTTCCTAACAACAAAAACAGTGGCTTCTCCACTTCCTGTAAACTGTAGTGCTACAAATACTTCAATTTCTGGGAAGCTTTATCAAAGAGCCCTCTACTTATCAAAGAACCATTTTAAAGTAAAGATCCCATTCATTCTCAATGGGAACACCCAGGGCAGGCGGGGCAAGCTTCCAGTGTGCTTCTGTTCAGTTAGTGCCCTCCTTGCTTCTCCACCTAGGCTCCTTGGCAATCACGAGGAAGCCCTTCTCATTCATATCTCCTCCATATCTACTGCTGAGACCTCTCGTAGGATATGTAAAGATGTTATGAGCTGGGAAATCTCCAACTTTTGCCTACTTAGGGTGTGGATTTGGGTGAGTGGGGAAGTAGGGAAGATCTGGCAAGAGTTGGTGGGGGTGGGAACCGTAATCAAATATATCGTATGGAAAAGATCTATTTTCAATTTAAAAAATGAAAACAATAGACGTCTGGCAGAAATCATTAAAAGAGGGGAGTTTTGACAGAGATGAACATTTTGAAAGAAAGCCAGTGGAAATGGTAGAAAAGTACAATGGCATACACAAAAACTTCCTTTAAGGACTAAATATCAACACCCAGGATAGGAAACAATAAGAACTGAAACAGGTCAAGAGAAATTTATTCAACCTGAAGTAAAAACAAAAACAAAAACAAAAACCTGAGTATATGAGAGCTGTTGGATACTATCAAACACTAAAAATAAAGAGTAGTTGTGCACATGCAAAAAAGATGGTACGGGTTCTATAAAGAATATAGGCAGAAACTCATTGCATAATTCTGTAGCTCCTTACCACATCCAGGATATACAATGTATGAATGTGAGATGGAAAAAGAAGATTATATATATGTGTATATATATATATATATATATATATATATATATATATATATATATATATGAGGGTTGGGTCCTAACTCAAAGCTTAATATGATAAATTTAATCAAAATTACATAAGAATTTTTAATAGAAAGTCTGGTGGACTATATAACTCTTACTCCCTGAAAAGAGATTAAACTGTTCCTTACACCTCCTTACAAGAGGCAAAAGGTCAAAAATTGGCTGCCCTGCTGCTTTGTTGGAAGGAAATAGAAGAAGCTGGTTAGGTTCCTGAGGCAAAGAAGACTGGAGTGTTCCCATGACATGGGCAGAGATAGCTAATTGAAATAATTCTCACAGCAACACAAAATAATTGTCATTAGCTCAGAATGTTTCATAATTAGCTACTTTAAAGCAGGTGAACTCTGTGCCCGTCCAATTTAGAATGTGGGTGTATATCATCCATCAGTATTACTTGTCACTGCCAGTTGACTTACTTAGTTGATTGGTAGCAGACAAGATATGTTGCCTAAAAGTGGCATAAGGAAAAGGCACCAGACAAAGTGTTCATCTAGAGCACCTGAGAGAAATCAGGGAGGTTTAACAGAGAAGTAAGTATATGATCCAAGTCAAAAAATGAATGGGTTAACAAGAATGAAATGTGTAGGGGAAAATATTACTAGGAAAGAGAAAATAATAAAAATAATAATTATAATTGTAATAATGATAATAGCAGTAAGGTATTGTGGGAACAAAGTGAACTGTGGTATCACACACATCAAACTTCAAATATACACATTTTTTTAACATTAAAGATTCAGACATAAGGCCAGGTGTTATAGCACATGCCTGTAATCCTAGAACTCGGGAGGCAGAGGCAGGTGGATCAGCTGTGAGTTTTAGGACAGCCTGGTCTACAAAGTGAGTCCAGGATAGCCAAGGGTACACAGAGAAACCCTGTCTTGGAAAACTAAACCAAAACAACAAAAATATTCAGACACACAGTTGGGCATGGTGGCACATGGCCCATAATTCCAGCAGTCGAAGAGGCAGAGGCAAGTAGATCTCTGTGAGTTCAAGGACATACTGGCTACAAAGTGAGTCCAGAACAGCCAAGGCTACACAGAGAAATCCTGTCCTGGGGAAAAAAAACTCAGACACATTATCTTACTCAATTTCATCATTTGTAGGATAGGAAAATATTCTTAATTCTTATGCCTCAAAATTATTGTTCCAATGTGTATGAGTGTATGTATGGGAGCAAGTGTAAGTTATGGGAGTTGAACAGAAGGAAACATCATCGTGACAAATACTATAAGTATACAGGACATGGAGAAATCCAATGTAAAAACCATAACAAACCGCACTATAGATAACATGTTCTTTTGAGAACACTAAAAGCTGCAATTCTATTGTTTCCTGAATCTTTAGGGGTACACACACACACACACACACACACACACACACACACACACATATACCCGATGCTGAAATACTAGAGACAGGCTGTCAATTATACAGTCTCAGTTACTACCCCTGATATAAGTTATTTTGGGCTTTGTCAGCAGTTGTTTGCTAAGTTCTGACTATCTTAGAGTTTGAAGGTCTATCAACCATTTGTGTTGAAAAATAACAGAGAAACTCAAACTCAAAGGAAGTATATCTTCATAGAAGGAAGTATTCTGATGTTTGCCAGGAGTCCTGTCAAGATGTCTTTGGGCCATTTCAGTGACCTAAAGTCTAAGAAAAGAGGATAGACTATGTGATGGCTAGTCCCTTGGGGAATTTCCAGATGGCACACTTCATCAGCTCCTTCTATTTAATTCTTACTTAGCACTTTTCCCACAGTTTCCCAGTAATCACTGGTTTATGTGGGGGAGGTTAAGAGGACTTGTAGTAAAAAGATTGGTCTGGAATAGATTCTGAGATCACTAAAAATACGTTTTGATAGTCAGCTCCAGGAATATAAAAGGAATGACAAGTCTTTAGGTAGTGCTGCAACCACTTGGTTCTAAGGCTTAGGATAATAATAGCAAAATCAAAACCAACTGTTATACTCCTAGATTTGCAGGCTATTCTTTGAGTGAGTAAATAGAATACTCAAGCCCACTGAATAATACCTGGATACAAAATTGTATTGTATATTCACACCTGAGAATTTAAAACATTCAACTTTCAATACCACAGAAAATGAATATCTGGACACAGGGATTAAGAAATATTATTGTCCATGATCGTTTACTTACCCAGAAGTCAGCATCCATTTATTGATTGTACCTGACACTTAAGCATATGCAAAGACAGATAAGATTCTCCTAATGAGCCCTGTCTACAGGCAGAAATAAAACAAATACCTCAATATTACCATACATGGGAAGATTATGTCTTGAAAGAATATGCAAGAACCAGGGTGGACGGAGATTTAGCCTACAGAAGGGAAAGTGTTCTGGTCAGAAGAAATGAACTGTCAGAAGTAGAAAAGTATAGAATTTGCTCAGCTCCATTGTGTAGAGCTAGAACTATATTGCAAAGAGTAAGTCCCCCAAAAATCAGACCTCTGACAAGTTAGACGTGTGTAGCTCATATTAGAAGGGGTGCAGGAAACTAAGGAGAGTGAGCTATAACATCATCTGGAGAAAAGAAGAAAAGACAGTAAGGAGTGAGTACATGGGTAGAGTGTCACTTTGGACAAATAAAACACATCCCCACCAGACACCTACAGAGAGTCTGAAAGTACAATTCAGAGTTGCTGTTACAAGGAAACTGGGGTCATTATCCATCAACTCCCATCTGTCTTTGCTTAAGGGTTGCTGCTTCCTGAGCACTAACACCAAGACACTTCAAGTAGACATGCTTCTGCAACTAGAGAAAGCCCTCAGGCAAGCAGACATGGCTTCTTAAGGCAAACCCTTTCAAGTGTACAGAGAAGTGGCTCCTGGAGCTGCAGGCAAGCCACAGGCAGGACAGTTTCTTCAAAGATGAGGAAGCTAAAGTACCAAATATGAGCCAATCTAACAGCCAGTGTATTCCTTTCATCTGTATTCAAAGCAGTGGACATTTTAGTTCAAAGTTCATTGCACACTTTGAATGGAAAAAACTCTGTACTTGAGAAAGGGATCTTCACATCCCAGGAACTGGCTACACTAATAAAAACAAGAAGATGATGGAGAGAGAGAGAGAGAGAGAGAGAGAGAGAGAGAGAGAGAGAGAGAGAGACTAGCTCAAGTAAGCTTGATAGAATAAAGTGATGACAAGAAGAGACTGATTACTGGAAAATGAATGGAGGATGCAAGAGATTCAGACTTTCAGTCTGGAGAAAATGTTAGTTACATAAACAGAAACAAAGAAATGAAAAGAGTACAATATTGGGCTTCTTTTTTCCTTATTTGAACTTTCATTCAGCATTCAAATCCTTTCTCCTAGATTTGTTTTGGGCCACTTTCAATGTACAACCTATTGTAGCCATATGCAGGTATTTGGCTGATGTGTACCCAGAGAGACAGGGTTAAGGTGGCAGCCAAATACATCATCATCACCTCACAGTAAAACTCCAAGCTGTTTGTTTCTGGGTTTTGAGGGTTTTGTTGTTGTTGTTGTTGTTGTTGTTGTTGTTGTTGTTGTTGTTGTTATGTTTTTGAATTTTGGTATTTTATTGGAGTTTGTTGTTATGGTCTTTCACATTATAAAATGACAAGTCTATTCTTACATGTAAGGATAGTCTTGTCTGAGCAGAAAGCAAAAATTCTCCCCAAGTGGAGTTTAATGTTGTATGCACCCTGACAATAAAGGAGCCTTCATCCCACATGTTGTCTGTCAAGGTACCCCCAATCCTTTTCAAGACATTTATACCTTTCCTGGTTTCTGCTTATACTACAATTGTACTTGAGAGAACACCGGATTCTCTCCCTCTTTCTCAGGTTTCCTAGTGTTTGGTTGGTTTCTTTGCTTACCGCCTAATGGCTACAAGAATGGATGGATGAATGGTCAGTTTGTCTGCTACTGAAAACAAATGCTTGAGTAGGGAAAAGCACTAGTGAGTCCCCAGTGGTTTAATTGTATAGATTCATAATGAGTATGCTTTTCAACATTTTCCCTTGAAATAGGAAATTGTGTCCAAGGTACTTTTGTCTCAGCTATTTCAACTCCTTAGAAAATTCATAAGACAAGACAAGAGCAGAGCACTGGAGGGACTGTGGTTTCTACCTTGAGGCAGTCTGAAGCAGTGCATAGTACAGCACACGTACACAATGGCACACAAATGCTGCATCTATACAAGGTGAGAGTGAAACTCTGAAAGCTGAGCACTAGAATAAGGAGACCTTTTTCATAGCAAAGCAACATTGAGTTAATTCTGCCGCTATGGCCAAAGACTCAGTCAGTCAAGCTCTTCTTCCACCTACGGTTTTTCCAAAACAAGTTTGATTTCCTCCTAGAAAAGTTGTGACCAGTGCAAAGAGTGCCACCTACAGGCACATTTATGCTAAATATTTATTAGACCTTTTAGGGTTCCTTCTTTTTTTTTTAATCAGTTCTGCAAGATCTCAAAGTGTTGTGAAAAAAAAAACGGCATAAAGTTAGGGGAAACATATGAGGCCTATGGGAAAAATTAGAAGAGAAAAATGATGGTGGATATGAATGTGTTTCATTGAAAATATGTAGGAAATTTTCAGTAATTAAAAGAAAGGTAATTTTAAAAGGTGTGCATATGTGTCTCTCTGTGTGTATGTGTGTGCGTGTTAGACAGGAAACAGGAACTTTTAAAAAAGAAATTAGATTACAGGCCAACAGGTAATAAGAAGAGGCTGAAATTTAAAAAGAATAGAAAATCTGAAGGAAGAACTCACAGAGGAAAGCCTAGCTGCCCCACAGGCAAATGCACATACACACAGACACCTACATTCAGACATATACACAGAGACACACAGACACACAAAGACACACACACACACATGGGCATGCATGTACTTAGACACACACACACACACACACACACACACACACACACACTCATCTCCTGAGGAGACTACAGCTTTCTTTCTTGACCTCTACATTGGCCTCTCAGCTACTGCCATACCATTCAGTTTCTAAGACCCTGGGATATTCTTGACGAGCAGTTACAGAGCTATTAGTTCCGTGTTCTTAGGGATCTGAGGGGACTTCTAGTTGATAAAGTGACAGACTGTCAGAACACAGTCTGCAAATGAAGCTGTGTGAAGGATATTCTGAGTGCTTGTGAGAAAACTTCAAGAAAACAAGACTAGAGTCTGACTTCTTCAAAAACACAGAATTATTCTTGGCATGTGCTTTTTGTGCCCAGAGATACGTGGTTTACTTTGGATTATCCATTACAACTGGCTATTGTTCTTTGTTTATATGCCTCTGGGGCATGTTTTTGCCCCATGCATTTTATCCTTGTGATTATATGCAGCTTGAACTCATGAGCTTGAACTATACCCCCAGGGTATAAAATTCCTGATGTTCTGAACAAAACCAGCTATTCCATGAGGCTTTAGCCCACCTCATTTTCTGGCTCCATTCTCACAGGTTCTACCCCCCGCCCCCCCCCCCCCCCCCGCCTTTAGAACCTTAAAGACAGAGTAATTTGTCCTCACCTTAGACTGCCACTGGTCATCATTGTCTGCCACTACTAACCTGAACCAAAACTCTCTTGTGCATGCAAGAGCACTGACAGATTTTTCTCATGATGTAGATGGTGTGAAATTTGATCTTGTCATAGAATAGTACTAGGCATCTAACCGTAAGACACTGGACCTTCTATTTCTGAGGACACTACAAAGCCACAGGCCTCAGATGATTCTAGCCGGATCTGACCTAACAGCTCCTTTTATCTAGTCTAACTACCATGGTACCAGCAAATATTTTACAACAGTGGTTCTCAGCCTTCGTAATGCTTCAACCGTTTAATACAGCTCTTTACGTTGTGGTGACCCTCAACCATAAAATTATTTTTGTTTCTACTTCATCACTGAAATTTAACTACTGTTATGAATCATAATGTAAACATTTTTGAAGGTGGAGGTTTGCCAAGGGGATTGTTACCCCCAGATTAAGAACCATTATTTTACAAGTTACTGAAGAAGGCAATAAACTAAACAATCATAACCACCTGAAACATCTATGAGACATGTCAATGACCAGTCTAGCAAGCTATTCATAAAGGTATAATAAGTGGCATTCATAGAGTGGTAGTAACCAACTCTATCTAAAGTGTATGTAAGACCTATTCAACAGGAGGAAAATCATGTCTTGTACTGAAAATGGACAATCTCCCAGGTCCAGTGTAGTCATGGACATTAGAAGCCTATTACCACCACTTTGATAGATCAGCATAGTCTCTAAATATATTCTAAATCTGTACATACAGATAAAGTTAGCACCACCCCTTCATCAAAGAAGACTCGAGCTCATCACAGAAAACCAAAACTAGACACAATACAGAGATCATTGGACCATGCTCCTTAATCTGTGGCTTGGGGACCGTCTAGAAAGAAGGCATAGAAAATATATCAGAAAGTCTGCTGGAAAACACTCTCTCCTATAAATGGCTACACAAACAAGTCCATCAAATGGGAATATTAATGGACATTTTAGTATGGAAGGAGGAATTCCATAGGGTCCCACACATAGACAGAGAGGAGTAGGAAACAAATGACTGTGGGGAGAAGGAGAATTAGCCTCTCCCAGAGAGAAGACCACTTATAGGTTGTCCAATTCAGCATGATCATCCCTGAAATGATATACACAACAAAAACAGACTACATTGGCCATATTTACACATATTTTGTACACACACACACACACACACACATACGCACACACCATACGTAAAGTATATATCTGCATGTGTGAGAAATGGGAGGGAGAGAAAGAGAACAATAAAAAAAAAGAAAAGGAGGCCACCAACATGAAAGCAGGAAATAAGAGAGTGGCTAGAGGAAGGAAATGGATGGAAGAATGTGATGTAATTCTAATTCAATTTAAAACTATAATCAAATTTAATGAAAAAAATAGGGCCTTAACAGGTGTTGTTGTTTTTTTTCCTTCTAGATATTTTATGTAATCATCATTTACTTCAACAGAATAAATCTCTAATGAAAGAATTTTTTGCTGGATTGAGAAGATAGTTTGGAACATATATGCTCAAATCTTCACCTTACATCAGATAAAATTTGCTATATATTTACTCTTATCACAGACACTAAAAATGAACTTCTCCTTTTGAGAAGTATAATGGGAACTGGTAAAGAAAATTTTAACACAAATCTCAACTATGGTCCTTTCCTGAAAAGTACAAAACACAGGCCTAATCTCAAGCTTTTGTTTGTTTATGCATAAAATAAGAAAAAAAAATATGCCTCCCACAAAGGGTACAGAGTTAATTTGTATAAGACACATAAAGAAAACACATTGCCTCCCACCGGACACCTTAGGTCTCTCGCCATGATTCTTTTTCTCCAAGATTCAATGGGACAGCAATAAGTAGTTTCTGAGCCAACATACTCAGATTTTACTGCATTCTAGGCTGCAACACCCAGTGCATGACAGGTCATATTTTACCTTATTAACAAAAGGTCTTATATTAATTAAACACTTTCTTATGCTTGTCAAGGACATCTTAATTTAAAATTAGTGTCTCCTCACTTCAAACACCTTCTAGTAAAACAGAGATCTAAAAAGAACAACAGTTCAGCAAGTGCCAGCTGTTCCTAATAAGACTAAGTACCAAGGCAGTACATTCCACTGAAATGTACCAGAGGAAGGAAGGAGAAAGTTGACTGTCATTATGATATTAAATCTCCTTCTAATTCATTTTTCCTGAGTGTGTGCTGGCTAGTTTATGTCAACTTGACCAAGCTGGAGTTGTCTGAGAGAAGGATGTCTCAATTGAAAAAAAATGTCCCTATTGGATTGCTTTCTGGCCAAGCCTGTCATACATTTTCTTAGTTGATGATTGCTACAGAAGGGACATCCTAACTCTGGGTGGTTGTCACCCTGGGGATGGTGGTTCCAGGTGTTATAGGCAAGCAGGTAGAGAAAGCCATAAGGAGCAAGTTAGTAAGCAGTACTCCTCCATGCCTTCTCAACTCCTGCCTCCAGTTTCCAGACCTCTTTGAGTTCCTGGACTGAGTTCTTTGTAATGGACAGTGATGTAGAAATGTAAGCAAAAATAACCATTCCACCCCAAATTGCTTTGACAATGGTGATTTGTCACAACAATAGAAACCCAAACTAAGAATGATATTTATTTTCTCCCATCCAGTACAATGAGTCATAGTGAACACATGCATGTTTTTAGAAAGCTATTATTGTTGACCTAGTATATGTGGCGCTTTTAATCATCTAAGTCAGGTCAGGAAATGGTCCCAATTCAACAGGAATGCAATGACAAAGACAAAGAACCCATCCCCCTACATGTGTAGGAAACTAATCATTATACAGTACCTTATTTTGTACAATATTTAACCTCTGCAGTCACAAATAAAGGAATTTTTTCATTTTATTTATTATTAGACCCTGCACACTTTTCAAAATGTGTATAATTTTTTATTCTTCAGCAAAGTTAGACTTTGGTACATGATGATCTGAAAATGATATTTGCAAAGAGAGATTCTGGTTTAACCTCACAATCATCTGTTTTTCAACAGGTGAGGCCCATTTTTTTCTGATCACAGAAGCATGGCTGAAAAAAACAATTCACCTTAAATGTTTCTTTTAAGACTGTTATCACTAGACATTTGTGGACAATTATAGTAATAATGAGATGAATAGGGAATCATCCTACTAATCCCAAGAAAGGGGTAATCAAAGAATCAATGTTTAGAGTGAAGATTCATAATCATAAGATTAACACATTGCACCATCTGACATAATTCAATGGCAATGTAATATGTGAATATCTCCAAAGGTGGCTAATGGCATACAGGAGGAAAGGGGACAATTTTTTACAGTCTACCTGTGGAATCTGCTGATCACAGAACATTGAGAAGGAACCTTATAACCAGTTTATGTACAGCTTGTATTCCAGATATTTACTGAGATTTGAACATATACTTCCATACTGAAGAAGTATGATTTGCTGTAGTTAGTACCAGTCCTCAAAAGCCACACAGAGTTGAGAACTGGGAGCAATAGCAGAAGTCAATTATTCTCTAGATGGATGCCATTGATTCAGGCAGAAAAAGAGGTGGAAAAGCTGGAAAGCAAAAGGAATGTCCCAGCTGGGAATATGGTTTAAGTCTTTTGCCAAAAATGTGCAGACCACCTGACAATAGCTATTTAATACATTATTTGATAAAATCTCACAAACAATGTTATAAATGACATTTATGGTCAGAATTGTAGTCTTGACCTCTTTCTGACTTACATATAATAAGGATTCTGTTGTCTTCTTTTGACTTATGCTTTATCAGCCTATAAATCTGTACGAAGCACCTCATAAACCACCTAATAAATTCACTTCCTAAACAAGAGTTCTTTAGACTAAAAAAAAAATCTATGATCCTGCGAGCCAAGTTCGAATATAATTGAAGGGATAGTAGAATTCATGTGCTATGCAAAAACAGAGGGCATGAATACTGAGAGCTAAATGTAGGTGAGAATGGGAGTGAGGTGCGGGTGCAGGAGTTGACAAGTTGGGAGATAATAAGACCCTTTGCCTAAAGACAACACACATTATGTTTACAAAACATAACGGAACTCAGCGTTGAACTAACCAGGAAACTATGTTATCCAACCTAGCTTTTCTAGTGCTAGAAGTTGCTATGTCAGCTTCTGGGGCTCTGCTCTATCCCTGTACACTGCATGCTCCAATACTCACCTTACAGGCGAGATGTGCCCTCTGGTGAAATTGTAGCATGATGATTCTGGTGATGACTAACTGCTTTCTGACTTGACTTGAGACCTGCCCACATGAGGGATCTCATCTCTGGTATTCTAAACCTGCTTAAAAGCCCATGGCTGTGAAGTGATAGCCCAAGAAGAAACCTGCCATTGTTATTTTTCTAAATGCTCATGCTGTAAAATTGCCTCCTAAAAATTTATGTTTATACTCATAGATCTGTGCGGCTCTTCATCTTGGCCAGAGAAGCAGTGGTTAAGGAAGAGATTCATTAGTGGTCAAAGTTGAGAATAAGTTAATGCAAGTGCTCAGCTGTCATGCATAAAGCTGTCATTAAGACACTTACATGACTTTGACATGAGAAGGCTGCATCATTCTTGGCAACTGTAGTGTGTGTGTGTGTGTGTGTGTGTGTGTGTGTGTGTGTGTGTGTGTGTGTGTGTATTTTCTGTGTGTCTGTGTGTGTGTCCATGCAGTAAAATATATTAAAAATCTTACTTCAACTTTCCCTCTTACTGACCCATCCTGAGATCCTTTCCTGTGACATAAATCAAGATCCTTGCATTACATATATAGAGTTCTCTAGAAAGAATTCTTTTGAATATGCAGCTCGCAACACTGAGAAATGTCTCCACTGCCACTGATGCCTTTTATAGTCTGCATGTTTTTATATACCAGAAATTAATACATTAACCCTATAACACCTGTATAATAGTAATTAGAGGCAAAACAATTAGAAGGTGATTGGTCATGCGCCTTCATTAGTACGGTTAGTCCCTTAAGAAAACATACTAAAAAAAAAAAACTTGTTCACATTTCCACCAGATAAGAACACCAAGAAGCTACTTCCTACAAAGAACAGGCCCTTACTAGACACAAAATCACTTAATGTCTAGGTCTTGGACTTCCAGACCTCAAAATTGGAAGCAATACATTTTTGTTATGTATAAATTACCTATTTACAGTATTTTATTATAGTAACACATGGGACATTTATATCAAATCACTACCTCCTAGACTTAGAGAACATTCCAGAGGAGAGACCAAAAGAATATAAGAGCCAGAAGAATGCTATGAAATGTGACTGTCTTCTGGACACAGGATTGTTGTTGCACACATGGAGTCACAACAGTTTTATTCATATACACAATACTACACACTATCAAGCCTGTTAAAATTACAACACAGATGCATGAAGGCTCCTAAGGCCATAGCTGAGGAGCTAATCACAGTAAATAGAAGCTGGGGTGGAGGAGAGTCATTTCTCTTTAAAAGTGTGACCACTGCTAAGTCTCACTAAGGATATCCCCATTCCCACAAACATATGGGACAACACTAACTGGACTCTCTGGCTTGTCAAAGAAAGAGGACATAAGGCTGAGAGGGAAGTGTGTCAGGAGCACATCAGGGGAGAATAAGGGAGAGCAAGTGGGAGATGGCTGTAATCCAAGTACATTATATGCATGTATGAAATTTTAAAACACTAAATAAAAATATTGAAAAAATAAGTATAACCAGTTATGCTTCATCTCTCAAATCCTTTGAATAATATGACTTCAAACACCACCAAAAACATTCATAAAACTATCTAAGACATTTAGATTAGATTCTGTTTTAAGAAACCTCATGCCATTTTTGGCATTGAGACATTAGGAGACTCACATCTCCTTGGGCATAAACTTTAAAGTACTAAGAATACTGGTCACAGACAGCACATAGTATATCTTTTTCAAATCTGATGAATGTTTTAAAACATAATTTTTATGTAAGAGTATAGATAACAAGCCTAATTTACAGGAATCACTAAAATTAAACAGAAATGAAAATAGAAATGAACCCTGCGATACTTTGTATAAATTTATTGTGTGAGTTCATTACGTTTTTCAAATAAACAGCAATACATTTACTTGGGGTAAAACTTTTTTAGTCAATCAAGAATAGACTTTATGAAAATTTTCAGCAGGAAAATGTAGACATGTGATTCATTGACTCCCCTCCATCATCCAGGTCATTTTTTGGACAAGCTTATGAATTACTAAAAAGATTCTTGAACTAGATTTATGATTCAGAAGCTCTGCCTCCAAAGACACATTTCATCACAATACCACATTATCCTGGGCATAATTTTATCAAAATTTTTACTAAATATTTATTATGTATTAGGTACTGTGAGCTGGAGAAGTTGTTTATATGTAAAGGGGTGAAATAACAGTGGCACATGTTTATGTAGGGCTTGAAAGAGATGACTTACAGGATAAAAACCTTTACACTTAAGTAAGAGAATCAGAGTTTAGATCACCAGAATGTCTGCAAGAGGTGTGGTAGGAATGCCTGTAACACCAGCAGTTGAGTGACAGAGACAGAGATCCCCTTATCAAGATAACTGGGTAGACTAGTAGAATCAGTGAACTCTAGGGTCATTATAGAGACACTGCTTCAATAAAGTGGCAAGTGATCAAAGGAGACACTTGTTACAACTCCAGACATACACATAAGTAAGTACACCAGTGTTCACATACAGGAGCACTCACTGATAGACAAGCATCCAAACAAATGGAAACACATACACACGCATGCACGCACACATGCATGCACACATGCACACGCACGCACACACACACCCCGTACATGTATCTGAAAATAATTTTTCTGTCTACAAAAGTATTTCCTAAGTTCAGCTCAAAAAATTATTAGTTGCAAACAACTTTGCCAACTGAAATTCTCTAAATTAACTTTTAGAACGAACAATTATTTATAGTGCTCTTTCCATGCTTATTATAGTATTAGAACACCAGAGAATATATCTCCCTCTTCTTATCTCTTCCTTTTCTTCTAATAACTTTGTCTCCTTTGTTATATGGCCTACAAGGCTGGCCAGCCGTCAGACTGAAGCCACGTCATGAATATCTTTCTCTTTTCCATATCAGACCCATCAGTCACTGACCAATTGTCACAACCAAAATATGTACTGTTTCAAAGGATCCTTCTGATCCCATGGAGGCCCATTCTCTCAGTACATAACAGTCCAACTCTTGAGTTACAAAACATGTTCACGTTGAGTGTTTGCCTAGCACTGTTCATGCAATTCTGAAGAAAAGAAAAGATGCTGAGGCAAATCATTTCACTGGCATTTTACCAGTCTCTTCTGGTATCTAGAGAGCTCTGAGTACTGAAGAGAGTTCTCCACAGCTGTTCAGACCCACAGCCAAGCAAAATAGGAATATACTACATTGCATTTCTGTAGGAGCCCATAATTGGCACTATGCAAAAGAAAAGCCACTCTGTAATTAAGATGAAACATGGAAAATGAGGCAGCCAAAGAGAATGAACTTCTACGTCAACAGAAGGTCTTTTAGAGACTGGAAGTTCTAGAAGGAACTACTGTAGAAGAATAGAAATCTGTAGAAGTATATGGTCGATAGTCACCATTTGAAAGGCCGAAATGCTGTTGATAAATTTCCTTTGGACCAGAGAAAACCAGTGACTTCTTTTTCTAACACAAATAACCATTGTGGTTTAATTAGAAAAGAATAACTTGGATGAAGCATCTAGAAGAAAAAGAACCAATATCGTAGTTGTTACGATATTAAGTCAATTAAGTCAAAGGAGAATTAAAGAGGCTGCATCCCACAGTGTCTGCACACAGTCATGGAAACAAATCACTGTCTCCACAAATATGTATGTGTGCGGTAAGAACCTGTTGTGTGGGGGAAAAGAACAAAAACCAAAACAACAAAACAAAAGCTGAAAGGAAAAAAAGTGCACAGAAAACAAAGATGGCAGTGTACCTGCCATGGAATTCAGAGGAGTTTGAAAGACCTATAGAGACTCCAAGGGCTGACACGGTGGTAGAAAGGAAGACTACAGGGTCTGCGTTAGCTCCAGATCAACTAAGAAAAAAGGCAAGTCTTATGGGAAGATGTTTCTAAGTTGTGGATGTACGAAATCCCAAGGAAAGATGGCAAAATAGAGCTGTGCGTAGAAAATGATGAATCTATAAAATTTGCTTGCCCTATCTCAGCCAGCAAGTGACAAGCACAGAAGTCATTCCTGAAAAGAGATGTATGGCTTCCTGGAGCTCCCACAGAGAAATGTCATTGCTGAGTAGGGCTGGCCCTTGGCCTGAAGGCCAACAGGCCACCAACATAGAGCAGCTACTACTTCGACCTGTGCTCTTTGCCCTGCTAGGAGACGGAGCACAGCTCAACGGTTCAACTGCAGTCTATTAGATCACAAGTTATGCGAAGGGGGGTTTGCTGAGAGGCAACTAACATCGAGGACAGGGCAGCTCCTGCGGCATCATGTCACAGCTGAACAGAGCCAGTCCTAGGCCTGCCAGTTGGCACCTAGCAAGTAGTCACTACAGGGACAGCCAGAGCTGGTCGCCTGCAGGGATACAAAGAATCACAGCGAGGCTCGAAGGCTCTGAGCACAAACGTTGAGACTGGTGAACCTCCGGGTGGCCAATATCAAGGGCAAGGAGGATGCAGGTGAGGAACTAATCTTAATTCGTGTAGCTACTTTATGTATGGGTTTTAAGTTAGGTATGAGCCCCATACTGATGCATAGATGTGAATCCTAAGCAGACATCTACTGTGGGAGCCTGAACTTTAGGCAGGCTAATTATTCAGAAATGAGCTTATGAAACAGTAGTTTCCAGTTGATGCTAAAAATCATGAGAAATGACACTCTGGATGATGCTAAAATGAAGCCAAGAAACATCATTTTTTTCTTCTTTTTCTTGATATTATCGTATCTCCATGTGGTAAACAGAACTCCAGTTTACCAGCAACAATAGGAAATAAAAGAAGGTGTATTCCTAACAACTGAATTCTGACCTATTTGGTCCAGAAACACACACATCTCTTCCATGCTACACACACACACACACACACACACACACACACACACACACACACAATAATAATAATAATAATAATAATAATAATAATAATAATAATAATATACTCATTTTTCTTGTAATAGTAGAAGACCTTTGTGACTGCTCTTTGCCCTGCTAGGAGATGGAGCACACCTAGAATTTCATTGAGTCATAGGGAGCCTAATAGATGCTAAGCAATAGTCAATGCAATAAAAATAACCTTGCTTACCTTTATTTGCACATCCTATGTTCAAGCCTATTTTGATGAGTCCTTGGGAGTCTTGCATTTTTGTGTTAACCCGAAAACCCCTCTCCTATACCCAACCACACATCCTATGCTCACCAGCCTAGTGAGACCCTGGACCCTCATCCAGCATAATGGCAATACCAGCTGGCATACCCACATGGATTTGGGGAATTTCACAATGTCTCAGCTCTAGCTGAAGAGCTGCAGATTGTCAATGGTTACCAAAAGAGGAAGAATTAGCTTCTTCCAGGGATGGGTCTTAGGTGTCCAGTGCAAGTAGTCAGGCCTGTACACATGCACATGTGGGCAACACTAAGTAGACTCAGTAGATTGTCCATACATGCAAAATAATAATCAAAGAAAAGACAATGAATTTTGGAGGGATTTGGGAAAAGGTCAGAGTGAGAGTGACATAGATAGGGTGTTCATATATGGTATTCTCAAAAATGTTTAACATTTTTTTAAAAAGAGTGTTTAATAAGTATAGTGGAAACAGAGTCTAGGGTGAATTCTGTGTACATTTTAAAATTTGTTTAACCTTTATGACCTTCACTTTTCTCTCATAGAAAGAACATTATACTGAAGAGATGATCTGTCAGGTTCCTCACCTCCACAATCTTATTAAAAGCCTCAAAAATCAATTGACTCTGGGTAAGGGAACTCTGCAAGAGCAGTGAGAGGGTTAAGGCACTAAATGATTAATATGACAGATCAGGAAGATGAATTAGCTTCAGGGAGAATCAACAGTGTAAATTACTATAGGCTTGGGGGCTTTCTCTAGTCCCCATCAGCACCCAAAGGAAGCAGGTGCTAATGATACTATTGGGAATAAATCTGAAGATTGCTGCAGAAGCAGCAGGCAATGGAAACTCCAAATTTACACTAATGCAATCTGAATCTGTGCCAGAATCAGCCCAGCAAAGGTCCTTTGGAGTGGATGACAGCAATATGAAAAGTTGAAAATGAAGGCTAAATAATAAGTATAAAGTCAAATGAATATATGTAACCTCATTCTCTCAAAAAAAAACCCCTAATATTCCATTTATGAGTGCCTCTTTCCAATCAAGGAAGACTATTATTCCAGTCATCAATAAACAGCTGGGACTCTTTTATTTTTGTGCAAGTGAAGTAAAAAAAAAAAAAGAGCATTTGATCAACTCATTCCCATTCTCTACAGCCTCTTATTTGGACCTAAAGAAGATTAGCTGGAAAAGGGATACAGAAAGTTGGATTGTGAAATAGACAGGAAATAGAGGCACAGAGACACTAATACAGAGAATTAGGCTGTAATCCCTAATTCTCAGACAACAGTTGAATGAGGACTGAACTTTTCAGGGAAAGAACACATATATTCAGAGTTAAAGAGCCAAGCAAACCAAGTGCCTAATTGCTTCAGAGTAGGAAACTAGGCTTTGTGATCTCCAAATCAGTTTTATAAGATGGTAAGATGGATTGAGTGTACTTGAAAAACAGAAGGTATCATATATATATATATATATATATATATATATATATATATATATATATATATATATATATATATATATAGAGAGAGAGAGAGAGAGAGAGAGAGAGAGAGAGAGAGAGAGAAGAGAATTTATCTAGGTGGATTTACATACATTGTACTTTGCCCCAGCTGCAGCCCTCCTGGCCAGTATGTATGCATCTCACACTTAAGGTACCACTGACCACCTAGAATATGGTCCCTCATCCCTTCTTCATCTTTTTTGTTGCTGTTATTTTGTTAGCTGATATATTTGGGGAGTTGTTTCATTTTTTAGTGCTAAGTATTGAACCCAGGACTTTGTGCATGCTTGTCATGTTCTCCACTACCTTGTTCCACGGTTAGTTTTCTCTTTACCTTTTACAGCCCTCTTTCTCTCATGCCCTAGCAGTTCTGACTCCATTTCTAATCTCCTATTGTTCTCATTCTGCCTGCATGACAGACCATGACTGCTAATTCAACACTTGGTGTTCTTAATTGTTTTTTAAAAGAACTTTGTAACTGTTTATGTTTTGTAAGCTAAGGGGTATTGCTTTTTCTGTGTTTCCAGTGTTCTGGAACCCATAACATATCTAGTCTATGATGAAATCATTGATTAGTTGGTTTTGAAATACATCCTACACAAACAGCCTTACGATCCTGTTCATCAAGTTTCTGAAGTAACAAGCTTGTCTTTCATCTTTCATTTATACACAAGTATAATTGTGGCAGGAACACAGATTCTCCTATCATCTACCCATTACAGCTGTCACACTCTTGTACAGCACACACCTAGTACCTCACGTATCAAGTCATGCATTGGACTACAACTCTCAGAGATGCCTTTTATCATGGTGACCAAGGAATATTCTTGGGTGTGTAAGAATGAAATTATATGTATATAATTATATTATAGAAAGTAGCAGTCAACAGGTAAGCAGCTAATATGTGATCCTGTGGACAATGAGAAAATGAGTTTTGAAAGGCAGTGACATCCTGAAGGTGACAGCAAAAGTATCTTGTGAAAATATCAAGATACCCAGAACAAGACAAATAGCAGTCTGGATAAAAGGGGGCAAAGGAACTAAATGCTTATCTCAAAACAGGTGTCAGGAATTCAGGCAAAGTATACTTAAAATGTACAAACTAAAACATGTTTAATCTTCATTTCAAATCACCAGAGAATGATGATCAGGGTGTGAGAAGCAACTTTTTGAAAACTATGCACCAGTCTCTCAGTTTATCCTAAATGCTTCTGATGTTTATTAAATAATGGGTTCTGGGAGTACAATCTACTCATTATAACATATACATTTCTTTGTACAATGCATAACTGTAACAGAATTTGTATACAAGTCATTATAAGAGTAACCAATGCATTTATGATATCAGCTTCAATAACAAATGAATGTACTTTGTGTCAAGTGCTAGTGCCAATCATTTGCAAACACTAACTCACATCAATTCTGACATTATCCCTGTCTCACAAAAAATGGATTAAAGACACAATCAAGTCAATTTTTCTCAGTTCATTCTTTCCCATGGTCAGCTGAGATGGAGATGATATTTTGAAATCAGCATATCTGATTTCATAGTCCTAGGTCTTTTAAAAAAACTTTTATTATTATTTTTCATTTTTACATATACATTTATATTATTACAAATAAATGCAATAAGCAACATACAGCAAGAAGAACCTCGAAACAGTCAGGAATTATAAATATGCTACATTCATAATGTTTTGATTATATAAATTTGGCAAACTTGAAGAAAATATATTTCCTATCTTGGTGAGTCTAAAATTTTGAATGTAAATCATATCTCATCTCTATCAACTTAAAAAATCTATTCAGACCTAAAAACATTTCAACCCCTAAACAACTAAGCTTAATTGTAAAACTAAATTATCTGTTCCTCAACCCCATCAGAGAATTAAGAAGGAATAAAAATTAATTACCTGAGTAAACCAGAAGTGCAGGTTAGCAGCTTCCAAAATTAAAAAATGACAGAGAAAGTTTGCTGCCTGAACAGTCACCCAAAACTCTCTATAATAGTGGAGCTTCATCTTCAGCCTTCTGGCTCCATATGTCTGACAGACATATTTGTGAGGCAAGAACTACTGAGAATTTGCTTACCCTGTCTTGGCAGAATTTGGCTGTCTGCTCTGCCTGCATCCAAGATTGCCCATTTTTAGGCAGAATTCTGTCTGTAGCCAAATTAAGGACATTTTGCCAAGTGGCTGGTGTATCACATTTGATGCCATCTCCATAAGGAGGTTCTTTGATGTGCATCATCTTCTTTGAGGTGGTCTGGGTGTTGCCAGGAGTAAACATGTCTTATGTCAATGAATCTTTAAAATAATAAAACATCTTTAAATGCCATATTCTGTAGGTCTCTGAGGATTTTGAAGACATTATCTATCTATCTATCATCTATCTATCTATCTATCATATCTATCTGTTACACCTAGGATATATATTCTTACGATAAAAATAGACTAGTAAGCTGAGCATGGTGGTGCACACCTTTAATCCCAGCATTCAGGGGGCACAGGCAAGTGGATCTTTATGAGTTCGTGGCCAGTCTAGACTACAAAGTGAGTCCAGAATAGCAATGGATACACAGAGAAACCCTGTCTTTAAAAAAAAAGACTAGTAATAAAATAGGCCATGGTTTGATAGACTAGCAATTAACTTGTATTTCTTTATTATCCTAAAAAGGCTGCAATCGTACTTTCAAAGTATTGGAAATAAACCTTGTATTATAGTTAACTTGTGTGGGTACAATACCTCATATTAGAGTATATGTATATATATATATATATATGTGTGTGTGTGTGTGTGTGTGTGTGTGTGTGTGTGTGTGTGTATTGTGTGTGAAGAATAATCTAAATTTGAATTATATACCAATGTATCAAAATTAAATTCATTTTGCACCAATATACAAATTCTATACCAATGAGTTAAAAATTACCTTATTTGTGAGTAACAATTAAGTCTTTAAATTAAGAAGTAGATTCACTAATCTACTTTTTGTTCTATCATCCCTATGTATTTCTATATTCCTCCTTCTTTCTTTTCAACCTCTATCTCCAAACCTAAGAAAGAAAGATAAAGGAAAAGTCCAACCTCATTTTTTTCTCTGCATAAGACCAATAATAACTTATAACCATCTACTAATAAAAATACATTTATAGCTCAAGAGAACAACCAAAAACCTACAGAACCCCGCTTAGGGGAAATGGGGCATCATTCTTTTAATGTTTCTTCTGGCCCAAATAAAATTGGGGAAAATGGTTAAACAATCTAAGAATAGCATTTATGGTCAAGTTTCTAAATGTTGAGAAATTCCAGGCTTAATAAAAGTCCTGTGTGGGACAATCTGAATTTCTGGGCCAATTGGAGTCAGAAGCTTTCTTCAAACCTGTCTTGTTCTGATGAGGAACAGCAACTGAAGCACATGGGGCTGGAACATGAAGGATGCAGGAGGTCAGCCTCCAGCTTTTTGAGAGGAATGAATCCTATCATTCCTGTCAGGTCTGATCCAGCTTAAATGTCTGATTCTTTTTTTCTGAAAATATATAATTTCTCACAAGCATTATACAGTCGTAAAACTATAAATGTGTGAGGTGTGCATGATACACAGAACGTTTAGGTTGTTTCTTCTCTTTGTATGAGCAGAAGAAAGACATCTGTAAATCTTCATTCATGTCATATGAAGAATGGTATTAAATATGAAGTCACTGGGATTTTGTGACCAACAAGAAGCATTGTCTATGCATAGACATTCATATCTCAACCAGTCTCAGAACTATCCCCATGTATTGGGATTAGCAATATAAGTTACCTGCTTGTTCTACAGTTTGAATTCTTTACATCATGAAGTCTTAAGTCTTTTGTGTTTTCCCACACTTTATATAATTCTGCCTTTTAAGAAGGTGTTTTGGCTAGGTGATATAGGGAAGTAGAACAGCTCCAAATTCTGGCAACTTTGGGCGATGATGTCTCCAACTCCCCCGCACTCATCTTCTGTACTTTTCTACATTGTTAAGAGCTTACTTTAGCAACCATCCTCCCATTTCTAGCCTTTATTCTCTCACTCCCTCTCTCCTTCCCTTCCTTCCTTCTTTTCTTCTTTCCTTCCCTTCTTTTCTCTCCAAGCCCGTCTCTCTCATGTTTCTTTTACTGTTGATCTTTGCCTTGGTGTACATTTCCTTGGATCAGGCATGTGAACAGACAATGAGTCAGTTATTTACTCTGTTAAATATATAATAGACTCTACTAGACAGAGAATGAAAAAATGTGATTTTGAAAAGTCCGTGGAGGCCCATATTTACAAGAATTTTATTGCTGTCATTTTACAGAGGAAATTAGTCTTTTATGCATTCAGTAATGATCCTCCAGACACTCTTTTATACTGGCATGTTTATAAATTCCTTGTTTTTACAGCAAGGCAAAAATATTCTTCACTTACCACAATTGACTGGAAGAAGATACAGAACCATTCTGGAATGCAGATAGTATCCTGGCCAGGAATACAGTAGCTGCAAGCCACTAGGCAACAACTAAACACTTATTTCAAGGAGTTATTGAAAACTGTAATGAGGAAGATTCTTTAGTACAAAATATTCTTCTTGGAAACACTGCTGCTTAGGTTAAAGAACAGAAAGCATAGACATTGGGCAGAGGAAGCCTATGTAAGCTGTCTTGGGGATTTGCTTGCCTTGGCCAGTACTAAGCAAATGTTGTTTAGAAAGGACCCTTCATGAAGGTCTCTGGCCTCAGTACCTCCTTTCTCTACTGTTTTAAAAGTTGGAGCTGTGTCTCTTTTGTCACTTTGAAAATTATCTCAGGGACTCCTTGCTCAGCTGATGAGGTCCATGTCAGGCCTGGGTACAAACCCCTCTATCCATCTTGCAGACCTGAAAGAAACTTTCTAACTACAGAAAGTACAATCTACTATTTTTTTTTCTTGATTTTAAAGTTTCAGGATTTGTTTGGTCTTTATGTTTGTTTTTATTTTTATTATTTCTATTTATTTTTTGTGTGTATGCATGTTTTGCTTGCATGTGTGTCTGAGCACCACTTCTGAACTGGGAGCCTCTGGAGTCTAGATGATAGAGTTGGATCCTCTTGAATTGGAGTTACTAACAGTTGTGGGCCACCACATGAGGAATGAAAATCAAACCTTGCTCCTCTGGTTGAGCAGCCAGACCTTCTAACCACTGAGGCACATTTTCAACAGATTGGACCTGTTTCTAAATGCAACTCATGCACCTCTGAATGCTTTTTCTCCTGTAAGGTCTACTTCACCCTAATTTAGGAAGGAGATAAATACGTCAATTTTTTTAAGCAGGGGTTTATTTTCAGTATTGACCTGGATACAGAAATTTGTTCAGCTTCTTTTGACACTATAGAGGTCTCAGAACTAAGTAAAGAGAATTACAGGAATTGGTTGCCAGAAACCTGGATTCAGAACTCTAATGCCTGACTAGTTGATAGATTCTTTGGTTAAAGTAACATTTGAGAGTTGACCATGTTCTTAAAGCAAAGTATATGTGGCTACATTTACTCTATCATAAAATATGATATATTAACATAAGTACCATTAAAAGCTGACTAAACTAAATATTAAACAGATTGGATGGCTTATTGAAGGAATACCTAGTAATGTTATTTAGCTCCAAATGATTCCCAGGGTTGAATGCATAGCAACTCTGTAACAACTGCTCTCTTCTTTATATTATTTTCTTTTGTGAATCCCATGTAAGTTTATAAGACATGTGTGTGCATGTCTGTATACTTATTCACAACATAATAGTCATAGTCACTAATTTAAACTCAACAGGACATTGATAATTTAAGCTTCACTTTCTTACTTTTCCATTGGTGGAGGTCGCATATAATTTATATCTTCTTTTCTGATGATTCTTAATCTCTAAATTTGTCAACACTGTTGAAACATGGAATTGCTTGAATGAATGACCCAAGTTATTTTTGAAACTTGGATAAACAAACACTACATCCAATGAATAGCTTTCTTTTGACTCTTTTCTCTGTATGTTGAACCAAAGCTAGAGATAACCTCTACATCTCTGAGAAACAGGAACATAAATAAAAGATATTTGGCCTCAATATAATAATAAAAATATTATTGTGCCTCAAATACAACTGACTAAATTGGAATTTCTACTCATAAAATATTTAAACTCTAAATATTCTCTAAGGGTACTAGCTAGCCCTTTCTGGCATCCTTCCACTAAATTATTACCTAAAAGCTTAACTCTTCTCTGCAAAATGATGAGATAAACATGCTCCCTTTACATTCAAAGGTGCACTGAGGTGTGAATAACTGATATTAGATCTTATGTTCTGAAAGAAGATTTTAACCAGATCAATGGTAAAGATGGGAGATGTAAAGAGAAGCTAAAGGATTTGGCAGTTAACTTTTTTTCTCCTGAAACATTTAATATGATTTGGCCTTGCTAGACATTTACTGCTTGGTTTCTGGATGACATACAAGGGATATATCAAAGATCAATTGCCCCTAATCTTGGCCAAGGCAGCAATGAGAAAGAAAAATTATTTCTCAGACACTGTAGATTTTTTCATAATCAAGACAAAACTCAAAAAAGAAATTCTATATGCTAGAACATGTGCTTCCCAAATCCCATGGCCTTCTGTTATAAAAGGGGGTAGGAATTCTAGACTCCCTAATGTCAAAGAATTATGCTGGTAGGTGGAGTCTTATCCTTGATATAATAATATTGTGAGACAAAAGGTTATAAGTAAGAAGGTATAATTTGCACTTCTAGTAGATCATTAGCAACAGTGTCCAGATTCAACTAATTGAGCAATAGCTAATTAATGTGGATGGCTAGGAAGTGAAAGAAGAGGGTATCTAGATCTAGAGTGTTGATCATAGGCAGGAAAAATATGATTTTGAGTGTTATATTAGCAAATATATTGTTGCTTATGAATTGAGTACAGAAAGTAGGGCAGAAGAAGCAGAAAAGACATCTTCTGGCATGTTATTATTCTGACTGATAATTTGGGTTTCTGATGAGTATTTTGATGTTTTGTTACATGAAAGTTTTTAGCATTTGTTAGTTTATTTACTACATAACTGAAAAAAGGTGATAAAAAGATGCTAAAAGCATAATAGAACACTAGATATGAAAACATACAGAAAATTCTGTATTCTGTAATATAGAATTTATTAAACCTTTACTATGACCCAGGTATTGCAATGAAGAGCTTGAAGTTAAATTGTTTGTTTAATCTTTCCATCAATACTGTGAGACAGAAGTTGACTTGGACAAGGATGGTGAATATCAGAGTGCTAAAATAACCTGTCCAGAGTAACAGATGAAGCCTGGAACTTAAACATATATTTATACTGCAGAATGTGTACTATAGGAATAACCATTTCATTCAAGGAAAGGAGAAAGGAAGATAAGAGAGAATGAGAGAGTGAGAACAGGAGTCTTCACTGCTCTTGCCTTATACTTGTGAGCAAAATTGATTCCTGTAAAGTTCCCAGGTTCCACTACAGCCGTGCTCATTCCCGAATGCACATTGGAACCATTAAGGTAGCTTTAAAACAATACTGAAGCCTTTGTTCTTCTCCAAGGAGCCTCAAGCTTTGCGAAGCTCCCAGGTAATTCTACTGTGTAGCCAAATGGGTAAACCACTGCACAACAGTTACAACCCCACAGAGCATGAAAACACCAGCATGCTCGGGACTTGAATCTTCCTATATGAAATAAAAGGCAGGAGCTGGAGAAGAATGGGGGAAGGGACAAATGGCTAAGAATTGATTGAATTCAATTTTCATTGCTGCACTCTGAATGGCAACTTTCCCAGCAGATACATTACTAGTCGTGTCCCAGCCATAAAACATAGAACTCTCATTTCTTCTGCAGCATTATATAGTCTGAGTGCTTTTCAGCATTATTAACCTCCATGATCAAAATAGATGGGGAGGCTGAAAGCCAGGGAAAACCTCTTTACATCATCTGAATTGCAAAGCCACACAGTGAAAAAGAAGGCACCCTCTGTTTGAGTGTTCTTGTTCAATCAGACAAGCCCAGAGCTACACAGTCTCTGTGCGAAAATAACAGGTTTAAAAAGAACTATGGACCTTGAAAAATGCACGTACTTTAATTAGACTCATTGCTATTAGGATAACAGCATACCTTATTTGCATAGTGTTTTCTATGAACAAGGCCATCGTCATATCCTTTAGTCATATTTTCATGCTAAAACTAAAACACATAACAGGAAACACCCATCATTTACTGCTGCATCCTTCCTATATGGATGAATTTTCTATCAAAGAATTTGATAGAATACAAATTCACTTCCTGGTGAGGAAGCATAAGAAAGATTAGTATTCCTTCTGCCTCCCAGAAAGTGGCTATCGCAGTCTGACAGCACAGCCAATTAGATGCTTTCGTGTAAACCACAGACCTTTGAAGAAGAAGTGTGACGTTAGAGATTGTGGGTGATGGTTAGTCTAGAGAAAGAATCCAGATCCAGATTTACACATTGTGGAAAAACTTTATGGCTTTCTGTCAATTCCTTCTCTGTTTCCAGTCTTCATTTCCCCTTCCATGAAATATATGTGTGTACATAATCACACGGAATTCCTGACATTACTCTTAGCTTGCGGTTACCTAAAATGATTGACTTTCCAGGTCAGGTACTTTGGAAAGCTTGATGAGTGTCAAAATTTATTTATTTATTTATTTATATAAGATTCATGTTTTTCACATGTAAAGTTGTACATGTACAGAATTCATAAAGCCCAGAACATCTAACTTCAATGTTCAGTAAGTAATTAAAATGTTAGCTACGTTAATTAAAATTTGAACATTAATTAAAACATTAATTCAGTAAGTAGATAAAACATTAACTATTGGTTTATAACTATTCAAAATATATTTAATAATTCTCATTTTTTTCCTATTTCTAAAAAATATCTGTTCCTGGAGTGGGAGGTAATGCCTTCCTGGCTCACCTTCCTTACCTTCATTAGTTGGGATAGCTGCCCACAGGACATGGGAATGGGAAAGCTATCGCTGCCCCCTCACTGTCTGTAGCTAGCACTCAGGAGAACAGGCCATGCACCTCACCTGGACAATGCGGTGGAACTGGCACTGACGGTGAAAGCACAGCTGAGACATCCAGAGCATGTGGGAGTTGGAGTGCTGCAGCATTTCAGGCTGCAGCATTTGGGACAGTGGGTCCTGCACCTTGACTGAACAGCACTGTGGAGCTGGACCTGGAGGCATAGGTGCTGGTGAGGTGGCCTGGAGAGCAGAAGAGCTGACCCTCCCTACTTCCAGTGGAGGCAATGGGTGGCCAAGCTAGAGGAGTGTTAGAGAGCTCAGCACATCAACCACCTCAACTACCACCCAGGCCCAGAATCAGGGCTCTGAATTGGCCCATCCCAAAATATATATCATCTGTGAACCGTTGGGACAAGTGAAAGGGCCAGTTCTGCTGATCCAAAGCTGTAGGACCTCCACGACACAGAGCAACAACAGAATAACTGGGAGGAAGCATGGTGAGGATCCAATATTAATGGTGTATTAGAACCCAGAGATTTTGAACCAGACAAATGATTTGTTGCAATGAACACTTGTGTGGACAGAGGGATACACTGTGGGACTCACTGGGATATACTACAGCTTCCAATGTGAGATGGGTTTTCTGCTTTGTTTTTTCTTTCTTTCTTTCTTTCTTTCTTTTTTTTTTTGTTTTGTTTTTGTTTTTGTTTGGTTGTTTGCGTGTGTTTTATTTTGAGGTGGGAGGTGGCAAGGATGAAGGGTGAATATGAGGGAATTGGGAAAAGATCAGGATTGGAGTGTATGATGTGACACTCACTAAAAAAATCAATAAAAGTTTTTAATGTGCTACTAAATGATAGGATGCATATCTTTTACATAGCCAACCTAATTTAGTAGCTGATACGAAAAAAAAAACCTCTTACTTCCACAAGCTCTCAAAAACCCCTCACCCAGGGATCTAGTAACTTCTTTCTAACCAATCTGTAAGATTCAGACCAATACCTTTTTTTACCCTCACCCACCTACAGACAGTAGGATACTGGTGAGTGCCTAATAATTTGTTCTCTAGGAGGAGAAAAGTCAATGTTTGCAGTGTTTTCCTAATTCTATCATGTGAGCACTCTCTCACCAAAGCTGATGTGAAGCCAGCAGCATGGTATTGCCATGTGTATAGCTGGGAAGATGTGAACATAGCCAACTCGCACAAGCTAGTATAAATTTTCGCATCCACCTGTAATTTTAAAGCTATAGGAGCTAAAGCCTGCTTCCAGCTTCCTTGGATACCCACATTCACATGGCATACATTACACACACACACACACACACACACACACACACACACTTAAAATAAACTCAATCTTAAAAAATAAAGAATACCACTGTGGCCCCAAGGTAGAACCAGCTGTCCTTTCAATTGAACTTCGATGGACCTAGCTGATCAAGACGTAATTTTCTTCTTCTATTATACATCTATCCCAATCATTCCAATTAACTGGAAACTCTTTGACACCAGAAACTTTGCCGATATATGTTTAAATCAAACCTCTGGTCTTTTGCAAAAGGTAGGACTTCAGTGAAATCCCAGTCAGCTTGCACTCTTCTGTGGTAAGCCTGGTCACTCTATAGATGACGGGACATTAAAAACATTGTAATCAGCTCTCTGCAAAACCTCTTTTTCTTGCCAGTTTTCTGTTTCTTCTCTTTTCCCAATAAGAGAGTTCAATTACAACTAATTTCTGCCTCAGGAAGAAGTAAATGTCTTGTCACCAGATATGTGTCATGTCTTAGATCTTCCTAAATTATTATTATTGTACTTACCTAAGAGAATTTCAGTGATTGCAGACAGCAGAATACATATAAATATAGCCATCTATTATATTGGGAAAAATGTCAAGATGTCATACTGTGACACTTCACTAGTGACAAATTCTTTTGGAATCTTAACATTAAGGTATTTTGAAATTCAAAATATCTTTAACCTAATGCTAAAATTCATTTAAAAACCTAATTCCAATTTTACTTAAACCTAGAAGTTCAGGAAGCCATCTGTTCAACTTATGTCCTCTCCTTAAGGCTTAGTAGCATACATTCAACCATATACAGGTAGTGAAACTCTTGTAAGAAAAGCTTTCTCCCAGCCACATTTTACTTCATATAAGACTTGATCAATCTCTGCCACATGACACTGAAGTGGAGCTTGAGAGTAAAAGACTATTTTAGAAGAGCATTGCCAGTCATAATCATTTCACTTATTTCTTACCTATCTGTCACAACATGAACTGTTTTACATGCATTTTATTCTTTACAGAGTTCTCTACAACAAAGCAATTAATTATCTAAAAAAAAGTGTAGACTTTTTGACTATAAGGAATCTTCTTGTTATTTTGCATTTTCCTAAAGAAAACTGTAAGCTACAGCCTGCTGCAGACAGAATGTGCAAGCTTTCCAACTAGCACATCTTACTACACAAGTAGAAAATCCAGGCCAAGGCCTAGGAAGCATTAATTTAAGACATGACATGAAATAATGCTCACACAAATGGATTATTTCATATTTAATCATATTGTCTGAGTATTTAATTAAAAGGACAACTATATTTATACTGTCAGCTTGTGCCTTCTAAAACCCATGGCCTTATTTCTTTCTGGAAGCAAGCACTGGAAAGGAGCATTGCGTACTTCACTTTATTGTCAAATATATCCTGCTTTCATCAGAGTCTGAACACACAGACATTCACTGCATCTTTATTCATAATTGTACCTGATTAACCACAAACTCCAACAGAAGGATTATTGAGTACTTTCTTTATTAATTAACATAGTCAAGTCAAAGAAAACAGCCTATATGAGGGATAGCTTGTATAAAAATAATTAAATCATTAATCTTATCCATATGAACATTTTCACATTTGCAAGGTCAGTTACTAGAAAGGATTCAAATCAGAACATCACATTCACATCCTAATGTTGTAGCAGTTCCATTTGGACTGTCATAGAATTCTTTAGATAGTGCAGTTTTCAGTAGGACATAATGAAAAGACATGCAAAATTTTCATAATAGCAGTCTTTGATAAAAATTTTCAGGCCATCAGGGCATTTCAGAAGAAAACTGCACACTCCAATTTTCATTTCAGCAAGTAGGCAGAGCATAGCCCCAAAGCATGGCCTGGCAATCTTGTTGATCGGACCACTGAGTGTCCCTCCCCAACATCAGACATATATAAATCAGAGGCTGAGGGATAGGGTAAACAAGCCTTCTGAGGATTGAGTTGGGAAGAGGACAGGGCTGCAGAGTGCATGAGCCTAAGAAGCAGTTATTTAGACAATAAGTAAAGTAAGTTTTAGCCCAGCAAGGAACCAACACGTTTAATTGGTTAGTCCATACAAGCTAGGAAATATAAGAAGGTTCAAGAAGAATTATTTTTGAAGTCATGGATGCCCAAACTCTGACTGGTTTCTAAAGAGACTGATATGTTTGGATGCATTCCCCACTTTAATGTTAATAGAGATACTACTTTATGAAACATTTGTGCCTCCCAACAGAAATATTTAGCTAGACAAATCATTATATTGACTACATATATTCAGTGTCATTTGTCATTTTACTACTGTTCTTAAAGATTTCCTATGGAGGGGTCCCATAGACAAAAGTGTCAGAATCTGGGCTCCTGAATTGGCCTGCTTATTTAAAGCTGTGTGGTTGTAGAAGAGTCTTTAACCCTTCATGAAATAAGCTTTCCACTATGTCTCCTGCCCTCATGGCCTCTCTCATGTAGGAAGTGAGTGAACGCCAGCTTTTAATCCATAGAATACTGTGTATACTTGAGTAGTGCAGTTTTTAAAATCATGTAGAGATGGATACGTTATAAGGAAATCATGGGAAAGCTACATCATAAAAAAATAATTATTGTACAATCCCTCCCATGAGCTGAACATAGAGCTCAGTAGTAGAGAACTGGGGTAGTATGTTCATTGTCCTCAACTGAATCCCCAGTGTCACAAAAGCAACATGCAGATGATTATAAGACAATTGAATGTTTAAAGGATGGTTCCTCTTTGCATTTCTTGTCACAACAGCTACCCAACTATACATCCTGTCCTCAGAAATCTTGTCTTGTCCCTCTGCAAGTTCTCTCTTTCATCTAGATTTGAGAAAGTGGTTCTGATTCTCTTTATATCACCTATTTCTCAAATAGCAAAACTATGACAAAAATCAGAAAGAGCAGAAAGATATCAACCCACAAGTACTTACAAACTAATGCTGTGGAACCTCACAATTATTTCTCACCTTAGAACCCAGGGCTTTGTTATAAATTCTCAATGCTTCCTGTGAAAAGGATGTTACACAAGTAATGGGGTGGAATTTATACACCTAAAATCAACAAATATTCTCTTAAATATATGCTGTCTTGTTAGCATTATAACAGGCACAAAGGTCAGAGGAATATATGTTTCCTTATAGAAGTTACATCACCAGGGGTTGCCAAAACTGTCGATCTTCCATCTCAGTATCATATTTATGCCCCCACATTATGGCACAAGCATAAGAAATTGTTTGTCCAGTGACTTTGTGGCCTCCCAGTGATCACAGAAGATGATGCAATGCATTGGTGTCATAATTATATCTTATAAGTGGTATGATATTGTATCAGTTAGCTATCCACTTTGAACTGATAGCTTCTTAATTTTAAAGTGGACATTAAAAGCATATACACCTCCCATTGGGAACAATGACATAATATTTCCAAAAGAGATGTTAGGCCCTTGAGCACTAGGCCATGCACAGAATAATGCACAGGAAATGGAAAGTACAACTCATAGATCTTTCTGTGGTTCCAAAGAGATCTTTCGGGTTCTACAGTAACTGGGAGTAAGCTTAGTGGCATGAAAATGCCAGCTGTTGCAACTTGCACAGTGGCATCCCCAGTGATATAGTGGATGACTAGCCAGGGAAAAATCAAATAGTTAACTCATTTCCCAGTGTTCCACCTCAGCTAGCTGTTCAAGATCTGGAAAACTGCATTTCTTTCAGAGAATGCCACATCCCTGATTGTCCCTTGGAGCCATTGCAGCAGGTGGTATTTATCTTATCTTCCACAAACTGTTGTTCTCTTCGAGGATCATTGCTTGTAGAAGCCACATATTAATTTCTTAATATTCTGGCATGGTCTCTTTCTAATTATTACAGGTTCCCATGTAAGCAGATCACACTGGGCCTGTTAAATATTGGGTTGATTTAACAGCCAAATAGTTACTGTGTAAACATATTTTGGAAGGGATATTTTCAATGAGCTATGTTAGAGGCCACTGCATAGAATCTCATCACTTTGTGACAAGGCTGTAACTTTCATATTCCTCAGATTTCAGAGAATGATAAAAAAATTCCACATTAAATACTCATCATGGAGTTATTTTTCCAAACCATACAACCCATAGGTCTTAGTAACTTTTAATTTCTGAATAACATGAGCTTACTGTTTACTTTTCTCCCCATAAGTAAAATTTGTTTCTATTGTAACTAATATTGCAAAATATTTCACAAAAACAGGCATTCCGTTTTTTATTAGAAGCAATCAGATTGCATATGAGAAAACAAAAGGAATGAGTATGAACTAACTTTTTTCTCTTAGACATTTATGCTGCATTTTCTTTCTTAATTGATTTATTTATTATAGTTTATTCATCTTACATCCCAATTGTTATCCCCTCACCTGTATCTTCCTTTTTCCATCCTCCCACTCTCTTCTGCCCTATTCTTCTCCAATAGACCTCAGACAAGGGGCCATCCTCCCCCACCATCTGACCACAGCCTATCAGGTGTCATCAGGTATCTCCTTCTGTGTGACCACTGGACCTCCTAGCCAAGGGTTGTGGTCTTAAGTTTGTACAAAAGAAAAGATTTTTCAGCTGAGCTAAGATCAAAGATGGCATATTTCACAGTACCTTGTGGATGCAGATGTCATTTGTTTAAAAACCTTTTTAAAAGTTAGAATCTATATTCTTTAAATTTTATGTTTACAAAATGATTACAATATTCTGATGAAAGTGGCATGTAAGGTAGCTTTTCCACAAAAGTCCAAGTGGATTAAAGACCTCAACATAAAACCAGACACACTAAATCTCTTAGAAGAAAAACTAGAGAAGAGCCACAAGAGACAACTTCCTGAACAGAATATAAATATCCCAGGCTCTAAGAACAACAGTTAATAAATGGGACCTCATGAAACTGAAAAGCTTCTGTAAGGCAAAGAACACTGTCAACAGAACAAAACAACAGCCTACATACTGGGAAAAGAGCTTCACTACCCTTACAACTGACTAAGGGCTAATAACCAAAATACATAAAGAACTCAGACAATTAAACATCACCAGACCAAATAACTTAAAAAAAAATTTTTTTTTAAAGTGCAGAGCTAAACAGAGAATTCTCAACAGAAGAACACTGAATAGCCAAGAAACACCTAAAGAAATATTCAACAGCCTTAGTCATCAGGGAAATGCAAATCAAAATGACTCTGAGATTCCATCTTATACCTACCAGAATGGCTAAAATCAAAAATTCAAGTGACAGCACATGCAGGCAAGGATATGGAGAAAGGGGCAACTCCATTCCAGGCAGGAGGGCAGACTTCTACAACCACTTTGGAAATCAATCTGATGCTTTTTCAGAAAATTTAGAATAGTGATACCTCGGAACCCATACCGCTCCTGGGCATATACCCAAAAGATGCTCTACCATACAACAAACATATTTCCTCAGCTACATTTACAGCAGCTTTACTTGTAATAGCTACAATCTGGAAACAACCTTGATGTTCCTCAACCAAAGAATGGATAACGAAACTGTAGTACATTTACACTAAGAAATACTAGTCAGCTATTAAAAGCAATTGTGAAATTTGCAGGCAAATGGGTGGAATTAGAAACGATCATCCTGAGTGAGTTAACATAGACCCAGAAAGACACTCACTTATAAGTGGATATTTGCCCAACATAGATCCCTCAGAGAGACTCCACAGAGTGAGGGATCATAATAGATGCTGGAACTTGAACTCACTGATGGACTCTGAGTGGAGCATTGAGAGTCGTATGGAAGAATGGGGGCATGGAAGGACCCAGAGGGTTTAAGTAACCCCACAAGGAGACTATCAAGGCTAGAAGATCTGGAAAGGGATTGGAGTGGAAAACACTGCACAAACTGTTGTAACATCCAAGGGCAATACATACAGTAAACCTAGACCCCCATTCAGATCTAGCCAATGGACAGCTCATTCTCCACGATTATGGGGAGAACAAGGACTTCCTCTGATGTAAACTCTGGTGTCCCAAATTTGATCACTTCTCCTGGGTGAAGAGGCCCAGCAGGAACACAGAGGAAAGGGAAGCAGACTATCTGGATGAGACCTGATAGACTCTGATCATGTGGTAGGGGAGGAGATAACTTTCTGTCAGAGGTCTAGAGGAGGGAAATAGGATTGAAAATGGAGGGAGGGTGAGAATGGAAAGAAACCCAGCAGGAGTACCCACCCATGCCTGGGCAAGACTGAACCTGCCTGAAGGGATCAGGGCAAAAGCCCAACCAACTCCCTTAAGCCAGAGGGCAGCATATGCTCTCTCAAGTGGGACTGAACCTAGGACCCACAGCCTGGATGGATCAGACAGAATCCTACCACAAGTCATCAGGTGTTCTGGCATGCTAGGGCTGACTTAGCCTAGACCCTCAGAGCCCAAATGCCATAGGGCAAGGTTTTTAAATCCAGCCAAAGGTGGGATAACAGGCTTTATTTATACTACCTCGAACTGATTCTTGGGCTACAGAACACCAGAACAAGCCTCTGCTAACCCAGTGGGAATCACAGGATGCTGAGTAAAGTCCCTTGGAGCTGAAACCAGGTCACCTGCCTGATCTAGGGAAGGATACCAGAAACTACCTCGCAACTTTAGAGACAGCAAGATGACTAGATGTCATCACAAAAAATATAAACAACATGAACCAAAATAATATGGCATCTCCAGTTCCCAACTATCCCAAAGAAGTCAACCCTGAGAACCAAAAAACCATTGAAACACAAGAAAATGACCTCAAATCCATAGTAATAAAGATGATAATGTAGGAAATGAATAAAATCTGTAAACAAATGCAGGAAGGTGTAGCCAAGCAGATTGAAATCATTACAGGAGCCTATAAAGAGGCATTGGAAGAAATTCAGGAAAAGACAAACAATCAGATGAAGGAAATTAATAAAACAGTTCAACATCTGAAGGCCCATAAAAGACACAGGAAAAAAATTGAGGATGATACAAACAATCAGACGAAGGAAATCAATAAAACAGTTCAAGCTCTGAAGATGAAAATGGAAACAATGAGAAAATCACAGACTGTAGAAATCCAGGCACAAGAGAACTCAGAGAAGCAAGCCAGGAATGCTGACCTAAGCTTATCTAACAGAATTCAAGAGATGGAGGAACAAATCTCGGCAGTAGAAGACACTTTGGTAGAACTTAAAACAATCATCAAAGAAAATGCTAAATCTGAAAAATTCCTGACACAAAACATCCAAGAAAGCAAAGATACAATGAAAAGACAAAATCTGAGGATAATAGGAATTGAGGAAAGAGAAGACACCTGGCTCCAAGGCCCAGAAAATATTTTCAACAAAATAATACAAGAAATTTTCCATAATTTAAGGAAGGAGATGCAAATAAACATACAAGAGGCCTACAGAACACCAAATAGAATAGACCAGAAAAGAAAATCCTCCCACCACATAATCAAAAAAAGACAAGTATAAAGACTAAAGAAAAATTATTAAAAGTTGCAAGGGAAAAGGACCAAGTAACAAATAATGACAAACCTATCAGAATTGCACCCAACTTCTCAGCAGAGACCATAAAAGCCAAAAGGGCCTGGACAGAGGTTCTGAAAACTCTAAGAGACCACAGATGCCAGGCAATTCTACTCTATCCAGTGAAACTTTCAATAACATTGATGGAGAAAACAAAATATTCCTTGATAAAAACAAATTCAAAGAGTATCTAACCACAAATTCATCCTTACAGGAGTTACTAGAAGGAAAATTCCAACCCAAAGTAACAAACTACAACCAAAATTACATGTGAAATAGATAACTACACCATCCCAAAAAACATAACCACACAAACACTCAACTGCAACCAACATCAAAATCAAGAGACTTAACAGTCACTCATCACTAATATCTCTCATCATCAATGGTCTCAATTCTCCAATAAAAAGATACAGACTAACTGAATGGATGCATAAATAAGACCCAACATTCTTCTGTATTCAAAAAACATATCTCAGCCACAAAGACAGACATTACCTCAGGATAAAAGGCTGGAAAAGGTGATTCCAAGCAAATGGACACAAGAAGCAAGCTGGTGTATCCATTTTAATATCTAATAAAATACACTTTCAATCTAAATTAATCAATAGAGAGAGATGGGGTGGGCTGGGAAGGGTAATCACAGGGGACAGGGAGGAAGTTTAGGGAGAGAATATGGGTAGAGACAACTAATTCAAATGGCTTGATTGTTGTAGAAACCTAATAGAGTAGAAGCTTCTTAAAATATATGCCTATATGAATATGATTTTTTAAAAACACCAAACTATAGGAAAGATGAAGCCCTAACTAAATACCTCCCATCACCAAAGTAAGCCTCCAGTTCTGGGAATGGGTTACATTTATTAGAATTGTTATCCAAAACAGTCCCATGGGAACCTTAAAATGAATGAGGCTGTTGCAAATCTTGCTGAAGACAACACCTATACAAGTCATTAAATATGGAGAAGTCAAGCCGGTGCCTACCTAGAGCCTGCACTCCTTTCTGACTATTGTTCATAGTACTGGAACACATTCTTCATGCTACCAAACAACAGGAGTAGACATTAACCCAACTACAAACACTTTGGTATATAATGGTGACAGGAATGCCAGAAACACTAGTGCAATAGTGACACAACTCTTTTGGGTCTAACAAACTAATATGAGATTGGGTATAAGACCTACTCCATAGATGGAGTACATCTCACACACAGTTGAGGTGGCCAAGACCCTGAGACCTAGGGGATAATGAAATAGTTCTGTTCTATTAAAGAAACATAATAACAAAATGGCATTCTGCTCTACTCAGAGATCAATGACTTGCTCAGCCATCATCAGAGTAGCTTCCTTCTGTAACAGATGTGAACAAACACAGATACTCCCAGCTTGATACAGAGAGAGAAAGATCTTGAACCCTGGTTCCTACACTGAATATGTGTATCAATTCTGTCTCTTTATAGTTCAAGGAACCCTGTGGAAGAGGACGCAGAAACATTGTAAGAGCGAACAGTTATAAAGAACACTAAGGATACAAGGCCTTCTGAACACAGACTGACACATATATGAACTCACAGAGACTGTGGCAACATGCACAGGGCCTGAATAAGTCTGTGTCAGATGGGGTCCTAGCATTGAGAGGAGAGGTGGACATATATCCACATCCATAACCCAGAAGCTATCTCTAGTTGATAATTGCTCACAAAGAAAGAATTTGTTTTCTCCAATAGAGTTTTACTGTGTATACAACTTCTATTAAGGCCAGACCTCACACCCAGCAGTAGATGGCCCAAAAATGCTTCACTGGGAACTTTTTTCTTTTTTCTTTTCCTTTTTATAATTTTTTTCCTTACACAACATGTTTTTTATTTATACATTATTGTGTCCAGACCCCACACCCAGCAGATGGCCAAAAAAATGTTTCATTGGGCACTTTTTTTAAAAAAAAATTTTTCTTACACATGTCTTTTATGTATTTATATATTATAGTGTCCATTTTTTGAGGTTTTAGGGGATTTCTGTGTGTGACAATGTGTGTGTCCCTGCATCTACATCTGTTTCTTATATTTTTTCCTTTGGATCTTTGTTTTGCTTTAATTTGTTTGTTTTGTTTCTATTCAGGTTGGTTTGTTTATATTTCATCTTATTTTATTTATTTTTCTTTTTTAGTGGCCTGTTTGTTTTCTAATGAAATAGAACAAAAACAGCTGTGGATTGGGTGAGTCGGGATTTGGAATTTTTAACATCTTGACTGTAAGAAGCATGACTGATGGGTGGGGGAAGATTTGCAAATGGAAGTACTACCAAAAAATACATAACATCCTAAAGGCAAAATGAACAGTATGAAACAAAGCTACTAAAAAGGTATAGAATGAAAGTATTTCTCTCCTCTATACATGTATGCAGTCCTCTCTCTCTCTCTCTCTCTCTCTCTCTCTCTCTCTCTCTCTCTCTCTCTCTCTTCTCACCTTCAAATCAAGTGAATTTAAAAGGGCGATCTTCAAGAGCCTGATAAGGTATAAAACAGGATGGAAAAAAATAGGTCGCTATACTGCTTCTAGCACTCCCTAAAGAGCTCTGAGCCTTCCACCAGCAAGTGCATCTGTTTCTATTTCTGACTCTTCCTTTAGGAGGCCCCTCAGGGCTTGGCATCTTCCATCCCAGAGTACAAAACCCAGAACTCTCCAGTACTTGCTCTGCTTTCTCTATTTCTGCATTGGCATTCGTGTCTTGGTATTCACTCTCCCAAATCCATTTTTTTGTCATTAAAAGGGTCTGATTCTGACATCCAGAAAAATCTATCACCCTGAATCCTTGATCTTCTCAAGTTTCACCCATTGAGTATTTGTGCTAAAAAGATAGAAATATAATAAAAATGAGTACAAAAGTTACAAAGTTTAGATTTTGGGTAAGTTAAATAGCAATACACAGAAAAATTAGTAAATTTTCATGACCATCATGAGGTTGGAAGGGCTCCCCCAGGGTTCATGGGCTCAGAATAAACCTCAATAGTTGTTCCTGTCCTCCTAAAAGAGACTGCATATTCATAGATAAGAACAAAATAAGAGATTTTTATTATATGAACCTAAATTAAGAATACATTATTTCCTATGCTAATCCATATTTAATAATTTGTTCTAATGTAAATTGATATTATTCTCTATGATTATCTATTATTAAGAAGTCTGAGTGAGTGTGTGAATTGCTGTCCTCAACTTAGAGTTGCTAAGCCATATAAAGGGAGGAGTAAACATAAATACACCTAATGAAGCACAGTTGTGGATAGAGCTTAGGAATTTAGGCAGGAAAAAAAAAGAAGAGTAAACCCTGTAGATGCCACTTCTGTTCATTTTTTATTATTTTTGTTTTTTACATGTATTTATATTATTACACATGAATAAAATAAACTACATACAGCAGGAAGAACCGCGAGACAATCAGGAACTATATAAATGTTATATTCATAATTATTTGGCTATTTGTATTTGTCAAACTTAAAGTAAATATCCTTCCTAACTTGTTGAGTCTAAATGTCTGCATGAAGATCAAAATCTGTTATATCTCATCTCTATTAACTTAAAACATCTATCTTGGCATAAAAACATTTTAACCCCTAACCTACTAAGCTTAATTGAAAGACTAAACTATCTGGTCTTCAACTCCATCAGAGATTTGAGAAGAAATAAAACTTAAATACCTGAGTAAAACAGAAGTGCAGGTTATAACCTTCCACAATGAAAAAATGACTGAGACAGTTTACTGCCTGAACAGTCATGCAATACTGTGGAGAGCCACAGATAGCAGTGCCTCCTGCTGCTTCCCCGGCGCAATACACCCCCTTTTGCGCATGCGCAGTGCACCCCCTTTTGTGCATGCACAGTGCGCCCCCCCCTTTTGCTCATGCGCAGTGAGTAAACCTTATGTGCAGGCGCAGTGAGCAAGCCCCTTATGTGCATGCCTGAAGGCATGACGTGAGGTGGCGTGATTCGAACAAGGCATAGCGTGAGGTGGCATGATCTGAATGCACCAACCAGGAGTGATGACATGGCAGTTTCTGATAGGACCAGGCACACTATAAAGGTTCAGTGGGAGCTTTTCCCGAGGTCACTCCGGTAGTCAAGGATCCTGAATAAAACTGCTGCAAGAAGAGTTCCCGGTGTTGGTGTCTTTCCTGCTGGACGGGGGCGGCATCGACACAATACCCTCTATAATATTAGAGCATCATCTTCAGCCTTCTGGCCCAATGTATCTGACAAACATATTTGTGAGGCAGGAACTACTGAGGACTTGCTTACTCTGTTGTGTCATAGTTTGGCTGTCAGCTCTGCCTAAATGTAAACTTGCCTATTTTAGGCAGAATTCTGTCTGTGACAGAAATGAGGACATTTTGCCCACTGGCTAGTTTGCCACATTTGAAGCCATCTCCACAAGGAGGTTCCTTTATGTTTATCACCTTTGAGGCAGGCTGGGTGTTGCCAGGAGTTAACATCTTGTCAAAGAATCTTTAGAATAATAAAACATCCTTAAATGCCATATTCTGTATGTCTCTGAGGCTTTTGAAGATTTTAACTATTTTACCTTATATATCTATAGAATCATATCTATTACACCTAGAATATATATTCTTGTGATAAAATTAGACTAGTATTTGACATGACCATTCTTTGCATCAATATACAAAATCCAATACCATTTAATTAAAAAATAACCTTATTTGTGAGAAACAATTAAGGCCTTGAGATAAGGAGTAGATTCAATAATCTCTTTTGTTCTATCCTTCCTCTATATTTCTATATCCTCCTTTCTTTCTTTTCAGCTCCTATCTCTTTACATACCAAAGAAAGACAAAGGAAAGGAGAGAAATCCCTCAGTCCAACCTAGCTTCCTTTCTGTATAAGAACAATAATAACTTATAAACAATTCCCAATGAAAATAAGCATCTGTAGACCAAGAGAGTAAACAGAAACCTATCCAACCCCCCTTAGAGGAAATGGGACATCAGTCTCTTAAGGCCACTTATACTCTTATTTACCAACAAATCCTAAGGAAATCTCCCCAAAAAAGTCAGTGGAAGCTGTCAGAGGGCCCAATTCAAGTCATATATTTTGTATAGTCTCTGAACAGGTATTATTCTACAAAGGGACAACAGCAGGCAAAACTATAGGATCTTTTTATAGTCACTTTGCTGTTTCCTTCTTTTAGTTCAATCTCCTTTTTTATTAATATCTATTTTTCTTGGTCTCAGAAAAGCCTTTATTGATGCCTAAGAGTGATGGAGGAAACTAACCTGTTCTGTATGGACAATAGAATCATTAAAATGAACATAAAGAAACTAATCAATGAGAGTAGGAACAAGAGTTAGTGTAGGGAGGAGAGATCAGAAGGAAATCTTGGGTGTATGTATTTTTAACAGCTGATAAATCTATAATCTAGATGTGGACTACTCTACAGACATAATGGATCACTCTACAGCCATTAACTAGGACAAGTATAACTTGCACAAAGTGAAGCAGACATTTAAATTAGATAAAAGAAAGTTTGGAGATGTATTATCTTTAAACTGAAAGAGCAGTTGTTGAACATAACTACATATGTGACACACCCTTCAGTTTTCACAATGAGTTTGTCATATGGATGGTCAATATTGTGACCATTTCGCAGATGAAAAAAACAAACTAATAGGTAGAATGTCCTGGATACTAAGCAACGTAATGGGCAATCTAATAATTGACATATCACAGAAATTTTGTTTTGTTTTGTTTTTATATTTTGCTTTTTTTTCGAGACAGGATTTCTCTGATGTAGCCTTGGCTGTTATGAACTCACTTTTTGACCATGCTGGCCTTGAACTCATCGAGATCTGCCTGAATCTTCCTTGAGTGCTAGGATTACTGATGCATGCCACCACACCTGGCAAAGAGTATTTGAAGTGGAGGGGGAGCTGATCAAATGCCTGAAAGGGCCAGGTAGGCAGAAGTAGCACAATCTTCAGGAGGTAGTTGATAGCACAACTAAGAGCATGTAACACTTGGGCAAGAAAAATTCCAGCTGCCATCATGGGTTATCTGGACTCTATCGGTGAACACTATGCCACAAGAGCACAACAGTAATGTTTCCACTGTGGCTCAACCTGAGATCCAAAAAACATAACTCATGAAGTCATATATGGAAACAAAGCCCAATGAAATCATTTGACTTCTACTCTAAATTCGGTCTTACAGATGAAAGAAATTTTTTTTTAATTTTCTTGTTTAATTAACTTATTTATTCATTTTACATCCCGATTGTTGTCCCCTCCATGCTCTCCTCCCAGTTCCACCCTCCCTTCCTCTTCTCCCATCCCATTTCCCTGGGTCCCCAGAAAAGAGGAAGGTTCCCTCCTACCCATTGACACCAGCTCAAGTTACATCATGACTGCACTCCTTCTCTTCCCCAGTGGCCTGGGAAGGCAAGCCCCCAGGGGAGAGTGATCAAAAGGCAGCCAACTGAGTCCATGTCAGAGACAGCCTCCACACTCCTCACTAGGGGACCCACATGAAGCCTCAGCTGCCCATCTGCTATATCTATGTAGAGGGTCTAGCTCTAGTCTATTCATGGCCCTTGGTTGGTGCTTCAGTCTCCAAACCCCCTCTGGGCCCTGGTTCATTGTCTCTGTTCATCTGCTTGTGGAGCTCCTGTCACCTCCAAGTTTTTCTATCCATCCCCCCATTGTCCCACAAGAATCCCAGGTTGTGCCAAATGTTTGGCTATGAGTCTCCACATCTGTTTCAATCCTCTGCTGGGTGTAGCCTCTGAAAGGACAGGTATGCTAGGCTCTTGTCTGAAAGCATAGTGAATATCATAATAGTGTAAGGGGTTGGTTCTCTTCCATGGGGTGGGTCCCAGGTTCATGCAGGCATTGAGTGGACATTCTCTCAATCTCTGTTCTATCTTTATCCCTGCACATAGGCAGGATAAATTTGGGGTTGACTTTTGGTGGGTTGATTGGCTATCCCCTCCCTCCACTAGAGTCTTGTCTAGTTAGAGGGTGTCCTCTTCAGTCTCCATGACACCTGCTACTATGGATCTCAGCTAGAGTCATCCCCATATCCTCAGAAGTCTACCCTGTCCTGTCTCCACCTTATGACAGTGATGTCTCTGTCTATGGTTTCTCTTCTCTCTGCAGGCCCTCTGTCCTCCTGCCTTCATTCTCCCTAGGCCTGATCTTCACCCTCATTTCTCTCTGTGTTCCCACTCCTACCTTGTTCCATCTCTTCAATCACTTCTACTCTCTTTTCTATTTCCCCTTATGAGTGAGATTTAACCATCTTCCCTTAGGATCTCCTTGTTAATTTTCTTATTGGGTTTGTGAATTCTGGTATGTTTGTCCTGTACTATATGACTAAAATCCACTTATGAGTATGTACCGTGCACATCTGTCTGGGTCTGAGTTACCTCATTAAGGATGGTCTTCTTTTGTTACATCAATTTGCCTTCAAATTCCATGATTTCCTTGTTTATAATGGTGAAGTAGTATTCCATTGAGTAAATGTACCACAGTTTCTTTATCGATTCTTTATTTGAGGGACATATAGGTTATTTCCAGATTCCAGCTATTACAAATAAAGCTGTTATGAACATAGCTCAGCAAGCAACTGTCATTGTTGTATGGCAGAGCATCTCCAAAGAAAGAAATTAAAGAAGATATTGGAAGATGGAAAGACACCCCATGCTCATGGATTAGTAGGATTAACTGAAAATTGCCATCTTACCAAAAGCAATCTGCAGATTCAATGCAATCTTCAACAAATTACCAACACAACTCTTTATATATCTTGAAAGAACATTTAATAAACTTCATACAGAAATACAGAATATCCAAGGTAACTAGAATAATCCTATATAATAAAAGAACCTCTGGAGTTATTTCCATCCCTGATTTCAAGCTATCCTACAGAACAATAGTAATAAAAACTGCAAGGTAGTGATATAGAAACAGACTGGTTGAACAATGGAATCAAGTCAAAGTCCCAGAAATAAATCAACACACCTATGGACTCTTGATTTTTTACAAGGCAGACAAAACCATACAATAGAAAAACAAACACATCTTCAATAAATGGTTCTGGTCTATCTTGTTGTCTACATGTAGAAAATCCAAATAAATTCATATCTATCTCCCTGAGCAAAATTCAAGTCTAAGTGGATTAAAGACCTCAACATTACACCAGATATAGGAAATCTATAGAAGAGATAGTGGAGAGGAGCCTTGAACTCATTAGCACAGGAGACAACTTCCTAAACAGAACACCAACAACTCATGCCTGAGATCAATTAATAAATGGGACCTCATGAAACTGAAAATCTTCTGTAGAACAAAGGATACTGTCAACAGAACAAAAAGACAGTCTACAGATTGGGTAAAAGTCTTCACCAATCATACATTTAACAAAGGGCTAATATACAAAATATATAAGGAACCGAAGAAATTATACATGAACAAACCAAATACTCTAATTTAAAATGGAGTACAGACCTAAACAGAGACTTCTCAACAGAGGAGTCTGAAATGGCATAGAAGCACTTAAAGAAATGCTCAAGATCCTTACTCTTCAAGGAAATGCAATTCAAAATGATTCTGAGAGTCCATCTTACACCCATCATAATGGCTAAGATCAAAAACTCAAGTGACAGGACATGATGATGAGGATCTGGAGAAAGGAGAATACTTCTACATTTCTTTTGGGATTTCAAACTTGTACAATGACTTTGGAAATCAATCTGGTGCTTTCTCAGAAAATTGAGATTATCTCTACCTCAAGACCCCAGTATACCATTCCTAGGAGTATACATCTTTTAATTTTCAATTATCATGACTTTCCAATAACAAAGAAATAATAGCTGCCAGTCTGCCTAGTTTCCTGTCTTATGGGTTTTTGATATAAGACATCTTTTGATACTCATGGAAATCATAGGAGATAATCATGGTTCTTCTTTCTACCTTGTGGATGAGAAAATCAAGGCTATGAAATATGAAGGTTTTGTCTATTAATATAATAAAACCTGTCTCTTCTGGTGTCAAAGCCTTTGTTATTTTGTTAGTTTTCTTGTTGTTGTTGCTTTGCCCACTGAAACTCCTATCAGCAATGTCTTCTGAGGCCAGAAGGAAAACTATGCATATATATATTGATCATGTGTCTGAAGAGCAATATGCCTTCTTGATGATAATTTTCTTTCTCCTCTGGTATATTCTGAGCAATCATTTATGAGTTTCACTAACTTGCACACGCAACTAAAACGCTGCAGTTAATGTCACACTTGTCCATGTTACCTTCATTTCCACTATTGTCTGGTTCTGACTTCCTACATTCTGTTTCAAAACAGAGACTCACTCAAAACCAGGCAGAATCTTTGTGAGTTCCACGTGGCTTCAACTCCAAACCACTTTCAGACACCTGAGAAGTTCCATTTTACCTTGGAAATCTCAGACAACCTGGTAGTTTCATAGATCGAAGCTTGGCAGCTGTCTCCCAAAACACACACACTTTGGCAATCACAACATTTAGGACAATATCCAAGAAAATTTGCAGACTTTACTTCCTGCTCCTGCCTCATATATTTTTCTCCCAGATATAAGATTAAGCAACAGCAAAAATTCCAGGAATCTAAAAATAAACTTTCAGCTGGGATGAGAGAAAACAGATGCTTTCTTAGAGCTCAGCTGCTTAAGGTGTCTGGTGGAGAAGTTAAAGGTTTTAATGAAGCACAGGAGTAGGAAGTTGGAGGTGGGAGAAGCAGACAGAGAGACATGAGTTAGACTCTCTGAAATACCTGATTTAGAACCAGCAGCAAAAGAATTATGGTGAAATCATGTTCCTTTGCCCCTGGTTTTCATGGGTACCATGTAAAGTGCCATACTGTGCTGATGACTGGCTTAGAATTAAAGAAAGCTAAATATTTACCATGTTTAATACTCTAGGTTCAAGTTCCAATGTCTTCTATCTAACAAGATAGCAGAAAACTTGTTAAAATTATTTTGAAAACAAAAGTAAACCTTGGCCTTTATGCCTAAAAGATTCATCATAGTTATAGTGTCAATGTGTGAAATTCTATTTTAATTGCTAATATACAGACTTCTGTGACAAAAAAAAAAAGACCCCTACTGATTTATATGTGTCTTGGCAGCTATATGAAAGATCTTATAGATATACACAGCCAAATTTTTGCACCAACCTTGAGCTCTCAAAATGCCAAATTCTGGTGTGTGATAGGAAGACTAACTGACTCCCAATCCTCTGTTATGTGAAAAGAACTAGGAAGCATTATTTTTTGTATGTGTGTATGTCATGGTACATGTAAAGGTGTTAAAAGACAACTCATAGGAGTGGTGTTTTTTCCCTATCAACATGTGGGTTCCACAGATTAAATTCAGGTCTTCAAGATTGGCAACAAGCATCCATAGCCACTAAATCATTGCACTAGCATCTGCTTCTAGATTTTTTTCTATACAAGCCATTTATTTGAAATGCCAACTATATGTAGGATAAAGTCAGTGTTACATGCTTATCAATAACAGTAGAAATATAGAACCAGTGAAAACCTCTGTACAACTGTGATGGTACTCAAAAGAGAAATGTATCATTTACAATGTTTCATACAGACGAGTTCAAGTTTGGAGGTGCCTAAATAAAAATACTATATATTTCTTTTAAAAACACTATGTACAATAGAAGCATAAACAAGTTTTACAAAGTACTGGTTATGCAGGTTGTAGAAAACACTTGCATAGGACATGAAATCAGTTTAAGAAAGATTTCTGAGCCTTTAGCATTGAAGGCACTTGACTTTACTATTAACAGCACAACCACACTAGAATTTTTATTAGATTATCTCTGTCCTGTTTTATCTACAAACCTCTAACTTAATAGAACTTGTAAGAGTTCCTCAACATTGTGTCAGAAAGAATAAATTTGGATGTCAGGCTTCAGATTATTATGATTTTCCTTCTGAGAACCAAGGCTTGGGTACAACAGAGGCAAGTTTATTATATTAGTACACTTTTCAAAAATGTTCATCAACAAGCATAAAACTGTAATTCCAGAAAACAAACTTCTCCCAGGCATACATTCATTCAACAAATGTTCACCAGTTGGCTACTATTCACCAAAACTAACCAGTTCTCAACTTTCTTAGGCACTTAGTTTAGTTCATTTAGACATTAGTTCTCCAAAGTCAACACAAAAACATTGTGGTTTTAGACCTCCTGAAGTGTAAGCATATGTAGTTAGCTGCTAATAACCTTAGGAATATATTTCCAGCTATATTTCCATCAAGTTCATGCAATATCAATCATTCTACACTTAAATATCTCTTTTTTAAATAAATACCCAAAAACCTATGATCATAATTCTGATTGAGTCTCTAGGAAGTTGGGGTAATAAAATAATCTTAGCACCAGAAAACTTTTTCTTGCCATTATAAATATAAAACTGGAATTAGAGTAAGGATTCAGGGTTGTCATATTTATATTTATAACACTGTAAGATATCAGAGGATGTAACTATAAAGTCTTAGAATCTTACAAAAACTTATATAATGAAGTAGGTTTATAAATCCAGAATTTATCTTACCTACTTGAGAAATAAACATGTTCACCTTACAATAATTTCCTGCTTAGGAGGGAGTGTGTTAGAAGATACAAACAGTTGCAAAGGTTTGAAAGTCCAGGTCTTTGGTTTGACTTCAAAAAGTTTAGGCTTTTTATTAACCCTAGTATGTATAGGAGGTGGTATTAGTTGGCTTTATGTTATTATAATGAACAAGAGATACAATAAAATTGCAAAACTAAAAGATTTGCTTTTAGGTTTAGGATTGAAAAGGTTTAGAAGTTTTATCTAATAATGCATTGGCCCCACAAATTTGCCAGTCATAAGGCATATCATGGTAGAGCACATAGGAGCCAAGAGCCAGGAAGCAAAACTCAAAGTGGGGAAAGTGTTAGGGACGTATCTTTATGTTCTTTCACAGTCATATCTTTAATAGCTTAGAGACTTTCTCTCAAGTTCGATCTTTTACAGGTTCCACTACCTCCCAACAGTGGCATTCTAAGGATGAAAACTAAATGTATGAACCTTTGGAGGCAGTTAAGATACAAATTATAGCAGGATAGCAAGATAAAAATGAAGTAATATGGAGAATGTTGCCTCTCTTCTCAGAGAAAATGTTGTCGTTTTACCTTACAATGCTTGAGAATCTAAACTGTAAAAGAACAACCTGTACTGAGGACTTTGAACTACTGGATCTGCTTAAATTTCCTATATGAAATATTTTGCATTGACAACTCATAGATGTGCTCCTAAAATTTAAGTATGATTTTATTAATCCCTCGAGCATTTCATATATATACATACAATGTATTTTCATCATATTCATCCACTTGCTTCCCTTCATCCCTCTCAGGCCATCCCTAATACCACAACTCCTCCTCAACTTCAGGTCTTCTTTTTATTTTTAAAAATTTACCAACTCAACTCTGTGCTGCCCATCCAATCATGTATGAGTTTTGGGCCCATCCACTAGAGTGTGATCAACATATAAAGACTACACCCTTCAATAAAACTCTCCATCCCACAGAAGTCATCGACTGTCAGTATCTCCTCAGTAAGGGTAAGGGTTGTGATTCTCTCACTAATACACACTCCACAAACACACTGTGCTCAAATCTTGAGTAGATTTATCTTATAATGGTCTGGCACAGACAACAGCAGCTGCTGTGAGTTCATGACTGCAACAGTTCTGCCAAGACAAACAGACACCATTTCATACAAGTCATACCAAACCTTTCACTCTTAAAATCTCTTCCCTTCCTTCCATGATGAGCCTTGAGCCTTAGGGCTTGGGAATATGATATACATGTTTGTAGCTGAGCATTCCACAGATACTTATTCTCTGCATTTTGACCAGTTGTGAGTTTCTGCATTTACTCACATCCACTGAACAGTGGAGCTTCTCTGATGAGGCCTGAGAGCTTCACTTGTCTATGAATATGCCAATGCAAACTTAGAGCAATTAGATACTATGCTTCTAAAGTTTCAAGTCACTAAAGAAGAACATATTGAATTAACTGGTCATTTTATCTATAAGGTTTTCCAAATAACCTTCAAGAGAATAATAAATTGAAACTGATATCTGGAGAAAAATAGGGGCAATATAAGGTTAACAGGCTTAGAGAGAGCAAAAAAAGACAAACTTAGTAAGTACCTATACTAATTCTGATGAACTTATATGTTTAATAGGAATCAGTAAAATGACTCTGGCCCTGAATCCTGGTTTCAAGTCCAGTATACTCCCTACACCATCTATGTGTACTACCCCCAATTCCAGGACTAATCTCTGGTAGTCTCTATACTGTCCTAGTCCAACTAGTGTACAAGAAACCAGGCCAAATCTTCCATCTTATCATTCTTAAGCTTAGCTCACAATAGCATGGTTTCATACCAACCAACTCACCCATCTTTCCCATTGTTATGCTTCCCAGGATAGCACTAGATTGGAATCTCCCATGGCCTTCCCAAACAAACAAACAAAAGCCTTGAGTATTGGAATGGTTTAACTTGTAACTTGTGATCTTGAAATCAACTCAACCTAGGCAACAACAAAACAACAGAGGCAAACTAGGAATTTTTTTTCATCATAAAAACAATCATCGAAAGAAGCTCACATGCCTGGATCACACTGACAAAATTGCAAGCAATATGAAAGGCAAAGAAATCATGGTGCTCCACAAAAGCCCACCAGTTACACAGAAATGTTCTCCAGTGCCCCGGCTAGCCAGGGTTTGACTAAAGCTCGGGAGGAGATTCACCTGTATGAAAATAAAACGCAAGACACAAAGAAGAAGAGCAAGTCTGATTGATCAAGCTCTCAAACTTTATTAGTCAGGCAGCAGTATTTATAAGTCAGAAGGCAGGGAAGCATATTACTATAACAACCCAGATACATGCTTTTCTCAAAACACAGGGAATTCCAGGCAGGGTCATAATGTCCTGCCACACAGGGCATCTTGCTCTGTCCTCATCTAGCTTTAGTCTAACTGCTAAACCACAACAGGGTTGCTCCATCTCTATCTGTCTTTAGTCTAACTGCCGGCCCACAGTAGGGTCAGCTGATAGGAAAGCTCTGAGAAAAACAGAGACTTAAAGGTGCAGACTCTGACAAGATGGCTGAACACTGGCCATATGGCCTATTGTCCCCAACATTCCAGTGAGAATCATTTAGATGAATCCCAGCAGACATGGTTTAAAAGAGCAATCTTAAAGAAGATTAAAGAATTTAAGAAGTTGAATAAATAATGTCTCAATGAATTTGAAGATAGTGGAAACTAACACTAATATATAGCTGGGTGCAATGACAATGAAAACTCAGGACCTGACAAATAAATTCAGTAAAGAGAGAGAAATAGAAAACTCAAGATGAGATGAAGATGGAATTTTTAAAAAACCTATCAACCTAATTAGAAAGCTAAGATAGTTTTTCCAGTAGAATGAATCAAGGAAAAAAATGACTACCAGAATATGAAGATGAAATAGCAGAAGTGGACTACCCAAAAAAGAACATGAAAAGAATAAAAAGAAACTGCAGCACCATGAATGACAACAATTTATCAGTTATTGGCATAGATGAAAGAAAAGAATCCCAAGTCAATTACAAAGATCAAATTTTCAAGACAATCAAAGATTTCCAGAAACAAAGGAAAAATGTATCCATGGAGACAGAAGAAGCTTATACAACAGCAAACAGAAAGAAGAAAAAAAAAAGAAAGAAAATAGCTATTGAAAGTTTCAAAATAAAAAGAAAGTTTCAAGAGAGAAATCACCACACTCATTACAGTAACAGCTGGATTTTCTTCATTATAATTATTATCATTATTATTATTATTATTATTATTATTATTATTATTATTATTATTATTAATTTATTTATTTATTTCAGATTATATCCCAATTGTTTTCTCCTCACTTGTAGCTTCCCTTTCCCACCCTCCCTCCCTCTTTCACCCTATTTCTCTCCCCAAGCCTCTGAGAAAAAGAGACCTCCTCTCCCACTATATGACCACAGATTATCAGGTCTCATCCTGGTAGCCTGCTTCCTCTTCTTCTGTGTGCCACCAGGCCTCCCCACCAAGGGGAAGTGATCAAATTGTGGGTACCAGAGTTCATGTCAGAGGCAGTCCCCTCTCTTCCCACAACCTTGGAGAATAAGTTGTCCATTGGTTAGATCTGAATAGGGGGTCTAGGTTTACTTCATGCATTTGTCCTTGGTTGGTACAAGACTTTGTACAGGCCACCTTGTGGGGCTCCTGGACCCTCTGGGTCCTTCCATCTTCCCAGTCTTCCATACCATTCCCACCCGGAGTCCAGCAGCGAGGCTCAGCTGACTTTTCAATGGAGCAAAGATTTATTCTGAAAAATCAAGTGTACTTTATCCAGCAACAGTATCAGGCATATCTGAAGGAGAAAGAAAATTTTCTATGACATGAAGAGGTTAAAGAATTCATGTCCAACAAACCCGCCCTATAGAAAACACTGCAAGCAATACTTTGAAGTGAAGAAAGTAATCATCACAGTCAAGAATCTATGGAAAGAAAGTAAGTAAAGTAATAAATACTAAAGCACAAATTTGAATTAAGAATACAAATAGAAAAAAAACCAACATGACTTGAAACTTTAGAAACATAGTATCTAACTGGTCTCTTTCTATTTGCATTCTCATAGATTAATGAAAATCTCAGACCTCACCAGAGAAGTTTCTCTGTGCAGTCGAGTTAGTAAATGCAGAAACTCACAACTAGCCAAAATGCAGAGAACCTGTGGAATGTTCAGCTACAAACACATATATCATATTCCCTACCCCTAAGGCTCAAGGATTATAAAGAAAGGAACGGGAAAGGTTGTAAGAATCAGAGGCTTGGTAAGACTTGAATGAACTGGTGTCTGTATGTCATGACAGAACTCTTACAGAAACACAAAATTTAAGAATCCAAGTAGGAAAAATAAAAGCAACAAAATGGCAGCATGAAACAGCTTTCAATAATAGCTTTAAAAAGGAATGGTCTCAATTACCCAATCAGATGACACAAGTTAGCTGCACAGATTAATTTTTGAAAAATTATCTTTATTTTATAAAAGAAATCCATCTTAATTTATTCAAGTGTAGGTGCCATTTTAGAAGCAAAAGATGAAAAAAAGTACTAATGACAAATAGGACCAAAAATAGGTATACTTATCCTAATTTCAGGCAAAGCAGCCTTCACACTAAACTATCAGGACATTGATTCTGATCCAGGGAACAATTTCTAAATAATGCATTATAATCCTAAACATATATATAGCAAATGCCTCCAGATATAATTGCATAAAGAGAGTACTGCTGTACTTCAAGAGAGAGATTGTTTCCAACTCAATAGTAGTAGGTAACTTCAGTCCCTCGCTTTGTCTAATAGGCAGGTCATTTGGACAAAAACACTAAACAGAGTAGTTCATCGTGTAGAATTGAGGATTCTAAAGAATTTCTTTTTTCCATGTTAGCGAAGGGGGTGCAGGGGGCTTAGCTATGTTACCTTGGCAAAGAACCGTGCCACCCACGAGAGAGAGAGAGAGAGAGAGAGAGAGAGAGAGAGAGAGAGAGAGAGAGAGAGAGATTTAGTATGCCATCTCACCAGTGAGGCCCCTAAGCTCTCCTGGATGTCACTCCTCAGATCTTTCAGCCCCCTCCCCCATCCCTACACTCTCCCCTCAGCTTCCCCTTGAAGTACCCCTCCCTGAATGACTCCATAGAATGGAACATCTGTCAAATGCCCTTTGCTGCACCAATTTTTACATTCCCCTTTATTGCAGGGAAGGCTAAATGGCCTTCAACAGGCAACAGAAAGAGATAGCCCTATTGCTGCCCCTTAAACCTATGTAAACACCTGCTATCACAAAACTACCCATGCATAGAATTCAGTGTTTGCTCCTCTCTTAGACCCAACATTAGCACATTTATTTGTGCCATCCTTTTCAAGTCATGTATAGGTAGCCATATTGGTAAGACTTTATTGGGTGTATTATCTGTTATTTTTTCTACACAATATCACAGAAAACTGTTCTTAGAAATCTTACAATTTTTCCACCCTCTTTCCCAATGACTCCCTGAAGCTTAGGTGCTGGAGTTGTGTTGTAGACATATCAGTTGTGACTGGGCTCCACAACTCTGCATTTGAATGGCTGTTTTTCTATGATACTCTCCATTTCTTGTAAAGAAAGTATTCCCTGATGAGCACCGAGGGCAATGCTTATTTGTGGGTAGGAGGACAATTAGTTAAGATGTAGTTTGGGATTATCTTGGTTTAGTAAATGGTACTCATAAATTCTGCTCCAAGATCATTTCACTCTCCAGATGATGGGATTATTTTTAGATGGTCTATGGCTCTTCGAGTAGTATTTTCAGCCTGCTACCATCTAGAGGTCTAGACCAGGATCGTTTTCACAGTCAGGAAAAAACTTTAAAGGCAGGAAAATTCTTGAGCATGACTGGTAGCAATAGAGGATTCTCAAACATGAAAACTGTAGCAGACAGAATCAGTGGAGGAGAGAGAATCAGCTGAATCAGAAGATATGCATTTATTGAGGTGCAGAAGCACAGCAGGTACAAAGAGAAAAAGATGCTCTGCAAAGAAGAATGAGGCACACAGGAAGCGAAAGAAAGAAAGAAAGAAAGAAGAGAGAGGGAGAGAAAGAAAGAGAGAGAGTGAGAGAGAGAGAAGGCTGGGTTTTATTTTGTTTTCTTTGCTAAGTCTCTAAACACTATTCCTTCTTTAATTTAAAGTTGAGCAGTTTGAAGAAAGATTGTCTTGGCCCACAACTGCTGTGTAAACAATTCCTGATGGGGCTTTAGGATTTATTGAGCCAGTTCATCAGCAGAGTGCCTTATCAAGCAGAGAAAAAGTCTGAAAAGCCTTTGTTCTAAGGTACCAAGATTTTATCTCAGGTTAGGACAGTGAGAAAGAAACCAGCTACCTTGGCAGTTTGCCACCTTTATTTCCTAGCCATAGATCCCCTTCCTATCTGTTTGCCTATCCTGGGAATCTGTGTAACTCTTAATCTGTCAAACCCAGATGAGAATTTTTCATTTAAATTATGTATGCTTATCTGTATATATACTGACTTATTTGTATTTTAAGTAATTTGAAGCAGATACATGGTAATGTTATGTCTTATGAATTTTTCAGATGTAATTATTGTTATTTTACTCACCTCCTTCTTTATGACTTTATCTCCTTTCTCGTTCCTAATTAGAACCCAGGAAATTTCTCATTTCTCCCTTTAGATCATTTGTACCCTACTTTCCCCATCTCTATTATTCCACTACCCCTCTTCCTCAGTTGGCCCTCTCTTACTTTTCTAGATGCTACTGTTATGCAGTCAAATCTGAATATACATAGTGTGTTTCTACCAAATTTCCATTATCTATTTTAAAAATTGAAGGATATTTAGGTTGTTACCATTTCCTAGATATTATAGATAGAGCATCTATGACCATAGCTAAGCAAGTATTTGTGGAATAGGATGTCAAGTGTTTTGGACATATACCAAGGAGTGGTATGACTAGGTCATATGGTAGATTTATTTTTGGATTTTTGAGAATTCCCCACACTAACTTTTTTAGTGGCTAGATCAGTTTACAAATCAAACAATAGTAAGAGAGAGTTACCTTTCTCCCACATCCTTTTAAGCATTTACTGTCAATTGTTCTGTTGATCACAGCTATACGAAGTAGAATAAGATCAAATGTCAAAGTTGTTTTGATTTGTATTTCCCTATTTTCTGGTGATAATGGATGTTTCTGAAATTTTTTTAAAGCCATTTTTTCCTTTTTTAAGAAATATTTGTTCAGATCAAATGTCAATTATTAAATGGGTCCTTAGTTTTTTTTTATTCTTTGGTTTTTATGTTCTTTATATATTCTGGATATTCAGTATTTTTTCAGATGTATAACTGGCAGTGATTCTTTCCAATTCTGTGGGCTTCTCTTCACCCAGTTAATTATATCTTTAGCTATACAGAAGTTTTTTAGTTTTATGATGTACCATTTCTTAATTATTGAACTTAATTCCTTGGCAAATCTAGTCCTATTCAGGAAACCCTTTCCTATACCTATATTATGCAGGGCACTGTCTAGGTTTTTGTATAGAAATTTCCATGCTTATGGTTTCATATTTAGGTCTTTGATCCAACTAGAGTTGATTTTGTTCAAGCTGATAGGTGATGGATGATAGATGATAGGGGTGTGTGTGTGTGTGTGTGTGTGTGTGTGTGTGTGTGTGTGTGTGTTTGTATGTGTGTGTGTGTGTGTGTGTGTGTGTGTGTGTGAGAGAGAGAGAGAGAGAGAGAGAGAGAGAGAGAGAGAGAGAGAGAGAGATGATAGATTATAACAAGATAGAGGACAAATAATAATAACAACAAGAAGATAGATAAACGATAGAGATAGATAGGTAGACAGACAGACAGACAGACAGACAGACAGACAGATAGATAGATAGATAGATAGATAAATAGATCTCTAGTTTCACTCTTCTGCATGTACACCCAATTTTCTGGGCACCATTTGTTGAGTATGCTTTACACTTGAGTGTGAGGGGTGCAAATAATTATATAAACTTATTTATCTTTACATCTTGACTACAGTTTCACCTCCTTCCTCTTTTTCCAGGCCCTTTCCCCACCTCTCCTCTTCTTCCCATTCCATCCAGTCCTCCTCAGAAAAGGGCAGGCCTCCCATGGACAACAACCAGCCATGATATATCAAGTTTCAGTAATGTTAGGCACCTCCTCTTCCACTAAGGCTAGAGGAGACAACCCAGCAGGAGGAAAGAGTCCTAAAGGCAGGCAACAGAGTCAGAGGCGGCCCCTCTTTCCACTGTTCAGAGTCTTACACAAAGACCAAGCTATACAATTGTAATATATTTGCAGAGGACTTAGGTCAGTACAATGCTGGATGCCTGGTTGACCACTCAGTCTCTGTGAGCCTCTATGAGCCATGGTTAGTTGATTCTTTGGGTTTTCTTATGGTGCCCTTGTCCCCTCTGACTTCTATGATCCTTCTTCTCCCTCTTCCATAGGATTTCCCAAGATCTGACTAATGTTTGGGTGTGAGTCTCTGCATCTGTTTCTATCACTTCCTGGGTAAAGCCTCTCCAATGACAACTAGTCTAGGCAGTAGTCTATTAGTACAGAAGAATATCATTAAGAATCATTTTCTATCCTAGGTCTCTAAGCTATCCAGCCTCTGGGTCATGATCTTCCAGGTAGTATGACAGGTCCTTCTCATGGCATGGGTTTCAAGCTGGGCCATGTATTGGTTTGCCACTCCCACAAGTTTTATGCCATCTTTACCCTAGCACATCTTGCAGGCAGGACAAATTGTAAGTAAAAGGCTTTGTGGCTGGGTTTCTGTCTCAATCCTACTACTGGGAGTCTTACTGGGTTACAGGAGATGGCCAGTTCATTCCACATTCCACATTGCTAGGAGTATTAGCTAGCATCACCTTCATGGCTTCAAGGGAGTTTCCAATACACTAGGTTTCTATCTCTTCCCAGAGATGCCCCCCATTTTAGTTTAGTTGTTGTCTCTTCCAGTACTCTTTCCCTCCCACACTTAATCTCTCCTGTTTCCAATTCCTTCTCCAGAAGCCCCCTATCCATCCTCAATGTCTACTTTATGCCCCTTTACCTTGAGATTCATGTACACCCTACCCCTTGAGCTCTCCTTGTTATTTACCATCCCTGGGTCTGTGAGTTGTTGCATGGTTACCCTTTATGGCAAATATCCACTTATAAGTGAGTACATACTACTTTTGTTTTTTTGAGTTTTGGTTACCCCACTCAGGATGATATTTTCTAGTTCCATCCATGTGCCTGCAAATTTCATGATGTCACTGCTTTTCAGAGCTGAATAAAACTCCATTGTGTAAATGTGCTACATTTTCTTTATCCCTTCTTCAGTTGAGTGACATCTAGGCTGTTTTCAATTCCTGGCTACTTTGAGTAAAGCTACTAAGAACATAGTTGAGCAAGTATCATTATAGTAGGTTGGAATATCCTTTCAGTATATGCCAGGGAGTATTATAGCTGCATCTTGACATATATTGATTCCCAATTTTCTGAAAAACAGCCATATTGATTTACAAAGTGGTTGTATAAGTGTGCACTCCCACCAACAATGGAGGAGTGTACCTCCTGCTCTACATTCACACCAGCATGAACTGTTACTTGTGGGGTTCTTTGTTTTGTTTTGTTTTTGTTTTTTTATCTTAGCCATTCTGAAGAGTGTAAGATGGAATCTCAGAGTCTGTAGACTAAAGATGTTGAACATTTCTTTTAAGTAATTCTTGGCCATTAGAAATTCCTCTTGTCAAGAATTCTTTATTTAGATCTGTATCCCACTTTTCAGTTAGTTTACTTAGTTAGTTGATGTCTACTTTATTCAGTTCTTTACATATTTTGAATATGGCCTTATGAAATATATGGGGTTGGTGAAAAACTTTTCCCTTTCTGTAGCCTACCTTTTAGCCTATTGATGGGGTCCTTTGCCTTAAAAATCTGTTCAATTTCATAGGTCCCATTTATTGTAGATTTTAGTGTCTGTTTGATTGGTGTTCCAGAAATTGTCTCCTGAGCCAATGTGTTCAAGGATTTTCCCGATTTCTCTTCTATTTGCTTTAGTGTATCTAGTTTTATGTTGAGGTCCACTTCAACTTGAGTTTTGTGGAGGGTAATAAATATGGATCTACTTGCATTCTTCTACATGCAGACATCCAGTTAGACCAATTCCATTTGTTGAAGATGCTTTTTTTCCCCATTGTATAATTTTGGCTTCTTTGACAAAAATCAAGTAACCATAAGTGTGTGAGTTTATTTCTGATACTTCAAACTGATTCCATTGATCAACGTATCAGTTATTATGCCAATACCATGTGGTTTCTATTACTACTTCTCTGTCATACAGCTTGAGATCAGGGACTGGGATACCTCTACAGTTTTGGGGTTTTTTTGTACAAGATTTTATCCTGGGTTTTTCTTTTGTCATATGAAATTGAGTATTGTTCTTTCAAAGTTATATAAATAACTGAGTTCAGAATTTTGTTGGGAATTGCATTGAATCTGTAGATTGCTTTTGGTAAGGTGGCGTTTTTATTGTCCATGACCATGGTTGATCTTTCTAACTTCTGATATCTTCTCCAGTTTCTTTCTTCAAAGACTTGAAGCTCTTGTCATACGGGTATTTTACTTGAATGGTTAGAGTTACACCTGATGGAAGCAATTGCATGCTGGGTTGGAAAATGCAAACAAGTGAGCTTTATGGAGGCTGCCATTCAGTTTTGCAAAGTTTCTGGTTTTGGCAAAGTCCAGGGATTTTGCCTCTAGACTGCTTATTATTGCTATATTGCCTTTCCATGCTTGTGCCCTATGCCTGCCATAATGCAGTTGAGCATGGCTAGATCCTCACTGCCTATACCATATTATTCCTCCATAGATCTACTCTCTCTGTTGGGCAGATTTCCTAAAGATGATTATATAATTCTGGATAATGGTTTCTGAATTGATTCAGATAATTTAAAAAGCCTCCTACAATATAGCAAAAGCTGTTAGGATGCTCTATGAACCTCCATGTAAATTATGCCAAAAAGGAAAACAAGATTGAAACAAATTAATAATCAAGGAAATATATTCATTCTAGGTTTAGTCCAAGGATAAAGTCCAGGTGTGCACAACTAGAAGAAAGAGCATATGAATATAGAAACAAAAACAAGACAAATACCTGTTTCTTAGAAAAAGTTTGACTTAAAAAAAACTCTTGCTTTGGATATATAACATACATTTGAAATAATAAAAAGATAAAATGTCTGATTTGAATTCATAACGAGCATATAGATAAAACTACTGCTTTAAACTTACTGTAAACAAAAGTATCTAGTCAAATATAGTTCTAATGAAGAACTTAGACTCAATAATCCTACTATAACTTCCTTTAAATGTAACAGTTGTATCTATTTCTGAATGAGGTAGTTTTTCATAGATATAAATAAAGTTGGTGGTGGTTGGTTTTAAGTTTTCCTCCATTCACCATTCACCAAATATGTGTCTGTCTGCCTAATTGTCTGTGTCATTATGTGTGTTTATAAATAATCTGTGGGAGCTCCTTATATTTGTGTAAATGGATGGTTTCTCTTTTATTTCTTTTCATTGCAACCAGCAGCCCCAAATATCAAGGCTACCAGCCTGAGAGTTAAAGGACAGGAGCCAGAACCATCAGCCTGACAATTAAGAGTTAGGAAAGGTCAGAGTTTCCTGCTGTGACCAGCTACAATAAATAGCCTGAAAGATTAAGAGTTAAAGTACAGAGAGAATCACCAGCCATCAGCTGGTTTACCCTGTGTGCTGCAGCTGGCCTCTAGCATACACCAAGTTATTTTATAATATTTTTGGCTATTGTGAAGGGTGTTATATCTCTGATTTCTTTCTCAGCCCAATTATCACCTGTATATAAGAGGCATATCAATTTTTTTAGTTAATTTTTTATCCTGCCATTTTGCTGAAGGTATTTATTAGCTGCAGGAGTCTTCTTGTAAAGTTTCTGGGCTTGTTTATGTGTACTATCTTATCATCTGCAAATAGTGATATTTGACTTCCTTCTTTCCATTTTTATTCCCTTGATCTTGTTTAGTTGTCTTTTTGTTTTTGCTAATACTTCAAGAACTATATTGAATAAATATGGAGAGTGAAAAACCTTGTCTTATCCCTGGTTTGCTAGGAATTGTTTTACATTTCTCTCAATTAATTTGATGTTAGCTATACGCTTGCTATATATTTGTTTTATTATGTTTAGATATGTCCCTTGTATTGCTGAGCTCTCCAAGACTTTTATCATACCAAGGTATTGGATTTTGGCATAGGCTTTTTTCTGCATCTTTTTTTTTAAAGATTTATTGTGTTTTATGCATACAAGTGCTCTGTTTTCATTCACACCAGTAGTGAGAATCAGATTCCATTGCAAATGGTTGCAGTCTCCCCATGTGGCTGCTGGGAATTGAACTCAGGATCTGCAGAAGACAGACAGTGCTCCTAAACCATCTTATGAGATGATCATACTTTTTTTCTTCCACTTGTTTATGCTTGACAGAATATCATATGTTGAACCACTCCTGAGTCTCTGGGATGAATCTTAATTACCATGATAGATGGTCTTCTTGATGTGTTCTTAGACTCAGTTTCCAAGTTTTAGAGTTTTTTTTTAATCAATATTAATAAAGGAAATTGGTCTGTAATTTTCTTTCTGATTATTATTATTATCATTATTATTATCATTATTATTATTATTATTATTTGTAATTTTCTTTCTTTTTTGACTCTTTGTGTGCTTTGAGAACCAGGGTGTCTTAAGCATCATAAAATGAATTTGATAATGTGCCTTCTGTTTCTATTTTATGGAATAATTTGAGGAGTATTGGTATTAGCTTGTCTTCAAAAGTCAAAAAATTCTATGCTAAAACGAACTGGCACTGGGCTTTTCTGGTTGGGTGACTTTTAATGACTACCTCTATTTTTTTTTTTAGAGTAATAGGTCTACTTAAATTGTTTATCTGATGTTGATTTAACTTTGGTATCTATAAAGAAAATTGTTTGCTTCTTTAAATGTTTCCAGTTTTGTGGAGTACAGGATTTTGAAGTAAGATCCCTTAGTGTTCTTTGGATTTCCTTGGTGTTTGTTCTTATGTCTCCCTTTTCATATCTGATTTTGTTAATTTGGATATTCTTTCTTTCCCTTTTTAGCTAGGTTGGATAATGGTTTGTCTAATTTTTTTATTTTCTCAAAAAACCAACTGCTTGTTTCACTGATTATTTGTAATGTTTTCTGTTTTTAGTTTATTGATTTCAGCCCTGAGTTTATTACCTGCCATCTATTCCTCTTGGGTGTTTTTTTCTTCCTTTTGTTGCAGAGATTTCAGTTGTGTTGTTAAATCACTCGTATAAGATCTCTCTAATTTCCTCATAAAGGCACTTAATGTGATGAACGTTCCTCTTAGCACTGACTTTATCTTGTCCTACAAGTTTGGGAATGTTGTACATGCACTTTCATTGAATTCTAAGAGGTTGTTAATTTCTTTCTTTATCTCTTTCTTGAACCCATGGCATTCAGTAGAGAATTATTCAGTTTTCATGAGTTTGTAGACTTTCTGTTGTTTCTGTTGTTAAAGTCATTAAAGTCAGCTTTAATCCACAGAGATCTAATAAGATATATGAGGTTATTTCATTTTTCAACTATCTGTTGAGATTTTCGTTATGATTAAGTATGTGGTCAATTTTGGAGAAGGTTCTGTGAAGTGCTAAGGAGAAGGTATATTTTCATTTGGGTGAAATCTTCTGTAGATAACTACTCTGCCCATTTGAGTCATAATGTCTGTTAGATCAATAATTTCTGTTTAGCTTCTCTCTAACTGATCTGTCCACTAGTTAGAACAGGATGTTGAAGTCTCTCAGTGCCAGGGACCAAACGGCCCGTGGCCAACCCCCACCCATTCAGCATCTGCAGCAAACATCCTGCTTGGCCACTCACTAGGCATGCAAGGCATCCGGCTTAGCCCTGAGAAGAGAGTGATCCGATCCTGAGATAACCACAGAGACATCCTGCTTTGCCTCAACTAGGAAAACCCCTCCCCCTGCAGATGTTCCCGGGGTTCAACCCCAGAAGATTTTGTACTTTTCCATTACTCTCCTCGCTTACCCCCACCCTCCCTAAAGCAGGTTTTAAAAAGCCTGCCCTTACCCTCAATAAACGGCTCTTGACAAGCTACTGTTTCCTTGAGCCACGCCTCTCTCTTGCCCATTACTTTATACACAGGTTGCAACCCCCCTTGGCCCCCCAATAACTCGACCAGCCGGACTGGTTATGTGGAGCCCCAAACGTGGGGCTCGAGGTGCAGGTTTCTCCCCAAACGGATTAAGGGACCGGTCCACAGGATTTTTCATGACCAGCCAAGCTCGCCCAGCCGGCCTCGTCATTAGGTGAGTCATCCGTTCACAAATCTCAAGAATGGGCCATTTGCTGTCCAAAGAAGCAAGGAGGCTTAAAGGACATACTCAGAGAGAGGGTTATTAGGGTAAAAAAGAAACATTTGATTGAGTTTTTTGTTTTTATTGACCAGACCTGTCCCTGGTTCATGATTGATGGACCTACTATTCATTCTAAAAAGTGGCAGAAGGTGGGACGAGAGCTTAATGCGCTTATCCAAAAAGATGGTAATGCAGCGGTGACGAACAGTATTTTTTCTTATTGGGGTCTTATACGGGACATAATTGAGTCTGGCGAAAACGAAAGCGGACAGAGGCAACTCCTATCCGTGGCTGAACTCTGCCTGCGTGAATCTCTTCCTCCTTCTCGTTCCTCTTTGCAGGGTTCCTCTCTTACGCTCATTGACATGTCCCCCGACTCTGTTCCTCTTGCATCCTCGAAATCTTCAGAAAATCCTTCCCCTGCGCCCGTTTCTGATTCTTCCACGGCCCCCCGCCGTCTTTACCCTTCGCTTCCTCCCACCTATGAGGATCCTATCTCAACCATGGATTCTTTTGCGCTCTCAGCCTTTTTTCGTTGGCCATATTCACGCTCACTCCACCCTGCCTGGGCCTCTGACTACACTTAATGCCTAGGTGGACTCAGCCACGCGCCCCCTGCTTTCAGGGCTGGCCATTCCATCTATCAGCGACCCCGTTGCTATGGCCAGGGAGGCTCACACCCTCCACCACCTTAATTCCCAAAGCCTTCGCCACATGTTCTCCATCACTCGGGAACAAGCCTGGGCTATTGTTAAAGAATGCCAGGCATGTGTCACCTTTCTTCCCGAGCCACATACCGGAGTCAACCCTCGTGGCCTCATGCCTGGACAGGTCTGGCAAATGGATGTTATTCATTTTTCCTCTTTTAAGAAACTTAAGTATATTCATGTGTCTATAGATACTTTTAGTGGATTTATTTGCACCTCTCCGCATGCTGGAGAGTCTACTAGAGATGTTATTGATCATGTTTTGTATTGCCTTACTGTTGCCCCTAAACCCTTTACCTTAAAGACTGATAACGGCCCTGGATATACAAGCTCTGCCTTCAAGTCCTTCTGTGCCCAACTGCAGATTAAACATGTTATGGGGATACCTTACAATCCCCAAGGACAAGGAATTGTTGAAAAGGGCGCACCAGACACTTAAAACAATGCTTAATAAGTTACAGTTTTCCAAAGGAATCCTATATCCCTCTACAGCAGGGCCTGGCCTACTTCTTAATCATGCATTGTTCGTCCGAAATTTTCTACAAAGAGATGACCTTGGCCACTCAGTGGCCGATCGCCTTTGGCACTCTTCCACCTCCTCCACCTATGCCAAGGCTTTGTGGAAGGATCCACTGACCCATCAATGGCATGGACCCGACCCAGTCCTTATTTGGGGCAAAGGTCATGCCTGCATTTATGATCAGAAAGAACAAAATGCGTGCTGGTTACCTGAGCGCCTAATCAAACCTTTTAACCCCCCTCCCCCAGGGAACTCCCCTGAGGAAAAGATGTAATTGTGCTCTTTTTCAGGACTATGATCTTCGGTGTGCTGGTCGTTTTTTTTACATTGCCTCTGCCTCTTCCCGCCTGCCTCCACCGTCCCTTCATATGACCACTGGCCTTATGCTGTTTATAATTTTACTTGGGAGATTGTTAACCAGGCCAGTGATGTTGTTAATTCCTCCTCGACCCTGGGTGCCGAACCCCATTGGCCCGTCCTGCATGTCGATCTTTGTGCACTTGATAGGAGTGCTAACTCCTATTGGGGCTTGGAAGATATTTTTTTGGCCTACAACCCAGTCCAAGGCGCCCGAACTCACTTCCTCCCGTGACATCGGAGGCTTTGAACCAGGCTGTCGCAATGACATGGAACGGGTTATGCTTCACAAAATTTTTTCTAAAGAGGGAAAGGTCTATGGTGGAGGCATCTATGTTTGCCCAGGTTTCTCTCACCGGCTCCGTTATGATAACCACCGCTGTGGTGGGGCCCAAGATTTTTACTGTGCCTCTTGGGGGTGTGTTGGATTTGTTTCTCCCCTCCCTGCCCTTTTACGAGGGCATTGCTCTTCTTTCCACCTTGCTCTTTACCAATGTTACCCCCACCCTCACCGGCTTAGCTCCTGACAATCGCGTTACCCTCCAGTCTGTTTCCGACATAGGTACTTGCCTCCTGGGTCCCCATATGTTCCCTCCTCTTCCCCTCAGTGGCGTTTGCACCCAGACTGTCATCCCTGACCTCTCCCTCCCCTACATTCTCGTGCCAAATAACACCCATTTTGCTTGTTCCTCTGGTTTAACCCCGATCGTCTATGCCCTTACCTTCCTTTCCTCCAAAGACTGGTGTGTCCTTGTTATTCTTCTTCCCAGTTTTACTGTTCATGACCCCGACTCATTTTTAAATTTTCTGAAGGGGGGAATTTCCCTAACCCTAACCCTGCCTCCCCCTGGCTTACTACTCTTCTCCCCACCCTGCTCGGGCCCCTCGTTGGTGTTCTCCTTCTATTATTCTTTGGCCCATGGGCTTTCAATCGTCTTACAGGGTTCATTAAAAGTCAGGTTGACGCTGCCACCAAGAATATCCAGGTTCACTACCACCGCCTGGAGACTGAGGACCCAAATGAGACTTCTATTACCATCCAGGAGATATCATCTACGCCTCAGTCGGTTACCTATGGGCGGCCTTTACAGTTCCCGAGGATGCAGAACGCTGGATGGCGAGCCTGGTTGTGCCCTCGGTGCCTTTGGTAAACCTGTGCAAGCGTCCCCCATATCTTTTGGCCTGAGCCCACCTTGACCTGACCCTCGATAGTGCCTGGTAAGTCAGAGACGGAGCGAACGGATAAGTCTCGGTTATCAGACGTCAGTCGGTCCTTGGTGGGAGGACAGACCATAGGCGTGGTAAGATTGAGCATCGATCCTCTAGCAAGCTCAGGCCATCGCGAGGCCCCCTTTCCTTGGGAATTTGGCCGGTCCAGAATAACTGTTGTCCTGAAACACTTGGACATTAGTGATTCTCAAATATACCGCCATCCTGTAACAATGACTGGTGACCTCCTAAAGGTCATTCGCTGGGCTGTAAGGTCTCCCTCAGGCCAAAGTAAACAAAAAAGGGTGAGATGCCAGGGACCAAACGGCCCGTGGCTGACCCCCACCCATTCAGCATCTGCAGCAAACATCCTGCTTGGCCACTCACTAGGCATGCAAGGCATCCGGCTTAGCCCTGAGAAGAGAGTGATCCGATCCTGAGATAACCACAGAGACATCCTGCTTTGCCTCAACTAGGAAAACCCCTCCCCCTGCAGATGTTCCCGGGGTTCAACCCCAGAAGATTTTGTACTTTTCCATTACTCTCCTCGCTTACCCCCACCCTCCCTAAAGCAGGTTTTAAAAAGCCTGCCCTTACCCTCAATAAACGGCTCTTGACAAGCTACTGTTTCCTTGAGCCACGCCTCTCTCTTGCCCATTACTTTATCCACAGGTTGCGACCCCCCTCGCCCCCCCAATAACTCGACCAGCCGGACTGGTTATCTCAGTATTAATGCGTAGGTTTCAATGTGTGATTTAAGCCTTAATATTTCTTTTACAAATGTGGGTGCATTGATATTTGGGGAACATATGTTCACAACTGAGATGTCATCTTGGTGGATTTTTCCTTTGATGAATATTAAGTGTCTTTCCCTATATTTTTTTTTATTAATTTTGAAGCCTAACTTGTTAAGTATTAGAATGGCTTCTTGGAAACATTTGCATGGAATTTTTGTTCATTCCTTTACTCTGAGGTGTTTGTCTGTCTTTGACGTTGAGGTTTGCTTCACATATGCAGCACAATGTTCAGTCCTGTTTCACATACATTCTGGTATCCTGTGCACTTTCATTAGGGAATTGAGTCCATTGTTGTTCAAAGATATTAGAGACTTATGTTTGTTAACTCATGTTATTTTGATGATGGTGGTGTGGTGGTGGTGGAGGTTATCCTCCTTGGGTTAGAATTTTTCTTTTAGTATCTTCTGCAGGCATGGATTTGTGGGTAGATATTGTTTAAATTTGGCTTTGCCATGAAATATCTTGTTTTCTCCATCTATTATGATTGAAAGTTTTGTTGGGTATAGTAGTCTTGGCTTCCATCTATGGTCTCTTAGAGTCTTCAAGATGTCTGCCCATGCCATTCTGGCTTTAAGAATCTTTGTTGAGAAGTCAGGCATGATTCTAATAGTTCATGGCCCTTATCCCTTGCAGCTTTTATTATTCTTTCTTTGTTCTGTACATTTAGTGTTTTAATTATTATGTGCCTGAGATTCTCTCTTCCATTCTGTTGGTGACGCTTGTTTCTGTATTTCCTTCTTTACTTGCCTAGATTTCTCTTCCAGGATTCCCTCAGTTTGAGTTTTCTTTAGTGCTTCTATTTCAATTTTTAGAACTTGAGTAGTTTTATTCATTTTCTTTATATTTTGTTTGTGTTTTTCTCAATTTCTTTAAGAGATTTATTCATTTTTGTCTTTAAGGACCACTGTAATCTTAATAAGATTGGAGTTAAGGTGATTTATTGCACCACAGCTCTGTTGCAATATCCAGTACTTGCTGCAGTAGGATTGCTGGGCTCTGCTCGTACCATATTGACCTGGATTTTATTCATTATGTTCTTACCTTGGTCTCTGGTCATCTGGGTTTATGTTTATTATAGCTCAAGGTGCTGATTTCTGAATTTATCATTTTTAGATGGATGTTTTTATACATTTTCCTGTGTTGGTTTCTGCTTCCTCTCTTGTCTTCCGGCTTGAGTGGCCTAGGGTCCTGGTGATCAGCAAGTTCTCATGTCCAGTAGAGTGTCTCCATTGGAGTTTTGTGGCCTGTGTAACCTCTGGGATTTTGGGTGCCAACCTTGCCTCTGGGATTTCAATTATCTGTTTGGTCTTGGGATTTTTGGATACCTGCTTAGTCTCTGGGGTACCTAGTATGGCAGAGCCTCCAGTAAAACAGAATTATTCTCACAAAGTTGTCGGTTAGAATATGGAACCCAGGGAGGGGTTTCACTTTGCGGATGCTGGGAGAGCTTTAAGGTGAGTTAGCAGGTAGTGAATGATGTCTTACCTAGAGGTCCCTTTTGCCAGCAGGTTATTATTGCTCCAGCATATGTTTTTGTTACCTTTGCAAATATTAAACATCTGATGTCAATTACTATGGTGGTTTGAATGAAAATAGCCTCCATAGGCCTAAAAGGGAGTGGCACTATTAGGATGTATGGCTTTGTTGTAGTAGATGTGGCCTTATTGATGGAAGTGTATGCCTGGAGGTAAGCTTTGGGGTTTCAGAAGCTTAACCAGCTGCCATGTTTTTCTCTCTTCCTACTGCCTGTGGTCCAGTTGTAGAGCACTCAGCTACCTCTCCAGTAGCATGTCTGCCAACATGCCAGGATGCTATTATGCTTCTTTCCATGACAATAATGGGCTAAACCCCAGAATTGTAAGGCAGTCTTAATTAAATGTTTATATGGATTGCTGTGGTCATGGCATCTAGTCACAGGAATAAAACTGTAACAAAGATAGGTATACTCATAAAATCAAAATCTTTGATTTTGTTCTATTTTTCTACATGTTCTATTTTCATGCCAGTATGTAGATTTTATGACTATGGCCCTGTAATTCATCTTGAGATCTGGAATGTTAATACCACCAGCAATGTACTTTTTGGTCTTTTTTGTTTGGTATGAAATTTAGGACAGGATTTGGTATGTGCTTTTTTTTTTGTTTTGTTTTGTTTGTTTTTTCTATGAATAATGAGATAGGATCTAATTAGGGTTGAACTGAATCTGTAAATGGCTTTTGGTAAGATGGTAATTTTCATAACATTAAGTCTAGTGATCTACAACTATGTGTTATTTTTGTTTGGTTGGCTGGTTTGGTCTTTTTTTGTTTGTTTGTTTGCTTGGTTTTTGCTTTTTGTTTATTTGTTTTAAAATTTCTAATGTCTTTCTATATCTCTTTCTTCAGTGGTTTAAAGTTTTTATTGTAAAAAACCTTCACCTTTGTGGTTAAGTTTATTACTGGATATTTTATTTTATTTTATTTGAAACCACTGTTAATAGTAGTGCAGACACACTATTTTTCTTTCTCACTTGTTTGTTGTTGGTGTTTTAAAAAACTAGTGACTTTTTATGTTTTATGTTTTATTCTACCATGATGCTGAAATTGTTTATTATTTCTGGACATATTCCATTATAATGTTTGGTATCTCCTACATCTATCATGTTATCTCTAAATAAGTATAGTTTGCTTCTTTTTTTCTAATATGTATCTCTTTAATATTTTTCTCTTACTTTATCACTTCAGTTGGTGCTTTGAGCACAATACTGAAAAGGAATACTGGACAACCCTGTCCCATTCCTCACTTCAGTAAAATTGCTTCAAGTTTTTTTCATTTAGAATGATTTTTGTTGAGAATTTCTTATGTATACCTTTTATTATATTGAGGTGTATTTCCTTTCTTCCTTCTTTCCCTAGAACCGGTTATTATAACATCATATTGAAAGTCTGTTTTTCATTGTTATTCATTCAACATCCTCATTAATTATTAATTTATCCAAGATGTCAAATTATTCTTGGTTTAATTTTAAACCTAAAAAAATGCATCCATTTCTCTTAAGTTTCCAGATTATCAAAGTATACATTTTAAACATATTCTTCAATAATGTTTAGAACTACTTTGGTGTCAGTTTGGATATTCCCCTATCATTCCTAATTCTGCTAAATTGAGTCCCTTCTTTCTTTCATTTGGTTAGTCATGCCAAGGGTCTGTCAATCGTGTTTATCTTCTCACAGAACCATTTCTTAGATGTCTTGATTCTGTGTATTGTTTTCTTTGCTTCTGTTTCTTTAATGTATGCTTCTTTATTAATTACAGCTTTTGGCAGAGTTTCTATTGGTTTGGTCTTGCCTTTCCAAACCTTTTACCTACATCATTAAGTAATTTACTTTTGCTCTGATTTTCTAATGTAGATACATGAGGCTATAAAAAATATCTTTTTAGTACTGCTTTCAAAATGCCACAAAGGTTTTGTTGTGTTGCATTTTCATTTCATTCACTTATATGATATTTTTAATTTATATTTTTATTTCTTCTTTAACATACTAATCATACAGCATTGATTTTCTTAAACACCATGAGATGTCTGTTGCTGTCAGTTTTATATTTTATTATATTCTAGCCCAGAATATGCTCTATTTAGGAGAAGCTTTCACATTCTTATGAGTGTAATGTGTATTCTTTGTTGTTTATATGGAATATTCTGTGGAGATCTGTATAGTCCATTTGATGGATTATATCAATTTATTCTTAGGTTTATCTGCTTATTTTTGTCCAGATGACCTGTCTACTAGAAAATGTGGGGCACTGAAATGTTCTACTATTAATAGCTTGATGTTAATCTGTACCTTTAAATTTAAATGGGTGCCCCAGAATTTGATAGAAATAGATTTAGTATCATAATGTCTACTACATTAACTGTTCCTTTGCTTACAATAAAGTTTCTCTATCTTTTATGATTAATTTCAGTTTGACATCTGTTTCATCAGATTTTAGTAACACCTGCTTGCTTCCTGGTCCTGTGTATTTAAGATACAATTGTCCATCCTTTTACTCTAAATAAGTAGCTATCTTTAAAGGTAAGAGGTAATATGTGTTTATTGTAGACAATGGAGCTTCTTGAACCTTTCTGCCAATGTTTTGGGTTTTTTTGTTTTGTTTGGTTTGGTTTGGTTTTTTGTTTGTTTGTTTGTTTGTTAGTTTTGGATTGGGGAATTGAGGCAATTTGTTTTTAAAGTTATTATCAAAATACGTTTGTTAAATAGGGTTATTGTTCCTCCGATTTTTTTTTCAATGTACTTATTTATGTTCTCAGTGGTATTTTGTGTCTTAGTAATTTTGTCTTTGAATTTCATTTCTCTCCTCAGCCTGAAACACTGCTTTTGGTATTTTATTTATGTTTGCTTTGTTGGGCATACTTTTTAGACTATTTATAATGTGGAAAATTTTTCTCCTTCAATTTTGGCAGATAGTTTTACTAGACATATTAATCTAGGTATTTGTTCATGGCAGTTTAGGTCTTAGGTCCCTTGAGAAACTGTTATTCAGATGGGTTTTTCTTTTTATGTGTCTTGATTTTTCTTCTGGACCTTTCAATAAAATTTGTTCTCCTGTATACTTAATATTTTAATTATGATATGTTGTATAAATTTTATTTTCTGATTTGACTATTTAGTGTGGTGCCTCTTGTCTCCATATGAGTGTTTTTCTTTTGTTTGGGGAAATTTTCTTCTATACTCTTGGGATACTTCTCATCTGTTCTTATAACTTGAAGGTTTTGGACATTTCATGGTGTCCCATATTTTTTGTATATTACTTTACTCTGTTATATTAAGTGTTCCAAAATTTTGCTTATTTCATGTAGACCCTTAATATATCTTTTAATGCTGATATTCTATCTTGTACTTGATTGTTTCTACTTACAAGACTTTCTCGTTGCTTACTTTGGTTATTGTTTTTTAAGGTTTTGTCTTCCTTTCAACTTGAGTCTGCAATAATTCTATTTTTCTACCTTCTTTTTAACTCTATATTCAAATACTGAATTATTTTTATCATTTTCATTGGCCTATGTTTTGTGTTTTCTAGGGCATCACTCAGAAAATAATTATTTTAAAGTCTGTTCTCTTTAAGTAAAATTATCTGTTTTTCTGTGTCTTCTTTAAAATTGTTGACTTTTTTTAAAAAAATTGTTTATTTTACATCCCCATTGTAGGCCCCTCCCTCATTGGCTCCTGGTCCCGTCCTCCCTCAATCCTCCTCCTCTCTCCCCTAGTCCTTAGAAAGGGAGATTCATCTTCATTATCATCAGACTTCAGCCTAATAGATTCTCATCTGGACTGCTTGCATTCTCTTCCTCTATGGCCTGGTAAGACGACCAGGGGGAAGTGATCAATGAGTGGGCACCAGAGTCCATGTCAGAGGTAGTGCCTACTCCCTATATTAGGGCACCCACAAGGAGACTGTGCTGCCTATCTATTACATCTGAGCAGAGAGTCTAGGTCCTCACCATGCATGGCCCTTGATTGGTGCATAAGTCTCTGCAGCATCCCACCCTACCCCACCCTGCGGCATGGATTTGATAGTTCCATTGGTCTCTTTGTGGAGCTCCTCAAGGTCCTTCTATCCCCCAACTCTTTCACAATACTTTCTGCCTTCCACCTTGAAGTTTGGCTATAAGTCTCAGTATCTGCTTCTATCCCCCACTGGGTGGAGTCTTTCAGAGTACCTCTGTGGTGTACTCCTACCTGTTCTTTATTGACAACCACTTGTGATGTCTATTCTATTTGCCCTTCTGAATGGGAACTAAGCATTCTCCATAGGGTCCTCCTTGTAATTTAGCATATTTGAGTCTGCCTACTGCAGTATAGTTATCCTGTACTATGTAACTAATATCCACATATAAGTGAGTATATACCAGACATGCCTTTCTGGTTATGGGTAACCTCACTTAGGATGATCTTTTCTATTTCCATCCATTTGCCTGCAAATTTGAAGCTTTCCTTGCTTTTAAAAGCTGAGTAATATTCCATTGTGTAAATGCACCACAGTTTCTTTATATATTCTTCAGTTGAGGAACATCTAAGTTGTTTCCCAATTCTAGTTATTATGAATGAAGCTGCTAGGAACACAGTTGTTCATATGTCCTCATTGGACAGAAGAGCATCTTTCAGATAGATGTCCAGGAGTGGTATAGTGTGTCTTTTTTAATTGGTTTTTCCAGACAGTGTTTCTCTGTATAGCCTTGGCTACAAGACTCACTTTATAGACCAAGCTGGTACTAAACTCACAGCAATTCGCCTGCCTCTGCCTCCCAAGTGCTGGGATTAAAGGTGTGCCCCACTGTGTCCCATAGGTTGGTATTGAGGTAGAAATATTCCCAACTTTCTTAGAAAGCACAGCATTAGTTTCCAAAGTGGTTGCACAAGTTTGCATTCCCACCAGCAAGACAGGAGTTTTCCACTTTCTCCACATCCTCTACAGCATGTGCTGTCACTTGAGGTTTTGATCCTAGCCATTCTGATGGGTGTAAGGTGGAATCTTCTAATTCTTTTGATTTGCATTTCTCTGATGACTAGGGGCCTTGAACATTTCTTGAAGTGTGTCTTGGCCATTTGCTATCCGTTTGTTAAGAATTGTCTGTTTAGTTTTTTACTCCATTTTTAATTGGATAATTTGGTTTAGTGGTATTTAATTTCTTGAACTTCTTTATATATTTTGAATATTAGCCCTCTGTCAGCTGTAGGGTTAGGAAAGGACTTTTCTCAGGCTATAGGTTGTTGTTTTGTTCTATTGACAATGATTTTTGCCTTACATAAGCTTTTCGGTTTCATGAGGTCCCATTTATCAATTGTTGATTTTAGAACCTGAGCTGTTGGTGTTGTGTTCAGGAAGTTTTCCCCAGTGCCAAAGAGCTCAGGGCTCTTTCCCACTTTTTCTTATAATAGAATGAGTCTGTTTTGTTTTATGTTGAGGTCTTTAATCCACTTGGAATTTAGTTTTGTGCACGGGATAAATAAGGGTTTATTTGCATTTTTCTACAAATAGACATCTAGTTAGACCAGCATTTGTTGAAGATGCTATCTTTTTTCCATTATATGCATTTGGCTTCTTTGTCAAAACTCAAGTGTCCATAAGTATTTGGGTTTATTTCTGGGTCTTTGATTCAATACCATTGAGCCACTTGTTTGTTTCTATGTCAATAACATGCATTTTTTATTACTGTTGCTCTTGAGATCAGGGATAGAGATATTTCCAGAAGATCTTTTATTGTGTAGGATTGTCTTAGCTATTCATGTTTTTTTCCATATGAAGCTGAGAATTGCTCTTTCAAAGTCTATAAAGAATTGTGTTGGGGTTTTGATGGGAATTACATTGAATCTGTAGATTGCTTTTAAGATGGCTGTTTTTTATTATATTAATCCTACCAATCCATGAGCATGGGAAATCATTCCATCCTCTGATAGCTTCTGCAATTTCCTTCTTCAGAATCTTGAAGTTTTTTTCATATCAGTCTTTCACTTTCCTGGTTAGAGTTACACCAAGATACTTTTTGTGTTTTGTTGCTATTGTGAAGGGTATAGTTTTCCTAATTTCTTTCTCAGCCTGTCTGTGTTTTTATAAAGAAGGAAGGGCTGCTGACTTTTTTTTTTAGGTTGTTTTTATCCGCACATTTTACAGAAGGTGTTTATCAGCTATCAGAGTTACCTGGTTGAATTTTTGGGGTCACTTATGTATACTATCATACAATGTGCAAATAGTTATACTCTGACTTTTTGCATTCCAATTTGTATCCCTTTGATCTCCTTTAGTAGTCTTATTACTCTAGCTAGGATTTCACATAACTTATTGAAGAGATATGGAGAGAATATACAGCCTTGTGGTTTTCCCTGATTTCAATGTAGTAGATTTATGTTTCTTCTCTCTATTTAGTTTGATGTAGGCTATGGGATTGTTGTATATTGCCTTTATTATGTTTAGGTATGTGCTTTGTATCTCTGATCTCTCCAAGATGTTTAACATGAATTGGTGTTGGGTTTTCTCAAGTACTTTTTCTGTATCCTAGAAGATGATTATGTAGGCACTCAGTGCTATGAACTTTCCTCTTATCACTGCTTTCATTATGTGCCATAAATTTGGACATGCTGTGCCTTCATTTTCACTGAATTCTAGGAAGTCTTTAATATCTTTTTTATTTCATCCCTGAGTAGGTAGTTGTTCAGTTTCTGTGAGTTCGTAGGATTTGTGTTGTTTCTGTCGTTGTTAAGTTGTGCTTTAATCCATGGTGTTCTGATAAGGAAAAAACAAGGAGTTATTTCAACCTTGTATATGTGACCAAGTATGTGGTCAATTTTGGAGACGGTAACATGAGGTATAGGGAAGAAGGTGTATTCTTTTGTGTTTGGGTGAAATGTTCTGAAGATATCTATTAGGTCCATTTGATTCATGACATCTATTAGTTTCATTATTTCTCCAGTTAGTTTCTATCTCAATGATCATTCTACTGCAGAGAGTCAGGTGCTGAATTCTCCCACTATTAATGTGTGGAGTTTGATGTGTGATTTAAGCTTTAGTACCCATCATAGAATTACAAACACATTATAAATTTGGAATAGGTGGCAATTTTTCTTGAGGGACATTCTCTTAGTATCTCAAATTTAAATATAACTATTGATATTCTCTTAGTTTTTATTGCATCACATGTTAAAGAAATTGAGGAAAGAAAGCACAAATATCTGTACCAACACCTTCTTGACAAAATATGACAGAAACTCCCAAATCAATTATAATTCTCATTTCTCTAACTGATCGCATTGCCTTCTCTGTTCACTATAGAAACCTAGATGTTTTCTACCTTTATGCAAAATTCTCCTGGAAAGTAATCAACCAACATAAGGATTCCAAAGAATTCCGCAAAGAGTAAAGATAAAGTTCTCTGCAGACTTTCCCATACTGCCACTTCCTAGAGGTGAAAGAAATGGAGATGGCAGATATACGAAGCCAGAAGAGTCATGTGATGTAGGACTGTCATCACAATCCAACTTGTATCTGCGAAGGGAAGTGGTTAATTAACTTGAGAGAATCCCCAAAGAAATTAGTGCAATAAGTTCAATGTGACAGCCATCCCCAAAATTGACTTATTTTGCTTAATATAAATTGATAGTACAAATTCTATTTCCAGTGCTATTATATTCAAGTGCACTCAATATGAAATCCTGCCTGTATCTCATATCATGTTAATAGACAGGCATCCAAAGGTAGTCTGAAACACACACATAACAACACCACAAATAAAACTGAAATTGTAAAGCATTTTATGATTTTTTTAAGTCTGCTAAGAAAAATGAGAAAGAAAATATTCAATATGATTTGTTTTCTGTATTTTCCTATGGTCTCTTCTGTCATTATTTTATCATAGCTTTAGGGATTTGGGCACAATTTCCTTACAGGAGGCTTTTCTGGCTTTTTGGTAGTCTACAATGACCTGTATCTCTAAAACTACTATAATTGGTCCGAAAGCTCCCAGCCAAGTCAAAGCTATGGTACCTCACAATGGTAACTTTGTAACCTCAAGGAACAGCTCATATCCTGTGATTGGAAGGAGGATCTCAGCTAACACGGAGTTTCCCATGATGAACCCACTCTTAGCACCAAGGGCAGAAAACGAAACCAACTGCAGAGTACCTGCAAAAGCACTTTGGTGACGGGTATTCGGTTTTGTTTTGGTTTCTGTTAGGATGTATCCCTGGAAATAACTTCAATAGATTCCCTTCTCACTTTGACTCTTAAGTTACAGTTTAGCAAAATAGAAAATGTGCCTGGGCCCCATGGTATTGAGCACCTTGAACTGGCATTTCACAAATTAGATTAACTCAATGAGCTTTGACTTGAATTTTCTTTGTTTTGAAAAGGCAAGCTAGTCCTTCAGCTGCAGCTGCAAGGATTAGCAGCTAAAGCCAAACTGTGCTGGCTGATGAGCACTGCCCTGCTGGGTCCCTTCTCTTTCAGATAACACTGGCTGAGCAAGAGGACTCACTGGAGACTGCTTCCCCCTGTACTGAATGGGAAAATATATGGAGGTTACTGGATTCAAAACATTCACTAAATCTTTCTTTTTAAAAATTTATGTATTGAAGTCTTTTTCAAAAATTAACTCCATTATCTAGCAAAGTACTTCTGTAACTTTCTGTCAGCACAATTTCTCTTCTAGAAATTACAGCAGCAGGGTTTGCCTCAGGTAGCCTACATGTGGGCTGTTGTAGGTATCAACTTTTGCCAACTGAGGCATCCTGTATGTGGGAATTTGAAAGAAAACAAATTTTCTAGCTAATAAGAAATTGTTCAATATCAAGCTCCTTCCTAAAAATAAAATAAATTTCTAGACAAATTTTCCAAATTATTCTAAAATGTAATATTCTATTGAAATAGGATATGCTATCTGGGTATTAGGACCATACCAGATAATTTGTTCATTTTTTCTTTATTTTAACCAAAATGGTGGTATGCATTTTTATTGAAACTGTTTCAATTTTTTGGACCAGAGATGTGTGTTTACTTATGCTTGGAGTGGCAATAGTTTTCCCACAACTCACTGCCTCCAGTCATCTTTTTTTTTTTTTAAATCAGAGTCTCAAACATCCAGAGCCAGCCATATTTTCAGCACCAACAGTTTTTTGTGCACAAGCTAGCTTTATTGCCTCATCTAGTTTTAATTTGAGAGAGAGCTTAAATCAGTTGAATCAGATATCTAGGGGCAACTCAAAGAGGAAGGGGCTACTGAGTTTATTGAATTTTCTTGAAAGAGGGCTGAAAGTACCCAGTCAGGATCAACCAAAGGGCAGCGTAGTTATATTGGGATTGGCAGTTTAATTTGTCTTTATATTTTATGAATTGCAGGCAGAGATGTATTTGCAAGGAAACACATGGGCATTTTTAAAAGTGATTAATTAAGTATGCAGTTTATATGAAAACAATTTACTGATAGACATTATTAGGACACACAAAATACATATGCAATTTCCTTGCTTTCTAATTTACAGATATAATTACTTTTATTATGCAATTAGGGAAGGAGACCTTTATTAATTTTGTGGAAGTTTGAAAAACCAACACCAATTTAGTGGTGAAAGGGGTTGCCTAAATCTTTAAAGAAAAGGGAGGTTGTAGATTTGAGGGTTCACCCAGTTGATAAATTCTTTGTGTCTAAAGCCAAATGAATTACATCTATTACTGCTCCTGGAGATCTTTAAGAGGACCCTTGATTACTATGAACTTCACTGAGGTTTGTTGTTCATTCGTTTGTTTGTTTGTTCAGGAAATAGCAATCTTTAAAACGTCTCTGTTTCTGGAAGGTACCCAGGGCAATGAGGATAGCCTATATTGTTTAGGATATCTTTTGTGCTTTCCTGGTAAAGATCTTAAAAGAAAAATTTCAATTCCTGGCATTGAGGTGTTTGTTAGGTAGCCTATAGTTTGAGGAAGAGTATTTTTTCTGAAGACATGACACATTTCAAAGACAGGACTTGTGAAAATCAATGTGGATCTGATCTGGAATCTTCCTTTCTGGGAACTAGCCCTCATATTATCTGAAGGTGCTATGCAAGCTGCCAAGGGAAAGAAAGCAATATGTAGTTCTATCCAGCTGTAACACCTATAAACTGTAACAATGACCAGCTAGGTATTCTTAAAGGAGAAATGTTCTCACTTAAATACAGGGAGCAATCAGTAGCCATTTGATTTGACTTAAGGCACACCCAATAGAAGGGAATCCATTTCTGGTACTCTGAACTGAGCCAAAAACCCACAGATAGTAGACCATGAAACTTAGAAGTCTATATACTACTACCACTTTCCTAAAGTGCTATAATTTTTTTCCAGACATGGTTTCTCTGTATAGCCTTGGATCTCCTAGACCCACTTTGTAGACCAGGCTGGCCTTGAACATATAACGATCTGCCTGCCTCTGCCTCCTGAGTGCTGGGATTAAAGGTGTGCACCACTACCTTTTCTCAAAGGACCCTGATCTTCCTGGAGATTGACACTGTTCTGGAAATGTAGTGGGTGTGGCCATCCTCTCAGTTGATAAACCCTTTGGCCCCTTTGCTTACTGAACTACCTAGAGCTGGCTGATGCCCAGAGCTGAGGGCACTAGTGTATTCAAAGAAGTAGACAGAAGACACAGTCTCAGCTCATTCAGAGGGTGGACCAGGAAAGGAGGGGCCTAAGAGTCCCTCATTACCAACTTTGTTGACAGCTGAAGGGTGAAGTGGGCAACAGGGAGACAAACGCCCGGTCAAGTGCAATAATTTGTAACTGCATTTGAAATACTTATCCTGATATCTACAGAGAAGTATAGCTCTAACACCTTGTTAGAGAAGTTTCTTTTTTCAACAGGCAAAGATTATTACAGAAACTCACAACTTCTCAAAACCCAGAGATTATCTGACCAGTGTATGCCTTTCCCAATTAATATATTTGCTACACAGCCCTACATCAATGCTTCAGGAAACATTATGGATTGCTACACAGCCCTACATCAATGCTTCAGGAAACATTATGGAATAGGGAGTGGGAAGGTTGAAAGAGCTAAAGGATATATGCTACAAGCTTCTCTCCTCTAAAAAAAAAACCAAAATGCCCCATAAAAGTAGGATATAGTGAGGAGTAGGGATGAATATGATCAAAGTGCATTGTAATAAATTACGTAAAATTCTTAATGAGTTAATTAAATATATTTTAAAAAATTAACTCCTATTCTGATTTGGTAAATCATGGCAAGCTGGAACTGTCTTGGCCTAGTTTGCCCCTTAGTAATGGCAGATTGCCTTATCACTGACCCCATACACAGACTTGTCTCACCAAGGCTTGTTTCATTGTAAATAAAATCTCATTGCCCAACACATAATAGCCAAAGTGCCCTTCTCTGGTGACTCATTTAACCTAGGCTCATGGTTGCCAAAGACGAAAAAGATAAGCAATGACTTGAATTACATTTTGTTTTGTGGGAAGCAAAGTATCATAGTAGAAGTGGAGCATATAGCATTAGCTCAGCCTTCAAAAATAAAAATATTAGTCCAGATCAAGATTTAATAAAGATTTCAAGGTATAAATTTTTCAGAAGCCAAAGATTTGGTAGGTATTTTGCTTAAGGCACAGCTGAGAACATCAAGAGAGAAGTACAAAGCAAAAGCTTGTTGACTGCTTGAATTTCCCCACCCTTTTATTTCAGAATCATTGAACACAAAAAAAGGAAAATGGTATGAAGTAAATCAACATGTTTTGATCAAAGCCTCATTTACCCAAATCGGCAGAAGACATGAACAGGCCACCTTCATAAGAAGAAGCTGCTTGGTGTAACCAAAACTCCCAAGAATGCTTGCTCAAGAGAAAAATTTAGTCAGTGTTCTTTGCCTTAAGAATGAGGGAAGCAAAGTCATAAGTAGCCTTCCTACACACAAATGACAATTGTGCAGAAGAAGAAATTAGGGAAGGTACACCCTTCACAATACCCATAAGCAATATAAAATATCTAGGAGTAACTCTAACCAAATAAGGGAAGGACTTGCTTGTAAAACTTCAAATCTCTGAAAAAGGAGATTAAAGATGACATCAGAAGATGGAAAGATCTCCCTTGTTCATGAATTTGGAGAATTAACATAATCAAAATTGTCATCTTACCAAAAGCAATTTACAGATTCAATGCATTCCCTATAAAAATACCTACACAATTTTTAAAGACATTGAAAGATCAATTTTCAACTCCATATGGAAAAAAAAAACAGAATACCTGAAACTATCCTGTACAATAACAGATCCTCCAGAGGAATCTCCATTCCTGATCTCAAGTTGTACTATGGAGCAATAGTAATCAAAACAGCATGGTACTAGCACAGAAATAGGCTGGTTGAACAATGGAATCAAATTGAAGACACAGAAATGAATCCACACACATATGGTCACTTGATTTTTGACAAAAAAACAAGTCTATTTAGTGTAAAAGGATAGCATATTCAACAAATGGTGTTGGTCTAACTGGATGTCTACATGTAGAAAAATACAATTAGACCCATATTTGTCACCATGCACAAAACTCAAGCTCAAGTGGACTAAAGACCTCAACATAAAACCAGAGACACTAAATTGGTTAGAAGAAAAAGTGAAGAAGAGCCTAGAACACATTGGCATAGGAGACAACTTGCTGAACAGAACTCCAACAGCCCAAGCCTTAAAGTCAACAATTAATAAATGGGACCTCATGAGGCTGAGAAGCTTCTGAATGGCAGAAGACACTGTCAACAGAACAAAGCGACAGCCTACAGACTGGGAAAAGATCTTCACCAACCCTACATCTGACAAAGGTCTAATACTCAAAATACATAAAGAGCTCCAGAAAGTAAACACCACCAAACTAAATAACCCAATTAAGAAATGGGGCTCAGAATTAAACAGAGAATTCTCAACAGAGGAATATCAAATGGCTCAGAAACACTTAAAGAAATTTCAACGTCCTTAGTAATCAGAGAAATGCAAATCAAAATGACTCTGAGATTTCACCCTACACCCATCAGAATGGCTAAGATCAAAAACTCAAGTGACACCACATGCAGGTGAGGATGTGGAGAAAGAGGAACACTCTTGAATCACTGGTGGGAATGCAAACTTGTACAACCACTTTAGAACTATATCTGGCACTATCTCAGAAAACTGGGAATAGGGCTACCTCAAGACCTAGCAATCCCACTCCTTGGAATATGCCGGGAAGATGCTCCACCACACAACAATGACATATGCTCAACTATGTTCATAGCAGCCTTATTCATAATAGCCAGAACATGGAAACAACCTAAATGTCCCTCAGTCGAAGAAAAGATAAAGAAACTGTGGCACATTTACACTATGGAATACTACTCAGCCATTAAACACTAGGAAATCCTCAAGTTTGTGGACAAATGGACAGAACTAGAAATGATCATACTGAGTAAGTTAACCCAGACCCATATAAACTCACATGGTATATACTCTAATAATTGGACACTAGCCCAAAAAGGATGTCCCATGAAAGTCTTCACTTACCAGGAGATTGGGATAGATGCGAGAACCTCCTATTGGGACTCTAGGTGAAAGAAGTATGGGAGAAGGGGGAAATAGAAGGACCCAGGAGTTCCTAGAAACCTACAAGAAGAACACATGACAGGTGGATCTGGACCCAGGGGGGTCCACTCAGTCTACTGCACCAACCAAAGACAATACATGCAGTAAACATTGAACCCCTGCTCAGATCTAGCCAATGACAGGACATTCTCCACAGTTGTAGGAGAACAAGGATTGACTCTGACATGAACTCCGATACCCCATATTTGATGACTTCTCCTTGGTGGGAGGCTACTGGCACTCAGAAAAGGAATAAACAGGCTACCAAAATGAGACTTGATGGCCTGTGACCATATGGTGGGGGAGGAGATCCCCTTCTGTTACAGACTGTGGGGAGGGTAATAGGGTGAAAGCAGGAGGGAAGAAGGAATGGGAGGATACAAATGTGTGAGGGGAAACAATGGAGTTGTGATCTGAATAAATTAATTAAATATTAGAAAAAAATTAAAAAATAATGGGGGAAGCATATATCTATGAATGTTTCCTGAAAATAGAAGTTTTCTTGTACCTAGTAGTATTAATGAATTAGTTATTCAACATTTATTGAGTAAATTTCTATCTTTTTTTCTTAGCAGTATTTATATCATGATCTCAAAGAATTTCATCATATGTCATTTAAATCAACAGGTTGGATGGTTTATTATTTTATCTTTATTGATTTAATGCATTAGATAAAAAAATCACTGTGTGTAAAAATTCTGTGAGTTATGTTTACTAAAATAAAGTAAAAACAAAGAAACAAACAAAAAATGGAGAGAGGAGCTCCAAAAAGTGTTATGTTGTGCCATATTAGCAGTTTTGCCTCTTTGCAGTCTCGAAGTAACTTACTCAGTGTCTTCCTTCCCATAGGAAGGTGACCATCCTTGTACTCTGATTTTACTCCAGCTCTCAGACCTTTGGAAGACTCCTTGGTAACTTCCAACCTTGTAAGAGAAGATCAATGAGAGGATTTTCGCCCTTAGATATCAACGTATCCATTTGGTGGCGTTCCTAGACCATAGAAAGAATACCTACATTTGAATAAAGTTCCTCCTCTCTATAAAGAAAATTCAACACCAGCTTTCAATAGTAGTTAATCTAAAGATTATAAGGTCAATAAGTAAAGTTAGTAAATCCATGTCTGCCGGGTTATTCATAAATTAGTCTTCCCTTTTTAAGACTAGTTAGATTACATAGTCATTGGTAGTTCTCCCATGGTAACATGAAAAATACTAAAGATTAGATAACAATAATGGTAGCACACATAATTCACTGATTATCTACTGTTACACAATATTAAACAGTAGATTGTTTTTTCACTCAGTTATTCAATAACCATACAAGGTTTATAATTCCATGATTTTCACGTTATAGCCGAGGGTACATGAGTGAAAGGAGGTTAAATACCAAATTAATAAATGAAATAATTAGTTCTTAAATCATATCATCTTAACATAAAAGTGTGAAATTTTCAGTCAGAAGCAGGCAAATTAAAAAAAAAACTGTGTTGTACTCTTACAACCAGAAATATGACTTTTAGTAAAACACCTACTCTGATAAATTATTTTATATAAATTGAATTATTACTATCTTTTAGGTTTTTATGAGAAAAGTATGTAGTAATGTGAATATACCCATGTAGATCATTAAATTTGTAAGACCTGAGCTATATCTTCAGTTCTTCTTTTTTCCTTTTTATTGAAAATAGATTCCTTTGTCATCCAATATATATCCTGATTTGTATGTGATTAAAATAGACTTTAGAACTTGATACTTTCTGTCATTCTTCTCAGAAAAATTAACTTCACACACTAGTCTATGTTCTTAATAACAGTGAAAAACTTTTGGAGGTTTTGATGGTGGTGACAGCTTTTTGATTATACTAGAAAAATCATGGTTTGGAATCGAGAATAACAATAGTACCCTGATCACGGCAGACAAACCACATCCTAGGCTTGGTGGTTTCAGTAGCCCTGTCTCCACATATATGTTTTTCAGTGCAGTATTGTGGTGTGTGGCTTTTCTTGTAGATTCTTGAACAAATATCTATTTGGCTTAGATTACACTAATCACAGATCAAAGAAACAATAGGCCCCATGTCTAGATTAGTGAACCAAGAAGTCTATTCTAAAGCTATGTGTGAAAAGCTATCAAAACCAGAAGAAAAACCAGCATTCTCCTGGTAGCAGTAGGTTCTCAGGTCAAATTGCTCTCAGTCTGAGAAAAAAACTAATACAACAAAAATATGCCTCTAAAATTAAACAGATACAATTTACTGAAGAAAATTGTTTAACAAGTTCAACTATTTTGGCAAGAATCTTCAAAGTCATTCAGACATTTCTTAGAATTGAGAAGCATTAACATTTAAGAATATAGCTTTAAAGAGAGACAGTAACTATATTATAGTATCATGCAATATTTATTCCATTCAGAGATATCATTATCTGTTGTTCCATTTTATTGCTGACAGCTTCCTATAAGGAGAAAAGTTATGTTGGATTACTGTCTTTAAGATGTGCCCAAACTTCTTTAACATTTTTAAATTTTTTCTCCTAAATTCAAGAAAAAATTAAACATTTTTATTATGTCCATTGCTTAACTTGGAGGTTTATTCATTTGAAATGTTTGTTGGAGATTTTAATTATTCTGAAAAAGGTTTATTAAGTTGTGAAGATTTTGGTGTAGAATAAAACATAAATAAAATGACCAGATTAACCACTTGGAAATGTCATCCAGAATACAATAGCACTTAGTGAGTATTGTGTGATTTTTTTCCCTATGAAACTGTAGTAAAGCATAATCTTCACCCCATATAAGACACCAAAAATGGACCATCTCTAGATTAGTGAACTAGTGAGTTTACATTGGTTACCTATAAAACTATGGGTAATGACTTGCTTATGGAAGCCCTGGAATGAACTTAACTTTCTAGAACCATAAGGCAAAATAAATGCTTCTTTCTGTAAGGTACCACTGTTATGGTATTTTACCAGAACAACAGAAAAGCAACTAATACAGATGTTAGCAAACAACTATTCACTCAATATAGGACTCTGAAGACAGACTGATTACAGACAAACCGAACTATTCCACCCAAATCTAGCTTAGTAAACCTATGAGTTTATTGGTTTGTTACTTATAGAATTGTGGAAAAGGTATTACTTAAAGTAACATGGATGACTCCAAAGCAACTGCAACTCCAAGAAGCCTACTCCATCATGGGTGATATTTCACCAAAGATGCATCCTGGAAACTCCCTGTATGACTTATAGGCAGCTCATTCAGGAGGAGACACTTTTATCTAAACATCTATTATTACTCATATAAATAGAAAGAGTAGGTTTGTAAATCTTGTAAATTCCAGGAACTTCATGAAACTTGTAAGCTTTGATTACTTCCTGAGCCTTGTAAGGCATATTTATTTCTTAAATAAATGTTTCAAGTTGGAGGAAATCACTACACAACAATAAAAATGGCTGAAATAGCAATATTCTGAATTTTTCTGTTTATTTTTTCCATTAATTAAGATTCATTAAGGCCTAAGGAGATGGCTTAATCAATAAGTAGTTACCAAGAAAGAATAAGAATCTGATTTTGTAACACCAGAACTCCTGAGTAACAGGTACATATAGTAGCACACATATATAATCCCTAGTACTACAGGAACAAAAAAATCCAGCATGATCCCTGGGACCTCCTGGCCAACTAATCTATTCAAATTAGTGTAAGTTTGTCTCAAAAAATAATAAGGTGAACGGGAATTGAGGAAGACATCTGATGGGTGGAGCAGTACCAGCAGTGAGACAGGTTTTACAAGAGGAGATAAGGAATGGGCCAAGAAAAATAATGGACGAATGAGTTAGAGACCATGGCTGGGAGAATCTGGCTTGCTAGCAACCAGGATGTTTCTTTCTTTTATACAGAGTTCACAAAAGAGGCAAGGTTATGATGTCAAAAGAAATACAAATCATATCATTTTGTCCCTGGATAATTGTCACAAGAATAGGTATTATCAATCTCAAATCATTTTAGACTACATTTATGAAATATGACATTCTAATATTTTAGGAAAGTGAAATATTGAGCAGGTAGAAAAATATGTGAGCCGGTCTAGGTGAGCTCCCAAGTCTTGAACAATCCATATTGGTTAAAGTACAAATTGTGCATTAGCCTAGCCTAAATGTTTGAAAGTAATCCCATGCTGCAAACTGACTTGTTCTATTCATTTGTTTTCTCTTTCTTTTTTAGTTATAAGACCTCACTATAACTTAATGTGAGCCAGTCTCCTTATTTTTAGTAAATTATTAGTAAATTATTAAATTTCTATATTTCTTTAAATATAGGTTCCAGCATCTGGAACCCAGACTCCTCCTACCTCCCAAAGCACAACTACTGGATACTAGGGTTACCATCCCAGCCTCCATTACATGGTTCTTCTGGTCCCCCCATGAAGACTGACTCGACAATAGAAGCATACCAAGTACCTGTTCCAAGATGAGGGCTTCCAGCTTAGTCTGAGTACCAGTGTCTGCTGGGCAAGCAAGCCATTGCATTGCTGACTCCAAAACAACTGGATCCATTCATGTTCCCTGGAATAAAGGAGATGTTCCTGGCTGCCAGACATGATCTGTAGCACCTCAGACTTCCCAACTATCTCTGCCATACTAAAAACTGCACTGGACTCCAGAGATGTACAGATCCACCTTTCAGTTTATATCTCTACTAAGTGTCTTGATGAGACTACAGAACCTCAATGGGTCAAAACCCATACCCCAATTCTCTGTCTATAGGCCCAACTGGAACATAACCAGCAGAGAAGAGCTGTAGGCTATGGAAGGTGATTCAACCCCCAGCCTATCAATTATGGCTCCTCCCACATGCCAAAGAAAACCCCACAGGTTCTTGCAACAACCAGTCAACACCACAGACAACCACTTGGCTAAAGGCCAGTATAAGAAAACAATCAACAAAAACCAGGACAAAGTGACTAAAAGCTCTGTATATACTAAAACAGTTGAAACACAGGGAAAAAAACTAAAACTATGCTTATGAAAAGAGTAGAGGCATTTGAAGAGGAAAGAAACAAATTCTTCAAAGAAATATGTGAAAATGCAATGATACAAATAGAGACCTTTAAAGAGGAAATGAATAATTCACTTAAAGATATACATGAATACACAGCCAAACAGGTGAAGGAAATGAATAAAACAGTTCAAGACCTGAAAATGGAAATAGAATCAGTAAAGAATACACAGACTGAGGAAATCCAGGAAATGGAAAACTTAGAGGAAAGAATCTGACTGCTGATTCTAAAATGCAAAAGCCTGTGATTCCTGGATAACATGAGGCATTCTGGGAGCTAGGAGTATACAGTTCCAGGACCCTGGTGAACCATTGTTTGGTCCAAGAGTCACTGTTACTATTATTTGTATATAATTGCATTTGTTTCTCTAGGTTTATTATTTGTTTATAAAGTTTTGTAACACAATCTTGAACAGTTTAAGTCAGTTCTTAACCCTCTCTATTATCCTGAATCCATCTTTGCCAAAATCCCCAAGTTACTTCCTTTTTAGTTTTTTCTTTGTTCTATCTGAATCTTCTTCATCTCTCTTATACCTCTCTACCTGTGGCTGAATCCCTTGCTGAACCCCTACTTCCTCTTCTAACTCCTCCTCCCCTACTAGTCAGGAGGTCCATCCAGATTCTTTCCCCTGCTCAATGATTGACTAAAAGCTGATTTATTGGCATACAAGGGGACAATTGGAAAATAGAGTTTAGACAACATTGAGATTGGTGATTCTCAGAACAAAGTTTGCAACCAGATATGGAGGGGAGTACAAAAATCAACATTTGAATTACACAATAACATTAAGCCAACAAGTCACAACAAATCCTGCGTTAACAGCACCTGGTGTGAAAGAAGTAGCATCAGCAACAGAATATAAGAGATAGAGAAGAGAATCTCAGATGTAGGAGACACAATTGAAGAAATTGCTACATATGTCAAACAAAACACTAAATCAAAAAAATTCCTAACATAAAACATGCAAAAACAAGGACACCATGAAAAGATTAAATCTAAGAATAATAGAAATGGAAGAGAGAAAATTCCTAGCTCTAAGAACCAAAAAACATTTTCAATAAAATCATAGAAGAAATTTTCTCCAACCGAAAGAAAGAGATGCCTTTAAACATACAAAGGTTTACAGAACACCAAATAGATTAGACCAGAAAAGAAATTTCTCCTGCTACATAATATTAAAAACAACAACAACAACAAATATATTAAAATCTGCAAGGGGAAAAGACCATGCAACTTTTAGACCTATCATAAACACACATGACTTCTCAGCAAAGACAATGAAATCCAGAAGGTCCTGGACAGATATCTTGTAGTTTCAAAGAGACCACAGATACCAGCCTATACTACTTGACCCAGCAAAACTTTCACTCACCATAGATGAAGAAAAAAAATCCATGACAAAACTGAATTTAAGCAATATCTATGCTCCAACCTGGCCCTACAGAAGATACTAGAAGGAAACTCCAACCCAACAAAGTCAACTACATCGAAGAAAACATAGGATATAGATAACTTCACAACACCAAAACCAAAAGAAGGCAAGCACACAAACACACTATCACCACCAACACCACAATAAAATCATTGGTGACTAATATCTATCAAAATTAATGGACTTGACTCTATAGTAAAAAGACACAGGCTAACAGAATGAATGTGTAAAGAGAATTGCACATTCTACTGCATATAAGAAGTGCACTGCAACAATATAGACACTACCTTAGAATAAACAGCTGGAATAGGATTTTCTGAGAAAACAGACCCAAGAAGCAAACTAGAGTAGCCATCCTAATATCTAGTAAAATATACTTTCAACCAAAATTAATCAAAAGAGATGGGGAAGGACACTTCATTCTCATCAAAGAAAAAAACCACCAAGAGCACATGTCAATCTTCAGCATCTATGCCTCAAAAACAAGGGCACCCAGATTTGTAGAAGAAACATTATTAAAGCTTAAGTCACTCATTGAACCTCACAAATTAATATGGAAATCTACAACACACCATGCTCACCAATGGACACATCATTTAAAAAGAAAGTAAAAAGGGACATAATGAAATTAATAGAAGTCATTAAGAAATGGACATAATAGATGTCTGCAGCACTTTTTCATCCAAACACAAAAGAATGTACTTTCTTCTCAGCACTGCATAGGACCAGCTCCAAAATCAACCATATATTCAATCACAAAGCAAACCTCAATGAATTGAATTAACATATTGTTCTTTATCAGATCACCATGGATGAAAGCTGGACTTCAACAACTACAGAAATAACAAAGACTACATTCTCACAGAAACTGAACAACTCCTTGCTCAAATGCCATTGGGTCAGGGAAGGAATAAAAAAAATTGAAGACTTCCTAAAGTTCAATGAAAATGAAGGCACAACATACCCAAACATATAGGAGGGCATGAAAGCACTGCTAAAAAGAAAGTACATAGCATTAAGTGCCTTCATAAAGAAATTAGAGATACCCATACTATCAACTCAACAGTTCAGCTGAATGCAGAAGAAGAAAAAGAAAAAGAAGAAGAAGAAGAAGAAGAAGAAGAAGAAGAAGAAGAAGAAGAAGAGGAAGAGTAGGATGAGGAGGAGGACGAGTAAGCAAACACAAAAGAGGAGTAGATGTCAAGAAATAATCTAACTTGGAAATGAAATCAACAAATTAGAAACAAGGAGAACAATAAAAGAAGCTACAAAACCCTAGCTAAATTACAGAAGACATAAAGCTCAAGTCACAGAAAAATCAGACAAAAGCTCTGATTAGAAGATTGGGTGGATTACAATAAAATTTCAAGTCCCAGATTCAAAGTCTGTTGTTGTTAGTTAATGTAAGGGCACCAATTGCTAACAAATGGTAGCAGTTAATATGGCATGGAGACCTGAAAGTGATATTGCTTTCTCTGCCTTTGCAGTAAGACATTAATCCATCATTTTCCACTAAATCTGCAATGAATTTTACTGAAGGAAATGCCAGACAAGAGAATAGAGATGTTTCCTCAATGCCTTCCAAAAGTTGCCTCTAGACCTAAAAACATACGTAAGGCTAAGCAAGTTTCGAGGGAGAGGATAAAAAGGGTAGTCCATGAGCAGAAGGACTCACCACTAAAGAGCTTATGTATGTGTTAATTCATCCAAGCATAAATCTGGGGAATCTGTGTGAATGGATTTTAAGAATGTAGAATAGTGGGAAAAAACATAAAACTGAATCAGTATGAATTTATTGATATAGTCCTACTGTCTGGAGATTCTAAGTTAATACAGAGGCTCAGAGAATTTAAGAGGGTGTCACAAGTTCATTTGATTCATTGTCTAAAGCATTTGTCAAAAGATGCCCTACTGAAAAAGAACTGAAGATGCCTGGTATCCCTTGGCTTAGTGTTGATAAATGGATATTAAGGCTCAGGGAAATTACAATGATAGAGTGGATAAGCTGTATTAAACCTAATCCTCTGTAATGGACAGGCTTAGAAGACATGCCCTTTACTAATTCTAAGAAGAAAAATGGTTAGAGGGACACCAGCACACTGGAAGAGCTTTGCCATTGCTCATTTTCTTATGCCAGACCTTAGGGTTGGAGATGCTGCTTAATTGAATGAATTAAATGTGATAAGTTTAATTGGGCTCTGGAGTACCAGGGGCCAAATGTGGCAGCATTAAATCACCAAAAGCAAGGTGAATATAGTTGTAATTGGTAGCACAGGCAAAGCAATATCTATAATGAGCTGACTTGTAATGGGCACAGCAAAGTGATTTTTATGAAGGCTTATGTCTTAGTCATTGTTCAATTACTATGAAGAGACATAATAACCAAGTCAAGACTTATAAAAGAAAGGATTTAACTGGAGGCTTGTTTACAGTTTCAGAGGGTTAGTCTGTTATCATCATAGTGCGATCGTGGTGGGAACATAATGGAAGCATGCCACTGGGGAAGTATCTGAGAAAATATCCTGATCCATAGGCAGAGTAGAAGATGGAGAAAAATATAAAGAGAATCTACCATAGACATTTGAAACCTCAAAACCCACCCCTTAGTGACAAATTTCCCCCAACAAAGGCACACTTCCTAATTCTTCTAGTCCTTTCAAACAGTTACATTCTCTAGTGACTAAGTATTCAAATATATGAACCTATGCACACCATGCACATTCAAACCACCACACATAACTCATACAGACCTTTTTCCCAGGGGTTTCTAGGCAAGAAACAGATAAGCACCCTACTAAAACTTTGTTAGATCTACGTAAACAGACAAAATCTCAAACAAGCAAATAAGACAGGATGACAATGGGCCCAGACCCTTCAGGAATGAAGGTATAGTTTTGTCCTCCAGGAAAAGAGCCAGGACCTAATGAAGTGTTCCCTAAGGGTAAGAGATAGACTGAGTTCATAGTAGAAGTACTTCTAAATTCCAGCTAATGCTATATAACCAGTTGCAGAAAGGAGAGTTATAGTTGGCATGATTGTCTCTATCATACTTTCTTAAGCATGTGTTTCTGAATAAACACGCATATAGTAAATATACTTGTATGTTCTCTGTTCCTTTATGATATACTATAACACTGATTGGCATAATATCAATGGTTATCATATTAAGGCATGAGACAGTAAAAGATGGTACATCAAAGGATATTTACATCTATTCTAAAATATAAATGGCTTTAGAGTTGTACATGAGCTAGTCATGTGATGTTAAGTATAATTATTATCTGGTTGTTGTTTTCATTTGAAAATTAAGCATGGCATGAAAAGATATGATTGTGTGTCAGGATGACAGGGAAAAGACATAAAAAGAAGGAAGCTTTTGATTTTTGTATGCTGTGTTCTCATTCAGTAGTTTTTCTATTCTGGTGAATATAGCCAGAAGAAAAACTGAGACATCCAGCATAAGACTGAAGAAGTATTAGATCTATTGGATTCTTGGCTTTCCTATTAAGAGATTGCCATTGATATACTCATAAATTCCATAAAAAGTTTTGTCCTATAAGAACATTGACTAATATGCTGCCATACCAATTTCTAGAATAGCTACATTAGAGAAAGGGAGCTGAAAAGGGATGAGTCAGATTAAAACTTTCCACTTCATTCTACTTCCCAAGAAAATAAAGAAAACAAATCTCTGTAAAGGAAAATAGTGTCTCCCCCTGCCAGTGGTCCCTAATTGTGCAAATGTTATATGTAGATTTTGCTATTGCATTAGCCAGACTAGACTATCTCCTGGAAATGTGATCACCCCAGTAGGCAAAAGTCAGTGAGCCTTTTGTGAAAAATCTGGATTCCTAAGCATATTTTTGAAAAATGACCTTGGCGTCTTAATTATCTCACCATTGGTCAATCACATAAGTTCAATAACTTTTTTGATATCGAAGGAAGATTTTTGCCTGTATTTCTAAAAAGAAAAAAATTACACTCCAAATACACCAAAGCATACTAAAGGCATTCCCATTCCAAAAGGGAAAAAGAGAATAGAAAATGATTGAGCCAAATATAGAAAAGCAAGTGTTCTAGTAAGATTTGTTTTGTCAACTTGGCACAAGCTGAGCCACCTGGTAGAAGGGAACTTCAATTCGATTATTTTCTCCATCAGATTGCTGTATCTGTGGGTGCATATCAGTGGATCACTCATTTGATTAGTAAACAACACAATTGTACTTATCACCCTCTCAGGGTCTGACTATAAGACTCTGATTCTTGTTAATTCTAAAGCAGGGACCCATAAATGATGCTGCTGGTGGCAATGCCCTAAACAAAAGGACTATGGCAAAGGTAATAGAAAGATTGTTATTGGATAAACAGAAGCCTAAATTCAACATTCTTCAGAAATACTCCTTACCAGGAAAACTACTATCTCCATTTTCTGCTCCAATGGTCAGCTACCTCAGACAAGGGCATCTAGTTCCTTTTCAATGTGCAAAGCCTGTATCAGCTAAATTAGCTCCCATCATCCTGACTGGCATTTTTAAAAGCCACTTACTTTCCCACCAAGTAACATACATGATATCTAGTCCAAGTTCTAGTAGTTCTTCTTCCTGTGTGAAACATTATAAACTTGGACTTTGCTGACTGCATTTCTGTGGTCATTTGGCTTTGGGAGTCTCAGTAGAATTATCCCTTAAGGTTTCCTTCCAAATTCTCCACTTTACTACAAATGCTTATGCAACACTTAAAATTGTCTCCTACAAATCAGTAACAAAGGAAGAGGCCAACATATCAGAACCTTTCTTGTGAGAGTTAGCCACAGCAATAATTTCATACCTCTGGTACAAATTTTCTGTAAGTTATTTTCTCATAATTTCACCAAAAGTCCTGAGAACCACTCAGAGGAGGAAAGATTTTGTCTCTCAGTTTTAGAAAGTTTAGAATAAATTTGTGGGGTTTCATGGGTTTGGTCAGAAAAGTAGTAGGAGCATACTGTCACCTGAAGATCTGTAAGCAAACAGCTCCAACTTTGTTTAAAGAAAAGCATACAACTATGACAAACAGCAGTAGTCATTACCAAAGAGTATTCTGGGAAATTAAGGTACAGAGAAGTCAGAAGATATATAATTTTCGTCTTCAGATCTTGAACTGTTTTATTGATTTCCTTCATATGGTTGTTTGTATTTCTTTTCTGTTTTCCACCTGTTTGGCTGTGGCTTCCTGCATTTGATTATGGATTTTATTCATTTCCTCCATTATCATCTTCATTACTAAGGATTTGAGGGCATTTTCTTATATTTTGATTGTGTTTGAGTTCTCAGGGTTGCTTTCTTTGGGATAGCTGGGATCTGGAGTTGTTTTTGTTTTTGTTGTTTGCATCCTTATGTTGTCCTTTAGTCATCTTGCTATCTCTGATGTTGGGTATTAGCTTCTGGTGTCCTTCACTGGTCTTTGAGAGCATATAGTTGGTGAGTGATAATAGGTCATGTGCCCTTGACTATGGGTATCAGAGAGTTCTTCCCTGGAACCGGCAGGTGATCTGGTTTATGCTCTAGGACACTTTGGTCTACACCTTAATCTCTTGATTGTATCAGCAGAAGTATACTTCTGCTTCATTCTGTTCAAGCTACTGCGGGGAGTTAGACCATCTGTGTTGGGGACCACTGTTTAATTTTCAAAGACATCATGAAAATATATGAAATCTGAGAATAACAGACATTGAGGAAAGAGAAGACACTCAACTCCAAAACCCAGAAAATATCGTCAACAAAATCATAGAAAAAAATTTCCCCAATTTAAAGAAAGAGATGCATATAAACACACAAGAGGCCTACAGAACACCAAATAGAATAGACCATAAAATAAAATCTTCCCATCACATTATAATAAAAACACAAAATATACAGAACAAAGAAAAAAATATTAAAAGTAGCAAGAGAAGAAGTCCAAGTAACATACAATGGCAAACCTATCAGAATTACACCCAAATTCCCAGCAGAGACCATAAAATCCAGAAGGGCATGGACAGAGGTCCTGAAAGCCCTAACAGACCACAGATGCCAAGCCAGACTACTATACCCAGCAAAACTATCAATAATCATTGACTGAGAAAACAAAATATTCCATGACAAAAACAAATTCAAAGAGTTCCTTTGCACAAATCTGGCTTTACAGAAGTTACTAGAAGGAAAACTCCAGCTCAAAAAGACAAGCCACAACCAAACTACACATGAAATAGATAACTACACAACCACACAAACTCTCTACTGTAACCAACATCAAAAATTAAGAGACTAAACAGTCACTGGTCATTAATATCTCTCAACATGAATGGTCTCAATTCTCCAATAAAAAGACTCAGACTAACTGAATGGATACATAATACAACATTTTTCTGGATTCAAAAAACACATCTCACCCACAAGAGCAGAGTAAAAAGCAGGAAAAAATATTCCAAGGAAACAGTCACAAGAAGAAAGCTGGCATAGCCATTTTAATATCTAATAAAATAAAATTTCAACCAAAATTAATCAGAAGATATGAGGAAGGACACTTCATACTCATCAAAGGTAAAGTCAACCAAGAGGACATCACAATTCTGAACATCTATGCTCCAAATACAAGGGCACTCACATTTGTAAAAGAGCTATTAACAAAGCATAAACCACACATCAATCCTCAGACATTAATAGTGGGAGACTTCAACACCCCACTTTCACTGAAGGATAGGTGATAGAAACAGAAACTAAATAACATCATTAACCAACATCATGAATCAAATTGATCTAACAGATATTTACAGAACTTTTCACCCAAACACAAATGATTTTACCTTCTTCTCAGCACCCCATATACCTTCTCCAAAATTGATCACATAGTAGGTTATAAAGCAAGCCTCAGCAGATACAAAAAGATTGAAATAATATCTTATATGCTATCAGATCACCATGGTCTAAGACAGGACTTCAACAACAGAAATAACAAAAAGCCTGCACATACATGGAAACTAAAAAACTCTCTACTTAATTACACCTCAGTCAGGGAATAAAGAAAGACAGAAATTAAGGACTTCCTGAAATTCAATGAAAATGAAGGAAAACATAACCAAAATAGTGAGACACATTGAAAGTGGTGCTAAGAAGAAAATTTATAGCACTAAGTGCATTTATAAGGAAATTGGAAATATCCCACATAAGCAAATTAATGACACATCTGGAAGCCCTAGGGAAAAAAAGAAACAGTCCAAGAGGAGTATACATCTAGAAATAACCAAACTCAGGGCTAAAATCAATAAATTAGAAACAAAAAGAACAAGTCAAAGAATCAACAAAACCAGGAGCTTGTTCTTTAAGAAAATCAACAAGATAGACAAACCGTTAGCCAAACTAATTAAAAGGTAGAGAGACACTATCCAAATCAACAAAATCCGAAGTGAAAACGGAGACATAACAACAGACACTGAAGAAATACAAAGAATCATAAGATCCTACTTTAAAAGCATATATGCCACAAAATTTGAAAATCTAAGGGAAATGGACAATTTCCTTGATTGATTCCATGTACCAAACTGAATCAAGATCAGATAAACAAATTAAGTAGTCCTATTTCTCCTATAGAAATAGAAGCAATCATTTATAGTCTCCCAACCAAAAAGAGCTCAGAGCCAGATAGATTCAGTGCAGAATTCTACCAGACTCTCAAAGAAGAGCTAATAACGATACTCTTCAAGCTACTCCAAAAGATAGAAATGGATGAAACAATACCAAATTCATTCTATGAGGCCACAGTCACATTGATACCTAAACCCCACAAAGACTCAACAACAACAAAAAAAGAGAATTTCAAACCAATTTCTCTTATGAACATTGAAGCAAAATACTGAATAAAATACAAAGAAATTCAAGAACATATGAAAGACACCACTCAATATGACCACGTAGGCTTCATTCCAGGAATACAGGGATAGTTTAATATACAGAATTCCATCAGTGTAATCTACCCTATAAACAAACTGAAAGAAAGAAACCACATGATCATCTCCTTAGATGCAGAAAAAGCATTTGACAAAATCTAACGCCCATTCACACTTGAAGTTTTGGAGAGATTGGGGATGCAAGGCACATACCTAAACATAATAAAGGCTATATACAGCAAGGCAATAGCCAACATAAAATTAAATCAAGAAATACTCAAGCAAATTTTTCTAAAAGCATGGACCATACAAGGCTGCTTACTTTCTCCATATCTCTTCAATATAGCTCTTGAAGTTCTAGTCAGAGCAATAAGACAACAAAAGGGGATGCAAATGGGAAAGGAGGAAGTCCAATTATCCTTATTTGCAGATGATATGATAGAGTACATAAGTAACCCTCAAAATTCCACCAGAGAACTCCTACAGCTGATGAACTCCTTCAGCAAAGTGGCTGGATACAAAATTAACTGAAAAAAGTCAGTATCCTTCCAATATACAAATGACAATCATGCAGAGGAAGAAATTATTAAAGCTACACCCTTCACAATAGCCACAAGCAATATAAAATATCTAGGAGTAACTCTAACCAAACAAGTGAAGGACTTATTTGAAACAAACTTCAAATCTCTGAAGAAAGGGATTAAAGATGACATCAGAAGATGGAAAGATCTTCCTTGTTCGTGGATTGGGGGAATTAACATAGTAATAATGACCATCTTACCAAAAGCCATTTACAGATTCAATGCAATCCCTATCAAAATAACTACCCAATTTTTAAAACCCAGTGTAGCTAAAACAATCCTATTCAATAAAATATACTCAGGAGGAATCGCCACTCCTGGTTTCAGCTGTACTATAGAGCAATACTAATTAAAACAGCATGGTACTGGCAGCAATAGGCTCGTGGATCAATGGATTTGAATTGAAGACCCAGAAATGAATCTGCACACAAATGGATTTGACAAGAAAGCCAAATCTATTCAATAGAAAAAGGATAGCATCTTCAATAGATGGTGCTGGTCTACCTCGATGTCTACATGTAGAAAAATGCATTTAGTCCCATATTTGTCATCATGCACAAAACTCAAGTCCAAGTGGATGGAAGACCTCAACATAAAACCAGAGACACTAAATCAGTTAGAAGAAAAAGTGGGGAAGAGCCTGAAACACATTGGCATAGGAGACAACTTCCTGAACAGAACACCAACAACCCAAGCCTTAAGGTCAACAATTAATAATTGGGACCTCATGAGGCTGAGAAACTTCTGCAAGGCAGAAGACACTGTCAACAGAACCAAGCAGTAGTTTACAGACTGGGAGAAGATCTTCACCAACCGTACATCTCTCAAAGGTCTAATATCCAAAATATATAAAGAACTCAAGAAATGAAACACCTCCATAGCAAATAACCTAATTGAGAAATGGGGCTTAGAATTAAGCAGAGAATTCTCAACAGAAGAATATTGAATGGTTGAGAAACACTTAAAGAAATGCTCAACCTCCTTAGTGATCAGGGAAATGCAAATCAAAACAACTCTGAGATTCCATCTTACACCCATCAGAATAGCTAATATCAAAAACTCAAGTGACACCACATGCTGGTGACAATGTGGAGAAAGAAGAACACTCCTTCATTGTTGGTGGGAATGCAAACTTGTACAACCACTTTGGAAGTCTATCTGGAGTTTCACAAAAAACTAGGAATAGAGCTTCCTCAACATCCAGCTATTCCATGCCTTGTAAAATACCCAGAAAATTCTCCACCACACAACAAGGACATATGCCCGACCATGTTCATAGAAGGCATATTCATAGTAGCAAGAACCTGGAAACAGCCTAAATGTCCCTCAGTTGAAGAATGGAAAAAGAAACTATGGTACATTTACACTATGGGATACTACTCAGCTATAAAAACAAGGAAATCGAGAAATTTGTGGGCAAATGGATGGAACTAGAAATGATAATGCTGAGTGAGTTAACCCAGAAGCAGAAAGTCTCACATGGTACATACTCACTTATAAGCCCAAAAGGCATGTACCATAAATGTCTTTACGTACCAGGAGATTGGGATAAACATGAGGACATCCTACCAGGACCTTAGGTAAGAGAAATATAGGAGAGAGGGTAATAGAAGGATCCAGAGGGTCTTAGAAATCTACAAGAAAAACGTCGTGATGGGTGGATCGGTGCCCAGCAGTCTCCTCAAACTATTTCACTAACCAAGGACAATACAAGCAGTAAATATCGAACGCTTACTCCAATCTAGACAATGGACAAGACATTGTCCACAGTTTGTGGAGAGCAGGAACTAACTCTGACATTAACTCTGGTGCTCCATAATAGACAACCTCCCCTTGGTGGGGAGGCCTGGTGACACTCAAAGAAAGAATAAGCAGCCTACCAAGATGAGACTTGATAGCTTATGACTATAACGTGGGGGAGGAGATCCCCCTCAGTCATAGACCTAGGGGATGGGAAGAGGGTGAAAGTCAGAAGAAGGCAGGAATGGGAGGATACAAGTGATGGGATAACAACTGAGTTGTAGTCTGAATAAATTAATTAAATATTTTTAAATGGAGTACAGAATATGAACAAATTAATAAAATATATTTTAAAAATGGAGTATACAGCTAAACAGAGAATTCTCAGCAGAGGAACATCAAATGGCCAAGAAGCATTTAAAGAAATGGTCAACATCCTTAGTCGTCAGGGAAATGCAAATATAAACAACTCTGAGAGTCCATTTTACACCTATCAGAGTGGTTAAGATCAAAAACTCAAGTGACAGCACATGCTGGTGAGGATGGGGAGAAAGGAGAACACTCCTCCATTGCTGGTAGGAGTGTAAACTTGTACAACCACTTTGGAAGTCAATCTTTCCACTTTCTCAGAAAAGGGGAAATAGTACTACCTCAAGACCCAGCTATACCACTTCTGGCCATAAACCCAAAAGATGTTCCACCATACAAGCACATTTGCTCAACTATGTTTACCACAGCTTTATTCATAATAGCCAAAAACAATACAATCTAGTTATCCTTTAACCAAAGAATGGATAAATAAAATATGGTACATTTACACAATGGAATGCTACTCAGTTATTAAAATTATTGAAATCATGACATTTGCAGACAAATGCATGAAACTACAAATGATCATATTGAGGGAGGTAACTCAGATCCAGAAAGACACCAGAAAGACTCACATTGGTGTGTACTCACTTATAAGCAGATATTAGCCACATATTACAGGATAACCATACTATAATTCACAGATCTTAAGAAGCTAAATAACAAGGAGGGTACTAGGGAGGACCTCTTTGAATCTCACTCAGGTGAGGAAATAGACTAGACAGTGGAAGTAGAGAGGGAACTGGAAAGGAGAGGGTGTGGGGAGGGTAATGGAGGTGAAGTATCAATTGTGAGAAGAATGAGAAGGGAAAGTTAGAGGACTTGGAGAGAAAAGGGAATCTGAGGGCAGAGGCATCACTGAGACAAGCTGTAGACCTGTGACAGGGTAGGCTACAGGAAGGATATGTAGATGTCTCTAGAAGAGACTCCTAGACTCAGGGGGACATGGAGACAGAGGAGGCCACCTTCTGACCAAGCAGGACTCATAGTGGTAGGAGGAACACCAATCCACCTACAAAATCATTGGACCCAAAATTTACCCTGCCTACACAATGTTCAGAGGTAAATAAAGAGTAGAGAGAGTAGGAATGTCCAACCAATGCTTGGCCTAACTTGAGGCCCAACCCATGGGAGAGAGGCAACCTCTGACACCATTAACAACACTCTGTTAAGTTCACAGACAAGAGACTAACTTAATCATCCTTTTAATCACACCCAGCAGCTGACTGAATCAGATACTGAGACTGATAGCCAAGCATTAGGCAGAGGCTGGGGAGTACTCTGGAAGAGCAGGGCAGAGGATAGAAAGTCCCTGAGGGGATAAGAACTCAACAAGAAGACTAGCAGAGTCAACTAACCTAGACCCACAAGGGCTTGCAGAAGTGGAAGCACCAACCAAAGAGCATGCATGGACTGAAAGTAGGCCACCTACACATGTAACCAATGGGCAGTATGGTCTTCATGTGAGTCTCCTAGTAAGTTGAAAGGGTTTGACCTAATGGGGCTACCCTACCTGGCCTCAGTGGATAAGAATGACCTCAGTCCTGATGTGACTTGATATGCTAGGGGTAGGTTGGTAGGAGGGGAGTTCTCCTCTTTTCTGAAGACAAAGAGAAGTGGGATAGGAGGAAGTGTGGTAAGGGGGTACCAGAAGTAGAAGAGCAAGGGGCTAAGATAGAGATGTACAGTGAATATATAAATTAGAAATAAATTTAAGAAAAAGATCTATAAAACAAAAACCACCTCTAACTCATAAACCCTACTTGCCCCAAAACAGATAACTTCCTGGAATACTGGAGGTTGCTGTTCATGTAAGATAACAAGTGGTTTTCACTTCTGTAGATAAGATTCTTTTCATCAATAGCATAGAATATGTGCTTGATTACACTTAGGCTGGATGTATGTAGCCTTGAAATTTTTGGCTTTATTATCCCCTTACTAATGTAATTCATTGCCATACTTTGGGAATCCGGGAATCAGGTATGGACCTAGCCAGTCGTGGCTAGTATTTAATAAGGACTCCTATTTGTTAAAATTTATTCATGGTCAGACTGGTGGATTTCTAAATGACCCCAGACCTTTAGCCTTCATCACATTTGAGGCTTCCCTATAGACCTGCTAACACTAGTTAACTTTATGATGATCTACAAACACATAGCCTCCAGCTATGTACGCAGAGAAACTTCCAAAAGTGTTCAGCATCTACTCTAAAACATGAACTATTACTAATATCAACATAGGTCTCTCTGTCTCGCATCAGATTACCTCCTTTCAGGTACTTTCTCTTCCAATTATAACTACAAGAGTTAAGACACCGTTCACTCTGACTCTGCATCCTTCGTTCCTTTTTACAGAATATTCACAAAGCTTCCTCATCTCCCTTGATCCTGCCACAGAGGAGTTAGAGGTAACCCGAATCCAGTAGCACACAGGAGTCCCAGACAACCCAGAGAAAGAAGGAATCCTGGGATGTGTTGGAGAGACAAATCTCCAGTGAAGATAGGATCCTAGTAGAAGCCCTTATGCAAGGGCTACTTATTAACTAAACCTGCTGTCTTGTGCCAAGTGACTTTTCCTATCTCTCAGAAACCTTCAATAAAGAACAGCTCACTTTGTTTAGTGGAAATAAAATATTTCCCATTTCAGAATCCTTTGGTAAGGTACTGCCAATCTGGCTGTGGCATTAATAAAGCTGACATTTGAAATTTACCATTAACCCTCCACCCTTGCTCAAATCTCTGTTCTACATCCCTAAAATCTAATAAAGTGATGCCAAGTCCTAGCACTTGACAGGTAAGCTGACATGACTTTCCTGTGGGAAGCTTCCCTCCATTTGCCACTGAGATCTTCATACCCATCTGAACTTTGAGTCTTCCTTTCTGTTTTTATACAATGACCTCCTACCTCCACAAAGCTTTTACTTAGCCTTTTACCAGGATCCTGTCTTCACTGGCAGTTTAGCTTTCCACCATTACCCAAACTTATTTTTTTCAAACTTCTATGTCTCTGGGTTGCCTGGGACTCCTGTGTGACATCGACTTAAAATCCTACACTAAGTCACACACTCCCTGGCTTTGGGTCTGTTCCTAGTACTCATACCTCTGCAATCTTGAGATGCACTTTCTCAACCATAATCTCTTTCTAGCCTTGTCCCATTCCAGAAAGAGAACTGGAAAAGATAATAGTGTTTGTCTCTCATTCCCTTTCCTCCAAATCTGTCACATTGGCAGATTTCTCCTTCCCTGACTTAAAGGTAGTCAATGCTCTTAAAATGATACCTTTAGAGTTTCATACAAAGTAGGGAAGAGAAATGGAAAGTTCCCAAAACCCTAAACAACTAAATTAATTGTGAAAATAACCTATTTTGTCTTCAACCACATCAGAGACTTGAGAAGGAATAAAATTAATTACCTGAGTAAACAGGAAGTACAGGTTAGCAACTTCCAAATTGAAAAAACTGACAGAGATGGTTTGCTGCCGGAACAGTCACCCAAAATTCATTGGAGCATCATCTTCAGCCTTCTGGTCTACTATATCTGACAGACATATTTGTGAAGCAGGGATTACTGAAGACTCACCTACCCTGTCTTGGCAGAATTTGGCCGCTGACTCTACTGGCACGCAAGTTTGCCCATTTTTAGGCAGAATTCTGTCAGTGGTTGAAATGAGAACATTTTTCCCAGTGCCTTGTTTGCAACATTTAAAGTTATATCCATAAGGAGGTTGTTTGATGTTCATCATCTTCTTTGAGGTAGGCTGGGTGTTGCCAGGAGTTTGCTGGTCTTATTGTCAAAGAATCCTTAAAACAATAAAAACATCTTTAAATGCCAAATTCTGTAGGACTCTGGTGATTTTGAAGATCTTATCTTCCTATTTTACCTTATCTGTCTATAGAATAATACCTATCTGTTACACCTAGGATGTATAGTCTTGTGATAGAAATAGACTTGTAATTGACATGACCGTGATTGATCAACTGACAATTAACTTATCTGACTTATTTATCTAAAACAGCCTGCAATAGCACTCTCAAGGTATTGGATGTAAACTTTGTACTCTACTTGAGTGGTATGGGTATAATACCTCATATTAGAGTAGAAATATATATATTGTGTGTGAAGAATAATCCTAAATTTGAATTCTATACCAATGTATCAAAATTAAACTCATTTTGTATCAATATACAAATTTCTATACCAATTTATTAAGAATAACCTTGTGATCACAATTAAGGCCTTAAATTGAGGAGTCAACTCAATAGCTTAGTTTCACAATTAAGGTTAGTTGTTTAGGGGTTGAGCTGTTTTAGGTCTAGATAGATGTTTTAAGTTGATAGAGGTGAGATATGATAGATATTGATTTACATTCAGAATTTTAGACTCACAAAGATAGGAAAATGTTTTCTTCAAGGTTTCTAAATACAAATAGCCAAAATGCTCTGAGTGTAACATTAATAGAATTTCTGAGTGTTCCATGGTTCTTCTTGGTTTATGTAGTTTATTATATAGATACAGATATATAGATATATAGATATAGATTATAAATATATAATCTAAATGTATATGTTATAACATTTTTAAAGAAGAAATGGATAGTTCCTATTCTTTGCCTCTAATACTCTTGGGTCTCCCCTATTACTCTGCTTCTAACTGGCTCAAAAAAATAAATTTCTTTTGGCTCCTCCATAAGGGTTAGAGTTACTTTTCTTCCTTCTGAAAAATTCTCTCACTCTTCAAAAGCCCCACTCTCCTCTCAGGATTTTCCCCTGACCCATGACTAGCACTTTATCCTGTACAGCATGACCACCCCCTTTTGCACCAAGAAGTTACCTCGGAACAGCTTTGCTCACCTGGTGCCTAGAACCATTTAACTGTTGGCACAGTTGGAGGAATCAAAACATGAACTATACATCCTTATTTGAGATATATCCAGAGATTCAAATTTTCCTTTCTCTCTTTTCCCTTATCTTCTCTCGAAGCTGCTGACTTGAGATTCGATGTGCCACCCCATACCACCATCATGATTTAATAACCTTTCTGTGTGTGTGTGTATGTAAGTGCCCACACCATACTGGCATGAAAGCCAAACAAAACTGACAACATGAATTTATGGGAATCCCAACTGAGGCAACTGCTAAAAACCAAACAAACAAACAAACACAGTTTATAGACAATTGAAAGTCTTTATTCCAGTTAGCTGAGACTACACTCAGATTTTGGGGGACCCAAGTATACTATTGCTCTAAGTGGTTATAGTGAGGGATTGTTTTCAAAGGCAAAAACCATATCCTGGTATCTCAATTGTCACCTACAAGAGGAAGTTTTGTGTAAGAAAGTAGTTTATTAGAATTTAAGATAGTAAGTTAGCTGGAGGAGGAGGTTTGCATATCAGAAGTTTAATGGAAGCTAAGATAAGCTAGCTAAGGCAACTTGACCTCAGGTTCATACAATAAAGTTCAGTGGGGAGAATGTAGGAAGATTTGGAAGAGGAGAATAACATAGTTTAAATATATCATATGAAAAAAGTGTTGTTGTTTTTTTAAAAGATAGTCCACACGTCCAAGGGTGTTTATCTCTGGACATATATTTTATAACCATTTTAAGATGAAATTTAACTGCTATTAATAAAAACAGGGTTTTTAATCCTTTGTCTTTGTCATGACAAGATAGCTTCACAATTCTGAAAACAAATAACCATACAGAATGTAATCTTAAAATCTGATTAACCTACTGAAAGACATCTTTAGTTTTACATGTAATCTTTATGTGCTCCATTACATCAGAAATTTGTTCAAGATAAAATATTATTTCAAATAAAAATAAGCCGATAAGGACAAATCTAGGTTAAAGTTGTTTAGTCCAAAATGGCAGTGTTGATGGTAATGTCTTCAATAGAAGACCTCTGAACAGGAAAACAGAAAGATTGCTAATGGATAAACAGAAACCTAAACTCAGCCTTCCTCGGGAATCTGTGAGATTGGTCTCTATTTACCAGGAAAGCCATTTCTTTCTTTATCCTGCCCAACCAGGGCTAATAGAGAAATCCCATCTCAAAAACTTAAACAAACAAATATCGACATAAATATAATTAACTTATAAAGCAAACAATCAAGGGAAGGCAACAATCAACTGCCATGGGAAAGGGCATCTAGTTCCTGATTAATTCAAAAGCTGTGCACTAACCCCCAGGCTATTCTAGCCCACACTTCTGCTCCCACCACCACTTCTCCCCTTAAAACTGGCAAGGCTCTTTCTCCCAGGCTTCTCACACCTAAAGTCTCAATAGGATGTCCTTCCCTCTTACCCACTATCCTGGTAGGTACAGTTTTTCATGGGGACGTACACCTTGGACTAGTGTCTCGATATAAGTGAGTATATACCATTTAGCTCTTTTTGCTTCTGTGTGAACTCACTCATTATGACAATTTCTAGTTCAATCCATTTGTCCACAAATTTTGGAAATTCCTTGTTTTTAATAGCTGAGTAGTATTCCATAGTGTAAATGTACCAAAGTTTCTTTATCCATTCTTCTATTGAGGGACACCTAGGTTGTTTCCAAGTTCTGGCTATTATGAATAAGGCAGCTATGAACATGGTTGAGCATATGTCCCTGTTGTGTGGTAGCGGGTCCTGGAAAACTACAGGCGAGTCTGGGCCCTGGGGTCCACCACAAACTATGGCAACAGCCAAGGAAAAAATAGGCAGTAAACCTCGAACCCCTACCCAGACTAGTCGATGGACAGGACATTCTCCATTGGTGAGTGGAGAAGGAGATCTAACTTTCACACAAACTCTGGTGCCCCATATTTGAACATGTCCCTTGGATGGAGATGCCTGGTGGCACTCAGAGGAAAGATAATAGGTCACCAAGGAGAGACTTGATACCCTATGAGCATATACAGGGGGAGGAGGTCCCCCTCAGACACAGACATAGGGGAGGGGAGTAGGGGGGAAGTGGGAGGAAGGGAGAAATGGGAGGATACATGGGATGGGCTAACAACTGAGATGTAATATGAATAAATTAATTTTAAAAATAAAATTTTTAAAAAAAAACTGGCAAGGCTTTTCCACATGCCTGCATTTCTGTGCCCTCTGAGTTTAGCAGTTTGAGTCCCCAAATACATTTTTCTTTCTACCCATGGAATGAGCTGGTTCAGTGGTTTCACTACCTTTGCTTATAATAGTATATTTTAAAAATAGATTTTGGGAGCTAAAACATAAAATAACAACAATGATAATAAGACTGTGTCTGAGCAACTATAATTAAAGACTACTTAAATATATAATGTCAAATTCAAATACTCTGAAATAAAAATTTATGCCTGGTTCCATGTACAATAATAAGATTTTCCTAACTACATCAATATACTATTGACAGCATTTACAGAAGATAGGCTTAAAGAACACATTTTATTTATCCATTTATCCTTTTGAAGCTAATTAAATCATTTAAAGCTAGTAGTGAGATTTCTCTGAATGTTAAGTTTGTGGATTTTTTCATCAGGGAAAGGCTTCATTTTATACATAATCTTACCAGTTAAAAAAATAAAAGAATTATCTTTACTTGAAGCATTCTTGATATATCAATTAATAATAATAATAAGTTTATTTAAGGGGACAAATAGTTAAATAACATTACAAATTTGGCTTTTTATACAAAAATTCTTTTGCCTATGAGCCTCAATCCTTTATATTTGGAGGCTAAAAAGAAATGGCACTAAAATTTATCAAAATTAATTAAAGTTTTTGTCTTTCTTATTCTTAGAAACTATAATAGCTCTTCTAAGACTATGATATTTCTTCCCTGGGAAGAATTCATTCTAGTCACATAAAGTATTGAATGCATTAGGAAAATAAAAAAATAAAAAGTATAAGTCAACTCTACTAAATGGAGATGTATACTATTATAGGGAACTTTAAAATATGATAATTGTAAATTATGTATAGAGTGTTTCCACCGTGAGCACTCATAAGATCAATAAAACCAGGTGATTTCACTAAATGGGAAAAAAGAAGTCACATCTAAGACTCTCTTCATTCTAGAAGGCCATACTTTTATAATTTTTACTTTATTACTATTATTTGAGGATTTTATATATTAATAACACATACTTTCCAATCCTGCATCAACATAACATATTCTTAATTATTATTTTACACACACACACACACACACACACACACACACACACACACACACACCTGAGTCCATTTAGTGTTTACTATATGTACATGTGTTGAGAGCTGACCGTTTAACTGGATAGAATATCAAGAAATGGTGGGGTTTTGTGCTAGTTTTCCTTAACACCATTGGAATGTTATCATTGTGCAGGTATTGCTTAGATTTTTATGATTTCATGACCATAAGATGTTTCTTCCAAGATTGCCAAATACAAATAGCCAAGACACTATGAATGTAACATTTATATAGTTCCTGATTGTTTTGTGGTTCTTATTACTATAGGTAGGTTATTGTATATATGTTTAATAATATACATGTATATGTGAAAAAAGAAAATTAAGAAAAAAGAAAAAAGGAAGGAATGTAGAAACATCAGGAGAAATAATGTTTGGAACACTTCTCAGGCAACCTAGACTTGGTGATGATGATGCACATAGATTCAAGATGAATGAATGAATAATATTTTATTAATTTATTCATATTACATCTCAATTGTTATCCCATCCCTTGTATCCTCCCATCCCTCCCTCCCTCCCGCTTTCCCTCTACTCCCCTCTCCTATGACTATGACTGAGGGGGACCTCCTCCCCCTGTATATGCTCATAAGGTATCAAGTCTCTTCTTGGTAGCCTGCCATCCTTCCTCTGAGTGCCACCAGGCCTCCCTATCCAGGGGACATAGTCAAATATGTGGCACCAAAGTTCATATGAAAGTCAGTTTCCACTCTCCACTCAACTGTGTTGAATGTCCTGTCCATTGGCTAGATCTGAGTAGGGGTTCAATGTTTACTGCACGTATTGTCCTTAGCTGGTGAAGCTATTTCACTCCTTGGAATATAGCCAGAAGATGTTCTAGCACACAACAAGGACATATGCTCAACCGTGTTCATAGCAGCCTTATTCATAATAGCCAGAACATGGAAATAGCCTAAATGTCCCTCAGTAGAAGAATGGATAAAGAAACTGTGGTACATTTACACTATGGAGTACTACTCAGCTATTAAAAACAAAGAGTTCCCAAAATTTGTGGACAAGTGGATTGAACTAGAAATGATCATAATGAGTGAGTTAAACCAGAGCAGAAAGAGTCAAATGGTATATACTCACTTATATCTGGACACTAGCCCAAGGAGCATGTCCCATGAAAGTCTTCACCTACCAGGAAAGTGGGACAGAAGGGAGGATATCCTATTGGGACTCTAGGTGAGAGAAGCATGGGAGAATGGGGAAAGAGAAGGATCCAGAGGGTCCTAGAATTCTACAAGAAGAACCTTATGATGGGCAGATCTGGGCCCGGAGGTACTGCTCAAAAAGCAAGTTTTTAAAAGACATATTATAGTAAGTATTTGAGAAATTTCTATAATATGTTTGAACAAATACACCTCCTTTCTTTAATGCCATCCCATTACTCATTTCTCTATGTTCTCATTCATTCCCACACAACTTATGTTTTCCTCAGACTGTTACTCAATGAGTCATAGGTATTGAGCCCTGTGGTCTACCTATCTGCCTGTATGTTTTACACATGTTGTAACCAATTAGAGATTAATAAAGAGTAATGGCTATAGCCTATAGTGCTTGCAAGTCTGTGTAACCACATTCCAGAACTACTCAAAAAGAGATACTCTAGTTTGTTATTTGTAAGCACAAGATGTCCAGTTGGTATACTGCACCCTTCCCCATTGTAGGGTTATGTCATATGTCATATTTTTATATATGTACATGTATATCTTTTAGGGAGTTTTTATAATAATAGATTTCCATTTAATTTATTCAAAAAGCCTTTAGTGTTAGTTATTACACCTCATATACTCTCCTCTCCTCTTCCTTCTCACCTCACATTCTGATTTGGCACTTCCTGTTCTTTTCATCCTTTTTAATCCTTTATATCACTGTATCCTCTCACTCCTCCACTCAAAGTCTCTCCCTCCCATGGACCCTGACTAAACTACTGATATCGATGAGTATTCCTAATGGAACATACATATCTGAAGAATCAAAGCTAACATTATCAAATGAGAAAAAACATTTGATGTTCCTATTTCTGTGACTCAGTTACTTCACTCACATGATTGTTTCTCTCTCCATATGTTTACTTGAAATTTTCATATCTTCATTTGTAAGAGATAAGTAATATTCCATGTGTAAATATACCACAGTTTTATTATCTGTTCATCAGTTTCTTAACATGTAGGTAATTTCCATTTCTTGGTTACTGCAAATATAGTAAAAATAAACATGGATAAACAAGTATCTCTCTAGAAGAAGAAAGTGTCTTTGGTGAATATACTCAAGAGTTGTACAAGTAGATAATGTGGTAGACCATTTTTTAGATTTTTGAGAAACCTCCATACTGATATCCGTAGTGGTTATACCAGGTGCACTCCCATCATTAACAAATAAATGTTATCTTTCCCCACATTCATGTCATCATTTGCCACAATTTTATTTCTTGTTTTTGTTTGCTTTGTTTTTATTTTGCTTTGATCTTAGTCATTGTGCCTTATATAAAATTAAATCTCCAAGTAATTTTAATTTGCACTTCTGTGATAGCTAAAGATATTGAACATGTTTAAAATATATCTCAGGGATGCCTATTTCATCTATGTAGACCAAGCCTTGTTTTTAAGAGGATTTTTTACTTGACTTTTGGAATATTTTCAGTTCTTCATAAATTCATCTTTTTTCTAACAATTTTTTGAACTGTTCCTAAATCCAATATCAAATAATGAGCCCTGAAAAAAATACGTACAAATAACATTTCAGGATAGGGCAGGTCATACTTATGTATTATAAAAAATAGCCAAAACACTATGAATATAACATATACATGATTCCTAATGTTTTGTGGTTCTTCTTGCAGTAGGTAGTTTATTGTATGCAAGTATAATAATATAAATGCATATATAAAGAATATTTAATTTAAAAATTTAAAGAAATAAAAGAAAAAGAAATATAACAACAATTAAATCAAAAGCCACTCTGAATTTGAAAACGAGCAAAATTGGAGGTACTTAGGAGGGTTTGTAGGAAGAAAAAGAAAGTATTAAATGGTCTAGTTATAATCTCAAAAAACTATTAAAATACTTTAAATAGTCAATGAAAATACAATCACAACGTTTACTCTTCCTCTTCTCCCTCCAAGCCTTCCCATATCTTAACTACTTCCTTTCAAATTCATGACCTCAAATGTAACTAAATATAAAAGCACAACAGTCTGACTAACTCTCTCTGTGTCAGCAGATTTAATTCCCCAAACATGTTCATTATTGGGCAGAGGGCTCATGAAAATTTCCTAACTCATATTTGCATGTCTACTGGTGTTGTGATTTTTAGGTCTTGATTAAGCAGCCATATTGTTGAGGTTTCATGAGTGTAATTAATTTGTCATACTTAGAAGACTCAGTGTTGCAGTGGACTTTCTGGTCTCCTGCCTTACATAATATGTCCACTTATTCTTTCATAACGTCCACTGAGCCTCAATTATGTTAAGATACTTAAATTGGGCCTGAGCACTCCAAAGGCAGAGTCTCTCTGTATTTTGATTACCTGTGGCTTTCTCTGCTGTCTTCATCTTCTGCAAAAGAATTTATTTAGACAAAGGATGGAAGGCATATTTATAAAAATATGTATTTAGAAAGAAGTTAGGAATTATACTGTTTTAGGAAATTTGCTATAATAGGTCCTCCTCTGAGTTCTAGCACCTCACTGTTTACAGTACTAGGTATGATTTCCCTCCTGACTGAATCTGGAGTTAAAATAGTTATATGTTAGCCACAGACATAAGTGCAGCTGGTGTTCCTTCAGAGGCATGTGCAATGCTGGTCTCACTCTTATCATCATAGGCATCAGACCTAGATAGCAAGAGAAGAAGTACAGAACTGGAACACATATGTAGAGTAATAGAACAAAATAAAAGACAAATTTGAGTAAATGTAAATATAGCTATATAATACATAGAAATTGGAGAAAATAACATCTTCAATAACTGGTACTCGACAAACTAGATATCTTGCAGATAAATAAAATTAGATATGTATCCATTATTCTGAGAAAAACGAACCACAAATGAATTAATGGCATCTGTATGAAACCTGAAACTGCTAGAAGAAAATATGTACAATATAGGTGTAAGAAAAGACTTTCTGAATTGAATTCAATCTGCTCCAAAATGAAAGGTAACAATTGATAAGAGGGGCTTATGACTTAAAACCATCTGCACAGCTAAGGAAAAAATTAATCAAGTAAGAGAGGAACTACAGAGTGGTAGAAAATGTTTATCAGCTATATATCTAATAGAATATTCTGGATACTCATATAATATTACATAAATTATTTTAAAAAGAATCAACAGTCATAGGGGAGGGGAATAAGGGGAAAATGGGAGGGAAGGAAGAATGGGAGGATACAAGAGATGGGATAACCATTGAGATGTAACAAGAATAAATTAATAAAAAAAATTTTTAAAAAGAAAAAAAAGAATCAAGAAAACAAATGACCCAATTTTAAAAGGAGGGGGCTATTAATTTGAACAGATGTCTGAATAGAAAAAATAAAAATGGTGAGGAAACATGTCAAAAAGTGTTCACCATCCCTAGCAATTAGGAAAATGCAAGATAAAAAAAAATAGACACTTAGTCACTGTTAGTGCTACTGCAAACTGTTGCAGCCACAATGGAATTCAGTGTGTAGAAGTCTCAAATAGGTACAGGTAATTCGACCTTTTGACCCAACTGTACTACCAGCATGGCATATTCCCAATGGACTCAACATCACACTCCATGGATACCTGCTCAGCAATATTCATTGACACTATATTCAAAATATCTAGAAACAGGGGGAAAACTAAATGCCTTTAATTGTTGAATGGATAATGAAAAGTCACACACACACACATACACACGTAATATGCACAAATATTTTTCTGCTGTAAAGAAAAATGAAATTCTGAAAATTTAAGGAAGATGAGTGGAACTAGAAAATATTATATTATCTTACCGTTCAATTGCAAAAGACACGATGAGCAAGACAACTTGTAAAGATTTCATGTAATTTGGAGCTTGCTTACACTTTCAGAAGCTGCTTATATCTCCAAATGGAGGAGAGCATGTTGGAGAGCATAGTAGAGGGTAGGCAGGCATGGCCTGGAATGATAGTGGACAGCTTATATCCTCATCAGCCAGTAAGAGGCAGAGAAAACAAGACAGGGTCTGCCTCGGGTTTTTGAAATTACAAACTCCAGTCCTAGTGAAATGCCTATTCCAGCAAGGTCACGTATATTACAAGGGCTCTCCTCCTAACCCTTCCACAACAGTTTCACTAACTAAAGGCTATGCACTGAAATATATGACCCTGTGAAGGGCATTCTCACTCAAACCACCTCTCTTATTAACTAAGCTAACTAAGAACCATAAAAACAAACAGTACCTTTCTCTCATTTATAGCTCCTAACTCCCAATCTTCAGATATAAGCATATGGAGAATAAAAAAACTAAAAGGGGACTGTGGAGACAGAAGAGAAGTGTGAAAGAAAAGAATAACAGAACAGAGGAGGTATAAAGGGAGAAACTGGAAAAATTAAGGGAGCAACATAAATTTGGGAGAAGAGAGATGTCCACAAAGAAGAGGGAAAGGGGATAAATAACAATAAGTACACTTGAAAAAATTATAAGAAATCAAATTATTTATGTTTTCTTCTTTAAAAATATTTCATAATACCTATAACTGTGTAAATATATAACTTACATATGTACATATATAGTGCAGTATATTGTGTACATGAGAGTTTGCTACTTAGGATTATAATGTGTCTCCCAAGAGTTGTAAACTATCTAATAAAAACTGTAATAGCAAGCATGAGGTTTCCTTTTGGTTTGTTGGTCAGGGGAGTCCAAGAGACTTCCAAACATTATAAGATCCTGTTTTTTACCTTTGATTGCTCCAAAGAAATTGAAAGTCAGTCCCTACTGCCAAAGACACTGCAAATGGAGGACACATGGCGTAGATGAATTTAACAAGGTCTGACCCAAAAGCCTACTCTGTGAGTATTAGTTTTCATAACTCCAGAAGGCATAATACAAGCTGCCATGGGAGGAGCACACTCAGTAATGCTCTAACACTATGGTTTCATATGAATTTTCAAATGAGGATTTGGATGGTGCAAAATTGACAAAGAACTAAGAAGGATTAGGTATTCATAAAAGTGCAATAGTGGTATTTATATTTGGCCAATAACCCACAGCTGTCCAAATAGACTTTAGGCCCACTTAATAGGAGAGCGTTTATGTCTGTTACTATAAACATAGTCAACTTCCCATGACTAGTGAGGCTATGAGCCCTACAGGGGATCCTATAACTACCATTCTCCCAGACCAGTACAATCTAAAATTACATTCTTGAGACTTATCCTTAAAACCACAGATAAGTGTAGCTCTCTCATCTCCATCATATAAGCTTCTTTTTCAGCAAACAGAGATAATTATAGTAGCCACAACTGCTCAAAATTCACATAACAACTTACAGAAAAGTGACCAATCCCAACTGATACTTCTGACACACAACCCTTACACCTTAGACTCAGAGAACATCATAAAAGAGGGGGATCATATTATAAGATCCAGTGAGCTAGAAGATAAGCTGCAAGAATGTATCTTTTATATATGACAAGGAAGATGAACCCATGAGATTGTCACAATGGGGTTCGCTAAATAGGACACGAACAACGACCAAACCAGTTAGCATGTCAAATTGCAAGGGTGGGGGGAATCTCATGGAGACCCTCCATACATGAAGAGGTACAGACAGTAGATGATTGCTGTGAGTAGAGTCAGTCTTTCTGAGAGATGATCCCTCTAACTGGATATTCAATACTAAGTAGTCCACTCTAAAAAACATTTACATTTGAGCAACATTAATAAATAATCATATTCATATATATACATAGAAATTATAATTACAGAAAATAAAGCCATTTGAGAAGGATTATGGGGCAATGGGAAGGGTTAGAATGAACAGAGGAAGGATGCAAATCCTGTAAATACAATGCATACATAAGAATTAAGAAAATGAACATTTGGTTTGGGGATTTAACTCAGTGGGAGAGCACTTGTCTACCAAGTGCAAGGCCCTGGGCTCGGTCCTCGGCTCTGGGGGGGAAAGGCAAAAAAAAGTGAATATTTAAAAACAAAAAACCACAAAAGAATGACTTTATGTTGCAATCCAAGAAAATAGAAAAAGAAGAATAAACTAAATCTAAATCCAGTAGACAGCAGTCAAGGACAAAATTCAGAGCATAAACTGATGAAAAAGAAAGAAAAGCACAAAGAGTCGATGAATGAAAGAGCTTGCTATATGAGAAAATAAACAAGTTCAGCACTTGTAAGTAGAAGAAAGCAAAACATGACTTATAAACTTCATTATTTATCCAAAAGGCCAAAGTTAAAGCAAGAAGAGATAAACAGTATAGACTGACACAAAAGTAGTAAAATGATCAAAATAGCAATAAAAAGTTTTCTGACTAAGAAAAGCCCTGTTCCAAGGTCACAGGAGAACACTACCTGAGCATGTATTCACAGGAGAACTCTACCTGACCTTCAAATAACTTTAAACAATAACTCTAAAGTCCTTCAATGCTCTCCATCTATCAGACCACATCTAATTACCCCATAGCACAGTATCCCTTCAGGTCTTTCCCGGTAGGGACACCCTATAAACTGGCCCAGTCTGAAAAATACTAGAACCACCGCATTCAAGGATATCAAACTCTTCCTACTACATGAGAAGTTACAGTATTTTTGACAGAAAACTTGGAAATGATCTACAGTTGCAGTGAAGTGGCAGAATGCAAAACAGATATCGGTTGGCTTTCTATATATCAATAAAAAAACATGGTGAGAAAGAGATCATGAACACACTCCAGTTCACAATAATCTCAAAGAGGGATAAATCTAGCCAAATATATGAAAGAACTCTAAAAGGAAAACTTGTATCTGAGAGAGAGAGAGAGAGAGAGAGAGAGAGAGAGAGAGAGGTTAGAAAATGCAAAAACTTCTCAAACTTGTCTACTGGTAAAGTTAATATTATGATAATGATCATTTTACTAAAAGTAATTCCCAGATTCAATTTTGCACAACCCAAATCCTCATCCTAAAATTCATATGGAACCATATTGCTAGCACATTATAGCGCATCCCATGCCAGCTTGCATTGTACCTTCTGGGTATTATGAAAACTAATACGAAGTAGGCTTCTGGGTCAGATCCAGTTCCATTCCTCTAAGCCATGAGTCCTCAGTTCACAGTGTCTTTGGCAATAGGGACTGACTTTCAATTTCTTTGGAGCAATCAAGGATGAAAAAACAGGAGCTTATATTGTTTGGAAGTCTTTTGGACTCCCCTAATCAATAAATCAAAAGGGATTTTCTCATGTTTGCTACTACAGTTTTTGTTAGTTTACAACTCTTGGGAGGAACACTATAGTCCCAAGTACAAAATTTCATGTAAACTGTATACTACACTATATTTGTACATAAATATATATATATATATATATATAGTTATAGGTATTATAAAATATTTTAAAGAAGTAAACATAAATAATTTATTCCAAATCTTTTAGTGATACTTGTCATATATGAAAATGTCTGCTTATGTACTAATTGGATGGTGTGCATTGGACTACACTGAATGTACTACCAAAGCTAGTGTATTTTTTAATGAGAAGAACCAAGAATGTATCTCAGCATAAAGTACATTTTTACTTTTGCATAGGTCCGATCTCTAGCATCACAAAAAGACACATTGAAGATGAAAGAGTCAAAGAAAAATAGCATGTTGGGCAACTTCTGGCAGTTTTCTGTAAGGTCCTGTGTGAAACATACAAATGTGTGTAGCTTGTATCCTCATATTAACATTAGATCCTAAGGACAGAATGGAAAGATTATAGCTTAAAGTGATGTATTTATATGTCAAGTTGACAAGGATGGAGTCTTCTAGTTGTGTTCAACTATCAGCTTGACACAGACACAAAGGGATACCTAAATTAAGGAAGTGCCTCAATCAGACTGTTCTGTGGGCACGTCTGTGGGGTATATTTCTTGATACCTACTTGATGTGGGAGGTCCCATCCCACTGTGGGCAATGCCATCCCTTGGCAAGTGGTCCTAGGTTGTATTATAAGGCTGGTTCAGTATGAGCAAGAGAAAAAAAGCAAGGAAAAAGTACTCCTAAATGGTTTCTACTGCAGTTCTGGTTTGAGCTCCTGCCTTACCTCCTTCAGTGATACATTGGGGCCATGAATTGTATAAGCTGAAATAAACTCTTTCTAAACAAGTTGCCTTCGACAACAGTGGTCATAACAACAATAGAGAAGCAAACTATAAAAGCATATAAGAAAAGAAAAGACACAAATATCTTTGTTTTCTTTTGATGATTTCAATCATGCTTTCAGTTAATATTCATAATCATGGAAAAGGGCTAAGATTAGTCCATACTCAGTCACACACAGCTCCTACCTGAACTGCATGTGATGGGAGAATGCTGCAAACAGTTTCATATGGTCTCATTCGATTTTGAAAAATAATTATTTTTGATTGGGTCTTACTTTTTTGTGAAAAGACAAGGCCTATATTATTTATCAATATACTAGAGAGAACTATATACTTACAGAAATGAAACTCTTTATAAACATAGACTTAGATGAAAAGCCTAGAGTGAAGCCCAAAACCATCTAATACAACACCATTTTTCCGACTCTACATTGTTATGCATTGTATTGTGATGCTGCCTATAGCAGTTTAGCAAATGGGGTGTTGGTCTACTTTGACTAATGACATTTTTATAGTTATGTTATTTTTCTTCTTAAATAATATTTAATGAATGGGTAGGAAAATACTTTATTAAAGTAAGGGAAAAAACCCAGCATTTTTCAGGACTAGAAATGCAACTTAGTGGTACAATACCTACCATTCCCAGTACTGAAAGATTATAAAATTTTTGTAAGAGGATAACATTTCAAATAACTGCATTCATTTATCAGTACAACCCATTTAAGCCAAATAGGCCACTAACAAAATAATATGGCATCATACATACGTTTACAAAAATGTCCGATTTAATCTCCTCTTCCCTCTGAAAATAAAATCCTAGGATTCCCTTTTTCTTTTGGTCCCTCTTGGCAATGCTGCACTTTTCAAGTGCTTTTAAAAGTAGCAGCAAATTATTGGCTAAGGCAATCTTAAATTTTTTTATGAATACAGATGGTGGGTATCCTTTTCCTCAGGGTCATCTTAGCCCCTCCAGGAAGTAAGGTATCTGCTGCTGCCAAGTTTCTGCTTCACCTCAGGTGATAAATAATCTGTTCTCAGCCCACATCCCTCATGTTCCCTCCCTTTCTCCCACCTTCCACTCTTCATTCTTACAATCACGAGTAGGTCCTGTAAGGCAGTCCTCCATCTCTCTGCTTTCTATAAGCTGCCTGAGAACTCTCACTTAGTATTCTGGCTCAGACTGGAGGGGCGGGGAAGAGGAATTCATTTATTTCTCCTTCCATTTTCTCTGTTTCTGCTCCACTGAAAGCACCTCAAATGTTTTTCCCTCATTCATATGACCAGTAAAAGAAATTCTGTCATTTGGTATATTATACACACACACACACACACACACACACACATACACACACACACACAGTAAAAGAAATTCTGTCATTTGGTATATTATACACACACACACACACACACACACACACACACACACACACACACAGAGTAAAAGAAATTCTGTAATTTGGTATATTACACACACACACACACACACACACACACACTTTCTTAAAGTCTCTGACATTACTTATACTACAAAGGCTTCTTTAGAAAATGTCCCATCATATTAATAGTTAAAAAAAAGATCAGACCTCCTCAACAGTAACTGTAATATATCTTAGTTGTCATTTCTTCCTTTTCACACAAGAGATTGTTTATAATCATATAGTTTAACAAGATTTCCCAGTTTCTGAGAAAGCAATTTTAATTGATAACACAACAGCAAGAGATGTATTTTCCGTTCTGAATCAATATTCTCTCTCCCAACATCATCTAGGATTATGCATTATCTACCTCATAGTTTGACCTATCAATTATTGATCAATGTAGAAAGCCTCTGTCTCAATTGCTAATACAGAATAAATCTCTGTCAACATTTAGCCTTATTGATAATACAGTACAGTTATAGGTAGATGGTGCATATTCTCTCTGATGCTTCTCACAATAACTGATTTACTATTGATGAATTTTCCTAGCTATTTGAAGAATAAGAGAATTTCTCAAAACTTCTAAGAAATTGTTTTAGTTCATTTCTTTTTAATATGAAATACAGGACTCAGGAGCCTGCTGCAGAGGCCCATGACTGTATCCCAGCACTCAGAGGCTAAAGCAAGATGTTTGCAATGATTTTAAGGCTGGCCTGGTCTGTACAATGAGCTCCAATAAGTTATAGATTAAGACCCTGTCTAACAAAAATAAATAAAAAATGTAAAAGGGGAGGGGATAAATGCCTGAGATCAAGATGGAGGGTATTGATAGGCTTCTCTTTGAGATTTGTTTAAACACTACTGTACTATTCTTATCTTCTCTTCCAAAACTTCCATGTCCTTCTGTAGTAGCCTGGAGTGTCATTGGGGGGGAGGGTGTTTGTTTGTTTGTTTGTTTGTTTTAGAATGGAATTAATTTGACTAAAATTATATGTGCAGGTAGTAGACCCTAGAATCATAATCTATTTTTTTAGGTTTGGAATATATACCAGATATAAAGAAATGGAAGAGAAATAATGTCCTGTAACATTTTGATCATCAACTTACTAAAAGATGACTGATGAGGAGGATGACTTAGAGAGAAGTCTTATATGAGGAGACATAAAAAGAGCACTTTGAGGGAGACTTTCTGAAGGAAACTAAGAATTCTTCATACTAACAGAAGTTTGGTTCCTATATGTGTATGGGTTTCTGTGGTACTTCTTCTATCAGAAGACTTTAACCAGAATGTCAAATAACTATACAGACACAAAAAAAAATGAATTAAGGACTCTGAGTAAGATGCCTAAATTTTCTAGTTCTGTTGTCCCATAGGATTGTAGGAAAGTAAGTTTCATAGACTTAAAAATAAAAATAAGATAAAAATGAACATTTCTCAAAAAAGGTGTTAGTCTCATGGTGTGCTGCTCTGATAAATGTTACTGTAATTGTTATATTTATATAAACTTATATTATATAGGTTGTTACTGTTATTGTTATATTTATATAGGTTCAAGAAAGTTATATTTATATAACATTTTGAAATAAAAACTCATTATGTAGTCCAAGTTGGCCACAGACTCATGATCCTCCTGTCTTCCTACTGCCTCTTAGCCTTCCAGCTGTGGGAATTCTAGGTATCAGCTCTATTTTTAAAAGATCTTATTTTATACTCTATAGTCTTCTTGTAATTGAAGGAGAAGATACATACAAACAATTCAATTCTTTTGTCCCAACTTAGGCCATTAGAGTTGGTAAATTGATTCACTGACCCCCTCCAAGCCCTAGAGAGACATTCTAGCTCCCAGGAAATCACACAATCCTTATGGGTGAAATGTCTTTATTCCACACAGTGAAAAAAAAAACCCTGTCTGTGCATAAATAAAAGGCACTAGATAGATCCTTAACATCATATATCTTTCCCCAAAGTGCTCTTTCACACTTCTTAGAAAGAAGGCTCAGCTCAACCACTACACATTTCAGAGCAGTAACCATGTCTTTTCATCTTCTATATATGCCTTCCTATCTTAAACAGGAATAAGCAGGTTGTTGCAACATTTCCGAATCAATAGACAGATTGTTTAGGTCGTTAGTCTAAGTAATAGTCTTATAATATTCCCTAGATAATTTTCCTTTTGAGATATTCTAAAAATAAGTTTCCTCCAATAAACCTCAATTTATTCCAACATTCAGAACTCATCACTATCAACTTTAATAATTACATACATAAAGAGTCTGTATGGAAAAGTGTAAAGTAGCTTTTCCAAGTGAACAGCTTTCTCGCTCTCTGTCCCATGCTGCTCCTTCTGGACTTAATAACCCACAGAGAGTCTATCAGTCTTCTTTTCTCTGTGCCAGTCTCATTTTGTTATCCTCTCCTTCTTCCTGTTTTCCTCTGTTTCTTCCATTTTGACACATTATTCTAACTTGCAGAAGGCCCACATTCATTTCTCAGCACTTACATGGCAGCTACCAGTTATCTGTAACTCCGGTTGCAGGGTATCTGATGACTCTTCTTGACCTCTGCAGACTCATACACACACATGGTACACACATTTGTAATTATGTGCATACACATAAAATAAATAACTGTTTTTATTTAAATTTACACTTTTCACTGAACTAGAAATATAACCCCAAAAAATCATACTAAAGTACAAAATATCAATAGTCAAACCAATTTTTTAAGCAGGAAGAGAAATTCTGGGGATATTACAATCTCATCTTATATTCCATAGTCACAAAATACAAAGCAAGGTATTTGCATAAAGATGAAAGAATAGAACAATGGAACAGAAGGAAAAAAACACAAAACTACACAACTACATATATTCACCTATTTTTTTACAAAGATGTCAAATACTTAAAAAAAAAAAAAAGAAAACCTCTTTACCCAGGGATGATGTGAAAACTTTCCATGCATATGTAGAAGAATAAAATTGGATCTCTTTGACTTATCCTATACATACACACAGAGAGAGAGAGACATAGACACACACATACACACACCAATTCAAAATTCAACTAAAAACCTTAATGTAATAACTGAAATTTTAAAGTGTAAGAGAAAAACTTGGGTATAGTACTTTAAGATATCACATACCAAACACTTCATGAAGGAGATTCTAATTGTAATGAAAATAAAATCAAGAACTTACAAGTGGGATAACATGAAATTAAAATGGTTCTTGACAGAAATAATGATGATGATGATGATGATGATGATGATGATGATGATGATATAGCAACCATAGTAAAGATACAGAATATAAAAGAGAAAATATTTGCATGTGGCAGAGGATTGATAATCTAAAATATGTACTGAATCACTTGAGGTTCTAGAGCAGTGGTTCTCAAACTTCTTAGTACTGAGACTCTTTAACACAGTCCCTCATGTTGTAATGACCCCAACCGTAAAATTCTTTCACTGCTACTTCATAAATGTAATTTTGCAACTGTTATGAATCATAATGTAAATATATGACATGCAGGATATCTAATATGGGACCCCTAAAAACATGCAAACCCACAAGTTGAAAACCACTGCTCCAGAGAAACAGAACTGTTAAAATTATTAGGTATTAAAAGGGTACTTTTATATTGGCTTACGTGGTATTGTTAATGTTGTTCAACAATGGCTAACTTTACACTGGATAATCTATAAACCAGGTAGTTATGCTCAGTCTATTAGGGTGGATGCTTCAGAAGTATCAACCTGGCTCTGAAGGCCTAGAGATTTCTTGAAGAACCAGTAGTGTTTTCAGTCTGCCTTGGAAAGCCAAAGATGTCAGGTTCCCAAGTCAGTGATGGGTGACCTCAGCAGTGGAAGTAGCAGTGACAGTGGACTGCAGCAGCAACAGCACAGGTGTGTTCACCAGAAAGAAATGTGGTTTCCTTAGCATTTACCATATTGTCTCTATTCTCCTATAAAAATACATACATATACATAGACAAAACACTATGGATATAACATTTATATAATTCCTGATTGTGTTTTGGTTCTTCCTGCTGTAGGTAGTTTAGTTTGTTGCATATGTGTGTAATAATATAAATGAATATATAAAAATAAAAATAGTTAATAAAAATTCACAACACAAGAAATACTTGCATATAATTGTAAAACCAGATGATATGGTCACAACACACTTTTGTGTTTATGGACCTCAATTTCTCCATCCATCAAATAAAGAAGGTAGAACAGAAAAATAACACATTCACATTCATTTTCATTGATAGTCTATTACCAATAAGTAAGAAATTAAATTAATCTAGATATCTGACAACAGATAAATAGATAAAAGTATATACAATGGAATTCCATTCAGCACTAAATAAAAATGAAATTACAGAATTCTCAGAAAATGGAGGAAAATGAAAACTAGTATACAGAATGAGCTATCTAAGAACTAAACAGACAAACACCATATGTACTCCTTTATATGCAGATCCTATTTTGTAAGTCTTATATTTCTATGTTTAATCTGAAGTGAGTGATTATAAAGGAATGAAACAAAAAGAAATGCCAGATGGTAGGTGAGATTCTTTGGGTTGAGGAGAGCAAAGCACATGTGCAGGCAAATGACATGAATACTGTATATAGAGAGGTTTTAATTGAGATGACAGTGAAGCAATAAGGAAAAGGATGATGTAGGGACTGCAGTCAACCAAAACTAAGAACTGCAGGGAAAAAAAAACATATGGAAGTGTATAATAAATAAGAGCTTCTCACACCCTGGAGGCTGCTCAAATTAGAATGAACCAGCATATGTAGCACAACTTGGTAGAAACCAAGCAAAACACTTTTTCCTCCCAGACTACCTGCAACTCCCTTCCTACATCCTGGAGTCTGATTAAGTTGAGGCCTCACATTTCAAGGGTCAGACAAAGCACTCCATCTGTTCCTGATGCCTACAATCTTTTCCCTATACCCCAGAGCATGTTTGAGTCAAATTGTTGCATACACCTGGCCCAGGGGTGAACAGGTGCAGTAATTCACTCACCCCTACCCCCTTCACACTCCATCCATTCCTGAAGCCTACTCAAGCTGAACTATCATATGCAGCCTGTCCCATTGGAATTAAATATGGTACCGTCCTCCATCTCCACTGCCTACAACACCACCTTAGTTCTAGAAGCATACTTCAGCTAAAAGCCATAAGAGACTTGGTATGGTAGACATCTCAAAAGACAGTAGCTTTTCCCAGTGTGACTTCCACACTCTAGTGCTCCTAAGTGGTTCAACACACTGACCACATAAAAACACCAGTATAGTGGGGTGAATATATATAGCAAAAGTCCAACACCTGGCTTAATATACCAAGATATTATTGGAAAAACACATACAATATCCAAAAAAAAAGATGTACCTCAAGCATCAATCCTATAGTAATAATTCCAAAGAAGAATATCTTAAATAATATGTAAGATATAGAATTAAAAATAAATATTATAAACATGCTTAAAATGTTGAAGGAATTTAAAGACAACATGAGCAAAAACCTGAATGTACTGAGAGAGAATAAGAATAAGCTAATTGAACCTCAAAAAAAAAAAAAGATGAATGAAGAAGAAAGTCAATTCAGGTTATTTAAATAGACATCAATAAAGAGATAGAAATATTGAAAGAAACAAAATTAATTGAAACTAGAAAAGAAAATTTCAATTGGTTAAATGTGTGGAAGGCAGAATAAGAAAACAAAGCATAAGAACTAAATAATACATTCAGAGAAAAACGAAGAATGGGGACTCACGAGTGGAATATTCAGGATCCTTGAGATGCCATGAAGTAGACAATCTATGAATAAGTGTCAGAAAGAAGAACTTTAGATTAAGGGCATAGATACTTCTTTTTTAATATATTTTATTAATTTATTCATATTACATCTCAATTGTTATCCCATCCCTTGTATCCTCCCATTCTTCCCTCCCTCCCATTTTCCCCTTACTCCCCTCCTCTATGACTGTGACTGAGGGGGACCTCCTCCCCCTGTATATGCTCATAGGGTATCAAGTCTCTTCTTGGTAGCCTGCTTTCCTCCCTCTGAGTGCCACCAAGGGACATGGTCAAATATGGGGCACCAGAGTTCATGTGAAAGTCAGATACTTCTTTTAGTAAAACTTTAAACAAACATTTTCAAGTCTTGATAAAAATATAACCATATACACCAAAAAGACCTATAGAACAACAAATAGGACCAGAAGAAACTTCCTCATAAAGTAATAGAGTTAATGTATATAACTCTAAGTTTAAAACGTAAAATAAATAACAGATATTAAAATCTGTAATAAAATTGACCATGTCACGTACAAGGATAGACTCATTAGAACAAGCTTTATTCCAAGATCTGAGAGACCTCACCTACTAACCCAGAATATTATACCCAGCAAATCTATCCTTGCATAAGTGAAGAAAAATAAAAACCATATATGTTATAAACACACTCAAGAAATTAATGAGTAATAAGCCCTCAATACAAAGGAAAGTGGAAATAATATATCAGAACAAACAGAAGTATAAGCACACCAAAGAAGCTGTAGGAAAAAAATAAAAATTCCAGGGCAGTAATTTAAAAGATGTCCTAGAAAACATCATAAAAGCATTGAATTATTTAAGGTTTCTATTGTTATAATAAAACAACATGACCAAAAGCAAGTTGTAAAGGAAATTTTTGATCATTGCCTTATATCTTATAAGCCCATCATCCAGGCAGATTAAGACAGGAACTTAAGGCAGAAACATGGAGACAACAACTAATGCAGATACCATGGAGTAGTCCTGTTTACTGGATTTTGTAGTAGGGTGTGTGTTTTTCATCGTAGCCCCAAGCTCCTGGAACAATGACTCATGAGACTCAAAATACATTTACCAATACCTAGGCCATACAGCTAGGCTCTCCTCTGACTAATTCATAACTTAAAATAATCCATTTATACTAATCTACATTCTGCCACATGGCTGGTTGTCTCTGCTAAGATACCATGTGTCTGTCCTCACAATTTCCAGGGTGAGCCTCCCAGACCTAGCTGTATCTGATAATCCTTTCTGCCTGCTGGATGTCTCACCTTCTATTCTACTCTTTCCTATAAGCCTTTTTTTTTTAATTTAGAGGTAATGCATCCATACAGTACTCAAGATATTCTCTCTACAATTCTTTCTTGTAGTCCAGTAAAAGGCTCTTTTTCTTACAAATAAACTATATACAATGAGAATAATTATGAAATTTATCAAGTAAGCATTACAACTATTATTGACATGTAAAATTGGTTTAAGAGAAGATTCAAAAAATATTTTTCCTATATTTCTACATTATTTCTATATTCTTTTCCTATATTCCTTCTTCCTTTCTCAACCTTCTTTCCCTTACCTAAGAAAAAAAGATAGAGAAAAGGATAGGGAAGAGAGAAATCCCTGAGTCTAAAATTCTATATCTGGTTTCCTCCCTGATCAAGACCAGTTAATAATTTGTAACCAACTGCTTTTTAAGGATAAGCATCCATCATCCATAGAACAACCAAAAGCTACCCAGCCTTAATGGAGTGGAATGTTGCTCTCTAAATTTGCATTCAGGTAATTTAGGGAGTAGTGGTCCTTTTGGGTGCTGAAGAAAATTGGGGAAATTTGGGTTAAGAAAGCCAGATGTAACATTTGTTGTCCAGTCAGTAAATGCTGTGAATATGCAGGCTTTAATGAAGTCCTATTTGGAAGTCTGAAAGGCTGGACCAATTGGGATAAGCAGCTTCCTTTGAAGCTTTCCTTGAAGCAAGCTTTGATGAAACAGAAACCGAAGTAGTCTGAGGTTGGATCTAGAATAAATGTGTTTCAGCATCTCAGCATCCTGAAGGATGAGTTTTTTTTTCAAGGCCTTCTTCTTTTTATTGGTATTTTGTACATTTGTTCTATCAACATATAAACTCACACAAGTAATATACAGTTCTGTAATAACATGTTAGAATGTGCAAGATGTGTTAATCAATGAAATTTTTTTCTGTTCTTTGTTTGAGCAAGTGAAAGACATCTGTCTTTTTTTATAAGCTAGTTTGGACCAAACTTCAGTGTAAATTTTTATTTATGCCATTTCACAGAATGGCATCATAAGTCTCAGCCAGTCTCACAGCTACTTCCACAAAGAGGGATCAGCATATATTTTACATATCTTGGACTTTTCAAGTTCCTTCTTCCTGTCTGCATCATCTTTCAAACCTAATTTCTTTCTTAATCTGTTTTATTTATTATAATTTATTCACATCACATCCTGATGTGATGTAACCCCTCCTTGTTATCTTCCCATTCCCACACTCCATTCCTCTTCTTCCCATTCCCCACCTCTGATGGGAGCCCCACCTACACCAACTTTTGGCAACAGCCTATCAGGTCTCATCAGGATAGCCTGCATTCCCTTCCTCTGTATGCCCACTAGGCCATCTTGTCAATGGGCAGTGACCAAATCTTGGAGCACCCAAGTGCATATCAGACATTCAGGAACAGTCTCCTGTCCCTCCTCCACATAGAGAATAAGTGACATCTGAACAGGGGGTCTTGGTACTCTACATGCTTTGTCCTTGGCTGGCACATCAGTTTGTGCAGGCCCCCCTGCATCCAGATCCCAAGGCCTTGATGGTCTCCAGGCAGAGCTCCTGCTCCCTTGTGGGCCTTCCATTCCCCCACTCTTCCTTACAACTCTCAGCATGCTACACCCAGAATCTAGCTTCAAGTCTCAGTATCTGTCCCAGTCCAACATTGGGTAGAGTCTCTCAGAGGACATCTATGTTGGGCTAATATCCACTAATACATGAGTAGATACCATGAGTGTCTTTCTGGGTCTGTGTTACCTCAGGATGATCATTTCTAGTTCCATCTATTTGCCTGGAAATGTCAAGATTTCTTTATTTTTAATAGCTGAATAGTATTCCATTGTGTAAATAAACAACAGTTTCTTTATCCATTCTTTGGTTTAGGGACATTTAGGTTGTTTCCAGATTCTGGACATTACAAATAAAGCTACTATGAACATAGTTGAGCAAATGTCCTTGTTGTGTGGTGGAGCATCTTCTGGTTATATGCCCAGGAGTGGAATAGTAGAGTCTTTAGGTAGCACTATTCCTAATTTTCTGAGAGAACACGAGATTGATTTCCAAAGTGTTTGTACAAGTTTGCACTCCCAACAACAATAGAGAAGTGTTCCCCTTTTTTCACATCCTTGTCAGCATGTGCTGTCACTTGAATTTTTTATCTTAGCCATTCAGGTAGGTGTAAAATGGAATCTCAGAGTCATTTTTATTTGAATTTCCCTGATGACTAAGAACATTAAGCACTTCTTTAAGTATTTCTCAGCCATTTGATATTTCTCTGTTGAGAAGTCTCTGTTTAGCTCTGTACCCGATTTTTAATTGGATTATTTGATTTGGTAGTATAGGCAATATCAAACTAAATGGACAGAAATTTAAATCAGTTCCACTGGAATCAGGGACAAGACAAGGCTGTCCACTCTCTCTGTATCTCTTCAATATAGTATGTGAAGTCCTAGCTGGAGGAATGACACCTAATAGAAATCAAGGGGATACAAATTAGAAAGGAAGAAGTCAAAGTATCACTATTTGTAGATGACATAATAGTATACATAAGTGACCCCAAAAATTCTAGCAAGGAACTTCTACAATTGATAAACACTGTCTGCAAGGTGGCTGGATACAAAATCAACTCAAAAAGTCAGTAGCCCTCCTGTATACAAATGACAAAAGGGCTGAGAAAGAAATTAGGGAAACCACACCCTTCACAATAGCCACAAATAATAAAAGTATCTTGGCTTAACTCTAACCAAGCAAATCAAAGAGATATATGAAAAAAACTTCAAGTCTTTTTTATTTTAATTTTATTAATTTATTCAGATTACAACTCAATTGTTATCCCATCACTTGTATCCTCCAGTTTCTCCCTCCCCTCCCCCCCATTTTCACCCTATTCCCCTCCCCTAGGTCTAAGACTGAGGGGACCTCCTCCCCCACTATATGGTCACAGGGTATCAAGTCTCATCTTTTTAGCCTGCTTATTTTTTCTTTGAGTGCTATCAGGCCTCCCTTCCAAGGGGAGGTGGTCAAATATGGGGCACCAGAGTTCATGTCAGAGTCAATCCCCACTCTCCACATAACTGTGGAGAATGCCTTGTCCATTGGGCAAATCAGAGTAGGAGGTCAATGTTTACTATTCGTATTGTCCTTGGTTGGTGAAACAGTTTGAGCAGACATCCCTAGGCCCCGTCCACCCATCAAGATGTTCTTCTTGTAGGTTTCTATTACCCTCTGGGTCCTTCTATTTCCTATCTCCTATCATAATGAGTGCGTTAACACAGAAGCAGAAAAACTCACATGGTATATACTCACTTGTAATTGGGCACTAGCCCAAAATGTATGTCTCACAAAAGTCTTCACTTAGCAGAAGATTGGGATATATGTGAGGACATCCTACTAAGACTCTAGGTAAGAGAAAACTTCAAGTCTTTGAGCAATGAAATTGAAGAAGATATCATAAATGGAAATATTTCTCATGCTCATGGATTGAGAGAATGAATAAAGTAATAGATTCAATGCAACCCCTATCAAAATACCCACACATTGTTTTACAGAGCTTGAAAGATCAATTATCAACTTCATATGTTAAAAAAAAAAAAACCAGAACAGCTAAAACATCCTTGATCTCAAGTTGTACTATAGAGTAACAGTAATAAAAATGGCATGGTACTGGCATAGAAATAGGCCAATAGATCAATGGAATTGAATTGAAGACCCAGAAATAAATCTAAATACTTATGGACAATCGATTTTTGACAAAGAAGCTAAAACCATACAATAGAAAAAAAAAAGATAGCATCTTTCAACAAATGGTGCTGGTCAAGCTGGATGTGTTAGACCTCAGACCTTAATCCTCAGAAAGGAGGAGCCTTCCTCCCCTAACAACTGACATCAGCCTATTAAGTCTCATACAAACTGTCTGGATCCTCTTCCTCTGTGGTCTGGCAAGGCTAGCAGGCCAGGGGGAAGTGATCAAAGTGTGGCCACCAGAGTCCACGTCAGAAGTAGTCCCTACTACCTATATTATGGGCCCCACAAGGAGACTGATGCCTATCTACCTCATCTGAGCAGAGGGACTACGTCCTCGCTGTCTTTCTCCAAGTCTTCCTTATTTTGATCCCTCCTAAAGATGATATATGTAGTGGATGTAGTTGTGTTTTTGTTTTGATCCCAAGTGTGCAATGTGAAACAGACTTATGTGAGAGTGTGCGGTGTTTTCCACTGAAAACACACTTGTGAGAGAACAGGTGATGCTTGTCCACTGAAAGAGGAACCACCTCTTGGGAAGGCATGCTCTTTGCCAACTAATAAACATCCTAGTACAGACTCTGAGAGGAGATATATACATCATCCCAAAACAAGAGATGTGACTCTTTTGGTCTTGGCTGTTCATCACGCCACTTCATGACACTCCTAGAGAGAACTGCTCCAGTGAAGGCTTCAGAGCTCTGGGTTCCAGCTGCTGCTCCAGACTTTGCTTGATGCTCTGGGCTCTGGCGATTGCTCCAGGTTCCAGAGGTTGTGGTTACAGTCACCTTCGCTGAATTGCTCATTTACTGTTTAACTGATCTATTAGAATCACTCCAAGGAATTGAGTATGAAAAAGATCTGTCTCCTCTGTTCTTATAAACCTTTTTTCTCTCCTATTTAGAGTAGGTGGGTTGGAAGGGAGCTGTAAGCATTAAAGAACCCCAAATAAAGTAGGTTTGAAAAAGTTCAAAACCTACCGATATACAATACAGTAAGTGTTACTGAAAAAAAAACTTATAATGATAACTGCAGCAAAATCAAATGGAATCCAGATGTACTGTGTTTTCCTATATTTTTAACACAGAAAATATATTTTCCAACTCTCTGCCTAAGGACTTTGCTGTTTTCAAACAAAATATTCTTCCTGTGATGTTTTACACCCAGTTTCCTTTCTTTTTTTGCTGTTTTCCAAACTCAGCACCTCACAAGTTTAGACAATTTGGGGCTTCTCAGTTTGCACCTAATGCTGTCATTGTCCCCAACCTAGCCATTCAGCTAGCTTAGGGCTTCTGTTGGCATGCCAGGCCATCCCAATCTGTGTGGCTTTAGGACTGTACTTGCATGGATCCAGACTGGGCTACTCTTTTCCCAGTGTGCTTTTAACTATGCTGCTCTCGGAGAAGTCGCAGCTACAGTGCCTTCAGGCTCTGGCCCAACAGCCTCCACTCCAGTGTTTGGCATACCTCTTCAGTGGGTCTTAAAGGGGCTTTGCGTGGCTTTCTAGTTCAGCTCCTGTGTCCAGAATTCTTGGCTTATGCCTGGATCATGTGTTTTAAGCATGGATTTTTACAAAAGTTTGGATTATATGCCTACCATGAAAGGTGCGGTCTACAGTACAGTGACTGTTTTTCTTCCTGACCCCCAGCTCTCTGAATAATGACTCATGAGACTAAAAATATATTTAGAAATACCTAAACCATAGAGATAGGCACATTCCCTGATTAGCTCATAGCTTAATAATAATCTATTTATTCAAATATAAGTTCTGCCACATGGTTGGTTCCCTGTGCTCAGGCATCATACATCTGTTCTCCTCAGGTCTTTCCAAATAAATTTCCCACACCTGGCTCTATCTCAGAATCCTGCCTACCAGATGTCTCACCTTCTATTCTATACTTTCCTATAGACTACAGGTTTTTTTTTTGACAGGCAATGAATCCATACAATAGAAAAGATATTCTCTCTGCAAGCTTTATTCTCATGACTAGCTCAGCCTACTTTCTCATACCATCTTCTACAAATAATGCAGGGAAACATAATCATAAATAGTAAAAGAAAAAATCAAAACTAAATTCCTATATATCAACTCACACAAAACTCAAATCCAAGAGGAACAATCAATATAACTCCTGATATTTTGAAACTGCTACGTGAAAAAGTAGAGAGTATTCTTTCACACATCAGTATAGATAAGGATTTTATAAGAAGGACTAAGACAGTACAAGTAGCTCATCAACTAGTGATATCTCATAAAGTAAGACGTTGATATAGCAACAGAAACTGTTACTTTAGTGAAGATGTAGTCCCCAAAATGGGAGAATATGTTTGTTAAGTAGTCTTCTTCTTCTCGTTTTTTGTTTGATTTTTGTGTTAGTTTGTTTGTCTGTTTTATTTTCTTTTATTTTTTGAGGCAGGGTCTCACTATGTATCTCTGTCTATCCTAGAACTCATTATGTAGAGCAGGCTAGTCTTGAAATCATAGAGATTGGCCTCTACCTCTGAAGTAAGTGCTGGCATTAAATAAGTGCTGAGATGACAGGTGTATGCCACCACATCTGGTAGCTAATAGTGTTCTAATAGAAGCTTAGTAACTAGGATATGTAAGGAGCAATAATAATTAAATTTTAAAATAGCTTATGTAGGCAAAAGGATTCTACAGTATGACCTAGATATAACATTCCTTGACATATGCCCAAAGGACTCAGTGTCTTACTTCACAAATATTTGCTCATTTATGTTCATTGATGATCTATTCATATTATCTGGCAAATGTCCTTCAAGTGATAAATTGATAATGAAAATGTCATAAATATACACATTGGCATACTGTGTAGCTTTAAAGAAAAAATGATTCATGAAATTTGTAGGAAAACAGAAAAATAATGTACTGAGTGTGATAGTCTGGGGCAAAAAGGCAAACACTGAATGTTCTCTTTAATTTGGGGTCCTAGCTCTGATGGTTTTAGATTTGAGTAAATAACCTGAGGTAACCTCAGATGACAAGAAAGAAGAAAGAAACATGGGAGAAGCATAGAGAAAGTGCTACCAAGAGGAGGATAGTAAGACACAGATTTTATGAAATCTGAACAGAATGAGAACAGTAGAGGATCTTTAACTGGGCTGCAGTGACAGTGGTTAATATAGAAGAGGAAGGAAAGACAAATAACACCAAGAATGTATGAAAAGGCAATAAACATATGGCCTTATCAGCTTACTTTAAAATAAATATGTAATTTTACATTTGTAATATATGATATTATATATAACATAATGTAATAAAATAGATACATATAAATAAGTACATATAGTTTAAATGGAGTTATGCCACAGCTGTCTAGTTGAACTTAAGACTAAGTGAAAAAATGTTATTTTTGGTGCTATAAGCCTATCCCACTGCCCATCCTGATGAGGCCATAAAGGAGAATCAATTAGCACAATTTTTCTAAACACACACACACACACACACACACACAAAGACAAAACTTTTTGCCAATGCCATTGACTCTCTAATAAAACCTCTTCTAGGTATGAGAAACCACCTTTTAAGTTGTTGGTCATAGGAGTCCAAGAAACTCACTGAACAATATAGGCTATTGTTATTGCCTTGGTTACCTCCCAGAGATTGGATATAAGATAATATTTCTGAAGACACCATGGCCTTTAGACACAGAACTCACTGGATTCAAGCTGGATCTGACCTGAGAGCATCCTTCCTGAGGACTAGCTCTCATAGTAACAAAAAGTAACATACTATTTGCCACAGGTTGGACACAATCAATGGTTTTACACAGCTGTGATACCTAGGGTCCATCACAATCACTTACATGGCAAGATATCCCTAAAAGTTTCATAGTGGCATTTATATCTTGGCAGTAACAACAGCTGTATAATAGAATTTAAAGCCCACCAGACGGGAAGTAAATCTTGCCTGATACTATAAATCTACTCCCATATCCTTGACTAGTGAGGTCATGGATTTTCAAGAAAGTGTTTTTGCTACTTCCCTAAAGCAATTATGACTCCAACTGCATTCTAAATACTTAATCTTATACCTACAGAAAAGTATAGCTCTCACAGCTCACTAAAGAAGTTTCTTCTATTGGCAGATGGAGGACCAGATAATTACAATTGGTCAAAAATGCAGAGAACATCTGACTGCTAAATTCAAAGCCTCACTTGATATATCTACAAAACAATTCATAATTTCTGGACCTAAGGCTCAGGGAACATCATGGACAATGGATGGAAAGATTGTAAGAACCATAAGACCAGATTATGTCTCCTATCAATAGTAGGAAAGCTACTCCTATAATAACTCAACAATATGCCTGTACTTCAACAATTACAATGCCAAGAAATAGTCTACTATGTAAGGTAAAACTATCATAAGAGCCCACTCTAGTCAGAGAATTAGAGGCAAATAAGGTCTACTGAGAGAAGCATAAATGGTCATCTCTGGGCATGATCCCCTAAATGATTATGGAATTCCAAATGGTCAAACAAGTAATAATCATGTTGTATCTCTATTTTATGTGTTTATCCATATATCAAGCAATAAAGATTCAAGAAGAGCCATAAACTGTAAATGTTATTTTTTTTCTTTAGAAAAAGACATGAGATGAGAATCATAGTCAAGCTTTTTCTCTCTCTAATTTGTCACTTGGTCTGGCCCTAAATTAGACATCACTGTTTAGGGATAAAGCTGTGTACCAAGTTCAAGCCAAATGGATTAAAGGTGTTTTCATCTATATTCCAGCCAGAGAGATTAAATATGTGTAATAAGTGTATGTCTGCATTCCAGCTAGATCAAACAGAACTAAGTCTTTGGATGTGTTACCTTGCCAGAGTTGCCATGTTGCTGGATTAAAGTTCCTCTACAATAAACTTGAGAGGGGGTTGGAAGGAGAAAAGGAGAAAGCAGAAATGATATGAATATGTTTTAATTTACAAAATACACTTTAAAATTCCATTAAACAAATTTGGATGTGCATTCAATCATCAGAAAAAATGTTTTATCTTAATAGTAATGGTGCAAGTAAATGCAAGAAGAGAACTATTAAGTTTTGTGCAGGGAAATAAATAAGGATCCATTTGCATTTTTCTAGCAGTAGACGTCCAGTTAGACCAGCACATTTGTTGAAGATGCATTGTATGGTTTTGGCTTCTTTGTTAAAAATCAAGTGTCCATAGGTATGTAGGTTTAATTCTGGGTCTTCAGTACAATTTCATTGATCTACCTGTCTGTTTCTATGCCAGTACCATGCAGTTTTTATTACTGTTACTCTACAGATCAGGGATATAAGACATATACCTAAACATAGGAAAGTCAATATACAGCAAGCCTATAGCCAACATCAAACTAAATGGAAAGAAACTTAAAGCAATTCCACTGAAATCAGGGACAATACAAGGCGGCACATTCTCTCCGTGTCTCTTCAATGTAGTACTGGAAGACATAGCTAAAGCAATAAGACAACTAAAGGAGAGCAAAGAGTTTTTATTTAATTAAAACTTTTTTCTCCTTTTTTCCCCAAGATATATATTATATTATTAATTTGTTCTTGTTACATCTCAATGGTTATCCCATCCCTTGTCTCCTCCTATTCTTCCCTCCCTCCCATTTTCCCCTTATTCCCCTCCCCTATGACAGTTCCCTGGTGGCACTCAGAGGAAAGACAGCGGATTACCAAGAAGAGACTTGATACCCTATGAGCATATACAGGGGGAGGAAATCCCCCTCAAGAACTGTCATAATTAAAACTTTTTTAAAAAATGTATTCACTTTACCCTCTTCCTCAACTTCTCCTGGTCGCATGCTCCCTCCATCTTCCCCTTATGGCCCTCTCCTACTCCTCTTTCTCGTTTCTGATTTTGTTGATTTTGATAGTGTCTCTTTGCCTTTTAGTTAGCTTGACTACAGGTTTGTCTATCTTGTTAATTTTCTCAAACAAAAAACAGCGCTTGATTAATTGATTGTTTCAATTGTTCTCTTTGTTCTTATTTTATTGATTTCAACCCTGATTTTGATGATTTGTAGACCTCTACTCCTCTTGTGGTGGGGGCCATGCCAGAGGAACAGCAAAGCATCTCTAGAACTCATGGAATAAGGTCCACCTGTTAGAGTAGCCATGATGAGCATGTCTCAGTCAGGCATAATGTGAGAACTATGTGTCTAGAGGACTTATACTGGTATGGAGTGTAGATCTGTTTCCTTTGAGGCCCTCCTAATCTCCTTAATGTATGCATTGTGAGAGTATTATAAAAGGGGTTTCCAGCCACTCACTGGCCAATATCATTGGCATATGCAATAACAGTGCTTGATCTCTTTTAGGCATTACTGCTGAAGCAGATTAATGATTCAGCCACTACCCTTGAAAAGAGCCTACAGATATAGATTGCTAACAATGACCATCAGAGGAAGCCCCTGATAGAAGCCATCAGCTCTAACTGCTTGCCACCATAAGTGGAATTCATTGCTCTAACAATCAGTTCTGGCCTGGATGGCTCCCCTAGAGAAAGTCTTCAGTTGGGATTTATATTCCATCTCATTTTCTCCAGATGATATCAAAGCTGGACATCGATACTGTTGTGTGTGTGTGTGCCTCTTTTTTCTTCCCCATAGGACTTTCAGAAATGTCATTAAGCTGCTTGTAGGAGATGTCTCAAATTTCTTTATGAAGTTACTTAATGCTATGAACTTTCCTCTTAGCACTACTTTCATTTTATCCCATGGTTTTGGGTATGTTGCACATTTATTTTCATTCAACACTAGGAAGTCTTTAATTTCTTTCTTTCTTTCTTCCCTAGCCCAGTTGTCACTGAGTAGGGAGTTGATCAGTTTCCATGTGTATATAGGTTTTTTGTTATTTATTTTGCTGTTCAGTTCCAGCTTTAGTCAATGGTGGTCTTAGAAAATAGAAGGGTTTTATTCAGTCTTCTTCTGTTGAGGCTTGCTTTGTAACTGACTATATGGTCAGTTTTGGAGGATGTTCTATGAGATGCTGAGAAGAAGGTATAATCTTTTGTGTTTGGGTAAAAGGTTCGGTAGATGTTTGTTAGGTCCATTTGATTCATGATATCTGTTAGTATCATTATTTCTCTGTTTAGTTTCTGTTTCACTGACCTGTCCTTTCGTGAGCATGCAGTGTTAAAATCTCCCACTATTAATGTGTGAATCTATATAAAACTGATGGATCTCTGCTCCTTTTCATCTATTCATTCAGAGGCTTTGCAACCTAGCTAGCTAAACCTGTCCATGACTTCCTTTCTAACATAGCTAAATTTCTCAAAATTGAATTATTCTTCTCCATCAATATCTCATTTAAAATTTACTTTTTAATTTCTCTTCCTTCTTTCAATTTTTGAAAATAATGAGACAGACATGATGTGACTAGAAAAACTGTCCAGTGCTGTGTATCATTCCCTTGAATGTATGATGTCACATGTTTTCTCATTTACGATTCTTAGATTTTTAGATATACAAAATATATAGACATATATATATATATATATATCATGAAAATTGAGGATAAAATATAAAGGTACAAGAAAAGTATCAAGAATAGGGAGAGGTGAGAAAAGAGAAGATAGGATAAGTCTGGAGCAATATGGTGAATATACAGCATAAATTTGTATAAAATATTTTCAAAATTTTTAAAACATATTTCTTAAGACATTTTTGAGATAGGGTCTCTCTATGCCCTAATTTCCATGGAACTCATTTTGCAGACCAGGGTGGCCTCAAACTCAAAATTTTAGCCTGTTTCTGCCGTCCTAAGTATGGAAATTAATGATGTGTGATAACTTTCCTAGCCCAATTATTCCACTCTTTGCCATATGCCCAAAGACTTGACATCCCACTTCATAATAGCTGCTCAGACATGTTTATTGTTGCTTTATTCACAGTAGGCAGGAAGTGGAAACAGCCTAAATCTCCTTCAAGTGACAAATGATTTGTGAAATGGTACATATATACTATTGAATCCCATTCAACTATAAATAAAAATAAAATAATGAACTTTGCAGGTAATGGACAGAACTAGAAAAGATCCTATTGAATGAGGCAACTAATACTTAGAAATCCAAAAATCTCATGTTCTTTCTCATCAAAACTCTTAGCTCCAAATTTCTCATATTTGTTTACATATCTTGGATAACAGCAGAAATCAGGAAAATAAAATGAGATCATTGCTGAGGCAGAAGATGGGGGAGCAATAGAAAGGGGAATTTTATGATGCAAGGGACTTGATTATATAAATTATGTAAATGGTGACCTCTAATTAAGGAGGAATGAGGGAGATAAAGACAGAAAAAGTAAAGAGGGTAACGGTGTCTAATATGTTATAAGGAATCGTACAATTAACTTTCTCCCTAGAAAGAAAACCTTACAATGCATATAGGTCTCTGTAAAATATTCATATACTGTGCTCGATAATTTTATGGAAATCTGGCACAAGCTAAGGTCATTTCAGAAGAAATAATATCAATTAAGACAATGCCTCCATAATATTAGGCTCTTACATGTAACAATTGTGTAGCTTCATCTTCAGCTACTTGTAACAATGGGAAGAGGAGCTATATCTGATGTGGTTACCCAAGTCTGGGATCCTTTCCTCTGACTGGTCTGCGTTATCTAGCCTCATTAAGAGAAGATGCACCTAGTCTTACTTCAACTTGATATACCAAAGCTGGTTGATATCCATGGGAGGCCTCCCCTTTTCTGAAGAAAAAGAGAGGACTGAATTGGGAAGTCAATGAGGTGGGGGAAGAACTGGGAGGAGAAAGGGGAGGGAAGTGGCAGTAAGGATATATAGTTAGTTAATAAACTAATAAATAAAACAACAAAAAATATCAGGTTATATGGCATTTTCTTAATTAGGATGTGGATGGTGCTATCCCTGGGTTTATGCTCCTGTGTTCTGTAAGAAAACAGGCTGAGCAAGCCTTGAGGAGTAAGTAAGTAAGCAGAATCCTTCATGGCCACTAAATAAACTCTTGTCCCCAGGTTCCTGCCCTGTTTGAGTTCTGGTTCTGGCTTCCTTCAGTGATGGGCTATGAAGTGGAAGTGTAAGTCAAGTAAACCCTTTCTCCTCAACTTGCCTTTTTGTCTTGATGCTTTATCATAGTAATAATAACTCAAAATATGACATATTGACATTCTCCACAGTTGAGTGGAGAGTGGGGACTGACTTTCTCATGAATTCTGGTGCTTCATATTTGACCACGTCCCCTGGATGGGGAGGCTTGGTGGCACTCAGAGGAAGGATAGCAGGCTACCAAGAAGAGACTTTATACCCTATGAGCATATACAAGGGGAGGAGGTCCCCCTCAGTCACAGACATAGGGGAGGGGAGTAAGGGGAAAATGGGAGGGAGGGAGGAATGGGAGGACACAAAGGATGGGATAACAATTAAGATGTAATGTGAATAAATTAATAAAATATATTATAAAAATAAAATGTTACAGAAAATTAAAAAACAATCTCATCTATGCTTGTAATCCAAGAGTTAAAGGCCACCTAACAGGTATGAGAAGCCTTCTTTTAAGTTGTTAGTCATGGTTGTCCAATAGACTCCCAACAGGTTATTACTATTTCCTTTGGTTGACCCCAGAAGTGGAAGGTAAGTCATATTGCTAAAAACATCATGTATGTCAGAAAGAACACCAAGAGACCACAGAGCTGAAGCTAAATTGAAAGCCTCTTCTCTGAGAACTAACTTTCATGATATACAAGTTACCATGAAAATTTCCAAAGAAAGGAAAAAACCATCAGTCTTTCCAAACTATGCTACCTTTGAACCACAATAACAAGTATAGCAGGATAACTCAAAATTTACAGTAGTGCAACATATGCCATGGTAGTAACTAGCAGCTCTCTAATTGGAATTAAGACCTGCTCCACAAGAAGAAAACATGTGTGGTACTAGAAACCTAGCTAACTACTCAGTGGTAATGAGGTCATGATTTTTGGAGCAGAATCTATAACCATTACTTTACTAAACCAGAATAATTTATTAGCAACACTATATAATCATTTTTCCCTAAACTCACAGATAAGCATATGTTTAACCCTTCATCAGGGAACCTTCTCATTGCAGCAGGTAGAGATTGGTACAGAAAACCAGAACCATTCACAACACAGAGCTTTTGAGCCCAGTCCCAACTGATACATCAACAATCATCCTCTACACCGATGATTCAGAGATCACTGTGGAAGAAGGGGCAGAAGGAATGTAAAATCCAGAAGGGCATGGTAGTTTGCTGTGAGATTGTGTCTTCTAGTAATTCCAAACTGAAAATCTATTAAGTCTCACCAACATGAATGACAAAATATCTGCACAAGGACATAACAAAGTAGGTCGGGGAATGATCAAAAGATAAAAATCCTACACAAAAATTACAGGTAACTAAAGAATGTTGAGAATGGGAGAAGTAGTTTTTCCCAGGGCAGAGCATACCAACTGCTTATCTGATACCAATGGTCAATCCTGAAAACATACATACAAACAACATTATATAGACTGAGCAGGTTATATTTAGGAATATACATATATACACATACATATATATGTAGCAATGGTTAATGAAAAATAAGGCATTTATTTCAAAGAGGCTAAGGAGGGGTCTTGAGAAGGTTTAGAGGGAGGAAATGGAAGAGGGAAATTATGCAATTGTATTAATTATAAAAATACAAAAAAATAAGAAAACATAACTTATTTATTTTAGGAAAACCTCAATTTAACATTAAATTTGTGTTTTATGCACAGGGCAGTTTGTTGTGAGATTGTGTCTCCTAGTAATGCCAGAAGGTAAATACAATAAGTCTCTCTAATTGCCTAAACATTAACTTTGCATGTATCACATGTTCTTGACAATATTTTTACAGAGAGACCACTTCTATACATACAGTAACTAAAGACATTTATACAAGTATGTTACATGCAAGATTATTTTTGCAGCCTTTTTAGAATAGCAAGGGACTAAAGCCACCATTAAAATAATTATAGGAGAATGTAGAATAATGGTAGCATGTTTACATAGCAAAGTATGTGCAGCTGTACAGTAAAATATAAGTGTGTGTGTGTGTGTGTGTGTTCTCTATAGGAAAAGACTAAACAGCATTTGGTGCCTTTATGAAAAAAGAAAGAAGCGCCTTAATATATTTTTGACTTGCCCCTTCACAAAGCATTGTGTTCAAGAACGATCAGACAAAAATCCCATTCACAGCTTGAAATTCTAGTTCTTCAGTATAAAATCATTGAAATGTGTTCAAAAATTCTCTACTCTTTCTATCTTTTTATCAAATTCTAGAAAATATAATAAAAATGTTTTACTTGTTTATATAACAATATGGTTCACATCACATGTATCATACAATGACATAAAATATGACATATGTACACAACAATGTTCACTATAACTTTATATGTAATTAATCTGTGTTAAGTTATTCGATGAAATAGGTTCAATATAAATAATCCAAAATGATTTAAATTATCAAGTGATCACTTGCAGTCCACAGAAATGGAAACAAATTCCCTTGCTGCCTCTAAGGGTGAAATATGTCTACTCACACCTTACATGCCATGCTGGGCTATATGTGGCTTTTGCTATGCTTCCCCAGCTTTTTAGCTTTTAACACTAATCTCCTATACTCCAGCCAAGTCCATTAGGCTTTTTATCCAACTGACACAGCAATGAGGCCACTTTTCCTTTTAACAAAGAGCTCATTAAGGCCCATCACACAGTCTTACTTTGTTGAGACTGAAGAGGCTTTGCTGTCAAATATTTGTGATTAATCATAACCCTAAGTGCAATTTTGTGAGCCACATTTTCAAACTGCTGACTCCTGAAATATTTTATCCTTTGTACCTTCACAAACTGTTCTTGAAGATTGAGAAATGGAATTTTAGCATTGGTTTTCTTTGTCACAAGATTGGCAGAGTGCAGGCGAAATTGAGTAAATAGCACAGAGAAGACTTTGGATTAGAAGAGAAACATAAAGGGATAGCTCTTCGGAAGCATTTGGACAAACAAAAATCAAAGCAAATGACACTTTAGAAATGCATTGCTCTAAGAAGAACATGACTGTTTTTTATATAAGACTTTGAAATAAGGTACTATGCGGTTCAAAGATCATGTTCAAGTATACTGTGACTGTGCTTTTAAAATCCATCTACAATTTCTTCTTTTGAAGGCATAATAAAAAATTACCAATCAATTCATTCTGTGATTAATAGAGCCACATTAGACTATTTCTCTGATGAAGAACATCATTCCTAAAGTCATCCTTTTTCCCTCTTCCATTATTTCTGTACCTTTCTTCCTTAAAGCACTAAAACAAATTACCTTATCGGACCATCAAAGACACTCAAGTTTCTTTTTATAATTGAGGTTTTTCAACAGTGTTTCCCTCTGGATTCCACCATCTATCCTACTCTGCTTGCCAAGGAATTCCAAAAGTCAATTTGCACTGAAGAAACTTTCCTAATGTGCTCATTTTTATTATTAGAGTGACCTTCCTTAAATTAAAATTTAAGTTTGTTTAATGTACAAATATTAGTTTTGTGGTTCCTATGAAATGACTGAGTTAAGTAGCTTTGGTACAAATTTATTCTCTCTTTCTCTCTCTCTCTCTCTTTCTCTCTCTCTCTCTCTCTCTGTGTGCACGTGTGTGTGTGTGTGTGTGTGTGTGTGTGTGTGTGTGTGTGTGTGTGTCTGTGTCTGTGTGTGTCTGTGTGTCTTTGTGTGTGTGTGTGTCTGTGCATCTATGTGTGTGTTCTTCTTTAGACAAATTTTAGACAAACTTGTTTCATCACAGTTATTTTATAGATTTCAAAAGAATTTTTACATTAGTTACTAGACTAAGAAATAAAATAAACATGAGAGAAATAGCTTTCACATGCGTATTAAGTATCAATAGTTTATTTTAGTGATATTAAAATGAAAGAGTATTTTTATGTCATGAAAATGACATGAACACTTATTAAATCCCATCTTTCATAATGAATTGCTAGGATGTATATTGGAAAAGTAAAATGGAATTCCCTTATGATGATGTTATCTAGGAGTACCCATGTGATTCTAATTACTACAGCATTTAAAACCCATATTCTGAAATAAAAGGCATGCCCAATTTTGTACATTTACCACATGCTCTTGTCTGTGTTCTATTTTATCACTTTTTAAGTTAGCATACATTTATTAATATCTATCAAGAGAATTTACAAGCGTCCAAGTGGATTAAGCTGTAACATACTTACCAGTTCTTACAATACATATGGGAACACTGCCCAGGCTCTCCAAATGTATCATGCCATATATTAAAGCCAACGGAGTTTGGTGTGACTGATTCATGAATTATGAAAGGCAATTATTTGGACACTGAATATCCATGAATAAAATTTCTGGCTAGATTTCAGGAGAAATTTGTGATATGCAGTTCAATTAAAAAAAAAAGACCAAATAGGAAATGCAGATAAAATCTCATTCTTTTTAATATATTTTGATGGTAGAATATAGATGATGGTGTCAAACAGTCAAGATGTAAAGTGCACCCTGTCAGAAGCAGAACATAGAATGGAGTATCTGAACAGCTATAAAATCACAGCGGTGACTTGTTCCTTTTGAAATATAGTAACTAGCGTTGTGTTTTATAATAGATTGCATCATAGATTGAAAAGGTAGATTATATACTGGTACTCATAATCATAGGAAAGCCAATCAAATAACCAATCATTGATGAGAGTTGGGTAGATCAGTTATGCTATCCTCTTTGTATTTTTTCTTAATTTTCAATTTTTCTAAACAGTGTAGATGAATTTCACAAATGTAGATGAACATAAGGGGTGTTATTAAAACAACTATGTGTGTATAAACAGGTTTTCATTTAGTTTTCATTTTTAAATTATATTAATTTAATTATGTTTATATCATCTCCTCTACTTTCTCCTCCCTCCAGTTCCTTTCATATTATCCCCCATTTCAATTTTGATTCTTCTCAAGTATATATGTGTGTGCATGTGTGTGAGTTTGCATGTATATGCATATGCATATGTAAAAGATATAAACTCAACATATTAAGTCCGTTTAGTGTTTCCTACATGTATATGATTTGTGGGCTCAATACTTGTCATTAGGTAAAAGTTTAATGGCTAATCCTTAGAGAAGACTAATTCTCCCTCTGTAGATAGTAATTGATTTTCTATAATTCTTTTTCCATAGCTCTTTACTTTCAGAGAGGTAATATGAAAACTCACTCATCCATGTTGGAATGTCAACTGGTCTTATGATAATTCAAGTCTTGTTTAAGTAACAACAATCTTCATGGGTGTAGCTTCAATGACATATCTAGGAGACACAGTTTGAAGCAGAATTCCTTTTTCTCTAGTTTGTGTCATCTTTCTTCCCCTCCTTCACAGTATTCCCTGAACCTTAAGTGTAGAAGTGATAGCATAGATTTATTAAATGTAACAAAACTGATCATGCTTAGTTGTTCTCTGCATCTTGCCTAGTTGTAATTTTCTGTAATCATCTCCATCTTCTGATAAAAGACATGTCTTTAATGAGCTGCAGGAGCTACACTTACCTATGGGTATAAGGGTTCATATTTAGAATGCAGGTAAGAATTGTACCTGTTTTTTAAAGTGGCATTAGTATGTTCCTCTCACAAGAACTACAACCTCTGTAGCCAAGGGTTCTTAGCTAGGTTTCCAGTACAAGATATGGCTTCCTTCCTGTTGGCCTGGCATTAAGTCCAATTAGACATTTAATGGCGACCACCAAAATAATGTCTTGCTGTGCTAGTCATTGTTATGATCCATAAGCATTGCAGCTGTGTACATGTATTGAAGGCTTCCCTCCCTTGACAGAATATGTAATAACTTCTGTGCTATAAAAGATAGTCTTGAAGGAGGAAGCAATTATATCATATATGTAGTGAATTCTTTGAGTTTTATGCCCAATGTACATGCTGTCTTCAGCAATGGAGACTTAGTTTTGACTTAGGGCAGGCAGTAAAAAAATTAGTCTATACTAAACTATAGGTAGTTTCTTGAACTCCCCTGACCAACAACTTGAAAGGGTTTTTCTCATAACTGATAGGAGATTTTTTGCCAGAAATTATGGTTCCTGGGAAGTGCATTATTATCCCAAATGCCATAATTTCATTCATAAGTAGGAATTTATATACGTTATACGTAATTTAGGTAAATATGAAATAATATAATCCCTTATTGCTCTTTCAAGTATCCTTAGTATCTCTCTATCATTCCCCTTATGAATTGTATTCCCTACCTTGACCTTAATTAAGCCCCCATTCTTTTCCCTTTTCCCCATCATATTACCTACATATTGCTATTACTTTCTCAGAGCTCCTTTACCATCCCCCACCTTTTCTTTTGCTTTCCTTGTTTATGAAATAAATAGAATATACAAAAAGGACTCAAACAAAAAATGAGTGCAATAAACACACACCTTTGAAAAATAACTATAACTAATAATGGCATCAATTCTCCAATCAAAAGACAGAATAGCTGAATATATTAATAAACACACCTGTATTTCTTAGGGAAGATCTGATTTAAAGATAACTACCACTTTAATGGGAAATGATGGAAAAAGCAATAGGAACATGAATAAAACAGATGTGGCAATCCTTGTATCTGATTAAATAGATTTCAAAATAAAACTATTCAGAAGAGATAATCCTTCTAATCTAGAGAACAATCGACTAAGGATACCTTATAGTCACAAATATATATACATCACATTCTGGGGCATGCAATTTAATAAAAAGCACACAACTATAATTAAAATCACAGATTAATGTCAATCCAATAATAGAAGGTAATTTTAGTATCCCACTTTTGCTTTATAAAGCCTTAATTCCTAGTAAATAGTGCTCATGGTACTGGAAGATACTCTGCAAGCTACTCAAGTAGAAATGTATCCACCAAGCCAACCATAAATCCTGAAATGTACAGTAGTGACCTGGCTACATAAAAGCTAGAGCAAAGCCGGGCATGGTGGTGCACGCCTTTAATCCCAGCCCTCGGGAGGCAGAGGCAGGCGGATCGCTGTGAGTTCGAGGCCAGCCTGGTCTACAAAGCTACATAGAGAAACCCTGTCTTGAAAAACAAAAACAAAAAAAATTTTAAAAAGCTAGAGCAATAATGGCACATACATTGTGAGAATAACCAACTACTATATAATTAAATTTAAGGCTCAGAAAATGAAACCCATGCCTGACACTGCTTGAGTGGCCAATAACCTGGCACTAGATAGGCCATGAGTATAAGGGAAAACCAAATACTATTGTTCTGCTAATGGAACACAACAACTAAATTACCATAAATGACGATCTACTATACACATAAGTCAGTGTCTTGCTCCGCCATGATCAGAGAAGGTTCTTCATGTAGTAGGGAGGAACCAACAAGGCGATCCACAACTAGTCAGTGTGCAGAGAAACCTGGAAACAGTCCCAATTCTGATATTTCCATCAAACGTCTACCCTTAAGATTCAGGAAGCTACACTAGAGAGGCAGCAGAGAGATTATCAGAGCCAAGGGGGAATGGGTGACACCAAAGAAGCAGTGTCTTCTACGCACAACACAATTGACATACATATACACTCACAGAGACTATGAAAGCACGCACAGGACCTACACAGGTTCAAGCCAGTGCAGAGATGGGCAAGTAGACAGGTTCTCCCATACATAACCAAGAAGCTATCTTTTATTGACAATCACTTGCAAAAGAAAAGTTAGTTTTCCCTGATGGATTCTTACTGGTTATATAAACCACACTTAAGGGAAGGTCTGATGCCCTCAATATATGGTCAACACAAAAGGAACTCAGTGGTGGTTGTGTAGTTTTGTTTTGTCTTATACTGTTTTCTTTGGACATTTATCCTACTGGTCTTTTGCTTGAATATTACAGCTTCCTGTTTGTTTTTAATGGTAATAGTAGTAGTGTTTCTATCTATATGTGTAGTTATTGTGCCTTTTCACTTTTTATAAATTCTTGTTATCTTGAATTTTATTTGCCTGCTTGTTTCTAAGGAAAGAGAGAAAAATAAGTCATAGAGTTGAAACTGGGAGGAACTGGTAAAAGATGGTGGGGGAAAACACCATTAGATTTATGAATTTTCAATAAAAATAAAAAGAATTCAGAAAAATGTTATATTAATGACAAATTTAAACAATCAGGAATAAAAATAAATAAATGACTTAATGATGCAACTCAAAAGTTTTGAAAAACTACACTGGGCAGTGGTGGCATATGCCTTTAATCCCAGCACTCCAGAGGCAGAGACAAGTGGATCTCTGAGATTAAGGCAAGACTAGTCTACAGAGTGAGTTCCAAGACAGCCAGAGCTACACCTAGAAACTCTGTCTTTAAAAAAGTTTTGAAAATCTAAACCTGAATCTCCTAGACAGAAAAAAATAATAATGAGAGGAGACGTTGGACATTAGTAAAATTAGTGAATGGAAACAAAGAAAACATTACAAAGAATAAATTAATATAAAAGCTTGTTCTATGAAAAAAATAAAATTAACAAACCCTTGATCTGACTAAACAAAAGAAAAGAAAAAGACGAATAAAATTAACAGAATCAGAAATGAATAAGGAAACATTACAATAGACACAAAAAAATTTAAATATGCAGAAATTCAAAAATAAAGAATGCTTTAAAAACCTAGACTTCATTAACTTAGAAAACATAAAGAAATGGATGAATTTCTAGATCTAGCCACATCAACAAAGTTAAAATATTTTTATTAATTTCATACAATGTGATTTGATTATATTCACCTTTTCCCAACTTCTTCCAGATTCCCATCTCCTCCCCTTCCTACTTCGTGTGTGCATGTGTGTTTGTGTTTGTGTGTATGTGTACATAGACATACATATATGTATATATATGTGTATATGGTACTGGAAAAAATAGAAAAGGCAATGAAACATGAAGAAAATAAGTGTGGCTATCTTTATATCTGATGAAATAAACTTCAAAATAAAAGTATTCTGACTAGGTAAAAAGGATACTTCATTCTAATCTAGGGAACAATACACACACACACACACACACACACACACACACACACACACACACACACATATATATATATATATATATATATATATATATATATATATATATATATGGCCTGTGTGCTCCTGGATGTGGAGCATTCTGCTGAAGTAGTTTGGCTTGCTGATGGTCATGTCCTTAAGGAAAACTATCTCTTTCCCAATAGCTATCAATTAACAGTAGCTCCTCAACTAGAGATGTAACTTCACATTCACCTTGTCTTTTTACATTGGAATTTTTCTGGCATGGGATTTTTAAAGCTCTTCAGGATGTTGTCTCAAACTGTTTGTTATACTCATCTACCATTTCTAATTCTCTTCTGCTTCACTCTTCCACAATAATCACGCCTTAGAGCCTTAGTTTCTTTCTTTCTTTCTTTCTTTCTTTTTTTTTTTTTTTTTTTTTTTTTTTTTTTTTTTTTTTTTTTTTTTTTTGGTTTTTCGAGACAGGGTCTCTCAGTGTTAGCCTTGGCTGTCCTGGACTCATTTTGTAGACCAGGCTGGCCTCGACCTCACAGCGATCCGCCTGCCTCTGCCTCCCGAGTGCTGGGATTAAAGGCGTGCGCCACCACTCCCGGCTTGAATAGCCAGTCGAGAGTCTCTGTATTAATCACATATATTGCAAAAAGAAGCTTCTCTGGTTAGAGTTGAGAGCAACACTAATCAGTTGATATAATGAACTCATTTGGAATCAGTTTAATCCCGTTTCTATTTAACAGAATAGTAGACGTAAGTTATCGAATAGGGTACATGATCTGCAAAGCCACATGCTCCTGACCCTTTAATCATGATAGATAGGAGTGGGTCTTAGATCAGATTAGAAAGCAATTGGTTATTACCATAAAATTTGTGCCAGTGTCATACCAGTGGGTATATCTTATCAGGCCGATCACTATAGTTTATAAGATTCACAGCTGAGTAATATTGATGATTACATTTTCTAATCTAATTGCATACATAGCCACTTATATTATTTTGAAAGCTAACCAATAAGAATGAAGCTTCCAGGTCAGCACTATCTTGATTTCTCTATGTTCTATTACTTGTATATGTAGTATCTTCAGCAACAGTTTTATCATCAAATCCTAGAAAGTAGCCAAAAACAATTCCAGTAGCCAGTAAAGTTTGGAGATCTATGAATCTCCATTGACTGACATTTCTAAGGCATTAACTGGATTTATTTGTGAGTATATGGTGTCTTGTAGGACATTGTCATCCCATTATAGACTAACTTCATTTAAACTCTTATATAATATATAATATATATATATGAGTTTCTTATATATTATATACAAGAAAGTTTCTACTGGTAATGCGCGCTCGCCGGGGAGCATTTCTTGCTGGGACAGTGGGGATGGCGCGGGGGGGGGGGGGGAGGCGGTATGGGATGGGACTGGGGATTTATTTTGAAGTCTGCAGTGTTTGAGTTGTTTGCTGGGAGACTCAAGCTTCTCTTTGGTTGGGATCAGAAGCAGTTTGAAGCGAGGTATCAATTTCCCGAAGTTCGGTTTCCTCCAAAAGCTCTTGAGCTCTGTAATCTGCATTAACTCCCAGCACCCCAGCCTTTCGCGCCAGTGATCACTAGAGATGTGATTGTTCGTTCCTTTTTTTCTCCCAGCCCTCCTCCGGAAAGCAGCATCCTTACTCATTTGTCCTTATCTTATTTTCATACATCTTACTCTCTCTCTCTTTTCTTTTTCTTTTTTCTTTCTTTTCTTTTTTTTTCTTCAAGACACAGTTTCTCTGTGTATCAAGACCTGGCTGTCCTGAACTCGTTTTGTAGACCAGGTGACCTTGAAATCACAGGGATCTGCCTGCCTCTGCCCGCCCCACCCCCCACCCCCACCCTCTGGGATTAAAGGCATGAGCTACCACACTTAGCTCAATGGTAGTGCGTGTGCTCAGCATTCACGAATGAGGCCACTGGTTTAATCCCCAGAACCAGTAATTTTCTGAAGTTTTAGGACTTCTATAGATAAGGAAGGAGTCTGTGTCAAAAATAATGTAGTCTGTTTATGAGAACTGGATGCAGGGTCAAACAGAAAAACAGCCTCAAATTTTTCACTGGTTTCACCAATTTCCAAATGGTAAATAAATGGTCCCCTAGGATTTTTCTACTTGGGTCATAGTGACTCTACTGTACACTGAAGCATTAGCGTTGTCATCTTCTACACCACTAGCTTGCTGGTTATAATGGCTTTGTCTATTGAATGTCCTGGTATGTAGTTTTATACTGATCATCTCACATGGTATTCCCAACACTCAAGACAGATGCTCAAGCCAGGCATGGTGGCACACTCCTGTAACCCCAGCACTCAGGGAGGCAGAGGTAGGCAGATCTCTGAGTTTGAGGTCAGCCTGGTCCTTGGGCCTTCAAAGCAAAGTCGATTTATCCAGAAAGAATGGCAACTAATCAGGTCACTTATCAAGGGAATTAGAAAGGGCTGAGAATGTAGCTCAGATGGGATGCAGCTCACCTGGAAGAGGATTTGCCCAGAATACACAAAGCTAGATCCAGTACACAGAACTACATAAAACTGGGTGGGATGGCACAGACCATGGCCTTTGCTTGACGAAGTGTCATTCTCCACTGGGCACAGTGGCCTCTCTACCTGCCACCTGACAGGCCAGGACTAAATTCCAAGGGATATTGGGGGAAAAGAAGGAGGTCATACACGGATGTGTTCAAATAGTTGTTCCAGGTTTCTTGGAGTTTTTTTTCAAAATTAAATAAAACACAAGCTGTATGTTCTATCCACTCTGACCTCCTGGTCAGGTTTGGTCTGTAAAGGGACAACCCATAGCACCACATGCAGGAAGAAGCCAAGTTTGATTCAGAATCTCAAGGTCACTGTCATCCCTATAGCCAGTTGGAGGCCAGCCTGGACTACAGATAACCCTGTCCCAATGAAATAAAGTATCAAGCCTGAAGTGGTGGTGTGTGGGAGGCAGATGCAGGTGGATCTGTGTGAGTTCCAGGCCAGTCTAACCTATACAGTCAATTCCAGGATAGTCAGTGCTATAGAGAGACCCTGTCTCAAAAAGGGAAATTAAATTAAATTAAATGCAAAAGGAAAAAAAGAGAAAGCTTCTACTAAGGTAGGTGTGTTATTTTTATTTTAAAAAATTACTAAGCAAAAAATCAATTTGATAATAAAAAAGAAAAAACTCTATACTTTTGAGGAATTTTTTTAACTATAATATCTTTTTTTAGATTTATTTTTAAAGTAATGTCTAAAACATAAGTAGCTGTTATGATTCTCTTGATGTTCCCCCCATACTCCAAACAATCTTTAATTAAGTCCAATATCTAGCTTAGTGGAATAAAGTTAAATGTGCCATAAAAAATAAGCTAAGAAGCTGTCTACCTTTCTCCTTTCCAACATTTCTCATCTGAGTGGCATGCTGTGAACACACACTTAAACTGATTGGTATTAATGCATGCATACAGATTCCAAAATGTCAGCAAGATTCATTTGCTTTAAAGTTATATTAATTCTGATGATTACAGTGAGTTGGGTAAATAAATCTTAGTGATATACAAAAAATTATTTTTAGTTCTTATCAGATGCAATCCTTGAATTTTCCTTCTGTGCTGTTTCACTTTCACCTATTACAAACTCATTTTACAAAACCTGATGTTGCAGGCCTTAAACTAACATAAGGCTAATAAATGAAAGAAACAAGGCACTATTCATCTATCAGCTTTGTGCTTGGGATTTTACAGAAAGCAAGATACAAATAAGTACACTGAACATACTAATGAGAGAGAGAGAGAGAGAGAGAGAGAGAGAGAGAGAGAGAGAGAGAGAGAGAGAGAGAAAAGGAAGGAAGGAAAAAACAAAAAAGAAAGAAGAAAAGAAAAACATTTTAAGAAATATTTAGAGCAAACAAGTGATTTAGGAAGAAAGGGGTGGTCAGAGACTTTCTCTGAGGAAGTCTCATTTTTCAGTATTACTGGAATTATTTTTTAAAGGTAGCACTACAAAGAACATCCCCCCCCCAAAAAAAACAAAAAACAAAACAAACAAACAAAACCAGTTGTCCTGACAGAGGAAATGACAAGGTGGAGACACTGAGGTGGAAAGAAGTAGAGGCGGTCACATAACGTAGAGATAGTCAAATTGACTAAAACAGAGTGAACATGGGAGCAAGTGGCACAAATGAAGTCAGAGAGCTCAGCAGAAAGCAGGTTATATAAGACTACGCCGCCACCAGCAAGGGTTGATATATGAACCTCCTGTCATCTTCCCTTTGAAGATACATGATGAGTTTTACTAGTCTTCTAAAAATGTGTGACAGAAACAGCAGTCTAGACATTGGGAAAAGATCTTCACCAGCCCTACATCTGACAAAGGGTGAATATTGAAAACATAAAGAACACAAAAAGCTAAAACCAGAAAACAAAATAACCCAGTTTAAAAATGAAACACAAAGCTAAACAGAGAAGTCTCAACAGAAGAATACCAAATGGCTGAGAAATACTTAAAGAAGTGTGCAATGTCTCTAGTCATCAGGGAAATGAAAATCAAAATAAGTCCATCTTACACCTATCAGAATGGCTAAGATCAAAAACTCAGGTGACAGCACAAGTTGACGAGGATGTAGATAAAAGGGGAACACTCCTCCATTGCTAATGGGAGTGCAAATTTGTACAACGACTTGGGAAATCAATCTGGTGCTTTCTCAGAAATTTGGAAATAGTGCTATTACAAGACCCAGCTATATCACTCCTGAGCATATACCTGAAAGATGCTCCACCATATAACAAGGACATTTGCTCTACTATGTTCAGCGCATCCTTATTCATAATAACCAGAATCTGAAAAACAACCTAGATTTTCCTCAACTGAAGCATTAATAAATAAACTGTGGTATGTTTACACTATAGAATACTACTCAATTATTAAAAATAAGGAAGTCCTGAAATTTGCGGCAAATGGATGGAACTAGAAATGATCATCCTGAGTGCAATAATCTATACACAGAAAGACACACATGGTATATACTCACTTATAAGTGGATATTAACCCAACATACATGTCCTCTAAAAGTCTTTGGATGGAGGGACCCAGTGGGTTGAGGATCACTAAAAGGAGACCATCAAGGGTGGTGGATCTGGACCCAGAGGGGCCTGCACAAACTGTTGTACCAACCAAGGACAATGCATGCAGTAAACCTAGACCCCCCTGTTCAGATGTAACCAATGGACAGCTCATTCTCCATGATTGTGAGAAGAGTGAAGACTGCCTCTGACATGAACTCTGGTATCCCCATTTGATTCCTTCCTCTTGGTAGGGAGGCCAGATGGGCAGCACACAAAGGAAGGGAAAGCAGGCTATCCAGATGAGACCTAATAAGCGGTGGTCATATGGGGGCAGGGAGGTCCCCTTCTGTCAGATGTCTAGGGAAGGGGAATGGAATATGGTGAAAGAGGGAGGGAGGGTAGGAACAGGAAGATACAAGTGATGGCTTAACAAACAGGATGCAATCTGAATAAATTATGATAAAAAATAAAAACAACAAAACAAACAAATAATAAAGTGCCTGATTTCAACCAATTACGTATGCCTGTCCTAGAAACCCCCCACCCACTCCTCAATGGCTATATAGCCTTTGTTCCCCCTGATTAAAGTTAAAATATCTCGTCGAATGTTCAATCTCCATTGTGCTTACAGCCTTCCAGGCCCTGAATCTCATCTTCTGCTCCTCTTGCCTAGGTGAACTGGTGGCCAAGAGCCCCCCAGGGAAGAGGAGAACCACAAATCTAGCACTTTCTCAGAAAACTGGGAAATGCTCTACCTCAATACACAGCTATACCACTCCTGGGCATACACCCAAAAGATGCAGCCATGCAACAAGCACATTTGCTCAGCTATGCTCATAGCAGTTTTATTTGTAACAGCCAGAAACTAGGAACAACCTAGATGTCCCTCAACTGAAGGATAGATAAAGATATTGTGGTCCATTTACACAATGGAATTCTACTCAGCTATTAAAAACAAGAAAATCATGACATTTGTAAGCAAATGGATGGAACTAGAAAAGATCATCCTGAGTGAGGTAACACAGAACAGAAAGACATACATGGTAAGCAATCACTTGTAAGCGGATTTAGCCATATAATACAGGATAAACATACTACAACCACAGACCCAAAGATGATAAATAACAAGGAGTACCCAAGGAAGGATGCTTAAGTCTCACTCAGAAAAGGAAATAGAATAAACACAGGTAGTGGTTGAAGAGAAAGAATAAGGTAGGAGAGAGAGCACAGACAGGAGGTGAGGGCTGGGAGACTAAAGGCTTGCAGAGAAAAGAGAAACTGTGGGCAGGGGAAGCTCAATGACAAGCTGAAGAGCGAATTAGAGTAGGCTTCTGGGAGGACTTAAGGGGGACACTAGCTGATACTCGCAGTAGTAGGAGCCATGCAGACTAAAGAGGACATCCTGTAACTAGACAAGACTCCTAGCGGAGAGAGAATACCAACCCTCCCACAAAAACTTCAACCCAAAATGTATCCTGTCTACTAGATGTGCATGGATAAAGAGAGCAGAGAGGGAAGGAATTTCCAACAGAGGCCTAGCCCAAACCAAGACCCACCCCCATAGAAGAGTGTCAAAGCCTGACACTTAAAGATGCTTTCCTATGCTTGCAGACAGGAGACTTGCAGAGATATTCTCTGAGAGGCTCCACACACAAGCACCTAAAACAGATGCTGAGACTGACAGGCCACAAGGGAAAAGAAACGCACTCAGTCCCGATGCAGCTTGATGAGCTGGGTTTGGTGGGGAGTGGTAGCTTCCTTTTTCTGAGGAAAAGGGGAGCTGGAGGGAGTAAGAGAGAGAGAGAGGGTAGGACTGGGAAAAAGAAGAAGGAAGATGCTACAACCAACCAAAAAGTGAAACCTCTGATTTGGGGACATCCATACATTATAGCCATGAATCTTTCAGTTCCAAATGCTCACTGGCAAAGATTTTTCCCATTCTGTGGGACATTACTTTATTGATCATTTTGAGACTATGATCATAAGGGATTATGGGCCTATTGTGTAATCTTTTATGTCATTGTTGATTGTGTATCTTTATAAAGTTTGGGGTGGAAGGCAGGGAGTCTTATGGAAGAGTTGGAGAATAGACAAACCTGGAAGGGACAGGAGCTCCACAAGGAGACCAGTGGAGGCAACAAAGCCGGTGGTGGAGAGGGGTCCTGCAGAGACTGAAGCACCAATCAAGTACCCTGCATAGTGAGGACCTAAACTCTCTGCTCAGATGAACTATATACGCAGAACAATTTCCTTGTGGGTCACATAATATGGGGAGTAGGAACTACTTCTGACATTGACTTTGGTGCCCACTCGTTGATCATTTCCTCCTAGTGGGGCAGTCTTGTCAGGCCACAGAGGAAGCGGATACAGAAGTCCAGATGAAACTTGATAGGCTGAAGCCAGATGTTAGGAGAGGAGGGCTCCCTCTTTCTGAGGACTAGGGGGAGGGGGAAAGGGAGGCAATGATGGAGGGAGGTACAATTAAGAAGTAAAGTGAACAATTTATTAAAAAATAAATTATAAGCATAAGAAATGATCTACTATTAGTCGATTGATATCCATCTGTGGCCTTTAAATCTAGTTATACAATGTTAATGAAACTGGATACCCTAGAGTTTGGTGCATATAAGTTTAAGAAAGTAGCATCATTTTATGTAACTGTTCCCTTGATTAGAATGAAATTTCTCTGTTTATCTCTTCTGATTAATTTTTGTTTGAGGTATATTTTGTCAAATATAGGATAACATCTGCTTTTGTCTTGGTGTCATTTATTTTCATCTTTCTATCATTCTATATAAATATTTAGAGAACAATTTCTTCCCAATCAACATCACATATTATGTATATGGCAAACTCATGGTGAGAAAGATACTTCTCTTCTAAGCAAGAACATTATAGTTATCACCAAACAAAAAATACTTTGGGTCAGAATTTAAAATGCATGCTTGTAGCTGTGAATGAGAATGAAGAACTGTGGCCAGTGATATGATGTGTATCCTCCTACTTCACATGATCTAATTTTAAAGATTCCTCACATGAATTCCCAGAAATTTTTGTTTTAGTTAATTTCAGATGTAGTCAAATTGACAAGCAATACTAGTGTTCACAGTGTTACAGAAGTGAGGAAATAAGGGCCCCTCTCACAGGTAGTCTTGGTTGCCAACTTAACTACATCTGGAGTCAACCAAATTTCTATGGTACTGTTCTAGTGAAAAACGCTAAATCTCTTAAACTCTGGAGTTTTTCTCACTACCCTACCGCTGGTCCTCTAAGTACAGCGGGTTACTGACACTTTGTGTCCTTTTATCTATCCCTCTGTTCCAAAGCATGATTGGTGGTCAATCTCAGATGTGTTTCGTTTAAAACACAAGTGAAGAAACGTCAGAAAATTAATTGAAAAATATTCATGTCAACATTGAAAACAGTAACAGCCTACAGTCATAAATATAAATGTTAGGAAGCACCTTAGCAAGTATATCATGTTCATTAACTAAAGCAATAACCATTGTTTTTCTACTGTGGCCTCTGACTTTTGTGGCCACATATTTTGCCTAAGTTCCTAGTACCTGCTGTAAATTATTCTCTATGGAATAGGCATTAAGTCCAATCAAAAAGTTGATTTTTATCTGTAATCATATTCACCACTCTTGCACTAGCTGACACATCTTCTGTGGGATCATGTAAAATATTCAGGAATTATGTAAATTTTTCAGTTGAGTAGGATTTGGGCCATAATTCTCTATAGCAATTTTAATAGTACCTTCCACTCCCAAAAGAGTTAGACCCCAGGAAGGGAACACTTTCAACTCAGTCTCAGTCTTCTCCAAATCTTGCAATTAAAGGATATAACAGGCTTAGCAATAGGGTTTCATGATTCAATTTTGGAAGGCAACCAACAGCAATAACAATACCTTTATTATTTTAGACAACTCTGGTTCTTATAGACTATAACCCTGATGAAAATAGCCTATCCCTAGCATTGGAAATTTTCAACAACCTTTTGGCTTTGGGGAGTGTGTGTCTCTAGTCTTACAAGATACCCTTATATATTCTTTGTGAAAAGATTTATACATCTTTATTCCTTTAGGTACATTTAAATGTTTTTAAATTGGTTTCTAAATATGTAAGACTTAAAGATTTAACATTATGTTATCTCTAAATTAAAAATAACATTTTGATATAGAGTATGTGCTGGACAATAATGCAAAGTCCAGAACAACTGTCCTATATCAAATACAGGGATTATAGAGATAAACTTAGTGAAGTAGTCTGAAATCTGTTGTCATATATTGGGGGAAATTGTCTGGTGATTACAGAAGTGTGCAACTAAGGAAATACTAAAATAAACAATTAACAAGTTCTAACACAGCATGAAAAGATTTTATCCATTTTTATTACTTGTCAGACTGTGTCATCCCAGAGTATTTTCACTAAGCCTCTTGGTTTCCTTCATCCTTAAGCTTCATGAAACTAACTCTAACTATTCAATCTAATCCAGACCAATTGAGAAATAGTCACCCCACTATTAGAATACACTTTGGATATATATGTAACTTCTTCCTTGGCTGGGTGAGCAATGTATATTGTGTGTTTACTGTCTTTTGTACTCCTAGCAGCCACCAGGAAATGGAGGCACACCTTCTCTGGCACCCATTAAAGGCCAAATTTTTAACATTGATATTAAAACAAAATGACTACAATTTAGCATGACCCTTCAGTCATACTTGGTAGTAGCCCATTCTTAACCTAGTTTACAGACTAAACTAACTCATTCTGGTTTGTTAAAGCCTCTTTTACTTAACAAAGATCATGCCCTACCTTGGAACTCACTAAAGTCTCTAAAACACCATTATAATCCTGAGTTCCCTAATAAATTGACCTTTTCCACAACTATTGGTTCAGAGTATCATCAAAAATAGCTCTGTGGGTTTTAAGCTTTAGCAGAAAATTAACTTGTATTTTTTTCTCATATTGTGTCAATTGTAAGAAGCCATAAGACAGCATTTGCCATGCATCCTCTCTTGAGAAACACAAGTTCCTATTGGGACAGTGTGTACCTGACTTTTTAAAGTCACAACCCATTTCTGGTGATGCCCTAACAGATTACAGACTTCACCTCCCCATAGGAAATAGTCCATTTGCCACCTCTCCAGGCTCCTCTGAGATGCCTTCTGAAGAATTTCAAATTCCTACACACACATTAAGGGCTGCTAAGCTTACACACCTTTGCAACCAAACTTGGACAGATCCAAAAATCTGAAATGAATCTTATATATAATTGCCACCAGTAATCAGGTAAAATGGAAGAAGGCTCCTTATTTTCAAGCCTTTTCTCTTTTTGCTCTCCCAAAAGTTTCAAATATATACCTAAGGTTAAATGGAAGGAGGCTCTGTTAGCATAGTGCCCCAGTCTGCCTAGGAAACTGTGACATCACTGCCTCCCTGTTACCAGGTGTGCCCCTCCCCAAGATTATAAAAAGGGCAAACCCACTTCTCTCTCTCTCTCTCTCTCTCTCTCTCTCTCTCTCTCTCTCTCTCTCTCTCTCTCTCTCTCTCTCCACACACACACACACACACACACACACACACACACACACACACATTCTTCTCTTCATTTCTCGCTGTCTCTATCTCTCTGTCTCTCTTTCCCTGGGTGCACACCATGTTCCATTAATAAAGCTCTCAGTATCATATCTGTTGTTTGGCATCTTATTTTTCATATTTAAAATTGGTGGCCTCATACTGGATAGGCTCTTCCAGAATTGTCTAACTATGAGATCCTTTCTATCGGATTCATGCTACCTGCCACACTGCCTGCAGCAATTCACCTTCTGTTCCACTGATCACTAAGTGCAGCTCCATCCAACAGCAACTGACTGCTTGGGAGGTTTTCCCTTTCCGGTCTGCTCTGTTTCTGCTAACCTCCACTTGAGCACATTCCCTGGGTAGACTTCATCTACCAGCATGGTATTCTTTCCTCCTTTCTCGAACACCAAAAATCCTGGAACAAGTTGAAATTGTGCCACTCGGGCATCTGCCCTGCCCACTGGCAAACAGTGTGATGACACATTTGACCAGCTTGTGCCACTTTGTTTCTAGTCCCCATAGCCTTCTGGGATGCATTTCTTTCTTCACCCACCACAGGAACAGAGTCCCCAACTCTGATCTCAAAGCTTTTTGGAGACACGTAGCTTCTAAATTGTCACATCATACTGCCGAAGAAATTGGGGAACATAAAAAACTTTACTTTCCTGTGACTTTTTCTCACTCCAAAACTTTTCTTTGATTTTTTTATAATTTATTCAGATTGCATCCTGATTCTTATCCCCTCACTTGTATCTTCCTGTTCCTCCTCCCTCCTTCTCTCACCCTGTTCCCCTCCCTTAGACCTTTGACAAAAGGGAACCTTCTCCCACACCTTATAACCACAGCCTATCAGGCCTCGACCAGATAGCCTGCTTCCCCTTCCTTTTAGTGCCACCAGCCCCTGAAAGTCAAAATGTTCACATACAGACTTGTCCTCTGTGCCCAGCCACTGGAGGCTCAACCAGCATAAACGCTATCGGCATTAACCTTCAAGCTCCTTGACCTGGTCAAGTTCAGATGGCTCCTAGATTCAGCAACCTTGACAACGCTAGGGTAATGCTACAGATCTATTTTAACCTCATATTTGGGCTACACAGTCACATTGGCAACTTCTATCATGGGAGGCTTCGGATACCTTGCCAGTCCTTTTCATATGCAGGAGACCAAACTTTAACTTTCAGGTCTAGATACAGTCTACCTCATTACCAGACTTAAAAGACAGGTCTCAGAAACAACCTTTTACCATTCTTTTGGCTAAAGGACAGTGACTGCTCACAGCAACTTCACCTATGTCTTAAGGCTTCTAAAAAGGTATTTTATAAATGTTGGAGGGTCAAAGGAGGTATTTTAAGGTTGATAGATGCAAGTTATGAATGTTAGATGGCCTAAGGACATGTTTTAAGGCTGGTAAATACACGTTATAAAGGTCAAAATGTCTAAAAGAATAACTTATTTCTTCCTGTTGCTGTTATTGTTATATTAACTGCTCAGAGTATTGACACTAACCAATGGGATTCTGATTTATTAATCTAAATATGGCAGAACATTCCACTAAACAATACTCTATCATACTTCCAAGCTCAAATGTTTAAATTTCCTTTAGTTTGTCATTTACTTAAAATACCTCTCATTGTGCTAAAATTATATACATCCAGTCTTCTGAACAGAGGGAAGAAACACATGTTTCATGATGTGTACTGAGGCTAAAGTGAGCTTTTGCCAATCTGCTCTACAGCAGGTTCCTGTCCTCCCCATGTTATTGTTTCACACGTGTCAGAAAGATCCATAAGGCTTCTGCCCTCCTAAATTCACCTGAGAGAGTATTCATGCTTTTAACACAAAGTTAAACACAAAGCCTCTATTATGCTATGTCTCTACTGTCTTTTTCTACAATGTGTATTTCACTGCAGATTGCAAACTATGGTAATACTAACATTTCTAAAATTTATCTCCTTTTATACACTTAAAAGGATTCCTTTAAGCTACAGGTAATCCGCCTCTCAGGTCAAATGGAACCCAGATAAGCACTGTCCATCTGCAGCCTAAATTTCCCACCTATCACCTCTCTCAGAGGGTGAGATTCCTACCCCTTTCCTTGGCCTTTGGGACTCCCCTAACTACTCAGTTACTACATTCTTGCACCTAACATGGGCTAATTGCTGAATTTTCCCTTCTGGTTGACATAAACACTTCCTGCCAGTCTTGCCAATTTACATCTAAACCCTTCATCTAGGACCTTCTCCCTTGGGAGAGATCTCCCTCTACCAGCGTTGTTTCATCTCCTTCCCCTCTCATACATGGTCAAAACCCTAATGATAGGTAAGCGTGTATGCTCTTGAGCCGTGGCCTTGGTCTCTGACCAGCGCTGACAAGCTGCTGGAACAGTTTGTACCAATCTCACTGAGTTAAATCTTGCTCTGGGGATGCCTTGACAGGTCACTGACTTCTAATCTCCCCATGGGAACAGTCCAGGTGGATCTCTTTAGGCTTCCAACTGGGATGCCTTCTAGAAAACTTCAAATCCCTGTGCCCACATTAAGGGCTGCTAAGCTTACATACTTCTGTCACCAAACTTGGACAGATCCAAAATGAGATCTTTTAATTGCCACCAGCAACTGGGTAAAATAAAAGAAAATTCCCCCAAATCAGGCTTTTTCTAAGGTAAAATAAAAGGAGCCTCCTTATTTTCAAGCATTGTCTCTTTCCTTAATTTCAAGGCTTTTCTCTCCTTTGCTCTCCCAAAAGTCTCAAATACATATTAAAGATAAAATGAAAAAAGTTCACTACATTCAAGCTTTTCTCTTTTTTGTTTCAAAACTCTGTCTCTGCTCGTTCTCCCAAGAGTTTCAAATGTACACCTAAAGGGGAATTTCTCCCTAACCTACTAACTTTGTCTTCTGTTCACATATGTGTTCCAGTATCCTGCCAGATTCCCTACCTCCAGGACATCATCAGAGCAACCATCCACAGGTGCTGCAGTCCAAGCTCACAGATCGTGCCAACTGGACCTTCCTTGCCCTCAGCAGCAGATGTTCTCAGACCATGGACATAAAATACAACAGCCTGCTTTTCCTGGAATTGGTCAACACTTCAGCATTTTAACCTCCTGTTGCTGCCCTACTGTCAGCAGAAAACAGTCAAAGATATTGATTTCCTCATCCCTTATCCATTTGCAAAAGGATGAAATTGTTTGCTTCAGACCCAGGACTCCAGATTCTCCCAACACTCCTCTGCCCTATCTGCTGTAGGACATGGATGACATGCCCTGCCCTCTACCCTAAACTTTCCAGGGCAGAGCTTATCCTTGCCCATCACCCCATTACATGGCAGTCAAGAGCTGCTTCCTATGAACCTACATTTATATACTTTAATGTACCTTACATAAAAACAATATATCCTCATTTTTAAGAATAGGAAAAGAGAGCGATATTAGCATAATCCTCCAGTCTGCCTAGCAACCTATGACATCATTCCCTGCCTGACACTAGGTTTCCAGTCACCAAGATTATAAAAAGGGCAAACCCACCTCTCTCTCTCTCTCTCTCTCTCTCTCTCTCTCTCTCTCTCTCTCTCTCATTCACTCTCACCTCCCTCTCTTGTTCCTCTTTCTCTCACTTACTCTGTCTCTCTGTCTCTCTCTGTCTCTGTGTGAATGTGTCTCTCTCTCTTCCTCTCTGTTCCCCTGAGGTGCCCCCTTTTCCTTCTCTCCCCATGCTTCTATAATAAATCTTATACCACATATGTTGTGTGGTATATTTTCCTATTTAACAATACCCATCTTGGCTTTCGCTATTTATTTATTTACTTACTTACTTACTATTTTTCTATACAGAACCATGGCTACATGACTGATTGAGGATGGGTCTGGTGCCATGTATTTTAATTCTAGTTACTAGCCCCAAGATCTGGTCCCTGCTCAGAGGAGCACATTCTCTCATATACCTGTCCTGGTCTTGTAAACCTTGTTCCACCTAGTTTAAAGTTGATTGGTTAATAAAAAATGTTGAAGTTTGGAATTTGGCAGAAGAGAAGAGTTTTGAGGTTGCAAGGCTGGATGAAGGTCTAGGGGATGCAAGGAGAAGGTGAAGGAGAGGAGGAGAATGCACGGATTCCAGATATAATAATAACACAATTACCTGGGATGTTGGATGGGAGGAAGATCAAGTGATAGTGGGATGATAGATTAGTTATTATGTTTACCTCTGTGCTTAATTTTGAATGAATCATAGTCTCAATTGTTATGCCTAAGTCATGAGAACCCCATAGATGACCAGAGACCAGCTGAATGCAATTTATACAGTGTCTTTTCAATGAGCAAGCTTGGAGCAAGGATTGTCCATTCCCCAGGAGCTGAAGAAGGTGACAGCCTAAACTCCTTAGGATACAGGGATTATAAAGGCAAAAACTGCAAGCGGGACATTCCAAGCCTTGGCAATACATAACTGGAAAATGGGTATAGGGGAAGTTGGCCTTAGTGCTGATAAGGTACTGGACAGAGGGGCTTTGAGCCATGCTGTAGGGGGACTTTTATCTAAATTTTCCATCTGCTGTAGCTGTTATATTGTGGATTTTTTCACATAATTGGGTAAGGGGATAAAGGGAAAGGTGGCCTTAAGCTGATAAAGTACAGGCTAGGGGGCCTTTTGTTTAGCTCTTATACAGTGTGTGGTTATTTGAGGGAAATTAATGATTAATGAATAAATAATGTTGCACTAAATATGACTGAATATTAATTATTAATATTCATAACAAATGGCACCCAGTGAATTTAATGTTATCCATACTCTTAATGTTCAGATTTAAACATTATAAAAGTTCTGAATGGAAACTTCTAACTGATACTCTCCAGGACCAAATTTAATATAGCAAAATTAGGAGAGAGAGGTTTAACTATAACATAGGCTTAATCTAATTCTCTGAGGCTTGAAAAGGCAGCTGCCCTCCAGAGCCCTATCTCTAAAATTTGCCACAAGTAAGTAAGATTGGGTACAGCTGCAGACCTATGTGAAAACAGAGCCAAAGGCTAACAGGGAAGGCACTTTGCTCTGACTGCCCAACTCCCAAAGGAGGAGTTTGACACCAACTGCTAGGAAAACTCCGCTGTGCAGTTTCTTAGCAACTTACATTCTGAGAGCCTGGTGGCTCAGGACTTGTAAACAAGCTGCCCTCACTCTAACAAGGCTAAAAGAAGATTGGAGAAGCCTTTTAAATAAAAGCTTACCTAAAGGGAAAACTCCAGTTTACTAGACCCAAACTAAGTGTGCTTCCAAGTCAGACACATGCTTAACCGATTTGTGGAGGATCTTGCAAAATAATTCTAAGTTACAGGTGGGAGGCAAAACGACGCCTCTTCTCTGTGAGTTGAAAAACAAGAGCAAGGTCAGACACAGCACAGCAGGGGAGGAAGAGACCAGACACAAAGAGGGAATACAACTCTGATCAGGAAATTGTTTAATTATCACATTTCTATGCTAAATACAAATTTTAAGTAACTAAAACATGCACTATAGGGGAGAAAATAAAACAGACTTCTTGGAGCTTGGCTAATGTTTTCTTCTATGACTTTAAGACAGAAATAAAGGAAAACTTAGAAATTATGGTTATATTCATAATTCTTATTTTAACTTTAATAGTTGGATTAGCCTTTTATGGTTTTACAAAGGCAAAGATTTTAGAAAAGATGCTGAAACAACACAAAGAACAATTAGATCAATATAAAGAAAAAAAGTTAGAAGCAAAGCATAAATTAAGGATCCAAGAACATATAGACCAAAATGAAAAATAGAGAGATAAGTATGGAATATAGGCACAGACCTTAAGAGAATATTAAGTAAAGAAAATATTAAGACAAAGATAAACATAAAGAAAACCAATGAAAGGTAGTTAGAAAACAAATGCTAGCCTATCCAGCTACTATACAACAGAGACTACCAGTCAATAATCATCCACAGGATTATCAAGAAGCTGAATGCTGCCCTGTGGAAGTGTAAGATATGAGAAAACTTAAGTGAAGTGTCACCAATTTTGGAATGCATTCCCCATTTATAAAACAAATAATGGCTTCGTGGCCAATCAAAAGTAGAGTAGCCCCAAAAGACTAAGCTATGACAAAGGCAATATTATAACCTGTGCCATATTTACAATGCTTTCTTGGTGGAAAGAAGAAGCTAGATAGAACACAAAAATTGAGCCAGAAGTCTCAATGCTTCTAAGGACAAACTGCTTGGTGATTTACCATAAATGGACCAGGAAGATACCTTGCCAGCCAGCACAGCTCAGTTGGGGCTCCCACACTCTCTAAAGGGTCTGAACTGGCCTGAGGGGGGTCGGGCAGAAAACTAGCCACCCACTACAAACCAGAGAGGCATTCCAGCAAGCTCTGGAAGAACCTGACCAGCTGACACAACCCAGTGAGAGTAAACACACATGCCCAGAGGAGTCTGAACCAGCCTGAAGGGATCGGGCAGAAGCCCAGCCAACTCCCAGAAGCCAGAGGGCAGTATCTGCTCTCTCAGGTGGGACTTATCCTAGGCCCCACAGCCTGGACAGAGCAGGCAGAATCCTAGTCAATCCCCACAAGCCAGCAGGGGCTCTGGCACTCTAGGGTGGACTGAGACTAGGCTCCCAAAGCCCCAGGTCTCTATGGCAAGGTTTTCAAATCTAGTCAAAGGCAGGATAACAGGCTTTATCTACACTACCTCAAACTGATCCTTGGACTGCAGAGCACCAGCACCAGCCTTTGCTGACCCATTGGAGAGCCCAGACTGTAAAGTAAAGTCTCCTGGAGCTGAAATCAGGTCATCTGCCCGATCCAGGGAAGGACACCAGAAACTATCTCTCAACATCAGAGACAGCAATCAGCATTAAAAAAAACATAAATTAAAAAATAAAATAAAATAAAATAACAGCATCCACAGGGCCCACATATCATAAAGTAATCAACCCTGAGAACTCAAACACAATTGAAACACAAGAAAATAACCTCAAAGCCAGAGTAATGAAGATGATAATGAAGGAAACAAATAAAATCCATAAACAAATGGAGCCAAGCAGATTGTAGACATTAAAGAGGCCTATAGTGAGGCACTGGAAGAAATTCAGGAAAAGACAATCAGATGAAGGAAATCAATAAGACAGTTCAAGATCTGAAGGACCATAGAAAGACACTGAAAGAAAGTCAGGAAAATACAAACAATCAGATAAAGAAAATCAATACAACAGTTTAAGATCTGAAGATGAACATGGAAACAATGATAAAAGCACAAACAGAAGAAAGCTGGGAACAAAAGAACTCAGAGAAGAAAGTCAGTAATGCAGACCTAAGCCTATCTAACAGATTTCAAAAGATGGGGAAAGGAATCTCAGCAATAGAAGATCCTATGGTAAATGTTGAAACAATCATCAAAGAAAATACTAAATCTGAAAAATTCCTGACACAAAACATCCAACAAATCAAGGACACCATGAAAAGATGAAATCAGAGGATAATAGGAATTGAGAAGATGCCTGGATCTAAGGCCCAGAAAATATCTTCAACAAAATCATAGAAAAAAATTCCATACTTTAAAGAAGGAGAGGCATATAAACATACAAGAGGCCTACAGAACACCAAGTAGAATAGGTCAGAAAAGAAAATCCTCCCACACATAGTATTCAAAATACAAAATATACAGAATAACAAAAAATACTAAAAGTGGCAAGAGAAAGGGGCCAAATAATGTATAATGACAAACCTATCAGAATTACCCCTGACTTCTCAGCAGAGACTATAAAACCCAGAAGGGCCTGGACAGAGGTCCTACAAACCCTAAGAGACCACAGATGCCAGGCAAGACTACTTTATCCAGCAAAACTTTCAATAGCCACTGTTGGAGGAAACAAGATATTCCACAACAAAAACAAATCAAACAGTAGCTAACAACAAATCCAGCCTTACAGAAGTTAGTAGAAGGACACCTCAAACCCAAAATGACAAGCTACAACCAAAATTGCACTGGAAATAGATAACCATACCAGTGGAAAAATATAACCACACAAACCCTCTAGTACAACCAACATCAAAATCAAGGGACTTAACAGTCACTGGTCATTAATATCCCTCAACAACAATGGTCTCAATTCTCCAATAAAAAGACAGAGACTAACTAAATGGATGCATAAACAAGACTCAACATTCTTCTGCATCCAAGAAACACGTCTCAGCCACAAAGATAGACATTACCTCAGAGTAAAAGGCTGGAAAAAAGGTATTCAAAGCAAATTGACAAAGGAAGCAAACTGGTGTAGCCATTTTAATATCTAATAATATAGACTTAAACCACTATTAATCAAAACAGATGAGGAAGGACACTTCATACTCATCAAAGGTAAAGTCAACCAAGATGACATCACAATTTTGAAAATCTATATTCCCAATACTAGGGCACTACATTTGTAAAAGAAATATTAACAAGCTGATACCCCTTATACCACACATCAACCCACACACATTAATAGTAGGAGACTTCAGAACTCCACTTTCACCAAAGCATAAGGTCAACAAAACCGAAACTAAATTGAAAAATAATGACATTAACCAATGTCACGAATCAAATGGATCTAACAGATATCTACAGAACATTTCACCCAAACACAAAAGATTATACCTTCTTCTCAACACTTCATGGGACTTTCTTCAAAATTGATCCTTTAATAGGACACAAAACAAGTTTCAACAGATACAAAAATAATATCAGATACCCAGTTTAGAGAGAGTTCTACATAAATCAAAAACCAGGGAGGGAACAAAAAACAAAAATGTTGGCAAACTTCTATAGATTATCAAAGGTCATAGTTAAAAATAATTTTTAATAATATTGAAATTGAAGTCATGGAAGATACTGGAGCTAATGTCACAATTATCACTCCTAAATCCTGGCCTCCAGATTGGTTAATTCAAGAGGTAGATATCCAATTTCAAGAAACTGAAACTTTGTATCAGGTAAAACAAATGTCAGATGGCTTAAAGGTACAGGACCAGAAGGTCAAATAGAAAAAATTAAGGCTGATACCATCATAAAATTATAGGGAAGAGTTCTGTTAAAATAGTGGACAACCCAAATTAACTCTCCCCAGTTTCAGAGACAATCCAAAAGACATGTGATACTCCTGATAAGAAAACACTAAACTTATTTTAAAATGCCATCAAAACCAGTTACAGACTGCCCAGGATACCCATAAACAAGATACAGCAGAAGCAGACTCATCAACTTTGTTTGGGGAACCACTGCTAGTAAAAACCTACAGCCTTACTACTAAAGTGGTTGACTGACCAAGCTATTTGGATTGAACAGCTGGAGGCTCAACACATAGAGGACCTGGAATTTTCCCATATTTGTCATCAAAAAGAAATATGGCAAATGGAGGATGTTAGCAAATTTCAGAGCAATGAATAAAACTATTCAGCCAATAGGATCATTACAATCTGGAATCCCATTTCCTTCTTTGTTACCTAGGGAATGGCCTATTATAGTGATTGATTTAAAGGACTTGTTTTTCAAAATTCCTTTATATGAGCAAGATAGGAAGAGTATTCCTTTCTCAGTACCTACCATTAATAGAAGTTGCCCAAGAAAGAGATATAATTGGAAAATTTTACCACAAGGAATATTAAACAGCACTACTTTGTGCCAGTACTTTGTACAACAGCCATTGGAGATAATTTGTAAGCAATTTTTTTCAATCCATGCTTTACCATTGTATGTATGTGTTGCAGGCTAATTAAGATATGAGTACATTAGAAAAAAATCGATGAAGTTAAAAGAGCTTTGACTTGTTGGGGATTACAGATTGTTCCCCCCAAAATAAGAAAAATAAAAAGAGGAGATTATATTAATTATCTAGGGTAGAAAATATGTCTACAGAAAATTGGACCACAAAAGGTACAAAAGGAGAAACCAATTAAGGACTCTTAATGATTTTCAAAAATTGCTGGGTGATATTAACTGACTATGACATACACTTGGTTTGACCACTCAATAGCTAAGTAATTTATTTCAAACCTTACACAGTCAAACCTTCCATGGTCTAAGAAAGTTATCAGCTGAAGATGAAAAGGAATTGGCTCTGGTAGAGAGGAAATTACACGATATATATATATATATACTGTCCTGATCCAAAGCCCCTGTTCAAAAAAATTCTTCATTTCTACCACAGACAGAATTCTGACTGAAATGTAAAAGCTTGGATGCAGGCTGAGTCGACTGCTGAACTCTGCCAAACAGGGTAAGCAAATCCTTAATAGTTCCTGCTTCACAAATATGTCTGTCAGAAGGCTGAAGATGATGCTTCAATACTATAGGGAGTTTTGTGTGGCTGTCCAGGAAGCAAACCATCTCTATCATATATATATATAAATTTTGGAAGCTGCTAGACTGCACTTCCTGCTTATTCAGGTAATTAATTTTATTCTTTCTTGAGTTTTTGAAGGGGTTGATAACCAGATAGTTGTAGTTTTACAATTAAACTTAGTTGCTTAGGAATTAAGAAGATGTTTTAAGGTCTAGATTGATGTTCTTAGGCGGTTAGCTATGAGACATGAAAAAAATTAATTTAGGTACAAAATTTTAGACTCACTAAGATGGGATAAATAATATTTTCTTCAAGATTGTCAAATATCATTTTATCAGACATTATGTATATATTTCTTACTTATTAGGTTGTATAATTGTTTCATAATTGTTTTTACTGTGTGCTATTATACATTTTAAAAGGTCCTTGTTGGGACTTGGTCTGGTGCCATGTAATTTTTATAGGACAAGTTTTTTTAAGCACTAGAAACTGTATTTAATCCAACTTCACTTGTTAACATTCTAAATAATATATAAACATTACAAATTAAATTAATCTCTTTGTGACTCAGGCTTGTGGTAGGAACTATCAATGACTAACAGTGACAGAGCTTTGCCTATCTGTTCTTGCAGGCCCCTTTCAGTCTCTAGCTGTCACTTAGCTTTTCTTGGTCCTTTCTCTTTAATCTATTTTAACCCTGTGATATAGGGACCAAAAGTACCAACCTTGGCATTGTGAGGCTTAAGAGACGGCCTAACAGTAAGTAAGCCAAGCTCTCAAGAACCTTCAAACTCAGAGGTTCCTGCCCTTTGCTGGAGCTCCTCAGGTCCTGGACTGAGAAACCAGTGATCTGTAAACTAAGCACACAGACCTAAACCAAGTGAAGCCTGCACAGTAAGGTACATGACCTTGTGGCTACCTCCAGTAGCATCCAGCCTCAGCACTTCAAGGCTTCTGAGCTCACATTCCCTGTGGATGGCTCCAAAGTACCTCTATCTTGACTGGGGAGTCAGTTCCTTTTGTCACACCTGGAACTGTATGAGGGATACAAGAGAGGCCAAAGACAGAGTGACCAGCCCCAGTGGGAGACAAACACTGCCAAAGCACTGGTGACATTTGCTCTTGGGAAAGTGGTAGGTCCTGGAACAAGGATGGCGCCTGGAAGGTGAAGGGCAGTCCTGGCTCTGAGTAGTGGTAGTGGTTAGGCTTGAAGGGGCCGTCAGCGGACATGCCCTGGTATTGGGCCTGCTTCTCAGTCAGCTTAGTGAGTTTTACATTCAGCTTGCCCAGGTGGGACTCAGCCACTGCCTCATGCAGCTTCTTAGGCAGGAAGTGAACCCCAACGGGGTATTTGAGTGAGTCCACGGCGCAATCTGTGCCATCACCTGGTTCGTGAAGGAGTTGTTCATCATGAAGCTGGGGTGACCCATGGCACAACCCAAGTTGACCAGCCAGCTGTCAGCCAGCAGGATGATGCGACGTCCATTCTTCCGCCAGTAGCGGTCCACCTGAAGTTTCATGTTCACCTTCTCCACAGCATTCTCATTGATCCACTTCACATCAATCTCCACATTGAAGTGTCCAGTGTTACACACAATGACATCATCCCTCATCTGCTCAAAGTATGAGTCAAGGATGATATCAACACAGCCTGTGGTGGTGACAAAGATGTTGCCCTCTTTACAAGCCTCATCTATGGTGGTCACCTCATAGCCCTCCATGGCAGCTTGCAGTGCATTGATGGGGTCAATCTCAATGATGATGACTCGGGCCCAAAAACTCCTCAGGGCTTGGGTACAACCTTGCCCACATCACCATAGCCTGTGGGCCATTTGATGCCACCTATGAGGGACTCGCAGCGGCCATAGAGGTTGTCACACTTGCTCTTGGTGACATAGTCATTGACATAGATAGCAGGCACCTTCAGTATTCCTTTGGCCATCATCTTGTAGAGATTTTGGATCCCAGTCATGGTCTCCTCAGAGATAACTCAGATAACTGACCAAAGCTGTGGGTATTGGTGTGGATGAGGTTAGTAAGGTCACCACCACCATCCAGAATCATGTTTAGGAGTCCATCCTTGAAGTGCAATGCCTGCTCATTGCACCACAGGTACGCTTCATTGTCTCACCCTTCCAGGCAAACACTGGAATGCTGGCCTTGGCAACGGCAGCTGATGCAGCTAGACCACTGCACCTCAGCACCCAGGGCCACGTGGGTCTCAATGAGGACAGCAGCCTCCATAGTCATATGCAAGCAGCCAGCAAAGTGAGCACCCTTCAGTAGCTTGGAGGCTGAGTACAAGTCACACATGTGCATCAAATCTGGCATCTCATTCTCGGCTATGTCCAGGGCCTTTCATCCCCAGGCAGCCAGTCCGATGTCCGTGACTTTGTAAGGTAATTTGTTTTGGTTTTTCAAGGCGGGGTTTTTCTGTGTAGCCTTGGCTGGTCTGGACTCACTTTGTAGACCAGGCTGGCCTCGAACTCACATCGATCATCCTGCCTCTGCCTCCTGAGTGCTGGGATTAAAGACGTGCCCCACCATGCATGTATTTTAATGCTAATTACTGGCCTCAAGATCTGGTCCCTGTTCAGACATATTCTCATATATCCCTGTCCTTGTTATGTAAACCTTGCTTCATCTAATTCAAAGTTGATTGTTTAATAAAAAGTGCTGATGTTTGGGATTTGCAAGAGAGAAGGGGGTAGTGTTTTGAGGTTGCAAGACCAGAGGTTGGGGGATCTAAGGAGAAGGTGCAGGAGAGAAGGAGAGTAGATGGATTCCAGAGAAGATAACAACACAAGTGCCTGGGACTTTGGAAAGAAGGGAAAAAAATGATAGTAAGATGATAGATTAGTTATTAGGTTCACCTCTATGCTTAATTTTGAATGAATCATAGTCTCTGTGTGATTATTTGGGAAATTATTGATTAATGAATAAACGAGGTTTAGTGAACTATATGACTGAATATTAATTATTAATATACATCAACAGCCACAGAACCTCTGTAGCAGCTTGCTAACACTCTCATCCCTTACATATTACTCAACTAGACCATACACTTTGCTTCAAGCCTTTAAGATATTTTTAGGTCATCTCTATACCCACGCACTAGACTCTCCTTTCTCATACAGCATAGAACAAAACAGCATCACAGAATTTCCCAACAGACTCAGGACCCAGATTTTTTTTCTATATATAGGAATCAGTTTTGGTTGTATGTTTCAGCATATACTGAAAATGTTTACATAGTATGGAATCACACATATCATATCAGAAAAGGTTCATTTCATCATTCTGTCTGTCAGATTTTCTACCCTTAAGCTGTTTAGCAGAAATTACATTCCTTGATATTCATAATCAGGACCATGTACTCATAAGGAATGAGGTTCTATTCCACTTTGGTTATGTCTACCCTTGTTGTTTTAAGATTTATTTATTATGTATGCAAGTCTCTGACTACATGTACACCTGCAAACCAGAAGAAGGTATTAAATCACATTACAGATGGTTGTGAGCCACCATATGGTTTCTGGGAATTGAACTCAAGACCTCTGGAAAAGCAGCCAGTGCTCTTAACCTCTGAGCCATCTCCTCAGCCCCCTTGTTTTGACATCAATTATACAAATCAGTATTGCTGGTAAGACATGAACGTACATCAACTTAGATAGGAAACTGACTATAGTCCAAACTATGGCCACCACCAAATGCCAATTTGATGAACCAATGGGTTTTACTCAGGTTATATACAAGGATATAAGTAAAGCGTTACAAGAGCAGAAATGATTAAAAACAGCTACATCACTAAAGCCACCCCAGCTCATGGAATCTGGAAACCCGGAGCACACTATACAACTTGCAAATAGCTCAGTGAGCTGTAGTGTTCCATTTTCAAGTGGCTCAGTCAATCTAAGCCTTTTCCAGGCTCAGATGGTCCCTGCTTCTTCTTGGAAACTTGGATAATATGAGAGTTTTCCATAAGATTCAGATTGTGTGGTAGTTTGCATAAGTATAACCTGCATAGACTCATGTATTTGGTTGTTTGGCCCATAGGGAGTGGAACTATTAGGTTTGATATTGTTGAAGTAGGTGTGATCTTGTTGGAGGAACTGTGTCATTATGAGGGCAGGCTTTGGGGTCTCCTAGACTCCAGCTACACCAAGTGTGGCACACAGACTCCTTCTGCTTCCTGTGGATCAAGGTGTAAAACTCTAAGCTCCTTCTCAAGCATCATGTCTGCCTGGACACTGCATTGCTTCCTGTCATGATGATAATGGACGAAACCTCTGAAACTGTTATTCAGCCCCAATTAAGTGTTTTCATTTATAAGAGCTGTCTTTGTGTTTCTCCATAGCAATGAAACCCAAACTAAAACAGAAGTTGGTTCCAGAAGTAGAGTATTGCTGTGATAGACTTGATCATGTTTTTCTTTGGAGGAATGTAGATTTGGGAACTTTGGGTTAGGACAGCAATAGAATGCTTTAAGTGGGGCTTAAAGGGCTATACTTGTAGAAGTATAGATGACAATGGAGCTGAGAATAATTTGAACTCTGGGGGACTGGCTCAAGATGTTTCAGAGAATAAGCATTTTAGTATGTTGCCTAGAGAGTATTCTTGTGATATTTGGTGAATAATGTGACTGCTTTGACCACATAGTTCTGGCTTCAGATTCAAAGATAGAACAAAGTGGCAATAGTATCTTCTTCTGTGACTAAATAAAGCTGTTAAGGCCAGATATGGGGTAAGGGTGTTCCTGCATGGAGGCCCGTAGAGGACATTGTGTGAAAGGAGTTATGTAACCTCTCTCTCCATGACTAAGAAAAGCTGCTGAGGCCAGGTTTGTGGCAGAGGAGTCCCTTCATGGAGGCCTAGAGATGCCATCCTGTGAAGCTTTGAAGGTGAACCCTCTATTGCCTTGGAGACGCCAGGATATTAGAGATACCAGTGCTGTAGGATACCTGCCAAAGGAAGCTGCTAACAGGGAGTGGAACAAGCCCAAGAAATAAATATGTTGGATATCTGAAAAATGTATTTTTACATCAGAAATGAACATGCAGAATTTGGAGTTTTCCCAGCTGGCTTTTCATCTTACTTTGGTCCACTCTTTCCTCCTTATGCTTTCTTCCATAGTGCACCATTGTTTGTTGAAAGTATGTAATCTGTTTGTTTTTTTTTATTTTGCTTTATAGGTGATTACAGTTAAGAGATTGCATGGATCCCAGAAGAGACTTTCAACTTTGGACTTAAAACATTGTTGAGAATATGACAGACTGTGGAGACTTTTGAAATTGGACTAAGTGCATTTTGCATTATGTTATGACTAAAAGTCTATGGGGACCAGGAAGTAGAGTGTGGCAGTTTGAATAGGTGTGGCCTCCCATAGCCTTATATGTTTGAATGCTTGGCCCATAGGGAGTGGCACTCCTAGGAGGTATGGCCTTGTTGGATTAGATGAGGCCTTGTAAGAGGAAGTATGTCACTGTAGGAGCAGGCTTTCAGGTTTTGTATGCTCAAGCTATACCCAGTGTGGCACACAGTCTCCTTCTGTTGCCTGTGGATCAAGATATAGAACTCTCAGCTCTTTCTACAATACCAGGTCTGGCTGGAAGTGGCCATGCTTCCTGTCATGATAATAAAGGACTAAACCTCTGACACTGTAAACCAGCAAAAATTAAGTGTTTTCCTTCATAAGAGTTGCCTTGGTCATGGTGTCTCTTCACAGCAATGAAACCCTAATTAAGATAGCTTATCTAAGAATCTTCTAGATATCTCAGCTTCTCTCATTGTATTTCAATAGTTCTTACAGCTTATATATGCTGGGAAAGAAAGGAGCTAACTGAATCTGGTAAGTTTCAGGGGTATCTTGAAATTATTTTAAATTGTTTACTTTCTTAATGAGCTTCTTTGAAGGATGGACTATTTCCCATCAGAATACCTGTTTTATCTCTTTGTATTCATGCTGTGTCTTAATGAGACATTCTCCAAGAAAGATAATTTTAACCTCAGAAGAAAATGCTACACAACTCTGTACTTATAAGTTGTATGTCCTGGAAAAGTCACAGTAAGTCTGTTTTCACGTCTATTTCTTCCTTTGTACTATTAAAATAGTATTTACCACAAGGTTTTATTAATAACTACTCATGAAATAAGACAGATAAACTAACAAAGGTTTTGTTATATATCCTGAGTCCTTTGTAACCTATAGTGCTAAATTTTATCCATACATTTCTCAAGCCATCTGTGAAAAACTTCAGGGTACACATTCCAAAAAGAGCCTTTAAGACTTTAAAACTGCAAGGAAGTTCAGTGTCCAAAGAACCATGTCTTTGAAATTGAATTGGAAAGAATATTTAACAAGGTGTTGGTCTGGAAGAGAATGGAAGATTTAATTTGGTTTAGTTCCTTTGGCATTTGCAGGTGAAAACCACCACAAATTAATTAGCATGTCTTCATTTGCTTGAGGATGATTAATAATACTCAAGCAAAACGGGTTTTACATAATTCATCAGTCTGACATAGCCTAGTACCTCCAGAGTTCTTAGAATTTTCAAATTGAGCTGGTCTGCAACATTTTAAAGGTGCTATTCTTGCAAAGCCTGTTATATTGTTTTTAAGTGAGGGGAGGAAATCTAACCACAAGCAGCAAAGATACTTTCTTTCAGGCTTTTCTACATCCAATAATATACATATACACTTGTTATAAGCAGGCACCACCCTAGGTCCCCCCTTGTTCTTCCTCTGACCATTAGTTCAGTTCATGTGAGTCCCCAAAAGAACAAGTCTGACCCTTTAAATGCAATCAGACTTTATTTGATGGTTTTTTTTATTGCCATTTTTTTCTAAGACTGTAGCTGTAGCTCCATGAGAGAAGGCTTGCCTGACACACATCAAGCTCTGGACTCAACTCCCAGCATTACTGCCTACCTCCATCAGAGGAAAAGGTTTTATTCCCCAAACATTCCACTCATGATGTTTTGTTCATTAACTACAATTCACAGAAAAATATTGAAGATAAGATATATTGTCACCACGACTTGACAAATCAAAGCATTATTTCTATTTATCTCTGTCAACTGACTTCCTCTTCCTCCTATTCCTCCTCCTCCTCCTCCTCGTTTTCTTCTTCTTTCCAATACAAGGTTTCTCGTGTAGCCTTGGCTGTCCTGGACTCACTTCGTAGACCAGGCTGGTCTCCAACTCACAGCAATCCTGAGTGCAGGGATTAAAGGTGTGTGCAACCATGCCCAGCTAAACTGACCCTTTCTAATCCCATGTTTATAGGACAAAACGTTTCAAGCCGCTTAAATGTTATCATATCTGATTCAGCAGCAATAAGATATGATTGGCTTAGATTTCATATTAATTTCATTCAAGGAGTAGGATTACTGTAATTATGAGGCTCATTCCCAAGGGAAGAAGGGAGATGAAAAATTTCTTCTGGTTATCAAAAAAGAAAAGAGAAAGAAAGAAAGAAAGAAAGAAAGAAAGAAAGAAAGAAAGAAGGAAAGAAGGAAAGAATAAAGGAAGGAAGGGGTGGAAGAAAACATTAGAACACCAGGTACTGAGGACAGTCTGAAAAGAAGACTCCAACAAGTGTGTCCTGCCAAACAATAGAGCATCCCAAGGACTTGTTCCCTTTTACTTTCATCTGGTGCAACATACAGGTTTCTACTCCTTCTATTGATATAGTTACTTGTTACTTGTTACTTGTCAGTCTCACATGTATTATCAACTTCTTTTTTAAAACAACATCTGAAACATGTCGATCTTGATTGAAGACATCGAGTCAAAAATAATCACTATGTTTCTTCAGGACAACCTAAGGATTTTTAAAAATTCATAATCCTATAATCTGATGTTTCATAGTTCAAAGAAAAATAAGTTGCCTCTTAAAATATGTAAGATTAGCTGGGTGTGGTGGTATATGCCTGTAATCTCAGCACTCAGGGAGACAGAGTCAGGAAGATCTCTGTGAGTTCAAGGCCAGCTTGGTCTACTCTAGGACACAGACAAAGCCTAGCTCAAAAAAAAAGGAAGGAAAACTGTTTCTTCTCCTATAAAGAAAATAGAAGCAGTTATTTTTACTACTAAAACAGCAATAAATTATATATTGTAATATTATTGATTCTAAATATTTATCTCAGGGTCTTTCAAAAATTTGTAGGGTTTGGGGAGAAAAATAGAAAGAGTATCTGATCAGGCTTACAGATTATTTTTACCTAAACAAAACTAACTCAAATAAAGCAAATTACCAGTTTTCTATCAAATACAAAATCTGCTTTCAAATGGGTAAAAACTGAATAAATATCTTAAACTATATATATATTTCAGATAAAATCATGAAGAGATGTCGACTTTGTTAGTTTCTATATAATACTAATGGAAACCTTGATAAAGTAGTAACAAACAACTATTATAATATTTAAATTAAAATTTGATAATAAATATTAAGTGCTGTTCAAGATATGCAACACTGGAAATTTTATCATTCTTCGGTGGAAATAAAAATGTATTACCACTTTCAAACAGTTCAGAAATCTCTTATACAACTCATCCCTCTCATTTTTGGAACTGATCCAAATGAAAAAAACCCTATCATCACATATGAGTCAGTTTTTTTTGTTGTTGTTGTTTTTGAAAAAAAAAAAAACCAAAGCCAAGTTTGGTTTTATGAAAAACTAAACACAATGTAAACACTTCCAACTAGGCAATGAATAAATTCTGTTATGTCCTATAGTCCTATACCAGAATACATAGTAATGTAAAGAAACAGCTGTGAGAATTAACCACAGATTTAGTCTAGTGAAAAAAGATTTAAAGGCTACATGTAATATTCATAGGAAATTCTAGAAAAAGCAAAACTATAAAGGCAGAAAATAGACCAGCAGTCACTAGGGGTTGAGGAATATGAGTGATCTACCACATGGCAGGGAGGTTGTGTGTATGTGTGTGTGTGTAATATATATATAATTTGGTTTTTGCTTTTTGAGACAGGGTTTCTCTATGTAGTCTTAGCTGTTCTGGACTTATTAGTAGACCAGGCTGGCCTTGAAATCACAGCAATCCACCTGCCTCTGCCCCCCAAGTGCTTGGATTAAAAGTGTGTGCCACCATGCCCAGCCCAGGAGGTTGTATATTTTAATTGAGTGTTAGTTATCTGATGACACTTTTGTCAAGGCTGGACAAGCTATATGCTATGGTGAATTTAATGGTACATAAGTTACATCTTAGTAAAAAAGTTAAATTACTAACATTACTTTGAAATAGTCTATGGTTTCCAGGAGTTTGTAAAGTCAAAATAAAAACACTTCTTTTTTGGTTGACAGTATACGTTGAATTGAGAGGCCTTTAGTCTTGATGGATTTATAGACAGAAATTAAAAGTAACCCAGAATATCTCATTGGCACTACCAAAGTTGCACTTCTCACTTCAGAAAACGCAAAGACTTTTCTACATTTTCTGCCAGGTGATGTTTCTCAAACCTGCATTTGAGTTAATTTCTCTAATGTATATGTACCCAGAAATAATAAATAAAAGACAACTCCAATCCACATTTTTCTATTCCACTCAGAACATATGATTACCCAGCTATTGTAAAGGTGACACTGGCCACTTGGTCATCCTTAGGGTAAAATGCATGGATTCTATTAATATCACAGATGTTTTGCTTCAATATCTACTCTTTTTAACGTGTATTCATCTTGTGTGCATGTGTGTGTGTATGCATGTGCCTGTGTGCTTGTACATACACTTCCACATATGCCTCAAATATGGAAATCAGAGTAAAGCATATAGAAATTAATTCTTACTTTCTAATCATATGGGTCATAGGATCAAAATGAGGCTGTCAGATTAATGGCAAATGCCTTTACCTCCCGAGCCATTTTCCTGTACTCACATTTTAATTCTTAAATGTACATTTCAGTAGTCATAGATATTCAGAACTAATACTTTATATATGCCACCTTAGGAAATGATGCTGTAAAAATAATGGACTACATGCAAGCACCTACAAATCTCTAATTCACTGTAAGAATCAGGGGTCAGTCCTAGGAGTACTGCCATTTGTATTAAAATTAGGAATAATAATAATTTGTATGTTTTTCTGCCTCATTTAAACAAAATGATTGCTAATTTTGAGTACAAGAACTTGGTAAATGAGAATTTGAAATAATTCTACATTGTCTAGACTTCCTGGTTTTAATTCTATCAAGAAATGTGTGACTCAGAAATAATACTCTGCAACTCTCAGAGGTTCTGATTAAATCAAGAAGAGGGAGGGGGCCAAGCCCCAGGATCATCAAGCCTCCACCCCACAGCTCTACCTGCCTTTGCAAGGAAGCTTTCAGGGAAGGGGCCCAATGGACACCTGATTCCAGCTTCCAGTCCACAGTGCTAGTTGCCTTAGCAAGGACAGATGCCAGAACCCAGGAACATCCAGCCTCTGAACAGAGATTTCCCTCACTTCCAAGGAGTTGTACAGGCACAAAACAAAACAAAACCATAGCCAATACTAGGGAAAACCAGATGGCAGAAATGAATGAATCCCTTAATGAAATAAAAGAAAATGCAAGCAAACCAGTGAAGGAAGTAAATAAAATGGTTCAAGACCTAAAAGTGGAAATAGAAACCATAAAGAAAATGCAAACTAAGTGAATTCTGTAAATAAAAAACCTAGGGAAGACAACAGGAACTACATTTGCAAGCATCACCAACAGCATACAAATGAGGGAGGAGAGAATCTTAGACATAGAAGATACAATTGAAAAAAATCAATAAATTTGTCAAAGAAAATATTAAATGTAAAAAGTTACTGACACAAAACATTCAAGAAATCGTGAACACTATGAAAAGAAGAAACCTAAGAATAATAGGAATAGAAGAAAGAAAAAATTCCAAGCTCCAAAGACCAGAAAATATTTTCAACAAAGTCATCCAAGAAAATTTCCCCAAATCTAAAGAAAGAGATACCTATAGTCATACTGAGACTTATAAAACACCAAATAGATTGGACCAGAAAAGAAAATTATCCTGCCACATAAGAATCAAAACACTAAATGTAGAAAAAAAAAAGAGAAACAATATTAAAAAGCTGCCAAAGAAAGGGGCCAAGTAACATACAAAGGCAGACCTATCAGAATTGCACCTGATTTCTCAACAGAGACTCTAAAAGCCAGAAGTACCTGGGTTCGTGTCTTGTAGACCATAAGGCACCACATATGTCAGCCCAGACTTCTATACCTGGAAAAACTTTTAATCACCATAGATGGAAAACACAAAATACCCTATGACAAAACCAAATTTAAACAATATTATGCAGAAAGCCAACCCTACAAAAGATACTTTAAGGAAAACTCCTACCCAAGGAATCTAACCACACCCAAGAAAACATAAGAAATAAGTCCACTGCACCAAACCAAAAGAAGAGAAACACAGACACACATACACACATTCTATGTACACCATCATTAAAATAACAGTAATGAGTAATCATTGATCATTAATGTCTCTCAATGTCAATGGGACAATTCCCCAATAAAAGGACAGTGACTAACAGAATGGATCCATAAACTGGATCCAATATTGCTGCATACAAGAAATGCACCTTGGCAACAAAGATAGACATTGCTTCTAAGTAAAGACATGGGAAAAGATTTGGCAAGCAAATAAATCCAAAAAGCAACCTGGAGTAGCCATTCTAATATTTAATAAAATAGACATTAAATCAAAATTAATCAAAAGATATGGGTAAAGACACCTCATACTCATCAAAAGGGAAATCCACCAAAGGATTTCTCTATTCTGAACATCTATGCACAAATACAAGGGCACTCACATTTGTAAAAAGAAACATTATTAAACCTTAATTCACACATTAATAATGGGAGACCTGAACACAGCACTCTCATCCATAAATAGGTTAACAAAACAGAAACTAAACAGAGAAATAACTAAACTAACAGATGTCATCAATCAAATCGTAACATATATGTAGAGAACTTTTCACATAAACAAAAAAGAATATACCTTCATATTAGCACATCACAAAACTTTCTCCAAAAAAATTCATCATATAGTCAGTCACAAAGCAAGCCTCATCTGATGCAAGAGAATTCAGATAACCTCTTGTATCATTTCAATCACCATGTATTAAAGCTGGACTTCAAAAACAACAGAAATTCTACAAACTTATGGACACTGAACAACTCTCTACTCAGTGACCACTGGTTCAGGAAAGAAATAAGAAAGAAATTAAAGACTTCCTAAAATTCAATGAAAATGAAGGCATAACATACCCAATCTTATGAGAAACAATGAAATCAGTCCTAAGTGGAAAGCTCATAACACTAAACACCTTCACAAAGAAATTGAAGCGATCACATACTAACAACAGAAAATCTGAAAGCTCTAGAAAAAAAGGCAAACATACCCAAGAGAAGTAGATGGCAGGAAATACTTATACTTGGGGCTGAAATTGGTAATTTGGAAACAAAGAGAACAATACAAAAAATCAATGAAACTAAAAGCTGGTTCTTTGAGAAAATTAACAAGATAGACAAACCATTAGCCAAACTAACTAAGAGGCACAGAGATTATATCTAAATTAACAAAATCAGAAATGAGAAAGTGGACATAACAACAAAGATTAAGGAAATCTTAAAAATCAGTAGGTCTTACTTCAAAAGCATATGTTCCACAAAACTGGAAAACCTAAAGAAAATGATGCTTATTTTGATAAATCATATTTATCGAAGTTAAATCAAGATCAAATTAACATTCTAGATAGTCCTATAACCCTTATGAAAATAGGAGCAGTCATTAAAACCCACCCCCCAAAGCCCAGGGTCAGATGGATGTAGCACAGATTTCTACCAGACTTCCAAAGAAGAACTAATAGAAATACTCCTCAAACTATTCCACAGAATAGAAGCTGAAGGAACATTGTAAAATACATTCTATGAAGCTATAGTCATCCTAATATATAAACCACACAAAAATTCAAGAAAGAAAGAAAATTTTATACCAATCTCCCTTATGAACATTGATGCAAAAATTTGAATGAAGTCCTCACAAGGCAAATCCAAGAACACATCAAAAGCATCATCCACCATCATCAAGTAGGCTTCATCCTGGGAGTAACTCTAACCAAGCAAGTGAAGGGCTTCTTTGAAAAAAAACCTTTAAATCTCTAAAGAAAGAGATTGAAGATGACATCAGAAGATGGATGGATCTCCCTTGTTCATGGAGCTGGTGAATAAACCCAGTAAAAATGGCCATCTTACAAAAAGCAATTTACAGATTCAATGTAATCCCTATCAAAATACCTACACAATTTTTAAAGACATTGAAAGATCAGTTCTCAACTTCATATGTAAAAACAAAAAAACCCAGAATAGCTATAACAGTCCTATACAATAAAAGATCCTCAGGAGGAATCTCCATACCCGATCTCAAGCTGTATTATAGAGCAATAGTAATTAAAACTGCATGGTACTGGCACAGCAATAGGCTGGTTGATGAATGGAATCAAATGAAAGACCCAGAAATGAATCCACACACATATAGTCACTTGAATTTTGACAAAGAAGCCAAATCTATTCAATGGAAAAAGGATAGCATCTTCAACAAATGGTGCTGGTCTAACTGGATGTCTGCTTGTAGAAAAATGCAATTAGACCCATATTTGTCACCATGCACAAAGCTCAAGTCCAAGTGGATTAAAGACCTCAACATAAAACCAGAGACACTAAGTCACTTAGAAGAAAAAGTGGGGAACATATTGGCACAGGAGACAACTTCCTGAACAGCCCAGGCCTTAAGGTCAACAATTAATAAATGGGACCTCATGAGTCTGAGAAGCTTCTGAAAGGCAGGAGACACTGTCAAGAGAACAAAGTGACAGCCTACAGACTGGGAAAAGATCTCCACCAACGCTACATTTGACAAAAGTCTAATATCCAAAATATATAAAGAATTCAAGAAATTAAACTTCACAAAACCAAATAACCCAATTGAGAAATGGGGCTTGGAACTAAACAGAGAATTCTCAACAGAGGAATATCAAATGGCTGAGAAACACTTAAAGAAATGCTCAACGTCTTTAGTCATCAGAGAAATGCAAATCAAAACAACTCTGAGATTCCATCTTACACCCATCAGAATGGCTAAGATCAAAATTTCAAGTGATACCACATGCAGGTGAGGATGTGGAGAAAGAGGAACGCTCCTTCATGGTTGGTGGGAATGCAAACTATACAACCACTTTGGAAATCTATCTGACACTATCTGAGAAAACTGGGAATAGGGCTTCCGTAGACCCAGCTATTCACTTCTTTGAATATACCCAGAAAATGATCCACCACACAACAAAGACATATGCTCAGCTATATTCATAACAGCCTTATTCATAATAGCCAGAACCTGGAAACAGCCTAAATGTCCCTCACTGAAGAATGGATAAAGAAACTGTGGTACATTTACACTATGGAATACTACTCAGCTATTCAAAACAAGGAACTCCAGAAATTTGTGGACAAATGGATAGATCTAGAAATGATCATACTGAGTGAGTTATCCCAGAAGCAGAAAGACTCACATAGTATATACTCACTTATAAGTGGGCACTAGCCCAAAAGGCATGTCCCAAAAAAGTTTTCACTTACCAGGAGATTGGGATAGATGTGAGGACATCCTACTGAGACTCTAGGAAAGAAAAATATAGGAGATGGGGAAATAGAAGGACCCAGAGGATCCTAGAAACCTACAAGAAGAACATCATGATAGGTGGATCAGGGCCCAGGGGGGTCTGCTCAAACAATTGCACTAACCAAGGACAATACAATAGTAAATATCAAATCCCTACCCTGACCTACTCAATGGACAGGACATTCTCCACAGTTATGTGGAGAGCGGAGACTGACTTTGACATGAATTATGGTGCTCCATATTTGACCACCTCCCTTTGGTGTGGAGGTCTAGTGGTACTCAAAGAAAGAATAAGCAGGATACCAAGATAAGACTTGATAGCCTATGGCCATATAGTGGGGGAGGAGGTTCCCCTTGGTCATAGACCTAGGGGAGGGGAATAGAGTGAAAGCAGTAAGGAGGGAGGAATGGGAGGATACAAGTGATGGGATAACAATTGAGTTTGAATATGAATAAATAAATAATTTTTTTAAAAAACAAAAAACATAAATAAGTGGGTACTAGCCCAAAAGGCATGTCCCATCAAAGTCTTCACTTACCAGGAAATTGGGATAGATGTGAGGATATCCCACTGGGACTCTAGGTAAGACAAATATATGAGATAGGGAAATAGAAGGACCCAGAGGGTCCTAGAAATCTACAAGAAGAATATCGTGAAAGGTGGATCAGGGCCCAGGGGGGTCTGCTCAAACTATTGCACTAACCAAAAGCAATACATGTAGTAAACATCAAACCACTACTCCGATCTAGCCAATGGTCAAGACATTCTCACCAGTTGTATGGAGAGTGGGGACGCACTCTGACTTGAACTCTGGTGCCCCACACTTGACCACCTCCTCTTGATAGGGAGACCTGAGGGCACTCAAAGAAAGAATGATCAGGCTACAAAGATGAGACTTTATAGCCTATGACCATATAGAGCAGGAGGAGGTCTCCCTCAGCCATAGACCTTCGGGAAGGGAATAGGGTGAAAGCAGGAAGGAAGGAGGAATGGGAGGATACAAGTGATGGGATAACAATTTAGTTGTAATCTGAATAAATTAATAAAATTAGTAAAAAAACAAAAAACAAATAAAACCCAGCTATACCACTCCTGGACATATACGCAAAGAAGATCCACCATATTGCAAGACACTTGTTCACCTATGTCCCCAGCAGCTTTATTCATAATACTTAGAAGCTGGAAAGAGCCTATGTGTGCCTCCTCTGAAGGGTGGATTTTTTTAAGTATTACATTTACAGAATGGAATACTACTCAGTGATTCAAAACAAACACATCATGAAATTTGTAAGAAAATGGATCAAACTAGAAATATTGTCCTGAGTGAAGCAACTCAAACTCAAAAAGACATGCATGATACGGACTCACTTATAAATGGACATTAGCCATAAAGTACAGGATAACCAGAATACAACCCATAGCCCCAAACAAACTAGTTTATAAGGAATCCCCCAGGAAGGATGCTTGATTCTCACTCAGAAGAAGAAATAAAAAGAGGTTTTGGAGGTGGATGGAAAGAGGGAACAATGGAAAGAGAGGTATGGGGATGAGAGCAGGGATTAGTAGTAGGGAGAGCAAAGGAGAGAGGGAATGGAAATTGGATATGGAAAGCATCTCTGAGACTGGCCAGAAATCTTGGATATGGGATGTCACAGGAACTCTGTGGGGTTCACTCTAGCTTAGACTCATAGCAGCAAAAGATATGGAACCTGAAGTGGCTACCTCCTGTAGCCAGGCACGACTTCCAGCGGCTGAATAAGAACACCAAACCCACTCACAAAACCTTCCCATGCAAATTTGTCCTGCCTTCAAGATGTACAGCAACAAAGATGGAGCAAAGATTGAGGGGATGGCCAATCAAAGACCGTCCCTACTTGAGACCCATACCATGAGAGAGAACCATGACACTGTTTATGCTTCTATGCTTGTAGACATAAGCCTTGCATACCTTCTCTGAGCAGCTTCACCAAGAGCTGATAGAAACAGATGCAGAGACTCATGGTCAAATGTTAGACAGAGCATGGGGAGTCCTAGGGTAGAGTTGGGGGGAAAATTGAGGGAGCCAGAGAGGTCAAGGACTTCACAAGAAGACATACAGAGAATGAACCACCAACCAAAGACCATGAACGGGCTGGTTCTAGGCCCCTTGCTCATATGTAGCAGATGTCTAGCTTGGTCTTTCATGTGGAACCCCCACCAACTGGAGCAGGGTCTCTCTCTGACTCTAATGCCTACCTTTATATCCCATCCCCCTAACTGTGTTGCCTTGTCTAGCTTCAGTGAGAGAGAGAATGTGCTTAGCACTGCAGTGATTTAATGTGCCAGCTCAGACTGATACCCATGGAGGACCTCCCCTTTCTCTGAGGAAAAGAAGAGGGAGGGTAGGATGGGGGGCTGGTGTGGGGGACTGAAAAGAGAGGAAGGGGGGCTGCAATTAGGATATAAAGTGACTGAATAAATTTTTTGAAAACAGAAGAGGTAGAAGGATATTCAGAAGGAAACATCTGCTAAAGCTCATCATGAAAACATTACTGAACTAAAAACTGATTATTAACTGTCCATCTGGAAGTTAGGCAAGTCTCATGATTTCCACCTGAGTCTGCCTGGCTGTGCTAAACTAACCACAACTCTAATCAAAGGTATGTGCCAGCCTGCTGCCAGCCCTAGCATGTCAGACTTGACATCAGAGTCTTTCTGTCCTCTGACCTCCAGGGAGGCTGTAAGCAGTAATTAACATGCATTAAGTAGCTAGCCATCCCTACTCAGCTGCCTTCTGTCAACTTCTAAACAGACAGCTGCATACTCCATGACTCAGGGCACTTCATCAGACCAGTTATGCCTCCAAGCATAACAAGTGACCTCAGTTCCATTTGTCCAAAGTACAAAGGCCATGACACTGAAAGGTCTCTTGCCACCATAAACAGTGTCTCCAAGCCTTGGTTAAATATTCTAGAGCTGAGCAGACTAGGCTGAAACAGCAGTGCAAGCAGGGCAGTCTCAGTGATCAGAATACGTAAACCTTGCCAAGCAGATCTGAAGGAACTATTGCCAGAACACTCTTAATGTGAGAGTAAATGACCCTATCCTACCGCCTAAACATCCAATACTATTCCCTTACACTGAAGCCCTGAATTCATTAGACCCTAATTCAAATTACTGAACACTAAAAAAAAAATCCTAAAGCCACTGTAAAGAAGAAACAAATACTTGTTCACATCTGTGTAATGTCAAGTTCTTTAATTGCACCTATAGCCCAGCACCTGAAATGTGATATATGCCCAAAAACCCAGAGCTTAAATAAGGTATCAAGTGAATGGAGAAAATGAATTCCCATTTAATTGCTGTGACAATTGCAAGCAATAATTTGCCTATTAGGAATGAAACTAAGACCCACTGTAAATGTAGTTTCTTGCAGCAACAAAGCTGTTATGGCTAAAGAAGTTTACTTTGGAACAGCTGTCTAGACTCTAAAATGCATGTTAATTCTTTCCTCTGGAAGTTTAACCTATTCATGCATCAGATGCTAGTATCAGAGTCAGAACTTTCCAGAATTTCAGGAGTGAGTAACCAGGTAATAAATGTCCTTGCCCATATGCTGCCTTAAGTCATGTATCTATTCTCTAGTCTCTGAGAAGAGAACCAAAGATCACTTCAGAGGGCAACAACATTGTTCCCTCATTTGAAGTCAGATATCAGGTTATAGTCATCTTCAATGAATAGGAACAAAGCCCAAAGAACTGCTAGTATACATAGCTTGTAAGAACAGGGATGTTGCTATATGGACAGACAGACAACAGGAATCTCTTTGGTATCTCTTTTTAATTAATTATCTGAGCAGAGAGTGTATACATGGGAATTAAAAAGTGGGGAAACTGAAATAAAGGACCTATTTTCAAGTACATATCTAATATTTTCCAAATCAAATTTTCTCTTTTTAATATACTTTATTAATTTATTCATATTACATCTAAATTGTTATCCCATCCTTTGTATCCTCCAATTCCTCCTTCCCTCCCATTTTTCCCTTACTCTCCTCACCCATGACTGTGACTGAGGTAGACCTCTTCCTGCTGTATATGCTCATAGGGTATCAAGTCTCTTCTTGGTAGCCTCCAGAGGGTCCTAAAAACCTACAAGAAGAACATTATGACAGGTGGATCTGGGCCCAGGGGTCCTGCTCAAACTATGGCATCAGCAAAGGACAATACGTACAGAAAACTTTGAACCCCAACACAGATCTAGCCAATGGACAGGACATTCTCCACAGTTGAGTGGAGAGTGGGGACTGACTTTCACACAAACTGTGGTGACCAATATTTGACCTCGTCCCCTGGATGGGGAGGCCTGGTGGCACTCAGAGGAAGGATAGCCGGCTACTAAATCAAATCTTCTTACATTTCTTTTCCCTTACTTTTCTGCCTTTCCCTCAGCTTGTCTCCTTTTCTGTGTTTCTATCTTATTTTTTTCCAACATTTTATGCCATCCACTTTGCTCTTTTAAAGCTTGACAAGATAAATATCTTCCACACCAAGCTCAGGCCCGCAGAGAATATTTTGAACACAGCCATTTCTAGGCCCTGATCCACAAAAGACGTTCTGGCAAGAGCCTTAAGTAGGGCAACTCTACTCACCTCTAATCAGCTTTCCTAAAGCTGGGTACAGAAAACATGATAAACTCCCATACCAAGCTTTTCATTCATTTTAAACCCACTTCTCATCAGGACTATTCATAACGAAAATAAATGAATCACCTTCACAAAACCCCAGTTCTGGGTTATGCATTTTTTTCACAAAAGACAGAGATTTCTACATTAATAATTATGGTCTTCTGTCATTGATTTCTTGGAAAACAGACATTTGTTTCTTGAGAGAGAAATAGGTCACAAAAGTTTTGAGGAAACGAGCATATTCAGTTCTTGCTTTATGCTAGGTTTAGCATTTTACATATATTATCATCTCACTTAATCGTCACCATGACGCTAGAACTGGAGACATATTTATCCTCCAAGCTGTATCAAGTGAACAGTGAGTCTCTAGTGAAGTAGAGTTGAAATCTAAATTTTGCTGGTGGCATTTTTTGTATTGTTTAGATGTTTGTTTGTATGTTGAAATGACTCTCACTGTGTAATCTTAGCTACCTCAGAACTCATTGATGAATATCTTTTCCAACTTGCAGAAATTCTCCTCTCTCTGTCCCCTGAATGCTAGCAATACAGACATATAGCAACCATACATGGCTTTTTTAATGGGTTGTCACTTTTAACCAAAGCTGCCTTTGGATTCCTAGCAAGCTTCAATCTCTTGAGTGCTGAGATTACAGGCAAGAGCTACCATCACCAGCTGCACATAAGCATTCGGACTCCTAAATTCATGTTAAGCACTATACTTAGCTAACTTTTCTGACATCGCCTGAAACTAGTTCTCTCTATTTTTCTCAAAAAAAAAAAAAACAAATATTGAATTGACAATGCAGAGAGCATTAAATTATGAAGAAAAGCCTGAATTATTCCTTATATATTTGACCGTCCTTCCCCAAATAAATTAGATAGCTAACCCATCAGAGCTTGAAAAAAAATTGGAAATCATCAGGGAATTGGTATGAAAAGCAAGTGAGTAGAAGTAGTCAACCTAAAACAGAGATTAAAAAGACGATATCAACCTTAGGAAATAGTTTAAGAAGAAAAAAACAAAGCTATAAAATTATTCAAAGAATACTAGGAAGCAATAGTAGAAAAGCAGTATGGGAACATTAATAGATTATGACTATCATCTAAGAGGTTTTAGACTATTGGGTGCCTGAAAATAATACTTGATGCCTAGAAAGTGCTCAAAAATGTTTTGAATGTTTACTTAGATGCAGAAAAAGTAGAATGGAACTGAAAAAAATTACAGTATGAGCTGAGACCTTAGACATGACCCTTGAAGGAGATTTTTGAATGAAATGATTGATGGACCTTAGACTTTATGGAATGAAAGGCTGAACAGAAGACAGAAACTTGTAACAATGAAAGATGCCAATTTTCTTGTAGAATAGGAATTATGATAAGGGTTGAGAAAATTCTTTACCACAAGCAGGGGAAAGTGAGCTGAGTGGCTAGACAGACTATGACCTAGAGCCAGAATTCCTGAAAAGTATGACTAAAGAGTTACAGCAAGGCAGGGCAAAGTGGAAGTTTCTGGTTTCTTTACAAACTCAGCTATGTCATGAGATGTGTTTCTGGAAACTGTCTTGTGAGAGGGCATGTGTTGTTTGGCTGAAGACAGAAATGTGAGAAGGCACTTGATGTTTATAAAGAATATAAATAGAACCCCATAGACAATTAGATGATGGCTTTGCATTGCTATGCTGTGCAACGCTTCACTGGTCTTCACTTTGCAGGAACCCTCCAAAGAACTTCTCATTGTACTCTGGCTGAGTCTGACTGCTTCTGTTGACCTTTACCAATTCAGTGGAGTCTTGCTGTTTCTGGTGGATCATGATACTACTACAGATTCATGTTGTAGTGTGGTTTGCTAGTATCCTGACAATGCAAAGTGAAATTGTCCCCAAGGAACTATGTCTAAACATGTCCACAACACCTTTTTCTTATTAACATTCTTTCTCCTCTTCCTCTGGTTGGTGGGTTAGAAGTGAGGCTGAAATGTTTAACGACCCTAAGTAGAGTAGGCTTTGAAATTTTCAAACCTATAGCATGGTGCACTAAAGAGCTGGGGAGATGAGCAATATAGAAGGATGGAGAAGGAGTGGGTGGTGGAGATAGTATGAATATAGAACAGTTAGATAATACCTAACCTAACAAGAGGACCAGACTGTGATCAAACATCTGTGAAAGGAGCTCAAAAGAAGGAAAAGTCAGAGATCATGCATGACAGCTTAAAAGTCTCTCATTCTTTTGGTCTATATGCACAGATAGTAGGAAAATTTAGAGCCAGCTATGTTCATAGGCATTTCATGGCAACATCTAAGTTTGATTATTAAAAAAAAATGCCACCTCAGGCACACAGTTTGTTTAATACCATACACTTTCTGAAGTATCAAGAAAATTTTAATTATTTTTTATTACTTTGAATATGGAGTTTGAATTCCGTTCATTAAATATTTATAAAACACCTACCAAGTGCAGGAACTATAACAGATATGGGGACAATAAAGGTGAATAATTTCTGTTTTGTCCAACACAAATCTCCTGGGAATGATGGCACAATAAAATAAGCTTATATGATTCTTAATGTGTTCCTAGCAATATCATGAAATCAGCTTCTGATAAAAAAAAAAGTGTATGTGGATTGGGCATGATGGTACATACTGTTTTAGGGTTTCTATTTGCAATAAATCATGAACAAACAGAAAATTGGAAAGAAAATAGTTTGAATTAAAATACCATATTACTATTCATCAATAAGGGAAGTAAGGACAGGAACTCAAACATGGAAGAAACCTGGAAGCAGGAGCTCATGCAGAAGCCACGGAAGATTGCTGGTTACTGACTTGATCCTCATGGCTTTCTCAGCCTGCTTTCTTATAGAACCTAGGAGTATCAGCTCTGAGATGATACTACCCATAATGGGCTGGGGCCTCCTCCAACAATCACTACCTAAGAAAACACCTTATAGGTCTGCCTACAAACAGATGTTATGAAGGCATTTTCTTTAAGGAAATGAATCCCTTCTCTCAGATGGCTTTAGCTTCTGCCAAATTGACATAAAACCACCCAGAAGAATACCTCTAATCCCAGGCAGTGGCAGAAGTTTGAGACCATCCTGGTCTGTATATTGAGTTCAAAGGACAGCCAGAGTTACATAGTGATATCCTATCTAATAAAACTAATGAAAACAAAAAACAAGAAAAAGAAAGAAAAGTGTAAGAGAGTTCCTGGGTGATTATTAGTAATAATGATGTTGCTGTAGAACACAACAGTTAATTGTGAAGATAGTCAGTCCCAAAATGAATGGGCTATTTGTTTGTTCAATACAGTTTTATTTTGTATTTTTTGTACTTGGAGTCAAACTCAGAGCTTTACATGTGTTAGGCAAGAGTCCTACCACTACCTATGGCTCCAGGTCTATAAACTGCCCTTTTCATAGCTCCTTTATTCAGATGTATATCTGCCACGTTGAAATATCTCATCTATCCAGGCACTCACTCAAGCATTCATCCATCTCCCATTCTCCCCTTTCAGTTACTCTTTTTGTTTTGCATCAGCTGAATTTGTTGATCAGAGAAGAACATTGGCTGCTATCATTTGCAAGTACTGTGTGTGTTCACAGTGTTTCATGTGTTTAAGCTTGGGTGATGTTAAGAAGTGGTAGAACTGCAAACTTGTACAACCACTTTGGAAATCAATCTAGCTCTTTCTTGGGAAATTGAAAATAGTGCTACCTAAAGACCCAACTATACCACTCCTTGGCATTTACCCAAAAGATGTTCCACCATACAACAAGGATATTTGCTCAACTATTTTCATAGCAGCCTTATTTGGAACAGCCAGAATCTGGAAACAACCTCTATGTCCCTCAACCAAAGAATGAAAAAAGAAACTATGGTACATTTACACAGTGGAATACTCTTCAACTATCAAAAACAAGGAAATATTGAAAATTTCAGTCAAATGGATAAAACTAGGGACAATCATCCTGAGTAAGGTAACCCAGACCCAGAAAGACATGAATGGGGTATACTCACTTATAAATGGATATTAGCCCAACATGGATGTCCTCTGAGAGATTCCACCCAGCAGGGGGCTGGAACAGATACTATGACTCAAAGCCAGACTCTTGGCTGCGAGTTGTATGCAAGAGATAGGGGATGGAAGGTTGGGCACTCCACTGGTCAAAGGTCTAGGGGAGGGGAATAGAGTGGAAGAGAGAAGAAGGGTGTGAGCAGGAAGATAAAATCAGAGGGATTACAATCTAGATGTAATGTAAATGAATTATAAGACAAAAGAAAAATTTTTAAAAAGCATGGTAGAACATTTAAGAACCTTCAAAGAAGTCAATATTAGTCCCTTCAGGATGCTGTCCTCCTACCTTGTCACGTGATTTACCGGTATCACATGTGTTCCCATCACTGAGTTGAAATGTACCATGAGGTGCACAACAGAGCTCAGAAGATGCAAGGTCATGCTTTTAAACCTCTAGAACTATTACCTGAGTAAACTTCTTTCTCTATAGGTTAGCAAGCAAGACTCAGTACTGTATTTTAACAGAAAACATATGAGTGCAATCAGATTTTTTACTTCCCTTACCGTTCCAAGCAGCCATATCCTAGAATTCAAGCAAGATATGTATGACAGAAAAACATCATTGCCTGTATTGTCCCTTGTGTGTCCCAGGATATGACTTTCACCTGACTTCCTCACTATACCTAACTCCACTTAAAATACCTTCATTTGGGTGGGACTCCCAGTGGAGGGACGGGGATACTAACCCGTAGCATGAAACCGTAAAACCAAAAATGTGTCCTGGCTAATAAATGTGAAGCAGAAATAAAGGGAATTGCCAACCAGTGACTGGCCTAACTTGAGACTCACCCCAGGGAAGACAGCCAACACCTGACACAATTAATGATATTCTCTGCTACACTTGCAAACAGCAACTAACACAACTGTCTTCTGAGAGGCTTCATCCAGCAGCTGATAGAAACAGATACAGAGACCCACAGCCAAACAACAGGCAGAGCACAGGGAGTCTTGTGCATGAGTGGAAGGAAGGATTGATGGAGCCCGAGAGGTCAAGGACTCCACAAGAAGATCTATAGAGTCAAGTAACCTGGGCCCATAGGGGCTCATAGAGACTAAACCAACAACCAAAGAGCAAGCATGGCCTGGCCCTAGACCTCCTACACATACATAACAGATGCGCAGTTTGTTCTTCATATGGATCCCCTAAGAATTAGAGTAGGGGCTGTCTTCGACTCTGTTGCCTGCCTTTGAATCCCTTTCATATAGCTTGGATGCCTTGTCTGGCCTCAGTAGGAGTGCATGTACCTAGTCTTAATGTAACTTGATGTACCAGGGTAGATTGGTACCCAGGGGTGGGTAGCCTCTCTTTCTCTGAGGATAAAGGGATGGGGGATGGGGGAGGGATGTGAGGGTGTGACTGAGGAGAAAGAAGGAAGGGGTTGTAATCAGGCCGTAAACTGAATAGAAAACAAAATAAATCATACAATCCATAAAGAAATCAATAAATAAAAATACCTGCATTTGAAAGGGTACTTTTTGCTTCACTAGTATTGGTTTTCTGTTGTTGGTGATTTTTGGTAAAAAGGGATGTGAGGGGTGAACAAAATAAGGCAACAAATCTCTAGCATGGTAAGTGAAAAAGAGAAGGTTATTAGTAGTGTTGCTGTTAATTTTCCATAAGTGCTTGTCAGGAATGAGTCCACTCTGTGCCAAACATAATATAGAAATCCCCCCAGCACTCAACTCCAACAATACAGTACAAATTTATGCAGGGTAGTCCAGAATAGAAGATGGAAGAAATCCTGCTCAATGACCAAGTAACAGTGTTCTTGATCAGGGACCTTAGTACCTGAACCTTTATCCTATCTTGCTTTGTTCCCATAGGCTGACTGCTCAGTAGTTTGTTTTCAATTCTATCACATTTGTCCAGAGCCCTTTCTCAGGTATGCTGCCCTTTTTCATGGTCTATCCTGGAGAGGTCAGTACCCTTCCTACTGCGTTCATAAAAACAAAGTTCTACTCTGTGTCTTCTAACTCTGGGAACTAAGGAAAGTTGTCCCATCTTAAACAAAGCTCAAATATTTGTTCTCCACCGTGAAATCAATTCTAGCTGTCAATCAAACCCACACTCCTTACTCCACCTTGATTTTCTGCCCAGTTTTGTCTTGAATCTAAGTTCCATTAGCTTGCACGGCCTGATGTAGGCTACTTTCAAAAGGAGCACTTTGAAACCTTAAATTACTTTAAAAACAATGATTGTATGTGGTTTCATCATTGACTGTAACCTGCTGAGTCTGTTTTTCTCTTCTTTTGCTGGACTTCCTCCCATCTTTTGCTTCTCATATTCTTTTTTTATTCACTTCTCCTTTCTTGCATTTGAAGATTACCTATGCCTGTTTCTGACACCACAAGTATTACTTCCTTGCCTGATGAAACACAAAGATAAAAGGATTCTCATCTTACTGTACAGGATCAGTTCACAGTTGTATTAAATTACTGAGGGACAGTTTAAACTACTTTATGCCTATACTACAGACATACATGGAAATAAAATAATGGCGTGAAAAAATAGGCACGGCTTCAGTTGAGAAATACATGTGGGAGCATGATACAGGAAAATAGGACAAGCATTGAGAGGCACTGCTCTGCATGAAGATTGCTTGTCTGGTCCTCAAAGCAAGAATAGATTGTTTTTATAAAAAAAAAAAAAAAACTAAAATAACTGGGAAAACTGCACCGTTCTGGATCAGGCAACAGCTGACAGCAATGTGCTTGATTTTCAGAACTAGCAAGAAACGCAATTATAAATATGAGCATGGCAAGCTATACCTGGAGGCAGCTAGCTAATTAAAAGTCCTCTGAAGCTTAAACATAGCATAAATGTGTCCAGGAACGCTGAGAATTCTCCAGAATATATATTTATGTTCATATATAGAGAGATATATAAAGATATGTATAACTTTTTAAAGCATTGGTAAGTATCTGTGCTTGTCTGCTTCCTCACAGTAGAACAAATTTCTGAAAATAATTTATCAAGAAGGACTACTTGTTATGGTTCAGAGGGTCAGCCCACAGTCACTAAGCCCTGTTGTTCTGGGTCTGTGGTAACGCGATTCATTATAAAAGGGAGCATATTCTGAAGTAACCTGGTCACCTCATGACAACTAGAAAGCAAAAGGAGATGAAAAGAGATTTTCATCTCACTTTCCCCTTTGGTTATATGCATATTCCTAGGGACTAACGGCCTTTTACAAGGCTCGAGCCTCTTAAAGGTTCCCCAAACTGCCAATAGTACCACATGCTGGGGATCAAGCCCCGACACACAGGCCCTTGATAGCAGTACCTGAACTAATTACAGTAAGATTGACACTTGGAGTCAAGATTACATTACACATGGTTGCTAAAATGCTCTGTAACATAATGATAAAATACAATTAGCATTTGACTATAATTTTCTGCAAATAGCTTCTAGATCTCTTGGAAATTTCTGAGCAATTGCTAGCAAAATTATCTTTTATTATTCATTACAAGAACCGTTGGCTAAACTTGAATTGGGCTTACTTGTCTTAAAGAATCCTAAGTAGCCTCAAGTTTCAGTGTGGTCCCAGGAGAACTTACTACCTGATTGAATGAGGAAAACTTTTAGCCCCGCATTATCAAGAAACAAAAGTATAATTCAATTAAATGGCAAATAATTTAATGAAGTACATCTAATGCCTTATTCTGCATTGACTTCCACATGAACACATTAGTGACTAGCTATTTTAAACAGTATAAATTTATTTCTCACCAACTTGAGGCTAAGAAGTCCAAAATCAAGATTTCCTGTCCATTTATTTTCTGGTAAGCATTAACTTCTTGGCTTGCATATGATTTTTTTATTGTGCCCTCACTTGGCCTTTCTTGGGAGTCTGCACAAATAAAGATCACTTATTTAAAAAAAGCACTAAACTCATGGAGAAGACTGCCACTATCATGACCTAATGTAACATTAATCATCTTCCAAAGAGCTCCTCTCCATGAAACTAGAGGTTTGGTGTATGTGTGTAATGTAACAGAATGGAGAGAGAAGTTGTTGGGACAAAAACTCTATAATACTTGTATAATGAAATCCTATTTTAAAATTCCATAACAAGGCTGAGGAGATGGCTCAGTGAATAAAGCATTAATCACAAAAATATGAAAACTAGACTTTGGATTCCCAGAAGTCATATGGTAGCCACCTGCGATTACAGCACACAAAACAAAGAGATCATCGGAACTCTAGGCTTAGCTAGCTAGTTTGAATAGCTGATTGAGTAGCTCTAGCTTTAAATGGAGACCCTACTTCAACAAATAATGTGGAGAAAAATCAAGGCAGAGGTCCAACATCAAATTCAAGCCTACACACGTGGTGTAACTGTACTCATACATGCATCCATGCCACACATACCTGTGAGAGAATTAAAAGACCCATGGCACGTGGTTTTGGGATTAGTGAGTTTAGCAATATGAGCGAGGGTGCCGTGACTACAGAAGGAATAGAACACTAAACACCTGTGCCTTATTCCCACTCTACATAACTCTTTGTATCCTTTATAAGAAGCCAACAAAATAGTGGGTTTCTGAGATATAAAAATAATTTTAGTGAATTACTGAAATTGAAAGTGGTCATAAGGGCCCTCGAATCTGTAGTCTATCTGGTAGAATATGCTTGGTGGCCCCCAAAACTTGTAGATAAAAGAGGAGATGGAAAGACTAAGAACCAGAGGATCAGGGAGGGGACTGTGCTATTGTGTCTCCTAGAATTTTCAGAAGACTATACACATAAAGTGTCACCAAAGTAACTGTCAAAACCTGGGCTGAACATGAACAGTGTGGATGAGGGAAAGCTCATGAGTCCTCTCACATCTAAAAAAAGGATTTTATGCAAATGGGGAAAGCTGTGAGTTGGAGAGGTTCCCCCACCCCCCACCCTGGGCAAGAACACACTAATTGGTTTTCCAGGCCCAAATACAAGTCTTCTTAAAATCCTAAATTTGAAATAATTTGCTATATAGTAATAGAAAATAAAAACAGTCACAGGAATAAACAATGCTCAATTTGTCATGCTCCTACTACACGTTACAATGCTACCCAATGGAATGGACTAGAAATGATCACCCTGAGTGAGGTAACCCAAACCCAGAAAGACACACATGGTATATACGCACTTATAAGTGGATATTAGCCCAACATAGATGTTCTCTGAGAGACTCTGTCCAGTGGGGGATCAGGACAGATGCTGGGACTTACTCTTGGACTCCAGGTTGAATGCTAAGAGTGGTATGGAAGAATGGGGAGATGGAAGGACCCAGAGTGTTCAGGAGCCCCACAAGGAAACCATCAAGGCCAGTGGATCTGGACCCAGAGGGGCCTGCACAAACTGCTGTACCAACCAAGGACCCAAATTTCAACTCTAACATGTTGTTGAGGAGTGGATCCAGTAGCATTTGTATAGTTTCCTCATTGAATAGACAGTTCAGCAGAGCTAAGCATAAGCAGGAATTGGAGCCACACTGGAAAAGTTCAACCATTTTCTAATCTATTATTTACGTCCCCACTCCTCTCTTCCAAGTTTTCCAACAAAAATGGCCAAAGGCTGAAGCATGAGACTAATTTGCTCTGGTTGGTTTGGATCCCACTCCTAATGTGTCTTCTAAATATTAGACCTATTTCCATTATTTTCATAAGAATAATCAGGAAGGTTCACATCTCTCACAGTTTGCTAAATTCAAATAAGGTAACAAATGTGAAGTTTTTCCATGAGAAAAGACTTCCTTTAATTTCACAAATATTTAATTATTTAAATTTATTCTTAGATAATTTTGTACATGTGTGTATGCCTACTGACCACTTTTATCTCACCCACCCTCTACCGTTCATTCCCACCTCACAGATATCTCTCACACATTCATGTGAATATGAAGCAAAGGCCTTTTTAGCAAGAATATTATAATTAAATAGTTGAGTTTCAGTATTAAGAATTTTATAAGAATACTTTGATCTCTTTTCTGATACTCTAATTCATTCATCCATCAAATATGTATGAAATATTTACCAAGATCTATATGCTATGGAAGGTCTTTCAAAATGGCCTTTAGTTGTCAGCTCTTCCATAATAGCATCTCCCAGAGACCAGGATCCTCACTCCATCTGAGATAGTTATAATTGTTAGAAACATCTCCATTGTAGGAAAAGGCTCAGAATCACCATGGGAAAAGAACAGCCAGGTGTTCTGTTAGATGATAGTTGGCAGCAAGCTTAGAAATGCCACCTAACACCTTAAGTGACAGTGAACAAAGCCAGGAGGTGTCTATGTTATGTGGACACTGATCAAATGGTCCTAAAATAACTGAGAGAAACAATGGAGTCTTTATAAAGGAACTAGAACATAAATGGAGCTTTAAATGTCAGCCAGAACCTGAAGAGTGGGAAGCAATTTTATGTGTGATGAACAAAAGGAATAAGGGCACAGAATTCACTCCTGGAAAAAGCGTGTTTGTTTGGCACTACTTGGGAATACTGAAAGATTGACAAAGGAGTTTGAAGTTGATATGATGGAAACCAGGAAACTTCCTGAGGTCATTCAAGTGTTATTGGTTTCATTTTCATAAGAGCACTGCTTATTTGAACAGGAAATAAGTCTTTTTCTTTAACCAGAAGAGGAAAGCAGTAACAGAATAGTTCAGTCTGAATCAGGCTTTAAGCAAAAGCTCAGCTCCAGAAAAGGATTTGAAGCAAGACCATGCCCTGGGGTGGTTGAATAAAATTACATGTTTTATAAATTTGCCTATGAAAGTTGCCAGAAGCACCTGACCTTCTGTTCACCTGTTTGTTCATGAAGGGTATCTTCTGAAATCTATACAAAATTATCTGTTTCTATATTTTTCCAAGAGTGTTGAAGTATTTTTATTAAATTCACAATCAAAAAACAGATCCAGTCCTGTAGACACCATAAATAAATAAACCTTTTAATTAATATTTTGAGCTAATCTATACCTTTCTTCTTAATAATGGTCTATAGAAAGGATGAGCTGGTATTAGGATCATTTCTTTGTTGGGTAACCTAATATGTGCACAGAGGGACAATGATTAATATTACAGGAGCCATATTCTCTATTATGATATGTTGATCAAGAAGGTATCATCGTCTGACACAATACTAATTTAGATTTTATTTAATCTCTGTGAGATAGTATTACAGACAGAAACCCTGGGGGTTGTAATTGTTTTATTCCCTAAAGAATACATCAAAAATTCTCAAGATCTGTTTTTTCATATTGTTCAATTTGTAGTTTTCTTTGCCTACGTAGGCTTGAAATCCAGAGTGACTAATTCCTTGCAGCTTTGAGGATAGCCAAAAGAACAATTCTTGTAGGATCTGATAAGTTTCTCCCAGCATAGTAAAAGACAATGTATGAATTCTGCACTGGCCCCTTTTAATTGCTTATACTAATCAAAGATTATGTTTACTGGGCTATCCAATCATATCTCTTCCCTGGATATGAATCCTGGATCAGTGCCAAGATTGAGAGTAGCAGCTCATCAACACTCTTTTTCTTTTTAATCATATATTACAAATAATAGAAAAAGAAAAAAGAAAAGAAAAAAAACATGACTTCAGAACAAAGAAAGGCATTGTCTTAGCCAGTGTTCTGTTGCTGTAAAGAGATACCACGACTACGGCAACTCTTATGAAAATGAATCATTTAGTTAGGGCTTCGTTACACTTTCAGGGGTTTAGACAATCATCCTCATGGCAAGAAGCATGGCACATAGGCAGATATTGTAGGTGAGAGTTCTACACCCAGATCCTCAGGCATCATCAGGAACAGAGAGACTCTGAGTATGGCATGGGTTTCTGAAACCTCAAAGTCCACCCCAGTGATATACTTTCTCAACAGGGCCATATCTCTTAAAAGGCCTAAGTTCACATCTTTTCTGAGACTCGAGGTAATCTCTTAACTGTACCTCTTGTAAAATAAAACAAAACAGAGCAAACAAATGGAACAAAGCAGATCACATACTTCCAACATACAGTAGCACAGAATATGCATGAGCACTACAAAGGAAAGGAAATGGAGCGAAGTGCGGAATTACTCAACAAAACAGAATGAAAACCCGCAGGGCAAACTCCAGATTCTACGTCCTCCAATGGCATCTCTGATGTCAAAGACCTCTTTGGGTCTCCAGCTTCTTTGAGTTCTTCTCTCTCTCTCTTTGGATTGTTCCATACTCTGTTTGCATCTCTGTTTGGCAGATATCTCACCACTCTGGCATCTCCAACATCTTCGGGTCTCCCACACAGTCCACACTTCTCCTTCACATCTCCAGGCAATGTTCTCTCTGGCTCTCTATGCAGTGACACACCGGAAATACACCTAGCTTCAGCAGCTTTCATTAGTAGAGACGGGAGGTTCCACAAACTCTTTCTTATATCCTTGATTCTAAAACCAGAACCACGTGGCTGAAGCTGCCAAGTTCTTCTGTTTGCTGGGGCTGGAACATGGCCCCTTTGCTTTACCACTTTTTGTTTTCTTTTTTTAATTAATTAATTTACTTCCCAATTATGTCCCCCTCCCTGTGTCCTCTGGGCCTCACCTTCCCTCCCTCTTCCCTGTGTCCTCGTTCTCTGCCCCTTAGAAAAGGGGAGCCTCACACGCTACTCCCACCCTCTGCTTACCCATGCCAGCCAGTCAAGTCATAGCAGGACTGAGTGCATCCTCTACCATTGTGGCCTGGCAAGGGAGCCCCATGAGAAGGAAGTGCTGGAAAAGCATGTACAAAAGTCCTTGTCAGAGACAGCGTCTGTTCTCCTTACTAGGGAACTCACATAAAGACCAAGCTGTCCATCTGGTACATATGTATAATGGGCTTAGGTTCAGTCCATATATGGTCTTTGGTTGGTGTTTCAGTCTCTGCAAGCTGCACCACCACAACCTCAATGCCAGGTTACTTGGCTCTGTTGGTCTTCTTGTAGAGCTACTGTTCTCTCCAGATCTTTCTATCCTCCCTCCCATTCTTCAACATGGTTCTCTATGCTCTGCCCAAAGTTAGGCTGTGAGTCTTACCATCTGTTTCCATCTGTTGCTAGGTGGAGCCTCTCAGAGGATGGCTATGTTAGACTCCCATTTGAAAGTATAGCAGAGTGTCAGTAGTGCCAGGGGTTGGATCTCTTGCATGGTATGGCCAGGTATTAGTTGTATATTCCCTCAACCTCTGCTCTTTCTTTATCCCTGCAGATTTTGTAGGCAGGGTAAGTTTTGGGTAGACATTTTTGTGGCTGGGTTGGTATTTCCCTCCTTCTATTAGGAATCCTCTCTAGTTAGAGGGTAGCCTATTCAATCTACATGTTCATTGCTAATAGGGGTCTCAGTTAGAGTCATCGCCATATCTTCCAAGGAGCCTACCCTGTCATGATTCTCCAGTCTGTCTCAGCCATCTTTTTGTTTTCAGTGGTTTCTTTCACTGTCTAAGATTGTCTTTAATTCCTTTCCTTAATTCCAGGAAAGTTGGAAGTTTCCTGGTAGGTCTTTCCCTGAGCTCATCACTCCCTTTATTCAATTTAGGATCATGATTTCAAACAGTGCCACTCCCTGGTGACCAAACATTCAAATTTATGAGTCTGTGGGGCCTGCTCTTATTCTAACTACCACACACTTTCAGATATTGCATGTTCCCTTCTTTTTGAAGATATTACATGCATTCTGAATACTTGCTGTATAATGCTCAAGGAGAGCAGTCAGCAGTCAGGACTCTGTGATAAGCCCACGGGTTGCTATGAAAACAAGTCTGAGAATGTCAATATGTTCTGAGAGATAGCTCATACATTAGTTCCATATGCCTGCATTTGTGATTTATACAATTTCTATTGGAGGCTAAAGAGATGGCTCAGTGGTTTGTTTGTTTGCTTGCTTGTTATGAGTTTCAGGAGGGGTGTTGAGAGAGGGTTTCTCTGTGTAACTTTGGCTGTCCTGAACTCACTTTGTAGAGCAGACTAGCCTTGAACTCACAGCGGTCCACCTGCCTCTGCCTCCCCAAGTGTTGGGATTATAGATAGGCATGCACCGCTGCACCCAGTTAGTAACTTAGTTTAAAAGCATGTGTGTTTCTTACAGAGGACCAACGTGGTAGCTCACAACTGCACATAATTCCAGTTTCATGGGATCCAGTGCCCTCTTCTAACCTGCACACACACCACACACACATGTGGTGGGCATACCTACATTCAGAAAAACACTCATAAACATAATAGCATAAAGTAAAAGAAAGAAATATTTGATGATCACTTTCTATATGTAGAACACTGAAGGTGAAATAAAGCAAATTAGAATGTGTTATCTTTGCCCTCATGTGTTCATGTAGAATGTCTTGGTCCTTTTTTTTTTTTCTTTAGCAGACTTACTCATACTTGCACATTTATAAAAAATAGACATTATTTCTTCATAGTTCTGAAGGCTGAATATGTTACATGTGTTTGTAATCTGGACCAGATATTTCCAGGTTCTTGGCTTCTTGTATTGTGAGATTATACTCTGATTTTCCCTTCTATTTCCCCTCCCACATAACCTTTCCCACTCTCCTTTAAATTCATGGCCTCTTTATTTCACTATGTGTCATTTTACACATCTATGCATGTATGTGTTTGCATGTGTGTGTGTGTGTGTGTGTGTGTGTGTATTCCTAAATACAATTTGTTCAGTTCACATAATGTTACTTATATGTATGGTTCTTTGCTTCCTGATAAAGAACTTGAAGTAAAGACCCCTGAATAAATTCAAGGAACCTATTCAAAGCATGTCAGAAAAAAAATTACTCTATCAAAAGTGACTGAGCCACATGAGTGAGGGTCTTCAAGAGCTCTGATTAGTCTTTGTGGCTTTTTTATGGAGCACTGACATCAACAAAGCTTCAAACCACAAAATAGATCCTGGACATCTGTGTGGAATTAGGCGGTAGCATAGGCCTTGGATATCAACCTGGTCCCTGACCACAATAGGACTACGGACCCACACATGGCCCTCAGCAGCAGCATGGGCCAAGGTGGTGCTTCGAAGAGGTCCAGTACAGGAAGTGGATTGGTTCCCATATCAGGCCTCTATCATTCTCCAGAGTAAGGGCAATACTGCAACAAAGCTGCATAAACTCTTGTCTGTTGCATTCCATCCCATCAACTCCACTGTGCAAGGACATGTTTTGTTGTCCACCTCAGCCTTCTCCTGCACCTGTCACCACCTTTATATCTCCCATTCTGGCTCTCTCTACAGGACATTCACTCCAACACACTCACTAGGCACTTCCATTCTCCCTACTTCTCCATCATACATTTGTAGTTGTGCCCCAGCAGCCTGGACACCTTCAAGCATTCCTCTCTGAAGATCCTTGACATTTCAATTTTTAGCATCCATGTTCCAAACACATGGATACCAACTTCGGTAAAAGAAACACTACTACAGCTTAAGTCACATGTTGTCTCTTACATACTAATAGTGAGAGATTTCAATACCCTCCTTTCACCAATGAACACATCATCCAGCAGAAAAATCCTAGAGCTACCTGACATTACAAATCAAATGAATATAACAGGCATTTACAGAATATTACACACAAACACACACAAAAAAAACTTCCAGCCTAGCATAGAGGCACATGCCTTTAGTCCCAACATATGGGAAACAGAGGCAGGCAAGTAAGTTCAAGGTAATTTTGTTCTACTAATCAAGTTCCAAGACAGCCAGAGATGATACACAGAGAAACTCTGTATCTAAGAATTAAAAAATAAATAAAAACAACTTCCTTCTCAGCACCTCACAGAACTTTCTGTAAGACTTACCACATACTCATACACAAATCAAGTTTCAACATATACAAGAAAAGTGAAGAAACTCCCTGCATCCTATTTGACCACCATAGATTAAACCTGGATATCAAAACAACAAAAACAATAGAAAGCCTACAAACTCATGGAAACTGAACAATGGTCTACTGAATAAAAAAAAATGGTCAACACTAAATCAATTTCTTTATGAAAGAAATTAAAGGCTTTCTAGAATTCAATGAAAATGAATATTCAGCATACTCAAGCATGTGGTATACCACAATGAAAGTGGTGCTAAGGGGAAAGTTTGTAGCATTAACTGCCTACATTAAAAAAAAATTGGAGAAATCTCATACTAGTAACTTAATAGCACACCTAAAAACTCTAGAACAAAAAGAAGTAAGTACATGCAAGAGGAGTAAATGTCAATAAATCATGAAACTGAGGGCTGAAATCAATAACAGCGAAACAACAAAAAAAAAATTTTTAACCAATACAAAGAATCAATGGAACAAAGAGTTGGATCTTTGACAAAATCAATAAGATAGACAAACCATTGTCCAAGCTAACTAAAAGATGGAGAGAGAAAATCCAAATTTATAAATTCATAAATGGAAATGGTGACATAACAACAGACACCTAGGAAGTCCAGGGAATAATAAGGACATACTTTTAAAACCTGTCATCCATCAAATTGGAAAAATCTAAAAGAAATGGATAATTTTCCCAGAGGTACTACTTACCAAACTTAAATCAAGATTAGATAATTTAAATAGAGTTATGACCCATAAGGAAATAGAAGCAGTAATTAAAACTCTACCAAAAATAAACCTTAAAGCCAGACAGCTTTAGTACAGAATTCTACTAGACTTTCAAAGAATTAATGACAGTACTCTTCAAATTATCCCACAAAATAGAAACAGAAGGAACATTGATTAATTATCAATCTTTGAAGAAAGAAGTTGAGGAAAATATAAGAAGATGGACAGAAAGACCATGCTCAGGTATTAATAGGATTAACATATGAAAGATGACCATCCTATCAAAAGGAATCTACAGAGTGAATACAATCCCAACCAAACTCATAGAGACCAAAGGTAGAACTAAACTTGACTGGTCAAAAACAAAATAATTCTAATGGTATGCTGCTATATTTATAGATAGGCCCTTTGTCCAGTCAACATCAGAGGGTTCCTCCAGCAACAGATGGAAGCAGGTGCAGAGACCCAAAGCCAGATCTCCATTGGGTCCCTCCCTTCAGAGATCTGGCAACCCAATGGAAGAGGAGGAGGAATAGGTGTAGTACTCAGAGAATATGGAGGACACCAGGAGAATATGGCATGCCAAATCAAGTAAGCAAGACTCATATGGGCTCTCAAAGACTGAAGAAGCAAACATGGGGCCTGAATTAGCCTGTAGGACTGCCACCAGAAGCCATGTTGAGGTCGCTGGTCAGTGCTGCCATCATAGGCCATGTGGATGTTGATGGTCCATGCTGCCACTGGAAACCATATATAAGTCCATGCTCCATGCTGCCACCAGTTGTTACAGGCAAGGAACTTCTTTTTTGCAGTGGTATTGATGATTGTAGGCTCATAGTTAAGAATGAGAGACATTGAAGAATTCTGTCACAATCCTTACCCCACCTCCAAAAAAGAAAAAGAACCTATCCAGACAGGAAGCTATTGGAGAGAGAGTCTTTAGAAAATGTGGTTTTACATCTCCTTGATGGGGAGGCCCGATGGCACTCAGAGGAAGGATAGCAGACTACCAAGAAGAAACTTGATACCCTAGCATCATATTCAACGGGAGGAGATCCCCATCAGTCACAGTCATAGGGAAGGGGAATGGGATGAAAGTGGGAGGGAGGGGAGAATGGGAGGATGCACGGGATGCGATAGCAATTGAAATGTAATATGAATGATTTTATTTTCAATAAAAAAAGAAATTGTGGTTTTAAAATGCTAAAATGTAGCTCTTCACAGCTGATGGCTTCTACTGTTGGGAGGAGGACTCAGTGATTTTTAAGGGGATAACTTTTGGGACTTTGGCTATGTTGCAGTGCGTAACACAAATTGGATTTTGTGTATTTTTTATTTTATTTTATTTTATTTTTTCTCTTTTTGCAGGAAGGGAACAGGGTTAGGACATTTAGCCAGGGGGGAATGAGAGATGAATATTATCAAAGTTCATTGTTTGAAATTCCAAAATAATTAACAAAAGTATTATATTGGGGGAAAAGACAATGAACTTGGTTCACAGAAAATTCTACAGTTGATTTGTTTACATTTTACAAGAATAGTGTAAAATGTATGTGAGTCACCATTCTTGTGTAAGTCACATCTTCCTTTTTGTCATTCTTTTCCCAACTCACTGCATTTCAAACACACAAGCCTAGCATTCCTTTGTGTATACCCTTTGCTGGGCCAAGCTCTAGACACATGATTTGAGAGTCATCTTTTACTGGTCCAATAAAAAGCTCATCTACCAGATTTTCCTGGCCTTCTTCAGATTCTGCATCTTCTGCACTGGCCCAGTTTCAATAAGGCCCAATTGATTATCATATCAGACACAAAACCAAAGAAAGAAGTCCACATGCCAGATCAAATCACAAAAACAACCTGAATAGCCATAAAACAACTGCCTTCTACCAAACACTCTAAACCTTTAGAAGTGTTATTTAATGAGAACTATCTAGATAAGCTACAAGATACAAAATTTAAAATAACAATCACAGACTTTATCAAATAATTCAATAAAGCAGAAGAAGACCCAAACAAGAACTTCATTGAACTCCAAGGGGAAACAATAAACACTTGAGCAATGTCCAACAAAATACAACTACATACCTAAATGAAATATCAAAGATAATTCCAGATGCAAAAACTAAAGTCAATAAACAGATAGGAACACTGAAGAGAACACTAAGTAAAATGAAGATAAATTGAAATACCTAATAACTAAAGTATAAAACTCAAAGGAAAGACAAATAGAATGAATCAAGCAGAAGATAAAATATTAGGGCTCAAAGATAAGGTAGAGAGGATAGACAAAATAAACACAGGAAATAAAAAAGAAATTGAAATCACAGGAGAGGAATATACAAGAATTTTGGAACACTATCAAAAGACTATTTTTTTAGTTATAGGCATAGAAGGAGAGGAATCATAGGTCAATGGCATAGACCACCAGTTCATTGACACGACGACAAATGAAAACTTCCCCAAGAAAGACAGAACCATGCAGATACAACATACAGATATGCCATCTAGACAAAACCAAAAAAGAAACATTCCAAGAGATGTCATATACAAAACACTAAATATTTAGAACAAAGAAAAATCTTAAAAGCTATTAGGAAAAAAATCTACAACTCACAACTCATATCTTTGAAAAAAATTTTCAGCAAACTTAAAACTGAAACTGAAAAAAACTTGAAATTTTTCAACTTCTATGAGACCACCACTGTCAACTTATACTGAGCAAAGCAGTCTGCCAAAGTTGAATCAGAAGAAAAGTTTCCATATCCAAACAGGCTTTAAAAAATATTTAACAAAAAAAAAAAAAAAACTCTAAACAGAAAACCGAAAGCCATACCTTAAACTAAGGGAGAAATATGCACAACCAGGAAATTCTAGAAAGAAAATGATGCTGTAATTTAATAAAAAATAAAACACAACTAAAGGCAAAAGTTATCAACAGGCATCAAAATTACTACAATCCTCATACTCTTCAATAATAATGAAATATTAATGGCCTCAACTCTCCAATTAAAAGACACAGATGAGGTGAGTGGACTTGGAAATAAAATCTAGCTATTTTCTATGAGAAACACATTTTATTTTGAAAGATAGGCGCAACCTTGAAGTAAAAGTATAGGGGGAAAGTATGCAAAGCAAGTAAAATCAAGAATTAAGCCAGGTTAGCCATTTTAACTAACTAACATGAAGAAATTTTTTAAAAAGGTATTTTTTCCTAATTAAGGCATCATTTAATCAGGAAAACAGCACAGTATTAAATATATATGCACCAAATTCTGGGGCAATCATAAAATCATCAACAACAAAAAATACTAGAATAATCCTACAAAGGAGGCACAAAAGCTCTACAATGAAAACTTCAAGTCAAAGAAAGAGATTAAGGAAAGGCTCTAAAAATGAAAAGACACCCTAGGTCATGGATAATTAAAATCAGTACTTTTATATTCATATTACCAAAAGCAATTTACACATTCTACATTATCAATCAAAATATCCACAATATTATTCATAGAAATTTGAAAAGTTCTATAATTCATATGAAGCCAGAAAATATACCAGATAGACAAAGCAATACTGAGCAAAAAAAAAAAAAAAAAAAAAAAAGGAAGAATATGGAGTGATTACTATTTCAGATTCCAAAATATATTACAGATCTATGGTAATAACAATATGGTACCTGTCTTAGTTTGGGTTTTATTGCTGTGAAGAGACACCATGAAGTCCATTATCATGACAGTGCAAAGCATGGCAGCATGCAGGCAGATATGGTCCAGGAGGAGCACACTAGAGAAGACTTGAATTCCACACTGGGCAGAGCTTAAACATAGGAAACCTCAAAGTCCACCCCACAGTGACAGACTTCCTCCAACAAGGCCACACCTATGCCAACAAGGCCATACCTCCTCACAATGCCATTCCCTGTGGGTCAAGCATTCAAACACACGAGTCTATAGGGGCCAAACCCAAACTACCACAGTACTGTTCCCAAAACCAGGCATATAGACTTAGTCATACTTCTTTTGCTGTGAAGAGACACCATGACCAAAGATGTTGTTAAACACGTAAAACAAACCAGACATCTCAAAACATGTCTTCCTTTTGGGAAACTTGTTCCAAATTTTTGTTCCTTTGCGCTGTACTGTCTATGTTGGCTAGGGATTGTGTATTTTGTCAGTTTTAAGTACTGCTTTTGCAATCTATGTTCTCAGCTTTGACCCTGACACCATCTCCTCCTAGTGTGTTTCTGGGTTATTCTGAACACTACACAAGCATGAGAGTGCTAAAGACATTGGGTGACCAACCTCTCATATGTGTCTCTCCCCACAAGAAAATAAAGTTTCTTCAGGCTGGGAAACAGGGTATATTAGTTGGGTATCTCTATGATGTAATTGCACAAGGGGAATGTTTCCCCAACACCTCCATACTGTGGGGTAGGAGGAAATGGATGTCTTCTGTCTTTGATGCCTTTATCATCAGCCTGGAGATGGTTAATTCTTTTTTTTTTTTTTACAAATATTTTATTATAAACCAAAGAGAATTTGAAAGTGAGTGTTTATTACACATCACTTAATTTCACTAATCACCAGTTCATGGTTAGGCTTTTCAGTCTGTACTCTTACTCTCTACTCCCACATACGTACTGTAATATGTTAAAACAAATCCCAGGCTCTATGTTACCTGTAATTTAAATATGTCATTATATAGCTTCAAAACGCTGAAGGTTTTTAAATCATCATGATATTACTATGTCTGAAAAGGTAACAATAATTCCTCCATCATCAAATTTCATTGTTAAAATTTCTCCTGTTGTTTCATAATTTTTTCAAGAATAATTAGAATTCTCTCCAAATATGTTTGGTTTCTATGTACCTCAATTACTATGAACTAGAAGACTGGATTATATTGAAGTTCAGTTTTGTGACTAGAAGACTTCATGAAATGGCATCATATCCTTTCTATTATAGTGTAGAGGAGATATGTACTGCCTGCTGTTAATATTGATCAAGGAGTTCAGGTGTTGCCTTTCTGAGCATCCATTATGAAGTTCCCTATAAGCTTTTCAACTAACTGTCTTAGCAGGCATTTAAGTTAATTGCTTTGATCAATTATCTCATTAAGTGTTGAGACATTGATTTTCTAAATCTATTATTTTCTTTTCATTTATCAGCTGGGATTTTCCTATAAAAAATTTTGGTCAAATTTTTAGTTGTCTTTCCTGTGTGAATTGTACCTTAGAAAAAAGAAAGACTGTATTTCTGCTGTTGTTTATCCATTTTTAGAATAACTGACTAGTTTTCTAATATGCCATAGAATTTATTACCATAAATTCAGGATTATTAATATATCATATGCATTTCAGTTCATTTATTATGGATTTTTAATTGTCCCATCTTTGGTCAGTGAGAATTTTCAAGGTAACTTCTTATTCTTTTTCTTTTTCATTAACCATTTCCTTTTTTATGTTTTATTTCAATAAACTATTTGGTGTGTGTTCCATTGTCTTGATGACTGACTTGTTTTCTGCAATTACAAGCCATTCCTGCTATATTATTTATATTGCCACTGCTGTGATAAATCAACATGACCAAGCAAGTTACGGAAGTAATAGCTTATTCTGTCTTCTGGTTCTAGAGGAAGAGTCACTGTGATAAGGGAGACATAGCAGGAGAAGAAAACAAAGAGATCACATCCCTTCCACACACAGAAAACTGAGAAATGGATGTAGGTGAGCATATAAACCTACAAAGCCTATTCTTATAGCGGGGGACAAGGTCCCCTTCAGTCACAGATGTGGGGGAGGGGAATAGGATGAAAGAGGGAGGGAGGAGGAGTGGGAAGATACAAGTAAGGAGGTAACAAATGAGGTGTAATCTGAATAAATTACTTAAATAATTTAAAAAATTAATTTCACAAAACATGCAAACAAAGAACAAAGTCCATTCTCTGTGGTGTACTTCCTCCAACAAAGCTAAAAGAACATAGCAAAAACCCCTAATGACAGAGTGCTATATCCATAGGTCAGAGCATTACTCATCTGTCATCAGAGAAACATCTACTTGCAGGAGATGGTAATTAAGAAAAAGCTTCACAAGAAAAAGATAAGGTGCCAAGAGTGATTGACTTTGGATAACTCATCCCAGAATGAGACACTTTTAACAGATCTTTTGCCTTGAGGCTCAGGGATCTATGTGGAAGAGGAGACAGAAATGCTGTAAAAGACAGAGGTGACAGATGTCTCCAAAGAAACAATGTCTTCTAGACCCAATAGGACTGACACAGGAATGAACTCACAGAGACTATACAGGTTCAAACCAGACAAAATATCAACTCTGGAAATGGGAAGTAGACACAAAAATTTCACTCCTATCCAAGAAGCTATTGCTAACTGATAACTGTTGAGAAAACAATATTCTTTGATGGAGCATTATTTGCTATATCCACCAGACTGCAGAGCTGGCTCAATGATCAATAGTTGGCCTACAGAAAGAAGATTCTATCTTTGGTTTAGTTTTTATAAAATATTTGGTTTGGAAGTTTTGTCTTATTGGTTTTCTTGGTCTTTGGGTGTTTTCTTTGTTTGTTTGTTTGTTTTGTTTTTTAGTGAAAGAGCATGAATTTTTGTGGTAGAGAACAGTTGGGAAATATCTGGAAAGAGTTCTTGGAGTGCTAAAAATATGACCAAAATATCTTTCATGAAATACTTTTTGAATAAATGTTTTAAATGAAACTTTTGTTTTTATATTATAATAGAATTATACAACTTCTCCCTTCCCATTGTTTCCTCCAAACCCTCCTATATGTTATTTATTGCTCTATTTCAAATTTATGACCTCTCTTTTTATTAATTAATTTTCAAAAATATTACATGTCAGTTTGTATAATGTTTTTGTATATATGTTCTCATGATTGACCATTTGCTACTGGATAGTCAATTGGTGTGTTCTTCTCTGGGGAATACTATATTCCCCCACTCTGAGCATTCCTAGTTGCCCACAGTTTTTTTCTAAGGTTGATACCTCAGGGTCTTTCCTCTATCCACTTTGGCATGTTAAGGAGTCATGTTGATGAGACTCTAAGGGTGTAGCTTTGTATATTGCTAGGAGATATGATCTTACAGTGAACTGTCTGATCCTCTTGCTCTTACAGTCTTTTAGCCCCTTTTTCCACAGTGTCTCATGAGCCTTAAGTAAAGGACTTGAAAGACAAAAATTCTCCTTGCTCATAACATTAACAATTTATAATATCTTTCTTGATCTTGTTCAGCAAAAAGATACACATGTCCTACAATATGTGTGCAGGTTACTTAGTTTTAAATGCCATTAAAATAATTTTAGGCTGATTTTTTTGATGCAGTAAACCATCTTTATGATACATAAATTAATTTGTTGCTTCTTTATTTTAATTTATAAAATTAATACCTTGTTTTGATTTACATAACTCAAAATTCAAGTCTATGTAACAACACATAATAAGGATACTTCATTTGTCTGTGGCTTATATCTACAAATGTACTTCCTCCTTTCATATATGCAATACTTTATATCTTGTTTTTTGTAGTTAACGATATTTTTCTGAAACTTATATTTGACCCATATGTAGGACAAATTCTCATTTACTAGTTGCATAGTACTCTGTTGTATAGGACAACCAAATATTACTTTATTATTTTATTTGCATAAGACTATAAATTATAAATGATAGATAGATAGGCAGATAGATGAGTGGGAGAGAGACAGAGATAGAGAGACAGAGAGAGAAGAGTGCTACAGCTTTCTTTGTAGGGTTAGATATACAACAGTAACCTTTTGTCAAAACTTCTTTTTCTTTGTACTGCTAGTCTACACCAATGCCAGGTAAAACCCAAATCCCATCCTTTTTTATGATTTCAGGGTAGGAATTGTGGGAAGAGTCCTGGGCAGTAAGATAGATGTTTCTGCAGGTACTCTTCTCAGATTGAACTCATTGGCATAGGAGACAACTTCCTTAACAGAACATCAAAAGCCCAGACTCTAAGATCAACCATTAATAAATGGGACCTCATGAAACCAAAAAGCTTCTGTAAGGCAAAAGATACCATGAGCAGAACAAAATGACAGCCTATAGACTGGGGAAAGATCTTTACCAACTCTACATCTGACAGAGGGCTAATATCCAAAATATATAAAGGACTCAAGAAATTAAACATCAAGAAACCAAATAATGAAATTAAAATGTGGTACAGAGCTAAAGAGAGTATTCTCAACAGAGAAACATCAAATGCCCGAGAAACACTTAAAGAAATGTCCAATGCCCTTAGTTATCAGGGATATGCAAATCAGAGTGAATATGAGATTCCATCTTAAATCTATCAGAATGTCTAGCATCAAAAGCTCAAGTGACAGCACATGTTGGGGGTAGTGCAAACTTGTACAACCACTTTGGAAATCAATTGGCGCTTTCTCAGAAAATTGGGATTAGTGATACCTCAAGATGCAGCTATACCACTCCTGGGCATATACCCAAAAGATGCCCCAGCATAAACCAAGTGAATTTGCTCAACTATGTTCATAGTAGCTTTATTCACAATAGCCAAAAATGGGAAACAACTTAGATGTCTCTCAACCCAAGAATAGATAAAGAAATTGTGGTATATTTACACAGTGGAATATTATTAAGCTATTAAAAACAAAGAACTCTTGAAATTTTCAGGCAAATTGATGGATCTAGAAAAGATAATCCTGGGGCTGGAGAGATGACTCAGAGGTTAAGAGCACTGTCTGCTCTTCCAAAGGTCCCGACTTCAATTCCCAGTAACCACATGGTGGATCATGACCATCTGTAGTGAGACCTAGTGCCCTCTTGTGGTGGGCAGGTGCACATGCTGACAGAATACTGTATAAATAATAAATAAATCTTTTAAGAGAAAGAAAGAAAGAAAGAAAGAAAGAAAGAAAGAAAGAAAGAAAGAAAAGACCATCCTGAGTGAGTTAACCCAGACACAGAAAGACACACATGCTATATACTCACTTATCAGTACCCATATAATATAGTATAACCATACTACAATCCACAGACTTAAAGAAGCTAAATAACTAAGAGGTCCCTAGGGAACATGTTTAATTCTCATTTAGAATGGCAAATAGAACAGACACTGGAACTGCTTGAAGAAAGGGAACAGGCTAGGAGCCTACCATAGAGGTCCTCTGAAAACTCTACCCAGAAGGGGGTTAAAGCAGATGCTGATAATCACAGCCAAACTTTAGAATGTAGTACAGAAAGTCTTATGGAGGAGTTGGGGGATACATATACATGAAGAGGGCAGCAGCTCCACAAGAAAAACAACAGAACCAACAAATCTGGGCCCAGGGAGACCTGCATAGACTGATGCACCAAACAAAGATCATGAAGAGGACCTAGACTCCATGCTCAGATGTAGTCAATAGGCAGCACAGTCTCCATGTGGGTCCCATAATATGGGGAATAGGGGATACCTCTGAGATGGACTCTGTTGATCACTCAGTGATCACTTCCCTCCCCCACCCCCAACTGGGCAGTCTTGCCAGGCCACAAAGGGAGAAGAATGCAGGTAGTCCAGATGAGACTTAATAGCCTGGGGTCAGGTGATAGGGGAGGGGGCTTCCCTTTTCTAAGAGCTAGGGCAGAATGAGAGTAGGAAGAGAAAAGAGGAGGCTACAATCAGGATGTAAAGTAAATAAATTAAAAATAAATAGATTTTTAAAAAGATGTTTTCTTGAACAATTCACAATCATATAACTCAGAGGAGCTGACCCAACCCTAGATCTGAACATGTCCTCAACTTTCCCTTTGTTTACAAATGACCATGTCTTGGTCAATGAGACTCAATTGTTTTTAAAAAGCCTACTGAGATATTCTCCATAAAGTTGCCTCACTCTTAGGACATCCACTAGTAGAGAAAATATTTCTTCATATCCTTGGAGGATTTTGTAATCATCCTGCTTTTCCACTGGGGATTATCCCAATCCTAAAGGTAGCAGACAGGATTAAGAGGTTTCACAATTTACATTTTACCTTTACTTGGCATTAGTGTGAGAAGGGATTCATTCATTATGTTATCCACAGGAAAGTTGTCAATCTTCAATGCCTTAAGGATCCTAACCTCCCACCATCTCACTGAACTCCTAACCCATCCTAACTTCTCTTGTAGGTCCCCCTACCATCTCAACGTTGTAGATGATTCAAAACCCCTGTTATTTTACAATCCATAACAGTTAATCTATCTTTACTTAAATTTCTATTCCATCAATGACCTTATACCTTTCTTTCAACACTAAAAAGGCCTGTTAAGACATTTACTTAAACCAAAGAATAATTCTGTCTGTGAAAAATGAACACTGTGTTTCCCTCAGATCAATCAGTTTGAATCAGTTATCTCTTAAAATATGACTGATTTCCTCTACTATGAACTCTCAAAATAAAGCTAATGATATTTTATAGCATTGATAGAATGTTTTATGGATGTGGTTGAAAATACAGTTAAGCTCTACTTCTCCATGAATAGTATTAGATACATAGTAAGTGCTTAGTTGGCACTAGGTGCTGCTATTGCTGTTCTCTCACCAGGTATCTTTGATCTAAAAAGGTCGTTTTGACCTGCTATCGCAAGAAGATAAGAGTTCAGATAGATAAACACTGTAAGGACTGAATTATGTGTATGACCTCAGATAGCCTCTTACATGTAGTGACATGCTCACACATACAGTATCTCAACACTGAAGAGACTAGAAAGAGTGTATTATAAACACTAGTGAATGATAATTGATCAATAACGTGAAGCTCTATCATTTTGTTTCTTGGGATGTGAATATTTTTGAAGACTGAGGCAAAACTAAGGCAACTGGTATTTTTTAAATCCTAGCAAGAGGCTTGTTTTGATTCCCATTGAGGGCACTGTAACTGTTGTCACTCACTTTGACACTGCTGGGGAAGTAGCAGCAGTGTCAGGTGATGGTTTCAGAATTGCCTCTGCCAGGTACCATATTTGTAGTCAGTGGGAAACTACACACATATAATAAATATGTTGTTTTCAATATACAAAGCAAGGAGGAAGAAGAGTTCTCTCACAGTGCTTTCCCAGTCCCTATCTTATCCCTGCTAAACATGAGCTAGCCTCTGGGATGTGTGTCTCATTCAGGCAACTATTTTCTGCTACAGTGAGAATCAGATCATCTCAAAGCCCACTGACACTGAACAGAACATTGTCCCCATGCTCCAGAAGTAACACAGAAACAAAGACAGCCTTTCCTCTGCTCCTTCTCTAGTTATTCCTAGATCCTAGTGAAACAGTGAGCTATAGAAGCTTCCTAAGGAACGCAAAGTGACCACATATGAGGATGGAACTTAGATACCAGGCATTATACAAGGTCCTTAGAAGACTTACAGAACAGCAGAGAACTAGCTTTTTAAAAAATGAACTCTCTATTCTTCATGTGGAAGTAACAGATGATGTTGATGGCATTCTCTTGGATAATTCATAAGTGCTAAGATCATGGTGGAACATAATTTGAAGCACATGAATACAAACAAAACAGAAAGAGAAAGTAACTATGTATCATCGACAGGTTATGTCTCTTCCAATTGGTGAAGAAGAAAGCTAGGCCCTGGTTTCATGGTTTGTGTAAGGACCTGGCTGGTACAATCCACAGAAGGGTAGTGATATTGACAGAAGGGTGTGTTTTTTACAATGGAAATGGCTCCCACAGACTCATGTGTTGGAATGCTTGGCCATCAGGGAGTGGCACAATTGAGAAATGTGGTGTAAAAATGTGTTTTTTTTTTTCCTGGCCCTAAGCTTCTGGAAAAATGACACTGAGATTCAAAATATATTTACAAAAGCCTAGGTTAATACAGCAAGACAGGTTTCTTAACTTGTTCCTAACTAATATCCATTTATTCTATTCTTAGCTCTGCCACATGGCTGGCTACCTCTGCTCAGTCCATCTTCTTCAGAATTCCTTGGTGAATCCCCACCTCTGAGTGTCTGCCAGAGTCTCTCACACACTCTCTCTCTCTTCTCTCTCTCTCTCTCTCTCTCTCTCTCTCTCTCTCTCTCTCTCTCTCTCTCTCTCTCTCTCTTCCCCCCCGTCTCCCTCTCCCTCTCCCCCTCCCTCTCTCTCTCTCTCTCTCTCTCTCTCTCTCTCTCTCTCTCTCTCTCTCTCTCTCTCTTTCTCCCTGCCCAGAACATGTACACATGTACCTCCTTATTTCCTGCCTCAGCTAATAGGCCATAAGTTTTTTACTAACAGGTGACCCATACAGACACAAGAGATTCCTTCTGCAGTATGGCCTTGTTAGAGGAAGTGTGTCATTGGAGGCTGGATTTTCAGGTTTCAGAAGTCAAGCCAGGCCAAGAGGTTCGTTGTCTCTTCCTGTTGCCTGAGGATCCAGGTGTAGGACTCTTAGCCCATTTCCAACACTACGTCTGCCTGAACTTTGCTATACTTCCAACCATGATAATAATGGACCGAACTTGTGAAATGAACTTTATGCCAGACCTCAGTTAAATAATTTCATTTTAAGATTTTTCATGGCCATGGTGTTTCTTTGCAGCAATAAAAATGAATTTTAAAAAAACAAAAGAAAAAAAGTAACTAAGACATCCAGGGATGCCCTTGAGCAAAGATTGGGCTAACTAGGGCTCAAATGAATAGAAAAGAAGGCATAATGAACTTAGGTCAACTAAACACTGAAAATCAGAAAAACATCTTGGCCTGTCAATCCAGAGTTTCAGCTCTTAGAAATTAAGGCCTTAAGGAGAAAGTTTGCATGTAGATTTTGTCAATATTCCACCAAAAGTAGAATCACAAGGTAAGAGGAAAACCTGGTGTAGGGATCCTTGCACATAAGAGGACTGATCATTATTATTTAATAGAAGTTTCTTAAGAAAGGAACTAATTAAATGCACCTGCAGTAAAATGATTGCATGGCTATTATCTGCCCACACAGACAAACTGAGAACCATAAAGTCTGAAATGCAGCAATCTGCAGGCCTAATTGTCTCCTGTAAGAAATGGCTTTTGTTTTACTTAGTGCTCCATCAAAAGCACTAAGTGTTAATGTGTCCCATATAATCTATCTGGCCAGCTAACTAGTTTAATTCATCACACACCATGAGAAAGAATAAAAGCAGGGGCCTACTGACAAGTTAATAGTAGAGGCAGGAAACAAAATGGAGAAACCTACTTTGATTGATGGTGCAGAACTCTTAGGTACTACTATAGATGGACTCTGTCTAGCTTTATATAGTGGCCAATCAAAGCAAAATAGACCTGGTAATTTCAACTTTAAACATGCTCTTTCTGTTAAAAAAAAAATTTAAAAGCTAGTAGGTGTATTGCATTTCTACAAAACAGTAAAAGTTCAATTACAGCCAGCTCTCAAGTATGTACAAGTAGATTCAGCATAACAAATCTTCATTCCAGCTCCTCATTGGCTAGATTAACTCTTCTGCAAAGAACACCCTTTGATATAATACTCTGCTTTGCCTTTCTTCACATTTTCCCACACCAGATGTAGCTAAATAAAGAGGTAGCCAGACTTAACATCAACTGGGCCAATGTGAAATTTTCTAAATTGGATTATGCTGAAGGGATTTAATCTGTTTGGAATAATAGTTTAGTAAGGCAGTGTTAGGGCAACAGGAGATTGAGATGTGTGGGGAAAGTCTCCACAGCTGGATAACTGTACTAAAAATATCCGCCTCTAATTTGACACCTTCCTCTATGAAAGCTCGAAGAGTTAAATCCTTAATTTACAGGCTGTCACACTTGGGAGAGTCCAAGCACATTTCTCTGACCAACAATACCGTAAGTCAGATGTCTGCTAGAAAGCTACTAGGGATGAAAAGAAGATAAAAATGCCTGCTTCTTCTTCCTCTTTCTCTTCCCCTTCTTTCTTTCCTGACAATTGAAAAGGCCCCAAAACATTACCTTGATCTCATTAAACTATTAAAAAGACTTTAAAAGCTACCTGCTTCTAGACTTCAGTTTTTAAAATATTCATTGTATTTAAAGCCAGAATTTTTATTTTAATTATGTGAAAGTGCATGTGTATGTGTCTCTAAGTAGGTATGTGCATGGGCGTGAAGGTACCTTCAGAGGTATCAGATCCCCAGGAGCTAGATTGGTGGTAAGCTTCCTGGTATAGTTACTAGGAACTAAACCCGGCTCTTCCACAAGAGTAGTTCGTGCTTTTAGTGGCTGAGCCATCACCAATGCCAGAAATTATTGAAAGTTAAATTATAAATTTATGAACTAATATGAACTTGGCATGTTATTTTCCAAAGCATTCTTGGTAAATACTACATGAATATGACAAAGTTGCATGTTGATCTACTATTTATATGAAATTGAATAGGCTGCCAAAAACTACCCCTACTAGATTTTCTCACTGCTTCCATGGATGTTATATTTAAATGAAAAGATTAGGCTACATAGCATATTTTATACGCTGTATCAGCAGAACACTTACAGCATTTTAGTGGTCTATTTTGTAATATGCTTGCTATTAACGTAATCTCTGGAATGTAAGCATATCTTTTCATTGATTTCCTGAATAATCCTTTTAACAATGGCAAATGCTAATATGAGTTTCATAGTCTAAAATGCTTCCACTAAGCTTTCATCTAAAACTGGCAGTGTCCTCAATAGTTGCAGAGGTGACAAAGCTTGGGAGACTATGTACTATAATGCAAAAAGCTCTGAGTTGTCTTTTTTAAAAAATATGAAATTTTTTTCTCAGAAAATTGTCAGCTTTGAAATTTCTAGTGTTGCCATGGGCCTCTTTGAACTGGGTGTCCTTTAGGTTCTTGGCATCTTGTTTAAAGAGTTAAAGAAGTACTCACAAATTACACAGCATTAATGAACATTATTCAGACTCAAAGACACGGGACATGTGTATGTACTTGTAAGAAAGCAGTAAGCTTGTGATAAGATTTACTCATGAGCACTGAATTACTGTTTAGGGCTCTGTTTTATGGACCTGAGAGGAAGGAAAGTTGGTTTCTAAGGAGCAAATCACAGGTGGTTTCCTGTTTTGATTGACATGTCTGCCTTATTGCATACATACTCAAAATCAGTTCAGGCTTAGTCAACCCATTTCTCTTAGTTTCAGGATATGGGTCAGCATATGGCTACCAATGGGCTGTCACTAAGAGGTTGCTAGGGAAGAGCAGCATGCTGCATTATTTGGAGTACTGTATACCAGCCTACATGAACTGAGGGATTTGAGGTTGCTCTAAACTATGGTTGCTACACCTATGATTGCCTACCCTGTTAATACCTCTGCACACCAATTTTCTCATTTGTTATTTTAAAATGGAAATTATCATACAACTTCTGTAGAAAGAACAAATAAAAATTCATAACTATACCTTTAAACTTTAAACTATAAAGTAACCTACAGAAGTTGGGTATGAATTTTTGTCCCACAATTGATTACAGACTATCTTAAGATACATGTTAGGTTTTCTGTTATTCCATTTACCTGCAAACTACAGAAATATAGTGTTTTCCCAGAAACCAGATTCTTGGAAAGACTAGACAAGAGCTCAACTCTTGAGGTACATTCCTAGCCCTGTATATTTTTTAATTATGCATTCATTTAACTACATTTTTAGTTAGCGCTAGCTATAGCAGCATTGTAACCAAAGACATTAAGGTATAGAAAACATTTTTCTGACCTAAAAATCTCCAAAACATCTGATACTGATGGTACAGGCCTAACCTATTTCCCCAGCACTTAGAAGGTACAGACAGGAAAATCAAGAGTTTATATTTAGCTGAATAGTAAGTTCAAGTCAGGATGTATGAGAGCCTGTCTCCAAATTACTAGAACACATTATGAAACATTAGGGTACATTAGTAATCAAAAGTACTTGGTTGTGAATTTAAAAAAAAAAAACCTTAAATCTCCTACTTATGATCTAAGATCTCAGAGGAAAATAAAGAAGGATGAAAAATGTTGTGTAAAGAGAAATTTCCTACATGTCACAGTTTGCTTGGAACTTGCTGTCCAAGGAAGGTTTCTGTAGGAGATAACATTATGAGCTTCCTTGGAGTTCCTCATTGATGTATTATCTCATTCTGACAAATCTCCATAGACAATGAACTATTAAAGATTCTGTAAGTGAAAAAAAAAGATATTGTAAGTGAGTAAATACAATAAAATTCCTTATTTAGTTTTGGTTAATGTATTTTTTTATTCTAAGAAATGCTTTTCAATGTCATATTTACCCTGCAGACTTAGTCTGGACTATACATCTGTCAGTGCTCAAACCCGGTGTGTGATTCTGCCTGACCCTATGCTGCTGGCATGCTCTCCAATCCCTAGACATACACTGGTTCCCACATACAGGGCCCTGGAACAAACTGGTAAGGACCAGAGCAGAGTGATGATATCTGCCTACTATCCTGACCTCCAGGGCCTTTAGGCCTGGGTAAAGCATCCTTAGTATCTGCCCAGCCTTCTGTGTCCACATCAGATACAAAACCAACTAAAGATGTCCTTATGTCCAAGTCTCATCACAAAACCACAAACAACACAAAAGGTCAAGGAATTATGTCTTTCTCTCCGAAAATCCACCATTCATATAGAAATGTTCTCACTGGGTGGTGGTGGCACAGGCCTTTAATTCTAGCAGAATTCAGGTAGCAGAAGCAAGTGCATCTTTGAGTTCAAGGCTAGCTTGATCTATAAAGTGAGTTCCAGGAAAGCTAGGACTATACACACACACACACACACACACACACACACAAAAAAAAAAAAAAAAAAAAAAAAAAAAAACCTGTCTCAGAGAACAAAACAAAAAACAAACAAACAAAAAAGCCCAAAACCAGAAGTGTTCTAGTGTTCTCAATGAGAATTACTGAGCTGAACCTCAGCACACCAAACATAAAAGAAAAATAAGAAGGAGAGATCCAAGAATCCAAGATCGTGGTCAGTCGCACACTGCTTCTGATTAAGAGGACAGCCAGGACTTCACCATGACCTAAAGACCAAACTGAGATCTACAAAACACCAGTGCTGCTGATTCCTAGGTGACAGGGATCCACATTGTGTGGAGCACAGGTGGGTTCAGGTCTCAGCCATCCAACTAACTCACAGAAAAATCCCATGGTACAGTACACATTAGCTGTCATCTTGAGGACTGCGGGATATGCATGGAGCTTTGGGCTCTCATCGCCCATCAACAGCTTGCAGGATCCAGGACAGGGAGCAGACAGGCAGAGCTGAGTCCTGGCACCAGACACAATCCACATTAGCTGCCTCCAAAAAAAAAATTGGGGGAGGGAGAGGCACCCAAGCATCTTTGGGCTCTGATCTCTCTCAGCCCTCCAAAACTGTTTGCCTGCCTAGCTCAGCTGAGTCACAGAGCAGATAGGCAGGGCCCTGCTATCTCAAGAGGTCCTGTGGAGCATCTGAGCAGCTTTGGGTTCCTATCTCTCTCCGTCCCCAAGGCTGCTTACCAGCTGGGTCTGGTATGTACGACACAGTGCTTAGAGCAGAGCTGAATCCAGGCACTGTCCACTGTTGTTTTATGTATTTTGATGCTAATTAATAAAAGGCCTTGGGCAGGGCAAATGGGATAGGCATGGCTAAAGTTCCCAATCTTGGGGAGACAGAAAGAATCTTGGGAAGAAGAAAGACTGTTGGAGAGGAGAGGAAGAAGGAAGGTCTCCATGGGTTAGATGGAAGAGAAGCACATGGCCTGCATGGATGGAGATTTAAACCAGATAAAGAATATTAGCAAGAATTTGGGATTATAGAAGGGAGATAGCTTGACAGACATGATTAGAACTAGACACCATGGGATTGGGACAGGTATCTCATACCTGCCCCACTGTGGGAAGTAGCTTAGAAGATTACTATCTGCCCTGCCCCAGGTTAAGTAAGGCTATTTTAAAATATAACAGGTGTCTGTGTCTTGATTGATTGCTAGTGGGTTAGAAAATACTGCCGTAATAGTAACTTAGGCCTGATAATAAACATTATTAGGCCAGACTGGTAAATTAACAACAACAGTCCACAATCCACATTAGCTGCCATCCTCTGAGCAGCTTCAGATATGGTTCTGTCTCCACCAGCCCATCTGCCTGAAACATATGGAACTGTCACAGCTAGGTCACAGAGCAGATACGCTGAGCTGAGTGGGCCACAATCCACATTAACTGCCATCCTGTGAGCAGCTTCAGGCCTGGATCTGCCCCTACCCACTTGCTTGAAGCATACTGCTCTGACATAAGTAAGTCACAAAGCACACAGGCTGAGCAGAGACCTGTGCGGGCCGCAATCTACATTAGCTGCCATCCTGCTAGCAGCTTCTAGCTCTGATCTCACCCCACCCATCTGTATCTCATTGGCCTGACACATTTAGGTCACAGAGCAGACAGGCAAACAGAGACCTGCACGGGCCACACTCCACATTAGCTGCCTTTCTGTGAGCAGCTTTAGGCTCTAATCTCTCTCCACCAAGCAGAGGCTTACTGGCCTAGCCCAACTGGGGCACAGAGCAGATTAGCAAAGCCTTGTCATCTCAAGAATGCCTGTAGAACACCCCAGAAGCTTTGGGCTCTGGTCTTCCTCAGCCCTCAGCCCCAGCTGCTTACCAACCTGGCCCATCTGGGATACAGAACAGATAGACAGAGATGAGTCTGGCACAGATCAAGACCCACATTTTCTGCCATCTCAAAAAGGTCTGTGGAGCGCCTGAGCAGATTCAAGCTTGAATCTCTCACAGCCCCACATCTGCTTGCTGGCCTAACCCACCTGGAACACATAGCAGTTAGGCAGAGCCCTGCCATGTCAGAAAGGACTGTAGGGCACCTGAGCAGCTTTGGGCTTGGAAATCTACCAGCCCACTCCTCTCTTGCCTGATTCAATTAATATACAGATGGAGAACCCAGCTGAGCTGAGCTGGGTGCATGCTCTAACACCCACTGTACAACATCCTGAGGAAGCCTCTGGGGAGACCTAGCAAACAACTGTTGCCTTGGAGTTCTCTTTACTTGTCCCCAACCTGCCTGGCCCATGTGGGACACAGACAGTAATGACATTGGAGGAATCTCTAGTCCTGCTAACAACCAAATGACTAGAGAACAGCACAAGAAGACTAGCAACAAAACTCAGAGCCATGTAACACCACTGGAAACCAATGATCCCACCAAAGCAAGCCCTGGAGATACGAACATCCATAAAGTGCAAGAATGAGACTTTAAATCTGAGATGATGAAAATGATAGAAGCCTTGAAAGGGGAAAATAAATCACTCAAAGAAATACAGGAAAATACATTCAAACAGATGAAGGAATTGAATACATCCTATAAAAAATTATAGGAAAATACATCCACCAAAAAATGAAAATAGATCTATATCTATCACCCTGCACAAAATTAAAGTCCAAATGGATTAAAGATTCCAACATAAAACAAGACACAGTAAATCTGTTAAAAGAAAAAAGTAAGGAAGAGCCTTGAGCTCATTGGCACAGGAGACAACTTCCTGAACAGAACACCAATAGCTCAAGATTTAATTAGGATCAACCATTAATAAATAGAAACTTATGAAACTGAAAAGCTTCTGTAAGGTGAAGGAGTCAAAAGTCCTAAAAATTACTATCAAAAGCAGTAGATACATCCAAATTTGTCATCTGCAAGTTGCAGGCAAAGAGAAAGCACTAGCTAGAATTTTTGTGGGCTTTAGAAACTGCCAAGCCCTTTCCCAGCGGCACACATCCTCCAAAAAGGCCATATTTTCTAATTTTTCCGAACAGGTCCACAAACTGGAAACCAAGCATTCAAAAAATAAACCTTTGGAGCAGTTCTCCTACTCCAATACCACAGGTGGTACTTTCCATCCTGCCATTTATCTCCATTAAATAGAATATTGCCAAAAACTGTGGGGTTTTTTTCTTCAAGAATTTTGGAAATATTGCATACTCTAGAAAGTATGTTTTCTGTTTGTCTTTATTTCATTTTGTTTTGGTTGGTTGGAAGTTTAGACTCAAGGAATGGCCATGTAGTTCAGCCTGGCCTTGAACTTGTGATGCTTCTACCTCAGCACAGCTCTGTAACTATAGATCAACTATAATAACTCATGATCCATATATTTCTTTGTTGCATATTTTAGACCACAATTTGGGTGAAATTAGTATATCTCAAATCTGGCCTTCATAATAGTATTTCTTGGAGTCCTTTGATTCATTTATTAGTTACTTTGTTAACAACATAATGTGACTGTGGGAGATGTACAATCAGAAATGTGGGAATCCCCTGGAGCTGTATTTACAAGCAGTCATTGGAGTTTGGAGGATAAACTCAAATCCTCTGGAAGAACATCAAGTGGTTTTACACTGATTCTTGTTTTTTATAGAGTCAAACATACGAGAAGCAAACAAAACTCCTTCTATGTTGTTTAAAACACAGTACCCTTATGCTTTCTCATAATACCAAGAAATTCCCTCAGGCCCTGAGAATTACAATTTAGATTAATGGGCTATAACAAATATAGTCTCACTCAATCTTCCCAACTCTCTGTGGGATAAATGGTCATCTTCAGGGAGGCTTCAGCTTGTTTCTCACAGTAAATCATCATCCTTTTCTCTTCCTCCAGCTTCTCTACTAGACCATCAGTCAGTTCAAAGCCATGAGTACCAAAAGCTGTGCATATACCACACAAAGACATTAATGAGAGCTCAAGTGAAAATCCCAATAATGTCAACATTAGTGCTGATTAAAATTCTTAAAAAATTAAGAAATATTTACTATATAAGAGGAGATAAAATTCAAAAGAAAAATATGTCTTTATCTGGGCTACAGAGACAGCTCAGCATTTAAGAGCACTGGATGATCTGGAGTACCGGAGTTCAGTTTCTAGCCCCCAACTGGCAACCATTCCCTGTGGTCTGCAAATCCAGTTCAATGGAATCTAACACCCTCTTCTGGCCTCCTCACACACCAGGCACACCTATGGTACAAACACATCCATGTAGACGAAGCACACAAGTACTTCCTGGGCACTCTCTATTTCCCAGGCCCCATATCCACCTGCAATGCCAAACACCAGAAACAATCAGGGATCAACAGGTGAGAAGTCTCCCCCAAATCCTAGCCTGCTAGAGCTAGCCTTTCCTACTCCAGACCATCAGGGAGCAGCAGCTCCTGAGTATACCCCATTTCCTGGGCCCCATCTCCACCTGAAATTTCAGAAACCAGCATACATCAGAGAGCAGCAGTCAGGCAGCCAACAGGGACCACCAGGCCCCAAATCCACCTGCAATTCCAGAGACTAACAGCCATCAGAGACTATCTATATCCCTGGAGGCCTGCTACCACCCAGAAAAACTAGAGAACTGCTGCAATCTGGGACTATCAGTTCTACCTACAACCCCAGAGGCTTACTACCATCAGAAACCACCAGGCCTGCTAACATCAGCAACAACCAGATGCCTAGAGGTCAATGTAAAAACATGAGCAACAAAATCCAGAGCCATATGAAACCAATAGAACATGGCTCTCCTGATACAACATGCCCTAGATACCCTAACACAACTGAAGCACAAGAAAATGATGTTATGAAAAGTATAAAGGCCTTACAAGAGGAAAATTAATCCCTAAAAAAAAACCAGGAAGATGTAACTAAACAGGTGAAAGAATTATTCAATTAATCCCTTGTAGAAATACCAGAAAATACAATCAAACAGAAAGAAATGAACAAAACTGCCCAAGACCTGAAAATGGAAATAGAAGTAATTTTTAAAAAATCACTAGGCATGGTAGTGCATGCCTTTAATCCCAGCGCTCAGGAGGCAGAGGCAATTGAATCACTGTATATTCAAGGCCAGCCTGGCTTACAAAGTGAGTCCAGGACAGCCAGGGCTACACAGAGAAATCCTGTCTTGAAAAACAAACAATAACAACAAAAAACAAACAAACAAAAACACAATCTGAGGCTATCCTGGAGATGGAACACCTAGAGAATACAACAGGAACTAAAGACACAGGCATCACCACAGAATACAAGATATGAAAGAGAGAATTTTGGGTGTAGAAGATACAATTGAAGAAACTGATACATCAGTCAAAGAAAATGTTAAATCTAAAAAGTTCCTGACACAAAACATCCAAAAACCTGAAACACTATGAAAAGACCAAACCTAAGAATAATAGGGATAGAAGAAAGGGAAGACTCCCAGTGCCAAAGCTCAGAAAATATTTTTAACAAAATCATATAATAAATCTAAAGAAAAAGATACCTTTAAACATACAAGAAGCTTACAAAACACTAAATAGATTAGACCAGAAAAGAAAGTCCTCCCACCTCATAATAATCAAAGCATTAAATGTCCAGAAGAAAAAAAGAATATTAAGAGCTGCAAGTTTTAAGTTGATAATGACAAGATATGATAGATATTGATTTACAGTCATAATTTTAGACTCACCAAGATAGGAAAGATATTTCCTTCAAGGCTGCCAAATACAAATAGCCACAACACTAAGAATGTAACATTTATATAATTCCTGATTGTTTCATGGTTTTTCTTTCTGTAGGTAGTTTATTGTGTATATGTGTAATAATATAAATGTATATATAAAAAATAAAAAATAATAATAATAAAGTGTTTAAAGCAGGTGTCAAACATTAAAAAAGAAAAGAATAAAGAAAAAGACCAACTCGCATATAAAGGTATATCTATCAGAATTGCACTTGACTCCACAGAGATGCTAAAAGCCAGAAGTGCCTGGGCAGATATCTTACAAACACTAAAAGACCACAGATGTCATCCCTGATGACTATATCCAGGAAAACTTTTAAACACTATAGGTGGAGAAAACAAGACATTGATAACAGAACCAAATTTAAACAATATCTATGCACAAATCCAGACCTATAGAAGACAGTGGAAGGAAAACTCCTACACAAAGAGGCTAACTACACCCAGGAAAGTATAAGAAATAAATAACCTTATATCAGCAAAACCCAAAGAAGAATAGCATACACAGACCACATACATACTCTACTACCACAAATATAAAAATAAGAGGAATTAACAGTATTGGTTATTAATATCTCTCAACATCAGTAAACTCAATTCCCCATAAAGACACACAGGCTAACAGAATGGAGGTGAAGATAGGATCCATAAATCTGTTGCATACAAGAAGCATACCTCAGCAATAAAGACAGACATTACCTCAGAGTAAAGGGCTAAAAAAAAGGTTTTCCAAGCAAATGAACCAAGAAGCAAGCTAGAATACCCATTCTAATATCTAATAAAGTATACTTTCAACCAAAATTAATCAAAAGAGATGGGAAAGACAGTTCATGCACATAAAAGAAAAAAATCACTAAGATGATATCTCAACTCTGAATATGCCCCACATGCAAGGTCACCTCATTCATAAAAGAAATATTACTAAAGCTTAAATTATATATAGAATGCCACAGATTAATAATGGAAGACTTCAACACCTCACTCTCACCAATGGATAGATTACTGAGACAGAAATTAAGCAGGGAATGAATGAAAATAACAGACATCGTGAATCAAATGGACCTAACAGATGTGTGCAGAACATTTCACCCAAACACCAAAGAATATACATGTTTCTTGGAACCTTCTCCAAAATTAACCATATACTTTGTCACAAAGCAAGCTGCAACAGATACAACAAAATTGAAATAACACCTTGTATCTTATCAGACCACCATGTTTTAAAGCTAGATTTCACAACAGAAACAAAAGAAAACCTGCAAACTCATGAAACCTGAACAGCTTTCTACTCAATGATCACTGAGTCAGGGAAGAAAGAAAGAAAGAAAGAAAAGACTTTCTAGAATTCAATTAAAATGATGGCACAACATATCGAAACTTATAGGAAACAATGAAAGCAATGCTAAGGGGAAAGTTCATAGTACTAAATGTCTTCATAAAGAAATCAGAGATGTCTCATATTAGAAATTTTAAAGAAAACCTAATAGCTCTAGAACAAAAAGTAGCAAACAAACCTAAGAGGAATAGATGGCAAGAAATAATCAAACTTATGGCTGAAATCAGTAACTTAGAAATAAAGAGAACAATATAAAGAATTAATGAAATTAAACACAGATCTTTGAAAAAAATAACAAGATAGACAAAAACTCCCAGACGAACTAACTAAAAAGCAGAGAGATATATCTAAATTAACAAAATCAGAGATGAATTGGGGAACATAACAATAGACACTGAAGAAATCCAAAGAATCTTAAGGTCTTACTCAAAATCTGCATGGCACTAGCATAGAAACAAACTGGTTGATCAATACAACCAAATTGAAGACGCAGAAATAAACCCACACACCTACTGACACAATGATACAATGGAAAAAGGCAGCATCTTCAACAAATGGTGGTGGTCTAACTGCATATCTACATGTAGAAAAATTCAAATAGATCTATATTCATCACCCTGAGAAAAACTAAAGTACAAGTGAATCAAAGATTTCAACATAAAACTAGATATGTTAAATCTATTAGAAGAGAAAGTGGGAATCAGTCTTGAACTCATTGGCATAGGATACAACTTCCTGAACAAAACACCAACAGCTTAGGCACTAAGATCAACAATTAATAAGTGGGGCCTCATGAAACTGAAAGCCTTCTATAAATCAAAGGACACTGTCAACAGACAAAATGGCAGCCTACATATTGGGAAAAGATCCTCACCAACCCTACATCTGTCAAAGAGCTAATATCCAAAATATATAAATAACTCAACAAATTAAACACCAATAAACCAAATAATCCAGTTAAAAATAGGATACAAAAATCCAAAGAATTAGTAGGTCTTACTTCAAGAGTCTATGCATGACAAAATTTGAAAATCTAAAAGATATGGACAGTTTCTTTGATAAATTCCACTTTCCAAAGTTGAATCAAGATCAATGAGTCAAATTAAACAGTTCTATATCCCCTAAGGAAGTAAAAGCACTCACCAAAAGTCTCCCAAACAAAAAGAGCCCTGGGCCAGATGGTTTCAGCACAGAATTCTACCAGACCTTCAAAGAAGAACTAATACCAATACTCCTCAAACTATTCCACAAAATAGAAACAGAAGGAACACTACCAAATTCATTCTATGAAGTCACAATCACCTTAATACCCAAGACACACAAAGATCCAACAAAGAAAGAGAATTTTAGACCAATCTACCTTATGAACATAGAATCAAAAATACTCAATGAAATTCTGGCAAACCAAATCCAAGATGACATCAAAAATCTCATCCATCATGACCAAGTAGGCTTCATACCAGGCATGGCTCAATATAAGGAAATCCATCAATGTAATCAACCATATAAACAAACTGAAGGAAAAGAACAGCATGATCATCTCTTTAGATGTGGAAAAAGCATTTGATAAAATCTAACACCCTTTCATGTTAAAAGTCTTAGAATGATTGGGGATACAAGTCACATACCTAAGCATAATAAAGCCTATAGCCACCATCAGGTTAAATGGGGAGAAACTTAAGTCAATCCTACTGAAATCAGGGACACAATAAGGCTGCCCACTCTCTCTATTTCTCTTCAATATAGTACTTGAAGTCCTAGCTAGAGCAATAAAACAGCTAAAGGAGATCAAGAGGATACATATAGGAAAGGAAGAAGTTAAAGTTTCATTATTTTCAGATGATATGATAATATACATCATCGATCCTCAAAATTCTACTAAAGAATTCCTACAGCTGATAAATAACTTCAGCAAAGTGGCAGGATACAAAATTAACACAAAAAAGTCAGTAGCCTTCCTGTATACAGATGACAAACAGGCAGAGAAAGAAATTAGGGAAACCACTCCCCTCACAATAGCCTCAAACAATATAAAATATCTGAGTGTAAATCTCACCAAGCACGTGAAAGGCCTATATGAAAAAAATTTCAAGCCTTTGCAGAAAGAAATTCAAGAGGATATAAGAAAATGGAAAAATCTCCCATGCTCATGGATTTGGAGAATCAATATAGTAAAAATGGCCATCCTACCAAAAGCAATCTACAGATTCAATGCAATCCCTATCAAAACACCAACACAATATGTTACAGAACTGGAAAGATCAATTCTCAACTTCATATGAAAAAACAAAAACTCAAGACAGCTAAGTAAATTCTATACAATAAAAGATCTGCTGGAGAAATTTCCATCCCTGATCTCAAGCTGTACTATACAGCAACAGTAATAAAAATGGCATGGCACTGGCATAGAAATAGGAGAGTTGACCAATGGAATTGAATTGAAGACCCAGATATATATATATCCATCCACATATATATGGTCATTTGATTTTTGACAAAGAGCCAAAACCATACAATGGAAAAAAGACAGCATCTTCAACAATGGTGTTGTCCCAACTGGATGTCTACATGTAAAAAAAATGCAACTAGATCCATATTTATCACCCTGTTTGAAACTAAAGTCCACGTGGATTAAGGACGTCAACATAAAACCAGACACACTAAATCTGTTAGAAGAAAAAGTAGGTAAGACCCTAGAACTCATTGGCACAGGAGACAACTTCCTGAAAAGAACACCAACAGCTCAGGCTTTAAGATCAACAATTAATAAATGAGACCTCATGAGGCTTAGAAACTTCTGCAAGGTAGAAGACACTGTCAAGAGAACAAAGTGACAACCCACAGACTGGGAAAAGGTCTTTACCAACCCAACATCTGACAAAGGGCTAATATCTAAAATATATAAAGAACACAATAAATTAAACACTACCAAACCAAATAACTCAATTAAAAAATGGAGGACAGAACTAAAGAGAGAATTCTCAATAAAGGACTATCAAATGGCTGAGAAACACTTAAAGAAGTGTTCAACCTCCCTAATCATCAGGGAAATGCAAATCAAAATGACCTTGAGATTCCATCTTACACGTATCCAAATGGTGAAGATCAATAATGTGAATGACAACACATGCTGGTGAGGATGTGGTGAAAAGGGAATACCTGTCCATTGCTGGTGGGAGTGCAAACTTGTTGAACCACTCTGAAAAGGAATATGGAATGTTTTCAGAAAATTGTGAATAGCTCTACCCCAAGACCAAGCTATACACTCCTGGGCTTAATATATCTGAAAGATGCCCCACCATACAACAAAGACATTTGTGCAACTATGCTCATAGCAGCTTTATTCACAATAGCTGGAACCTGGAAACAACAAAGATGTCCCTCAACTGAAGAATGGATAAAGAAACTGTGGTACATCTACACAATGTAATACTATTCAGCTATTAAAAACAAGGAAATCTTGAATTTTGCAGGCAAATGAATGGAATTAGAAATGTTCATTCTAAGTCAGATAACCCAGACCCAAAAAGATATGCATGGTATATACTAACTTTTATGTGTATTTTAACCCAACATAGATATCCTTAGAGAGACTCCACCCAGCAGGACATAGAGACAGCTACAGAGATTCGAACATGGTCACTGGACAGAGTCCCAAGAGTGTAGGGTGGCCCTATCAGGCCACAAAGGAAGAGGTCATATGTAGTACAAGGGACACTAGATAAACTAAGGTCAGATGTTAGGGGAAGAGTGCTTCCCTTTCTAAGAACTAAGGGAGGGAGGGAAAGGGGATGAAAGAGGGGATGAAATCAGGAGTTGATGAGAGAGAGATCTACAATTGGGATATAAAGATTCAAACTGCAGAACAAGCAGGTAACTTACATTCCTAATCCCACTACACGACAATAGCTCTGAGACTGGCAGAGACATGAATGTAAAGGCATAGAGAGGCCTCATGTTGGCTACAGATTCTCTGTGACTTAGTATTAGAGGCCACTCTTAGTAAGGCATGAAGGAAGATTTGCAGGGACCTTACGTCGACTCATACAATGAGCAGAAAATTAGCTTTAATTGTTCTGTGCATCTTGCACACCTCATACAATTATAATGTTAGAACTGTATAGTGTTTGTGAGAAATCAAGTTTTCAGAACAAAATAACTGGACACTGATGCTGCATCAGACCTGACAGGATTCATTCCTCTCAGCATGATGGACACTGACACCCTACATCCTCCTAGCTCCATCCCCAGATGACTCTGTTACTGTATCCCATCAGATTTGGACTGCTTCCCAGACAACATTGTAGAAAACTTCTAATCCAATTTAGACCACCATTTAAATCTCCTTCTAAGCCTGGAATCTCTCAACATTTAGAATATGGACTACAAATGCAATACCTGGCTTGCTTAACTATTTTCTCCAATGTTTGTGCCCCTTCCAAGGTATTATTTGCCCCAATTCAGCCTAAACAACCTTAAGAGAACAATGCCCTCATTCCCTCTAAGGGGGGGATCATATAGGTTTCTGATTGCACTCTTGGTCTACAAATGCTTTTCTCATCGGGAGGTGATCATAAGTCATTTTTGGTCTTATACAGAGAAAAAACTAGATGAAACTCAGGGATGTCTCTCTTTTCCTTTATCTTGCATATGTAGGTAAGGAGATAGGAGCTGAAAAGAAAGAAAGGGAGACATAGGAACATAGAGGGAGGATAGAACAAAAGCTCAATGATTGAAACTACTACTTAACACAAGGCCTTAATTGTTACTCCTAATGAAGGTTATGTCTAAGTCATTGGTATAGAATTTAGTATATTGATACAAAACATGGGCATGTCAAATACTTGTCAAATATATCCTAAATCTAACAGATGGATATATGAGGTAAAATAGTTGAGTAAGGTCTTCAAAAGCCTCAGAGACACACAGAATATGATACTTAAAGTTGTTTTTTATAATCCTAACTTTCTTTGACAACAAGACAAGTTAACTCCTGAAAACACCCAGCCAACCTCAAAAGAAGATGATGAGCATCAAAGAGCCTCCTTATGGAGATGTTTTCAAATGTGGCAAACCAGGCACTGAGTAAAATGTCCTCACTCCTTCCACAAACAGAATTCTGCCTAAAAATGGGCAGCTTAGATGCAGGCAGAGTCAACAGCCACACTCTGCCAAGACAAGGTAAGCAAGTCCTCAATAGTTGCTGCCCTGTGGATAAGTCTGGCAGAAATATCAGGCCAGAAAGCCAAAGATGAGGCTCCAACATTATAGAAAGTGTTGGGTTCAGACAGTAAACCATCTAAGTCAATTTGTTCATTTTGTAAACTGCTAACCCACACTGCTGGTTCACTCAGGAATTTATGTTTTATTCCTTCTCAAGTCTCTGAGGGGCATTGAAGGCCAGATAGTATAGTTTTAAAATCAAGTTTAGTTGGTTAGGGGATAAGATCTTTTTAGATCAAGATAAAGAAGTTAAGTTATTAGAGTTGAGATAGCATAGATATTGAATTTCTTTCAGAAATTTAAACCCAACAAGACAGGAAAGACATTTACTTCAAGCTGGGAAAATACAAATAGCTAAACCACTATGGATGTAACATATATAGAACTCATGATTGTCACTTGGTTCTCCCTGCTGTGTGTAGTTTTTTTTATACATATGTAATAAAATAAGTGATTAAAGAAAAAAGAAAATAATAATAAATAAAAAATAGGATACAGAACTAAACAGATAATTCTCCACAGAGGAATCTTGAATGGCCAAGAAGCACTTAAAGATATGCTCAACATCATTAGTCATCAGGGAACCAGAAATCAAAATGACTCTGAGATTTCATCTTATATCTGTCAATCGTTAGGGAAGATGTTGAGTCAAGGGAACACTCCTTCATTAATAGGGTGTGAAAACCTGTAGAACCACTTTAAAAATAAATCTTGTGCTTTCTCAGAAAATTGTGAATAGTTTTACCTCAAGGCCCAGCTATACCACTCCCAAGCACGTACCTAAAAGATGCTCTGTCAACAACAAGAAACACTCAACTATCTTCTTAGCAGCTTTATTCATAATATCCAGGTGCTGTAAACAACCTAGATGTCTCTCAGTGGAAGAATGGATAAAAAAACTGTGGTACATTCACACAATAGAATATTACTCAGCTATTAAAAATAAGGAAATCATGAAATTTGATCATCCTGAGTGAGGTAATCCAGACCCAGGGAGACATACATGGTATATACTCAGTTATAGGTAGATATTAGCCATATAGTACAGAATAACCATACCACAATTCACAGACCCACAGAAGCTAAATAACAACGAGGACCCTAGGGAGGGTGCTTGAATCTCATTGAAAGGGGGACATAGAGTAGACAGAGGACATGCTTGAAGAGAGGGAGCAGAACAGGAGATGGAGTGCTGGGAGAAATTAGGGTGGAGAGGAGATGTGGGGAGAGGGGGGAGAACAGAGGGCTTGCAGAGAGAAGATAAACCATGTGTGGGGGCATCCCTGAGACAAGGTGTTGACCTATGACTGGGTAGGTTCCTGGGTGGATATGGGCATGACTTTTGCTCGACTTCTAGAAGCAGGAGTCATGGAGATTGAAGAAGATACCCTCTAACTAGACAAGACTCCTTGGAGGGAAGAGAATGCCAATCTACCCACAGAAAATTTCACCCAAGATTTTCCCTGCCTACAAGATATGCAGGGATAAAGACTGAGTAAATATTGAGGGAAATGTCCAATCAACACTTGGCCCAACCTGAGGCCCACTCCATGGGAAAGAGCCGACACCTGACAATATTAAAGACTCTTAGCTATGCTTACAAAGGGGAGCCTAGCATGGCTGTCCTCTGAAAAGCTCCAGTTAGCAGGAGATTGAAACAGATGCTGAGCCGCACATCCAAATGTTGGCCAGAGCACACATAGCCTTGTGAAAGAGTGGAGAAAGGATAGAAGGACTCAGAGGGAACAGGAGCTCCACAGGAAGCCAATTAACTGGTTCCAGGGGTGGGGGTCGGGGTAGGGGTGGAGACACAAGCACCAACTGAGGATCAGGTATGAACTGGACCTAGCTCCTCTCTATGTATGTACCAGATGGGCAGCTTAGTCTTCACGTGGGTCCTCTAGTAAGGGAAGAAAAGGCTGTCTCTGACATGAACTCTGTTGCATGCTTTTTAATCACTTCCCCCTGGCAGGGCTGCCTTGACAGGCCACTGTGGAAGAAGACATATTTAGTCCAGATGTGACTTGATATTCTGGAGTTGGTTAGTAGGGGCTTCTCCCCTTCTCTATTGGGTAGAAGGAGGGGTTGTAGAGGGAAGAGGGAGGGAGAATGGGACTGGGAGGAGAAGATGGATGTTGCTGTGTTTGGGATGTAAGTTGAATAACCAAGTAAATTTTTAAAAGCCCACAAGAGAACTGAAGGCAAAGACAAGGAGACAGCTGTAAATTCATGGACAACTTGAGCTGCAGAGACACTGTCTGAAACAAAATAAGTTAGTAAGAGGCTCTTTCAGGCTCCAGAGTTTCACATGATTCCAAGAAAAGCCAAAGGGGGACCTGGCTGGCAGCTCAGGCATGGGAAAAAAATACATGGTCCATAGTTTCCTCCAATACCTTCTTAGTTCATCCCTGATAACGCTGTCTCTAAGGAAAGAACACCAAATACCAGTAAGAAGGCACCAAGGTGCAAAAGAGGTTAGGAAATCAGGACCAGAATGACACTGGAGTCCACAACATGGGTTTCAGATAGGCATAATGACACAAACCTCAATTACCAGCAGTTAGAAGGCTGAGGCAAGAGAATGGAGAGTTAGAGGCCAGCCTAGGTTACAGAGTTCCAGGTTATTATGGGCTACATAGTTAAGCCTTAGGAGAGAAGAGAAGAGAAGAAAAGAGAAGAGGAGAGGAGAGGAGAGGAGAGGAGAGGAGAGGGGAGGGGAGGGGAGGGGAGGAGAAGAGAAGAGAAGAGAAGAGAAGAGAAGAGAAGAGAAGAGAAGAGAAGAGAAGAGAAGAGAAGAGAAAAGTGAGGGCAGGCAAAGTGGTTCAACCACCTTGGCACGGTTGCTGCCAAGTCTGACAACCTGCGTTTGATCTCCAGGGCTCGTATGGTGGAACTGACTCGTGCAAGTTGTCCTCTAACCTCTATATGTGCAGAATGGTATGTCCCCACAAAACAAACATATTCAAAATATATATGTAAATGTTTAAAAAGGAAAAAATCAATAGCCAATCACATAAAGAAATAAGTATTTTAAACATATTCATCAAATAATGCACTTTCAATTTACATATATCACATGTACAAACATGTAGTATTTGATTGAATATATTTAACTCACCTCACTTATATCAGAGAATCTAAAGTAGTCTTAGAATATTTAAAACATGTTTCTTTTAGTTCAGAGAAATATTTTCAACTCGAATTGAATTGTAGAGATGTCACAGCCATTAAAGACTAGGCAGGCTCAGAATAAAAATATTGAGAATTGTTTCTTTTTAATGACAACCAGTTGGTGTGCTCTCCCCTGGGGAAAACCACCTCTCCCACGCCCAGCTTTTCTCAGTTGCCTATAGTGCTTTATGTTGGGTTCAGGCCATGTTCAGGTAGTCATGCTGGTGATACTTTGTGTGTAGCTTCTGAGATTACTTGGAGACAGAACCTCACAGCAAATTCCCTGATCCTCTGGCTCTTGCAATCTTTTCACTCCCTCTTCCACAATATTCTCTATGCCATCAGTGTGAGAATATTTTGTATACCTATCCATTGGGTCAGGGTCCCAATATTCTGCATTTTGATTGGGTGTTGGGCTTTTATTATATATTTTGGTTAATACTCTCTAATATATAGCTGGCAAAGATGTCTCTGAGGGCTTCTCATTAATTTATTTTTTCTTAGCTATAAAAAGATTCCTTAGTTTTATAAGGGTCTACTTGTCTATTGTTGGATTTAATTTCTTGACAAATGAAGCCCCAGTCAGAAAATTTCTTTCCTACACCAGTATCTTGTAGGATATTGCTTATGTTACTTCTAGAAGTTTCAGTGTCTCCAGCTGTATATATCTGATCTATCTGAAATTAATTGTTTTTGCCAAGGGACAGATATACCTCTAATTCCATTCATCTGTATGTGGACTACTAGTTTTCTAGCTCATTTTGCTGAACATACTATCTTTTCTCAAGTGTATGTTTTTGCTATCTCTGTCAAACAGCAGATGGCTATAGCTAAGTACACTTCTGTTTGCATCTTCTATTTTGTTCCATTGGTCAACATATGTGATTTGTGCCAGCATCAGGTTGCTTTTAGAACTATTGCTCTGTAATATGTCTTGAAATCTGGAATGGTAATCCCTCCAGCGCTATTTTCTGTTGCTATTGTTGGGAGGGGGAATTGTGTGAACTATGAATGCTCTTTTAGATTTTTTAGGATTTTTTTCCAATTCTGTGAAGAATGTGGTAAGGATTAAGATTGTAATGAATCTCCAAACTGCTTCTAATACAACAGCCATTTTCACAATATTAATTCTACAAGTCCATGACCGAGGGAGGTCTTTCTATTTTCTAGTATCTCTCTCAACTTGTTTATTCAGGTAATTAACATTTACATTGTATATGTGTTGGGTAAGTCTTATTTATTTTCTTTGAGGATACTGTGAATGGGAACATGTCTGGGATATCTTTCTCAGGATGTTTGTGTTGTTGGTATATAAAAAGGCTACTGATTTTTTAGAGTATTTTGCCACTTTACTACAATTTTTGATCAATCTTATAATCTTTCTGATGTAAATTTTGGGGCCTCTTTTGTGTAATATCATATCACCTTCAAATAAAGATAATTTGACTTTTTTCCCTAGATTAGCCTTTTAATTTTCTTCTCTTGCCTTATTGCTCCACCTAGTGGTTTAGCACTATATTGAAGAAAAGTGCAGCTAGTGGACAGACAGTGCTGTCTTCTTGATTTTAGGGAGATTGGAGGTTTTTCCTATTTAGGATGATGTTGGCTGTGGGTTTGTGCTGTATGTCTTGTTTATAGTAAGATATGTTCCTTATAGTTGTCATATCTCTAGGACTCTTATTTTGAAGGCATGTTGGATTTTTATCCAAGGATTTTTCTGCCCTGTTGAGATGACCAGGTGATTTGTCTCAAAGTCCATTGATGTAATTTATTGTATGTAAACCTACATATGTTGAACTTTGCTCCCAACTCCTAATAAAGGCACCTTGATAATGGTGGAAATTCATCATATCTTATTGAGGATATCTGCATCATTGTTTAGCAGAGATATTGGCCTATAGTTTTCTCCTTTTTTGTTGTATCTTTACCTGTTTTGAGTATTAGAACAGAGTGATGTTGGATTCAAAGAAGGCTGGAAATGCTACTTTTTCCCCTTGAGTTTGTTTTGTACAGTTTAAGAAGGATTGAGTATAGGTCTTCTTTGAAAGTCTAGTTGAATTTTGCTTTGAGTACACCTGGGCCTAGGGATTTTGTTATCAAAAGAGAGACTTTTCAACTTTATCTATTACGGGGTCTGTTTAAGTTGTTGATTGCCTCTTTTGAATTAAACTTTGGTGGTGAATGAATTAGGAATTTATTCGTATCTTTTAGATTTTTCCAACTTAATGGAGGACAGGTTTTTGGAACATTCCTTTATAATGTTCTGAATTTCTTTTTTGTCAGTTGTAATGTTTTTATGTTCATTTCTGTTTCATTTGAGTCCTATTTTAACCAAAGGGGTTATTTAAACCATGGTCTGTAAATCTTGTTTATCTTCTCAAAAACAAAACAAAAAAAAACCTTTCAAAGGATCCTTTGATTCTTTTTTGTTATATTTTCTTTGTTTCCATTTCATTAATTTCTGTTCCGATTTTCATTATTTCTTACTGTCTACAGGATTTGGGTTTGTTTTGTGTTTCCAATATCTTGAATTGGATCAAGTCTCGTATTTGTTCCCTTCCTGGTTTTTTGTTTGTTTGTTTGTTTGTTTGTTTTTAATGTAAGCCCTTAAGAGTTATGCTCCTCCAGGAACACAATGCCAGATACAATCCTTTATTTACAATGGTGTGCTGCCTGCAAGACATGCTAGCAGAGTGATGGCACAGAGCTTTCTGGGAGTAACTAACCAATAAGTGACCTCACTTAAGGCCCACGGTAAGAGATGGACCCTTAGCTGACACTGCTTGAGTGACCACTAACCTGAGACTAGATAGCCCAGTGACCTATGATAAAACCAAATAATAGTGATCTAAAATTAAAAACTGTAGAAATGACTCCTAATTATATTCTGCTCGAAGAGTGCCTTGTTCAGCCATTATCAGAGAAGCTTACTCTTACAGCAGATAGGAACAAAGAGTCCCACAGCCAGACCTTATACAGAGAGTGAAAAACCTTGAAACACTCAGCCCTAAATGGAATATCTCCATCAAATTCCTTTCCTCAGAGTTCAGGAAACACCTCCGAAGAAAATGCAGAAAGAGTGTAAAGAGGGGATAGAGGACAACAAGAAAACAACTCCCTCTAAATTAACATGAGCAAAGCTCATATGAACACCAAGTCTGAACCAGGTTCTATATATTTTAGTTTCCAGTTTAATGTTTTTTTTAATTATTATTTAAAGATTACTGAGTGTGTAAAGAAGAGGTTATTTAATTCTTGTGCTTTCTTTTGCATAATTTTCCTTCTGTTGATTTGTCTTGTCCAGCTTTATTGTGATAATATGTTTTATCTTATATTTTATTTTGTTATATTTTTGAATGAATGAAAGAACGAAAGAACAAAGAAAAGCAAGAAAGAAAAAAAGAAAGAAAGAAAGAACAGCTAGCTACTAGGTAAAGGTTAACAAAGGAATGTCATTTATACCTGCTGGGAGAGGAAAAAAAAAAATCAGTTTTCTCCAAGAGAATGACATCTACTCCAGGACAGACCTCATGTTCAGGAGTAGTTAAGCAACATATAATGGATTCCACAGGTGTGTGTGTGTGTGTGTGTGTGTGTGTGTGTGTGTGTGTGTGTGTGTGTGCTTTTATTTAGCTACATTTTTCTATTTTTTGTTTCTGAGGGTTTTCCCCCATTAGGAGTATAGTTTTGTTTTATTTTATTGGTTGGAAGAGGTTATATTGGGTTTTCGTGTGTTGTTTTTTGAGAAAAATTAAAGTTGAGTCTATATGGAGGTAGAGAGGGTACTAAAGGAATTGAGGAAAGGCAAGCATATAATCAAAATACATTTAAATTCAAAATTTGTTCTAAATTATAAATATAATAAAAATGAAAAAGTTGTGTTTTTCTTGTTTTGTTTATAATTTGTCTCAGAGGTATGGTTGTATTGTTTTTTCATTTTCACTTTGTTCTGGGAATCTTTTATTTCTTTTTTGGCTCCTTCTTTTTTACACTCATTGTTAGTTACTGATTGTTTAATCTCCAAGAGATAAGGAACTTGATCTAAATATGAGAATTGGGAACAGTATATGGAAGAAAGGATCAGATAGACCCAAAAGGCTGGGCTCCAGCACAAAGTATATTAGGTCAGGCCAGTACTAGTGATTGGAGAGAGTTCATGACTGAAGAGTTAGGCGATCACAGTGGTCACTGGGCTGGCACAAATGATGTATATCCTGCATCATGTCTAAAGGTACACATGGGGATTGACAAACTAGACAGAGGCACTGTATTGGGAACTTAGGCTAGATTTGAAATTTGGGTTTAAGGATGTAGTATTCTTTAGCACAAGACATGCAGGGCCAAGATGGACCTAGAAATTGTTTGTGACAAGGAAGAGATGAAGTCACATTGCCATGATGGCAGTGGAGGAGCTAGGAAGCATTGAAGTATCAGAAATTTTTCTTTTTCTGCTTTCTTTGAGTAGGATATTATGATTCATTTATTATGTGTGTGTGTGAATAGCCTCATATTTTGCAGCAAAATCTATTGCTCATTCTTACTGATTCAGAAATACTTATAAATATTTAGCAAACTAGTGAAACAGACTTCAGAATTTGAAATAGAAACTTCTAGTTTTAAGAATGAAATTTTAGAATTCAGTTGTGACTTGGGGCAAGGTAAATACAGTCATCTTTCCCTTCTTGCTTATATATGCTCCTTGCTAAGACACTATCTCTCGGTCTGTAGCTAGTAGACTCCCAGGTACCAAGGTTTCTCACCTAGAAAAAGAGTTTACATGAATAAAACAGTGTTGTGGGTCACACATTTTGCTCTCATGGCCCCTCCCTGCATCTTGCCCCTTCCTAGGAATCAGAAAGGCTAGATGCAGACTTGTGTTATGAAATCCATCAATCTTCAGGAAAAAAATGTAAAAAGAAACACCTAATTCTGCTACATGGGCTCTGATTCCTTTCTCCAAAGCCTGCACCATGTTTTCTGTCTCTAATGTACTGTTTACCGCTAGTCTGACCATGGCATTATAGCTCTTCTAAATTCTTCACCTCGAACATCTATTTCAATCTCCCTCTTGAACTCTGCACCCCCATTAAAATCTCTAGTCATCATATTTGAACAACACTATGTCCCTTTTCTTTTTCTTCATTATATTGTCTGCAACTCAAATCTGATGACTGAGACAGCTGTCCTTTAACCTGAAGATAAAAAGTCTGCTGTAGGGATAAGTAAGGTGATAATCTAGAGGAAGCTTGGTCCCTGATGACATCCATGAGTCACCAAACTGGACTGTCCAACTCCCAATTTCTTTCTACTTTAAGAAAAATTATAAGTATTCACTTTAGTCTTTTATACTAACTATAAAATATCTAGTCAGAGCTGAAAAAGAAATTATATACTAAGAAAGGCAACAGCAGAAAAACAGAAATGCTGGGTTTCTAAGGCTATCACAAAGCTATTTATCTAATGTTTAGTACACTGAGGTCTAACTTTACTTGAATATAAAGGTTCTAATTTATGGCTGAGAAGACAAAACCATGGGTAAGACCCCCTGCTATAAAAGCACAAGAACCTGATGTTGAACTCCATAGCCCACATAAAAGCATGACAGTGCCCCTATCACTGGGGATGGGAGTGAGGCAGAGAGAAGGATCCTGATTGATCACTAGCCAGCCAGACTAACTGAAGCAGTGAGCTTCCAATTCAGTGAGAAACTCTTTCTCATGACAATAAGGTCGAAAGGTCTAGAGGAATCATCCAAAGTCTTCCTCTAAACATTTTACATATGCATATATGCCCCCCACACACATACACATATATGATGTGGGAGTAGACTCTAATTTATTTCCTGGTCCATGCAGAAGGCATATTTGAGAAATGGTTTCTCCTCTTGGGCTGCCCGCTGAAGCACCTGGAAGCTCTCTTTCAGTTCTCTGGGGTTCTAGCTGCAAGGGTCAAAGCTCCCTAAGACTCCAAGGCATACCTGATGTCAAATTTTTCTAGTACTTTGGTGTCTTATCCATCATGGTTACCTCAACAATCCCATAAAAATGACTACAATTCAAGTTTCAAGACAGAAAGATATAGCAGCTTCTCTGGGTCATCTCTATGATAAAAAATATATATGAAAAGCCCCAGGGAATAAACAGAATCCCTGTACTAACCCATTCATTTATTGTAAGCAACCCAGAACTATTAGAACAAAACAAGCACAAGTTAAGATTTCATTCTGCCACCGAGTTAGAGCCTTTTATAAGCCTAAATTTCTAGTTATGTGAGCACTGCCTACCTTCAAACAACCCAACACATGAATAAGGACTAGAGTAAACAAAGCTCAGACTTGAGTGTGAGGTACATTTGGGAAGTGTTAAATGGTTTGTTGAATGGAAGCTACCCATAGATTTTTCGCTTCCCATCTCTGGGTGTGTTTGCAGTACTGAAGCCCTTAATGGACTCTTTATACAGCACTTTGTTAGAAAAACATAGTGACAAAGAAACATAGTCAAATTATGGCTATGACCTTTAGTACTAAAACAAGGCTCTCGTTGGGAGATGTTTAATTATCCATGCAGCTCACTGGCTGCAAACATTTGCAGTCCTCTTTGCTTTTACAAAGTCCAAGGCCAGACCAGCATAGTTTGCCTTTCCTGTGAACGTGTTTTTTGGCCAAGCACTGTGCCTGTAACGAGGCTCTGTTGTGCCATCCAAGGATAAGCACCATATGACATCCAGCTGGACTCTGCCAACTTGCATATTGCATCCCAAGCACCTGCTAACCAAGCTGACCTTGTATTTAACAGTGCCCATGCCCCAGACTCACCATTCCAATGAGGGACAGACACAGATGCTAGGTCCCTAGCATGGGCGACCTTGTTGCTTTGTCATACTACCCTCTGAGCTTTGACTGCCATGGACGAACATGTGGACTGGGGGCAACATTGTGAGCTGTATATATTCATCCTTGTCCCTCTAGTGCCTCAGGACATTCTGCCTTTCTTTTGACTTAACTTTTCTTGGCCTCTTTCTTGTTCAGAACTCAAAACAGAAGACACCCACAAAAATTCATAGTATAGGATTCCTACTATAAGAAATTTTCAGAATAGGCAAATCTGTAAAAATGAAAGTAGGTGATTGGTTGTTAGATACTGAGGGTAACAGGAATGCAGACTTAATAGATATAGACTGTCAATGTCTGGAAAGTGGAAATTGTTGAATAATACTGTGAATGCACTAAATGTCTCTGAATTACATATTTTAAAATAATGAAAATGGTAAACTCTATATTATCTGCCTTTTATGATAATAAAAAGATACCACCAAAGTATTGTGTGCTTACTTTTTGTGGTGATTTGAATGAGAATGGCTCCTGTACACTTATATATTCGAATGTTTGGTCCCCAGTTGGTGGAACTATTTGAAAAAGATTGGGTGGTGTGGCCTTGTTTGAAGAGCATTGCTGAATGGCTTTGTGGCTTCATAAACTCAGACCATTCCCAGTGTCCTCTGCTTGTACCATTCCCAGTGTCCTCTGCTTGTACATCAAAATGTGAATGCTCAACTGTTCTTACAGTATTCCTTTGCTAGGCCATCATGGACTCTAACCCTCTGAAAAAATAAGCCATGTTAAATAATTTCCATTATACAATGACTTGGAGATGAGGGTCACATGACAGCAATAGAAAAGTAACTAAGACATTCTTCACCTCCACTAGATATGACTAAGGCATAAGAATATTCCCTTGAGGGAGACTTAACCTCAGAAGAAAAGATGATAATATTTAAAACATGCAATGTTAAACAGACTAAACAGGTTGTATTTATGTATGTATAACTATATATAATGTGGCCTATCTATCAACATATATATTATATATCAGCATATACTATATACATTTATTACATAATATATTTGATATGTAATTTATATATATATATATATATATATATATATATATATATATATATATATATATATAATTAACAATTAAGGAAAGAAGAGACCATGAATTTGAAAGAGAGCAAGGAGAGGATATGGGAGTGTTTTGAGGGAGGAAAGAGAAGGGGAATATGGTGTCATAATTATATTACAGCCTGAAAAAAATAAAAGAATTTTTTAAAGCTGGTATATGATGATCCAAAGACCCCTCACTCCCAATTGCCTCAATCACAACATTTGTGAGAACAGTGTTATTATCTTTATTTTAGAGTTCAGTAAAGGTTGAGTCTCAAAGCCAAAACTGTTTCAGCAAGTACCCAGAACTAACGAAAATTGGGGCAGGGTTTTGAAGCAAGCTTTTCATATGCTAGAAGCTATATACTTTTTAATACACTGCATGCCTGCAATGTTCTATTGAGACACTTCTCAATATCACTCCACAGAAGAGAGAAATGTTCTTCAATGTGACTCAGCAGAATCCTCAGAAGATACTCAATATAACCCTTGTACCTTTGCTTTCAAAATTTTTGGATCTTATGTTTCCTCTATTAATGAAGTATTTCTTGTCTTAAAATTTTTTCAGCAAATTCATCTAGTGAAAAATATCACTCTAGCAAAATGACTCATCTTCATTTCTTCCCACCTCTCTTTTCCTTTGGGGGATTTGTTGCTGTAGTTTATAGGAGAAAACTAACTAGAGACAAAGATTTCTTAACTCAAATATACTAACCTTCAAGCTTGTCAGAGTTCTGCTGCATAGGGTGTTTAACATGTATGAACTTATAATGATAGACAGAGTCCCAGATCCTAATAGATGATTCCAAGGATCTCTGAGAAGATTTTGGCATAGCAGATAACTTCAACCCTGTATTAGAGTAGGCTAGCCACTGGGCAAAATTGCCTCTAATGCCTTCTCCTCTGCTAAGGTCCAGTCTGAACTGTGGACAAGCTGGACACCCGGAGAGCTATTTTCTCATGTTGCTGAAAATGAGGTGAAGTCAGACTCTCTTCGTGTTCTTCTTCCACAGAAAGAGCCTCTTGTCCTCTGTGCCTGATGGCCAGACTGCATCTGCCTATGTTGTCATGAAAACCACAGAAGCCTGGGACAATTGTCTAGGCAATGGACTATGACTGACTAATCATTTCTGTCAATTTTATTAATACATAGATTCATTTAGGTTAGAATTTAACCTCAAGACTCTGATCACACTGACAGCTCAGCTAATGGTGGCTTGATAGCTAAAAGACAGGCAATCAGATTCTTAGCCCAAAGTAATCCACCATGATAGTTCATTAGTCAATTTACTGGCTAGTTAAAAGTACTAAATACTAAATCTCTTAACTGAAGATTAGCAGGCTTCAGTTGCTTTCTCAGTCCTCTTCATATTCAGGGGACCAAGCCTTAAATTTCACTCCTAGAGCTTCTACTGTCAGATCTAAATACAGTCTATCTTGTAACCAGACTCAAAAAACAAGTCTCAGACACAACCTTTTATTCTTCTTCTAGCTAAAGAACAGTGACTGCTATCAGCAATTTCACCTCTGTCTCATGGTAAATTTAAAAGGCCTAAGGATACAGAAATAAGAATTTTGGCATTTAGGAAGGTGCTTTAAGGTTAACAAATACAAGTAAGAACCTAGGTCATTATAAGAAAGTGATGCTTCAGATTTCTTCCTGTTGCTATGCTATTGTTGTATTGACATTAATCACTAGAGTTCTGAGTTATTAATCTAACTCTGGTTTTTAAAATGCATTCCACTATATGATCTTCTATCATATTTCAAAGCCCAAGAGTTTACATTTCTTTTGGTTTGTCTTTTAAGTATAGACTTAAAATGTTTCTCATTGTGCTAGATGTATATACATTTATATAAAAGTATAATTTATAGACTTATGAATAGAGGGACTCTTATGTTATGTAGTCATACTAAAAATTAAGATCAAGTGAGCTTTTGTCCTCTGCTCTACAGGACGTTTCCGTCCTCCCCATGTTCCATTTCACAGATGTCAAAAAGATCTGTGAGGCTTCTGCCTTCCTAAGCTCACTTCATAGAGTATTCATGCTTTTAACCCAAGGGTTTTTCCCAGAGCCTCTGCTACATTATAACACATAAATGTATGTTCACTACCTTTTTCTACAATGGGTATTTCAGTGCAGACTGCAAACAATGGTGATGCTAGCATGTCTAAAATTTATCTCCCTTTTTAAACTTAAAAGAATTCTTGTAAGCTACAGGAAATCTACCTCTCAGGTCAAATGGAATCCAGATAAGTATTGCCATTCAAGAGCCTAAGTGTCCCACGTATCACCTATTTCAGTGGGTGGGATTCCTACCTCTTTCCCTAGTTTTGGGACTCCCCTCCCTAACTTTTCCAGCTACTCAATTGCTATACTCTTGCACACAACACCAGCTGATTGCTGAGTCTTCCCTTCTGGTTGACATAAACACTTCCTGCTGCTCTTGCCAACCTATATCCAAAAACTTCATCTATGACTTTATCCCTTGGGTAATATCTCCTTCTACCAGCATGGTTCTGTCTCTCCCTCACCCTCTTGCATGTGTTTGAAACCCTAGCATTAGGTGACCATCTCTTTTTGGGCTATGCCCTTGTCTCTGACCAGCAGTGACAAGCTACTGGAACAGCTTGCACCAATCTTCTCAAGTCAAACCTTGCCCTTGGGGTGCCTTGGGCATGTTACTGGCTTCTACTCTACCCATGGGAATAGTCCATTTACCATCCCTCCAGGCTCCCCCTCTGGGATGCCTTCTGGAGCATTTCAAATCTCTCATCCACATTAAGGGCTACTAAGCTTAAATACCTCTGCAACCAAAGTTGGATAGATCCAAAATCAAAGTCTTTTGATTATTGGCAACAATTAGGTAAATGGAAAGAGGTTTCCTACATTCAAGCTTTTTTCTTCTTCACTCCAAAACTTCTGCCTCTTCTCATTCTCCCAAAACTTTCAGATGTACACCTAAAAAAAATTTCCTCCATAACCTACTTAACTTAACTTCTGCCCATATATATGTTCTAGTATCTTGCCAGGATTCCTATATCCAAGACAGCACCAAAGCAGCTACCCACAGGTGCTCCAGTGTAACCTCACAGATTGTGCTAGCTGGACCTGGCATTTTTTGCTCCTAGCCATAGATGTTATCAGACTCTGGACAGCAAATATAACGGCCTGCTCTTCCCACACATGGCTAACCTGTCAGCCTTTTGGCCTCCCTATAACCACCCTCCATGTCAGCAGGAAGAAGTCCTTCACCCCTTATCTATTTATTATCAACAAAAGGCAAGAATGATGTTCTTAAGACCCAGGACAAATAGCTCCAGGTTCTCCCAACACTGCTGCAGGACATGGCTGGCATATCCAGGCCTCCACCCTGAACTTTCCAGGGCAGCAAGCAGCTTTTCCTTCCCCTTTACCATATAATCCAGACATTTCATTGTCATTGTTTCTCTCTCTCTCTCTCTCTCTCTCTCTCTCTCTCTCTCTCTCTCTCTCTCTCTCTCTCTCTCTCTCTCTCCTCTCTCCCCACTCCACGCGCATGCGTGCGCGTGTGTGTGTGTGTGTGTGTGTGTGTGTGTGTGTGTCCCTTACATGGCAGGCAAGAGTTGCTACCAATGAACCTATATTTATATACTTTAACTTGCCTTACATGAGAAGCAGTCCAATGTCCTCCTTCCCACCACCCCTCCCTAGATCCTCATTTTTTTTAATTATAGAGAAAGGAGGAATGTTAGTTCACAAGCCAATCTCCTAGCTTGTCTCTAGGTTGCTTAGCAAACTCTGATGTCATCACCTGATGCAGCTGCCAAGAGCTCAGAATATAAAGGACTAAGCTGCCACCTCATCTCTTGCCTCTCTCTCTCTCTCTCTCTCTCTCTCTCTCTCTCTCTCTCTCTCTCTCTCATACTGCTTTCCCTTTCTCTCTCATTCTCCCACTGCCTCTCAGTCCCTGTCTTTCTCCACCCTCATGGCCCACTCAGGTCCTTACATTTCTCCCCTTCCCTTCCCCCAAATAAATATCTCCTAAACATATTTGCTGTATGGCATCTCATTCTTTTTTTAATTTTTTATTAATTTATTCTTGTTACATCTCAATGGTTATCCCGTCCCTTGTATACTCCCATTCTTCCCTCCCTCCCATTTTCCCCTTATTCCCCTCCCCTATGACTATTCCTGAGGGGGATTACCTCCCCCTGTATGTGCTCATAGGATATCAACTCTCTTCTTGGTAACCTGCTATCCTTTCTCTGAGTACCAGGTCTCCCCCTCCGGGGGACATGGTCAAATATGAGGCACCAGAGTACGTGTGAAAGTCATACCCCACTCTCCACTCAACTGTGGAGAATGTTCTGACCATTGGCTAGATCTGGGTAGGGGTTTAAAGTTTACCGCCTGTATTGTCCTTGGCTAGTGCCTTAGTTTGAGCGGGACCCCTGGGCCCAAATCTGCCTATCATAATGTTCTTCTTGTAGGTTTCTAGAACCCTCTGGATCCTTCTACTTTGTTATTCTCCCATGCTTCTCTCATCTAGAGTCCCAATAGGATGTCCTCCCCTCTGTCCCAATTTCCTGGTAAGTGAAGGCTTTTGTGGGACATGCCCCTTGGGCTAGTATGCAGAAATAAGTGAGTATATACCATTTGAGTCTTTCTGCTTCTGGCTTAACTCACTCATTATGATCATTTCTAGCTCAATCCATTTGTCCACAAATTTGGGGAATTCCTTGTTTTTAAGAGCTGAGTAGTATTCCATAGTGTATATGTACCACAGTTTCTTTATCCATTCTTCTACTGAGGGACACTTAGGCTGTTTCCATGTTCTGGCTATTATGAATAAGGCTGCTATGAACATGGTTGAGCAAATTTTCTTGTTGTGTGCTGGAGCATCTTCTGGGTATATTCCAAGGAGTGGAATAGCTGGGTCTTGAGGAAGCCCTATTCCCATTTTTCTGAGACAGCACCCGATAGATTTTCAAAGTGGCTGTACTAGTTTGCATTCCCACCAGCAATGAAAGAGTGTTCCTCTCTCCCCACATCCTCGCCAGCATGTGGTGTCGCTTGAATTTTTGATCTTAGCCATTCTGATGGGTGTAAGATGGAATCTCAGAGTTGTTTTGACTTGCATTTCCCTGATGACAAAGGAGGTTGAGCATTTCTTTAAGTGTTTCTCAGCCATTTGATATTCCTCTGTTGAGAATTCTCTGTTTAGTTCCAAGCCCCATTTCTCAATTGGGTTATTTGGTTTGGTGGTGTTTAATTTCTTGAGTTCTTTATATATTTTGGATATTAGACCTTTGTCAGATGTAGAGTTGGTGAAGATCTTTTCCCAGTCTGTAGGCTGTTGCTTTGTTCTTTTGACAGTGTCTCCTGCCTTACAGAAGCTTCTCAGCCTCATGAGGTCCCATTTATTAATTGTTGACATTAATGCCTGGGATGTTGGTGTTCTGTTCAGGAAGTTGTCTCCTGTGGCATCTCATTCTTAATGATAACACTCTATACCTATGTAATGGATGGGCAGTTTGATCTTCATGGGGTCCTCTAGTAAGTTGAGTGGGTGCTGTCTATAACTCGGTTACCTGCTTTCGATCAGTTTGCTCTAACTGGGCTGCCTTGCCTGGCCTCAAAGAATAGGGAAAAGCTCAGTCCTGATGTGACATGATGTGCTGGGGTGGGTTGGGATATTTCCCTTTTTTGAGAATTAGAGGAGGGAGATAAGGGGAAGAGGATAGGAGGGAGGGACTTGGAGGAGAGGAGGGAGGGAATTAAAGTCAGGATGTAAAGTAAATACATAAATTTAAAGCAAAAATTTTAAAATGTTCTTTATCTGTGGCTGACTGAAATATTCATCAGCAAGTACGACAAACAAATTCAAGCTGGTATGATAATGAATTCCAGTATGTCCTTCCTCTATCCTTCATAAATGATGTTAGGTTTTGCTTCTTTATCAGGAGTGTTATTACCTCAGCCACTTGTGGGGATAGGTAAAGAAGAATGAATTATAATTTATCTTGCAATCATATCAACTGAAAAGCTACTCACCTCATTAATGAAGCTAGACCCACTGTCCAATTAAGAATGATTTTTTATTGAGAGACTCAGTAATGCATGGTGGCACCAGGACCTGCTTTCTTTAGAAGAGTCTGGCTACATTGATGTTAATGTTTTAAATAAAGACTGAGGTTGATTAAAGAAGGATATTTCATAGGCTTCAAAGACTAGAATGATTACTGAACTGAAACTGAAATGATGTTTCTCTTCACTGTCACTGACAAAGCTAGTTAAATAAGACAAAGCAGTCTTCCTTCATAAGCCTTGCTTATCTGTATTTATCTTTATACTGCTAGCCCAAATGTAGTCTGTACAAGACAAGCGTATGTAGTCAGGGACATGACAGAAATCAAACTCAAAAGAGGCTCAGAAAGAAATGGCTTTGTTGGCTCTGATACAAGATAGTGAAAGGGAAAATAAGCTTTGGAAGTGAATCCAAAAGTGCTTTGTGGAAGTTTCCTAAGAAATAACCTTCCAGATAAATAGAGAATAAACAGAGGAACAAGGAGCATCCACAGCAGTGAAGATCACTGGGAAAAGATTGCTTTATCCTGATCAAAGTTATCCACAGCAAGGGCAATCAGCAGGAAACAATTCCAGCTGTGTTTCACGAGAAGAGAACTGGCTGCTCAAATAAGAATGAAGATGGATATGTTGACAAGCATAATGAAAAAGACATTGGGCTAGCGACATGGTTCATCAGTTAAGGGTGCTTACTGCTCTTTCAGAGGACTTGAGTTTAATTTCCAACACTGTCAGGTGGACCACAACCATCTGTAACTCCAGTTACAGAGGAATTAGATGCCTCCATCCTCTGTGAGCACCTGCATATGCATGTACATACCCACACAGAGACAAATAGGTAATTACATTCTAAGAATAAATATTTTAAAATAAATATGACACAGAATGAAGAAATGGACCGAGGAAGCAATGGTTTGATGGAAGCCCACCATAGCCTCAAAAAGACTGACCCACCAACAATAGCACTGATACAATCCAGTCACCAAATTGGGCTTTAGTTTGCTCAAAAATCAAATTCTTCTGGAAGATGCCTCTTCCTGTATCATGCATGAATGTGCGAATGTGCATATTGTATAAGTTTGTATGAACATATCTACATGAATATGGACACTTGTGCATGCAAACATAGGAGTCAGAGGTCAGGTGGGTGTCCTTTTCAGTTGGTCTGCAGTTTATTGTTTGAGTTTTTGTTTGTTTGTTTGCTTGTTTGTTTGTTTTTAAGATAAGGCCTCTCACTGAATGTGGTAGACATGCTGGCTAGTAAGTTTCTGGGATCTTTTTGTCTCTGCCTCCGAATGTTGCCAATACCCAGATTTTTAGATAGGTGCTGGGGACTGTAATTTAGGTTCCCATACTTACACAGCCAGGAATTTAACACAAGCCATCATATTAGTTGCACCTTGCCTTTTTAGAAGTCTACCCTTGTTCCCCTTCATAAAGCATCGTCTCCTGGACAGGGACTATAAGACTCACCCAGGCCTCTTCCTTACCTTATTCCATCTTTCCCTTTTTTTTTTTTTTTCCTTTTTTGCCAGCATTTATGTCACAGTCTAGGAGTTTTGATCTGATAAATACTCTCTATCAGTTAAATAAAAAGGCAAACAGACAAACAAACATCCTCAAGCACAACAGCAACAGAGAAATCTCAAACACTACAGACAGCAGGAGACAGACTCAGGAATTGAAGAAAGGTGAGGAAGGTGATGAGGTAATACAGCCATGCCACAGGAAAAAGAGGAAACCATCCCCAAAGAACTGACAAATTGGAAAAATCAAAATATATAGTCTCTTCTCAAGGACTAGGGGTTATAAAGTTTCCGAAGAGTCTCCCTCCTTTAATGTAGGGTCCGTCCATTTGATGCAGAAGTGGATGGTGATTGGCCCACAACTGCTGTGTAAACATATCATAATATAGTCTTGAACACATCCTTCAGCAGGACCTACTGGTGGGAGAAAAAGCCTAGAAGTTCTTTGTTTTCAGGTGCCAGGTTTTGTCTAATGTGAGAAGGAGCCAGCCATCTTAGAAGCTTGCCTCCTTTAGTGCCTAGTCATGGTCCCTCCCCCTGCTTGGCTGCCTACCAGGGAATCTGTCTAACTCTCTGCTGTTAATTCTTCTCTTTATAAGGAGTTTTACTCCATTTGTCCTTCTTTGACTTTTTGCCCTCAGGATCTTCACATGGCTAATTCTGCCTCAATAACTATTTTAGTAAAGGAAGGAAAGAGGATGAAATCGAAATTCAAGGAAAGGAAGAAAAAAAGCAGAGCGTCAAAGACTGAAGTCAAGGGTTCAATTACTGTCTTACTCTGCTCAGCCTAGCATCTCAAAGTTTGAAAAACAATGATAGCAGCAGCCTTAAGCTCACTTCCTCATAGGTTTTCTTTTGTAGCAGAAAGTTGCCCTCTCTGAATACATGAATAGCACTCCTGGTAATGAATTATGCTGTAATCTGCAGGATCATGGCTCTAACTATGAGTAACCATCAGGCCTAGAAAAATAGAATATTTTAATTGTCAGGGTCTGAGTTATAGGTCATAACCACCAGGTACTAAGATAGACAGCTTTATGAACTCCAATGTGAGTGAGATGCGGGTTGTACAGGCAAGGAGGGAGAAGAAAAGATGGAAAGATGAGACATAGAAGCAAGGAAGGGAAAATAAGAACTTAAAAAAAGAAGAATTCAAAGTGCTGATTGGACAAAAACAATAAAAGTTCTCTACAAAATATTGCATTCGGCCTTAACAAAATGTTCTGATTTTGCATATTTAAGCACACTGACCTACAGTTTACTATATCAACACATCGACAGCAATATAATATCCACATCACCTATATAAATAAATTAACAGAAAAGCAAATCGGAGTTTTCAAGTGTGTGTGCCTGGGGATGGGTTGAGGTGCAGCCTAATTACTGCATGAAAACCCTGATTTCATGATGCACCAGGGTACACAATAGGATTTATCCCTCCATATTTTTGTAAATATCTCAGAAAAACTATTGTTACGGTGAGCCTATGGTAAACTAACTCTCTAGTTAAAGTTTTTTAACCCCCAATCTAGCCAGAAAATGAGAACTTCTTTAAGAAGGCAGTATTTATTTTCTTTATTTAGAAAATTATCTGACCACATGAGAAGCTATAGTGATCCCTAAATAAACCATAGAATGTAGTAGCAGCTCTGACTAGCATCTCCGTGCAATGGTATAGCAGAGGAAGTTCTGCTGTAGTGAGAACAGGTCTGTCATTTATAGGTCTGTCCATAGGATACTAATTTATAGAAATGAAATGTGAGTAGTGATCAACTCAGGAAACATCTTTGTGATTGAGCCTCAAGAAGATAACCAATATATTCTAGAGAAACATCATTATGTGGGAAACTATGTAAATAATCTAGAAATTTGTAAAAGTTCTATGTAGAACATGATGCTAATATTTTAGTGTACAATAGCTATATTCTAGAGAGAAAAAAAGAAAAGTATGTAGTCTCTTAATTTGCTCTTTTAAGAGTATATCTTATAGGATAATTATACTGCAAGGTTCCTTCCCATAACATATTTGTTTATATAAATACTGAGTATGCATTACAAATCAACATAAATAATCCCGCTATCTTTTTCTTCTAAATTTTGCAGTTAATTAAACTAATGTGTCTGTTTTTGTGGGGTGGAAACTCTTGCTATCATCCTTTACAGTCACTACTTATTTAAATTTCATCCTTGGCTAGTTTCATGATAATGTTTGTCTGCTCTGAAGGATTTTAAATGAGAGTAACACATAGAGATGCCATTTAAATTCACTCTTGAAAGTGGAAAAAAAAAACTAGAATCAACTGGTCACTTAGATAACACAATTTTCCTTATAGAATACTTGCTTAAGATACTGTGGGCTAATTAATTAAGAGTCATTTATTTACAGACTTCTGTGAGAGATTCCTGTAATTAACACAAACTATATACAAAACCTCTAAAGAAATTTTTGAAGGAGAAAACCAACCCACCCACAAAATCTTTGAATCAAACTGTACCCTGCCTACAAGATGTTCAGGAATAAAGACAGAACAGATAAAACAGAGATTGAGAGAATATCCAAGCAATGCCTTGCCCAAACCAAAACCCACCCCACTGAAGAGAGCCAATCCCTGACACTATTAATAATACTCTGCTATGCTTGCAGACAGGAGCCTAGCAGAGGTGACCTCTGAGAGGCTCCGCCCAGCAGCAATTCTAAACAGGTGCTGAGGGGAGGGGAAGAAAGGGTGAGACCAGAAGGAGAGTGGGGACAGGGCTATCACCAAGATATAAAGTGAATAAATAAGTTAATGAATAAAAAAATAAAATGAAATCTTCTTTGTGACCATTCCTGAAAGCAGGTTAAATAAATTACTTTTAAAAAATAAATTACTTTTTTAAGTAAAAATTTCTCTACTTTGCTATTAACATTTGCCTCTGTCAAAAAAAAAAAAAAGACTAAAAAGGTCATCAAGAGCATTTGAATTCATGGTTTAGGTTTCATGAATTCATTTTTTGAGGAGAAGAAATTATCAGGAGTTAGACTGATTCAGAATAGAGAAAGAAGTGCGAACATAAACGTGAAGGGCTGAAAAGCAATAGAGAAAGGTATTGGGTTGGGGATCATTGAAGATGGTTGAAATATATATAGTTCAGGGATGATTACTCAAAATTGACTAGCCCTTTACTAGTTCTGTGTCTCACAGTAGTTGTTACTTGCTCCTATATCTTTGTTTAGAGGTGGCAGTCCCATGAGATATTATTCCCCATTCCATGATAACATGTTTATAGGTTGTTCAGGTCTTGTTTAAGCAGACATACTGTTGAGTTATTGTGGGTATAACTCCTCTCTCATTTCTAAGAAATAATCTTCCAGCAGAATTCCTGGTCATCTTCTTACAATCATTCCGCCCTCTCTTCCATGTTACCTAAGCCTGAGGCACAGAGGTTGTGATTAAGGTACATCCACTGCGGCCTGGCATCCCACATCAGATGTTGATGCTATTTTGTCCAGTTGTTATGTTTCATAATGGAGTCCATCTACCACAAAGAGAAGCATCTTTGATGATAGGTGACAGTTACACATTTTCAAGAGTAGAAGGGTAAGTATTTTAGAATGCAATTAATTAATCTATTTGGGGCTGGGGCTTTCTCTTTTGGAGAGCTATTAGCTGTTATTTCAGTTTGTTTGGTAGATATTTGCCTCCTCAGATTGTCTATTGCTGTATGAGTTTTGGTTGCATAGGGTTTTTTAAGGAATTAGTTCATTTTATCCCATTTCTCATGTTTGTAGGCATTCATTCATTGATAGTATTCTTTTATCATCATTCACTATACATGAGATTTTAGTTATGTCTTTCTATATCAACTATTTCTACTTTTTGTAAGCTCTATCTGTATTTACTTTCTACTCTTCTGCTTATATCACCAATAATAATGACTGTGGCTTGTCCTGTGTCTTTGTTCAAACAGAATTGTTGATTTTTTTCACTCTGCTATATTTTACTTACGATAAGATGAAGTTGTAATGTTAATATTAGCTTGGTAACTCCCCTCCATCAAAGAAGTTACAAGAAAGAAAACAACAGAGTAATGATTTTAGTAATTGAACCAAACAATATATAACAAATTATATACCAGACCTAACTGGGATTTAAACCAGATATATAGGATGGTTTAACATTAAGTTAATGTAATTCTACCATAAAAATAAGCTAAATAAGAAATTACAAGATCATATCAATGAATTTGGGAAAAAAAGCATTTGACAAAATAAAACAATTCATGAACATAGGTGAGCAGGCCTGGAGGTCATCTGGGAAGAGGCAAAGCCTCTTATGCTCATGCCCTCCAGGCCTGCTCACCTATGACATGCCAATAGGGCCAGCCCTATTGTGCTGCCCATGTGAAGTGCAGGGCCTACTCTCCCAAGTGCTGCAGCAGGCAAAGGACAGGATCAGCTATCCTACAATGTCCAGGCAAGGGGTGGGGCCAGTTCTTCACAGCACTCAGATATCAACATGGCACCAGGCAGAATCCCAGACCAGGGATATCTGCCTGGCCTATGGGGATAATAAACTCCTGATGATGCAGGGCCACTGACCTAGATGTGGCCTTTAGTGGCAGCTTAGGCCAGGACCTCACCATGGCCTTAGGTGGCATCACTGACTACTCATCAGAATAGAGTCTCCAGTTCTGCCTCTCATCACTGTAAAACACAACCTTCTGCTTCTCTTTCTCTTCCATATCTCCACCACTTATTTGCTCATCTGAGTGGTACCCAGGGTTTCTGGGTGTCTGCAATCATCCCAGGAGTGGTCTCAGGAATGCTATGCCATACCCATGTCCTGTGGCACATTCTTTCTGGTGCCATCCACCTGCTGGGGCCTGTGTGGCACTAGGCAGGGTTGTTTCCCCTCTGCCTCCAACTTTTGACTGTCTGTGGCTTGCTCACCACCCAGACCAAGAGGTGTGGAACTGGTGGCCCTCTTTCTCTTTCTTTCTTTGTTTTTCTTTCTTTCTTTCTTTTCTTTTCTTTTTTAAGAATAAAAATAAAATGTATTCTTCTGAGTTTTCTTTTTTTTACTCTAAATAGATTATTTTCTCATACAATACATCCTGACCACAGTTTTCCCTCCCTCCACCCCTTCCAGCTTCCTCTGCACCTCCCTTCTCCCCCACCTATCCATTACCCCTACATTTCCTTTTCAGAAAAAAAAAAAGCTTACTTCTAGGAGATGACAACCAAATAGGACAAAACATTGTACAATAAAACAAGGCAAAAAGCCCTTATACCAAGCCTGAACAAGGCAACCCAATAGGAGGAAAAGAATTCCAAGAACAGGCAAAGGCAATGATTTTAATGCCCCACTTCTCCAATAAATGAGTCATCAGCAGAAAGCAAAAGAGGAAAATCAGAACAAATTGACATCATACATCAAATGGGTGTAACAGGTATCTACAGGATTTGCCAAGCAAATGTCAAAGAAAAAAATTCTACTCAGCAACACATGGAAGCTTTCTAAAATAGACCACATTCATAAAATGAGACTTTATGAATTAAAAAAGATTAAAATAACTCCTTGTATCCTATTTGGCCACAAAGTAATAAAACTTGAAGTGACAGCAAACAAATTCTCATAAATACACACACATGAAGATTAATACAACTTATTGCTGAATGATGAATAAATGGGTCAAAGAATCAAGAAAGAAAGAAAAATGGGAACTAAGTGAAAATAAAAACACAACATAACAAAATCTCAAGGATTCATTGAGATCAGTCTTACAAGGAAAATTCATAGATCTTAGTGTATATATTTAAAAATTAGAAAGAGCACAAATAAATGACATGATGTACAACTCAAAAAGTTGATGAAACAGGAACAAGTCCAATTCATACACAACTAATAGAAATAATTAAAATCAGAGTATAACTCAATACAATAGAAATAAAGACAACAAGATAAAGAATTGGGGACACTGAGAGCTGTTTCTTCCAGAAGGTAAACATGACAGACAGACCCTTGGCCCAACTTAATAATAATTTTTTTAAAAAAAGGAAGAGAAGACCAAAGTTAACAGAATCACAAGTGAACAGGGAAACATTACAAAAGACACCAAAGAACTTCAGAATATTATAAGAGAATATATTAAAACCCCATACTCTAGATGGGTACAGTGGCACATACCTGTAATCCCAGCACTCTGGGAGGCAGAGACAGGTAAGGCCAACTTCATCTGCAAAGTGATTCCAGGACAGTCAAGGCTACACAGAGAAACCTTGTCTCATAAAACAAAAGAACAAACAAAAAACTCTGTACTCCATTAAGCTGGAAAATGTGAAAGAAAGAAAGAAAGAAAGAAAACAGAAGAAACACTCTCAATATCCTTCTACAAAGCAAGTATCACTGTAATACCCGAACAAGGTAAAGACAAAATTAACAGAAAAAGAAACTACAGGCCAATATCCCTGATGAATACAGATTCAAAAGTGCTTAATAAAATACTTTCCTAAAAAAATACAGACATCTCTCAAAAAGATTACCCACCATGACCAATTAGGCTTTTCCCCTGAAATGTAGAGCTGTCTTAATATATGCAAATCAATAAATGTAATAAACTACATAAATGGGCTTAGTGACAAAAATCATATAATCTTCTTGATAGATGCAGAAAACGTTTTTCATGAAATACAACATGCCTTCATGATAAAAATCCTAGAAAATGTATGGATAGATGGGGGCATACTTTACTCTAATAAAAATTATATGAATAACCCATGACCAACTAGATGTTAAATGAATAAAAGCTTGAAGCAATACTACCGTAATACTACCATATTCAGGAACTAAATGTGGAGGCCCACTGTCCTCATTCTTTTCCAATATTATACTCAAAATACTAGCTGGAGCAATAAAACAAGAAAAGAAAACTAAAGGGATACAAAGAAGGAAATAACTCAAATATCATTATTTTCAGTTTTTACGTGTATTTGAGATCTAAAATGCTCCATGAAAGATCTTCTAGAAATTATCATTGAGCAATGTAGCAGAACACAGAATCAACTTGTACAAATCAATTACCCTTTTATATACCAACAATATATAGAAGGTAATAGTAAACATATCCCCATTTACATCCTCAAAGAAAATAAAATATCTAAGAATAAACCTGACCAAGGAAATGAGAGACATTTACAATGAAAACTTTAAAACTCTGAAGAAAGAGATAAAGACACTAGAAAATTGAAAGACATCCCCTGATCATGGATTGGTAGAATAAATACTATGAAAAGTGAGCATTCTACCAAAACCTGTTTACACATTTAATGCAATCCCAATCAAAATACACATCTCATTTTTTCCAGAAATAAAAAAACACTATCCTAAAACTTACATAAAACCACAAAAGATCCTGGATAACTAAAACAATTCTGGACAAAAATAACAATACTAGAAAGATTACCAGTCCAGATATTATGCTATATTACAGAGTCATAGTAATAAAAACAGTGTGGTACTGGTACAGAAACAAACATATACACAAAAAAACCAAGGGCACAAACATAAATACATGTAGCTTCAGCCACTTAATATTTGAAAAAGATGACAAAATCATAAGATAAGGAAAGCATCTTCAATAGATAGAGCTTGAAAAAGTGGATGTCTACATGCAGAAGAATTGACATTATACCTGTATCTTTCACCTTGCACAAAAACTAATTCCAAAGGAATCAATGGCCAAGATATTTTTGAGACAGTGAAACTGATAGAAGAAAGCATAGACAATAGTGTACATTTAGTGTAGTAAAGGACTTTCTGACTAGGACTCCATCTACCCAAGAATTAAGGACAACAATGGACAAAAATAGGCCCACATAAAGCTAAAAAGCTTTTGGACAACTAAAGAAGCAATCAATTGAATGAAGAAAAAGTCCATGGAGTGGGACTAAGTCTCAGCCACTGATACATCTGATAGAGGATTAATACCCAGAAAATATAAAGAATTCAAAAAAGCAGAGAATTATGAAAAAAAAATGATCCCTTTAAAAGAATGGACATGGTATGTGAACAGAGAGTTCTCAAAGAAAAAAAAGTGATGAAGAAATGTAACAAAGAATGTTCATCAGCCCTATCAATTAGGAGAATGGTGGGGTCTCCATTGCTACTGAGGTTTCACCTACACAGCTTCATGAAGCAGCCTCTGCAGTTGTCTCTTCAGAATCTCCAAGGTAGCTACACAAAGCCTGGCCATGGCTTCTCTTGATGACCCTTTTAGTCTTACATAGTTCATCTCATCAAAACTAGTACAATGATATTTATAATAAAAATGCTCTTGCCAGCTCAAGATATAGTCTTCCCCCTTGGACTACATCTATATCAACTCCTGTGGGTTGACAAAAAGGAAACACTTTCCTCTATCCCGGTATAGCACAAGAGTCTTCTCAACGATAGTGCTCATCACTTTGTCAACAATAACTCTTTTTCAGACCCCTGCTGAATATCATCCTCCCTTGAAATTTCCTCTGCTGAACAGAGCAAGCCATTATGTTTGCTTTCCCCAAGCTCTTGGAACACAGGAAGAAGGCAGTGTTATTCTTAGGCAACATATCACACAATAAACCCTTCTCTAGCCCCTGATAGAGTCCTTGCTCCTCTGAAAGCCTCATGAACAAATCCTCCACTGTTGGAATTTCTCGCTATAATCTTATGTTTTAATCTTCCGTAAAAGAGCCCACAACTTTCAATTGTTTTTCTAACCTCAAATTCCAAAATGTTCTTTATTCCATTCATAAAATAGTTCAAATGCCACAAGAACCACATTATCAGATTTATTACAACAATGACTTCATTTGCTCAAAATAAATTTCTACCTTAGTTTCACTTCTGTTGATGTGATAAAATACTCTGACCAAGAAAAACAAAAAAACAAAAAACAAAACAACAACAACAAAAAAAAAACCTTAGGGGAAAGTGGGCATTATTTTAGCTCATAATTCCAAGTTGTAGTCCGCCATAAGAAATAAATCAAGGTAGTATAAATTTGAAGCATTTAGTCACATTATATCCTCAGCCAAGGATAGAAAAAATAAATACACACATACATACACACACATATACACAACACACACATACACACACACTTACTAGTGTTTTGGCTTCTTTTCTATCCTCTTATACAGTCCAGGACACAACAGAGGGAGAAGTGCTTCCCAGGATGAGCTATCCTTCCCATATCAATTAATGCAATCAAACAATTATTCACAGACCAACTTAATCTAAAAAGACCCTCACTAAGATCCTCTTCTCAAAGGATTATAGATTGCAACAAGTTGACAATTAAAATTACCCATCACATAGCCTACAAATATATGTACAAGATACATAGAAAGAAAACACTCTGATGAAAGAAATCAAATAACTAAATATATGCAAAATAGATAAGAAAATTCAATAGTCTTGGAATGTCAGTTCTGTCCAAATTTATCTATTAATTTAAGGCAGTCCTTACAAAAATTAAAGGAAGTTGTTTTGTAGAATCAACAAACTGATCCTAAAGAGTAAATGAAAGGACAAAAGAACAAGAATGCCCAGCCAAATCTGAAGAGGAATAAAATTTCTCTGATAATATTTTCAACCAATCTTTGACAAGTGAGCAAAAGAAAACTTCTGAAGCAGAGACTTTTTATCCAAATATAGCTGCTGAAATAATTTGTATGTGCAATAAATGAATCTAGACAGGTACTTCAGATTTTTTTCCAAAGTCTAACTCAAATAGATCATAGTCCTAAATGTAAAAACTTAAGAAGAAAACTTAAAGGAAAATCTATGTAATCAAGGATAAAACAATGATTTCAGGGAAAAACAACAACGGCACAATCCCTGAAGAGTTACGGATAAACTAGACTACTCAAATTAAAAACTGGTGCTCTGCAAAATACCAGTAGCCAAGATAAAATGCAGAATTATCCAATAAAGCACTTGTATGAAACACTTGAAAATTAATTGTTATCCCAAACAATCTTAAAACTTGATGATATCAAAACAATAAAACTAAAAAATTTAAATATATATATATATATTAAAAGAAATCTTTCCAAAAGGCATATAGAACTGGCAAACAGGTTTAAGTCATCATATGTTCTTATAAAATGCAACATAAAACAAGAGTCCATTAGATTCCGATTAAAACCATCAAATTCCAGAACACTAAAGGCAGCAAATTCTAGTAAATGTCGTTACTAAAGAAATGTAAACTAGCTCAGCTCCATCCAGTTTAAAACTATGAAGACACAGAATCCTGCACATGAATGTTTATAGCAAATATGTATATTATTTCCAAAATTTTTAAATTATCACTATGCCCTTCAATAGTTCATCTATAAAGGACTATAATCTAGACAGTTGAATTATACTAAACACTAAAAGAAATGGACTATTGAGCCATAAAAAGACATAAAGCAGCCTTAAATAAAAGTTTCTTGGTGAAATCAGAGAAGGCTACATACTATATAAGTTTAACTCTGACATTTAAGAAAAATCAGAAAGACTGATGGTTTCTAGTTTGAGTGGGAGGGATGACTAAGAGAGCATAAGGAATTTTTAGGGATGCAGTTCAATGTGCAGCTGTGATGATGAGTACATATTATTGTATGTCTGTCTAATGAATGTGGCAAATCTGTTTACCTTGGATACAGCAAGAATAATCTTAATATGATGGGTGGAGTTTAGGTAATTATGATGTATAAGTGTAATTAGCTGTGACAAATATATTACTCTGGTGAGAAATATTTTCAACAGGACATGATGTATATGATGATGAAGGAAGAAAGAATATGAGTACTCTCTCTACTTTTTCCCCAGACTTTCTGTCAGTCTAAAACATTCATTGAAAAAGCTTTTTTTTCTGCTGGGTGTGTCCATACAGGCTTTCAATCTCAGCACTTAGGAGGCAAAGATAGGTGGATGTCTATGAGTTTGAGGTCAGCCTAGTCTGCATAGTGAGTTCCAAGCTAGGCAGAACTACATAGTGAGAACCTCTCTCAAAATAATGATTATTTATTCATAATAACATAATACCAATTACCATCATCATCATTATTAGAGTTATTCCTTTTATTTTGTGAGAGTGTTTTATATACAAGTATATATGGCAGCTCTTGTTTGATTATTGCCCACAGACATCAGAAAAGAGCATTATGTGTCCTCTGAACTGGAGTTACAGATGCTTGTGAACCACCATATGGGAAATTAAGCTCAGACACTCTCTAAAAGCAACAGGTGCTCTTAACTGCTAAGCCATCTCTCTGGGTCCCAATAATATTTTTTTTCAGAGTGAGAAAGAATGAAATTTTATTTACATGTTAGGTCTCATAGAAAATAGGGTAATAGGAGTATGTGTCTAAGCCCAAGGGCTTGTTTTCAGAATAACTACTGTCACCTTTTGCCAGGAGTTAACATGTCTTGTTGTAAAAGACTCTTTAAAATAATAATTTAAAAACCTCTTTAAATGCCATATTCTGTAGATCTCTGAGGCTTTAGAAGACCTTATCTATTTTAGTTTTTATATATCTATAGAATCATATCTATCTGTTAAAACTAGGATATCTATTTTTGTGATTAAAAATAGACTAGTAATTGACATGACTGCCATTTGATCAACTAACAATTAGCTTGTATTACTTAATTATCCCAAACAGCCTGCAATACCACTTTCAAGGTATTGGAAGTAAACCTTGTATTATAATTGAATTGAATGGGTACAATTCCTCATTTAAGAGTAGAAATACATATGATGTGTGTGAAGAATAATCTTAAATTTGAATTCCATATGTATGTATTAAAATTAAACTTATTTTTCATTGTTACACAAAATTCTATACTAATGAATTAAAATAACTTTATTTCTGAGTAACAATTAAGGCCCTAAATTGAAGAATAAATTGAATAATTTACTTTTTGTTCTATCATCCCTATATATTTCTATAGATGCCCTTCTTTCTTTTCTATTCATATCTCCATACCTACAAAAGATGAAGGAAAAGAGACATCCCTCAGTCCAACATTTTTTCTCTCTGTATAAGACCAATAAAAAACTTATAGGCAACTCCCAATGAAAATAAGCATCTGTAACCCAAGAGAACAAACAAAAACCCACCTGACCCTCCTTAGGGAAAATGGGGCATCATTCTTTTAAGTTTTCTTCCAGCTATTTGGGGAAAATAATACCATGTAGGGGCCCAAATAAATTTGGGGAGATTGTTAAACAAGCCAGGAATAGCATTTGTGGTCCAATTTCTAAATGTTAAGAAATTCCAGGCCTAATAGGAGCCCGGTGTGAGACAGTCTGAAATGCTGGACCAATTTGGATCAGAAGCTTTCTTCTAAGGTGTCTTGTTCTGATGAGGAAGAGCATCTGAAGTGCCTGGGGCTGGAATGGAACCCCAGGATGCAGGAGGTCAGCATCCAGCATGCTGAGAAGAATGAATCCTGTCAGGTCTGACCCAGCATCAGTGTCCAGTTCTTTTGTTCTGAAATCACGTAATTTCTCACAAGCATTATACATTCCTAAATTATAAATGTATGAGGTGTGCAGGATGCACAGAACAATTAAGGTTGGTTCTCTGCTCTTTGTATGAGCAGAAGTGAGACATCTGCAAATCTTCATTCATGTTATATGAAGAATGGCATCTAATAATAAGTCACAGGGATTCTGTGACCACCAAGAAGCCTTGTCTATGCATAGACTTTTATGTCTCAGCCATTCTCAGAGCTATTCTCATGTAGTGGGATTAGCAATATGCTACCTGCTTTTTCTGCAGTTTTAATTATTTACGTTTCGATTGTAGCCCCCTCCTTCATCACCTCCTTATCCCGCCCTCCCTACTTTAGTCCTCAGAAGTGGGAACCCTCCTCCCCTCACATCTGACCTCAGCCTAGCAAGTATCATCTGTAATACCTGTGTCCTTTTCCTCTGTGGCCGCCCTGCCAGAGGGAAGTGATCAACTTTGGGAGGCCCAAGTCCATGTAAGAAGTAGTCCTTACTCCTCATATTGTGGGACCCACATGGAGACTCTGATGCCTGTCTATTACATCTGAGCAGAGCAGAGTCCATATCCTATATGGACATTGGTTAGCGCATCATTCTGTACTGTTATGTGGCTAATATCCACTTATGAGTTAGTATGCCTTTCTGGGGCTGGGTTACCTAACTAGAATGATTGTCTCTAGTGCCATCCATTTATCTGCAAATTTCAAGATCTCCTTATTTTGACGGATGAATAGTATTCTATTGTACAAATGAACCGTAGTTTCTTTATCCATTCTTCAGTTGAGGGACATCTAGGTTGTTTCCAAATCCTGGCTATTACAAACAAGTCTGCTATTAACATAGTTAAGCAAATGTCCTTGTCGTATGGTGGAACATCTTTCAGGTATATTCCTAGGAGTGGTATGGCTGAGTCTTGAAGTAGAATTATTCCCAATTTTCTCAGAAAGTGCCAGATTGATTTCCAAGGTGGTGGCACAAGTTTGCACTCCCACTAGCAATGAAGGAGTGTTCTCCTTTTTCCACATTCTCACCAGCATGTGCTGTCACTTGAGTTTTTGATCTTAGCCATTCGGAGATAGGTGTAAGACGGAATGTCAGAGTCATTTTGATTCGCATTTCCCTGAAGACTTCCCTGAAGTGTTTTTCAGCCATTTGATATTCCTCTGTTGAGAATTCTCTATTTATCTCTGTACCCCATTTCTTAATTGGATTATTTGGTTTGGTGGTGTTTAATTTCTTGAGTTTTTATATATTTTAGATATTACCCTTTCTCAGATGTAGGGTTGATGAGGATCTTCTTCCAGTCTGTAGGCTGTCATTTTGTTCTGTTGACTGTTTCCTTTGCCTTATGGAAGCTTTTCAGTTTCATGAGGTCCCATTTATTAATTGTTGATCTTAGAGCCTGAGCTGTTGGTGTTCTGTTCAGGAAATTGTCTCCTGTGCCAATGAGATCAAGGCTCTTCCCCATTTTTTTTCTTCTAACCGATTTAGGGTGTCTGGTTTTAAGTTGAGATCTTTAATCCACCCTGACTTTCGTTTTGTGCACGGTGATAAATATGGGTCTACTTGCATTTTTCTACATGTAGACATCCAATTGGACCAGCACCATTTGTTGAAGATGCCATCTTTTCATCATTGTATGAATTTGGCTTCTTTGTCGAAAATCAAATGCCCATAGGTGTATGGGTTTATATCTGGAACTTCTCTTCAATTCCACTGATCAAGCAACCTATTTCCATGCCAGTACCATGCTGTTTTTTATTACTGTTGTTCTATAGGACAGCTTGAGATCCAGGATGGAGATTCCTCCAGAAGATCTTTTATTGTACAAGATTGTTTTAGCTATTCTGGATTTTTTATTTTTACATATGAAGTTGAAAATTGATCCTTCAAGCGCACTATAGAATTGTCTTGGAATTTTGATGGGAATGGCATTGAATCTGTAAATTGCCTTGGTAAGATGGACATTTTTACTATGTTTATTCAATAATAATAATTTTTAAAATCACGCATAGCATACTCCTGTAATCCAAGCTTGAGATGTATAGTCAGGGCAATAAAGAGTTAAAAGCCAGCTTAATCTCTTTTTTCATTGATTAATTTATTTTATTTACATCCTGATCAGAACTTCTCCTCCCCTTCCTCCTCCAAGTACTTTCCTTTCCCCTCTCCTCTCTCCTCCCCTCCACCTATGCCCTCCTCCATTTCTTCTCAGAGCAGGGGAGACCTCCCATGTATATCACCCTTCCTAGGCACATCAAGTAGGACAGGGTACATCTTTTTATTTTTTTTATTTTTTCCTTTTTCTAATTAACTGGGTTTTTATACATTTATACTAATATATATATATATATATATATATATATATATATATATATACACAATAAACTATCTACAGCAAGAAGAACCTTGAAACCATCAGCAATTATATAAATGTTACTTTCTTAGTGTTTTGGCTATCTGTATTTGGCAGCCTTGAAGAAAATATCTTTCCTATCTTGGTGCTTCTGAAAGTCTGAATGTAAATCAATATCTATCATACCTCATCATTATCAACTTAAAACATCTATCTAGACATAAAACATCTTAACCCCTAAGCAACTAAGCTTAATTGTAAAACTAAACTATCTGGTCTTCAACCCCATCAGAGACTTGAGAAGGAATTAAATTGATTACCTGAGTATACCAGGAGTGCAAGTTAGTAGCTTCCCAAATGAGAAGATGACAGATACAGTTTGCTACCTGAGCAGTAAACCAAAACTATCTATAATGTTAGAGTATCATCTTGTGCACATCTTTTTCTACTGAGGCTAGACAAGGCGCTCTGGTTAGAGGAGGGGTCCAAAGGCAGGCAATGGAGTCAGAGAAAGCCCCAATCCTGCTGTTAGAGGTCTCACATGGGGACCAAGCTGTCCATCTGTTACTTATATGTGGAAAGACCTAGGTCCATCCCAAACATGCTTTCTGGTTGGCAGTTCAGTCTCTGTGAGTGCCTGTGGGCCCAGGTTAGTTGATTCTATATTTCCTTGTGGTTTCCTTAACCTCCCTTGTTTTTTCAATCCTTTCTCTCCATTTTCCATAAGATTCTCATAGCTCCAACCAAATGTTTGACTGGGGGGTCTCTTCATCTGCTCAGTAAAGGCACTTAGATAACTATTATGCTACCTACCTGTCTGCAAGCATAGTCTGCAAACTATTAGTACTGCCAGAAGTGGGCTCTCTCTCATGGCATGGGACTCAAGTTGCGACAGTCATTGGGATTAAATGTGCTCATGTTTCTTTGGGTAGCACATACTTTTAATCCCAATGACTGCTGATGATACAAATTCCAAAACATTTTTTTAAAGTTTAAAATATCCAAGTCTAAAATAAAAAAGTTTTGAAGCTGAGGCACAATTACCCTCTAGCCTGAATTGATATTGTCTGTAAAAGTCAGGCCTTGCTCTTCCTAGACCACTGAGAAAGAGAAACTCACAGACTTCAATGTAAAAGCAAACTCAAGCACATACTTTCATTATTGATTGAAATTTTACTTTTTACTATTTATTTTTTAATGTTTTTGATGACTGCCTTCAGTAAACAAATACCTCTGTCTCAAGGTAAGTGATTAAATGTTTTAAATGTTTTTTCCATGTGAAAATTGCAAAGGTCTGAATAAGTGATTTATGGTATGAAAAATGAGATTTAAAATGATATATATGATGTAAGCTAAGATGTAGAAGTTTAAAATTAATCAATAAAGTTCTAAAAGGTTATTAATCTAAGTTTGTAATAATTATATTACCATAGCCACAGGCTCAAATTTTAAATTTCCTTTGGTTTTTGTTTGTTTGTTTGCTTTTTCTACATAGAGACTTAAAGTACTATTTACTGTATTGAAAACATATCTGTCCAATCTATATATCCAAATCTCTGGTCAGAGGAGTGTTTTCTTTTATTCTAGAACCATTGTTTGGGTCCACAAGCTCTTTTCCTTCGTTCTTTTTTCTGTCTCTATAATGAAAGAGAAAGAAATTTCTGTATTATTACAAAGAAATGTTTACGCTTCTAAAAACAAGTATGTGCCACCATGCTCAGAATAATAAATGACAGTGTTGACATGAATTATCAATATCAAGAAATAGAATATAGGAGAATATATCACTACAGACAATAAAAAACAAAAATGGAGTGGTATGAACATCTTCATAGAAATAAATTTTAAAACACTTAGTGAACATTATGTCACCATTACACGATATCTGACAAAGTTATATTAAAAGAGAAAAGATTTATTTGTGCTCACAATTTCAATGACTCATTCATGGTCATCTGGCTTCCTTGCTTTTAGGATAGCAGTAAGGCCAAACATCATGATAGAGAAAAAATGCTATACTGAACAAAACTGCTCACCTTACAGCAACCGGGAGGTGAGGGCTTGAAACAAACATCTTTCAAAGTTGTGCCTTCTATGACATACAGTTTCCAAACTAGGCCCCACTTCTGAATAGCCCATTAGGCTATGAACTCATCATAAATTAATCCATTCATGAATTTAGAACTATCATGACACAATTAAAGACCTAAACACTGTTGTAATGGGATCAAGCCAAGTAACTACTACATATATATGCATCAATTCCCTGAATAGTAAAACTTACCAAAATGGTATAAAGTGAAATCAAAGTATAAATATACTCAAACATATACCAATTTTCTCCATATAAGGCCTAGCTGCTTTCATTAGTGAATTCTAACTAAGTTAATAAAACAATTAGCATATGTATGTTGTGGTTATTTTACTGTTACCTTGATGAGATCTAGAGCTATCTGGGAGATAATGTCTGTGTTTGACTATCAGGGATTATCATAATTATATTAATTGAGATGGCACAACTTGTCCACTTGAGTGGCACTATTCCCCAGGTTGGGATCTTGGGCTGTCTAAAAGAAGAAAGAGAACTGAATACTAGCACTTCTGCCTCCTGACTGCAGACGCAATGTGGAGAGCTTTCTCAAGCTCCTCCCCTAATGGACTGTGCCCTAGCACTGTGAGTCAAATTGAACTTTCATTGAGGTAGTTTGTCATGGCAACAGAAAAGTAACTAAAACAGAATGTTGATGCAAATTCTTCCAAAAAAATAGAAAGTAGGAAATTATGTCTTGAGTTACAAAGCTCAGGCAATATAGTAATAAAAGAACTATAAAAACAGTAAGAAAATAAAAACAGAAACAACACAAACAAAACACCTACAACATAATATGCTCCATGAACATACATAAAAATCCTCAATGATATATTAGTAAATCAACATGGCAAAATATTGAGATGGTAGTACATCATAAGCAATTGGATTCAAGGAAGACATAATTACAGTGCCTTTCATCTGATCATATTGGGAAAAGATTCAATATTTTACCACTGAGTACTAAGAAGTGGTTTTAGATGTTCATAGATTAAGATAGTTAACTTCTATTTTTAACTTGCTGTTACTGTCTAGTATAGTGGGAATTATATTTGTCAAGTGCCCCTTTTGTGAGTATATTGAGTGTTCAAGTTGGTTCTTTACACCCTTAGTCTGTTAATGTCATGAGTTACATTAATTTTCCAATGTTAGACAACAAAGGGCCCAAAGATAAGAAGAGAAGAATCAAAACAGCAACTCTTCACAGGACTATTTACTCAGATAGCAGTTTTATTCATAAGAAATCATTTCTCAGGCCAAAAATATTACAGCTATCTGAGAATAGTATTTAAAGCTGCTGTGATTAGACAGTGTACTCCTGGTACTCATAAGCTGATGGGAGTAAACCTGCTAATATACTAAACAACAGAGATAATTCCAAAGAATATTTTGTTGACAATAAAAGAATAAATACTACAGCAGCCCATGCATATAATTTTTCAAAGCATCAAAAACTAATCTATAGTGAAAAGCATCAGAACAATGATTACCTCCAAGGCTTCAGTCAGTGATCGCTTTGGGAACAGCATAAGGAAATGTTCTGAGTCATGTTAATGCCCTGCATATTGATAGGAGCTTTGATTAAATGGGTGTTCACGTGTATCAAAAATTTCCCAGTGATACTCTTTTAAGTTTTTTATACTTCACTATAGGTAAATTTTACCTTAAAAAGAAGAACCACTAACAACTATCAAAATGTAATTGCTGATATTAATGATGATGTTTAAGAATGAAGTGTACTAGGCTGGTGAGATAGCTCAGTGCATAAAAGTGCTCCGAACCTAGCCTGCCGACATCATGGCAAGAAATAGATTACTCCAAACCTTGTCCTATGGCCTCTGCATGAGGACTATAAGACACACATGCACATGTTTATGCATACACATTAAATAAATGCAATTTAATTTTTTGCAATTTAATTTTTTTAACGGATGACATATACATTGAAATTTTAAAGTGAATTTTAAAGTGAATCTATGAAAGGGATGCATTACAAAGCAAATATAGTAAAATGTCATTTAAAACACAGATTCTTTTTAATTCATTTTACATCCCATTCATAGTCCCTTCCCTCCTCTTCTCTGGTTCTCACCCTGCCCTCGCCTGGGTTCCACCCTCTCTTCCTCTTCCCCCATCTGACTTCCTCTACTCCTCAAAAAAGGAAAGCCGCAAAAACAATCCACCCCAGCACATCAAGTTGTATCAGGACTGAGTGCATCCTCTTCCAGTGAGGCCAGGAAAGGCAGCCCACCCACCAAGAAGAAGTGATAGAAAAGCAAGCAACAAAGTTCATGCCACTGACAGCCCCTGCTCCCCTTACTAGAGGACCCACATGAAATCTAAGCTGCCCAATGCCTACGTATGTGTAGGGGGCCAAGATTCTGACCACACATGGTTCTTGTTCTTCATTGTCCATAACCCCCCATGTTTCCAGGTTAATTGACTCTTGGTCCTCTTGTGGAGTTTTTGTTACCTCTGGTCCTTCTCTTCTTCCACCCCACCTGACCCCGACTCTTCCACTAGGCTCCCTGCGCTTAGCCCAATGTTTGGCTGTCAGTCTCAGCATCTGTTTCAGCCTACTGCTAGGTAGAGCCTCTCAAAGAACAGTTATGTGAGGCTCCTATAGCCGAGTGTCATTAATACTGTCAGGGGTTGGCTCTCTCTCATGGGATGGGTTCCAAGTTGGACCAGGCATTAGTGGTATATTTCTTCAATCTCTGCTCTATCTTTATCCATGTATATCTTATAGGCAGGGTACATTTTAGGTTGAGGCTTGTGTGGGTATGTGTGTGTTCCCTCCCTCCACTAGAAGTCCTGTCTAGCTAGAAATCAGCCTCTTCAGACTCCATAAATCCCACTTCTAAGAGTCTTAGCTAGAGTCACCTCCATATCCTCCCGAAAGTCTACACTTTCAGGTCTCCAGCTTGTGTCATGGATGCCCCTGCCCTTGGTTTCTCCTCTCTCCATGCCCTCTGTCCTGCTGCCCCTGCCCCTGTTCTCCAAAGGTCTGATGTCCACCTTCATTTCACTCCCCACTCTCTCCTGTTTCCTGTCTTCATCCACTTCTGCTGTCTATTGTATTTCCCTTTCTCAGTGAGATTCAATCATCCTCCTTTGGGTTTTCCTTGTTACTTGGCTTCTTTTGGTCTGTGAATTGTGGTATGAGATTTTGACCAAGTTATGTTTGTTTTCTTTTATTGGAGAATACCATAGTTTCTCCTCCATCATTAATATTTTTTTCGATACTTTAAAAACAGTATGTCATTTCCCCTCACCTGCATTGTTTCTTATGAGAAAGTCATTATCATGTGAACTGTTTTCTTTTAGAAGTATTTTTAAGACTTTTCATTTTAATTGTCAGATGTTTGACTATGCTGTGTCTTGGCAATGAGCACTTTGACCTACACTTTGTGGGGTTCATTCATCTTGGGTGTATAGGTGCATGTATGTGTCAGATTTGGAGAATTGACCGAGGTCATTTCTTTGCATATTCTTTTGTCTCAAAGCTTTAATCTACCTGAGGCTTCTCTATAGGCCTTAAGATGCTACCTGATTAAAAGTTTTAGCTTTTGAGTTGGGAAAAACTAGTGAGTTTACTAAGTCAATATTGTAAAAGTTTTATCTATGAGCCACAAGCTGTTAGTTCTGAAACAGGGTTTGGCAAGAAATTAGTTCCAAGTGGCTAATTCTAGCCCAAGATAAAGTAAGTAGCTCATGGACCTGTGACATCCTAACCTCTCCACAGTACTGAAATTCTACTTAGTCCCTCAGTCTCTGCAAACAACACTTTTTTTCCAGAAGTTTTCAGCCAACACATACACACACACACACACACACACACACACAAGAGGTGGGCACAGAGGAAAAACTCTTGCCAAGCAATGGCTCATACTCAGGAAGCCAAAATCTGATCTCTCCTGGAGTGCTGAAGGATTTAAGGGTCTTCTATGGGCTGGAAGGGGACTTCTTTCCCTACTTTAGGGTTGGTCATTTTAAACAAGGAAAGAAAGCCTTATAGTCCCACAGCATTGGACAAATATGACTTCGTTAATTAGACCTTGAGCTTTGTCAATTAGGCAGGAGACTCCTACTGAACAAAAAGCCTGCCAGATTTTTGTTTTAAGCTACCAAGCCTTTATCTCACATTAAAGTGGTGAGGAAGAACTCAGAAGTTTACCATCTTTGTTATCCATGGTATCCTTTCTCTATCTGTCTAATTTATAGTCCCTCATAATCAGACCCACCACAAGAGCAATCCACTTCAGTATTCCCCTTAGAGTCACAGCTTGGCCACCTGTCCTCAACAAGACAGTTAAAGAACAAAACTAATAGTGTACAGCAGAAAAGATGTATTTAATATTGTCACACTGGGAAGAAATACAAAGAGATCGAACAAACACCCTAAATACTATCTTGGAGCTCCTGAAGTGAGATTAACATATAAATAGAGGGCCAAAGATATGAGCACCTAAACACTCCCAGTCAAGGTGTGATCGTGATCACTATTGACCCATCTTTGTGTAGGCTTGGTCTCATCCTGTAAGGTAGTCTGAAAAGTGTTTAGAACTGTATGAAATCCTTTTTCAGGAAATAAGCTTCCCCCTCTGGCTGGCACCTTCATACAAGATGAGATCCCTTGGGAAATTCCCATTTCTTTGGGGTCCATTATTACAGTAATAGTCGGATGGATCAAGAGACACAAATGTCTCCTTAGACCAGTGGTTCTCAACCTGTGAGTTGTGACCTTTTTGGCTAACCTCTATTTCCAAAATTATTTATACCATGATGATACAAACATAACAAAGAAATCCATAAGTCAAGACACTTTTCAACTACATTTGCAGATACATCAGGTGGCAAGTAAGGTAGAGCCCTATTATAGGCCTTGGATGCTATCTAGGAATATTCTTAGCACTTAGTCTTTGTCTGTAAAGATGTTAGTTCTGTACAACTAACTAATAGGAAGGAATGGCTATTGAGTAGGTTAAAGACCACCCACAGTAAGTTGTAATTGGGCTCTAGAACTGCAACAAAGCAAACTCTCTACATCACTGCAGTTTTAATCAGTCAGATTTGCAGACATAATGTCTTTCCAGGTATTCTTATCCACAGCAACTTTTGTGAAATAAAAGATTAATTTTTTTTGCTAAGATTTTTTTCCTTTTTTTTTAATTTTTTAAATATATTTTATTAATTTATTCATATTAAATCTCAATTGTTATCTCATCCCTTGTATCCTCCCTTCCTCCCTCCCATTTTCCCCTTACTCCCCTTCCCTATGACTGTTCCTGAGGGGGACCTCCTCCCCCTGTATATGCTCATAGGGTATCAAGTCTCTTCTGGGGCCCCACAGTTCTGGAACCCTGGCTTAAGTTCCAGAGCACATTAATTAACCCATCTGAAGTCAACCCGAGCCCAGAACCACAGCAAGAAGGAAATCTGCAAAACGGGTTTTCATTTTACCCAACTCCACAACGTAGAACAGGGGTTCAAAACTCACAATGTCAACTTTTTAAGGCCTCTGGGATATGTTAAATGTTTGTGCTATTACAAGCAACTCAACACTTAATGAGTTATAACAGTGTTTGTTCAACAGAAAGGTTATTTTATACCAGATTGATATTTACATCTTCTTCTCTAAAACAATTCCCAAATGGCAAAGCACAGTTTTCTTTTTATAGTCTCCTGCATTGACATAATACCTGATTAATTTTCATCTCCCTGGGACCATTTAGTTCTGAGAACTAAAGAACTTTAGATTCTACTTACCCAGAACACAGCAGCATTGAAATCCAATTGAACTCAGCAGCAAGAAAAAAGATGGGCTTTCTCTGTCTCTCATTTTCCACTGGGACTAAGGGAAGACAGGATCCATGCTTGAACACTTTCTCCTGATTAGCACTTCAATCCCTGCACTCAGCTCCAAAATTCACCTGGTGACCTGAACTCAGACAAGGGGGAACAGAATGACAAGGTGATAATGAAGAAAAATGTCCTGTCCTGCTCCAGAGCCAGCTGGGATAAAGCAGCAAGAAGAAGAAGAAGAAGAAGAAGGCTAGTCATGCAGGTTTAAAAATTATTCTTCATCTGGCAAGCAGCAGGCTGACAATTAATTAGCACAAGGAAAAGAAGAAGAGGCTGCAGCAGCAGTGAACAGAGGTTTGCTAAATAACTCAGATGCTTCTTGTGGTAGATGGGTTATTTGGTTTGGTTTGATTTTCGGTTTGGTTTGGTTTGGTTTGGTCTGGTTTGGTTTGGTTATTTTTTGAGTCAGGGTTTCTCTGTGTAGCTATCCTGAGCTCACTTTGTATATCAGGCTGGCCTCGAACTCACAGTGATCCTAGTGCTGGGATTACAGGCATGTGACACGACACCTGGCTTGGTAGGATTTTGTTGTTTTGTTTGTTTTTTGTTTTTTGTTTTTGTTTGTTTGCTTTTTTACAATTTTTCTTTTTTACATATACATTTATATTATTACACATATATACAATAAACTGCTTACAGCAAGAAGAACAATGAAACAATCAGGAATTATATAAATGTTATATTCATATTGTTATATTGCAACCTTGGAAAAAATCTTTCCTATCTTGGTGCATCTAAAATTCTGAATGTAAATCAATATCTATCATAGTTCATCTTTATCAACTTTAAACTTTAAACCATCTATCTAGACTTAAAAACATCTTAACCCCTAAACAACTAAGCTTAATTGTAAAACTACACTATCTGGTCTTCAACCCCATCAGAGACTTGAGAAAGAATAAAATTAATTATTTGGTTAAATAGGAAGTGCAGGTTAGCAGCTTCCAAAATGAGAACATGACAGAGACAGTTTGCTCCCTGAACAGTCACCCAAAACTCTTCATAGCATTGGAGCATATTCAGCTTTCTGGCCCACTATATCTGACAAACATATTTGTGAGACAGGAACTACTGAAGTCTTGCTTAACCTGTCTTGCCTGGATTTGGCTGTCAATTCTGTCTGAATCCAAGTCAGGCCATTTATAGGCAGAATTCTGTCTGTGACAGAAATGAGGGTATTTTTCCCAGTGGCTGGTTTGCCACATTTGAGGACCTCTCCATAAGGAGGTTCTGTGATGTTCATCATCTTCTTTGATGTAGGCTGGATGTTGCCAGGAGTTAACCTTTCTTACTGTCAATAATCTTAAAAATAATAGAAATAGCTTTAAATGCCAGATTCTGTAGGTCTCTGAGGCTTTTGAAGACCTTATCTATCTATTTTATTTTATCTATCTATAGAATCATATCTATCTGTTAAACTTAAGATGTATATTCTTGTGATAAAAATAGACTAGTAATTGAAATGACCATGATTTGTTGAACTAACAATGAGATTGTATTACTTAATTATCCTAAACAGCCTGCAATAGCACTTTCAAAGTAATGCTAGTAAACCTTATATTATACTTAAGTTGTATGGGTATAATACTTCATATTAGAGTGTAAACATATGTGTGTGAAGAATAATCTTAAATTTGAATTCTATCAAAATTAAACTTGTTTTGCATCAATATACAAAATTCTGTAACAGTGAATTAAAAACATTCTTGTGAGAAACAATTAAGGCTTTAAGTTGAGGAATATATTTACTAATATATTTTTGTCCTATCATCCCTATATATTCCTTTTTCCCCCTATATATTTCTATATTCGCCCTTCTTTCTTTTCAATCTCTATCTCCTAACATAAGAAAGATAAGGGAAAAAAGAGACATCCCTGAGTCCAAACTTGTGTTTCCTATGAATAAGACCAATAATAACCTATAACCAACTCCCAATGAAAATAAACATCTATAACCCAAGAAAGCGACTAAAAACCTACCCAAGCTCCCTTAAGGAAAATGGGGTGTCATTCTCTTAAGGTTTCTTCTGGCTAACTTGGGGCAAATAACAACCTTGATGGGGCCCAAATAAAATTGATGAAAACGGTTGAACAAGCTAGGAATAGCATTTGCTGTCCAGTTTCTAAATGTTGAGAAATTCAAGACTTAATTAATGTCCTATGTGGGACAATCTGAATTGCTGGACCAATTGAGATTGGAAGTGTCCTGGGAGCTGTCCTATTCTGATGAGGAACAGCAACTGAAACACTTGGTGCTGCAGCAGGAAGGATGCTGGATGTCAGTGTCCAACATGCTGAGAGGAATGAATCCTGTCAGGTCTGATCCAGTGTCAGTGTCTGGTCTTTTGTTCTCAAAACATGTCATTTCTCACAAGTCCTAAGATTTTAAATATATGAAGTGTGTGTGATACACAGAACAATTAAGGCTGGTTCCCTACTCTTTCTATGAGCAGAAAAAAGACATCTGTAAGTTTTCATTCTTGCCATATGAAGCATGGCACCTAATAATAAATCACAGGGATTCTGTAACCAACAAGAAGCATTGTCCATGCCTAGACATTCATGTCTCAGCTGGTCTCAGAGCTCCCAGAGGGAAATGATCATCATTAGGGGACCAGAGTCCATGTTAGAAGTAGTCCCTACTCCCCATATTGTAGCCAGGCATCGTGGCACATGCCTATAATCCCAGCACTTGGGAGGCAGAGGCAGGCAGATCACTGTGAGTTCGAAGCTAGCCTGGTCTACAAAGAATATCCAGGATAGTCAAGATAACATAGAGAAACCCTGTCTCAAAACAAAAACTCCCCATATTGTGGGAACCACAAGGAGAATCTCCTGACTATCTATTAAATCTGAGCAGAGGGTCTGGGTCCGCATCATACATCATCCTTGGTTGATGCATCAGTCTCTGTATTGTAGTATTGTTATTATGTATTATGTGGCTAATATCTGCTTATGAGTGAGTATACACATGTATTGTCTCTCTGGGTCTGGGTTAACTCACTCAGGATGATCTTTTCTAGTTCCATCAATTTGCCTAAAAGTTTCAAGATTTCCTTGTTTTTAATAGCTGAGTAGTATTCCATTGTGTAAGTATACCACAATTTTCTTATCCGTTCTTCAGTTCAGGGACAACAATGTTGTTTTCATATTCTAGTTATTACAAATAAAGCTGCTTTGAACATAGTTGAGCAAATGTCCTCGTTGTACGGTGGAAGGAACATCTTTTGGGTATATGTCCAATATGTCCAGGAGTGGTATAACTGAGTCTTTTTTTTTCTTTTTCTTTTTCAAGACAGGGTTTCTCTCTGTAGCCTTGGCTATCCTAGAATCACTTTGTAGACCAGACTGGCCTCAAACTCACAGCGATCCGTCTGCCCCTGCCTCCTGAGTGCTAAGGCTGAGTTTTGAGGTAGAATTATTCCTAGTTTTCTGAGAAAGCGCCAGATTGATTTCCAAAGTGGTTGTACACGTTTGCACTTCGAAGAGAGTTCTCCTTTCTTCATATCCTGACCAGCATGTGCTGTCACTTGAGTTTTTGATCTTAGCCATTCGGATAGGTATAACATGGAATCTTGAAGTCATTTTGTGCTTCCCTGATGACTAGGAATCTTGAGCATTTCTTTAAGTGTTTCTAAGCCATTCGATAGTCCTCTGTTGAGAATTCTGTTTGGCACTGTATCCCACTTTTTAATTGGGTTATTTGGTTTGGTGGTGTTTAATTTCTTCAGTTCTTTTTATATTTTGGATATTAGCCCTTTCTCAAATGTAGAGTTCGTGAAGATCTTTTCCTACTCTGTAGGCTGTCATTTTGTTCTGTTGACAATGTCCTTTGTCTTACAGAGGCTTTTCAGTTTCATGAGGTCCCATTTATTGTTGATCTTTTAACCTGAGCTGTTAGTGTCCTGTTAAGGAAGTTGTCTCGTGTGCCAAAGACCTCAAAGTTCTTCCCCACTTTTTCTTCTAACAAATTTAGTGTGTCTGGTTTTATGTTGATGCCTTTAATCCACTCTGACTTTAGTTTTGCATAGGGTGATAAATATGGATCTATATGCATTTTTCTACCACTAGACATCCAGTTAGACCAGCACCATTTGTTGAAGATGCCATCTTTTTTCCATCATATGGATTTGGATTTGGCTTCTTGTGAAAAATCAAGTGTTCATAGGTATGTGGGTTTATTTCTGAGTCTTCATTTCCATTCCTCTGATCAAGCAGCCCATTTCTATGCTGTTTTTATTGCTGTTGCTCTATAGTACAGCTTGAGATCCAGTATGGAGATTCCTCCAGAAGATCTTTTATTGTACAAGATTGTTTTAGGTATTCTGGGTTTTTTGTTTTTCCATATGAAGTTGATAATTGATCTTTCAAGGTTGGTAAAGAATTGTGTCAGGATTTTTATGGGAACTGCATTGAATCTGTAGATTCTTTTTTGTAAGATGGCCATTTTTCCTATGTTGATTTTCCTGATCCACGAGCATGGACATCTTTCCAACTGAAATCTTCAATTTCTTTCTTCAGAGATTTGAAGTTTTTTCATACAAGTCTTTCACTTTCCTGGTTAGAGTTACATCAGGATACTTTATACTATTTGTGGCTATTGTGAAGGGTGTAGTTTCCCTAACTTCTTTCTCTGCCTGTTTGTCATTTATATACAGGATGGCTACTGATTTTTTCTTCTTAATTTTGTACCCAGCCACTTTGCTCAAGGTATTTATCAGCTGTAGGAATTTCGTGATAGAATTTTTGGGGTCACTTATGTATACTATCATATCATCCACAAGCAGTGATAGTTTGACTTCTTCCTTTCCAATTTGTATCCTCTTGATCTCTGATCTCCTTTAGTTGTCTCATTGTTCTAGTTAAGACTTCAGGTACTATATTTGTTGTTGTTAATGATGTGGTTGTTATTTTAATCACATTTTGTTTTCTGCTATATAACAACACTGACTGACCTGCTGTGTGGGAAGAAAAAGTGAGAAAAAGGGAGGCAGGAAAAAAGTTGAAAGAGACATACTCATTTTCCATTCCATGAAGAAGAGTTTGCAATGGGCTGTCTATCCAAGGTCTTTCCCAAACCATTTTTCCAAAAAGATTACAGCTGTTCTTTCAGTAACAATAGTTCACAGAATGTGAGGAATTCCTACATTAAACAAGTATTTTATTGAACTCTTGACCCAGGCACATTACTCAATACTGCTTTTTCTAAAATGCCAATCCCTACAAATTTAGTAGTCTGGTGGTAAAAGAGAGAATGGTTGCCAGGCAGATAGTGTCACTGCCTCAGGCCTAAAAAAAGTACTTTGGAATATCTCTCTTTCATCTTTCAGACAAAATAGGTCCTTTACTCACAGAGTCATATGCCAGTTTCTGGTTACATTGTACCATTTTCTATCCTATTTACTCTTCCTTCCTCTCCTGCGCCTCCTCTTCTTTCTCTCTCTCCCATTCACCTATCTTTAACTACTCCTTCTTTAATCCCAAGTACTTTATTTTATTTAGCAATCAAATGAAGCGTAAAAATTATCATAAACTAATTCTTAGACAAAGAAACAAAAACCCTGCCAAGAACAAGTGGTACCCCAGTTCACTCACCAATAATAAATTTTGATATAGTCAAAATGATAGAAACAAGGAATAGAATCTTAATATTTGTGTTCTTACAAGTTTTCTGAAGGTGCTTCCCCCACTGCAGATTCTATACATGAGAATACATGTTAAGGATGGATAAAATTTTTCATAACCCAGAGTCACCATTGCAGCTGACTGTGGCTCCTGAATGTGGCATTTTGTATGGCTGCCTGTTGTGTTGGTTATGAGTTTCATATCTCTTTCTGTGGATGGCATTTTTAACAGAATACCCAAATCTTGAAGAACATTTTAAGGTTTTTTTTTCCTACATTGACAGTGTTCACTAGTTACTTATAGTATTATTTGCACACTGGTTGCTTATTTACACATTTATAAACTATTTTGACATCTAGTATTCTTGGATTCAAAGGTGTCCATGGTTCAATATTCAGCGATGTGAGTGAAAAAGAATGGATTCTAAGACATATCCAAGTCTTCAAGAAACCCACAACATAATTAGGAGGTATCTAAATGCAGACATTCTTTGGCAAGGCATAAGAGAATGATGTGCACCAGAGTACGTGTGGAAGTCATACCCCACTCTCCACTCAATTGTGGAGAATGTTCTGCCCATTGGCTAGATCTGGGTAGGGGTTTAAAGTTTACTGTCTGTATTGTCCTTGGCTGGTGCCTTAGTTTGAGTGGGACTTCTGGACCCAAATCTGCCTATCATAATGTTCTACTTGTAGATTTCTAGGACTCTCTGGATCCTTCTACTTTGCTATTCTCCCATGATTCTCTCATCTAGAGTCCCCTGGTGGCACTCAGAGGAAGGTTAGCAAGTTACCAAAAAGAGACGTGATACCCTATGAGCATATACAGGGGGAGGAAATCCTCCTCAGGAACAGTCATAAGGGAGGGGAATAAGGGGAAAATGGGAGGGAGGGAAGAATGGGACGATACAAGGGATGGGATAGCCATTGAGATGTAACAAGAATAAATTAATAAAAAAATTTTAAAAAGAGAAAGAATGATGTGCTTATGGACAGCAGAGAACCTGTTCTAGTTGTTTTTCTCAATGGTTTTGGTAGAGAAGGAAGGAGGGGGGAAGTAAAAGAAGAAAGGGGTGGAAAGGAAGAAAATAGAAGAGATCATTGAAGATGTAAATTTTATAGAATTTCCAGATGCTCAGAACCATTAAGTCAGGGTCAGAGACTTCACAGTCAGGAAGAAAATTCATAGATCAGCACCCAAAGTACTTGGAGATTCAATTTTACAGTTCATGTGATAGGAATAAAACCAGAAATCCTGACTCAGAAAGTACATGTTATTGCTAGCCTTGCTGCAGCTATCCCGGACAGCTTAGTCACTTTCAGCAAGGCCTGGTAGGGTAGTTAGTTTTATGTCAATTTCACACATGCTAGAGACACTGGAGAAGAGGGATTCACAACTGAAAAAAAATACACCTGTAAGATTTGCAAGAGGCAAGAGCAATTTCTTGATCAACGATTACTGTGGGTGGTACCACTTCTGAGCTGGTGGTTCTGTGTGCTATTAAAAAAAAAAAAGCAGGATGAGCAATCCTTGAGGAACAAGCCAGTAAACAGAGTTCCTCCATAGCCCCTGAGTCAAGTTCTGCCCCTAAGGTTCTGTCCTATTTCACTTCTAAGCTGAATTCTCTCAGTGATAGACTATAATGTGGATCTATAAACTGAAATAAACCCCAAGTTGCTTCTGGTTATTGTGCTTTCTCACACCTACAGAAACCCTAAGATAAAAAATTGGTATTAGATTGTGAGGTAATGCTATGACAGGGCTGACCATCTGTTTCAGGGGAGGATCATGATGACATTTGAACCTTGGATGGAAAAGCTCTTGAGTTCTCAGAGGTCAGTGGGCTATTCTATGGGATCTTGAATGATAATAAAATCAAGAGCAATTCAGACAATAGAGAACAAATGTGATGTTTAATAGGGAATTAAAACCTATTGGTGCCATTTGAGTGATATTTTGAATTGAGAATCACTAAAGTGAAACCTTTACTTTGCTGTAACAATTGATACTAATGAGCAAGGTTAGAAGAATCAGCTGTGGTTAAGAAGAGACCAGCATCATTGAGTCCAACTCTTATGGAAAATGTTTCCTCAGGGTCAGCATACAGAAGCTGCCAGGGCTGACCTTGTGCTGGCAGCTGAGTTTGATGATATGTATATTTCACAACTGGTACTAGTTTTGAATGCAAGAAAATGTCACAGAGAGCAGCTGAGTCTTGGCACTGTAACTGATCTACAGTACTTTAAGAAAGGCTCAGGGAGACTCTTGGTGAAGAAGGCACAGCCTCAATTGTAGTAAAAAAATCCCTAGGATTGAAGAGATCATGGCAAGAAGATGAGGTGTAGCAGTCTGTGGTATGGCCAGAGAGTCCAGGAGAGGCTATTAGGGAAATAGCATCCCCTTTGCAGCAAGAGACTCCACATTTTGCAGATACCAGTACCATGGGACAATCAAAAAGAACAGCAGCAAGTGCAGAGTGGGCCTTGCTTGGGTCTAGGCAACACACTGCCTGCTCAGTGGGAAGTCCTTTGGATGCTATTAGATCATGAGTCCTAGAAATATGACACTAAAATATATATTGTTGGTCTTTGATTCTTCTTTGCTTTAATTGTTCTGCCCCTGGTTATTCCTTCTTGGAATAAGAAAGAGTAGCCAGATGGTGGTATTAGTTTGAGGCCAGTCTGATCCACAGAGTGAGCTCCAGGACAGCCAGGGCTACACAGAGAATCTCTGTCTCAAAAAAAAAAGTGTTTAACTCATGTTGATTTTACAGGAGCCAAATTAAAGATACTTTGTAATTTTAAAAAGATTTGGAATCTTAAGGAGATTCTGGGGTTTTAGAGAGACTTGATATTTCAAAGAGATTGAATTTTTAAGTTGCTGTAAGTTTTAAAGCTGTGGAGTTTAACAGTTGGAATTTTTATATTGTGATATTACTATGAGGTCTCGAGGATGAACAACAAAGGAATGGTTATGGCTAATAAATCAGGTGTCTGCGTGTCAAGTTGACAAGCAGTCAATTGTGCTGGCTAATTTTATATCAACTGGACACAAGCTAGAGTTGTTTGGCAGGAGGAACTCACAATTGAGAAAATTAATATAAATCCTAACTAAAACAAATGGTAAATTTTAAAGATTGCATGTTCCATTTCCCTGCAATAAACTGATTTCTATGACTGATTTTAGCATCTCATGAGTGGTTTGGGTATTGAATTTAACTGTGTAAATCTTAATGGAAAAAGAAACTCAAAAGTAGAATAAGCATGAAATTTCACTTCAAGAAAGAAAAGTGTGCAATGTTCCTAGTGTACCTGCAAGTAAATAGTGACTACTGTTGGTACTGCTATTACTATAGTTATGATGATCACCATCACCTTCATTATTGAGCCTGAGGATCAACTTAGCTCAGAGTTCAAAGCATAAAGACTCCTTTATGCCCACACTGTGAGTTCATCTTTAATAGGTGCAAGATCTATCTTCTTGTCATTGAAATAATATATGTATTCAGATGCTCTTGTGAATAATTATTAGCTTACAATGGGCCACTGACAGCTCCCAGAGGGAAAAGAGCATGTAGCCTCTTAGAACTGTGTGTGCAATGTGCCCTCATCTCAACCTTCTCCTCCTCACTATTTATATACTCTCTCTTTACTCAAACACTTGCATCATTATAGGCAGTTTGAAAGAGTCAATCTCCATAGTCTTCATTGTGGAATGCCCCTGAAGAATGTAACATTATACATCTGGGAGAATATGCCTATTTTGAAGGCAGTAAGGTAGGAGAATAGGGCACAGAATGATGTCTAAGAGATGTTATACAAAGGATAGAACACCTTTCCCCTAAGATAAACCAGCATTAGCTCCAGCCACTGTTATGGCTGCAGAGTTACTTCAGAGTATCTGAAGGTGGCTTAGGACCCATTAAAATATTTAAATGTACATCAAAAATGTAAATTTAAGATGCTAATGAAACTTGTGATACATGTAACAGATAAACAATACATAAGAAAGCCTGTGGTGGGCAAATGACCCAAATATCCATACTATATGAATAGCCCAAAATCCTGGTTATGTAACCTTAAAGCCCCAACTCTTTGTATAGTTAAACTCATTAAGCTACTAAAATCTTTCCTTCTCTGCCCTACTTTCTCACTTAGAGTATATCTTTTTTTCTATTAATTTGTCCTTGCTTTAACTATTAACTATGTACCTCTGTCTAAATCCTTATTCTGTTTTACAAGAACCTAGGATCCCTTCAAGGGTACCCATCAAACCACAATATCTGCTAGTATCAATAGAAGAAAGTAAGTTCTAAGTTCTATTGACTTCAATAACCAATGGCATTTGGGAAAATACCAAGGACTCATAGAGCTGCCCTTTCTGACCCTTGACAACCACATCATACACTGCTTGGTCCTGGAATCTGACTGGGTCAATGAAGGGATGAAGAAAGGGCAGGCACATATACAGAAAAAAAGCTAGGATCAAATGGTCTTGCTCCTCTGATGAAGCAGCACCAACTACAACACAACCTGGAACCACATCAAATTTGTTATGTAATGCACAGGGAGGAGAAGGAGTTATCTAGTATCAGAGAAGGTATTAGTTAATCTGGGCATGAGGTCTCTAGAGGGGTGCAGTCATTGATTGCAATCACCCTACAACCTAAAAACCTAGTTTCAGTTGCTAGTTTTTGTACACTGGTCAACCATTGATAAACACTCATATATTGACCAAAAGAAGGGTTTATCATGCATTGAAGCCTCACCTCAAGAAAATTTTAGCAATTCTTTTGGATCTGAGGCATTGTTCCTTTCAATAATAAGCATTCACTCCAATATTCCCCAGCTCCCACATTTGACATTAGATAATAGCTTTCCACCAACTCTGTCTCCAAAGGCTTCACCACTGGACACCCGTTCCACTGAGTCTTTACATTCAAATCCATTTAAAAACTGTTTGCAGGTGAGAGAAAAAGAAACACAGTTAAGGGAAGAGATCCTAGATTCAGGCTTCACACACTGTGTCTGATCATCAGGACAGCAGTGACTACACAGCAACCTAAGGACCAAACTAAGAGCTACAAAACACCAGTGATGGTGTTTCCCATGTGAGAGAGGTCGACACAGTGTATAGCATGGGTGGGTCTGGTGTCAGGCCAACCAGCTAATCCACAAAAAAGTCCCTGGGTCCCTGCAAGCATGTGTGCAGTCTACAAAGTATAGCTGCTCAGCTGCATGTGCACAGCACCTGGTCTCTCTGTATCAGACTGAACTGGGGACTAAAAAACACCAGTGCTTGAGACTCCCTGCTGAGAGGAGACACCACAGTGTGGAACACAGGTACATCTGACCTCTGTTATCCCAAAACAATCAGCCTTGGACACTCTAACACAACTGAAGCACAATAAAATGGCCTCAAATATTTCCTTATGAAGATGATAATGAGGGATATGGATAGAATTTGGTAACAAATAAAGGAAGATACAACCAAACACATTGAGGCCCTTAGAGAGGCCATGTCAGAGGCATATAGAGAGGAAATTAAGAAATCACTGAAAGAATCTCAGGAAAATGCAAACAGCATTTTCTTCACGTGAAGAAAATCAATAAAATGATTCAAGATCTGAAAATGAAAATGGAAACAATCATAAAAGCACAAACTGAGGAAACCCTGGAAATAGAGAACTTAGAGGACAAAACAGGAACTACAAAGGTAAGCATCATCAAGAGAATAAAAAAGATGGAGGAAAGAATCTCAAGTGTAGACAATACAATGGAAGAATTTGATGTAACCATCAAAGAAAATATTAAATCTAAAAAATTCCTGACATAAAACACCCAAGAAATCAAGGACACCATGAAAAGACGAAACCTAAAGATAATAAGAATTAAAGAAAGAGAAAATGCCCTGCTCCAATGCCCAGAAATGTTTCTCAAGAAAATAATCAAAGACTCTAGTGCCCCATATTTGACCATGTCCCCTTGATGGGGAGGCCTGGTGGCACTCAGATGAAGGATAGCTGGCTACCAAGAAGAGACTTGATACCCTATGAGCATATTCAGGGGGAGGAAGTCCCCCTCAGTCACAGTCATAGGGGAGAGGAGAAGGGGGAAAGCAGGAGGGAGGTAGGAATGGGAGGATACAAGAGATGGGATAACTATTGAGATGTAATATGAATGAATTAATTAATGAATGAATGAATAAAAAAGAAAAGAATTTAAGAAATTTCCCCAATTTAAAGAAAGAGATGCCTATAAACATACAAAATGCCTAGAAAACACCAAATAGACTAGACCAGAAAAGAAAATCCTCCCACAACATAATAATCAAAACACAAAATGTACAGAAGAAAGAAAAAAAATAGGAGGTGAATCCAAGATGGCAGTGCGGTTCACACACTGTGTTTAATCAGTGGAACAGCAGTGACTGCACTGCCACCAAAGGATCAAACTGAGAAATCCAAAACACAACGTTGATGTTTCGCAGAAAGAAGGAAATCCTGTCATGTGGATCTTATGAAATCCCAGAGGCTGAGATGGTGCCGTGACGTGACTGCCTGTGCTCAGTCTTCTGCTGGCCCATGCCTATGCCCTGCCCCAATCACCCTCCATGTCCACCCACCACAGGACCATGAGGCCCTGCATCGCCTCCACCATAGCCCTCAAAGTTGTCACCTGTGACTCCCACTGCTTCTAGGGTTATTGCTGGCGCCACAGGCTCATCATGGTGCAGGCCAAGGAGAGAGCGCTTGTGGAGGTGGTGCTATTTGAGTCGAGCCCTACTGGTGACTACACAACCCACACCACCACACCACCGGCAACATGGGCCACTTCTTCTGGGCCAGGGCCATGCTCAGCACCAAGGCTGAGATTGTGCAGAAATAGATACTAGGGGTGGAACTGAGGCAGGGGTGGCATGGCGGATGAAGCACATGATGAAGCCAGAGATTCTAGAGGTGCAATCAGCAAATCCACAAATCCCATGAATAAGGAGCTGAGCTGGGCCACCACCAATGGTTTCTGTAAGCAGCTCAGTGAAGATTTGAGGGGCCTCCACTTGCCACTTGCTTGCTGGCCCACAAGATCCAGTCCCAACAGGAGTGGGAGGCCATCCAG